>NC_140772.1:144009263-145290666 GCF_044657685.1 Stegodyphus dumicola | reverse complement strand
AACCTGTTTCCATGTCACATGTATTGCATAAAGAAATGTGAAATTTGAAGAACTAATTTTCCTAAATATTTAATACTCGAATCCGTATAAGTTGCATGCATTTGTTTTAGTAAAGTGTTATGACAGATTTTTTTAAGAGCTGTCGGAGACAAATGATAATATTCCTCGACAGTAATGAACGAGAATACCATGCATTTGTTCAAAAACAGAAACGAAGTATTTGTGAGATTTATTCAACATCCAAGTCTTAATTTTAACAGTTTTATATTATTTTTCTCTACTAGCCAGGTATAGTTTAAGTGTCTCAATTGGGTATCAAAACGCGTGTGTGAAAACACTGATCTGCACTTTGTTACTAGATATTTTTTCCTTAAATTTAGTTTTTTATATATCAAGGTGTCTGTAGTCAATGTGTATATTGTATTAATTCGGGAAGTTCCCTGATTCTTTAAACATGAGTATACAAGCAGCAGTGAAAGTAAAAAATAATTATGAAAACCAAATAGTCTATAACGATTTTAATGCCAAGTCATAAATAATCAAATGAATAACTTCAAATTTCTGAATTTGTTTAATATCACAATTTTCAGTTCCGGTTTTGGTGAGAATCGAAATAATATAAATTTGAATTCAAAATCATGAAAATCCTCAGGATTTTCACGATTTTGTTCTTACAAATCCTTGACATGATAAATAGTATCATAATAATGCTAAATAACTGAAGAAAAATGCATTTGCTGGCTCTCTAAGATTACTTGGATGGCCTCTAGGTTCAGACCAATAGCTTTTAAGATTAGTGTTTTTGAGCAGAATGAAACATTAATTTTTAACAGAGTTTTGGTCTAATAGTTCATGGTATCGATCTATTAGACTTTGCTGTATTTTCAGCACAAAGACCATATTCTATTTGTTAATCTGTCACAGCTCAAACAGCACGGTAACCTAATCTGCAAACTATGTTCGCTTGAGATGAGTAAACCTTGTTAGAAAGCTAAACTATTTGTGAAAACTGCATCTAACGTCTATCATTCAAATTTACTTTAACTTGTTGACGAATTTCTGGCCTTAAAAGCTATGTAACTGGAATCAGAAAACAAGTTTGATGAAAAAACAAATAACCCACATAGCACAAAAACATGCCTGGGATATCCCGAAGATGTTGCTCGCGGGGTATGCGCACATCCTCAGGACATCGCGGAATATCTCTCGAACCTCCTAAACACCTCCTCCAGAGTTCTTAGTGTCACATCCCAGTATATCCTCAGGACATCCTAACTAAGTCCCATCGACAGCGTACGGCATGTTATTAGGATATGAACTCTTACTTATTACATCCTCAGGACATCCCACTCACCTCCTAAACACAACCCATTTTATCCAAAAATCATCCTATCTATGTCCCATCAACAGCGTATGGGATGTTGGTAGTATTTAAAGTCCTACTTACTACATCCTCAGGACATCCCACAATATCCCAATTTCCTCCTAAACTCATCTTCCCGAGTGCTTAATGTCACATCCCAGTATATCCTTTGGACATCCTATCTAGGTTCCACCGACAGTGTATGGGATGTTATCAGGATTTTAAATACTAATTACAATATACCTTTGACCTCTTAAATACATACTGTCAACTGCTTAGTGTCACATCCCAGTATATATACAGAGAAAACTTCCAGTGAAAGTATATGAAGGTGTAGTGATGATCTAAAACCTAATTACTTTACACAGATAGTCTCAAATCCTTCTCCTATGGTTACTATCGAAAAATCAGAAATGTTGAAAATATTTATACAACATATTTATGTATTTATGAATCAAAATACATGAGAAATCGCAGTGAGAAAAAGCACTGCTACCTTAATCTGTGATTATATATAACAAATTCAGTGAATTATAGTTAACAAACAGTGAAAATATTTATATTTCTGAAATATTTTATATATAACATTTTCAGTTTCGCATATGTGGCAGCTTGAGATTTTTTTTAAGTATACCAATTTTTTTAAATGTCTAAAAATTTTTGTATTTTCAAGGAAAGCTTATTCTTTCACCTTTAGTATATAAGTAATGGTAATTTACCAGATAAAATTACGTAATGGGGAATACAGAAAAATATCTAACCACTTACTTTTGACTTCAACTGCAGAGAGACTAAACATGTAGTTCAGCTAAATCTGTTATAATAAATATTTATAATAATGCTAAATCCTGCAATAACTATTAATATGACAAATTTTTGTAAACCTATTTATTTGGATGAAAACTAAACACATTCAGAAATTTATGGCACTATATTATGGTTAACAGAGGAAAAACACTTTTCAAAATTCAAAATAGTTTTTATAAATCCAATTTATCACATTTTCCTTAAATTCCTGAAAAATAATCTTATATCCATGTAAAAGAGGAATATGTATTCATCTGTATATAAAAACTCTAAATACTGGAGTTAAACTGGAGCTTAGCCATTGCCAAAAATAAATAAAATGCAATTACTACATGTGAATATAATTCATAATTAAATTTAAACAAATCACTATTAGAATGCAAATTAAAGGAAGCTTTTAAAATATTTTAACATATAGTACCTATAAACAGAGTAGCCATTATTTGTGTTGTATCATAAATTATAATACGACGTTTAGCTTAAGAGAGCTTCTCCTGACGCATGCGCCGTTCGCGTTTATCCGCGCGGTGTATGATGACGTAACTGTTTATTACGTATGTATGTATATGTATACCATTCTTACTTCTTCGCCCTTTTTTCTCTGCTGTATGCAACTATGTTTAAGTTAATCTCTGTCATTAAAAATGTTCATTGATATTACAATCTATTTAGGCTCATTTATTTCTTCAATTTGACTATTCGATTATAGTAAAATAAACATGGGGTATGCCTTTTAAATTTTTTATGTCAGAAATTAAACTCAACCTACCAGCTGAACCATATGAGCAGTTGTATCAGTCAGCCACTGGTAGGTAACCTAAATAACGAATCAACATATAAAGTTGCCAAAATAAGGAGAGAAACAAAATTATGATAATCACATCTTACCTAATCATAAAATTTAATGTGTAGGCAAGTCTAAAAAGAGTGAGAAGGAATTTATTTTGCAACACAAAGTAAAGTTGTCTTGCAGGAGCAAAAAAACTTGTCTCATGAGATAGTAAAAAATAATTAACTGTATCTGGTAACATTTATCTGACAACACATAAGTAATTGTTAACTACGTGCAGAAAATAAAATCTGGTCATGATAAGCAAAATGCAATTTTAAACTTTTGAGTTTAACTGCAGAAATCTACGAAAGACGTATATTTTATGTTGTAGCAGTAGTAAATCAAGATGCGGCTAATCTTTACTGTATGGTACACCTTGTTTTTTGTCTGAAAAAATCGCGAAGTGGTATTGGTTGTTCGTGAAATCTGGAAGCCCATTGCGACAAATAAGTTTTTCCGTTATTGTAATGTTGATAATGTTGGCGAAAATAGCCTTTGAAAAAAATAAGTTTTTGTCAATATAAAGGGGTTATTTCTGGAAATATTGCCAACGTGTTGTGATAAATTTAGTTTTGGGCTACATTTTGTAATAGTAACCCTTTTGTACGGACCCGTGTTTTTGGTTCTTACCATTCTTTTTAATTGCTATGTTTGGTTGCACGTAAGTGGTATGGTCTTGTATTTTGAACTTGCTATTATTTTGGTGTGGGTACCATCGTTTGAGTATGTCTGAGGTGAATAACAGACGATGAATTTAATTGAATTGCTTATCTGGAGGATGGAGGAAATGGTGGTGGAAAGCCTAAACGTATGCATGTGAAAAAAAAGGTATGTTAAAAAAATGACGCTTCATTTATTTATTCGTCTCTGTGTGTTAATTTTTCTTTTTGTTGTTTAATATTTTTATGTTAGAAAATATGTATTTTTGGTAACTTATTCCTCTCTGTTTTTGTATTTTTGGTTGTCTCTGTGTGTTAAGACAGTGGCGAATATTTTCTTGTAAACATGATATTTTTAACTTTCTGGTTTTCTTAAAGTGAAAATAGATCAATGTGTACATGTGCAAAGTTAAGGCAGTGCACAATACCTAGTTTGTGCAGTTTTCTGTTTTTTTTTTTTAAGTTAAAATAGGTCGATGTGTACATGGACACCAAGTTTGTGTATGTCTTTGACTTCTTATTTTGGTTTTGTGTAACGGCAATCTTGAAATTTGTGCCGATTCTTCCAGGTGACGATCTTGATATAAAATAAGAAACGATTTGCCAAGGGTTACCGTAGAGTAAATTTTTACCAAAGATGTTCTACCATAATCACCATTTCAGTGGTTTAAACACTAGTGGAACAGTATTCAGAGATGAAGATTTCAGTTTTGTTTACACAGCATGATGGTTTAGGCACTCCAGCCGTTACGGTGAACAAGATTATAATAAACATAGCCAAAACAATTATCTATAAATATCGACGTATAAAACTGCATGAACTAATATATTTCTTATGCTAGTATGTACAGAATCCTTAATCGAAGTGAAAATGAGAAGACTGTGCCTGACTTACGTGATTACAAACTTACTCTGAGCCGTTTTTCTGTGACTCTTTTACTGTGTAGAGCTGTATAGAGATTTAGAATTAATCAGTAAAGGCTTGCAACGTAATAACGTCACAAGAGGCTTTTTTCTCGACAAAGCTAAGACTTTCGATCGTGTTTGGCTGGGTGCTCTTATTTACAATTTACACATTTCGGGGCTCCAAGAGTACATTAAACACATAATTAAATGCTGCATGACAGGTAGACACTTTGTCTTTCGTGTCACAGGAATTCTCTCTACACCTAAACTTTTCCTTGCAGGCGTCCCCCAGGGAAGTCTTCGCGGACCTATACTTTTTAATATATACGTGAATGACATACCCACTCTGAACAACACAAAACTCGCAATGTATGCTGATGACACTGTGATCCTTACACAAGGCCGGCTATACAACAGCTACAAAACCACATACATGCATTAGAGACTTGACTCATCAGATGGAAAATTAAGGTTAATGTGGAAAAGACTCAGGCAATCCTGTTAACAAAAAAGGAGAAGTTCAATAAAAACCTACATTTCTACGGAGTGTCAATTCCCTGGTACAGGCAAGTCCGACCAGGCCCGGTCGTTACAAAAACATAATACAAAAATTTCACCCTTTGGTGAAATTTATCGAACTTCTTAGTAGCTGAGTTTAAGGTCAGGTACATGTCATTCACAATCATTTCCGGAATTTATCCCTCCATCTTTTCTCAGAAACTGAGTAGCCGGGCTTCCCAGGCCCGAGACCCTCGCTAGCATTGTCATTTAAAAATGTGAAAGATGTCAGGCAGTTGCAAAAATGTCACGCTATTTGATTTATGACGATGAAATGAAAAGATTACAGAAACTATTAGCCGAAATGTTGACTGATGAAGATTCAGTTAATGAAGAAGACGAAGAAATAATTGATGAAGAACAGTTTAGTGATCACCAATCGAATTCTGAAGAGACATTAGATTCAAGCGATGAATCTAGTAATGAATTCAGCATTTCTGTTTCCGTGAATTGATATCTTGTCAAAGATAGCCATCAAATTTGAAAGGTAGAGAGCTGCTCGACACAAGAATATTACAGAAATCAGATCATTTATCTGTCTTCTTTGTTTTGGAGAATTTTGTTTTAAAATAGAAGGCTTCTCACGTAAATGTTGCGAAGTTTGGGCGACTGACGGGACAGGGCTTGACATTTTTCATCGAACAGTGTCTCATAAACGTTTTTTAATCCTAATGAGATGTTTGGGATTTGATGACCTAAGAGATCGTCCTTCTAGAAGAGAAATGGATAAACTGGCTCCGGTAAGAAATGATTTTGAAAAGTTCGTTAAAAATGCTGGCGAATACATCACAACTGACGAAAAATTAGGACCTTTTATAAGAAGATGCTCCTTTCTTCAATACATTCCAAGTAAACCTGCAAAATATGGAATTAAAGTTTTTGCTGTTTTTGATGCAAGGACATTTTGTACTTCAAATCTTGAAATTCATGCAGGAACACAACCCAAACGGTCGTGCAGCTCAGAAAATGGTCTTGATAAAGTAGTCAAGAGGTTTAGAGAGCCTATTTTGAATCCAGGGCGCAACCGTACCGTGTACAACTGGTTTACCAGTTATACCTTGGTAAAGAATCACCTTGAAAAGAAAATTACGCTCGTGGGAACTATCAGAAAAAATAAAAAAGAACTGCCAATATATTTTACTTGTGGCAGAAAAAGAGAAGTTTGATCATCATTATTTGGATTTCAAAGAAATATGACATTAGTTTCCTACACACCAAACAAAAATAAATGCGTTGTTCTATTGTCCACCATGCATAATGACAGAGCCATCGATGTTTCGACTGGAGAAGCAAATAAAAAAAACAGAAATTATGACTTTTAATGATTTAACAAAGGGTGCTATAGATGTAGTAACCATTTATAGTACTGCTAGAATTAGCAACAGATGACCAATGGCAGTATTCTTTAGTATGTTCAACATTGCAGCTATGAATACTAGAATATTATTGTTATCTTCGAGGACGCCAGTAGTGCAATATAGAAAACGAAGTTTATTTATCAAAGAATTTGCATTAGAACTTTTCAAGGATCACATTCAAGAAAGAAGCTCGCAGCAAAATTTCCACGCGAATTGAGTGAAAAATGAAATTGCAGATATAGGGAAAATTGGGAAGGACACTCGCCAAAAAAACAGGAGTGTTCTAGGGAAAGATGCCATATATGTAATAGCGTAAAGGACCGAAAACCACAAATTTGCTGCGCTAAGTGAGAGAAAAATGTTTGCGGTAAACACAGCGCGATTTTTTGCAAAAAAAATGTGAAATGTAAGTTTTTTTTTGAAAATATTTCTGTAAAAATTTAATATTACATAAATTAGTATTAAATTTCGTTTGCTCACAAAAAGAAATCAGTCTGATTTTTTCTGTTAATGATAAATAATTTCAATCTTAAAAGTGTATTAAAATACAATTTTTTTAGAATTATTAAATTCAAAGTATATTTTTATATTTTATATACTTTTTATTATTTAATTTTTTTCTTCGATTACACAAACAATTTTATTTTTATTTCGTTAAGAAATAACGTTTCGGACCTACGGAGCCCGACGCGCGTCCTCGCGTAGCTAAAAGCAGCGCGCGTCTTCGCGGGTTAACAGCGTGAAATAGCATTCTTTCTATAGACAACAAGTTACTCATTTAACAAGTCCCTTCTACGTCCAATATTGCCTTATGCTTGCTCTGTTTGGGCTTATTCTAGTTGATCCTTAAGGAAGAAATTGAAAACTGCACAAAACGGGGTTTTGAGACAAATTAGTAATGTTTTATGGTAGCTTCGGATTTACAGATTTGCATGCTGAACTGAAAATTGACCACATTTTAACCTTTTACTATCGCCTTGCTAAGAAATTCTATAAAGACATAGAGTTTATTAACAACACTGCAATTAAAATTTATGATTACGACGCAAATGATCAATGTAATATCAAAAGTCCTATGGCCGTTCTTAGTTACACTCTTGATTAAGCTTAACTGCACCATGGCTACCTTATATATAGTATGATTTTGTATTGTATGTAACTGTTTACTTTTAACTTGAGCTCCTTACTTAATTTATTCTATGATTATGATCACATTTTTAATAATGCTGACTGGGTCTTGTATTTACCAAATGTTTGCTTGACAATTTTCATGTGTTCATTTATTATTGTTCCCAATGGCTCGACGGAGTTTGCAGCTTTTCTGGACAGCATTTTCATCACCGAATCATGTATGCGTGTTACAAATATTCATCAAGTCATTTATTAAGGCCATTATAAATAATTATTTGAAAAAAAACCCTTAAGATATCCTGGGCATATTTATATAATACTATAAGTTGTAACTTTGTATTGTACCCGAAGTGGCATATTTTCATTTGTGGATAGGGTCTAAGACCCAGGCACCCCGGTGCTACACCATCACTCGTTGCGTAATCTGTTAAAAGATGCCTAACACTCACAAAGACCTCACAAAAACTGAGTACTATCAGCCCTCTTTTCGATGCGAGCAAAATTTTGAAAAGGTTATCCATGCCAGAATACATCCTTTTTTGACAGATTTCCCGCACAGCAATTTGGCTTTAGAAAAAATCTCTGTGACGAAGCAGTTGGTGCGTCTGACAGAATTTATTAGAGGTGCCTTTAATAATAAACAATGTGTTGTCTTAGTCATGATAAACGTGGCTAAAGTGTTCGATAGCGTCGGCCCGAGGGTTAATTTTCAGGCTTATTTAAGCTCGAGTTCTCTAGGGAATTAACCCTAATTGTGAGTTTATTTATCACTGAGAACATTTCATATCTGCATTTCATATACTTTGAACAGGAAGCAGGTGTGCACTAATGATGGTCAGAGTTCAGTTTGATGTCCCATATTGTGCACTACTACATATTTGAAAAGATAAAATTATTTTATTAACAAAGGCAAATATTGTGTGTAATATATCCAATTTGTACAGAGTAGAATTTGTAAAGTGTAGGACTATGTACAAAGCAGAATGTTTTAAACAGTGTAAGAATACAAGTAATCCTTTAAACTGTCCTGAGTCACAAACCACTAATAAACCTTTTCCCGCTAATCTGATAAAATTAATTTCTAAAATATAGGAAAACTCATACGCATGAAAGTGTTTGTGGAGAGAGGAGATTTTTCAATTATATGCTGTCACAGGGGGTGATTAATAGTTATTAAATTCATTTTATCGCTTAGGCTGTGAAGCAGATATTGTTAAAATGTTTGCATGTCAGTTTAAACTTGTGTTCATTTCTCATATTAAGCAGTATCATGAATGAATAACTTTATTTACCAGTCGACAATGCAAGTTTTTAATTTTCTGCATTCTTTTTTCAACGGTTTTATTGGAACGTTTTTATTATGTAAAAGGCTAAAACACTTGTCTGACGCCCACACTTCACTGAAGATTAACATTTATTTGCATTCTTTCCTATCGGATTTCACAAACAGAAAATCAGTTACTGTTCTTTTTAATTTCACGGTGGTTTAATTCTTCTACTCCAACTTAACGTTTATCAAAACTACGTGATGATGCAATAAATCGAATCGATGCGATCGAAGCCAACTCTACATCAATGGCATTCCTTTAAAAGAAATTCTCAATTATTAAACCTATGATTCTATGCCCGGATTTACATTAACATGCTCTCGTTTGATATTTTATTACAAATACTTAATTTTCACTTGTAATTAATAATTAAAATTTTGCCTCAATGTATAGCTTAATGCCTTAATGTTTGACTATCATATGGGAGTGTCTACTCTAGATTATGTATCCTGACGGGTTTCCAAATATCAACCACCTGCCTTTTAAACTGGTAGTTTTCATCTATCACATTTATCTCGCATTTAGTTCTCAATTTTTCGCACTACTTATAAAACTCGGAATTAAAGCATGTTTACTTTCATTATCGGAATTCGAACATTCGTCAGTTGTCTCGTACCATCTTTCAAGCTTGTTATTTAAACTACAATTAAATTCCTGTGTTTACTTCCACCAAGCATAATCATCCTATAAGCCACGCCTCTCCGCTATGTTGGGTTACCAGCCCGAACATAACTTTGCATTACGCTGTGTCGGCGAAGCGGTTATCGTTTGTAATTTCAATTTTACACCATCGCTTAAGCTGCAGAGGGCAACACAAAGAACTGTGATATAGCATGACCGACTCATCCGCGACCATGATCGCAAACACGCATGCGCATTTCGGACCGAATTATTCTCAAAATAGGGTGAAAGGATGGGGACTTTCTTTCCCTCCAGCATAGCTTTTCCGGAGATGAGAAGACCTTTCACGTCGCAGCAAGTAATACCACCCCTTTTGGACGAGTCTATGTGTTTTGGCACAATGCCAACCAGGGTTGCGCTTGAGAGGGTGATCGATTCATAACAGGCATCCTAGATTTATTATTATGTTAACGAAACTAGTAGTCTCTACAAAACATTACTACTTGTTTATTACTCACCAGATTTCTCGTACACTTTTACGTTAGAACAATTCAGCTAGTGTTACGATTTTAATATTACGTGGCCGTATCTTCTCTTTTTTTAATCAAATTGCGTTGTCTCTTGAGGCGAAGCGGTGTTTATATAAAGTGTGGCATTACAGCACTCCTGTCTACATCTCGAAACGTCAGTATGTATGTGAGGCGGTTCTATAACTTTCATCCAAGAGGGAAGCTAGAATTCTTGCACATGCGATTTTCCCGTCTATTTTTCCATCGCTAACGTTTAAAAAATTTTCAATGCTACGACAATTTTCCAAAGAATATACACAGACGTCTTTGCCTTTTCAGGGCCAACTCAACAGCTCTTCTCGAAACAATCGGATACACTAGCCCGTATCGGATTGTTTGTGGAAAGAACCAAACAATGTTTACCCAGCGAAAACGTTTGTACTCGTTTTCGTAAAACATACATACACACAAAGACACTACTTGTGTTTTTTTCTTTTCCCTCTGCTGAAGATTTTCCCTTGCTGAAGGTTTACTTGAAACATATGATTTAAAGTTTCCAATAATAAATGCTTTTTATGTTTATAACAACTTTTAGATGTTTAATGTAGATGGGATGTATCTGATTTTAAACTGCTGTAACTGTTAATATAATTTCACGGATGTCAATTTACTAAACTGCTTAGAAAGTTACTTATAACTCCACCGACTTGAAATGTAGCAACTAATTTGGGACAAAATTTTCGACCTAAACGTAACAACTAATTTGGGACGGATGGAGTATAATTCAACATTTTGTTTTAATTCCTTTTAAGAAATTTCGTCATCACGAATTATAAAGATATCATATTAAAAAATCACTGTTTTCAAAAAGGCTTTTAACGTAATAATATTAAGAATAATAAATAGAAAAACGATTGGGATGACAAGCCAAATCTTCTTTCCAAGAATTTTGAATATAAATATATTAATTTCAATTAAAATACTTTTAATATATTTTAAAAGTGTAAAATGAGGTTAAATATTTTGAAATACTTTAATTTCCTGTAAAATTGCCTTTATTAAAATTCTACTATTAGCTCACACTCTGCCTATATCTTGTTCGAATTTCCAATCGTTCATAAAATACTCAAGTTTATCCACTCGAGTTCAAATACAATTTTTTAAACTTGTAATGTATGACACTTGATATTAATATAAGGTATTTTCTCCCTCCTTCTAGAATGCCTTCATGGTGTAACGGTTAGTACAATTGGCTCGTATTCGAAAGATCCAGGCTCGAGTCTCGAAGAGGGCATTGCTTATTTTTCCTTTCTCCCGCATATATATATATATATATATATATATATATATAATAATTTATTTCCTAAACAGTATTGATTAATTGATTATATTATCTCCTAAGTTTAATTAAAGTAGAATTATTTTAAAAGCGTGCATCCATACTGGTAAGTTATATTTTGAAAGATGTTTTGAAGTAATTTGAAAGCAAAATGTTAATAATGTTTTAACGGGGACTGGAGTTAAATCATCATGAAGAATAAAATTTCAATTGTAAAAGGAAAAATTAAAACATGTAATCATTGTCATTGATCGGAAATTAGTTGACTTTTCAAGGGGAACAAACCAACTCCCGTTCAATGAACAATAATTGATAAAAATACGTAAATACGAAAGTGTTTCGTCTTTACTCGAGTTATAAGTTAAAGGCAAACCGGCAATTCTAGTCAGGCCAAATATTTCCGCGAATAGAAGGAATTATGAACCAATGCTGATATTCAAAGAACTTATTCTTATGAAGCATTTTAGTCAATTCAATTTGGAGTAAAAATCAATTACTGTAGAGAAATCCTATTTAACTCGAGTAATCGTCCCCGACACTTTCATGTTTATGCATTTGAGTACCATATTATTTGTAGAAATTAAACATTGGAAATTGTCATTATGAAATCGAATTCAAAGTAAAGTTGAAATAAACATAGAAGATTATAAAAAAAGATAAATAATGCAAAATTTGTAAAAACAAATCAAAGACAATATAAAAATAATATAAAAAATAATATAGAAAATAATATATAATAAGAACAGTGAATGTACAGGAAGATATAAAGGCCAGAAAAGGTATTAAGTAACTTACATTCTTTCTAGTGGGGGAGTTGGCAAAGTGTTCTCTTCGTGTCTGACTCAGAAGTGTAGGGTGTCCGAAAATTCTTAACGGCAGTAGGGGCTTTGAATATTATCAGTCGGTAAAACTTGAAGCAATTTATGGTAGTGGGTGGGACTTGGAATTCTTGAGGGATGTATTTTGTGGAGTTCTTATCTGAGAGACACCATCTGTTAAGATTTTTTTGAAAATACTAGTGAATGGAAATTAATTAATTTCTGGCTAATTGTCGTGTCGCAATGATTAAGAATTTAAGAAAGGAAAAAAGCATTTTCACTGTCCAAGAGCTAATAGACAGTTACTTAATACCTTTTCTGGCCTTTATATCTTCATGTACATTCACTGATCTTATTTATATTATTTTCTATATTATTTTTTATATTATTTTTATATTGTCTTTGATTTGTTTTTACAAATTTTGCATTATTTATCTTTTTTTATAATCTTCTATGTTTATTTCAACTTTACTTTGAATTCGATTTCATAATGACAATTTCCAATGTTTAATTTCTACAAATAATATAGTACTCAAATGCATAAACATCAAAGTGTCGGGGACGATTACTCGAGTTAAATAGGATTTCTCTACAGTAATTGATTTTTACTCCAAATTGAATTGACTAAAATGCTTCATAAGAATAAGTTCTTTCAATATCAGCATTGGTTCATAATTCCTTCTATTCGCGGAAATATTTGGCCTGACTAGAATTGCCGGTTTGGCTTTAACTTATAACTCGAGTAAAGACGAAACGGTTACAGCCGAAAACATCGCGGCAAAAACATCGCGGACGAAAACATCGCGGAGAAAACAACGCAAGGCGAAAACATCGTGGGAGAAAACATCGCAGTTCTAAAACATCGTGGTACAAAACATCGTCGTCGAAAATAAAGCGGTTCAAAAACTTCGCAGTTTAAAAATATCGCCGTCGAAAATATCGTGGTAAGAAATAAAGTATCTATTAATCATCGCATGACGATAACATCGCAGACATGCTTTTTTCAGGCTTTAATAACTGTAAATGGATATTCCCATAATGATTTGTGAGCGCAAGTGATGTAAGGAAGGATAATTTTTACTTTCACATTTTTTTATTAACTAATAAATTTTTGCTGAAAAAATAAGAAGGAAACTTAAGCATAGAAAATTAAATGCAACTTAATAGATTATACTTTTTATGAAAAATTACCTGTAAAATCTTTATTAAAAATAATTTATTATGGTCTTTGTTAGTTAACTATGTCGATTTAAAATTCTATTAAGTGCTATAAGTTGCATTAATTTTCTATACTTAAGTTTCCTTTTTATTTTCTCAGCAAAAATGTATTAATAAAAAATATGAAAGTAAAAATTATCCTTCTTACCCTCTTGCGCTCACGAATCATTATGGGAATATCCATTTACAGTTATTAAAGCATGTCTGAAAAAAGCATGTCTGCGATGTTATCGTCATGCGATGATTTGTAGATACTTTATTTTTTATCACGATATTTTCGACGACTATGTTTTTAAATTGCGAAGTTTTTGAACCGCTTTATTTTCGACGACGATATTTTGCACCACGATGTTTTAGAACTGCGATGTTTTTCTCTTTGCGATGTGTTCTCCCACGATGTTTTGTAGCACGACGTTTTCGCCTTGCGTTGTTTTCTCCGCGATGTTGTCGGCGGACACCAGACGAAACACTTTCGTATTTACGTATTTTTATCAATTATTGTTCATTGAACGGGAGTTGGTTTGATTCCCTTGAAAAGTCAACTAATTTTCGATCAATGACAATGATTACATGTTTTAATTTTCCTTTTACAATTGAAATTTTATTCTTCGTGATGATTTAACTCCAGTCCCCGTTAAAACATTATTAACATTTTGCTTTCAAATTACTTCAAAACATCTTTCAAAATATAACTTACCAGTATTAACCAGTAACTTACCAGTTATAACTTACCAGTTTTTAGAATTAAAATAAGCAGTGTGGCCAGTATTCCCTTTCACCTCCCTTTGTCACACTGATACAAAGGCACTTCCATTTCTTGCGTAAATATAAAAACAAAGATACACATACATGTATATGTATGTGTATCTTTGTATACCTATATACAGTATAGATTCACACTTTTAAAATAATTCTACTTTAATTAAACTCGGGAGATAATATAATCAATTAATCAATACTGTTTAGGAAATAAATTATTATTAACTAACTTTGCAGCAATTGCGCAAGTAATAATAACTTGTATTCGCACTAAATGGATTTAAGATCATACAACATTATATATATATATATATAAAACCTAATGACTCTACAGTAAGAACTAAAGATTCGTATAAAATTCTATATAGAGTATAAAATTCTAAATTTAAATCAAGTTGGCTCAGTCTAGACCAGTGATTCTCACCAGCTTTTTCCCCATATACCCTTTCCACCATTGCTAAATGATCATTCAACCTCTCCTTCCCAAAACTTGAAAAGTAGATATGTGTTTGTTTAAATACGGATTATTTTTTAAGTAAATTAAACAAGTATCAAACATGTTGGTAAATACCAAAATTTGAATAAATGTTCTTTTTTGTATTCATAAACTAAATCTAAATACTTAATACGTAAAGAAAAGGTGGACTAAATTACTCTCTGAAACTTTGAAATTCCCCTTAGGGCTATTCCTCCTGATTGAGGACCCATAGTCTAGCCAGAATTCGTTTTTAATAGTGACTAAATATACAGATAATTTAATTTGTCCCACTTTTCTTATACTAACTTTTGTCACAGAAACTTCGGATTACGTGCATGTTTTTTGAAAATAAAAGACACAAATTTAAAAAAAAATATATGTTTAAAATTTGATGTTGAATTCAAAAACAGTTATTTGGTAGCCAGACCTAATAAACCTAAGAGATCAAATTTGAAGTACACCTTACTTGTTCTTACTAACTTCTGCTTAATGAATTAGAATTATTCTTAGAAAAGAACCTGAAAAACTGGTGAAACATTTCATGCTAGAAAACAAGATATTAGAAACTTTGAACTCATTCAATAGAAGAAAAAAGTTATTCAAAACGTAACTCCATAACAAAACATTTTTTTTCTACTTGATCGTCAACACATGAGGCTTTTAAGAAATACCTCCTACAAGATATGTGGCCACTATTTCTGTGCTGTCAGAATATGAAATTCGTATAAGGAAATCAATGCACTTCGAGGAGAAGAAAATGACCTTAATTTGATAGTTTTTCTACCTAATAAATTTTTACATGTTATGAGTTTCTTTTTCTTAATCTAGGCGAAATAATATTCAACACATAATAACAGCATAAAACCCACAAAAGAAATGTTCCAGTGAATTTTCAGTTTCTAAATGCTGTTTAAATTTGCTTCAATCAAAGTTTTTGTATATAAATAATTACGGTAAATTGAAATGAACTGTTTTTTAAGCGTTTACAGTTAATCGAGTAATATAATATTTTTATTGAAATAAAAATTATTTTTAATGTGCAAGATTACTTTTCTTACAACGCTGGGCTCATGGTTCTTAAATCCTCTTGTTGCTAAGTTCAGAAACCTGTGTTATTAAAATTATTCGAATAGTTTAACTTTTATTACGGTTTCATATTTTTCATTTTAACTTTCACATGGTTGCGTTTTCAACCATATGAAAGTTAAAATGAAAAATATTACTTGTACGTAAATTTTAATATATGTAATAATTTAATGTTTTTAGAAATAGTTCAGTAGTTTTACTTTTAAACAATGGCTTTGATATAACAAGCATGTTTAATTAGTTCATCAAAAAGTTGTTAGAGACACTATCAAATCAGGAACTAGCATATTTTTCCACTCTGCAGTTTTACTGCAAAAACAGTGAATTATCCCTTTAAAAATGGTTAAAAAATATTTAATTCCTTTCATTTTCCAATTATTGAAATTTTTAAAATAATTGAAATTCTAACTAAATCCTTAGACAAAAGGTTATTCAAGAACTATACTAAAGAAATGTAAGAAAGGGGTTAACTTCAGTTACAAGCGGAATTTCAGATAATGTTATTTTCTAGTAGGTAACTAACAAAAAACATTTAAAATCCTCTTTAATTGTTCTCCTGCCACACCCTCCCTTCTGAGGCCTTCTTTGGCGCCCCAGGTTCCATAGGGAATAAAGCAATTAAGCAAGGCTCTCCTCTCTTTAACTGCTTTTTCACACAGCTGGGGGCAAAAGAAAAGGAAGGCAATGGTTTCCTGCCTGAATAGCCAGCGGCCAGTTAGAAAACTACATGACAAAAGCCCACAAGACGAATGCCCACTTAAAACCAGCACACATTTTCAGGAAATCCAAAATAACTATGACTTCCTGAAAAATTTTACGAGTAATTATTATGATTAAAAAAATTAAATTTCAAGTGGGAATGAAATTAATTTATGTAAAATCCAAGTTGTCAAAATTTAACTGGATTATTTGAAACCATGCTTTTTATTCACCATTAAAACGGTGTTTGCGCTTAATCATAATAGAATACTGTACTTTTATTTTTTTTCGTTAAAATGAAAGTTCGGCTTTAATTCTCCATATTAAATTCATATAATGCAAAATTTTCTGTAGTGTTAAATTATTCATAAATTATTCTCTGTATATGATGAAAATTTACATACATATTATACTCCTTATAATTTTGTAGAATTAAAATAAGCTGTGTGGCCAGTATTCCCTTTCACCTCCCTTTGTCACACTTATACAAAGGCACTTCCATTTCTTGCGTAAATATAAAAACAAAGATACATACATGTATATGTTTTTAATTATATTATTTTGATTGACTCTCTGTACTATATATATATATATACGAATTTAATTCAGCCGGAGACGAAAATGAAATGTGTTCCGCTACTTAAATTTATTGTTCAATTATTTCTTATTCATTTATTTTTTATTTTATCTCTATTCATGACGTATATATCGGTGTGGGTTTTTGTTAGTGTGGACTTTTATCAGCGTGCCCTTCTATCTATGTGGGCTTTTATCTGTGTGGGCTTTCATCAATGTGCGCTTTCATCGGTGTGGGTATTAGTCGCGTGGGCAATTATCCCAGTGGGGTCATTTTTGTGGGCTTTTGTCGTGTGCACTTTCGTCCTTTTGTCTGGTCACCGCATGGACTTTATGTATTTCCTTCACAATGCATTTTGCTGTGAAATGACAAACATTGTACAGTTAATAATTAAAAATAAAAGTATGTTTTGACTAACAAAACTAAAGAAAGGAATATTTATACATGATTAATAAAAATTAATTATTCATGTAATATTATATCTAGAGTAAGGTACCATCCTTATACTCATTATTGGAATTGTCGTATATTGATACTTTGATACCCCCCTTACTTTGTTTAAAAATTTGAAATTAGATTCCATTTACTCAAAAACCAGTATTATATTTATTTGTTCCATCTGCTTAGTTACACTTAAGTGCTTAAAGTTCTAGTCATTGTACAAGGCATATATAATAAATATGTTTTTCTCCTATCTAAAATATCTATTTGTAAAATATCTTTTGAAGTAAATCTTTTAATTATAATAATGATTAATCTTTTATGTGGTAAGATTATGTAAATTATGTATGGATATTAGATTTAAGTGACTGAAATTTAAAAATTTCAATGGGAAAGTGGTGTTTACTTGGAATATTCCCATGATTCTCGAGTTACCTGGAGTCTTGTTAGACAACAATGCTGCATAAATGTACTAGACCGTTTGGCAGATGAAGCTACTATGTATTTTTCTGCATTGCATGGAAAATAGAGGTGTGTTCTTATACCTGTTACCCATCATCTGGCTTGTAAGTATGAATAAAATATTAAGATACTTATTTATTGATCTATTATTTATTGAAAAATATTTTTATGATATAAATCCAGATGTATTGCATAGTTACAAGAACTATCTATTAGTTTTCATGTTAGTTCTAAGCTTTATTGTAAATTTTATTTTTTTTACTTTGAAAAAGAATAATTGTGATGAAATATTATATTCTGGACGATTATATATCTCTAAACCACAGAATTTCTAGCAGCAATTTGCCATCAGTGTCAACATTAAAAAATCATTATACTGAATAATTCACCTTATAGCTGTAAACTGCTAATATTTTGATACAATTGGACATATTATTTTAGGATATGTCTCTTAATCTTCTCTTAACTCGTTCCATACTCAAATCATCCCCTTAGAAGCTAAGATTGAGAATACTCGTCTCCTCAAGCAACAATTGGATGCTGTACGAGTCGCATCGGACATGGACCAGCATACACCTCTTACGGCAAAAGCAAACTGTGATACATTGAAAGTACTGGAGCCCCTTAAGGGTAAGTGTGTTTTTAAATATCTCAGTATGCTAAAAAAACCCTTAGATAGCCTTGCTAATGCTTTTAATGATAATTTTAAGTTAAATATAAAAAGAAAACAACATGAAATCTCGGATAATTCAAACGCTAATTCTAACCACGAGGATGGTAAGCCTATAAGGCATACATACGTATAGTATATTTTTCAGTTGCAATACCTTATTACCACTGAGAATTTTTTGCGATTCCCAGGACGCCATAATACAGTCAAAAAGTCATTAATTCAGACACCCATACTCCGGAATGATCTATAATCCGGACCTCAAAGCTACAAACTTTCTGCGCATACGTCGCGTTTACGTGTGCTCATAAGACCTTTACGGCTGTGACTTTGCCTGTGCACATGCGCATAATACGTTTACGCATGCGCGTTTAACGTATAACAGACGGTATAAGCTGAGCTAAAATTATCTAATTCAGTTAATGTTGCAGATTGCGTTGTTCCTTAATCTTCGAATTGGATCAGGCTTATTATTTTTTGCAGACTGTTAGAGCAATTTTATAAAAGTAAGCTTGAACTTTCGATTATGTCAAACAGAATTTCCGATATATATTTACTAATATGTACAGGATCTACAAAGCAAAAGTATGTTTCGAAGTCCATTAAACAAAAAGTGGAATTGCTGCAAAAAATGGAAAAAGGCATATCCTTTGTTTCTTAACCATTCCGAAATCTGTTTATCAATTTCATGCTGCTCTGCGGGGGGGACATCGCAGCGCGCAATGAACTGGAAGTTGATTTGTCAGCACTATCCTTATCTTCAGGGCAAATGTTTTTATTTTATTCGGCTTATAATTCCTTACTAAATGTAGTATTTCATCTCGATGTATTCCGTCTTTGATATGATTTAAATCAAATTCCTTGTCATTATAAATACCACAAGTACACATCAAATAGTTTTCTGGTTGCAATTTTCTAATTTCGACTATGCTTAATGTATGCTTTACGCATGTGCTTGTTGAAAGAAATGTTTAATAAAGTAAACAAATAAATATTAAGCTTTTTTTTGTAAATTTTGATACCCTTTAGATCATAATTGTTCTTTATTTCATAAATAACGGTTTCATATTTTTAATTGTATAATTTCTTCATGCCATCTTACCAGATTTAAATTGATGATCTATAATCCGGAATCGCCAAAGTCCCGACGAGTCCGGATTAACTACTTTTGACTGTATTTACAAAAATTCTGTGGAACCCAATAAGTACTGCGCAAATCCGACACATGCGTGAGTGAAACTGTCAATTTTTTCTTTTGTACACTTGCAGTTTTAGGTCACTACATTTAATTTCTAATTTTAAGACATAGAACAATGTGAACATTTTAAATAAGTAACAGATGAAATGACAGCGTCACGTGCAAAGCAAGAAAAATGAACGTTTCTATTATAAAATGAAGGCGTCGAAACGGATTCATTTTTTTTTCTTTGTCTGTATTGCCATATCTATTTTAAGATGTATTGTATTATGTAAAAATATTTGGTAATTGTAAAAGTATTATAATAAATTAAAGAAATATCAAAACTGCTAAAATTCTAGGCAACCCCCTGCTGCAAGTCCAGCGACTCCAGTTTAAGAAACCCTGGTATAGACAGACAACCCGGCGAAATTACGCCCTAATTGAGATACAGACATAAAACTTATATCAAAATGATGGGGCATGCATTTGCAGTTGAAAGCAGCAAAACGCATCAAAATGGATCATTAACTTTCGAGTCGTGTGATTTTGATGCGGCTTGCTGCTTTCAAAAGCATTTTCCTACAACTTGCATCCTATTTGAGATGCAGATATAAAATTTGTGGAGCATGAAATTGCTATTGAATGCAGGAAACCGCATCAAAATCGGACAATCGGTTCCCGTGTAAAACAGATTTTAAAAAACTGTAATTCTTAGAGATGCATCAAATTTCATTGCCATGAAAAATATATTTCGTCCTCTGGACCCTGAAAACGATACTAATTATGTCCAGAATGCAGTTAACACTGTAAATCAACGAAGCACTTCAAGTCAAAATTTACCTACACCACCACAACCAAAAGTTGTTCCTCCAGTCAAAAATTCTACAATGATATAACCAGGGCAAACAAGTCCACAATACCAATTTTAAATCATATCAAATCCGAAGAACACAGGAAAAGGCCTAAAACCATCCTCAGAGACATACAATAAAGGTTTTTGATAAACGTTTAATTACTGTAAAGGCCCTTATTTTTGCAGGCCGTAATTTTCACAAAAATGAATATATCGGTGATTTCGCGAGTTGAAAATTTCACGAATTTTATATGAACAGAACAGAAAGTTGAAAAATTTTAAAAGTACTTAAGTAAAGTTGGGGGGGGAAAAAAAGTATTTCGCAAAGCTTTGATTTTTGCGATTACGACGGGCTCACGAAAATAAGGGCCTTTACACCAGTTTAAAAAAGACCCAAAAAACTAATTAATTATTCTTTAACTAATTATTGTAATATACCTAATTGCCTAGCTTAGCACCAAAAATTGGGAAAATTAAAATTTTTATTCCTATCGCATCACTAATTAATATTGAAGCAGGCTTAATTTAATTTGTCCATCATGTCCTCTAGCCCCTCATTCACTCAGCCATCCCTTTAAATTAGTATGGATTGAAGACAAGAAAGAATTTCAACCAATCACAAAAAATGCTGGTGGAAAAAATTGAAATAAGTGAGAGATGGAGCGCTTAACGAGGATCCTTAAGCGCTCCATCTCTCACTTTGTAATCACAGTTCAACAGCTTTCGGCCATGAAGGCGGTAGCTATCATAATCATACCACACACTCTACAACCAATCACGTTCGTCTCGATCTAGTTACTCAACCGTAAACCACAGAAGGATTTTCCGCCGATTTAATGGCTATATCCAAACTAAACAATAAAATTATCATAGGTAGAGACTTTAACTCACACCACAAAAATCGGAACTGCAGAAATGATAATTCAAATGGTCACATTGTTAATCAATTTGCCTCAACGGCCAACTTTACTGTTGTAGCTCCCTCCTACCCAACATGCTATAGATCTGCAAGCATTATTGAATTTTTCCTGCTAAAAAATATTTATCAACCATCAAGGATAGAAAGATTACGTGAACTATTCTCTGATTATAACCCTGTTTTAATGGAGGTGAATATCAGTAGCTATAGTACATCACACAAAAGAGCCTTTATTATGAACTGGGTAGCTCTAAACAACACTCAGTACCCGTTACCCGCGATACACAGTGAAGACGAGTTAGACGCAGTTATCGAAGATTTTACTAGCACACTTAACCGTGCTCTGAAAAATAGCAAGGCGGTCCCGTTGACTGGTAGGGCCAGAGATCCTGCTATTAGAGAACTTTTAGCTAACAGAAAGAGAGCTAGAAAAATATGGCAGAGGACCAGATGCCCAGAAGTTAAGAGAATTTTAAATCGGCTGAATCAGGAAGTCAGTACACGCACAAAACAAATGGTCTAGATATTTAGAATCACTCTCTACTGATGATCATGTATATGGAAAGCTGCTTCTAGATATAATAGATGCTACACAAATATTCTGCCCCTTAATGGCCCCTCTGGGATCACATACACAGAAACTGAGAAAGCTGAGTCACTAGCTGATCACTACGCTACTCAGTTTTACATTAACATCTCACACCCAGACACAGAACGCACAGTTAGTTACACTAACAATTTATACTTTTCATAACCAAAAACAGACAACATCCGTCTTGCTAAACCTTCGGAAGTTAACACCGCCACCTCCATACCTGTCCCTTTCAATGATGTTCGATCGATTATTGCGGCTTCCCCGCTCTCTCCAGATGAGTATGCGATGAGAATCGCTACTCAGACTGAATCTGCTCTCATCTGTAAAGAGTACTCGTCCCCATTCATTGTCTCTCCAATTCCGGTGTTCCCGGCACCACAGAGAACGCCTTCTCCGATGGGCAGGCGTTAGAGGTACACACCGTACAGGGCGTCGTGCAAACAGACCACCACCCTGCAGTCTTCTGGCCACGGTAAAACGCGATATCTGTCGTCCAGTCGCCTGCGTCGTGTGTCTAGCGATTTCTCCCGCTGTCTGCCGCCTGTTTCTTCTGGCCTGTAAGGCAATATACCGGTCATCTGCAGGTGTGGTTCCTCGTGAACGACCACTACTAAACCCCCGGATAGCTGTTCCTGTAGTTTTAAATTGTCTCCAAAGTCGTGAAACGATGCTGTGAGCAATTCCGATCTCTGCAGCCACACTTGTCACACGGCGGCCTTCCTCCAACTTCCCAATGACCTCGGGTAAAAGCATCCAGATGTCATCTAACAGATTGATTATTCGCCATTTCTCGCCGAGGCAGCAACTCAGTGTGATTTTAACTGCTATACGGTGTGCAATCTCTTTGCCAGAAATACTGATCTTTCACCGAGAACATGCTTTATACAACTCAGACACTCCCCCATTATGTCTACCTGCATATCTGCGCAAGTGCTACCGTAGATCACCTTACTTAATCTCGGGATTGGTCTTTCTGTCCGCTCTGCCTCTTCGTTCAGCTGATATGCTAATTTTTCGACTTCGTCCTTAATTTTTGCACACCAGTGTATTTCACGTGCTATACACAGGATAAGGTACAACCCAGGAACCTGGAAATGATGTGTGTCTTTGTACCCTTCTAAAGGAGTATGGATTGAAAACAGCCTAGGCCTTCCCCGTAGCACACTGTAAATCACACTTCACCCAATAGGATTACTCCTCTGCCAGCCAACAGAAGTTCAACAAGCTCCCGCCTACCACCTGACTACTGAACCATTCAGCCTTGAATACTCGAGGAGAGGGGGAAGAAAAAAGAAGAAAAGGGCTTTTTCTTCTCTCTCCGCCCCCGATTGCCTCTGCTGCTCACACTCCAACTAGCTCTAGGTTTTAACTTCAAAACTCATCATCTTATATTTGCTGCAAACTCTGCCATTACTACTGATTATAATGTCACAATTGCTTTCATATCATTTCACTGCCATAACTGCTCTTCGAATTTTTATTTTTACGAACTTCAGCAACATTATTTCTTTAACATTCGTAAAAGTATTAACTTACTACACTGGGATAAGGCTATGCCCAGGAACCCACTACAACTGAACATTAGTTCATCGAGGAAGGGCATACTCTAAATGAAGCTGCAGATGTCCAAATAAAAAAGGAAAAGAAAACCTATTCACAATAAATTGTTTCAACAAAGGAAACGATTGTGTGATTTTAGATGACAGTCGGAGAGTATTAGTATCAAATATTTTATTTCATCATACCACCAACAAATATTTTCTTTTGTTTCAGAAGCCCATCAAAAACTTACATGACAGCAAATGCAAATCTAGTATAAATAACGTTTATGTTGCTAAAATAAATTCTGATTTCCAAAGATGGCCTGTTTCTCGCATTGTTGGTAAATCATGGTTGATGGGCATTAAGAATGGTCTTTCCTCTAATTCACTGGACACACACAAATTAGCAGCACGTTGGTGTTAATTCTTTTTAATTCTGTATTAAAATATACAACTTTAAACTTAGTTGACATATGCGGCATTTGAAGTGCAAATAATAAAAATTTTTCTTAAATACTATGCTTTGTTGCTTATCTTTTAGAAATTTAAAGACCTGGAATTCTGCAATTCTGAGTAAAAAATGAAAATAAAAAACAATTAACACCAACAAAAACTTGTGGTAACATGACAGACAAATTATAACAAATACTACAAAAGATCATGCCTTTTCATTTTATTTAACCATATGTTAAAGCAGTATTCTTTATTAGACCTGGAAAAGTTAGAAACAGGAATATATTTTACTACAAAAACTACACGACAATTCTGAAATTAGAAGCTTTTCTGTATGAATTCCACTCTAAAACAATGCAAGTGCAGTCTTGACGATAAGAAAGTCAAATTTATTGAAATTTAAATTTGTATTTCCATTTTAATTTTCATTTTCCTAAAAACATTTGTCAACTTTGCAGGATTTCATCTTCAAGTATATATGTACAGACATTTAAAGTTCTGATGTATTAACATCTCGTGGAAATACACCTATCCCTCGATTTATACAGTACTTACTTGTTTTACATGATTTCAGTTTTACACAGTTTAAAAATTAACAGATTTCAAAAACTTAGTAAAATAGTATTTGCTGCATAAATGCAAATACATACATTTGAAGTCATTTTTTAATCTCATTTCTTTGGTAACACTGGTGGCAACAACAAGGATGGGGATTCCCCGTGTTAGGGGAATCTCAATAGTATGTATATGTATTTCATAACAGTAAAATTTTAAATTATATGGTTCACGCGAACTAATGCAGTATCAGTATTTTAGCAGCAAGGATTACATCATTTTTATCTACATATCTGAATGTTTACTAGCAAGTTTTCAACATTTATAGTTTTTGTGGCATTTTTTATAATTTATGTAAATTTTTTAAAGTATTATAATGCCAAAAAATGCCATTTTTGATTTTAAAAAAAAATCAAAAATGAAATTAGAAGCAAAAATTAAAATATTAGATCATCTATGTAATAGAGAAGGAGTAACAAATGTTGCTAAATTTTACTCCATGAACGAAGCCACAATAAGGACAATTAAAAAAAAAAATGAAGACTCTACTAGAAAAAGAATTAGATATGGGTAGAAGACGAAAATTTAAAATGGATTCCAATTGATACTGATGCTATTAGAAACAAGGCTTTAAAAATTTATAAAGCACTTAAGAATCGGTCACTATCGACTTTGTCAGATGAAAAAAAGGTATCTTTTTCCACAAGTCATGGTTAGTTTGAGAGATTTAATAATATTTAAACAAAGGCATTCTTTACATAATCTAAGATTGAAAGGAGAAAGTGCATCTGCTGATTCGAATGTAACAACAATATCCAGCAAAATTTGCTGAAATCAATTGCCACGATCTCCTACATTTCTGATCAGATCTTCAATGCTGACGTGTCTACGTTGTTCTGAAAAAAAAAAAAAATACAGTCAAAAGTCGTTAATCCGGACTCGTCGGGACTTCGGCGATTCCGGATTATCGATTTTTCCGGATTATAGATCATCAGTTTAAATCTCGTAAGATGGCATGCAGAAATTCTAAAATTAAAAATATGAAACCGTAATTTATGAAATAAAGAACAATTATGATCTAAAGGGTATCAAAATTTACAAAAAAAAAAAGCTTAATATTTATTTGTTTACTTTATTAAACATTTCTTTCAATGTAAGTTGTTTAAGTTGCTTCATTTTATGTGATACTAATACTTTCTCTTTAATTCTATAAACAGACATAATTTCTTTTCAGTTAAAGAGTTCTGCTGTTCAAGTCCCGTTAATTGCTGTGCCGAGAATACCGACTAACTGGTCAATGGAAATTTTTTCGTTTTCACTAACCTCTCTGTCACATTCTTCATGTCTTTATCCATTTTTTTCAGCAATTTCACTTTTTGTTTGTTGGACATTGAAACATACTTTCGTTTTGTAGATCCTTTGGAAGTTCCAGCATCGGAAATTCTATTTGACATAATCGAAAGTTCAAGTTTACTTTTATAAAATTGCTCTTACAGTCTGCAAAAAATAATAAGCGGGATCCTATTCGAAGATTAAGGAACAACGCAATCATTAACATTAACTGAAATAGATAATTAGATAATTTTAGCCTACACCGTCCGTTATACATTAAACGCGCAGGCGAAAACGTATTCTGCGCTTGCTCACACGCATATGCGCAGTAGTCAAGTTCTTACGCGCTCGCGTAAAACGCCTGTGCTAACGCGGCACATGCGCAGAAAGTTTTTAGCTTTGAGGTCCGGATTATAGATCATTCCGGATTATAGGTGTCCGAATTAACGACTTTTGACTGTACCTTGCAAATCAGCTAGTGGTCATAAGGTAGTGAAAAGTCATACAATTTTTTTCTGTTGCAATGCTTCAGGCAATTATATAATGAAACCATTGGTTATTAACAAATCAAAAACACCATGTTCATTTAAAGGAACAAATATAAATAACCTTCCCTTTTATTGGATGCCTAACAGGAAAGCACGGGTCACTGCCATAAGGTTCAATGAATGATTTCTTACCATGTTTGTCCCAGATGTCAAAAATTATTTAGGTAAAAAAGGATTGCCTTTTAAGACTCTTCTTTTAATAGATAATGCACCTGGTCATCTTCAAAATTTACAACACAAAAAAGTAGAAATAGTCTTTTTGCCCAAAAAATACAACTTCTTTATTACAGCCATTGAATCAAGTAATATTTTCTGGCTTTTACAACATTGTGTATATCAAACAAACCTTTAGGTATATTTTAGAAAAAATGGAGAATAATGAATCTTACTCTTATGGATGCTTGGAAGAAATTTACAATCTTAGATTGTGTTGGACTGTCATATACTCAGATTAAACAATCAATGCTCAACGCATGCTGGAAAGCAATACGCTGGATGTTGCTAAAGATGAGAATGATAGATTACCATTAGAGTGTGAATATTCTCAGATCACTAAATTGGCTCAAACTGTAGTAGGAGAAGGTTTTTGAGGATTTAGCTCAAGCATATATTAAAGGAATAATGGTTGATGAAGAACTAAATGAGGATGAGTTAGTTAACATGATTCATGAAACAAATAAACATGATGAAGACCAATCTGAACCAGCTGCATTCACAGCTAAAGTCATCAGTGTAGGACTTGAATTGGGAAGAAAATTAGGTAATCATTTTTTACAATATGACACAAATGTCGAATGAAATCTCCGATTCCAAGGGGAGCTTAGTAAGTGTTTAAATCTATATACGGATGTTTAAAAAGATTTAGGGGGACAAAAAAACAACAGGCAATTGTTAATTATGGATTTCATCATGAAGTCTAGTCGATGTGAGATCTCCCCTAATTTATCATCTATTGAAGCAGAATTGTATCACGAATACTCAAGTGATGAAAGAGACATCATACCAATCAAGAAGAAAAAACTAATAATTCATGAAAGTGATGTCAGTCCAAAATCAACTCTAAATATGAGAATATTTGTAGAAATTTCCTGTTCTTTCAATTCGAGCCACAATTTTTCATAAATGCTACATACTTTCATTACATTATCAGGTTGCATACTTCTGATGTCTGTGTAATTTATTTAATTGATGATGTAATTTATTTAATTGATAACTAAATATACTCGATTATGTTTTCACAAGGCTTGCTAATGTTTTTTTAAATAACACGAAAATAATCATGCAATGCAATAAAAATAGAACATCATTTTCCTGCCTCAGAATATACTACTAATAACAGGTTGTTTAAAGAGCAAAATATACAAAATTTAAATTAAATAATTATTTCCTTTTACTCAGTTGAATATACATTTAATTCATAAACATGTATATGCAGATAAAATTAGCTATGTCAATAAAGTTCTGCAAAGAATAATGAACGTGATCCTATTAGTTAAGTGTTGCAACTTTATTTCATATGAAATATTTTCTATATAGTCATTCCTTAAAAGTAGTCTCTGAATAATTAAACCAATTAAATTTGTTTCTAAATGTACTTGGGTTAATTGATAAAAGCAAGGCTTTTTTTTAAATGGCAAGCTGATTTTTAATTGATTTCATACTTAGATACATCATTATACATACATTAATAAAATAAATAAAATTCTAATTATGTTAGGGCAGTTTCCATTTTGCTGGTGTTTACTAAAGAAAATTTTACAGATAGCATTTTTAACAAAAACGCTGTTTATGATCATTTAAGATTTAAAAATAAATAAATAAATAAATAAAGAGAGAGAGAGATTATTTTGTAAGTATTCATCAAGAATATTTCTTCCAATTTATGTTTTCGAAGAAACGCCTTTATTACACCAAAGTAAAAAAAAATTATCCCTCTACCAAAACTTAAATCTGTATCGATTAAAAAAGAACAGTAATGCGTATTTAATAAGAACACAGGAATAAATTGTATTAAAACTCAAATCTATTTGTAAATTGTTCTTCTCTAAACTTATGCTTTGAACCTGAAATATTTTGAATGAAATAGTGCTTTTTTATTTATTTTAAGACTTGATCTATTTTAAATTTACCTAAAATACCTAAAATAATTATTTTAGCTTTTCAAGAGTTTCTTTTACATTGCTGAATTTGATGAAGGTGTACAAACGGTGCCAAATTCTTGGTTTTGGGCTGATATGGATAAATGACATATGTAATATGAAAAAATGAATCAAACTGAACAAAATGATTGCATCACATCAAGCCCCAGATTATTGAGAACTTTGGCAATTTCACCGGGTTCTCTAAATTTTTGCATCGACAAGTATGATATTTTCTATAATTATGTGTTCTTGTTGCTCATTTTTCTCACTGTATAATTTAGAAAGCTGAATAGAACATGGAAAATGCTGTTATGAATGACATCAGTACCAAAATATTTTTAAAATATAGTAACATCTCCATTTTTAGTACTTTTATCCATAAATTATTAGTACGAGTTGGTAGTTTGGTTTTTGAATCTTAACATTATTTTAATTACCAGACTAGTTGTTTAAAAATAGGAATGCATGTATTAAAAAATTCAAAAATTAACAATCATATCAGGATATAATATATATTTGCTTTAACATTTAACTGCATTTTTTTATACAAATTTGATGCTCTCAAAATCTATTCGGTCACCTTAATTTTGCAGTGGAAAAATAATGAAATAGTATAATCCTACAATTCGAAACCATAAAAATTCTATTTGATTTATTTATTGAATAAATTGTTGCAAAATATCTGAAATTTGCAGAATTTTATAAAATAATGTAGCCATGACTGTTAATTTAATTTTACATCAAATATTTCGATAATTATACATGAGCAAATAAATGCTGCTAGAACATTTAGATGTTTAATCTAACATTAAACGATTATTTAATTCATTCTTTTTGCTTTATGTTAAATTATTGTTTATGAGTGATAACGGAAATTTAAAATTTTCAGTGAAAAAGGCATAGAAAAGTTAAAGTTGGCTATGAAGTTTTCAGACATCGAAAAGTGCAGAATTTGGTGCGGAAACAACAAAAAAAAAAAAAAAAAAAAAAAAAAAAAAAAAAACCACCAGCGATTTAAATTCTCCGATTCTTCAGATGAGTAAAAAAAGTAAACAAGTAAAAAACAGTAAAAAAGTACTATAGTAAAAAAGCTAGCAGAGCTGTGCTTGCCATTGCTACCAGAGTGCACACAAGGAAAATATTTTCAACCAGAATTTTCTGCATCTGTTTTAGCTAGTCCTCACTGCAAATCTGAGGACTAATACTCCAAAAGCAGGCTCATCAGAAAGACCCAATAAAGGTTTCGTACTGTTGCATTCCTGTACAGGTTCATGCAATTTGGAGTGATTAACGATGACACTTAATAAACACACAATGTATTTGCCAGTATTATTCAGGACATCTCCAAAAACATGTTTACAGTCGTCCAAAAACTGCGACAAGCACATTGAAACAATCAGCAACAGAGCCTTTAGGCTGTAACAGTGAAGACAGCTTCACAGCAAAGTGCTAGAGTACAGCTCCCGACTAGGTTCAGTCTTCTCAGAACTCGACGTACTGTCGAGATTCTCGACGCTACAACTCGCGATGCACTCCACAATAAGCACTAGAATACAGCTTCTGACTCAGTTCAATCGTTCTTGGAGCTCAACACACTCCAAGATAAGACTCGATGATGCACTAACTCGCGATACATTAAGAGACTCTCTCTACGCACTCCCCAATCAACTCAATACTAGACTGAAAATCAACTCGATAGACTCGAGATACTACTGCTACTCCGCATACAGGCAGGGTTTATATAGCTTTTAGCATGCATTCGAGAACATTCTAAGTCAAACCAGTAAGAACTCGTTCTAAATGGTTCTCCATCCGTCTACGGCATATTGCCAATTTCGCTGAAAGATGTTGCCAAATGGGTGATTTCTCGCCAAATCTAGCAAATCCTAAACCTGCTTTGTGGGAAATCTATCTTACCGCAGCTGGAAATTTTTTAACAGTAACTTTCTGAATTTGCCAATAGTCAATTTTTTAAAAGTGTTCTGTTTTCAGGTTTTTAGAATAATTATGTAATAAAGACACAATAACACGCCGAATAAATACTAATTCAGAAGTCAAACAACAAAAATCAGCGTTATATTTACAAAATTTTCACAGTGACTGTTTACTGTGAAAATTTTGTAAATATAACGCTGATTTTTGTTGTTTGACTTCTGAATTAAATATGTAATACCCTGACCTTTTCTCTTCCGCAGAACTTCAACATCTAATCTTAAAAAATTTAAATTCTTTATCTAGATTACAAATATTGCAAGAAAAGGTGGAGTTGCTGAAAACTCCTAACTGTGCAATCAACCGAAAAATTCAGAATTAAATATATTCCAATTAAAAACTGAATTAGAACTTCAATTTTTAGAGAGAATGTTTCTCAACAACATAGCTCCTGTGGTATTGTAAAATAATATTTTACATTAATCCTAATAGTTTTTTTTTTTTTTTTATTTTGTTTACTTTTTGCACACATTTTCATTTTATAAAGTAATTTCTGTTACGTTTTTGCTTAAATGAAATTTTCTATTTCAGTATTATCTTATTTTCTTTATATAAAAACTAACTGCATAAAATGTACTAAAATACAAATATGGAACTCAAAGCAATGAAAACGTTATGATTTTATAAATAAGTTTCCATTACATTTGCATTTTATTTTGAGGAAAGTTAGATTTCTTGAGTGTTCTGTGAAGTTGAAATAATTTTCTTAAATGATAGAATAAGAAATCTTGTTGGTTATGCATTTATAGATTAAAGTCAATTTTTATTTATATATTTATTTATTTAGGTCAATGAATTGAAACATATTAATGTTAAAGGAGACTAACGTAAACATATTAATAGTAATCGTAACAAATATTTTGAAGTGATGTCGGACACGCTAGCCGAAGAGTACAGTTGGGTAAGTGAAAAAAAAAAGGGGGGCATTTAAATCCCTGAAGTTATCATAGGTTATTTTACATAAGTCAACATTTATAAATATATTTTTATGTACATCATCATTTACAAAATATCTTGATAACTTACATTACGTATAATATGAAATCTGCCAAATTAAGTCACACCCAGCACCCGTAGCTCTCAGCCTGAGTCAAATCTTAATTATTCAAAAAATCGAATAAAATAAGACCAGACTTCCATGAATAGTGCATAGTGCTACTAAATGCATATGTGACCATCCCAGAAGAAATAAAGCAGGTAGATATTAGCATCTGGAAAGATATCCCAATGCATGAAGGAAGAGTAATATATTTAGTGTATGAACCTGTTATGTCAAGAAGACTTTAAATGAATTAGAAGACAACATAAAATAGCAGTTTTATCTGATCGCAAATGTTTAAAATGTTATTTAAAATGTCTAACTTTTTTTTATTCTTAAAATGATGTTTAATCCTCATTTGTTCTGCTATTTAATTTTTATGATGTATTGTTACTTAGTTTGTTATCTATCCACTTGTCAGTAATTGAGCTGAATTAAGTAAAGCTTTGTTCTTTTACATTATATTTTACCGCTCGATCAGGCCGACTGCCGTACCAAAGCACTCGGGTTCGAATCTCGGAAAAGGTTCGGGGGTTGTAAATGCATAGTGTCTGTGCATCATGGGGGCACCCAAAATATGCTGCAAGCCGAAAAGTTCTTTCAAGAAGCTGATCGTAGGGAAAGAGAACTTGAAAATCCTTGGACTCGTCCTCCGTGTGATAGTTGCATCGCAAAAATGTTATGGTTTTTAATTAATTGACTTTCTGTTTAAATATGCAGTAATTATAATTAAAAATTCACAAGTAAATTTTCCATTTAATGTATTTTTTAGAGATAGTGCAAACTCATCTCCCTGCAACAATTGAAAAGAAAGGTGCTACTATAACAGTTAATCTCAAAAAGGTTGGTGGGTGGTAAATGTATAGTGTCTGTGCAGCATGGGGGCACCCAAAATATGCTGCAACAAAGTTGCTACTACACTCATGTCCATAAATTAAGGATAATTCGGAGTCACGCGGAAATCGAACTCTAAAATATACTAAAATATCACCTGTAACATCACAACACACATCTTCAAGAATCATATGCAAATTTTAGGAAGTAACCAGATGACACCGATGGTACTTCACAATGACGAGAATGTAAGAAAGTGATATATAACGAATACAGGCAAAGAAGTAAAATTGTTCGCAGGCACTTTATAAGCATTTCAGTGCAATAACCAAATAGTTCGCAGGGGCTTTATAAGCATTTCAGTGCAATAACCGACAAAGGACGCATTTGGATGATTTTTTACGTGGTAGAATTATCGGCCGTCTGGAATGTGGGCGTACCCAACTGGAAGTATCAGACAAACTTGGAATTGCCCAGAGTGTCATCTCCAGCCTTTGGCAACGATTCCCAGATGATGGTAATGTGAGTAGACGTTACAGCACAGGTCGCCCCAGAGTTACAGCGCCGAATAAGGACCGGTATTTGGCAGTTACTGCCAAAACAAACAGGTGGAGCACAGCCTGAGACCTGCCTCGTCAGCTCTCTTCAGCCACTGGTACGACAATTTCAAGGCAGACCGTGTACAGACGCTTAGGGCAGATTGGTTTATATGTTCGTAGACCTGTCAGATGCGTTCCACTTACTGCAACTCACTGTCGCCTGCGGTTAGCCTGGAGTAGAGAGCATGCACTGTGGACACCGCAACAGTGGGCTTGTGTGATGTTTTCCGACGAGTCCAGGTTTAGCTTGCAGTCTGATTCTCGCCGGACTTTCATATGGAGAGCTCCAGGTATTCGTTACCACCAAGAAAGCATCATTGAACGACACCGTTACGGTGGTGTAGGAGTGCTCGTTTGGGGTGGAATTATTCTGGGTTCCAGAACTGACCTTCATGTTCAAATTGGAATCATGACAAGCCATATCTATCGGGACGTCATTCTGGAACAACATGTACATTTGTTTCGGGGTGCCATGGGCACACAATTTGTTTATGGATGACAACGCCAGTCCTCACCGTGCAAATATCGTAAGCGAATGCCTTCAATCGGAGGATATCACCCGTACAGACTGGCCAGCATTCTCACCAGACTTGAACCAGTAGAACACGTGTGGGACATGCTTGGCCGACGAGTTGCAGCCCGTCAACCTCCTTCTACATGTCTACCGGAACTTCGGAGTGCATTGCTTTTTGAGTGATGTAATATCCCCCAAGATCAGATCGATAATTTGATACTCAGATGCCTAGGCGTTGTACGGACTGTATTGCATCGTCTGGGAGACATACAATGTATTAACAATCAAACCAACCATGTAATATTGGTTTTTTGTAAATAAGTTTTTTTTTTTTTTTTTTTTGGTAATTTGCTCCAGGGAGAAAAAAAAATCGCTAATTTTTTTAATAATATCAAACATATAGCATCTGTTTTTGCTCTTTACCTTTTGTTTAATAAATAAGCTTTACAAATAAGTCAAATTTGTTTTGCTTCTAACTTTTCCTTTGCCTGATTTTGCATTATCCTTAATTTATGGACATGAGTGTATAACAGCGAGTACTTTTGTGTACAGAAGCTGTCTTGAAAGCTTAGAATCTAAAATTTTAAGTTTGTATTTGTTTTTACTGAATTGTAAGTATTATAAATTCATATGTTTGGAAGCGTCCGAGTTTCAAAAATAATAAAAGTATAAATGATAAATAATAAAGCTTCAAAATAGTAAATCAAACAATCATCAAAATGTTTAGTACCTATTTAAAAATTTGGAGCTTTCTTTCAATTTTAAAGTAATTTAAAATTTAATAAATAGCTTTAAAACTCTTGCCAGTCACTGCTCATCTCAATGCATATAATAGCATTATAATTTTTTATAATAATAATGCATATTTTGTTTAATTTCATGAGGCTGAAGGAGACATTGTAAACTTATATTATGAATACGAGTCATATTTTGTAAAATTCGATGAAAGGCCATTCGAAAAACATGTATACATTGACAGAATTGCCGATATAAATAAAATATGTTATTAACAATATTAACTTCTTATTAATTAAGAAAAGGCTGCATTAAATATATTAAAAGGATCTTTTAAAATTTTTGCAGGAAATGAATTTAAGTTTCTCTTAAGTGAATGGATATTTTTATATCTTTATTACCGTATTTGCAGGCGCATAAGGCACATCCCCCTTTTTTTATACACATTTCATTATAATGAATTTACAGTATTTTAAATATAAATACAAAGTAATACTTTATACCCACAATTCATCTGGGGAAGAGCTTTTAATTTTCTTCATCAAAACCTAAACACTCATCACCATAGCTAAATGAAAAGTCACTTGAAACCTCTCCTAAATCAGCATTCGAGTCCTCATACAACAGATTGTCCTCTGTACCATCCAGTGTATTAATAATGCCACACTTCATACATGATTTAACCTCTGCCTCTGTTTTCACAGCATCCCAAGATGCTTTGACCCATTCACAAACTTTCCAAATGTTAGGCCTTCCCCTTCTTCTTGATGGTGTAACCTCAAAATTTGAAGCCTGCATCCAGCTTGCATGCTTTGTTACAGCAATTTCAACATTGTTTTTGAACCATAATTTGCCAACAAACTTAAGAAACACCAAACAGTTGAAATTTCCCACACTTAAAAGTCGTTCGCAAAAATTGCAGTTTTCATGCCAGATGCACATTTACTAAGCTCTCCGTAACTGTAATATTCCCACACATCGCAAGGAAACAAGAAAAAAATCACATAACTCCAAAAAAAGAGGAAATTTCCAGAAATTAATGCAATCAAAAACTGAGTATCGACATACAAGATGCACCTCCATTTTTTCCCGACTTATTTTCAAAGAAAAAAAGTGCGTCTTATACACTAGAAAATTTGCTATTTAAAACTTTCTTACATTTATTGGAAAACAAATTGTTTTATATGCTTAATTTCATTCACATAACTATGCTCACTGTAGTTATTGGCTATACTAAATATTTGAATGAAGAAATGTAAGTTTTATTTGCACAAAAACTATTAGCATATGTTTTATAGCAATACACGCAAGTACACAAAAGTGATACACAAAAACTATGAGCATATAGTTTTATAGCAATTTATGAGAGCAAAGTTTTACATAAAAATGTAAATGAATCATAAACGCATCTGTTATATAATTTCAATACAATGAGATATAACAATAATCACTGAGGAAATCTGATATGATTGTGATGACTATATTCAATAATTAAAAAATTCCAAAGATTCCAGTAAGATTTTAATAAGTGGAAGAGTAACTTCTTACTGGATCAATAAAACGCTTTTCTGCTGTTATCAGTTTTACTGGAGGAGATGTCTGAAATACTGCTATTGCGACATTATACTGATTAAACTAATGTAACACTGTGCGACACCCACACAGATCTTTAAAGCAGCAATTCTCAACAGGTGGTACACAAGATAAAAAATAGGTGGTAGGCAAAGAAACAAAGTTCAAAAATTCTATGAAGAAAAAAAGAACAATTGTTAGAAAATTCCTGTGATTGCACTTCCACTGAAGATTTCATAAATAACAACTTTTGGCTACACCGAAAAAAAGAATTTAAAGGCATTTCAAATAAAGCTAAATTTTTATTGCCTTTTCGCACAACCTATTTGTGTGAACAAGGATTTTCTTCCATGTTTTATTTGAAAAATAAATACAGAATAAAATTAAAAGTGGATCACACTTAAAGCTAAGTGAAATAAGGCCAGACAAAGAAATTGATCTCTCTTAAACAGGCCCAAATTTTACACTAAATTTAAGTATATAACTTAAATTTTGATAATTAAAATGGTAACCAATTCTTAATTAATATTTTTTATGTGTGCCTATTTAATACAGATAGCCAATAGCTTGTGCAAATGGCAAAACATTTATTTTTTCTATTTATATTGAGAAACTGAATAAGTATTATAAAATGTACAATAATCATACTGGTTGTACTAAGGTTTTTAAATTTTTGTTTAGATGGTATGTGTTAGTCAAAAGGTTGAGAACCGCTGCTTTAAAGCAATTAAATTTATGTCACTTTGTGAAGTTATACAAAAGTCGCAGTGTGACATTAACATCATTATCGCAGCATGACTTTACTACCATACTCAAAGACAAAGAAGCAACAATAACAAAAAAAAGAAGCCAAGAGAAAAAATTGGTATCTTACCTCTCAGCCTCCACATCCACAGGGCTTTTTTGCTCACATCCTCTTCTTGGGCGCTTCGCATTCCTATAATAAACAAAAATAGGTACAATTTTATTACCGAGACCATAATAAACCACAGTGATGACAGTACATGCATAAAAGCACCAAACTTGGCACACACATCCATTTAAATCATAAATTGACATCACATAAATTTAGATACTTCTAAATGCAAGTGAATTATGACTGCACATAAATTTAGATAGCTCTAAATTTTAATTTACCACTGAAATACTGGTATACTTTTTAAACTTTTTAAAAGTGCATCGAATCTATCTATTTAGAAATTGCCAGAGATGAAAAATTTGCAATAAAATTTTGACAAAGAAAAGGCATCATTCATGATTGTGTGTGATTATGACAAAGCCTCAAGGGCTATCTGCCTGTGCCTTTGTGGAGCACTTTCTAAGGGAAACTGGCTTGTATACACGTTACACATGGGGAAAACCACGAAAACGCCCAGCCCGTTCCTGGGATTCGAACCTCGGACCGACTACCAGCGTTCGGTGACTCCACCGCTCGGCCGCTGGTGGGCCTCATTCGTGATAGAAAATTAGGCTTAAACTATAGTCCAAGAACCATGAAATGAAACCATTTCATCGATAACTCAACAACTAAATGGCACCTTTAATCTTCTAGGTGTATCTACGGATTATTTCGTATTGAAAGATGGCTTTCCAAATCACGACACGCAGAATATTCTTGTCAGATTTTGATAAATACGAAATGGTTTCGAATGAATGCGGCAACTGGCAGTAGGGAAATAGCAATCAATAGAGAAAGATGTTACAGCGTGAGGTTCATAAATAAAAACCTCGTATCCAGCCACACTATCTGCCGACCTGTAGGCGATTTTCGTGCCGAAACCGAAAAATACTAAGAAGCCTTCGACCGAAAGCTTTGTGTATGCAAAAAGTTTGTGAAACAAAATTTCTTCTATAAAATAAAATGCAATTTGCACTGAACCCATGAATTACTTTTAAAGAAATTAATATCACCTAATTTACAAATAATTTCTTTTAGCATGGAATAAATACTTAAACAGGTATCTTACAATTACATGAAATAACGTAATCTTTAAAGGCATTGATGTATACAATATAAATATTTGCTTGTTATTTTATGAAATAACAGTGTCTGGGAAGCCCACTCAAATATCCTGTAGAATTTTAACAAATTATTTTATAGGATACAAATATGCATCTGTTTTTTTATGAAATATGTGAAATTCATGCAAATAAAATTAAGGATTATGAAATTTATTTTAATATAAATAACTCTGCAAAAAGAAATATTCAGGAGACTTTATTCCCCTTATTTTCCTATTATTGTCATCATAAAAAAATAATAGCATTTATCTTAAAGATAATTAGCTTATTTAAAAAATACAATCTGTAAGCACTTTCTTTAACTCGATATAAGATCCATTTATTTTAAATACTTTTCTAAAACTTTTTATAAAAAATAAGAAAATAATGTAAGCACAAACCTTGTGGTTGAAAAGTTATGCAAACCTTGGGTTCAGTACCCCTCAAATAAATAATGAAAACAATCTCAGATTTTATAGGATAAAAATTAGGTCCAAACGGGCAATTTTTTTCATTTACAGACAATCATTAGATGTTTGGGCTAATGCTACTTTGGACTAAAAGTATTTAAAAGCTACAATTTCAGACAGACTGTCTTGTACACTTAAAATACAAATGTTTTATTAATTACACTGCTTGCCTTAAAAATATGTTTCTTAATCAAAAATTTGCTAATTTTTTATAAAACATAAACTAATACTTATAAAAGAGCCTGAGGCAATTTGTTACAATTAATTAAATTGTTCAACGTTGTTTAATTAATTGTTTAGGCGGTCAGAGCCGGAACAGCTAATGAAGTTTATGAGACTGTGATATTACTTTCGGTTTTGTGAAATGAAGAATTACATAGGATACTTTCAGATTGAAGTTCTGTAGAAACAAAAAAGTAAGTACCATCCCTCTTTCTGAAGCTCTTTATTTGTTTATTGACTTTTGGTAATTAAAAGGTCACTAAAGGAGATATCAGCGAAAAAACATACATTGAAAACAAAGTTAAAACAAAACGTTGCCGACAAAAATATCCAAAGAAGTGATTTGGAAGTGCTGAAGAATAAGTTTAAAGTGTTCGAGACAAAGATAAATTCCAATTTCGATTCTTTGTTCGGGTTATGTATTGAAGAAAGTGCAGTCAAAAGTCTTTAATCCGGACATCCATAATCTGGAATGATCTATAATCCGGACCTCAAAGCTACAAATTTTCCGCGCATGCGTTTACGCATATGCATAATACGTTTACGCATGCGCGTTTAATGTATAACGGACGGTATAAGCTAAGCTAAAATAATCTATTTCAGTTAATGTTGCAGATTGTGTTGTTCCTTAATCTTCTAATTGGATACGGCTTATTATTTTCTTTTAGACTATTAGAGCAATTTAATAAAAGTAAGTTGGAACTTTCGATTATGTCAAACACAATTTCCGATACTGGAGATGATGGTAATGTGAGTAGACGTTACAGCACAGGTCGCCCCAGAGTTACAGCGCCGAATAAGGACCGGTATTTGGCAGTTACTGCCAAAACAAACAGGTGGAGCACAGCCTGAGACCTGCCTCGTCAGCTCTCTTCAGCCACTGGTACGACAATTTCAAGGCAGACCGTGTACAGACGCTTAGGGCAGATTGGTTTATATGTTCGTAGACCTGTCAGATGCGTTCCACTTACTGCAACTCACTGTCGCCTGCGGTTAGCCTGGAGTAGAGAGCATGCACTGTGGACACCGCAACAGTGGGCTTGTGTGATGTTTTCCGACGAGTCCAGGTTTAGCTTGCAGTCTGATTCTCGCCGGACTTTCATATGGAGAGCTCCAGGTATTCGTTACCACCAAGAAAGCATCATTGAACGACACCGTCACGGTGGTGTAGGAGTGCTCGTTTGGGGTGGAATTATTCTGGGTTCCAGAACTGACCTTCATGTTCAAATTGGAATCATGACAAGCCATATCTATCGGGACGTCATTCTGGAACAACATGTACATTTGTTTCGGGGATATCACCCGTACAGACTGGCCAGCATTCTCACCAGACTTGAACCAGTAGAACACGTGTGGGACATGCTTGGCCGACGAGTTGCAGCCCGTCAACCTCCTTCTACATGTCTACCGGAACTTCGGAGTGCATTGCTTTTTGAGTGATGTAATATTCCCCAAGATCAGATCGATAATTTGATACTCAGATGCCTAGGCGTTGTACGGACTGTATTGCATCGTCTGGGAGACATACAATGTATTAACAATCAAACCAACCATGTAATATTGGTTTTTTGTAAATAAGTTTTTTTTTTTTTTTTTTTTTTTTTTTTTTTTTTTTTTTTTTTGTAATTTGCTCCAGGGAGAAAAAAAAATCGCTAATTTTTTTAATAATATCAAACATATAGCATCTGTTTTTGCTCTTTACCTTTTGTTTAATAAATAAGCTTTACAAATAAGTCAAATTTGTTTTGCTTCTAACTTTTCCTTTGCCTGATTTTGCATTATCCTTAATTTATGGACATGAGTGTATAACAGCGAGTACTTTTGTGTACAGAAGCTGTCTTGAAAGCTTAGAATCTAAAATTTTAAGTTTGTATTTGTTTTTACTGAATTGTAAGTATTATAAATTCATATGTTTGGAAGCGTCCGAGTTTCAAAAATAATAAAAGTATAAATGATAAATAATAAAGCTTCAAAATAGTAAATCAAACAATCATCAAAATGTTTAGTACCTATTTAAAAATTTGGAGCTTTCTTTCAATTTTAAAGTAATTTAAAATTTAATAAATAGCTTTAAAACTCTTGCCAGTCACTGCTCATCTCAATGCATATAATAGCATTATAATTTTTTATAATAATAATGCATATTTTGTTTAATTTCATGAGGCTGAAGGAGACATTGTAAACTTATATTATGAATACGAGTCATATTTTGTAAAATTCGATGAAAGGCCATTCGAAAAACATGTATACATTGACAGAATTGCCGATATAAATAAAATATGTTATTAACAATATTAACTTCTTATTAATTAAGAAAAGGCTGCATTAAATATATTAAAAGGATCTTTTAAAATTTTTGCAGGAAATGAATTTAAGTTTCTCTTAAGTGAATGGATATTTTTATATCTTTATTACCGTATTTGCAGGCGCATAAGGCACATCCCCCTTTTTTTATACACATTTCATTATAATGAATTTACAGTATTTTAAATATAAATGCAAAGTAATACTTTATACCCACAATTCATCTGGGGAAGAGCTTTTAATTTTCTTCATCAAAACCTAAACACTCATCACCATAGCTAAATGAAAAGTCACTTGAAACCTCTCCTAAATCAGCATTCGAGTCCTCATACAACAGATTGTCCTCTGTACCATCCAGTGTATTAATAATGCCACACTTCATACATGATTTAACCTCTGCCTCTGTTTTCACAGCATCCCAAGATGCTTTGACCCATTCACAAACTTTCCAAATGTTAGGCCTTCCCCTTCTTCTTGATGGTGTAACCTCAAAATTTGAAGCCTGCATCCAGCTTGCATGCTTTGTTACAGCAATTTCAACATTGTTTTTGAACCATAATTTGCCAACAAACTTAAGAAACACCAAACAGTTGAAATTTCCCACACTTAAAAGTCGTTCGCAAAAATTGCAGTTTTCATGCCAGATGCACATTTACTAAGCTCTCCGTAACTGTAATATTCCCACACATCGCAAGGAAACAAGAAAAAAATCACATAACTCCAAAAAAAGAGGAAATTTCCAGAAATTAATGCAATCAAAAACTGAGTATCGACATACAAGATGCACCTCCTTTTTTTCCCGACTTATTTTCAAAGAAAAAAAGTGCGTCTTATACACTAGAAAATTTGCTATTTAAAACTTTCTTACATTTATTGGAAAACAAATTGTTTTATATGCTTAATTTCATTCACATAACTATGCTCACTGTAGTTATTGGCTATACTAAATATTTGAATGAAGAAATGTAAGTTTTATTTGCACAAAAACTATTAGCATATGTTTTATAGCAATACACGCAAGTACACAAAAGTGATACACAAAAACTATGAGCATATAGTTTTATAGCAATTTATGAGAGCAAAGTTTTACATAAAAATGTAAATGAATCATAAACGCATCTGTTATATAATTTCAATACAATGAGATATAACAATAATCACTGAGGAAATCTGATATGATTGTGATGACTATATTCAATAATTAAAAAATTCCAAAGATTCCAGTAAGATTTTAATAACTGGAAGAGTAACTTCTTACTGGATCAATAAAACGCTTTTCTGCTGTTATCAGTTTTACTGGAGGAGATGTCTGAAATACTGCTATTGCGACATTATACTGATTAAACTAATGTAACACTGTGCGACACCCACACAGATCTTTAAAGCAGCAATTCTCAACAGGTGGTACACAAGATAAAAAATAGGTGGTAGGCAAAGAAACAAAGTTCAAAAATTCTATGAAGAAAAAAAGAACAATTGTTAGAAAATTCCTGTGATTGCACTTCCACTGAAGATTTCATAAATAACAACTTTTGGCTACACCGAAAAAAAGAATTTAAAGGCATTTCAAATAAAGCTAAATTTTTATTGCCTTTTCGCACAACCTATTTGTGTGAACAAGGATTTTCTTCCATGTTTTATTTGAAAAATAAATACAGAATAAAATTAAAAGTGGATCACACTTAAAGCTAAGTGAAATAAGGCCAGACAAAGAAATTGATCTCTCTTAAACAGGCCCAAATTTTACACTAAATTTAAGTATATAACTTAAATTTTGATAATTAAAATGGTAACCAATTCTTAATTAATATTTTTTATGTGTGCCTATTTAATACAGATAGCCAATAGCTTGTGCAAATGGCAAAACATTTATTTTTTCTATTTATATTGAGAAACTGAATAAGTATTATAAAATGTACAATAATTATACTGGTTGTACTAAGGTTTTTAAATTTTTGTTTAGATGGTATGTGTTAGTCAAAAGGTTGAGAACCGCTGCTTTAAAGCAATTAAATTTATGTCACTTTGTGAAGTTATACAAAAGTCGCAGTGTGACATTAACATCATTATCGCAGCATGACTTTACTACCATACTCAAAGACAAAGAAGCAACAATAACAAAAAAAAGAAGCCAAGAGAAAAAATTGGAATCTATAACATGGGAGCAGTTCTGCCAGAAGAGAATGTCGGAGTTACAATCATCGAAAACTCAAAGATAAGTTAAAATCTTCTATAACATTTTTTTTCTTTTGTTCCGAAATGTTATGCGTAAATACAAAGTTCTATGTTTTGACGAAAGTCAATGTGTTTCGGTTGAGATTTACTTTTATTTTACTTTATTTAGCTAATGCAAAAGTATTATTTTCTTTAAGTATAAAATTTAGGAACAAGCAGTTTCTGTTGGTCGAAAGACTAATTCTTTTATGTTAAAGCCAGAATTTGGCCGAAGATAAAAATAACTTCGTATTCTTGTATTAATAACAACTTTAGTTTCAGTGCCTCCAGCTTGGCGAAGAATGAGTAAAGTAAAAATTTATTTTTCTCTTATTCATTTTATGGTAAATTGTAAAAATCATATGTATTAGAATTTTGTAAATATACGTAAATGCTTGAAAGTTATGTAAAAGTAGAATTTAGTCTAGAAGCATAAAATTTTAGATGCTAAAAGTAAATGCTCAAAAGCAATGAATTCAAATTTAATTATTAAACTGTAGATAAAATCATGCTTTAGAGCGAAAGCCTGCATGTCTATAGATAAATGAGGGGGAATTTAGAATGAATGTGTTTTGTAATGTTCTCCACCTACACTTGAATTTTAAGAATGTTAAAGTAGCTCATCGACTTGTATAATATCGAGTAAGGTGTGTCTATTTGGTCGTTGAATTCTAACAAATCATTGTGGTTAGGAGAAGTGTTGCAATACTAAAACACGAATATTCCCGTTTGACTCCTCACATGGTGGAGAGCCAGGGTAAAGTTAAATTCATGTTTGAATACTTGAATGAATGTGAATTAAGCAGTAACTAAGGAAAATAAATCGTTCAAAAACAAAAACTTATTCAGTGTCAAGAAAGTGTAAATTATAATGTATTTAGAAAGATACTGATACTTATTCCTTCCAGATACTGGAAGGAAGAGAACAGATTGATTGCTGAAGTCCGGGAAAGGTTGCTGTAAGAAGAGAGAATTAAATAAGTATCTACAGAAATTTGTTCTACCTTTTGTGAGATAACAGATTTTTTTTATGTCAACGAGGCTCTTAAAATTTAGATCAGAATTGTGGAAACTTTCCAATAGGTCGTTTCTAGGACCTGCTTCCAAGTTTTCCAAATTCTGGCAGCGGGAAATGTAGGGTTTATATTTATTTTAACTAATATTTATTTTAAGTTTAAACTATCTTTCCTGTTAAGCCTTACTTTCCCCTGGAATTGCCAATGCCAGAGTATGTAAATTTTAGTAGAACGCGCAAAGGATTCAAACTGTCAGCGGAAGTAATCTGAGTTAAATAGAAGGGAAACGAGTTCGAAAGTGTGTTTCTTGCTGCACGAGCGTGGAGGTGGCTAGTTAGAAATTGAAGAACCACGCGTTCTTGTTGTTAATTTTTCAACGTAATATTCAGAAGTTTGCTGAATTATCAGCGGTATCTTAGAACGCGGTGAGGTTAGTTACGTATAGAGAGCCTCGTAGTTAGTCACATGTTATTATTCTTTTTTTAGTTTTTTATTTTTATTTTACCGCCGGGTCGGCGTAGTTTGCGAGCGTCAAGAGCACGCATTTGTAATTTCTAAAGTTGAATAAAAAGGGATTTAAACCCTTCTCAAGAATTTGTCTACTTTCCAGTTGTTAGCAGTCACCACTATTGTTGCGTGCAGGTTGGAAGCGCGCAACATTACAAGGGATATCATTAATTATACTTTGCATTATCATTAATTATACTTTGCTTTCCAGAATTTTTTTGATTTTTGTATTCTTTTGTGTTCTTTGTTGCTCATTTCACTGATTTTAAGATACTGAAAAGTTTTGAGTGATTTTTTTAGGAAACAAAGTTCTTAACCTCCTTTATACCATTTGAGTTCTTAAGATTTTGCAAAGGGAAGTTGGTTAATTTATTTATTAAGATCATTAATATTTGTATTAAGGGATATTGCTTATTTCATGGTAATTTTGTTATACGTAATAACTTTTTTTTTATGAAGTCGTTCTGCAGAGTAAAATTCTACGCTGTTTTCAAGTTTAAAAATTGGTGTTTCTTTCAGCCATTTTCCCGGTACATTTAAAAGCCAGACGAAGGCTGGCAGCTAAGCTGCTGGTATTCTGTACAAGCTTGATATAAAACTTGTTTTATTAGATTTCCCTCCTTTCCCAGCAGCACAAAGTTTCGAGATCTGGACTCATCCGGTGGGCTAATAATTGATTTAGCCACTACAATATTATTACTACTTTCTAATGAACCTTTTTCTAGATTTCTTCATTTCTTCTATAACCCGTTCTCCCTTTTTGTCCTCCTCACTTAAAAACTAACTTCTAAATCTCTCTTTAAAGAACTAACAGTAGGATTCTTCCTCTTCTGGCCTTCCCTCCGTGCTGTATTCGGTTAGTTATTGGGATGTATACCTGTGCAATCTTTAATGAAGCTCCAACACTTTTACCTGTACATGTCTGTACCTAAATGAAACTGGTTCGTTTTGATGTTATACTAGCGAAACACCAAAAAAATCTTGATTTAAATGATGATGATTTAAATAATTTAGCTGGTATTTTAAGGATGAGGATTTATACTAACTGCTGATGATTTTTTATTTAAGTTATCGTGATTATATGTTATAGTGATGAAGAATGTGATTAAATGAGTATGATGGTAATAAAACTTTAGGTGATAGTACTTTGTATTCAGGTGATTTTATTATTTGACGACTTCAATGATGATGGTGTATATGATATATAGTTTCGATTGATTAGTATGGAATGATGATGTGATTTGTGTGATGGTGGTTTATTTTATTCTGACGATGGTGATAGAGATACGATGGTTTAAAATCATGATGTGTTTTGTGTGGTGAGGAATATTTAGATGATTTTGATGATGATATAGATTTGGCTAATGACGATTTTATAGCTGATATGATAGTGATTTATAGAATAGTTTAGAGGGTTTCGGCAGTGAAGACGATGGTTATTTATATTTAGATGCAGCGTCTAACAGTTTCTCCCACCTCAGACAAGATCTCAGTCTGTGTGCTTGTTTCCCTCGTTTTGGAAGCATATTTGATAAGCTGGGTTGGCGCTTTTTGCTTTTTGTACATTTAGAAAACATTATCATATTTATTTTTATAACCATGGGTACAAAGAATAAGATGATGTCTATTCAATTACAGCGTGAAATCATAGAAAACCATGAGCAAGGTGTGCGAGTAATTGACTTGGCGATGATGTACGGTCGTAGCACATCAATGATATGTACTGTGCTTAAAAAAAAGGAGTTGATAAAGGGTATAACGCCATCTAAGGCCGATAAAATAATGTCTAAACTCTGGACCTCTCTCCGTGAATAGATGGAGAAACTACTGATGGGGTGGGTGAGAGAGGAGCAGCTTCAAGGAGGAACCTTAACATAAAGCTTCATATGTGAGAAGGCACGAGCAATTTACGGTTATTTGCTAAAGAAGATCCCACACACTTCTAAAAATGAGGAATCGGAAGACTTGTTTAAATCCAGTAGGGCTGGCTTGACATCTTTAGGAAAAGGACCGGCATTCACTCCGTCCTCAGACATGGTGAGGCAGCAAGTTCCGATGTGAAGGCAGCTGAGGTTCACATCAAAATGTTTTCCGAACTGATACTAGCCAAAGCATACATCCCGCCAGCAAGTCTTTAACTGTGACGATACAGTATTTTTCTAGAAAAGGATGGCGAATAGAACTTACATAACGGCAGAGCAGAAGACGATGCCAGGTCACAAACCCATGAAGGATAGATTAACTCTAGTAATTTGCGCCAATGAGATTGGCGACTGTAAAATCAAGCCTCTGCTAGTATACCATTCGGAAAATCCCAGAGTCTTTAAGTCATATAATATTTCAAAAGAAAATCTGCCAGGTATGTGGATGACAAATCCGAAGGCTTGGGTCACCAGGAAATTCTTTGTGAAGTGGATAAACCTGGTGTTTGGCCCTTCTGTTAAAAAATACCCACAGAAAAACAACCTACCCATGCAAGCCCTTCTCTTCCTCGACAATGCCCCTACTCACCCACCAAATCACGAAGTTGATTTACTCTAATAGTTCAAGTATATAAAAGTTCCCTACCTACCACCCAACACCACTCCTATCCTGCAGACGATGGATCAGCAGGTGATTTCTAATTTTAAGAAATTGTACACCAAGCACATTTTTTGGGGCTGCTTTGAGGTGACGGAGAACACAAACCTTACCCTTCGAGAGTTCTGGAAAGGCCACTTTAAGATCGTCATATGCCTAGGAATTATTGATCAGGCCTGGCTGGGTGTTACAACGAGGACCTTAACCTCTGCACGGAAGAAGCTGTGGCCTGAGGCTGTTGCTGAAAGGGCCTTCGAAGGATTGGAACCCAAAGTCGCATAGGTAGAGGAGCTTGTTTCTCTGGGAAAATCCATGAGTCTGGAGGTGGATGGGAGAGATGTGAACGAACTCGTCGAACAACAGTCTCAGGAGCTGACAACCGAGGAGTTACACGATCTGTATTTGCAGCAGCATACGTTGTGTTAACGAAAAATTAGTTTTGAAGAGGAGCCAGAGGTGGAGGAGGTTATCGCTACAAGAGATATAAAACAGGTCTTGGGAATGTGGGAGAAAGTTGTAGAGTGCGTGGATAAAAATCACCGCGAAAACGTTGCAACTAGCCGTGCATCCTTGACACGGAAGAAGAAACAAACCTCCTTGGAAAGTTTTTTTAAATGATCTGCGGGTGGAAATAAGCAGATCATGACGAAAAAAGCGAAGACCAGTGACAAAAATTAAGCTCTTCCGTAGGCACTTCACTTTTTCTTTTAATTATGTTTTTATAGAATATGTATTTGTTATTTATAAATAAATGTTTCTTCTTGTTTTTGATTCTTACTTAAAAACACTTAACAAACAACTGAGGTCGTGTTTTGGGATCTGGAACGGATTAATGGGATTTCGATTAATTTCAATGTGGAAAATTGCTTTGAGATACGAGCAATTTGACATACGAGCAAAGTTACGAAACGAATTAAACACGTATGTCGAGGTACCACTGTGCGTAATTATATAATCGTTAGCAAGCAGATAGTAATAAATAATTTTAAAAGTCTGATGCTATCAATATATAAAATATGTTGACTAGTATAATTAATTTAGAATTATACGCCTACATATAATAATATGATGTATGTTACTACAGATACGTATTATTATATACATATATAAGTCTGTGCATATATATGAAATCATAATTCTATTTAAACAAGTTAACAGTTAGAATTACTGAACAACCATGAAAGATTCCCCAAAAATTAAATATGGTGTAACAATGAACACTTAATTTAGAAATTAGATTCTATTGTATATTGTTGTAAAAGCCATTGTAAGAGTGAAAATTCTTCATTCTGCCTTAATGCGATTTTTTGCGTTTAATGCGTTGTTTGGAGATTTTATGATCCCGAATTATATTGATGTGATATATTAATACTGCATTTGTAGACATACGTTTTCTGAGAAACGAGTCAAGGCGACTGATTTTTTGTAAAAATTTGGATTTATCCTTATTTTATTGACGTGCACCAGCACTGAATTGAGAATGGCTTGTGCTATGTTTCGATGGATGAAAAAGCGTTCGTAAGTAATGAATATTATGAAAGTTTCAGCATATTTAAATAAATAGTATTAAAAGCATATATTTATTAACATATATCAATAGTTTATGGTAAATTTTTCATTATAAATCTCATGATAGTTTCATTTCTCATTCTTTTGCATTTCTATTGCGGTACATAAATTTTTTGGTATATATATTGTAGATTGCATCAGTTTTGCTGCGCAATTTATTCCTCGGTATGTTACTTGTAGTGTTATTAGAAATTCCATTATTTTTGTATTTTTTCTGCAATTGGTAGTATCTGATTAGGAAATTTATGTTTTATTTCAAGATATATATGAAGTTGGTAATATCAAGTGTTAAATAAACGTTGTTATTCAGGCAATAGCGTTAGCTTTATCCAGATTGATAAATGCATTTCTTAAATACTTAAGATATAAAGACACACTCGGATAGTAGATTCACTCACTTTACGTTTTTTAAGGGTTATATATATTCATTAAGGGCGTGTTCAAAACAACCGTTGACGGGTAGTCTTGGCGTAATTCGGATTCATACCAAGCATATCCATTTCTCAGGGCAATAATTTTCGTTATTTTTGCTAAACCATTTACGAAAATATAATTTTCCGAATGCTGAACTCTTATGCATGAAAAGACAGAAGTTAAGATATTTGTTTTGCAATTTGATGCAAAATTCTTATTATTAAAACACTGATGTATATGTTCTTAATTTAAAACTCTGCCAGTATATAACATTATTGTTTTATCACCATTTATAGATGTCGCTTGCTGTACAGCCTGCTGAATACATTTTACTTTCTAGCTATCTACAATTACATCATGTTTTTTCGGTATGAACAGGGGCGAAGTATTCATTACTTAGATACATTTAAAGATAATTAATTAAATTTTTCTGATTTTGATATCTATATTATATAGACAGGATTACTGATAAAAAATTTCAGAAAATTGTAAATGAAGAAGTAAATAGAAAAATTTCGTTCAGGTATTGTGAGATGCTAATATAAACTTCATACATTTTACTAGAGGGCTGTTGCCAAAGCAAAATCTTTACTATATATGTCTACGAGCTCTATGTATACAGTGTGTTGCTCAAAGTAAACTTCCTGCATTGTGAAGAGTACTACGTGTATGTCTTGATGCGTTCATGAGAAGCTTGTTCCCTCGTATACGCTCTGCCACTTCGAACAAAAATTGTCCGTAAACTGCAGCGTCTTGAGTTGTTTATATAGGTTCTTGAGCTGTTCTGTTATTTCCTGTCGAATCTGACGCTGACGCGGAGAGTCTTGTATCCTTCGTTTACTTGCTACTTCTTCTATTCATCGCGCATGGTCTGTTGACGTTCCACTTGCCTAATGGGCCTCCGTTTCCCTTCTGCTTCCCTTTCCGGAGCACGCAGTGTTTCTTGGTTTTCTGAATGTCTTTTGTGTTTTCTACTAGTTTCTGATACAGTTTGAGCACGCGAAGTTTCTTGAGTTGCTGCTTGTCTGCTGGAACTCCTATTCGTTTCTTCTTCAGTTTCTTGAATGAGTAAGCTGTCTTGTCACTATGCTTGCCTGCTGAGTTTCTAGTTGTGTCTTCATTCATTTTTGAAGCTCGCAAATTTTATTGTACTTGCCTGTTGAGTCTCCTAGTGTTTTTTACTTCATTTTTCTGTAGCTCGCTGTACCATTTGTGCTCTCTTCTTGCGTTCAGACATTTTAGTAAATTGGAAAAAAAATTTATTTAACTGTAGTAAAGTAACATTGCATCTAAAATACGTTAAATATCTACAGATGTTTAAACTTCTACTCAGAAAGTAAGTATACAATAAAAGAAATTAAATTTTTATAAATAAATTTAGAATAGCATAAAATGCATAGAAACATTTCATTATGAAGAAAATGTATTCATTCTTTCCAAGCAACCAGCGATTCGTAAATACATTTTTCTTGCCAACTCAGGAAACAAAGACCTTTGACCCTTCAGGTAATACATTGGAGGTTATGATTTAAATTTATTTCAATATAACAAATTTTCAAAATCTCAATAAAGGAATTAACGTAGCGATAGCATATCGTGTCACGTATCCAAAGGTGAAACATAAAAGTTGCCAAAAACAGCTATTCATTTAAAATACTGATATTAACGAAAGATTTTCGACATACAATGACGTTATATGGAATCACGTGCTTTCTTCAACTTCAGAATATGACCGTAAATAATAATAACAATAAGTTTCACGTTTGGCAATACTATTTATTTCATATTTTTTTTAACTTAAAAATATCTCTTAAACAAACTCTACGATTTGAAAGTGAGAACGGCCAACATTTTTCCAAGTAAAGCATTTTGATGTCCAGTGCGCTAGACTTCGGCTACTTGGAAAAATAAATACGAAAAATTACCGTTTTCCGAAATTTTATATAATATCTCGAGTGATAGTCGTAGGAAGATAACAATAGTCGGAAAGTTTTACCAAGAAGTTTTGAAATCCGGGGGTACCTCCTTCCAAACTCAAACTCCCCGTTCCGGAGATATGATGTTACGAATTAAAAAACAAGGAGGCAAAAATCCACAGATATTTATATTGTTGATTCGTGTGTACAATATTCAAATTCCTTCAAAACATTAAGCTTCATTTAAATAAAAGGAAATTAAATTCAGGCATTTTTATTACCTTTCAAGCTTTTATTGTATTTTTAAATATTCTTTTTGTCACATTTGCGCAAGTTTTCCTCGGCGTCATTAGGAGCCGTAGGTCGAAGACATTTAAGAATCATTGCTGTTAATAATGATCATATGATAAATTGCAATACATATTCGATTGTTTTGATGAGAATTTGAGTACAAATCTTTATACATCAGCTACTATGCCCCTTTATGTAACGACAAAGATTATTTTCGATGATTATCCGATGAGAATGATTCTTTACAATGATTATTCGATGACAATGATTATTTACAACGAATATTAAAAGCTGATGACTATGATTACTTAAATAGAATATGCATGTCATTCGATGACAGCGATTATTTCCAAAGAATCTTCGATCACGTCACTATTGTATATCGCTATACCCGTGGGGTTGGGGCCGGTTGTGAATTGTACTACGGCCCTGTAATTAAGCGTTTTAAATGACGTCAAATAGTCACTGATCCAGATATTTTTCTAGTAACTGCCGCGTATTGTGATCAAAACCGTTATTTAAATCTTCTAAATAAAATTTGGGATAATTCCTTTTACATCAGAGAATAAAGCAATTTGTAACACGAATTTCAACAAAACTACATGCATCGAATAACAAGAATTATATAAACGGAAGTATCAGTACAACAAATCGCTCTTTGCAGCTCCGCTTTAGTCCGACACTTGTTTTTCAGCTATCGTATCTACCCATTTGAAGATACCATGTGAAGAATACTTTTTTTAAGTGTGTAAATTAATTACATGTATGTTATGTATATATATGGAGATATTTTTTGAATTAAGAAAGCACCAACTTTTTTTAACGAAAACAACCGAGACATTACCTCCAGTCCAATTTAATTTTTCATCTAAATCATTTCTTAATTACAAAAGTTAATATTAATTTTCTTTGCAAAGGAGACTAGGTGTTGCTGGAAACAAATGAAATACCAAACATCATAAATTTATTGAAGTCAAGAGCAGAAAACTGTTAAACAATTAATAGATCACTTCAATGAAATGTAATTGCATTTAAACGTATTAAATTGTTTTCAGCAGATGTAATAATCAGGAACATAGGAAGATCCGAAGAGATATTGTGCGTTTAAATACTTTTTTTGTTTTCGCTAATTTTTTTATACATTTCAGTTAACGTGTAAATCTGTGTTTTGAACGCATGGCCCGTTAAGTGAAGAAGTCTGTAGGAAGGCAATTTTCAATCCTGTGCGGAAATTGTCCAAATGAATGATCAGTCATCGACTCAGCATACGCAGCCATCAGGTTGAGATCCCAAATATTGATTAATTGAGCTCGACTGGAAATTTCATCAGCATGGTCAACGGAAGCCACCGTTTAAAAAATTTTCTTGTTCTTAAATATATGCTTATTCACTTTTGTAATATTACTAGATACTTATAATCACGGTTCCTTCACTTTCAATAATATATTTCATAAATTGTTGAAGTGCAGACACATACTTCATATTGTAGAAAAACGTTTCTCTGGAATTTTTGATGCAAATCCTGGTTATCTTTTCTAAGAAGGGAAAGTAAGAAAGTGTGCCATTTATAAAGCTTAAGTTTTGCTAGATTTGCAGGTTTTTCGCGCTCGCATTTTACGTGCTTCTTAAGAATCTCTGGTAATAAAATGGGAACTTTCCATGACTTGTTGCCAATCTAATTGGAGAAAAAAATTTATTCTTTATAGGGATACTTGCGGGAGGTAACCGTCGAGCAATCTTCTTGTATCTGTCTCGTCCCATCCTGTTTGTTATTTTATTAAAACGTGTTTGGAAAATTTTTTCCTGATTGCATGGTTTGATTTGAGATGATAGATGTCAATCAGACCTTTTAATATGGCATCCTGAGCTGTTGGTGCCAGCAGCTTCATTTCCTATTATACCTGTATATTCTCATAATGGAATTTAGGCTAATAAGAGGAATATTCATTTCCATATTTATTGTTTTTAAAAGATTTTGAATAAGTAAAGATATTTTCTTCGTGGAACATTGAGCGTTTAAAAATCTTTGACAATCTGTAAAAATGCTCGCAAACTGTAACTTACTACTTTTGACAAAAAACGTATAAGTAATCATTTATTAAATTAATGAATTCAAACATATGAACATATATATTTAATAAAATAAAAATATTTCAGCGCAAATAATTATCGACGTATATTTGAAGAAGAAGAAGGAGAAGCAGGAATATACTACAGTGATCAACTACTAGAAGAATTGGATCCCCAATGTTTAAGATTGCAATACGTGTCGGAAACGTAAGTCTTTTCGGAAAAAATAATAAAACAAAACATAATGTTTCAGGTCCAGTTTAATTATACCTTTAATAATTTTTTGACAAAAACGCTGGTCTGGAAAATAATACGTTTTCAGATTTATAATGCTTAATGTTTTTTTCATTCCTTCATTACAAAAATATATTATAAATGTTTAAGATGGAAAATCCTATTGTGAAGAATTCAAATTTATTGTCATACCTTTTGATTATGAGGAAACGTTATTGCATTAACTAATGAAATATCTAAACAGAAAGCTAATATACAAAATACACGTGTTTAAACGGCCAGTTTGTAAAATTTGTGAATGAGAAGTTGTTATGAAGTTAGTTGTTGAATGTCAAATAGTTGATATAATTAGAGTAACAAAGACAAAAAGGACTTTATGTTTATAAATAATAATATATATGTATGTAAAACAAATTACGTAAACACTGAAATCCATCCTATACTCTATTCGGAACAAATCTAATATAAATTGTTCTCTTCATCTGTTTCTGTTAAACTATATATTTCTAGATTTACAGAGATTTAGAATATTATTTAGCTCGAGTTTTGAGAATGTACTCATCAAACATAATAAAAATTTCCAGATTCCAACTTTTCATTGTAATTATTTTTTTAATATATAATATTAAATAATTTTGAATTAATAGAAAATTAAAAAATAAAAATTAATTAATTAAAATATATTTATGTAGATATATATATCCCCATCACATGATTTACATAAAGATGATGACCTAGCTAAGCGGGAATTTAAATTTCCTGAATCAAATATTTCTCTTACTAAGCCACAATGTTGTCGAACTATGCACATTTTTTTCTATCTCTGTCACCGCTGACACGACGTCGTGCTACTTTCTTCCTATTCCAACAATATGAGAAATATAAATATTCTAGAAATAGGTAGGTTTAGAATTTCAAATGAATTGGAGCCGCAAATATGAATTGAAATAAATCTGAATATTTTATCTTATTCATCTGCCAAATTTGCTCTGTATTATAGATCAATATGTGCGATCAGAATTCCTAACATTAATTCACACACACACACATATACATATATATCTATATATATACGTTTATCGTATATATGTTATGGTGAAACGCCGAAATCTGGAGAATGTCGACTTTCACCGGTGAATGTCAACATTCACATAGTCGCTTGTTGTATGTCCGAAATATTTTCCAAATACTCTTATTTCTGACTTACACCGGTAAATGTCAACATTCACCATCTACTAATGGTGAATGTTGAACACATAAGAATATTATATTTTCTCTGTAATTCGGTCACGAAAAAACGCACTTAAATTAAGAACTTAAGAATGTAAGAACTTAAAACACACTGTACATTCAAAATGCGAAAGGAAAATAATAGAAGTTTAAAACTTACAAAATTACGTGATTCAAATCTTATTTATTGCAAAAACTTAAACTCTTATGACACTTTCAATTGCACAAGAGGCCCTTGCTTTTACGACAGCATTTATTTGTGGAACACTTCCTTTTGCAATGACAGCGTGTACATATACTCCTCTCTTTTCAACCTACACCAGAACACATCCGTGAGTGTCGACATACACCGGTGAGGGTCCGAATGTACGAGTACAAGAATGTAATGCAATATTCGATCTTTCACCGACGTATTTGGTGAATGTTGACATTCTCCGGTGAAAGTCGACATTCTCCAATTTCGGTCTTTCACGGTAACATATATATATATATATATATAAAGATTATATATATATATATATATATATATATATATATATATATATATATGATTTTCCTTTTACAATTGAAATTTTATTCTTCATGATGATTTAACTCTAGTCCCCGTTAAAACATTATTAACATTTTGCTTTCAAATTACTTCAAAACATCTTTCGAAATATAACTTACCAGTATGGATTCACTCTTTTAAAATAATTCTACTTTAATTAAACTTAGGAGATAATATAATCAATTAATCAATATTGTTTAGGAAATAAATTATTATTAACTAACTTTGCAGCAATTGCGCAAGTAATTGTAACTTCTTTTCGCACTTAATGAATTTAAGATCATACAACATTGGATATGCTAAATAGCAGCTATTAGCGCTATTTATCGCTTGCCTAATGTACCCACTTTATATATTACCACCATTCTTCTTTCTTAATATTTTAATTTTTAAGTTTTATAAAGTTCTTATACAAAAACTTTACTGTATTGAAGGTTAGCAGCCTCCTTACTTTTATATCTTGCTAGTTTATCTGAAATTGAAATCATTTAATGTCATTCCACTAGATGAAAAACTTGAAAATTTAACGCCATGCCTGCTACAGATAAACCCAAAATACAATTTTTATGAAAAACATTTAACTGTATTTACATGATTACATGCGGCACTTGACATATAAAATATATAGGACAGACTAAAAACAATCTTAACTTTCGAATCAATAACCATAGAGCTTAAATCAAAACATTCAACGCACAAAAAATAGCATTAAAATAAGTACACCATCACAACTCAATACAGCAGAATTAGAGCACTTTAAACACCATGACTTCAACTCTATTCAACTTCAGATACTAGATATAATACCCAATCACAAAACACGAATTTTTCAGGAATCTCTCTATATACTAAAACAACGTTCACTTTATCCATATGGACTTAACACTTATATACATAGTCATAGAGATACTTCTAAGAAGTCTATTTTCAGCCAATTTAAGCACTACAGCAACAAAACGCAGAGAGGAATAAGAGGAAGCAAAATAAAAAATAATGCGAGATTTTTATCCACTTTGGATACATTTGCATTGAAAAAACAATTGAAATGTTTCTTTGACTCAGACAACTTTCCCAAGAAACCTCTCAACTGTTACACTCCTGTACTAATAAATTCCTTATCAAACTAAAAAAATTCATTCAATAAAGCTACGACGACACACAAATCATTAAAGACATGATTCTCGATTTTAGTTTTTTCGGACTCTCTAATAGTCTCACTCAACGCAAAATTTATTTTAAAGTCAATTTTCTACATCCGCAGTTTGACAATATTCATTTCTCAAGAATCATCAGAGATTGTAAAGATTACTTCCCCGCAGTTGATACATTAACTATGGTTGCATTTAAATATCAAAGGACCTTAAGCAACTTGCTGACTAACCACCATGAAATAGATGAAACAGCAGAATGACATTGTAAGACACCAATTTACAGCAATTACGTGGATTCTCATCACCAGCGCATAATTACTGGCAACCTGAATATCATACAGAACCATCAACTTAAAACACTAATGAGTTATGGTACAAAATTTAGACCAGTCAGAAACATGACTACAAATTTCTGTTACAAGACTTTCGAAAACAACATCAACAAAGTTATAGTTAAAGCAAGCTATCAACTGAATTTACCCATAGATACCTTATAAAAATGGAAAGCCAAAATTCTTCAACGCATATCCACCGAAATCAGTCACCTCAAGTTTAAAAGTACACTGAATTGGTCGCAACTTACATCAGATATTAAAAAATTAAAACAGCTCTTTACTATTACAAAAATAGTTAAACAACTAATAACTTTAGCATTATATGAAAACAATTCTACGCAGAAATTATTCATAAAGAACTTCTCAACGCGACTACTTATCAATTAGCCAACCTTACAGAAACATCTATAATAAACAGGTTTAAAACTTTTCATAAGAAACTCAATATTACTTTCAATGCAAACTACAACAGATTTACTAATCTTTATGCGATTCCCAAATTCCATAAAACACAATTAAAATTCAGATTTATTGCTAATGGAACTAATAAATTACAAGAAAAATGTAGACTATTATTTTTCAATTCAACTTAATAAAATCTGTAAATTTATTTTCAATGATTGTAACACTAATCATAACAATCCTGGATCATTCATAATAACACTCCTGTCATTAATACTATTCAAACCATTAACATCCAAAACATTAATTGCTATGACTTTGAAAACTTATATACCTCACTTCCTCTAGAAGAAATCTATACCAGTCTACTTGATCTAACTAAACTCTTCCCTGATATGCTCAATATCATGACTCTTGACAAATGGGAAACCTACCTAAAATGCACACTTTTTCATAACTACATCAAGTTTCAAAATCAAATTTTTAAACAAGTCAGAGGATTGCCAATGGGCTTACATTCCAGCACCTCGATCTGTAATATCTTTTTATTTGTCAAAGACTTTAACTTCGAAAAAAATCTACAACCACAAGAGTTAAATTACTACAAACACACCTACAGATATATTGATGACCTTATTACAATTAATAATTTTGATAAAATTGAACACTCCGAGATTTATCCGAATTGTCTTACACTTAATAAAACTAATAATTCACAAAATAGCATAGACTTTCTAGATCTTCAAATCATTAACTACAAAAAAATTTTACTTTTTGACAAAACAAGAAACTTCAATTTCAGTACTAACAAATTAATAAATTGGAACTCCAACATATCCAAAAAAGTAATTAACAATACTATAATTAATCAAATACAACGAATTAAAATTATATGGACAGATACAATAGATTTACAACGCGAAATTTTGCTCCTTATTAAAATTCTCAAAAATAATCTAATACCCATTCAATTTATCAACCATTGCCTTAAAAGAGCAGGCGTTAAATACTCACCCTAAATCATGTAACTGATAGAGATATGATAATTTGTTCCTAAACCTGAGAAGGCGGTATAAGTTGGATGACTATCAGTTGAAGGATTTGTATATAGTGTAATTACTCAATTGTATATATTGTAAAAACCTAATTGTCTTCAGACTCATGCTGTTACTATACTGTTACTAAAAAAATGGGCCTATTTCATGACTTTAGTCTGTCTAATAGCTCTTGGACAGTGAAAAATTCCTTTTTTCCTTTCTTAAATTCTTAATCATTGCGACACGACAATTAGCCAGAAATTAATTAATTTCCATTCACTAGTATTTTCAAAAAAATCTTAACAGACATTCTCCCTCAAATAAGAACTCCACATAATACATCCCTCAAGAATTCCGAGTCCAACCCACTACCATAAATTACTTCACCCAAGTCTTACCGACTGATATTATTCAAAGCCCCCACTGCCGCTAAGAATTTTCGGACACCCAACACTTATGAGTCAGACATGAAGAGAATACTTTGCCAACTCCCCCACTAGAAAGAATGTAAGTTACTTAATACCTTTTCTGGCCTTTATATCTTCATGTACATTCACTGTTCTTATTATATATTATTTTTTACATTTTTTTATATTACTTTATATTGTCTTTGATTTGTTTTTACAAACTTTGCATTATTTATCTTATTTTGTAATCTTCTATGTTTATTTCAACTTTACTTTGAATTCGATTTCATAATAACAATTTCCAATGTTTAATTTTTCCAAATAATATAGAACTCAAAAGCATAAACATGAAGGAGTCGGGGACGGTTACTCGGGTTATATCGGCTTTCTCTACAGATTTTGCTTTTTACTCCAAATTGAATTTCCAATGTTTAATTTTTAAAAATAATATAGAACTCAAATGCATAAACATGAAGGTGTCGGGGACGGTTACTCGGGTTATATCGAATTTCTCTACAGATTTTGCTTTTTACTCCAAATTGAATTGACTAAATTGCTTCATAAGAATAAGTTCTTTGAGTATAAGCATTGGATCATAATCCCTTCTATTCGCGGAGATATTTGGCCTGACTAGAATTGCCGGTTCGGCTTTAACTTATAACTCGAGTAAAGACGAAACACCTTCGTATTTACGTATTTTTATCAATTATTGTTCGTTGAATGGGAGTTGGTTTGTTCCCATTGAAAAGTCAATTAATTTCCGATCAATGACAATGATTACATGGTTTTAATTTTCCTTTTACAATTGAAATTTTATTCTTCATGATGATTTAACTCTAGTCCCCATTATTAACATTTTGCATTTTGCTAAACATTATTAACATTATTAACCAAAAACATTATTAACATTTTGCTTTCAAATTACTTCAAAACATATTTCGAAATATAACTTACCAGTATGGATTCACTCTTTTAAAATAATTCTACTTTAATTAAACATAGGAGATAATATAATCAATTAATCAATATTGTTTAGGAAATAAATTATATATATATATAATCGTTTATTGCAATGCATGGTCGGAAACGCTTTCCTGGCGCTATAGTGACGAGAGACAACACAAGAAAAATAGGGTACGAACAGTGTAAAGATATTTCTTTATTATTCTTAGCGCAGCGAAAACTAAGAAATAAGAACAAAAACATTGGATTGTCATCAAAGAAAGTATTCGAAAGTTCCTTAGGAAAGTATCCTAAACATGGGTTTGGTAGGGGTAGTCCAGTGCATTGTTCAGCAAGATCACGAGACCTCACTTGCATTATCACTTCCGCTCGGGGTAATTCAACACATTCGTGCACGAAACCCCTGTTAGAAGTCCAACAGGAACTTGTGGCACATATCGTGGCAGCTGCTGGGAAAGTCCTGAGGATGCACAGTATTTTCCAGAACATCTTATGGTCGATGTGCGAGAGATGTGATACCTGCATCAGGGTGCAGGTCGTAATTTCGAACACCTTCTTTGAGGTCCAGAAGTGTCTAATTTTGTTCCTATTTTTTAATTTCTCTTGTGCTAAGCATAATTGGTGTCCGTTCTTTCTTGTGTTTTGTGTTGTTTGTACCGGCCAGGAAAGTTGTTTCGGCCCTGTTTTGCCATTTCATTTTTCCTCGATGTCGTCTCTCTCATATATGTGCATAATTACTTATGACTCAAGTGTTGCTACTATATGATGAAATTTACAAACACGGTGTTTACAATACTACATATTCCCATCCGAAAATATCTTATTTTTTCCTCTTGCCCTTCAAATAAGAAATGTGTGTCCTTCATTGTAAAATCTCCTGGAACTTTAATACTTCTTTTTTCGAGGACAATGGAGAAAATATTTCAGTATAGGCAGCTGTCAATATTCAAACATTACATTGTGAAAGCCATTAAAGTGATTTCGGCCATTAGCCGAAACGCTCAGAAAGGCTTAATTCGCATAAGGATTTAGGAAATACATTTTGAAAAACTTAGCAAATTTTCCTTCAATAAATTTAATGGAACAGGCAAAAGAAATTACAGGGAACAATAAATATAGGAGAAAACAGATATTTCTTTTCCTAATTTGTTTTACTGTGTTTGATTTCTTTCTTTCTTCCTGTATAAATAATTAAAACTTAAAGAATGTAACTGAAGAATGAGAATAAAATTTTCAATTGAAAACAAATGGTGGCAAAACTCCTAGTGCTGCTCTGCTGGACGACGAAATAGACCAGCAATATTTTCCGAATTTGGAATAACAAGAGAAAATTTGAAACCTGTGCAGCCAGCGATGCAAAGGGATTCTTCTGAGAGAAAGATGACTTAAATGAGGAAACTCGGAGATAATGTAATGATGTGTAAGGTTACCTCTACTGGGATAATAATAAGAAAAGGTTAAAATACAAAATACGTAAGTAAATTATACAAAAATTGAAGAAATTTAAAATATCTAGCAAGCGTAAGAAATAGTAATTGATTCAAAACCTAAATGAATCTAAAGCTCTCAAACTTATACTCGTTTAAATACAGGTTTTTCTGATTCAGAAAGAACGTTACGTGTATATCTTCTAAGATGCTTTTTCCATCCTTTTTTTTTTTTTTTGTAGTTGTTTCATTTTTGATTTCAGTTTCCTTTTTTTCTCCTATTTTGTAATTTTCCCCATTGTTTCCCTCTGTTTTTAAGCCACCTGTTTATTATTACTATTATTATTATTACAACTTATGTAAAAATTAAGTAAGGAAAAGTAAGGCACTGAAACTTTGCAAATTATCACACTCTACGTGAGATTCATGGTGGTCGCTTATTGCATACAAATCACGCCAAATTCTTTAACTTCTCTGCTTGGCTTTAGGTCCTTATAACGAAAACAACCAATTCGCCCTTTGTAGAAAAATATTCTGTCAGGCAATAAATCTACGGGGAGATTTTTCCCTATGAAACTGAGCCCAAAGTGTTATATAGTATCTAAATATTAAAGTGTTGTACATGTTAAACGTGATCGTCGTTGCATTACTTTCACTTTTTTACTACTGAAATAAAGATATACTGATTATTTTGTAGATTGGAAAACCCTCCTTGTGATCATGAAAAGGAGCAAAAACTGGAAACCGAGAGAGAACTAGAAAAGAAGCGAGAACCGGAAAAGATGCAAGAACTGGAAAAGAAACAAGAACTGAATAAAAAGGAAGAACCGGAAAAGAAGGAGAAACTGCAAAAGAAGGAGAAACTGCAAAAGAAGCAAGAACTGGAAAAGAAACAAGAACTGAATAAAAAGGAAGAACCGGAAAAGAAGGAGAAACTGGAAAAGAAGGAGAAACTGGAAAAGAAGCAAGAACTGAAAAACAAGAAAAAACTGGAATTGACACAAAAACTAGAAAAGAAGCAAAAGCTGGAAAAGATACAAAAACTAGAAAAGAAGCAAGAACCGGAGAAGATACAAGAACTGGAAAAGAAGCAAGAACTGAAAACGAAGCAAGAGCAGGAAGCGAAGCAAAAAATGGAAAAGAAGCAAGAACTGAAAATGAAACAAGAGCAGAAAAAGAAGCAAAAACTGGAAAAGAAGGAAGAACTGAAAAACAAACAAAAACTGGAGAAGCAACAGAAACTAGAAAAGAAGCAAGAACTGAAAAAGAAGCAAACACTGGAATGGATTCAAAAACTAGAAAAGAAAGAAGAACTGAAAAACAAGAAAAAACTGGAAGAGATACAAAAACTAGAAAAGAAAGAAGAACTGAAAATGGAGAAACTACTAGAAGAGATGCAAAAACAAGTGAACAAAGAAGAACTGAAAAGGCAGAAGGAACTGGAAAAAATGCAAAAACTAAAAAACAAAGAAGAACTGAAAAAGCAGAAAAAGAAGCAAAAACTGGAAAAAAAGGAAGAACTGAAAAACAAACAAAAACTGGAGAAGCAACAGAAACTAGAAAAGAAGCAAGAACTGAAAAAGAAGCAAACACTGGAATGGATTCAAAAACTAGAAAAGAAAGAAGAACTGAAAAACAAGAAAAAACTGGAAGAGATACAAAAACTAGAAAAGAAAGAAGAACTGAAAATAGAGAAACAACTGGAAGAGATACAAAAACAAGTGAACAAAGAAGAACTGAAAAGGCAGAAGAAACTGGAAAAAATGCAAAAACTAAAAAACAAAGAAGAACTGAAAAAGAAGAAGAAACTGGAAAAAATGCAAAAAATGGAAAAGAAGCAAGAGCCGGAAAAGATGCCAGAACTGGAAAGATAGATGAGTCAGAAAAGACGCAATACCTGGAAAAGAAGCAAAAAACGGAAAATAATCCAAATCTGCAAAACCAGCAGGAACCGGAAAAGAACTGTCAAACCCGAAAAGGAAACCGGATGAACTGCGAAAAGAGCCAGAACTGGATAACGACTGTAGAACGATTGATTTAATGACCAAACGAAGCAAGACCCGAAAAAGAAAAATAGAACAAATAAATCATATACCACTGCAAATAATACCACTGCAAGCATTAAATATCAACGTCAAAAGAATAAACACCTTTCTTCAAGGAAGCTTTGCAATACACTGTCATAAGCCAGAAGGTATAGAAAAAATCAGCTATAACCTCATTGCCAAAACAGTTGCAAAAGATATAGTTAACGTAAAACTTCCGGAAGCCACAATACCAAAATGCACAATTCATAATACTCCAAAAAATTTCAACTCTGATGAACTGATTCAAATTATAGCCCAAGAAACATAATCAAATATTTCCGAGCTAAGACCTTTATTTAAACTGAATTATCAAAATAATATCGATAAATGGATCATAAAATGTCACGGTCAAACTTTCCAAAATTTTATGAGTAAAAAACAAATATATATTGGATGGCGCACCAATAAAATAACCGAGTTTATCGGTGTACGCAGATGTCAAGTCTGTCAGGATTTCTCTCATAAGACAAACCAACCAAAATGCTCATTCTACGGCGGAAAATATGTTTCTTGCTGTTATTCCCAAACTCCGTCCTGCATAATCTGTTGGATTAACAATAAAAAGTATGAAACAAAATTTGACTGTAAACATCCAGCTTTAGCTATTTCCTGGTCCACATATCAAACAAAAGTTAGACGAGTAAAATCCAATACATATTATCAACAATAATGCAAGATCCTGCAGACTATCTATAGACCCTTTCCATCAATAAAAAGAATAACAATGGCATCCGCTTTCTCAAAATAAATCTTCAAAGAGCAAAGACCGCCACCGACCAACTATGTCAGTATCAAGTAGATTATCTGGCAGATTTTATTATAAATCAAGAACATTATTGCATCACTGGCAAATTAGGAAGAAGTCCAAATAACTGGGCAATTATTCAACGTCATGCTTCAACGGGTGTTTTATCTCCTCGTACAGCCATATTCATTCCAAACAATAAATGGAATTCTACAATAATTATTAATACTCGAGATATAATCACAATTTCAATCAATACTAATGCATCTCAGCTTCTTATTACTAGTATCTATATATCTCCGTCAAAAATCCAAATCAAACCTTATCCATACTAAATGAAATCTTACAACAATAATAATAGTCCGCATGTTTTTTGTGGAGACTTTAACTCCCATAGTACTTAATGGGGATACTTACAAACCGATCAGAGGAGACCACAGAGGAGAAATACTTGAAGAATTTTTAAATGCAAACAATCTCATTCTACATAATCATTTTACTGACCGACCTACCTTTGATAATACCTACAATAATTATTGGACTGATCTTCTTATTTCTACAACACATCTTGATAATAAAATTAACAACAGATCAATACTAGATGAACATACCGAATCTTATAACAAATATATCTCTTTTGATATAACTGAATATACGTCCTTTACTGCACTTACCAGATTTAAAATCAATAATAACAAAAAAAAAAGAAATTTCAACAAAAGTTCAATCCAATTTCAAATGACTTTCTAAATGCTATTATTCTGTGTACAACCAAAACAGAACTTAATAATATTACCAAGGAACTTATCAGAAAGTTTCAAGATACCTACGAACGTACCTTCTTCAAAAGATCATCAATACCCATTATAAAAATCAACTGGTGTCGAAAGAACTCCGCTAAGTCAAACACAAAACACGAGCATTACGAAGAAAACTGAAATCATCGCAAACTAATGAAGAACGACTCAACCTACTTCAAAAATACAAAAAACGAAAAGCCCCATATAAAAAGCAAATAATGTCTGCAAAGCTTTAAGCATGGTGCAACTATTGTTCAAACAACCAGTATACGTATGGCTCATTGTACAAAATTGAAACCAACAAAATCTTCCACCCAACGCAACTTACAGTCACTAATAGGGGAAATAATGATAAAAATGTTACGAAGATCACTTTAGAAAACATTGTAGATGTTATTCTACCAAAAGAAAACATATATGATGATTTAACTGAACAAAGATTAATTCGTTGTAATCTACTTCCAAGAAAATGATAACACATTTACAGCCATGGAACTCAATCTATTTATTAAAAAACTCAATAACGAAAATGCTCCTGGACCAGATAGAATCTGCTATCAAATTATACATAAAAGTAATCCTAAGCTAATTCTAATCTGCAATAAATGTCTCCAACTTGGTATTTTTCAAGACTGCTTAAAAACAGGACAAATCACACTCTTCCTCAAAAAGAACAAAGCTCATGAAAATCCTAATTCCTATCGGCCAATTAACCTTCTACCATCCCTTGGAGAAAATCTGAAAGTTGTATTATAGGAAGACTTGAATACCATTTTCACCATCATAAATTCATTAATGAAAATCAGTGTGGATTTAGGCAGCAAAAATCTACCATTCATGCAACCAGTGCAGTCCTAAACCAAATCCATGTTAATAAAATCAATAACCTACACTCCGCAATAATCAGCTTAGGTCTCAAATCAGCCTTTGATTCATTATGGCGGCCCTCAATTAAAGAAGCACTTAGAAATATTGAATGTACTTATAATATCTATTAAATTATCAATAATTTCCTTGATAATCGGCATAGTCTCATTTTATATAATAATTCTTTAATCAGAAGAAAACAAGTTCGTGGATGTTCACAAGGCGCATGTATAAGCGCAGAATTATGGAATATTACATTTAATAAAATTATAAAAAGTGCTTGGCTTCCTTTTGCTAAAATTACTGCTTTCGCCGATGATGTCGCATTTGTTATGAGTGGAAGGTCCCATTTAATCCTTCGAAGAAATTGTCAAGAAATAATAGCCATATTCCAGCAAGAATGCAAGAAAATTAAACTTGAAATTTCATCCTCCAAATCTAGAATCATGACAAATAATAAACCTGGACAAAATCTTACTAAGCAACTTTCTGTTAAAATAAATGGCGAAAAAAATCAAGCATACTAAATTCTTTTCTATTACTTTTAGATCTTCCCGTTGCTTCAAAAACTACCTTATATTCACCTAACTGATTTTCTCATCAATTCGTCGACACATTCTTTTGTGACTTTTAAAGGTCATAGATTTATTGTTAGGTAACAGAATTTCAAATTTAAAGGATGGTGGCAATTCATATCGGCCATCGGAAAGAAAATTTAATATCTCTTTGAATTGCTTAACTGTGTTGGTGTGAGCAAGTTCTAGTTTAACATCTTCGGTTGGGTCTGTTATGTCAATGGCATCTAAATTCCAGAGTTCGGTTACACAAGATTAGAGGAATGCAACGACACTATATTGTTGAACAAATTATTTTCCAGTAATGCTAGAATAGTAGCTGAAGTAGATTTTTCAGATAAGCTGTTTACTTTACCAATCACAGTGTATCCGAATTCAGTCGCCACTACAGACACACCCGAGTGCAGTTTCAGAGAGCTGCCAGCAATAATGTCCCCGATGGCATCTGCTCCTAAAAGTAATTCAATGTTATATTCCTTAGCTTGCAAATCAGACAAGGTGATATTTCTACCTTTTAATTTAGGGTATTGTGATCAACTATTTTTGGAACAGATTCGCATATTTTGTTATGAGTAAGTACTTCAAAGTTATGTTCATACGTTCCCTCAAAATTTCTTAAATTAACATCAAACACTAAATGGCAATTAGGACTTGTCTCTCTCTCCCCAAGAATGGTTTGTTTCTATTTGGGACGCAGTTGCAAAAACGTGATGACCCTTTCTGAAAGATAAGATTATGTGAACTACTGTCGAAAATCGTACGAACTGTAAGTTGTGTACCTTCGAAAACTATTTTTAAATCAAATGTTTGCAAATACACATTTTTATTAACAGTTAGCTGATTAGACAATGCATTACTTGAAAAAACAGTACTTTCAGTTTCATTTCGCTTTACAGTTTCGCTATTAGAGCACATATTGGTATAGTGAAATTTATACACATGTTAAACATTTTACTTTTTTTCTGAAGGCCTGTGAGCTATGTCCAACTCGTAGGCGGCGAAAATAGACAGGCGTTTGCACCAAAGGCTTTAGTTTATCTTCTAAACACATTTTGCGAGCAGAAAAACATTCGGCAGAATTGTGGGATTTCTAACAAAAAATACAACCTAAATTCCGCCTACCTGTATTGCCTTGGAAATTTACGAAGGCAGCAGCTGTAGAGCAATAGGGAACATCAGAATGTGGACGTGAATGAGCAGAAAGGGAAGCTCCCGACCCGGCTACGTGCGAGCTTAATCCTTTCCTCCCTTTGCACTTGGTTTCGAAGAAAGCACAAACGTTTATCCAAAGAGCGCGCACTATCTTGCTGGGACGAAGCATCATCCATTGAACAGTTTCTGGTAAGCAGGACTCAACAAGTGGCTCCAAAAATTCAGCAAACTCTTCCTTAGTTCTACCTTTGAGCTTTCGAGGGCCATGAGCTTGCTCTCAAGTAAATCATAAAGTTCAGCTAAATCTCATTTAATCCGACCAGCAGCATTTTTCGTTACTATGGAAAATGGATCCCGTACATAAATCTGAACCAAACCATCATTAAATCAAACCATCTTTAAAACTTTCGTTTTCAATCTTCTGAGCTATATCTGGGCGACTAATATCTGTAACCTAAATGCGATTTTATTCTAAATCTGCACCCTAAATACGACTGAGCTATTTCTGTACCCTAAACGCGACTTTCGTTTTGCTTTCAAAATTTTGGTATCCGTACTTAACGAAAAATAAAATCGCGGACTCTATGTTCTCGAGATTCAATATATTGCAACCCACTAGGTTACAAAGTGCACGTTACAGTTGAAATAATCGGAGCACGGATCATTCAATGTCGAGATGTTTTTCGATATTTCACACAAGTGGAAATGTTACATTACTCTAATTTATACATAGACATAAAAAGGGATTTCCCCGTTTTGTTCGCAGAAAAGAAAAAAATGATAATAATGAAAACTAATCGAGTCACAAGCCTCTCTCCTTCTGTCGAATCCTCCGAGCAGATCATCCGTAATTATGGCAAAGCACACGAGAGCTATCTGCCTAAAGGGAGGGATGCCTTCGTGGAGGACTTTCTAAGGGAAACTGGCTCGTATGCACGTTACACATGGGGAAAACCACGAAAACGCCCATGCAGCCAGCCCGTTCGCGGGATTTGAACCTTTAAATTTGCATCCGAGTTTTTATTTTAAATTAACTTTACGAAACACTCGTTGAAGTAGCACTCGTTCATAGTAATCTCATTCCTAAATATTTTATTTCTAAATCTTTGCTTCTGTCAAATTTTTCCTATTCACCACTGCATCGATATTGAAGGTAGCTTTTCTTATTTGTTTCCGCTCGACCACAATGTTTAGTGACTGAATTTCACTGACAGTTTTAGTTGAAATGGGAAGGAATAAAAATAATGCTTTAAAACTGCAATACGAGAGGAGGAAACTGGAAAGTGTAATAGTACTAGCTATTTCACTTTGTAAGAAAATTTTATCCCGGAATAAAACTACATCAATTTTCTACACAATTCCTGCTCGCTCTGCCACTTAGAATTTTGCATAAAAAATTCAGGTTTGCTGAATTATGCAATAAATAACTGCACCGGGATCCTGAATTTGGGAATAGTAAAGCATTCTTAAAGAAATTTAGTAGGAGTTTCATCTGTAAATTCAATGTCAGCGAAAATGTCAAAAATACGCTAGTAAACGGAAGTAGGCCGTTTGCAACACATCTCCCAAGGAATCTTTCACTGTTTATTCGGCTTCCCTCTTTCATGTAATTTTATTCAGACTTATGTTCATCCCATCATCTCTAATCTACACAGTTTAATTTTTCAGCGTCAATAAGCAAGGAAGAACAAGCACGGAGTCTAAATCGTGGGAGTGGAGAGTTCAAAATTAAGCAACTTTTATAGCAATTTATTGTCTGCCTTCTTCCTTTTCGCCATCGACACAACAGCTGGTTCACTGGGTTACGTGCTCATTAGCCTTCTTAATCCCCGTAAATGGAACAATAAAAAACTGGAGCTTGGTGCAATGTCCTCCGGGAAAGAAAGTTTCGCAATAAAACGTTCAAATTGCTGAATTTTTTACTTCATGAAGCCGGTCTGGTTTACCCATATTTTTGAGAAAAATTTCCTTAGATAAGAATTTCGGAAGTTCACACATGTAACACTAAAAGGAGAAATGTCGGCACTCACCTTTCCAAAAAGTTCGGATATATGTTACATAAAATTAGTAATCACGGAAAAACATTTTCTCCACACCAAGACATTACAAAACCACCGCTTTACATCTAAGAAGCAATGCAGTTTCATTCAAAAAAGTAAAACAATTAAACTTAGAAACTAAATGTATCCTGAGCAAGAAAGAGACAAACTTTTATACCGTATAGGCGGACGAGAAAACTGGTATGCAATAAGCGGGCAATACTTTCTATATATAGAGTACAAGATTTGTTTATTTAATATTAAAATACAATGCGTCTACGCTGTCTTCAGAAATTCCCTGTGTTGCCATCTACGGCTTTATATTCTTCGACTACAGATATTCACGGACACTTTACTTAAATTACCGTATTGGGTTTGGGGTGAGCATGGATATAATAACTATAAAAATATGCATTCTCAGAAATAAAAGCAATGCAATTGTAGAGCCATATACTAAGGCAAAAGTTTTGTTATTAACTGCAAAGGAAAATTAAATATTTATATTAAAATATCAAACGTGTGGATGTTGATGTAAACAGCGGCATAAAATCTTGTTTATAAAAACCTATAATATTGATAATTTCCTATAAAGGAACACTACTAATATAGTAGTGTCGTTTCGATGACATCGATTTATTGCATCATCATCTAGTTTCTGATAAAGTTCAGTTGAAGTGGAAAAATTAGAACACCATGAAATGAAAAAGAACAATGCCTGGTTTCCTATTTGTGAATTTCGATATGAGAAATGAAAATTAAATGTTAATTTTATCGGAGTCAGAGAAATGTTTAGCATTTTCTTAAATTCTTGACACTTCATTCGATCTTATCAAATCTATTTCAAAAAATTTTAATGAAATAATATAAGTTCCCATACAAAAGTTTTAAAAAAGATCATTAAAGGAAAAATAATTAAAAACATGCATTTTCGACTGGTAAGCAATCTCTTTCTTTCATGATTCGGCTTATTATGAAAAATGAAAACAAATTTAAACTATTTAACAGTACCTTAATAAACGTAAAAATTTAAAATATCGACTTAGTAGCCTAAACGATAAAATGAATTTAACAAATATTAATTCTCCTTTTCTACAAACATTTATAAAATAGCATCTCTGAAGGCTACTAATTTTTCCAAGAGCACTCGATACGTATAATTCTAATGTTGATCTTTGCAAGGCCCCTCTCTAAATGCGCTGTGGCTCTAAAAATATTTATTAAGTATTACGAAACCCATATTAATTTGGATATCAGACTTGCAAGTCAAGAAATACTCTTGTGAAACTGAAAGAGCCCTTTCCTGAAGAAACACTTTCATACCAAAAATCTTTTCGTATATTTCCGAAATTACTTAACTTATTGGTAAAATGTTTGCGAGTCGTTTGACACAAGGGACTGTTTAAATGATTAAATGCATTCTTGCACTGTTTACGAATTCTGCTTGTACAGATTGGATATTATACATACAACAATAGCTAATAACAGTTAATAAAGGAAATTTACCATTTCAAATATAAAAGTCAAAACATTCTCAACCTCGCCTGTAGCCTAATCACCTCCTCCGTAATTACACGTAATTTGGTGTCATCTCTTTTTGCGATTGAATCATTCTCTTTTTGCGATTGAATTCTCTACAATAGCTTTTTTTTTGCTAATTTTGCAGTTGTTTCGCATATTGTACTTATTACCCCAAAATGGACGTTTATCTTGAACGGGATATCAGTCTCGAAACGACAGTTTGATTCGAAACATTTAAATGCGCTGTATCAGTTTTCAGATTATTCCCACCAAATATTATCGCACTGTATTTTATTTAAAGGAATTCAATAAGAAGAATCTGCGTGGATGTATGTAGGTTTTCCGCACTGTGAAGAAACAACTGTTCCGATAACCATCAGATTTAGAGTAGCGCTGCCCTTCACCCCAGCAAGGCCCCATGGAAAGCCGAATTTGGAATTATTACCTATTTCATATTTTGTAAAACAAATTTTTTATTAACAAACCCAGCGAGCAGTGGCAACACTGTACCGAATAAAACATTTTTATTTCCAGCACGCGAGACCGTTTATCGGATATTCTAAATTTATGCTGCTGTGAAATATATTGTAATTTTGTAGTTGAATCCAATTTTAGGTGGTTTAAGGGGCAAAAAGTATCATATTTAATAAATAAAGTAAACGCACAGAGTGTTAATATTAAGAAGGCAAAATAAGTTTTTAAAGCCATCTTAGTAAGAAAACTGAGCGTTGAGGTGATTAGCTGAAAAACGACTGAATAGAAAAATATATATATATATATATATATATATATATATATATATATGCCACCAGTTAAGACTGCATCGCGATTTTTAAACGCATGTTTTTTTATTTTTTTTTTGCAATTTAAAAGTAAGGTATTTCTATTAAAAAAAATTAGCTAAATATTAAGCTAGCCCAAAGGCTGCAGAGAAATTATTAACGCGAAGTTCACTGAATCATATACGAGGAGGACAAGTACTATTGCCAAGAATATACAACAATAACGACAGACTGCTATCGTAGAATTCGAACTGGTAATGTGTCCTTCAGCAAGCCGTACACGTTCTAATCTAAAACCTCCCTTAATACTACCTTTTTCTACCTCATTTAAATACGCACGAACTAAGGTTTACATTTTGACAGGAAGAGAGAACTCACAGTAAAGATGCGTAACCATAAAATACCTGGTAAATTAAAATGAATAAATATTTTACAACTTTCATCTATTTTACCGAATCCCATGTCGACAAAGTGACTATATCTAACAAATTATGTTCTATCGTTTACAGATTAGGTCAAAAGTTTTCTTTGATGTAGAAAAAATTAGCTCTTGATTTAATGATTGACTTCAGTTTTTTCTTCTTTCCGAGAATCTGACAATTTCCATTTTCAGACAGCCATTTGGGTTCAGAATTACATTGGATTGCCCATGCCACCAGATCTGTAACAAAAGTTTCCCGGAAAATTACGTTTGTTTCAACGATATTATATCTTGCCAATTTATATACATCCAGCTTCATTTATTTCACGCTCTGATATAACTTCCGAGAAGTGAGTATCTAACTGCTACTGTTGATTTCATGATGACGTTTAGGTCATATTTTGAGCTTGCTTTATTTCATGCTCTAAAGCCAATATACCAAAATATGAAAATGATGGAAGATTTTTCATCACCCAGTCCAATTAAACCAGTTATTACATTTTCTGTAAATGGTTACAAAGAAGTTATCTTTCGATTCTTGTCCTTCATTCGCTCGTTGCTTTCTACATTTCTTTAACTCATACAGATATTAATTTAAAGTGACCGCAACATATATTAAAAAATCGAGCGCATACGTCAATGAATATTTTGAACGATACTTTTATATATTAACGTGTAATCTTAAAATATGGGCAGACAATGACCAATGTTTAGAAGAAAAAAATAAATGTAAAAGCCAGCCGTATTTACACGTAAATCATGTAAGAACCTGCCAAAAAGTACTAGCGGTATTTTTTAACAATGATCACTGTCTTTTCCACGCCGTTGTGGAAGGTACGGCGGTTTCAGAGCCAAACATTAAAACAGTTTTCGAGTTTTAGTGAATATTTAGTTGTCATGCAATTACCAAAACCGTTAGGTTTGTTAGGTAAACATTTAAATTTTCTTTCTTTGCAGTCAAAGTGAAATGGGCCAAATGTTATGCATACAGTTTTATTCTCTTATTAAGTTGCTTGCCATTGACATTAGCGGAATGATTGCTGAGGATATGTTTTGGATGCCAAGTTCTTGCTATTGCAAATCGAGCCCTTCAAATACGCCATGGAAACATTTCATTGCAATGGACATCTAAGTGTAAACAAGCCAACCACTGTACTGTTTCGAAAACTCGTTTTACAATTTGTGTTTGCAGGCTCTCAGTAATGTATTGTTGCGTGCGTACGAGTTCGTTATGAAATGAATGCACAAGTCCGATGAAAAATGAACAAAAATTTATTATTATCACAACAAAAATGCTTACATTTTCTCAAATTATCATTCAGTATTACAATATCTCACAGTAGTTATCTTTTAACTACTCAAATGTCCAGTAGAACGTAATTCAAAACAGCTAAAGAACGCTAATCCGCGAATTCGCTACAATCAACAAGAGTAGTTTTCTAAACAACAACAAACTTAGCAACTACTGCGAACTGAGATGTTTGCCTCCTTTTATAAGATTTTAAAATCACGCGCTAGAATTTTCCAGTACTTTCTCGAAATCAAAAAGAGATATTTATTTATTTAATGCACGCGCTCTTGTATTTTCAATTTTCCTGCTTAGCTTTCTTTTAATATTCGTCACGCGCTGCACTGCGCGAGAAATAAAACCATTTAATTTATAATTGAACTAACATTAGCTTTTTAAATACCAAATTCGTAACACTGCCCCCTTCCCAAGGACTGCACGTCCCGGGCAGTACAATCCCTGAACAGGAAGCTAAACTTACAACTGTGGCATACATGCATTAATAAGCATTACATTACAATAATGAACAACATGAACAATAAATGCAATAAATAAAACAAATCAAATGCTATCAAATACAAATCAAATACTAAATGCAAATCAAATACTAAATACAAATCAAATCAAATATACATTTAAAAACAAAAAGGACCATGGTCTTATACTACTTACAATTATTTACATTACGTACTATGGCCATAGTAATGAGCTAACCTGTCGTAATGAACGACTTTAGAGTTCGAAGGTTTTTTAGGTTTAGAGTTCGAAGACTTACGAATCCGAACCACGATGTCATTCAGCCTATTTAGGACTGTGTACGGGCCATCCCAAGGTGACTGTAATTTCGGACAAAGTCCTTTCCGTCGAGTCGGATTCCACAACCACACCTTGTCTCCTTCGTGGAATTGATGTTCAATAGCTCTTGTGTCGTAGCGGGTCTTAATCTTCTCTGTCGCCAATTTGACTCTCTCTCGTGCAAAGTTGTGCATCACTTCAAACCGGGCCTGGAGATCTTGAATATATTCCTCAGACGATGAAGGAGAATCCGGAGGGCGTCCAAACAATAGATCACAAGGCAGACGAAGGTCACGACCGAAGACCATCTGTGATGGGGAATAGCCTTTAGTCTCGTGAACAGCACTGCGGTAAGCCAGTAAAAAGAGTGGTAATTTCTTGTCCCAGTCCTGCTGGCTTCTGGAAACCACTAATGAGAGGTTATTAAGGATGGTTCGATTGAACCTCTCTACCATGCCGTCCGACTGGGGATGTAATGGCGTCGTTTGGGTTTTGTCAATGCCGAGTAGTTTGCATAGTTCTTTGATTACTACCGAGGTAAAATTCCTTCCCTGATCGGAATGTAACTGAAGAGGCACCCCGAACCTGGAAATCCAGTGCTGTATCATCACCTCAGCTACTGTAACAGCCTCTTGATCAGGAATAGGATACGCTTCAGGCCACTTGGTGAAGTAATCAATGACAACGAGTATGTATTTGTTACCATCAGCAGTTCGTGGCAGAGGTCCCACGTCTTCCCATCATCCGACTCGAATTTCCGGTATAAGACGCCGTTTCGAATGTGAAGTGAATCCCAGAGTGCCCAGTATTGTTTTGTTGTAGGACTACAGATAGAAATGTCCTGCCATGTAGGTTTTCTGTTTGATGACTCTATTAAATCAAGTATGGGTTTAATGTCACGGTCTTCCAGCTGGTCTTTCCTGACTTCATCATCACTCCACGGGTCTCGATCAGCCGATGTTGATGTTGTAATTTGTCTTGCGACCGGAGTCAGCAGCTCGTATTTCGCTTCCACCCTGGAACAATATCGGCAGCTTTCTGGCAAAGGTCTTCTAGACAGGGCGTCGGCGTTCCCGTGTGATGATCCCTTTCGATGACGGATAGTGATGTCATATTCTTGCAGTCTCTGTATCCACCTGGCTATTTGACCCTCAAGATTCTTAAAATTTAAAAGCCAGGCTAATGATGCATGGTCCGTGCGGAGGAGGAATTTTCTGCCGTATAGATAATGATGGAAATGTTCTACAGCTTTGACTATGGCGAGCAACTCTTTCCTGGTGACACAGTAATTCCTCTCCGGTTTAGACCAGCACTTGCTCCAGTACGCTACTACACGTTCTTGGCCGTCTATTTCTTAGGACAAAACCGCACCGACACTGTCATTGCTCGCGTCCGTGTCGAGAATAAATGGTCTGTCGAGCTGAGGATACGTCAGGATTGGAGCAGATGTTAAAGCTTCCTTTAAGTTGTTAAATGCATCCTCGCATTCTTTTGTCCACAAGAACGTTTGCTTGCTCTCTGTCAGCTTGTGAAGGGGTCTTGCGATGGAAGAAAAGTCCTTCACGAATCTCCTATAGTAGGTGCAAAGCCCTAGGAAGCTTCTCAGCTGATGGACATTTTCGGGACGTGCCCTGGATTTAACCGCTGATATCTTTTCAGGATCCGTGCGTACACCTTCTGCAGAGATGACATGTCCCAGATAAGTCACTTCCTTTCGGAACAATTTGCATTTAGCGGGGCTCAGCTTCAGATTGGCTTTTTTCAGTTTCTGAAGCACCTTCCTAAAATTTTCTAAATGTTCTTCAAAACTTTTCCGACGATGATGATGTCGTCCAGGTATATCAGGCAGGCTTCGTAGGAAAGGCCTTTCAAAACAGTCTCCATAAGAGTGTTCGAATGTTGCCGGCGCATTACACAGTCCAAACGGCATCGCCTTGAATTGCCAAAGCCCTTGTCCCGTAGTAAATGCCGTCTTTTCTCGGTCATCAGGGTGTATTTCTACCTGCCAATACCCACTCTTTAAATCAAGTGTTGAGAACCACTTGCTTCCAGAAAGAGTGTCCAAAATGTCGTCAATTCTAGGAAGAGGGTAACTGTCTTTCTTCGTAACCTCATTCAACCGGCGATAGTCAACGCAAAATCTTGTTGAGCCGTCTTTCTTTCTGACAAGAACGATGGGAGATGCCCATGGACTTGCTGAAGGCTCGATAACATCGCTTTCTTCCATATCCTTTAAAAGTGTTCGTACCTCTTCCTGTTTAGCAAACGGTAGGCGTCTTGGATGTTGCTTGATCGGGTGATGATCGCCTGTATCGATTCTATGTTGCGTCAAACTAGTTCGACCCACGTCAGAAGACGAGCGGGAGAAAACAACTTGAAGATCTTTAATGACGCGATCGGCAGCATTCTTCTCTTCATCGTTTAATTGCGCATTCTGCAATAACTCCGATGTAATGCTCTCTGAGGACACGGGTTCTGGGATGTTGCTCTTTCTTTCAACGCTGGTTACTGGAGTACATGCTGCAACCACGTCGCCTTTCTTAATAACTCTCGCCTTCTCAGTTACATTGGCAACTCTCACAGGAATAACCATTCTCGATAAGTCGACGAGTGTTGAGGCTACTAGTACTCCTTTCGGGGTATTAGAGTTATTGGGATATTCTATGATGCCGTAGCGAAAATCTCTGTTTTCGGCTATAGATCCAGGGAGTAAAATTTCTGTTCTTGCCGGTATTGTGATATTGTCTTGTGCTATGATTCTGTGGACAGATTTAACTTCTTCATTATTAATTCCAAATAACGTTATGTCCTCAGACGCAGAATGCAATTCATTATTTTTAAAGTCCAAGGAAAAATTATATTTCCTTAAAAAGTCTAATCCGGGTATGCAAGGATCTGTAACGTCTGCTACATATGCTATGTGATGGTAAGCGGCACTTCCAAACCTGATATTAACGTTCACTTTCCCCGCGATATCGATCTTCTCACCGGACACAGTCTGGAGGGTAACGCAGGGCGGCGTCCAGATAAGTTTGCTTCCCAATTGTTGAGCCAAATCTTTTCGGATGATGGTAACGTTGGCTCCTGTATCTATTGTCATATTGCAGGGAACTCCATTAATATGTCCTATTACAAAAAGTCCATTACTGTCGCCTCTCACTGCAGAAATCTGAAGCGCTTTAAACTGGGGCTTTTCATTATCTGGCAACCTCCGCCCCACGAGATGGCCACTAATTAGTTTCCCTGCTGCTTGCTAGGAGCGGTCTTAACATCCGTGCCCTGGGGTGTTCTGAAGTTTCGTCGTATGTGTCCTTCAGCACCGCAGTTCCAGCACTTAACGGTCGGTTTCTTATCACCAATATTCCGTCTCAAGGCGTTGAGTTGTCTAGTTAAATCGTCTAGACGAGCAGTGACTTGATTCTCTGGCTGCTGGACTTGAGCAGCTCTCACGGGGTGGCGGTCTCGACGAGTGGCTTGCTGGGCTGCCTCGAATTTCATGGCGTACACTAAAGCACTTCTCAAATCTTTAACATCCGCCATTCGTAGAGCCTTCTGTATTTCGGGATCCCGGATGCCATCGATAAAGTACTGCAGGGACAGGATTTCCCTCGTTTCTCTCGGGCACTCCGTAAAGGCGAGGTGGGACAGCTTTTCAACATCTGTGGCGAGTTCCTGGAGTGATTCGGTGGGCTTCTGTTGACGGGATTTTAATTGAAGCCTGCTGCAGTCTTTTAAACATTTCTCGCCAAAGCGCAGTTCCAATGCGCCGGATAAAGCTTCGAAGTCAAGTCTTTGGTTTTCTGGAAGCGTCTGCAGGATATCCGCTGCGTCTGCTCTCAGAGAAGCGGCGAGATGGCAGGCCTTAGTTTGGGAATCCCATCCATTCGCATCCTAAACGATAGAAAATTGTGTTTTATACACTTGCCAGGATGTATTCCCATCATATGTGGATATCTTCAGAGATGGACGAGCAGGCATCGGTAAGAATTTAAAACCCTCAGAATTGCTTCTTTCGTTCGCTATGCTCTTCTTTAAAGTGTCAACTTCTTTCGCAACGGCTGAAACCCTATCATCAATTTGTTGCTCGACGGCAGAAACTCGCTCTTCTATATGGTCTTTTACAGAAGGAACTCTTTCTTCTATTTCTTCTTTCACCGAAGAAACTCTTTCTTCAATTTGACCTTTTACGGAAGAAACCTTTTCTTCAATTTGCCCAACTTTATTTTCAACCACATCTATTCTGCCTTCCATAGCATCGAATTTGGTTTCCATTATGCAGGCAATTTCTCTTTTCATTTCGTATTGACTCTTTTCAATCTTTACTTGTACGGCTTTTATTTCGTCTTTAAAAGTTAATTGACCAGCTTGAATGGCCTTTATCTCTTCCTTAACGGATTCTTGTCCCGCTTCAATCCTTTCCTGATTAGATTTCATATCTTCTTTCAACGAGGTAAAGGCTGAGATCAACTGCCTTAATTGCTCTTCCATCGCTCTTGTTATTGGCATTCAAATCCCACTTCTGACACCAAAAATTGTTGCGTGCGTACGAGTTCGTTATGAAATGAATGCACAAGTCCGATGAAAAATGAACAAAAATTTATTATTATCACAACAAAAATGCTTACATTTTCTCAAATTATCATGCAGTATTACAATATCTCACAGTAGTTATCTTTTAACTACTCAAATGTCCAATAGAACGTAATTCAAAACAGCTAAAGAACGCTAATCCGCGAATTCGCTACAATCAACAAGAGCAGTTTTCTAAACAACAACAAACTAAGCAACTACTGCGAACTGAGACGTTTTCCTCCTTTTATAAGATTTTAAAATCACGCGCTAGAATTTTCCAGTACTTTCTCGAAATCAAAAAGAGATATTTATTTATTTAATGCACGCCATCTTGTATTTTCAATTTTCCTGCTTAGCTTTCTTTTAATATTCGTCACGCCCTGCACTGCGCGAGAAATAAAACCATTTAATTTATAATTGAAGTAACATTAGCTTTTTAAATACCAAATTCGTAACAGTATCTTTGCTAACATTTCTACATAGAATTTATTCTATTTTGACATATTTATAGATTTTTGAACTAATAAATTGTCTTCGCCGCAAAAGTTCTCAGTTTAGTTACCAACTTTCTGTCTTTGTGTAGCAATTATTGCCTTAACGTCTTTATTTGGGAGCATATTTTATTTAGTTTTTTATTATTACCTCATATCTATTTTTCATTTCGTATACATGTAAATATGCTACTTCACAAAAATGTAAATATGTTAGTCAGTTTATAAAAAAAAATTATGCTTGAAAATTCGTTGCTATGTATTTTTATGCCGCGATGTTTCGATAAATTTTGGTTATAGTATTAGACGATCGCGTTTAGAATATACATGATTTGCTGAAAGAAAGAAATCAACTATAACTTAAGGCACATTTTTCTTTTTGTCACTTTTCTTTCCTGTATACCTTTTACTTTGAACATCGCTATAATCCCTACATATATCACACTCTACCTGGAACTCTATTACGGAACAGATAAGAGCAAAGAAACATTTATTTCCTCTCAACATTAGTGTAAAACTAAAGTACCAAAGTATAATACTTTGGTCAATTTACTGACTTGAGAAAATGTCAGCATAATCGACCTTGCCTATAACGATCTCACCTTAGTTGAGCAGTCTCGCGACATATTTATATAAATATTCAAAAAGGATGCTTCAATGTCATAAATGCTACCTTCGAACCATATATACCAAAATCATTCCAAAACTTTGACGAATAATTTCATATACTGGTCATGATTTTAATATAATTACATCACTTTACCATCATGATTATAACGTAAATCCTACGATAATCGTAATCCTGCTTTATTTCGCCTACTCACCACAAAAAACTTGAAAATATTTTCCGCTTAGCGGTTTTCTGGCATGGAGATAGGAAAGCCGGTTTCCACAACCTTCGTATTCGTCCTCGAATCTTAGGATTCTAGCTTCGGTGCTCGACAAGTGTTTAGTCTGTCTGTGCCACACAGGCAATTCTGGTGTTTGGTTTGATTTAGTTGATTATAACGAAGCACACTTGCGCTATCTGCCTAGGATGAAGGATGCCTTCGTGGAGAACATTCTAAGGGAATCTGGCTAATATACACGTTACACATAGGAAAAACTCCGAAACCTCCCATGCAGTCAACCTATTCGCCTAGAATCGAAACCAGTTTGAAACTACCAGTGCTCAGCGATTTTACCCCTCCGCCACTGTTGGGCGACAACTGCTGTCGAGCCGAAATTCTTCTAGAGAGCGTGATCTTAGGTCTTGGGAATGTGGGAGAAAGTTGTAGAGTGCGTGGATAAAAATCAACGCGCGAAAATGTTGCAACTAGTCGTGCATCCTTGACACGGAGGAAGAAACAAACCTCCTTCGACAGTTTTTTAAACGATCTGCGGGTGAAAATGAGCAGAGCATGACGAAAAAAGCGAAGACCAGAGACAAAAATTAAGCGCTTCCGTAGGCACTTCACTTTTTCTTTTAATTATGTTTTTATAGAATATGTATTTGTTATTTATAAATAATTGTTTCTTCTTGTTTTTGAATAAGAAAATACATATTTCTTATTCGAAAACACTTAACAAAAACAACTGAGGTCGTGATTTGAGAGCTGGCACAGATTAATGGCATTTCGAATTATTTCAATGGGGAAAATTGCTTTGAGATACGAGCAAGGTTACGAAACGAATTAAACTCGTATGTCGAGGTACCACTGTACGTAATTATATAATAGTTAGCAAGCAGATAGTAATAAATAATTTTTAAAGTCTGATGCTATCAATATATAAATTATGTTGACTAGTATAATTAATTTAGAATTATGCGCCTACATATAATAAGATGATGTATGTTACTACAGATACGTATTAATATATACATATATAAGTCTGTGCATATATATGAAATCATAATTCGATTTAAACCAGTTAACAGTTAGAATTACTGAACAACCATGAAAGATTCCTCAAGAATGAAATATGGTGTAACAATGAACACTTAGTTTAGAAATTAGATTCTATTGTATATTGTTGTAAAAGCCATTGTAAGAGTGAAAATTCTTCATTCTGCCTTAATGCGATTTTTTGCGTTTAATGCGTTGTTTGGAGATTTTATGATCCCGAATTATATTGATGTGATATATTAATACTGCATTTGTAGACATACGTTTTCTGAGAAACGAGTCAAGGCGATTGATTTTTTGTAAAAATTTGGATTTATCCTTATTTTATTGACGTGCACCAGCACTGAATTGAGAATAGCTTGTGCTATGCTTCGATGGATGAAAAAGCGTTTGTAAGTAATGAATATTATGAAAGTTTCAGCATATTTAAATGAGTAGTATTAAAAGTATATATTTACTAATACCATATATTAATACTTTATGGTAAATTTTTCATTATAAATCTCATCATAGTTTCATTTCTCATTCTATTGCATTTCTATAGCGGAACCTAAATTTTTTGGTTTACATATTGTAGATTGCATCAGTTTTGCCGCGCAATTTATTCCTCGGTATGTTACTTGTAGTGTTATTAGAAATTCCATTATTTCTGTCTTTTTTCTGCAATTGGTAGAATCTGATTAGGAAATTTATGTTTTTCTTTCAAGATGTATATGAAATTGGTTATATCAAGTGTTAAATAAACGTTGTTATTCGGGCAATAGCGTTAGCTTTATCCAGATTGATAAATGCATTTCTTATTTCTTAAAATCTCAAGACATAAAGACACACTCGGATAGGACAGGACAGGACAGGAACAAGTACAGGGGGCACCACGCCATCGCCATTGACAAAAATGGTATAGCCCCCATGTACTAGCTCTCTGGACACAGGGGACCTGATTACAGTAAACATAGGACATAGCACTAACAACGTTTAGGACATAGCGCAACTTACTGTTACAACATACTTCAACACATAGGACATAGCATTATCATAATATTACAGATTATTTACAATGCAAGAAGTTATGTTCATACGACATAGCATTATCATACTATTACACACTCGGATAGTAGATTCACTCACTTTACGTTTTTTAAGGGTTATATATATATACATTTAGGGCGTGTTCAAAACAACCATTGACGGGTAGTCTTGGCGTAATTCGGATTCATACCAAGATTATCCATTTCTCAAGGCAATAATTTTTGTTATTTTTGCTAAACCGTTTACGAAAATATAATTTTCCGAATGCTGAACTCTTATGCATGAAAAGGCAGATTTTAAGATATTTGTTTTGCAATTTGATGCAAAATTCGTATTTTTAAAACACTGATGTATATGTTCTTATTTTAAAACTCTGCCAGTATATAACATTAAATACCATTCTTGTGTTATCACCATTTATACATGCCGCTTGCTGTACAGCCTGCTGAATACATTTTACTTTCTAGCCATCTACAATTACATCGTGTTGTTTCGGTATGAATAGGGGCGAAGTTTTCATTACTTAGATACATTTAAAGATAATTAATTAAATTTTTCTGATTTTGATATCTATAATAGATAGACAGGATTACTGATAAAAAATTTAAGAAAATAGTAAATGAAGAAGTAAATAGAAAAATTTCGTTCAGGTATTGTGAGATACCAATATAAACTTCATACATTTTACTAGGGGGCTGTTGCCAAAGCAAAATCTTTACTATATATGTCTACCAGTTCTATGTATACAGTGTGTTGCTCAAAGTAAACTTCCTGCATTGTGAAGAGTACTTAATGCGTTCTTGCGAAGCTTGTTTTCTCGTACAAGTTCTGCCTCTTCGAACCGAAATTGTTCGTAATCTGCAGCGTCTTGAGTTGTTTATGCAGGTTCTTGAGCTGTTCTGTTATTTCCTGTCGAATCTTACGGTGACGCGGAGAGTCTTGTATCCTTCGTTTACTTGCAACGTATCTTCATCGCGCAACTTATCTTCATCGCTTCTCTTCATCGCGCATATTCTGTTGACGTTCCACTTATCTAATGGGCCTCCGTTTCGCTTCGGCTTCCCTTTCCGAAGCACGCAGTGTTTCTTGGTTTTCTGAATGTCTTTTGTGTGTTCTTCTAGTTTCTGATACAGTTTGAGCACGCGAAGTTTCTTGAGTTGCTGCTTGTCTGCTGGAACTCCTATTCGTTTCTTCTTCACTTTCTTGAATGTGTAAGCTTTCTTGTCACTATGCTTGCCTGCTGAGTTTCTAGTTGTATCTTCATTCATTTTTGAAGCTCGCAAGTTTTCTTGTACTTGCCTGCTGAGTTTCCCAGTGTTTCTTACTTCATTTTTATGTAGCTCGCTGTAACATTTGTGCTGTCTTCTTGCGTTCAGGCATTTTAGTAAATTAAAAAAAAAATTATGTAACTGTAGTAAAGTAACATTGCATCTAAATTACGTTAAATACCTACAGAAGTTTAAACTTCTACTCAGAAAGGAACTATACAATAAAAGAAATTAAATTTTTATAAATAAAATTAGAATAGCATAAACTGCATAGAAACATTTCATTATGAAGAAAATGTATTCATTCTTTCCAAGGAACCAGCGATTCGTAAATAAATTTTTCTTGCCAACTCAGGAAACAAAGACCTTTGACACTTCAGGTAATACATTAGAGTTTATGATTTAAATTTATTTCAATATAACAAAATTTCAAAATCTCAATAAAGGAATTAACGTAGCGATAGCATATCGTGTCACGTATCCAAAGGTGAAACATAAAAGTTGCCAAAAGCAGCTATTCATTTAAAATACTGATATTAACGAAAGATTTTCGACATACAATGACGTTATATTCAGTTTCCTTTAAAAACATTAAGCTTCATTTAAACAAAAGGAAATTAAATTCAGACATTTTTCCTAGCTTTCAAGCTTTTATTGTATTTTAAAATCTTCTTTTTGTCACAGTTGCGCAAGTTTTTCTCGGCGTCATTAGGAGCCGTAGGTCGAAATCATTTAAGAATCATTTCTGTAAATAATGATCATATGATAAATTGCAATACATATTCGATTGTTTTATTGAGAATTTGAGTACAATTCTTTATACATCAGCTATTATGCCCCTTTATGTAACGACAAAGATTATTTTCAATGATTATCCGATGAGAATAATTCTTTACAATGATTATTCGATGACAATGATTATTTGCAACGAATATTAAAAGCTGATGACTATGATTACTTAAATAGAATATGCATGTCATTCGATGATAGCGATTATTTCCAAAGAATCTTCGATCATGTCACTATTGTATATCGCTATACCCCTGGGTTTGGGGCCGGTTGGGAATTGTACTACGGCCCTGTAATTAAGCGTTTTAAATGACGTCAAAAAGTCACTGATCCAGATATTTTACTAGTAACTGCTGTGTATTGTGATCGAAACCGTTATTTAAATCTTCTGAATAAAATTTGGGATAATTCATTTTACATCAGAGAATAAAGCAATTTGTAACACGAATTTCAACAAAACTACATGCATCGAATAACAAGAATTATATAAACGGAAGTATCAGTACAACAAATCGCTCTTTGCAGCTCCGCTTTAGTCCGACACTTGTTTTTCAGCTATCGTATCTACCCATTTGAAGATACCATGTGAAGAATACTTTTTTTAAGTGTGTAAATTAATTACATGTATGTTATGTATATATATGGAGATATTTTTTGAATTAGGAAAGCACCAACTTCTTTTAACGAAAACAACCGAGACATTATCTCCAGTCCAATTTAATTTTTCATCTAAATCATTTCTTAATTACAAAAGTTAATATTAATTTTCTTTGCAAAGGAGACTAGGTGTTGCTGGAAACAAATGAAATACCAAACATTATTAAATTTATTGAAGTCAACAGCAGAAAACTGTTAAACATTTAATAGATCACTTCAATGAAATGTAGTTGCATTTAAACGTATTAAATTGTTTTCAGCAGATGTAATAATCAGGAACATAGGAAGATCCGAAGAGATATTGTGCGTTTAAATACTTTTTTTGTTTTCGCTAATTTTTTTATACATTTCAGTTAACGTGTAAATCTGTGTTTTGAACGCATGGCCCGTTAAGTGAAGAAGTCTGTAGGAAGGCAATTTTTAATCCTGTGCGGAAATTGTCCAAATGAATGATCAGTCATCGACTCAGCATACGCAGCCATCAGGTTGAGATCCCAAACATTGATTAATTGCGCTCGACTGGAAATTTCATCAGCATGGTCAACGGAAGCCACCGTTTAAAAAATTTTCTTGTTCTTAAATATATGCTTATTCACTTTTGTAATATGATTAGATACTTATAATCACAGTTCCTTCACTTTCAATAATATATTTCATAAATTGTTGAAGTGCAGACACACACTTCATATTGTAGAAACACGTTTCTCTGGAATTTTTGATGCAAATCCTGGTTATTTTTTCTAAGAAGGGAAAGTAAGGGAGAGTGCCATTTATAAAGCTTAGGTTTTCCAGATTTGCAGGTTTTTCGCGCTCGCATTTTACGTGCTTCTTAAGAATCTCTGGTAATAAAATGGGAACTTTCCATGACTTGTTGCCAATCTAATTGGAGAAAAAAATTTATTCTTTATAGGGATACTTGCGGGAGGTAACCGTCGAGCAATCTTCTTGTATCTGTCTCGTCCCATCCTGTTTGTTATTTTATTAAAACGTGTTTGGAAAATTTTTTCCTGATTGCATGGTTTGATTTGAGATGATAGATGTCAATCAGACCTTTTAATATGGCATCCTGAGCTGTTGGTGCCAGCAGCTTCATTTCCTATTATACCTGTATATTCTCATAATGGAATTTAGGTTAATAAGAGGAATATTCATTTCCATATTTATTGTTTTTAAAAGATTTTGAATAAGTAAATATATTTTCTTTGTGGAACATTGAGCGTTTAAAAATCTTTGACAATCTGTAAAAATGCTCGCAAACTGTAACTTACTACTTTTGACAAAAAACGTATAAGTAATCATTTATTAAATTAATGAATTCAAACATATGAACATATATATTTAATAAAATAAAAATATTTCAGCGCAAATAATTATCGACGTATATTTGAAGAAGAAGAAGGAGAAGCAGGAATATACTACAGTGATCAACTACTAGAAGAATTGGATCCCCAATGTTTAAGATTGCAATACGTGTCGGAAACGTAAGTCTTTTCGGAAAAAATAATAAAACAAAACATAATGTTTCAGGTCCAGTTTAATTATACCTTTAATAATTTTTTGACAAAAACGCTGGTCTGGAAAATAATACGTTTTCAGATTTATAATGCTTAATGTTTTTTTCATTCCTTCATTACAAAAATATATTATAAATGTTTAAGATGGAAAATCCTATTGTGAAGAATTCAAATTTATTGTCATACCTTTTGATTATGAGGAAACGTTATTGCATTAACTAATGAAATATCTAAACAGAAAGCTAATATACAAAATACACGTGTTTAAACGGCCAGTTTGTAAAATTTGTGAATGAGAAGTTGTTATGAAGTTAGTTGTTGAATGTCAAATAGTTGATATAATTAGAGTAACAAAGACAAAAAGGACTTTATGTTTATAAATAATAATATATATGTATGTAAAACAAATTACGTAAACACTGAAATCCATCCTATACTCTATTCGGAACAAATCTAATATAAATTGTTCTCTTCATCTGTTTCTGTTAGACTATATATTTCTAGATTTACAGAGATTTAGAATATTATTTAGCTCGAGTTTTGAGAATGTACTCATCAAACATAATAAAAATTTCCAGATTCCAACTTTTCATTGTAATTATTTTTTTAATATATAATATTAAATAATTTTGAATTAATAGAAAATTAAAAAATAAAAATTAATTAATTAAAATATATTTATGTAGATATATATATCCCCATCACATGATTTACATAAAGATGATGATCTAGGTAAGTGGGAATTTAAATTTCCTGAATCAAATATTTCTCTTACTAAGCCACAATATTGTCGAACTATGCGCATTTTTTTCTATCTCTGTCACCGCTGACACGACGTCGTGCTACTTTCTTCCTATTCCAACAATATGAGAAATATAAATATTCTAGAAATAGGTAGGTTTAGAATTTCAAATGAATTGGAGCCGCAAATATGAATTGAAATAAATCTGAATATTTTATCTTACTCATCTGCCAAATTTGCTCTGTATTATAGATCAATATGTGCGATCAGAATTCCTAACATTAATTCACACACACACACATTTACATATATATATCTATATATATACGTTTATCGTATATATGTTATGGTGAAACGCCGAAATCTGGAGAATGTCGACTTTCACCGGTGAATGTCAACATTCACGTAGTCGCTTGTTGTATGTCCGAAATATTTTCCAAATACTCTTATTTCTGACTTACACCGGTAAATGTCCACATTCACCATCTACTTATGGTGAATGTTGAACACATAAGAATATTATATTTTCTCCGTAATTCGGTCACGAAAAAACGCACTTAAATTAAGAACTTAAGAATGTAAGAACTTAAAACACACTGTACATTCAAAATGAGAAAGGAAAATAATAGAAGTTTAAAACTTACTAAATTACGTGATTCAAATCTTATTTATTGCAAAAACTTAAACTCTTATGACACTTTCAATTGCACAAGAGGCCCTTGCTTTTACAACAGCATATATTTGTGGAACACTTCCTTTTGCAATGACAGCGTGTACATATACTCCTCTCTTTTCAACCTACACCAGAGCACATCCGTGAGTGTCGACATACACCGGTGAGGGTCCGAATGTACGAGTACAAGAATGTAATGCAATATTCGATCTTTCACCGACGTATTTGGTGAATGTTGACATTCTCCGGTGAAAGTCGACATTCTCCAATTTCGGTCTTTTACGGTAACATATATATATATATTTATATAAGGATTATATATATATATATATATATATATATATATGATATATGACAATGATTACATGTTTTTAATTTTCCTTTTACAATTGAAATTTTATTCTTCATGATGATTTAACTCTAGTCCCCGTTAAAACATTATTAACATTTTGCTTTGAAATTACTTCAAAACATCTTTCGAAATATAACTTACCAGTATGGATTCACTCTTTTAAAATAATTCTACTTTAATTAAACTTAGGAGATAATATAATCAATTAATCAATATTGTTTAGGAAATAAATTATATATATATATATAATCGTTTATTGCAATGCATGGTCGGAAATGCTTTCCTGGCGCCATAGTGACGAGAGACTACACAAGAAAAATAGGGTACGAACAGTGTAAAGATATTTCTTTATTATTCTTAGCGCAGCGGAAACTATGAAATAAGAACAAAAACATTGGATCGTCATCAAAGAAAGTATTCGAAAGTTCCTTAGGAAAGTATCCTAAACATGGGTTTGGTAGGGGTAGTCCAGTGCATTGTTCAGCAAGATCACGAGACTTCACTTGCATTATCACTTCCGCTCGGGGTACGTCAACACATTAGTGCACGAAATCCCTGTTAGAAGTCCAACAGGAACTTGTGGCACATATCGTGGCAGCTGCTGGGAAAGTCCTCAGGATGCACAGTATTTTCCAGAACATCTTATGGTCGATGTGCGAGAGATGTGATACCTGCATCAGGGCGCAGGTCGTAATTTCGAACACCTTCTTTGAGGTCCAAAAGTGTCTAATTTTGTTCCTATTTTTTAATTTCTCTTGTGCTAAGCATAATTGGAGTCCGTTCTTTCTTGTGTTTTGTGTTGTTTGTAGCGGCCAGGAAAGTTGTTTCGGCCCTGTTTTGCCATTTCATTTTTCCTCGATGTCGTCTCTCTCATATATGTGCATAATTACTTATGACTCAAGTGTCGCTACTATATGATGAAATTTACAAACACGGTGTTTACAATGCTACATATTCCCATCCGAAAATATCTTTTTTTTTCCTCTTGCCCTTCAAATAAGAAATGTGTGTCCTTCATTAAAAAAATCTCCTGGAACTTTAATTCTTCTTTTTTTAAAGACTATGGAGAAAATATTTCAGTATAGGCAGCTGTCAATATTCAAACATTACATTTTAAAAACCATTAAAGTGTAGCCGAAACGCTCCGAAAGGCTTAATTCGCATAAGGATTTAGGAAATACATTCTGAAAAACTTAGCAAATTTTCCTTCAATAAATTTAATGGAACAGGCAAAAGAAATTACAGGGAACAATAAATATAGGAGAAAACAGATATTTCTTTTCCTAATTTGTTTTACTGTGTTTGATTTCTTTCTTTCTTCCTGTATAAATGATTAAAACTTAAAGAATGTAACTGAAGAATGAGAATAAAATTTTCAATTGAATACAAATGGTGGCAAGACTCCTAGTGCTGCTCTGCTGGACCACGAAATAGACCAGCAAAATGTTCTGAATTTGGAATAACGAGAGAAAATTTGAAACCTGTGCAGCCAGCGATGCAAAGAGATTGTTCTGAGAGAAAGATGACTTAAATGATGAAACTCGGAGATAATTTAATGATGTGTAAGGTTACCTCTACTGGGATAATAATAAGAAAAGGTTAAAATACAAAATACGTAAGTAAATTATACAAAAATTGAAGAAATTTAAAATATCTGGCATGCGTAAGAAATAGTAATTGATTCAAAAAATAAATGAATCTAAAGCTCTCAAACTTATACTCGTTTAAATACAGGTTTTGCTGATTCAGAAAGTACGTTAGGTGTATATCTTCTAAAATGCTTTTTCCATCCTTTGTTTGTAGTTGTTTCATTTTTCATTTCAGTTTCATTTTTTCCTCCTATTTTGCAATTTTCGCCATTCTTTCCCTCTGTTTTTAAGACACCTGTTTATTATTACTATTATTATTATTACAACATATGTAAAAATTAAGTAAGGAAAAGTAAGGCAGTGAAACTTTGCAAATTATCACGCTCTACGTGAGATTCATGGTGGTAGCTTATTGCATACAAATCACGCCAAATTCTTTAACTTCTTTGCTTGGCTTTAGGTCCTTATAACGAAAACAACAAATTCGCCCTTTGTAGAAAAACATTCTGTCAAACAATAAACCTACGGGGAGATTTTTCTCTATGAAACTGAGCCCAAAGTGTTATATAGTATCTAAATATGGAAGTGTTGTACATGTTAAACGTGATCGTCGTTGCATTACTTTCACTTTTTTACTACTGAAATAAAGATATACTGATTATTTTGTAGATTGGAAAACCCTCCTTCTGATCATGAAAAGGAGCAAAAACTGGAAAACGAGAAAGAACTAGAAAAGAAGCGAGAACCGGAAAAGATGCAAGAACTGGAAAAGAAACAAGAACTGAATAAAAAGGTAGAACAGGAAAAGAAGGAGAAACTGGAAAAGAAGCAAGAACTGAAAAAGAAGAAAAACTGGAATTGACACAAAAACTAGAAAAGAAGCAAGAACTGAAAAAGAAGAAAAAGCTGGAAAAGATACAAAAACTAGAAAAGAATCAAGAACCGGAGAAGATACAAGAACTGGAAAAGAAGCAAGAACTGAAAAAGAAGCAAGACCAGGAAGCGAAACAAAAACTGGAAAAGAAGCAAGAACTGAAAATGAAACAAGAGCAGAAAAAGAAGCAAAAACTGGAAAAGAAGGGAGAACTGAAAAACAAACAAAAACTGGAAAAGCAACAGAAACTAGAAAAGAAGCAAGAACTGAAAAAGAAGCAAACACTGGAATGGATTCAAAAATTAGAAAAGAAAGAAGAACTAAAAAACAAGAAAAAACTGGAGGAGATACAAAAACTAGAAAAGAAAGAAGAACTGAAAATGGAGAAACAACTGGAAGAGATACAAAAACAAGTAAACAAAGAAGAACTGAAAAGGCAGAAGAAACTGGAAAAAATGCAAAAACTAAAAAACAAAGAAGAACTCAAAAAGAAGAAGAAACTGGAAAAAATGCAAAAAATAAAAAACAAAGAACTGAAAATGAAGAAGAAACTGGAAAAAATGCAAAAGAAGCAAGAGCCGGAAAAGATGCCAGAACTGGAAAATATAGACGAGTCAGAAAAGACGCAATACCTGGAAAAGAAGCAAAAAACGGAAAAGAATCCAAATCTGAAAAACAAGCTGGAACCGAAAAAGAACTGTCAAACCCGAAAAGGAAACCGGATGAACACCGAAAAGAGCCAGAACTGGATAACGACTGTAGAACGATTGATTTAATGACCAAACGAAGCAAGATCCGGAAAAGAAAAATAGAACAAATAAATCATATACCACTGCAAATAATACCACTGCAAGCATTAAATATCAACGTCAAAAAAATAAACACCCTTCTTCAAGGAAGCCTTGCAATACACTGTCATAACCTAGAAGGTATAGGAAAAATCAGCTATAACCTCATTGCCAAAACAGTTGTAAAAGATATAGTTAACGTAAAATTTCCTGAAGCCAGAATACCAAAATGTACAATTCATAATATTCCAAAAACATTTCAACTCTGACGCCTTGATTCAAATTATAGCCCAAGAAACATAATCAAATATTTCCGAGCTAAGACCTTTATTTAAACTGAATGATCAAAATAATACTGATAAATGGATCATAAAATGTCACGGTCAAACTTTCCAAAATCTTATGAGTAAAAAACAAATATATATTGGATGGCGCACCAATAAAATAACCGAGTTTATCTGTGTACGCAGATGTCAAGTCTGTCAGGATTTCTCTCATAAGACAAACAAACCAAAATGCTCATTCTGCGGCGGAAAATATCATGTTTCTTGCTGTTATTCCCAAACTCCGTACTGCATAAACTGTTGGATTAACAATGAAAAGTATGAAACAAAATTTGACTGTAAACATCCAGCTTTAGCTATTTCCTGGTCCACATATCAAACAGAAGTTAGACGAGTAAAATCCAATACATATTATCAACAATAATGCAAGATCCTGCAGACTATCTATAGACCCTTTCCTTCAATAAAAAGAATAACAATGGCATCCGCTTTCTCAAAATAACTCTTCAAAGAGCAAAGACCGCCACCGACCAACTATGTCAGTATCAAGTAGATTATCTGGCAGATTTTATTATAAAACAAGAACATTATTGCATCACTGGCAAATTAGTAAGAAGTCCAAATAACTGGGCAATTATTCAACGTCATGCTTCAACTGCTGTTTTAACTCCTCGTACAGCCATATTCATTCCAAACAATGAATGGAATTCTACAATAATTATTAATACTCGAGATATAATCACAATTTCAATCAATACTAATGCATCTCAGCTTCTTATTACTAGTATCTATATATCTCCGTCAAAAATCCAAATCAAACCTTATCCATACTAAATGAAATCTTACAACAATAATAATAGTCCGCATGTTTTAGTGGAGACTTTAACTCCCATAGTACTTAATGGGGATACTTACACACCGATCACAGAGGAGAAATACTTGAAGAATTTTTAAATGCAAACAATCTCATTCTACATAATCATTTTATTGACCGACCTACCTTTGATAATACCTACAATAAAGATTGGACTGATCTTCTTATTTCTACAACACATCTTGATAATAAAATTAACAACAGATCAATACTAAATGAACACTGAATCTGATAACAAATATATCTCTTTTGATATAACTGAATATACGTCCTTTACTGCACTTACAAGATTTAAAATCAATAATAACAAAGAAAAGAAAGTTCAATCCAATTTCAAATGACTTTCTAAATTCTATTATTCTGTGTACAACTAAAACAGAACTTAATAATATTACCAAGGAACTTATCAGAAAGTTTCAAGATACCTAAGAACGTACCTTCTTCAAAAGATCAAGAAAACTCAAATCATCGCAAACTGATGAAGAACGACTCAACCTACTTCAAAAATACAAAAAACGAAAAGCCTCACATAAAAAGCAAATAATATCTGCGAAACGTTAAGCATGGTGCAACTATTGTTCAAACAACCAGGATACGTATGGCTCATTGTACGAAATTGAAACCAACAAAATCTTCCACCCAACGCAACTTACAGTCACTAATACGGGAAATAATGATAAAAATGTTACGAAGATGACTTTAGAAAACATCCTAGATGTTATTCTACCAAACGAAAGCATATATGATGATTCAACTGAACAAAGATTAATTCGTTTTAATCTACTTCCACGAAAATGATATTCCATTTACATCCATGGAACTCAATCGAATTATTAAAAAACTCAATAACAAAAATGCTCCTGGACCAGATAGAATCTGCATCCAAATTATACATAAAACTAATCGTAAGCTAATTCTAATCTGCAATAAATGTCTTCAACTTTGTATTTTTCAAGACTGCTTAAAAACAGGACAAATCACACTCTTCCTCAAAACGAAAAAAGTTCCTGATATTCCTAATTCCTATCGGCCAATTAACCTTCTTCAAGCTCTTGGAGAAATTCTTGAACGTTGTATTATAGGAAGACTTGAATACCATTTTCACCATCATAAATTCATTAATGAAAATCAGTATGGATTTAGGCAGCAAAAATCTACCATTCATGCAACCAGTGCAGTCCTAAACCAAATCAATGTTAATAAAATCAATAACCTACACTCCGCAATAATCAACTTAGATCTTGAATCAGCCTTTGATTCATTATGGCAGCCCTCAATTAAAGAAGCACTTAGAAATATTGAATGTCCTTATAATATCTATCAAATTATCAATAATTTCCTTGATAATCGGCATAGTCTCATTTTATATAATAATACTTTAATCAGAAGAAAACAAGTTCGTGGATGTTCTCAAGGCGCATGTGTGAGCGCAGAATTATGGAATATTACATTTAATAAAATTATAAAAAGTGCCTGGCTTCCTTTTGCTAAAATTACTGCTTTCGCCGATGATGTCGCATTTGTTATTAGTGGAAGGTCCCATTTAATCCTTCGAAGAAATTGTCAAGAAATAATAGCCATATTCCAGCAAGAATGCAAGAAAATTAAACTTCATATTTCATCCTCCAAATCTAGAATCATGACAAATAATAAACCTGGACAAAATCTTACTAAGCAACTTTCTCTTAAAATAAATGGCAAAAAAAATCAAGCATACTAAATCAATCAAATACCTAGGAAATTATAATACATCAAAACAAAATTTTATCGAATATCTCAAAGAACTTAAAATTCGTACACATTCTATAAGTCAAAATCTTCGACATGTGCATGGCACAAACTGGGGTTTAAATCGCCATATCACCAAATTACTATATCGTACAGTAATAACCAAAATTATTACATACGGCTCTGCCATCTGGCCATTCCCTATAACAACAAGAAAAGAAAAAAATTCTTACCTCAACACAACGACAATTTACGCTTAATATTACCAGAGGCTTTGGAACTACCTCCAGTACTGCTCTTAATATCTTAGCTGGAACTATTCTACTCCATGTGGAATCCATTCAAGAAGCAATTTATTCTACAATATATCAACTTCGCCATAATATTACTTATAACAAAACCATATACATCACAGAGGATTACGAAATGCGCCCTGCTCCTTACAATAGACATCTCCTGCTGTATCACACCCAAAAATGAAAACATCAATAAAAACTAAAACTAAAAACAATTCAATTGAAGTATTTAATTATAGAATCAAATATTAATACTGACCGTCAATCTGCCATCTATGCTATCTCTAACCCAGAAAATCAGTCTTTTATTGCTCATGACATCAATAACCTCTCTAAGAAACAGATAATTTAAAAATTCATATATCATGGATAAGAGGCCATACCAGAAATGCCGGTACCGAAACATTCGACAAACTTGCAAAGAAGCTGTTCCTAATCAAGAAAGCAATTTCCTATATACGAAATTTCCCAAATCTTATCTTCGATTCTCCATAAAAGTACAAATTACCCAAATATGCCAAGAACAATGGAATAACGCATCTACAGGTCGACGAAATTACTAGTTCTACCCCTATTGCAATACTGACACCAAGAGTACAAAATCCTTTTTAACATGTAATATTACTGGCCATGGGCCATATCGTGTTTATTTTCGTCAAAGAAACTTAATAAACACTGACTTCTGTATATGCTGCTAGAAAGGAGACAGTGATCACTATCTTTTCTCATCTCCTCTCAAGAAAACGTATCCTGTTCGCGCACCCAGAAATATTGATATATCATTCAAAAGAAAGATCAGCAAATTTCAACATGTTCATTCTAATATGAAACAAATTCACCAAAACTTAACACAATTGGATTAAATCCATGCAGAGTAACCCCATCTACAACAGACGAAATATAACAAAATATTTAATTTTCACCCTTGTAGAATTTTAAGATAATTATCGATCTTTGTCACAAATACTTATTTCTACTGATCGTAATAAAAAAAGCCTTGCAAAATCCATAATAAACAGAATGAAATATAAAAATTGAGTCGTGAGAGTAAACTAGAACTGAATAGGTGAGTCATGATACTGATTTGCTGTGTCATGACAAAAATGAGCTATGAATATTGTATGAGTCATATAAAATATATGAACTTAAACGAGAAACTTTTTATGATCTCTCTAATCATGAACACTTTACTGACTTATGAACTCTGCCTAATGAATACTGAAAACTATTTGAGATCATGAATTCTAAAATACAATTTTATTCTCTTCTACATGTTATACTTATATTTTATTAATTTTATTATATGATTCATCATGTATTATCCTATATTTTAGCACTTTATTCAAAATTATAATTTTATTATAATGGCACATTATGTGTTATTGTATACTTGATGTATTATTCTACATATATTTTTCTTCTATTTTAAGAATTATTCCAAATTTGCCATATGATATCTCTACATATAATAAAAGAAAGAGTCTGTCTGTGTGTTTCTTTCCTTTGCACTGCGCGTAAGCTAATAGACACACGGCTACAAAATTTGCTACATAGGTGTATCTAGACAAGGGCCAGTGCACCTCGAAGCGATTGTTTCGAAATTCTAATTCGAATTTTTTTTTAATTTTATGTTTTGTGACGAAATCGCGTCGTTTTGAGACATAATGGCCTATAGGAAAGCGAGATTTTACTCTACACACTCCATTTTCAAATCGTCATGAAACGTAAGCACTTAGATATTTTACGATTTTAAAATATATTTCTTGTTTCAATAAATCGATTAAATACGATTTTATTTAACAAATGGAGCTTAACACATTTTCAAAGGGATATTTTCTAAAAAAGTTTATTTTTAAAAATGTACAGTTTATTTTTCTTTGATTTTTGGACACGTTAAACTTTCATCCTTGCGACTGCTTTTACAAAAGTAATTTTGGAAAACTGATAATATTTTGTACTTTTAAAAATATGTTTAAATGAAGCTTCCGAGTACACTTCACACATCTCACATCTTTAAAAATGTGATTTTGGAAACAATTTTCCTGTCTTATTGTTGTTGATAGATTTTTGATGAAATCGCATCATTTTGAATAGTTTCATTCTTTTAGGGCGCACCAGCGGCCGAGCGGTAAAGTCGCTGAACACTGGTAGTTCGGTCTGAGGTTCGAATCCCGCGAACGGGCTGGCTGCATGGGTGTTTTCGTGGTTTTCCCCACGTGTATACGACCAAGTTTCCCTTAGAAAGTCCTCCACGAAGGCATCCCTCCTCTTAGGCAGATAGCTCTAGTGTGCTTTGCCATAATTAAAATACACACCAATACACCATTGTTTTAGAAATATGGGTTTGGCAACAAGTTTTCATCGTATTTCTTATGTCACTGTTTTTAAGAGATTGGCATATTTCATTGTCATTTATATATATGTAATAATAATATTCCATAATCAAGAATACACTTGAAATTCTATCTGTATGTCTTTCCATTTTTAATGGCGACGTGCTCTTATTTGAAAGTACGCGGAATTAAATCCACAGCCCCGTAGTCAAGTTGTTTTTCCCGCCTTTTCTACACGTACAGTTATAGAATGTTCTCGAAATATTTAAAGCGAACTGGATTGGCTGACGTCATTTTTGGAATTTAAAAAAAATAATAATTTCTTAAAATATGTTCTTACTTGGCTGTTGAGTACACTATTTAATCTTGCTCGTTTTTGTGCTGCTAAAAAAAACACAGCATAAATGATTGAAATTCTTCACATATATATATATATAATACATTTTTATTAATTTTTTTTGATAAAGTTGTTCTGTAGAGTAAAATTCTGCGCGGAATTTTATGTTTTTTTGAGTTGTTTTCATGTTATTTTTTGCTTATTTCACTTTTTGTAAGATACTGAAAAGTTTTGCATATTTTTTTTTTCTTAAACGGAAAGTTCGTTAATTTTTTATTAGGTTAATAATTATTTGCATTAAGAGATATAGCTTATTTCATTGTAATTTTTTTCTCTTGAAAATATAAGATAAAATATCATTAATTATACTTTTCAAGAAATTTTTTGTTTCTTGTATTATTTTGTGTTATTTATTGCTCATTTCACTGTTTTTAAGATTTTGAAAAGTTCTGAGTGATTTTTTTAGGAAACAAAGTTCTTAACCTCCTTTATACCATTTGAGTTCTTAAGATTTTGCAAAGAGAAGTTGGTTAATTTATTTATTAGAATAATTAATATTTGTATTAAGGGATATTGCTTATTTCATTGTAGTTTTGTTACACGTAATAACTTTTTTTATGAAGTTGTTCTGCAGAGTAAAATTCTACGCTGTTTTTAAATTTACCGTTTGGTGTTTCTTTCAGCCATTTTTCCGGTACATTTATAGCCAGACGAAGCTGCTAGTGTTCTATACAAGCTTGATGTAAAACCTGTTTTATTAGATTTCCCTCCTTTCCCAACAGCACAAAGTTTCGAGTTCTGGTCTCATCCGATGGGCTAATAATTGATTTACCCACTACAATATTACTACTACCTTCTAATGACCCTTTTTCTAGTTTTTTTCATTTCTTCTATTAACCGTTCTCCCTTTTTGTCCTCCTCACTTAAAAACTAACTTCTAAATCTCTCTTTAAAGAACTATCAGCAGGTTTATTCTTCTTCTGGGCTTCCGTCCGTGCTCTATTCGGTTAGTGATTGGGAGCTATAGATGTGCAATCTTTAATGAAGCTCCAACACTTTTACCTGTACATGTATGTATCTAAATGAAAGTGGCTCGTTTTGATGTTATACTAGCGAAACACCAAAAAAAAAACCTTGATTTAAATGATGATGATTTAAATAATATAGCTGGAATTTTAAGGATTAGGATTTACACTAACTGCTGATGATATTTTATTTAAGTTATCGTGATTATATGTTATAGTGATGAAGAATATGATTAATTGAGCATGATGGTAATAAATGTTTAGGTGATAGTACTTTGTATTTAGGTGATTTTTTTTTATTTGACGACTTCATTGATGATGGTGTAGATGATATATAGTTTCGTATGATTAGTATGGGAATGATGATGTGATTTGTGTGATTGTGGTTTATTTTATTCTGACGACGGTGATAGTGATCCGATGGTTTAAAATGATGATGTGTTTTGTGTGGTGAGGAATATTTAGATGATTTTGATGATGATATAGATTTGACTGATGAGGATTTTATAGCTGATATGATAGTGATCTATAGAATAGTTTAGAGGGTTTCGGCAGTGGAGACGATGGTTAAATGACGATGAAGAAGAAGATGATTTGGGTTACATTGCTTTCTATTTAGGTGAACTGGAGGATTATAATTTATCTATCTCGACGATGAGGTTAGTGACGATGTTAAACTGATGTTAAACCGACGGTTTAACCTGATGATATGTTTTGGATGATGGGGATAATTTAAATGATTTAGATGATAATTTTGATTTATCTGGTGATAATTTTATAATCTATATTCTGGTGATTTAGATAAAAATTTAGATGATCATTTACATGGTTTAGATGATGAAGATACTGATCAAATGAGAATGGTGTTCTTGATGATGAAGCTTTAGATTATACTGATTTTTTTATTTAATTTGAACGATGATGATTTATCTTAATTTGGCGATGTTTTCAATGATGATGAAATGATATATATATGATGGTTTGAAATGATGATATCTTTTGGATAGTTATGATTATTTAGCTGACTTAGATGCTGATTTAAATTTAGCGGATGAATTTGATTGGATTTTGAAGATTTATATTTAGATGATCATTTCAATGGGTTAGATACTGATTTAGATGATGATTATTTAAACAATACTAGGGTCATCTGAAAAATCAATTTCCCGCACACCATAAAAAAAAACAAAGCACTATAACTTTTAAAGACCTACTGCAAAAGATACAGCTATATTTCAGCTGCTTCTCAGCATAACAAGCATCGGAACTGTATCAATTGTTATATCGTCGGTTAAGTATATGCAGTCCAGTCTCATAGAAGTCTGCCGCCTGGGAAGGAAGGCAGCCTGTCATAGTTGCCTGCAACATTTCTCTTGTGGTAAAGTGATGCCCAGACAGGAAAGTCTTCAGATGCAAGAACCAGTGGAAATACTTGAAAGCAACATGGGAGCTATAGGATGGAGGCTCAGACACCTATGGAATTCGCCGTATGCGTCAGATGTTGTCGGGGTACAACACAACACCAGCACTGATCACGTAGTGAAAACATAAAAATTGAGCAATACCGCAGCCGGGACTCGAGCCAGGATCTCTCGAATACGCTCCGAGTATGCTATTGTTACATCACGAAGGCATGCAGAAAGTCAAAATCAAGAAAACGCCCTTGCAGCTGGCCCTTTCGTTCGCGTGGATTGGAACTAGTGCCCAGCGACTTTAATTCTCTATTGCTAGTGGGACCCTCACATGCTGAGCGTATAGAAATAGCTTCTAAAATTGTATATAACAGTGTAAACAAAATTTCAGAGCAGTTTAAATCCGTATGTACTGATACTACAATTATTTTCAAATAATTTTCATATTTAATGCAATTTAATAATAGAAAGGAATTTGCCTTAATATATATCTTTACAAATCTATTGCTTTTATTTCTGTGATTGCAAATTTTTATAATTAATGTACTGGTGCGCAATATGGTAATCAAACCCAATATGGTAATCTGAGTAAAGCGTTCATCAACATCTGTAGATTCATACAGAACACATAGCTGGAAACAGCAACAAAGGGAATTCTGGAAACAGGCATCCACATGCCAACGCAATATACACTCATTGCCATAAAAATTTGCACACCAAGAAGTAACTGTGAGATCGTAAGGAGATTTAGCATGAAGATACATGTCGGGTAAATATGGAAATGCTTAGAAATGCAGCGTTAGAAATAGCCAATTGCGTAATGCCACTTGATGGCGTTGAACTTGGTTCTTCTTGGGGTATAAAACAGGTAAGCAGAGATTGTTTGAGTGTCTTCTCAATGATAGAGAAAAATTCCAGAGTGGACCTGAAGAAGAAAAACTTATTTATACTTTAACCTTTAGGCCTATCCTAATTTACGCCTCATCTGCTTGCGCTGTGGTTACGGATAAGAGCATCTGTAAACTGAAAATTTTACAATCTAAATTTCTCCGTCTGGTAATTAATGCACACTATTACGTGCGTAACGACCAGCTGCATAAAGACCTCAAATTGGACGTAAAAATATCTCAATCGAAGAAATGAAGGTTTTTTTACGAAAGCCCATGAGTGCGATACTCTGAGCTATTTCGCTACCTTCCATTATGAACTGTTAGACGAAAATCGAACACTAAGACCCTTTGTAGCTCATATGATTGATACAAATTTTCCTAACTAATTTGCGAATATTGAAATGCTATCGTGACCTGTATATAGTGTAAATAAATTTATCTTATCCATCTTAAGTTTCATATTGTATTACTGTTTGTAAAAAATGCTGTATAATATCCTCACAACAAATCAGCAGACATTATCAACTCACGAGACACAGGACAGCAAATCAAAACTCCTCCAGACCAATGAGTTGAAATTTCCCCACCCACGTGGCAATGGTCACACTCCTTACCTCACCCTCAGCGCTCCTTCAAACACGACAGCAGTTAGTCAAGAAATGCCACACCCAGGCTTCGAACGGCACTACTTCAGAGAGACGGATCACGTTACGCAGGTTCGCATGATAATTCTAGCATATCAGCGGAACTAGGAATTGTTTGAGTGTACTTAATATTTTACTCAGGAAACGCTGAGGTTGACATGCCGTTACGCTGCCATCGAAGCCAATATCAGCAGCTGTCACAGTTCGAGAGGTGGAGAATCATCCGGATGATGGAAGCTGGGTGGTTAGCTCGGCGAGCAGCTCGTCAGGTTGGCCGTTCTGAGTTTTCTTTGAGGAGGTGTTCGACCCAGTGGACATGCGACATGCGACGGAGGACGTGGGCACCACTCCTCCACCATAGGTTAATTGGTGTAGCACCACGTCCACCTTTATCTAAAACAGCCGTGAAGCCACACAAGGGCCCCACACCTGGCGCCCAAACCCAACGCCTAATTCACCCCGGTGGCGGTCCTACTGTCTAAAACTGCCCCCGGGAGCTCACTCCATCCTACCGCCCGGGCACATTATTTATTTAATCATAGAAATAATATACAGATGGCATTACAATGGCTACTCATATGATTACATGCATTTTCTGGTTTTACATACAGATTTTTCTTTCTGGCACATTATATTGCTTTCTAGTACATTATAATTCTGTTTGTTACATTGTTATTCGATTATTACATATGATTGTCTGTAATTACTGATACATATAGTACAGTCATTGGATTTCTGTTTATTAGTTCGGTTCATTGGTAGTAGTTCATGTGTTATAAGCTTTGAGACATTCATAGTGTCGTCCATCCTCGGGTTCCTGCTAAACTTATTCGCTGCAGTTTATATTCACATCCCTTATTTGCTGCAGTTTTATATTCATATCCTGTTGTGAACGTTTGTTTTTGCACCTGTAATAGTGCTTGCTATCAATAGAAACTTATTTACATATTTACACCATTACATAACTCTCTTTCCACATTGAGGCAACACTTGTAATGTTGCTTGCTAGACTGAGGAGGCTTAATTACATATTTGCACTATTTATGCTGAAATCAATTCACAGCAGTATGGCAATCCAGACTTGTTTCTTTAAATAAAAGAACTAAGAGGCAAAAGTTAGCAATTTGAACATTTTATTGTGAAAAGTGTTTTCCTGGAATATAGCTCCAGTTTTTATTTTTTCCATTCACGAGGATCTAACGGGCTGAAAATGAGCACCTAACCCAGGGATGTTTCATATAATTTCTTTAAATATAGTACAGCGCGATAATATCGTGTGTGATCAACATGAAAAGTAATACAACGGATATAAGTGCTTCGACAAAAATGCTGTTTCGAGTCTAATGTCCCATCAGGGACAAACGTCCGTTTCTGCTCATTAATAACCAAATGCGAAAGGAATACTAAAAAATAAAAACTATTATAGAGACGTAAAATGATAAAAAGAGGAAAAGATGATACTAAAATAAGTGTAATCTCAGAGGAAGTGAGTAGGCTATGGTCGGGGGAGGAGAATCTTAAGACTTTCATATTTAAAACGGTAAAATACCTTTATTAACCCATTAATCGCCAAAACTACAAGGAATGTTTCTTTTCTCATGAAAATAATAACAAATATCAAATTAAGCATTTATAATATAAATTTACATTAAAAATAAAAAAAAAAAAAAAAATAAAAATAAAAAATTAAAAAAAAAAAAAAATGCTCTCACCTGTGGAAAACGCGAGTGTTGCGTTCGCGCAACGTCAGCGGAATAAGACTACGGATGTTTAGTGAGTAGGATTGTACTCGTGTGATGTTTCTTTTGAGTGGAGCGCAGGATTACATTTTTGATGTATAACGTTTTATAAATCTACCAAATCACTTTACTTTTAATTAATTTAATATTAAAATATACATTGTATTTCTTTTACAAATACAGATTATTTCAATGGAAAGATTCAAGCATGACAAGCTTGATTACAATCATGATGTAAAGCTACATTACATACTTCGCATCTATAAATAGTCTGGCTATGGTACTCTTTACAACAAAGTCTTTTGTTATCAACGGACTTTACGATAAAATGTCTACCATCTCCATACAATGGTTTTTGAATGCTGAATATACTAGGTCTTGCCATTCCTTTCTTGTTCGCCACCAGATTCTGCAATTTCTGGGGGAACAACAACAATATCAGTTTCATTCTGGTCATTATTAACATTATCATCATCTATTTCTTCATCAAAAAATCTTTGAAGGGTAGGGCTTCTTCTAATGTAAGATACCTCGTTCTAGGCATTTTTAAACAACCAGAACATGAACCAGAACAGCCAATATCAGCAGCTGTCACAGTTCGAGAGGTGGAGAATCACCCGGATGATGGAAGCTGGGTGGTTAGCTCGGCGAGCAGCTCGTCAGGTTGGCCGTTCTGAGTTTTCTTTGAGGAGGTGTTCGACCCAGTGGACATGCGACATGCGACGGAGGACGTGGGCACCACCCCTCCACCATAGGTTAATTGGTGTAGCACCACGTCCACCTTTATCTAAAACAGCCGTGAAGCCACACAAGGGCCCCACACCTGGCGCCCAAACCCAACGCCTAATTCACCCCGGTGGCGGTCCTACTGTCTAAAACTGCCCCCGGGAGCTCACTCCATCCTACCGCCCGGGCACATTATTTATTTAATCATAGAAATAATATACAGATGGCATTACAATGGCTACTCATATGATTACATGCATTTTCTGGTTTTACATACAGATTTTTCTTTCTGGCACATTATATTGCTTTCTAGTACATTATAATTCTGTTTGTTACATTGTTATTCGATTATTACATATGATTGTCTGTAATTACTGATACACATAGTACAGTCATTGGATTTCTGTTTATTAGTTCGGTTCATTGGTAGTAGTTCATGTGTTATAAGCTTTGAGACATTCATAGTGTCGTCCATCCTCGGGTTCCTGCTAAACTTATTCGCTGCAGTTTATATTCACATCCCTTATTTGCTGCAGTTTTATATTCATATCCTGTTGTGAACGTTTGTTTTTGCACCTGTAATAGTGCTTGCTATCAATAGAAACTTATTTACATATTTACACCATTACATAACTCTCTTTCCACATTGAGGCAACACTTGTAATGTTGCTTGCTAGACTGAGGAGGCTTAATTACATATTTGCACTATTTATGCTGAAATCAATTTGCGACGCACTCGATTAATACTTTCGCATCAATCATATTTACATATTTACTTACGCGGAGCATATTACATATTACAAGCGATGCTTATGAAATCTATTTACATAGTTACATTCTTGAGTATTCTCTTAAATACTAGATGTATAATCTTTACTGATACCATTGGGCCTTATGATTGCATAAGATTTCTTATATTAAGGATGGCCTATATGCACATTTTCGAGTATACAGTGCACATTTTCGGGTACATATGTGATAATGCTGTGTGCCAGTAAATTGGAGTACACTTGAAAACACACTTGATTAACACGCTTGCTTAATAAACACATTTGCACTGAGCATATTTACGTTGTACTTTGAGGGGGATGCACTGTACATTGCTTGCTTGCACCACTCTACATTTCTGTTTGTATTGCTTGTTGAAGGTATGACTCATGCAAATTTATATAGTATTACTCGCGAGCTTATTATATTTATTTACATATTTACATTCTTAATACTCTCATTGATTCTGGGTCTATAATTTTTACTGCTGAAATTAAATCTTATAGTTGCATAGGGTATTTTATTTTGAGGATAACATACGGTTTATGTGACGGAGCTCAATTTGGCACAAATCCAGATTAAGTTCCGCTAATTTGTCCATTAGCTGCACAATCTTTTTAATTAGGTGCCGTTGCTTAATCAGATATTTACAGAACGGTTGTCTGTTATTATCTGGTAGTCTAATGTGGAGACCCTCAGTCAGCGGGCATGTCTCCAAGTAATGCTCTGGCGAGCCCGGTTCTCCACATGCGCACTGACTTGTATTGCAGAAACCATATTTGTAGAAAATGTCAGGAAAGGGACCATGCCCTGAGATAAACCTTGCGAGCTGCGTGTTTGCTATATTTCTGTCTGTGTCCACATAACCACAGAAGTAATGGGTCCTCCTCTCTGTGTTGCTCTCGTCCCATTCACATTGCCACTTCCCCATGGCTTTCAATCTCAGCGTACGCTTAAAGTAAGAACGCGGCCATGGTATAACTGTCTCTGCTATTGCTGTTTCTGTGGTGGCCTCCTTTGCAAGCTGATCTGCCATTTCATTCCCTTCATGGCCCTCGTGTGCTTTTATCCATTATAATGTGATCTTAAAATTTGGATTATTTCTAAGGGCCTTCTGTATCTCTTGAATAATTTCAGAGGGATGGTCGGGGTTCCATATCGCATGTAATGTTGACAAGCTGTCAGTTTTTATTGTGGCCTGCCTGCATCTTATGGAATGTACATAGTGGATTGCTTGCAATATGGCCAAGGCTTCACTTTGGAAAACGCTGTTGTTTTGTCTGAGCCGGCCCTTCCATTTTTCTATGATGAACCCTGCCTCATGGCGGCGTAGGCACAGCCCACTTTCTAGTCCAACTTTGACCCGTCCGTGTAAGCTGTCAGGCCAAGTGGCTGGTTATTATCCTTAGGCTTCACCGAGACGTATACCCCTCTTCCTTTAGCCGCTGGGTGTACATCCAACGGGTTGCAGCTTTCCTCATACTCCTCAGGGGAGTAAATTTCTTCATCAAATGTGACCATTTTTTTAGTTGTAAGACTTGCTGTCGTGCCGCCTCCTCCTCAGCACGGATGTGCAGGGGCAGTAAGCCTGCCAGCACATTAATTTCTTCGCTTGAAGTGGTGCGATAGGCCCGGGTAATACCCAATGCAAAGGGTCGTTGAATGGCATTAAGGTGTGTTTAACCTTTCTCCCTTGCATTGGATAGGCCCATACTGCCGCAGCATACGTGACTATTCTTTCTACCACTGTGGAATACAGCACCTTTTGTATGTGGGGGTTCAGTCCCCATTTATATCCATAGAACATCTTCATTTGTCGAGCTATTGCAGTTGTCCTTAGTTTAAGGCTTTGCACGTGGGGGATCCAATTCATTTTTTCGTCAAAAATGACGCCAAGGTATCTGAGTTTCGACACTATCTTAATCCGCTCTCCATTAATTTTTATTGTGGGCCTGCGTGACGTCATTTACAGGGCGACGACCTGGTCAGACCAGTCGTCGAGACGACCGTCACATCATACAACATGCACGCGTAGAGCCAACTGCCTCATTGGCCGCTATCCGGACACAGGCAGCTGCTTCAATACGGAATCCTGTGTCTTCCCGAACCATCGCAAAGCGCCTGGTTTGAGGGACATCCAGTATAGTAGCACCCATTACGTGTGCTGCCAACTACACCCACCCGACGACGCCTCCGTTTCGAGTGATTTCGCGCACAACAAGATTGTACTTTAACGGAATGGAACCAGGTCACCTTCAGCGACGAATCTAGATTCAATTTGACCAGTGATGACAATCCCTTTCGTGTGTGGAGCACTCGTGGTGAACGCCTCAATCCTGGATCCGCTTTACAGCGACAGACCGTTCCCACAGTTGGTGTGACGGTAAGGGGTGCCATTGCTTACGATACACGGTCACGCCTAATATTGATCCATGGCACAATGGCAGGCCAGCGGTACGTCCATGACATCCTTCAGCCACATGTGTTGCCACTCATGGCAGGGCACCCAAAAGCCTGTTTTCAACAAGACAATGCTCGGCCACACACAGCACGGATCTCACAAGACTGCCTTCGGCACATTACCATCCTTATCTGGCCTGCTCGATCCCCAGATTCGTCACCAAGCGGGTCCATCTGGGATCATTTGGGATGGCGAGTTGGACAGCCGACGAGATTAGCCGAAGCAGAGGCGCATTTACAGCAACTGTGTAACGATATGTCTCAGGACACCGTACGGAACTTGTATGCCACAATGCTCGCTCGTATTGCATCGTGCATTCGCGCTACAGGTGGTTTAACAGAGTACTAAAACTTCCGTTCATGTGTACTTTTTTCTGCAATAAATTATCCTCTTTTCTTTGATTTTCTAATCACTTACTTATATCAAAGTAATAATTATATATGTAAAATTTCGTTTAATTCTGACAACTCTCTCTTTACACAAATTTTTATGGCAATGGTTGTATTTTAATATTAACAAAACGAATCCTGTACTTTCAATTAAAAAATATTGCTCGTTTTTTCCATATCAGTTTTCGAGTATTTTTTATACGGTATAAAACTTTATATACTCTCCTTGATTTCGCATCAAGAAATGTTCTATTTCTCATTTTTGGAATGGAACTGCATTGTCTCTTAGAGATGAAGCGGTGGTTTTCTAATGTTTTCTGTCACAGCTGGAAAATTTTTCTGCATGTTTATTACTTCTATGCGTTGCAGCAACGTAATTCCGAACGTAGATTGGAAACTTCAGTGCCAACAATGCTGCATTTAATGTATAGTGTGCGAATATATAGGAAAATTTCAAAATTATTTTATAGTAATAATTTTCACAGCAGTATGGCAATCCAGACTTGTTTCTTTAAATAAAAGAACTAAGAGGCAAAAGTTAGCAATTTGAACATTTTATTGTGAAAAGTGTTTTCCTGGAATATAGCTCCAGTTTTTATTTTTTCCATTCACGAGGATCTAACGGGCTGAAAATGAGCACCTAATCCAGGGATGTTTCATATAATTTCTTTAAATATAGTACAGCGCGATAATATCGTGTGTGATCAACATGAAAAGTAATACAACGGATATAAGTGCTTCGACAAAAATGCTGTTTCGAGTCTAATGTCCCATCAGGGACAAACGTCCGTTTCTGCTCATTAATAACCAAATGCGAAAGGAATACTAAAAAATAAAAACTATTATAGAGACGTAAAATGATAAAAAGAGGAAAAGATGATACTAAAATAAGTGTAATCTCAGAGGAAGTGAGTAGGCTATGGTCGGGGGAGGAGAATCTTAAGACTTTCATATTTAAAACGGTAAAATACCTTTATTAACCCATTAATCGCCAAAACTACAAGGAATGTTTCTTTTCTCATGAAAATAATAACAAATATCAAATTAAGCATTTATAATATAAATTTACATTGAAAATAAAAAAAAAAAAAAAAAAAAAAAAAAAATGCTCTCACCTGTGGAAAACGCGAGTTTTGCGTTCGCGCAACGTCAGCGGAATAAGACTACGGATGTTTAGTGAGTAGGATTGTACTCGTGTGATGTTTCTTTTGAGTGGAGCGCAGGATTACATTTTTGATGTATAACGTTTTATAAATCTACCAAATCACTTTACTTTTAATTAATTTAATATTAAAATATACATTGTATTTCTTTTACAAATACAGATTATTTCAATGGAAAGATTCAAGCATGACAAGCTTGATTACAATCATGATGTAAAGCTACATTACATACTTCGCATCTATAAATAGTCTGGCTATGGTACTCTTTACAACAAAGTCTTTTGTTATCAACGGACTTTACGATAAAATGTCTACCATCTCCATACAATGGTTTTTGAATGCTGAATATACTAGGTCTTGCCATTCCTTTCTTGTTCGCCACCAGATTCTGCAATTTCTGGGGGAACAACAACAATATCAGTTTCATTCTGGTCATTATTAACATTATCATCATCTATTTCTTCATCAAAAAATCTTTGAAGGGTAGGGCTTCTTCTAATGTAAGATACCTCGTTCTAGGCATTTTTAAACAACCAGAACATGAACCAGAACATCGAAAGGAATGAGTGAAAAAGAAGATCGACTACCCTTTTCCTGCTGACGTCAGCGCAACACTTATTTTCCTTTCCTTTCCAAATCAAATTTAAACATCTGAGTGATGTAATGTTCTGATAAACGGTGACCTTGACTAAAAATAGATCACTCATAAAGACGGCGATTCTTTCTTTAAATATTTTCAGCAAAAATACACGGTCGATAATTTTGCTTAAAGTATGAGATTAATTATTATAAACAAAATGAATTGTTGAAGGCAAATATTTTTTACAGATATAATCTTCATAATATTCCCTACACAAAATCATCTGCTGGTATAAAATATTTTAGGTAGTTATATTTATATACGCATTTATTTTGACCGTTGCGTGAACGCAACACCAGCGGTTAATGGGTTAACAAAAATAAATTATTGTATGTTACATATCCAGTATGTAAAAACAGGATTTGTAAACATTGCAAGAATACGATTAATCATTTAAAGTGTCAATTGTTTCAAACAAATAGTAAATGTTTTCTCATAAAGCTAAGCATAAAATTAATTTCGGTAATATAAGAAAATATTTTTGAATGAAAGTGATTCTGAAGGGCATTTGTCAGTTATATTCGAGTATTTCGTAAATTGTATATCTGATATTCGAACTAAAATTGGTTTGGTAATCGCGAATAAATATGTCACTGCGCAGTTAGGGAGGAGCCTTGCAAAAAGTTAGCATCTTTCAGAGATGATATTTTGTCACCATACAGAATCTGAAGTGTAACACAGGATGGCGTCTAAATGAGGTTATCTCTAAATTTTTGAGTTAAATTTTTCCCTGTGATGGTGAAATTGGCTGTTATGTCGAGGGTCATACTGCAAGGAACTCCTTTGATACTGCCCGTTGATGATACGCGTTCTCTGCTTGGCAAAAGAAATCGAATTTACCCATTATCGAAGTAGAACAGTCTTCACATTTGTTAATTTTCTTGAAATTATCACAACGAAATTGTTGCTCACACGCCTGAAGGTCATTGGATTGAGGTAAATTATAGTAATGCAACAGAGAACCGATATTATCCTTAAGAGCGAAAGCGTATGCTTCAATACCGATACGTTTCAAATTTTCGATGAGCAAGTCAACACGTGCACAGCGCGAAGTATCACATTTTGAAACATCCAGAGATAATAATTTATCCAAATAATTATGGTCGAACATCTTATTATTCGGAAATAGCCAAAATGTCTGAAGTGTCACACGAAAAAAATTAGTAGAAGATTACACATCCAGGGACATAGTATCTTTATACGAAGAGCACGAGGTATCGGCTTACGAACTAGGTCTGGTGCCATTTTAGCTCGTAAAATTCGAAGAATGTCCCAGCGGGAAAATTCAATATCTATGGCCGAAATAATATTCATAGTAATCCAAAAATATCGCAGCAATTAAACACAGCAAAACGATCACTCAAAAAATACAAAACAGCAAGGATCGCAACAGGCATAAATACCCAGGGAACGGTGGGGAGCTATATAGCGAAATGCGGCATGAAACTTCGAACGCGCACGTGAAAGAAATCTTGAAACCAAGCGTATGCTCTGACCGTCTTAAAGGGCTACATAAAAAGCGGTCCTCAACTAAACATAATTCAGCTTTTGAAGGCATAAATCAAATTTTTAATCAAAAAATATTAAAATCTTCAACACGCTGCAAATCAAACATAAGCTTTACATTTTTATTATCTTTTGTGATGGGCATAAAACTGTAGAAATAATTTAGGGACAGAACCTAGCATACAAATTAATACAAAAATAGAATTTATTCATAAGCCACCGCTCTGCCTTAAAAAGACAAAGCAGTTTCATTTAAAACAAAATGTTTATTTATTGTTATGTGTTGCAGTCTCCAACTCCAACTCGCTTATTTGCCGCGATTAACCTGCGAAATCGCAGGTTGTGTTCCGGCTATCGAACTTTGGTGCTTCTAGGAGCGCTGCAGGTAAGGAAATGCCGAACGTAGTTCTCGTGGAGACAGGATAGCAGATGCAGGGGGTGAGACCAATGTCACGTGATGAGCGATAAGACATCTGGTTGGCGATGAGGTATCCAGGCATCGTAGCGCTGTAAATCTGAAGTTTTACAATAGTTATACATAAAATAGTACTAAATCAGTTCATAAAAGGTGTGTGTTGCAGTCATAAATGCAGAAAATAAAATACGATTCCAAAAAGTAAAATAGTATATACAGGAAAAATATAAGTAATATCTTGTGGGCATGGCTGTGTGTGTCACATGATCATCCGGCTAAGATTTCTAAACATCATTATTTACAAGTCAAATAAGTTTTTCAGAGTACTACATACTTAAAAACACAAATTATGTTGGAAAATCCTGGTTTCCACTGAGTAGAAAAGCGGCATATGGACGGAGGTGCCTGTCCTCGTGTAAAATTTCATAGTGAAATAGGTTGAAAATGTCCATATGTTGGCACTCCTTAGCGGCGTCATAAAATGCCGTGTTAGTTCTTCTTAAATATTGTGTTGTAGTTCGCAATTTTAATAATGTATGTACCTCAAGAATGTACGAAAAAACCACTGAGTAAGAAATTGGTAATAACTTTTCTCATAATAATTTCAAATTTGAAATAAACTTTTAAAAATCCATAGCAATATCGTATCGAAACCTGTTTCCATGTCACATGTATTGCATAAAGAAATGTGAAATTTGAAGAACTAATTTTCCTAAATATTTAATACTCGAATCCGTATAAGTTGCATGCATTTGTTTTAGTAAAGTGTTATGACAGATTTTTTTAAGAGCTGTCGGAGACAAATGATAATATTCCTCGACAGTAATGAACGAGAATACCATGCATTTGTTCAAAAACAGAAACGAAGTATTTGTGAGATTTATTCAACATCCAAGTCTTAATTTTAACAGTTTTATATTATTTTTCTCTACTAGCCAGGTATAGTTTAAGTGTCTCAATTGGGTATCAAAACGCGTGTGTGAAAACACTGATCTGCACTTTGTTACTAGATATTTTTTCCTTAAATTTAGTTTTTTATATATCAAGGTGTCTGTAGTCAATGTGTATATTGTATTAATTCGGGAAGTTCCCTGATTCTTTAAACATGAGTATACAAGCAGCAGTGAAAGTAAAAAATAATTATGAAAACCAAATAGTCTATAACGATTTTAATGCCAAGTCATAAATAATCAAATGAATAACTTCAAATTTCTGAATTTGTTTAATATCACAATTTTCAGTTCCGGTTTTGGTGAGAATCGAAATAATATAAATTTGAATTCAAAATCATGAAAATCCTCAGGATTTTCACGATTTTGTTCTTACAAATCCTTGACATGATAAATAGTATCATAATAATGCTAAATAACTGAAGAAAAATGCATTTGCTGGCTCTCTAAGATTACTTGGATGGCCTCTAGGTTCAGACCAATAGCTTTTAAGATTAGTGTTTTTGAGCAGAATGAAACATTAATTTTTAACAGAGTTTTGGTCTAATAGTTCATGGTATCGATCTATTAGACTTTGCTGTATTTTCAGCACAAAGACCATATTCTATTTGTTAATCTGTCACAGCTCAAACAGCACGGTAACCTAATCTGCAAACTATGTTCGCTTGAGATGAGTAAACCTTGTTAGAAAGCTAAACTATTTGTGAAAACTGCATCTAACGTCTATCATTCAAATTTACTTTAACTTGTTGACGAATTTCTGGCCTTAAAAGCTATGTAACTGGAATCAGAAAACAAGTTTGATGAAAAAACAAATAACCCACATAGCACAAAAACATGCCTGGGATATCCCGAAGATGTTGCTCGCGGGGTATGCGCACATCCTCAGGACATCGCGGAATATCTCTCGAACCTCCTAAACACCTCCTCCAGAGTTCTTAGTGTCACATCCCAGTATATCCTCAGGACATCCTAACTAAGTCCCATCGACAGCGTACGGCATGTTATTAGGATATGAACTCTTACTTATTACATCCTCAGGACATCCCACTCACCTCCTAAACACAACCCATTTTATCCAAAAATCATCCTATCTATGTCCCATCAACAGCGTATGGGATGTTGGTAGTATTTAAAGTCCTACTTACTACATCCTCAGGACATCCCACAATATCCCAATTTCCTCCTAAACTCATCTTCCCGAGTGCTTAATGTCACATCCCAGTATATCCTTTGGACATCCTATCTAGGTTCCACCGACAGTGTATGGGATGTTATCAGGATTTTAAATACTAATTACAATATACCTTTGACCTCTTAAATACATACTGTCAACTGCTTAGTGTCACATCCCAGTATATATACAGAGAAAACTTCCAGTGAAAGTATATGAAGGTGTAGTGATGATCTAAAACCTAATTACTTTACACAGATAGTCTCAAATCCTTCTCCTATGGTTACTATCGAAAAATCAGAAATGTTGAAAATATTTATACAACATATTTATGTATTTATGAATCAAAATACATGAGAAATCGCAGTGAGAAAAAGCACTGCTACCTTAATCTGTGATTATATATAACAAATTCAGTGAATTATAGTTAACAAACAGTGAAAATATTTATATTTCTGAAATATTTTATATATAACATTTTCAGTTTCGCATATGTGGCAGCTTGAGATTTTTTTTAAGTATACCAATTTTTTTAAATGTCTAAAAATTTTTGTATTTTCAAGGAAAGCTTATTCTTTCACCTTTAGTATATAAGTAATGGTAATTTACCAGATAAAATTACGTAATGGGGAATACAGAAAAATATCTAACCACTTACTTTTGACTTCAACTGCAGAGAGACTAAACATGTAGTTCAGCTAAATCTGTTATAATAAATATTTATAATAATGCTAAATCCTGCAATAACTATTAATATGACAAATTTTTGTAAACCTATTTATTTGGATGAAAACTAAACACATTCAGAAATTTATGGCACTATATTATGGTTAACAGAGGAAAAACACTTTTCAAAATTCAAAATAGTTTTTATAAATCCAATTTATCACATTTTCCTTAAATTCCTGAAAAATAATCTTATATCCATGTAAAAGAGGAATATGTATTCATCTGTATATAAAAACTCTAAATACTGGAGTTAAACTGGAGCTTAGCCATTGCCAAAAATAAATAAAATGCAATTACTACATGTGAATATAATTCATAATTAAATTTAAACAAATCACTATTAGAATGCAAATTAAAGGAAGCTTTTAAAATATTTTAACATATAGTACCTATAAACAGAGTAGCCATTATTTGTGTTGTATCATAAATTATAATACGACGTTTAGCTTAAGAGAGCTTCTCCTGACGCATGCGCCGTTCGCGTTTATCCGCGCGGTGTATGATGACGTAACTGTTTATTACGTATGTATGTATATGTATACCATTCTTACTTCTTCGCCCTTTTTTCTCTGCTGTATGCAACTATGTTTAAGTTAATCTCTGTCATTAAAAATGTTCATTGATATTACAATCTATTTAGGCTCATTTATTTCTTCAATTTGACTATTCGATTATAGTAAAATAAACATGGGGTATGCCTTTTAAATTTTTTATGTCAGAAATTAAACTCAACCTACCAGCTGAACCATATGAGCAGTTGTATCAGTCAGCCACTGGTAGGTAACCTAAATAACGAATCAACATATAAAGTTGCCAAAATAAGGAGAGAAACAAAATTATGATAATCACATCTTACCTAATCATAAAATTTAATGTGTAGGCAAGTCTAAAAAGAGTGAGAAGGAATTTATTTTGCAACACAAAGTAAAGCTGTCTTGCAGGAGCAAAAAAACTTGTCTCATGAGATAGTAAAAAATAATTAACTGTATCTGGTAACATTTATCTGACAACACATAAGTAATTGTTAACTACGTGCAGAAAATAAAATCTGGTCATGATAAGCAAAATGCAATTTTAAACTTTTGAGTTTAACTGCAGAAATCTACGAAAGACGTATATTTTATGTTGTAGCAGTAGTAAATCAAGATGCGGCTAATCTTTACTGTATGGTACACCTTGTTTTTTGTCTGAAAAAATCGCCAAGTGGTATTGGTTGTTCGTGAAATCTGGAAGCCCATTGCGACAAATAAGTTTTTCCGTTATTGTAATGTTGATAATGTTGGCGAAAATAGCCTTTGAAAAAAATAAGTTTTTGTCAATATAAAGGTGTTATTTCTGGAAATATTGCCAACGTGTTGTGATAAATTTAGTTTTGGGCTACATTTTGTAATAGTAAGCCTTTTGTACGGACCCGTGTTTTTGGTTCTTACCATTCTTTTTAATTGCTATGTTTGGTTGCACGTAAGTGGTATGGTCTTGTATTTTGAACTTGCTATTATTTTGGTGTGGGTACCATCGTTTGAGTATGTCTGAGGTGAATAACAGACGATGAATTTAATTGAATTGCTTATCTGGAGGATGGAGGAAATGGTGGTGGAAAGCCTAAACGTACGCATGTGAAAAAAAAGGTATGTTAAAAAAATGACGCTTCATTTATTTATTCGTCTCTGTGTGTTAATTTTTCTTTTTGTTGTTTAATATTTTTATGTTAGAAAATATGTATTTTTGGTAACTTATTCCTCTCTGTTTTTGTATTTTTGGTTGTCTCTGTGTGTTAAGACAGTGGCGAATATTTTCTTGTAAACATGATATTTTTAACTTTCTGGTTTTCTTAAAGTGAAAATAGATCAATGTGTACATGTGCAAAGTTAAGGCAGTGCACAATACCTAGTTTGTGCAGTTTTCTGTTTTTTTTTTTTTTAAGTTAAAATAGGTCGATGTGTACATGGACACCAAGTTTGTGTATGTCTTTGACTTCTTATTTTGGTTTTGTGTAACGGCAATCTTGAAATTTGTGCCGATTCTTCCAGGTGACGATCTTGATATAAAATAAGAAACGATTTGCCAAGGGTTACCGTAGAGTAAATTTTTACCAAAGATGTTCTACCATAATCACCATTTCAGTGGTTTAAACACTAGTGGAACAGTATTCAGAGATGAAGATTTCAGTTTTGTTTACACAGCATGATGGTTTAGGCACTCCAGCCGTTACGGTGAACAAGATTATAATAAACATAGCCAAAACAATTATCTATAAATATCGACGTATAAAACTGCATGAACTAATATATTTCTTATGCTAGTATGTACAGAATCCTTAATCGAAGTGAAAATGAGAAGACTGTGCCTGACTTACGTGATTACAAACTTACTCTGAGCCGTTTTTCTGTGACTCTTTTACTGTGTAGAGCTGTATAGAGATTTAGAATTAATCAGTAAAGGCTTGCAACGTAATAACGTCACAAGAGGCTTTTTTCTCGACAAAGCTAAGACTTTCGATCGTGTTTGGCTGGGTGCTCTTATTTACAATTTACACATTTCGGGGCTCCAAGAGTACATTAAACACATAATTAAATCCTGCATGACAGGTAGACACTTTGTCTTTCGTGTCACAGGAATTCTCTCTACACCTAAACTTTTCCTTGCAGGCGTCCCCCAGGGAAGTCTTCGCGGACCTATACTTTTTAATATATACGTGAATGACATACCCACTCTGAACAACACAAAACTCGCAATGTATGCTGATGACACTGTGATCCTTACACAAGGCTGGCTATACAACAGCTACAAAACCACATACATGCATTAGAGACTTGACTCATCAGATGGAAAATTAAGGTTAATGTGGAAAAGACTCAGGCAATCCTGTTAACAAAAAAGGAGAAGTTCAATAAAAACCTACATTTCTACGGAGTGTCAATTCCCTGGTACAGGCAAGTCCGACCAGGCCCGGTCGTTACAAAAACATAATACAAAAATTTCACCCTTTGGTGAAATTTATCGAACTTCTTAGTAGCTGAGTTTAAGGTCAGGTACATGTCATTCACAATCATTTCCGGAATTTATCACTCCATCTTTTCTCAGAAACTGAGTAGCCGGGCTTCCCAGGCCCGAGACCCTCGCTAGCATTGTCATTTAAAAATGTGAAAGATGTCAGGCAGTTGCAAAAATGTCACGCTATTTGATTTATGACGATGAAATGAAAAGATTACAGAAACTATTAGCCGAAATGTTGACTGATGAAGATTCAGTTAATGAAGAAGACGAAGAAATAATTGATGAAGAACAGTTTAGTGATCACCAATCGAATTCTGAAGAGACATTAGATTCAAGCGATGAATCTAGTAATGAATTCAGCATTTCTGTTTCCGTGAATTGATATCTTGTCAAAGATAGCCATCAAATTTGAAAGGTAGAGAGCTGCTCGACACAAGAATATTACAGAAATCAGATCATTTATCTGTCTTCTTTGTTTTGGAGAATTTTGTTTTAAAATAGAAGGCTTCTCACGTAAATGTTGCGAAGTTTGGGCGACTGACGGGACAGGGCTTGACATTTTTCATCGAACAGTGTCTCATAAACGTTTTTTAATCCTAATGAGATGTTTGGGATTTGATGACCTAAGAGATCGTCCTTCTAGAAGAGAAATGGATAAACTGGCTCCGGTAAGAAATGATTTTGAAAAGTTCGTTAAAAATGCTGGCGAATACATCACAACTGACGAAAAATTAGGACCTTTTATAAGAAGATGCTCCTTTCTTCAATACATTCCAAGTAAACCTGCAAAATATGGAATTAAAGTTTTTGCTGTTTTTGATGCAAGGACATTTTGTACTTCAAATCTTGAAATTCATGCAGGAACACAACCCAAACGGTCGTGCAGCTCAGAAAATGGTCTTGATAAAGTAGTCAAGAGGTTTAGAGAGCCTATTTTGAATCCAGGGCGCAACCTTACCGTGTACAACTGGTTTACCAGTTATACCTTGGTAAAGAATCACCTTGAAAAGAAAATTACGCTCGTGGGAACTATCAGAAAAAATAAAAAAGAACTGCCAATATATTTTACTTGTGGCAGAAAAAGAGAAGTTTGATCATCATTATTTGGATTTCAAAGAAATATGACATTAGTTTCCTACACACCAAACAAAAATAAATGCGTTGTTCTATTGTCCACCATGCATAATGACAGAGCCATCGATGTTTCGACTGGAGAAGCAAATAAAAAAAACAGAAATTATGACTTTTAATGATTTAACAAAGGGTGCTATAGATGTAGTAACCATTTATAGTACTGCTAGAATTAGCAACAGATGACCAATGGCAGTATTCTTTAGTATGTTCAACATTGCAGCTATGAATACTAGAATATTATTGTTATCTTCGAGGACGCCAGTAGTGCAATATAGAAAACGAAGTTTATTTATCAAAGAATTTGCATTAGAACTTTTCAAGGATCACATTCAAGAAAGAAGCTCGCAGCAAAATTTCCACGCGAATTGAGTGAAAAATGAAATTGCAGATATAGGGAAAATTGGGAAGGACACTCGCCAAAAAAACAGGAGTGTTCTAGGGAAAGATGCCATATATGTAATAGCGTAAAGGACCGAAAACCACAAATTTGCTGCGCTAAGTGAGAGAAAAATGTTTGCGGTAAACACAGCGCGATTTTTTGCAAAAAAAATGTGAAATGTAAGTTTTTTTTTGAAAATATTTCTGTAAAAATTTAATATTACATAAATTAGTATTAAATTTCGTTTGCTCACAAAAAGAAATCAGTCTGATTTTTTCTGTTAATGATAAATAATTTCAATCTTAAAAGTGTATTAAAATACAATTTTTTTAGAATTATTAAATTCAAAGTATATTTTTATATTTTATATACTTTTTATTATTTAATTTTTTTCTTCGATTACACAAACAATTTTATTTTTATTTCGTTAAGAAATAACGTTTCGGACCTACGGAGCCCGACGCGCGTCCTCGCGTAGCTAAAAGCAGCGCGCGTCTTCGCGGGTTAACAGCGTGAAATAGCATTCATTCTATAGACAACAAGTTACTCATTTAACAAGTCCCTTCTACGTCCATTTTTTTTTACGTTTTCTGGACAGCATTTTCATCACCGAATCATGTATGCATGTTACAAATATTCATCTTACAAATATTCATCAAGTCATTTATTAAGGCCATTATAAATAATTATTTGAAAAAAAACCCTTAAGATATCCTGGGCATATTTATATAATACTATAAGTTGTAACTTTGTATTGTACCCGAAGTGGCATATTTTCATTTGTGGATAGGGTCTAAGACCCAGGCACCCCGGTGCTACACCATCACTCGTTGCGTAATCTGTTAAAAGATGCCTAACACTCACAAAGACCTCACAAAAACTGAGTACTATCAGCCCTCTTTTCGATGCGAGCAAAATTTTGAAAAGGTTATCCATGCCAGAATACATCCTTTTTTGACAGATTTCCCGCACAGCAATTTGGCTTTAGAAAAAATCTCTGTGACGAAGCAGTTGGTGCGTCTGACAGAATTTATTAGAGGTGCCTTTAATAATAAACAATGTGTTGTCTTAGTCATGATAAACGTGGCTAAAGTGTTCGATAGCGTCGGCCCGAGGGTTAATTTTCAGGCTTATTTAAGCTCGAGTTCTCTAGGGAATTAACCCTAATTGTGAGTTTATTTATCACTGAGAACATTTCATATCTGCATTTCATATACTTTGAACAGGAAGCAGGTGTGCACTAATGATGGTCAGAGTTCAGTTTGATGTCCCATATTGTGCACTACTACATATTTGAAAAGATAAAATTATTTTATTAACAAAGGCAAATATTGTGTGTAATATATCCAATTTGTACAGAGTAGAATTTGTAAAGTGTAGGACTATGTACAAAGCAGAATGTTTTAAACAGTGTAAGAATACAAGTAATCCTTTAAACTGTCCTGAGTCACAAACCACTAATAAACCTTTTCCCGCTAATCTGATAAAATTAATTTCTAAAATATAGGAAAACTCATACGCATGAAAGTGTTTGTGGAGAGAGGAGATTTTTCAATTATATGCTGTCACAGGGGGTGATTAATAGTTATTAAATTCATTTTATCGCTTAGGCTGTGAAGCAGATATTGTTAAAATGTTTGCATGTCAGTTTAAACTTGTGTTCATTTCTCATATTAAGCAGTATCATGAATGAATAACTTTATTTACCAGTCGACAATGCAAGTTTTTAATTTTCTGCGTTCTTTTTTCAACGGTTTTATTGGAACGTTTTTATTATGTAAAAGGCTAAAACACTTGTCTGACGCCTACACTTCACTGAAGATTAACATTTATTTGCATTCTTTCCTATCGGATTTCACAAACAGAAAATCAGTTACTGTTCTTTTTAATTTCACGGTGGTTTAATTCTTCTACTCCAACTTAACGTTTATCAAAACTACGTGATGATGCAATAAATCGAATCGATGCGATCGAAGCCAACTCTACATCAATGGCATTCCTTTAAAAGAAATTCTCAATTATTAAACCTATGATTCTATGCCCGGATTTACATTAACATGCTCTCGTTTGATATTTTATTACAAATACTTAATTTTCACTTGTAATTAATAATTAAAATTTTGCCTCAATGTATAGCTTAATGCCTTAATGTTTGACTATCATATGGGAGTGTCTACTCTAGATTATGTATCCTGACAGGTTTCCAAATATCAACCACCTGCCTTTTAAACTGGTAGTTTTCATCTATCACATTTATCTCGCATTTAGTTCTCAATTTTTCGCACTACTTATAAAACTCGGAATTAAAGCATGTTTACTTTCATTATCGGAATTCGAACATTCGTCAGTTGTCTCGTACCATCTTTCAAGCTTGTTATTTAAACTACAATTAAATTCCTGTGTTTACTTCCACCAAGCATAATCATCCTATAAGCCACGCCTCTCCGCTATGTTGGGTTACCAGCCCGAACATAACTTTGCATTACGCTGTGTCGGCGAAGCGGTTATCGTTTGTAATTTCAATTTTACACCATCGCTTAAGCTGCAGAGGGCAACACAAAGAACTGTGATATAGCATGACCGACTCATCCGCGACCATGATCGCAAACACGCATGCGCATTTCGGACCGAATTATTCTCAAAATAGGGTGAAAGGATGGGGACTTTCTTTCCCTCCAGCATAGCTTTTCCGGAGATGAGAAGACCTTTCACGTCGCAGCAAGTAATACCACCCCTTTTGGACGAGTCTATGTGTTTTGGCACAATGCCAACCAGGGTTGCGCTTGAGAGGGTGATCGATTCATAACAGGCATCCTAGATTTATTATTATGTTAACGAAACTAGTAGTCTCTACAAAACATTACTACTTGTTTATTACTCACCAGATTTCTCGTACACTTTTACGTTAGAACAATTCAGCTAGTGTTACGATTTTAATATTACGTGGCCGTATCTTCTCTTTTTTAAATCAAATTGCGTTGTCTCTTGAGGCGAAGCGGTGTTTATATAAAGTGTGGCATTACAGCACTCCTGTCTACATCTCGAAACGTCAGTATGTATGTGAGGCGGTTCTATAACTTTCATCCAAGAGGGAAGCTAGAATTCTTGCACATGCGATTTTCCCGTCTATTTTTCCATCGCTAACGTTTAAAAAATTTTCAATGCTACGACAATTTTCCGAAGAATATACACAGACGTCTTTGCCTTTTCAGGGCCAACTCAACAGCTCTTCTCGAAACAATCGGATACACTAGCCCGTATCGGATTGTTTGTGGAAAGAACCAAACAATGTTTACCCAGCGAAAACGTTTGTACTCGTTTTCGTAAAACATACATACACACAAAGACACTACTTGTGTTTTTTTCTTTTCCCTCTGCTGAAGATTTTCCCTCTGCTGAAGATTTTCCCTTGCTGAAGGTTTACTTGAAACATATGATTTAAAGTTTCCAATAATAAATGCTTTTTATGTTTATAACAACTTTTAGATGTTTAATGTAGATGGGATGTATCTGATTTTAAACTGCTGTAACTGTTAATATAATTTTACGGATGTCAATTTACTAAACTGCTTAGAAAGTTACTTATAACTCCACCGACTTGAAATGTAGCAACTAATTTGGGACAAAATTTTCGACCTAAACGTAACAACTAATTTGGGACGGATGGAGTATAATTCAACATTTTGTTTTAATTCCTTTTAAGAAATTTCGTCATCACGAATTATAAAGCTATCATATTAAAAAATCACTGTTTTCAAAAAGGCTTTTAACGTAATAATATTAAGAATAATAAATAGAAAAACGATTGGGATGACAAGCCAAATCTTCTTTCCAAGAATTTTGAATATAAATATATTAATTTCAATTAAAATACTTTTAATATATTTTAAAAGTGTAAAATGAGGTTAAATATTTTGAAATACTTTAATTTCCTGTAAAATTGCCTTTATTAAAATTCTACTATTAGCTCACACTCTGCCTATATCTTGTTCGAATTTCCAATCGTTCATAAAATACTCAAGTTTATCCACTCGAGTTCAAATACAATTTTTTAAACTTGTAATCTTTGACACTTGATATTAATATAAGGTATTTTCTCCCTCCTTCTAGAATGCCTTCATGGTGTAACGGTTAGTACAATTGGCTCATATTCGAAAGATCCAGGCTCGAGTCTCGAAGAGGGCATTGCTTATTTTTCCTTTCTCCCGCATATATATATATATATATAATAATTTATTTCCTAAACAGTATTGATGAATTGATTATATTATCTCCTAAGTTTAATTAAAGTAGAATTATTTTAAAAGCGTGCATCCATACTGGTAAGTTATATTTTGAAAGATGTTTTGAAGTAATTTGAAAGCAAAATGTTAATAATGTTTTAACGGGGACTGGAGTTAAATCATCATGAAGAATAAAATTTCAATTGTAAAAGGAAAAATTAAAACATGTAATCATTGTCATTGATCGGAAATTAGTTGACTTTTCAAGGGGAACAAACCAACTCCCGTTCAATGAACAATAATTGATAAAAATACGTAAATAGGAAAGTGTTTCGTCTTTACTCGAGTTATAAGTTAAAGGCAAACCGGCAATTCTAGTCAGGCCAAATATTTCCGCGAATAGAAGGAATTATGAACCAATGCTGATATTCAAAGAACTTATTCTTATGAAGCATTTTAGTCAATTCAATTTGGAGTAAAAATCAATTACTGTAGAGAAATCCTATTTAACTCGAGTAATCGTCCCCAACACTTTCATGTTTATGCATTTGAGTACCATATTATTTGTAGAAATTAAACATTGGAAATTGTCATTATGAAATCGAATTCAAAGTAAAGTTGAAATAAACATAGAAGATTATAAAAAAAGATAAATAATGCAAAATTTGTAAAAACAAATCAAAGACAATATAAAAATAATATAAAAAATAATATAGAAAATAATATATAATAAGAACAGTGAATGTACAGGAAGATATAAAGGCCAGAAAAGGTATTAACTTACATTCTTTCTAGTGGGGGAGTTGGCAAAGTGTTCTCTTCGTGTCTGACTCAGAAGTGTAGGGTGTCCGAAAATTCTTAACGGCAGTAGGGGCTTTGAATAATATCAGTCGGTAAAACTTGAAGCAATTTATGGTAGTGGGTGGGACTTGGAATTCTTGAGGGATGTATTTTGTGGAGTTCTTATCTGAGAGACACCATCTGTTAAGATTTTTTTGAAAATACTAGTGAATGGAAATTAATTAATTTCTGGCTAATTGTCGTGTCGCAATGATTAAGAATTTAAGAAAGGAAAAAAGCATTTTCACTGTCCAAGAGCTAATAGACAGTTACTTAATACCTTTTCTGGCCTTTATATCTTCATGTACATTCACTGATCTTATTTATATTATTTTCTATATTATTTTTTATATTATTTTTATATTGTCTTTGATTTGTTTTTACAAATTTTGCATTATTTATCTTTTTTTATAATCTTCTATGTTTATTTCAACTTTACTTTGAATTCGATTTCATAATGACAATTTCCAATGTTTAATTTCTACAAATAATATAGTACTCAAATGCATAAACATCAAAGTGTCGGGGACGATTACTCGAGTTAAATAGGATTTCTCTACAGTAATTGATTTTTACTCCAAATTGAATTGACTAAAATGCTTCATAAGAATAAGTTCTTTCAATATCAGCATTGGTTCATAATTCCTTCTATTCGCGGAAATATTTGGCCTGACTAGAATTGCCGGTTTGGCTTTAACTTATAACTCGAGTAAAGACGAAACGGTTACAGCCGAAAACATCGCGGCAAAAACATCGCGGACGAAAACATCGCGGAGAAAACATCGCGGAGAAAACAACGCAAGGCGAAAACATCGCAGTTCTAAAACATCGTGGTACAAAACATCGTCGTCGAAAATAAAGCGGTTCAAAAACTTCGCAGTTTAAAAATATCGCCGTCGAAAATATCGTGGTAAAAAATAAAGTATCTATTAATCATCGCATGACGATAACATCGCAGACATGCTTTTTTCAGGCTTTAATAACTGTAAATGGATATTCCCATAATGATTTGTGAGCGCAAGTGATGTAAGGAAGGATAATTTTTACTTTCACATTTTTTTATTAACTAATAAATTTTTGCTGAAAAAATAAGAAGGAAACTTAAGCATAGAAAATTAAATGCAACTTAATAGATTATACTTTTTATGAAAAATTACCTGTAAAATCTTTATTAAAAATAATTTATTATGGTCTTTGTTAGTTAACTATGTTGATTTAAAATTCTATTAAGTGCTATAAGTTGCATTAATTTTCTATTCTTAAGTTTCCTTTTTATTTTCTCAGCAAAAATGTATTAATAAAAAATATGAAAGTAAAAATTATCCTTCTTACCCTCTTGCGCTCACGAATCATTATGGGAATATCCATTTACAGTTATTAAAGCATGTCTGAAAAAAGCATGTCTGCGATGTTATCGTCATGCGATGATTTGTAGATACTTTATTTTTTATCACGATATTTTCGACGACTATGTTTTTAAATTGCGAAGTTTTTGAACCGCTTTATTTTCGACGACGATATTTTGTACCACGATGTTTTAGAACTGCGATGTTTTTCTCTTTGCGATGTGTTCTCCCACGATGTTTTGTAGCACGACGTTTTCGCCTTGCGTTGTTTTCTCCGCGACGTTTTCCTCCGCGATGTTGTCGGCGGACACCAGACGAAACACTTTCGTATTTACGTATTTTTATCAATTATTGTTCATTGAACGGGAGTTGGTTTGATTCCCTTGAAAAGTCAACTAATTTTCGAGCAATGACAATGATTACATGTTTTAATTTTCCTTTTACAATTGAAATTTTATTCTTCGTGATGATTTAACTCCAGTCCCCGTTAAAACATTATTAACATTTTGCTTTCAAATTACTTCAAAACATCTTTCAAAATATAACTTACCAGTATTAACCAGTAACTTACCAGTTATAACTTACCAGTTTTTAGAATTAAAATAAGCAGTGTGGCCAGTATTCCCTTTCACCTCCCTTTGTCACACTGATACAAAGGCACTTCCATTTCTTGCGTAAATATAAAAACAAAGATACACATACATGTATATGTATGTGTATCTTTGTATACCTATATACAGTATAGATTCACACTTTTAAAATAATTCTACTTTAATTAAACTCGGGAGATAATATAATCAATTAATCAATACTGTTTAGGAAATAAATTATTATTAACTAACTTTGCAGCAATTGCGCAAGTAATAATAACTTGTATTCGCACTAAATGGATTTAAGATCATACAACATTATATATATATATATATAAAACCTAATGACTCTACAGTAAGAACTAAAGATTCGTATAAAATTCTATATAGAGTATAAAATTCTATATTTAAATCAAGTTGGCTCAGTCTAGACCAGTGATTCTAACCAGCTTTTTCCCCATATACCCTTTCCACCATTGCTAAATGATCATTCAACCTCTCCTTCCCAAAACTTGAAAAGTAGATATGTGTTTGTTTAAATACGGATTATTTTTTAAGTAAATTAAACAAGTATCAAACATGTTGGTAAATACCAAAATTTGAATAAATGTTCTTTTTTGTATTCATAAACTAAATCTAAATACTTAATACGTAAAGAAAAGGTGGACTAAATTACTCTCTGAAACTTTGAAATTCCCCTTAGGGCTATTCCTCCTGATTGAGGATCCATAGTCTAGCCAGAATTCGTTTTTAATAGTGACTAAATATACAGATAATTTAATTTGTCCCACTTTTCTTATACTAACTTTTGTCACAGAAACTTCGGATTACGTGCATGTTTTTTGAAAATAAAAGACACAAATTTAAAAAAAAATATATGTTTAAAATTTGATGTTGAATTCAAAAACAGTTATTTGGTAGCCAGACCTAATAAACCTAAGAGATCAAATTTGAAGTACACCTTACTTGTTCTTACTAACTTCTGCTTAATGAATTAGAATTATTCTTAGAAAAGAACCTGAAAAACTGGTGAAACATTTCATGCTAGAAAACAAGATATTAGAAACTTTGAACTCATTCAATAGAAGAAAAAAGTTATTCAAAACGTAACTCCATAACAAAACATTTTTTTTCTACTTGATCGTCAACACATGAGGCTTTTAAGAAATACCTCCTACAAGATATGTGGCCACTATTTCTGTGCTGTCAGAATATGAAATTCGTATAAGGAAATCAATGCACTTCGAGGAGAAGAAAATGACCTTAATTTGATAGTTTTTCTACCTAATAAATTTTTACATGTTATGAGTTTCTTTTTCTTAATCTAGGCGAAATAATATTCAACACGTAATAACAGCATAAAACCCACAAAAGAAGTGTTCCAGTGAATTTTCAGTTTCTAAATGCTGTTTAAATTTGCTTCAATCAAAGTTTTTGTATATAAATAATTACGGTAAATTGAAATGAACTGTTTTTTAAGCGTTTACAGTTAATCGAGTAATATAATATTTTTATTGAAATAAAAATTATTTTTAATGTGCAAGATTACTTTTCTTACAACGCTGGGCTCATGGTTCTTAAATCCTCTTGTTGCTAAGTTCAGAAACCTGTGTTATTAAAATTATTCGAATAGTTTAACTTTTATTACGGTTTCATATTTTTCATTTTAACTTTCACATGGTTGCGTTTTCAACCATATGAAAGTTAAAATGAAAAATATTACTTGTACGTAAATTTTAATATATGTAATAATTTAATGTTTTTAGAAATAGTTCAGTAGTTTTACTTTTAAACAATGGCTTTGATATAACAAGCATGTTTAATTAGTTCATCAAAAAGTTGTTAGAGACACTATCAAATCAGGAACTAGCATATTTTTCCACTCTGCAGTTTTACTGCAAAAACAGTGAATTATCCCTTTAAAAATGGTTAAAAAATATTTAATTCCTTTCATTTTCCAATTATTGAAATTTTTAAAATAATTGAAATTCTAACTAAATCCTTAGACAAAAGGTTATTCAAGAACTATACTAAAGAAATGTAAGAAAGGGGTTAACTTCAGTTACAAGCGGAATTTCAGATAATGTTATTTTCTAGTAGGTAACTAACAAAAAACATTTAAAATCCTCTTTAATTGTTCTCCTGCCACACCCTCCCTTCTGAGGCCTTCTTTGGCGCCCCAGGTTCCATAGGGAATAAAGCAATTAAGCAAGGCTCTCCTCTCTTTAACTGCTTTTTCACACAGCTGGGGGCAAAAGAAAAGGAAGGCAATGGTTTCCTGCCTGAATAGCCAGCGGCCAGTTAGAAAACTACATGACAAAAGCCCACAAGACGAATGCCCACTTAAAACCAGCACACATTTTCAGGAAATCCAAAATAACTATGACTTCCTGAAAAATTTTACGAGTAATTATTATGATTAAAAAAATTAAATTTCAAGTGGGAATGAAATTAATTTATGTAAAATCCAAGTTGTCAAAATTTAACTGGATTATTTGAAACCATGCTTTTTATTCACCATTAAAACGGTGTTTGCGCTTAATCATAATAGAATACTGTACTTTTATTTTTTTTTCGTTAAAATGAAAGTTCGGCTTTAATTCTCCATATTAAATTCATATAATGCAAAATTTTCTGTAGTGTTAAATTATTCATAAATTATTCTCTGTATATGATGAAAATTTACATACATATTATACTCCTTATAATTTTGTAGAATTAAAATAAGCTGTGTGGCCAGTATTCCCTTTCACCTCCCTTTGTCACACTTATACAAAGGCACTTCCATTTCTTGCGTAAATATAAAAACAAAGATACATACATGTATATGTTTTTAATTATATTATTTTGATTGACTCTCTGTACTATATATATATATACGAATTTAATTCAGCCGGAGACGAAAATGAAATGTGTTCCGCTACTTAAATTTATTGTTCAATTATTTCTTATTCATTTATTTTTTATTTTATCTCTATTCATGACGTATATATCGGTGTGGGTTTTTGTTAGTGTGGACTTTTATCAGCGTGCCCTTCTATCTATGTGGGCTTTTATCTGTGTGGGCTTTCATCAATGTGCGCTTTCATCGGTGTGGGTATTAGTCGCGTGGGCAATTATCCCAGTGGGGTCATTTTTGTGGGCTTTTGTCGTGTGCACTTTCGTCCTTTTGTCTGGTCACCGCATGGACTTTATGTATTTCCTTCACAATGCATTTTGCTGTGAAATGACAAACATTGTACAGTTAATAATTAAAAATAAAAGTATGTTTTGACTAACAAAACTAAAGAAAGGAATATTTATACATGATTAATAAAAATTAATTATTCATGTAATATTATATCTAGAGTAAGGTACCATCCTTATACTCATTATTGGAATTGTCGTATATTGATACTTTGATACCCCCCTTACTTTGTTTAAAAATTTGAAATTAGATTCCATTTACTCAAAAACCAGTATTATATTTATTTGTTCCATCTGCTTAGTTACACTTAAGTGATTAAAGTTCTAGTCATTGTACAAGGCATATATAATAAATATGTTTTTCTCCTATCTAAAATATCTATTTGTAAAATATCTTTTGAAGTAAATCTTTTAATTATAATAATGATTAATCTTTTATGTGGTAAGATTATGTAAATTATGTATGGATATTAGATTTAAGTGACTGAAATTTAAAAATTTCAATGGGAAAGTGGTGTTTACTTGGAATATTCCCATGATTCTCGAGTTACCTGGAGTCTTGTTAGACAACAATGCTGCATAAATGTACTAGACCGTTTGGCAGATGAAGCTACTATGTATTTTTCTGCATTGCATGGAAAATAGAGGTGTGTTCTTATACCTGTTACCCATCATCTGGCTCGTAAGTATGAATAAAATATTAAGATACTTATTTATTGATCTATTATTTATTGAAAAATATTTTTATGATATAAATCCAGATGTATTGCATAGTTACAAGAACTATCTATTAGTTTTCATGTTAGTTCTAAGCTTTATTGTAAATTTTATTTTTTTACTTTGAAAAAGAATAATTGTGATGAAATATTATATTCTGGACGATTATATATCTCTAAACCACAGAATTTATAGCAGCAATTTGCCATCAGTGTCAACATTAAAAAATCATTATACTGAATAATTCACCTTATAGCTGTAAACTGCTAATATTTTGATACAATTGGACATATTATTTTAGGATATGTCTCTTAATCTTCTCTTAACTCGTTCCATACTCAAATCATCCCCTTAGAAGCTAAGATTGAGAATACTCGTCTCCTCAAGCAACAATTGGATGCTGTACGAGTCGCATCGGACATGGACCAGCATACACCTCTTACGGCAAAAGCAAACTGTGATACATTGAAAGTACTGGAGCCCCTTAAGGGTAAGTGTGTTTTTAAATATCTCAGTATGCTAAAAAAACCCTTAGATAGCCTTGCTAATGCTTTTAATGATAATTTTAAGTTAAATATAAAAAGAAAACAACATGAAATCTCGGATAATTCAAACGCTAATTCTAACCACGAGGATGGTAAGCCCATAAGGCATACATACGTATAGTATATTTTTCAGTTGCAATACCTTATTACCACTGAGAATTTTTTGCGATTCCCAGGACGCCATAATACAGTCAAAAAGTCATTAACTCAGACACCCATAATCCGGAATGATCTATAATCCGGACCTCAAAGCTACAAACTTTCTGCGCATGCGTCGCGTTTACGTGTGCTCGTAAGACCTTTACGGCTGTGACTTTGCCTGTGCACATGCGCATAATACGTTTACGCATGCGCGTTTAACGTATAACGGACGGTATAAGCTGAGCTAAAATTATCTAATTCAGTTAATGTTGCAGATTGCGTTGTTCCTTAATCTTCGAATTGGATCAGGCTTCTTATTTTTTGCAGACTGTTAGAGCAATTTTATAAAAGTAAGCTTGAACTTTCGATTATGTCAAACAGAATTTCCGATATATATTTACTAATATGTACAGGATCTACAAAGCAAAAGTATGTTTCGAAGTCCATTAAACAAAAAGTGGAATTGCTGCAAAAAATGGAAAAAGGCATATCCTTTGTTTCTTAACCATTCCGAAATCTGTTTATCAATTTCATGCTGCTCTGCGGGGGGGACATCGCAGCGCGCAATGAACTGGAAGTTGATTTGTCAGCACTATCCTTATCTTCAGGACAAATGTTTTTATTTTATTCGGCTTATAATTCCTTACTAAATGTAGTATTTCATCTCGATGTATTCCATCTTTGATATGATTTAAATCAAATTCCTTGTCATTATAAATATCACAAGTACACATCAAATAGTTTTCTGGTTGCAATTTTCTAATTTCGACTATGCTTAATGTATGCTTTACGCATGTGCTTGTTGAAAGAAATGTTTAATAAAGTAAACAAATAAATATTAAGCTTTTTTTTTGTAAATTTTGATACCCTTTAGATCATAATTGTTCTTTATTTCATAAATAACGGTTTCATATTTTTAATTGTATAATTTCTGCATGCCATCTTACCAGATTTAAACTGATGATCTATAATCCGGAATCGCCAAAGTCCCGACGAGTCCGGATTAACTACTTTTGACTGTATTTACAAAAATTCTGTGGAACCCAATAAGTACTGCGCAAATCCGACACATGCGTGAGTGAAACTGTCAATTTTTTCTTTTGTACACTTGCAGTTTTAGGTCACTACATTTAATTTCTAATTTTAAGACATAGAACAATGTGAACATTTTAAATAAGTAACAGATGAAATGACAGCGTCACGTGCAAAGCAAGAAAAATGAACGTTTCTATTATAAAATGAAGGCGTCGAAACGGATTCATTTTTTTTTCTTTGTCTGTATTGCCATATCTATTTTAAGATGTATTGTATTATGTAAAAATATTTGGTAATTGTAAAAGTATTATAATAAATTAAAGAAATATCAAAACTGCTAAAATTCTAGGCAACCCCCTGCTGCAAGTCCAGCGACTCCAGTTTAAGAAACCCTGGTATAGACAGACAACCCGGCGAAATTACGCCCTAATTGAGATACAGACATAAAACTTATATCAAAATGATGGGGCATGCATTTGCAGTTGAAAGCAGCAAAACGCATCAAAATGGATCATTAACTTTCGAGTCGTGTGATTTCAAAAGCATTTTCCTACAACTTGCATTCTATTTGAGATGCAGATATAAAATTTGTGGAGCATGAAATTGCTATTGAATGCAGGAAACCGCATCAAAATCGGACAATCGGTTCCCGTGTAAAACAGATTTTAAAAAACTGTAATTCTTAGAGATGCATCAAATTTCATTGCCATGAAAAATATATTTCGTCCTCTGGACCCTGAAAACGATACTAATTATGTCCAGAATGCAGTTAACACTGTAAATCAACGAAGCACTTCAAGTCAAAATTTACCTACACCACCACAACCAAAAGTTGTTCCTCCAGTCAAAAATTCTACAATGATATAACCAGGGCAAACAAGTCCACAATACCAATTTTAAATCATATCAAATCCGAAGAACACAGGAAAAGGCCTAAAACCATCCTCAGAGACATACAATAAAGGTTTTTGATAAACGTTTAATTACTGTAAAGGCCCTTATTTTTGCAGGCCGTAATTTTCACAAAAATGAATATATCGGTGATTTCGCGAGTTGAAAATTTCACGAATTTTATATGAACAGAACAGAAAGTTGAAAAATTTTAAAAGTACTTAAGTAAAGTTGGGGGAAAAAAAAAGTATTTCGCAAAGCTTTGATTTTTGCGATTACGACGGGCTCACGAAAATAAGGGCCTTTACACCAGTTTAAAAAAGACCCAAAAAACTAATTAATTATTCTTTAACTAATTATTGTAATATACCTAATTGCCTAGCTTAGCACCAAAAATTGGGAAAATTAAAATTTTTATTCCTATCGGATCACTAATTAATATTGAAGCAGGCTTAATTTAATTTTTCCATCATGTCCTCTACCCCCTCATTCACTCAGCCATCCCTTTAAATTAGTATGGATTGAAGACAAGAAAGAATTTCAACCAATCACAAAAATGCTGGTGGAAAAAATTGAAATAAGTGAGAGATGGAGCGCTTAACGAGGATCCTTAAGCGCTCCATCTCTCACTTTGTAATCACAGTTCAACAGCTTTCGGCCATGAAGGCGGTAGCTATCATAATCATACCACACACTTTACAACCAATCACGTTCGTCTCGATCTAGTTACTCAACCGTAAACCACACAAGGATTTTTCGCCGATTTAATGGCTATATCCAAACTAAACAATAAAATTATCATAGGTAGAGACTTTAACTCACACCACAAAAATCGGAACTGCAGAAATGATAATTCAAATGGTCACATTGTTAATCAATTTGCCTCAACGGCCAACTTTACTGTTGTAGCTCCCTCCTACCCAACATGCTATAGATCTGCAAGCATTATTGAATTTTTCCTGCTAAAAAATATTTATCAACCATCAAGGATAGAAAGATTACGTGAACTATTCTCTGATTATAACCCTGTTTTAATGGAGGTGAATATCAGTAGCTATAGTACATCACACAAAAGAGCCTTTATTATGAACTGGGTAGCTCTAAACAACACTCAGTACCCGTTACCCGCGATACACAGTGAAGACGAGTTAGACGCAGTTATCGAAGATTTTACTAGCACACTTAACCGTGCTCTGAAAAATAGCAAGGCGGTCCCGTTGACTGGATCGTTGACCAGAGATCCTGCTATTAGAGAACTTTTAGCTAACAGAAAGAGAGCTAGAAAAATATGGCAGAGGACCAGATGCCCAGAAGTTAAGAGAATTTTAAATCGGCTGAATCAGGAAGTCAGTACACGCACAAAACAAATGGTCTAGATATTTAGAATCACTCTCTACTGATGATCATGTATATGGAAAGCTGCTTCTAGATATAATAGATGCTACACAAATATTCTGCCCCTTAATGGCCCCTCTGGGATCACATACACAGAAACTGAGAAAGCTGAGTCACTAGCTGATCACTACGCTACTCAGTTTTACATTAACATCTCACACCCAGACACAGAACGCACAGTTAGTTACACTAACAATTTATACTTTTCATAACCAAAAACAGACAACATCCGTCTTGCTAAACCTTCGGAAGTTAACACCGCCACCTCCATACCTGTCCCTTTCAATGATGTTCGATCGATTATTGCGGCTTCCCCGCTCTCTCCAGATGAGTATGCGATGAGAATCGCTACTCAGACTGAATCTGCTCTCATCTGTAAAGAGTACTCGTCCCCATTCATTGTCTCTCCAATTCCGGTGTTCCCGGCACCACAGAGAACGCCTTCTCCGATGGGCAGGCGTTAGAGGTACACACCGTACAGGGCGTCGTGCAAACAGACCACCACCCTGCAGTCTTCTGGCCACGGTAAAACGCGATATCTGTCGTCCAGTCGCCTGCGTCGTGTGTCTAGCGATTTCTCCCGCTGTCTGCCGCCTGTTTCTTCTGGCCTGTAAGGCAATATACCGGTCATCTGCAGGTGTGGTTCCTCGTGAACGACCACTACTAAACCCCCGGATAGCTGTTCCTATAGTTTTAAATTGTCTCCAAAGTCGTGAAACGATGCTGTGAGCAATTCCGATCTCTGCAGCCACACTTGTCACACAGCGGCCTTCCTCCAACTTCCCAATGACCTCGGGTAAAAGCATCCAGATGTCATCTAACAGATTGATTATTCGCCATTTCTCGCCGAGGCAGCAACTCAGTGTGATTTTAACTGCTATACGGTGTGCAATCTCTTTGCCAGAAATACTGATCTTTCACCGAGAACATGCTTTATACAACTCAGACACTCCCCCATTATGTCTACCTGCATATCTGCGCAAGTGCTACCGTAGATCACCTTACTTAATCTCGGGATTGGTCTTTCTGTCCGCTCTGCCTCTTCGTTCAGCTGATATGCTAATTTTTCGACTTTGTCCTTAATTTTTGCACACCAGTGTATTTCACGTGCTATACACAGGATAAGGTACAACCCAGGAACCTGGAAATGATGTGTGTCTTTGTACCCTTCTAAAGGAGTATGGATTGAAAACAGCCTAGGCCTTCCCCGTAGCACACTGTAAATCACACTTCACCCAATAGGATTACTCCTCTGCCAGCCAACAGAAGTTCAACAAGCTCCCGCCTACCACCTGACTACTGAACCATTCAGCCTTGAATACTCGAGGAGAGGGGGAAGAAAAAAGAAGAAAAGGGCTTTTTCTTCTCTCTCCGCCCCCGATTGCCTCTGCTGCTCACACTCCAACTAGCTCTAGGTTTTAACTTCAAAACTCATCATCTTATATTTGCTGCAAACTCTGCCATTACTACTGATTATAATGTCACAATTGCTTTCATTTCATTTCACTGCCATAACTGCTCTTCGAATTTTTATTTTTACGAACTTCAGCAACATTATTTCTTTAACATTCGTAAAAGTATTAACTTACTACACTGGGATAAGGCTATGCCCAGGAACCCACTACAACTGAACATTAGTTCATCGAGGAAGGGCATACTCTAAATGAAGCTGCAGATGTCCAAATAAAAAAGGAAAAGAAAACCTATTCACAATAAATTGTTTCAACAAAGGAAACGATTGTGTGATTTTAGATGACAGTCGGAGAGTATTAGTATCAAATATTTTATTTCATCATACCACCAACAAATATTTTCTTTTGTTTCAGAAGCCCATCAAAAACTTACATGACAGCAAATGCAAATCTAGTATAAATAACGTTTATGTTGCTAAAATAAATTCTGATTTCCAAAGATGGCCTGTTTCTCGCATTGTTGGTAAATCATGGTTGATGGGCATTAAGAATGGTCTTTCCTCTAATTCACTGGACACACACAAATTAGCAGCACGTTGGTGTTAATTCTTTTTAATTCTGTATTAAAATATACAACTTTAAACTTAGTTGACATATGCGGCATTTGAAGTGCAAATAATAAAAATTTTTCTTAAATACTATGCTTTGTTGCTTATCTTTTAGAAATTTAAAGACCTGGAATTCTGCAATTCTGAGTAAAAAATGAAAATAAAAAACAATTAACACCAACAAAAACTTGTGGTAACATGACAGACAAATTATTACAAATACTACAAAAGATCATGCCTTTTCATTTTATTTAACCATATGTTAAAGCAGTATTCTTTATTAGACCTGGAAAAGTTAGAAACAGGAATATATTTTACTACAAAAACTACACGACAATTTTGAAATTAGAAGCTTTTCTGTATGAATTCCACTCTAAAACAATGCAAGTGCAGTCTTGACGATAAGAAAGTCAAATTTATTGAAATTTAAATTTGTATTTCCATTTTAATTTTCATTTTCCTAAAAACATTTGTCAACTTTGCAGGATTTCATCTTCAAGTATATATGTACAGACATTTAAAGTTCTGATGTATTAACATCTCGTGGAAATACACCTATCCCTCGATTTATACAGTACTTACCTGTTTTACATGATTTCAGTTTTACACAGTTTAAAAATTAACAGATTTCAAAAACTTAGTAAAATAGTATTTGCTGCATAAATGCAAATACATACATTTGAAGTCATTTTTTAATCTCATTTCTTTGGTAACACTGGTGGCAACAACAAGGATGGGGATTCCCCGTGTTAGGGGAATCTCAATAGTATGTATATGTATTTCATAACAGTAAAATTTTAAATTATATGGTTCACGCGAACTAATGCAGTATCAGTATTTTAGCAGCAAGGATTACATCATTTTTATCTACATATCTGAATGTTTACTAGCAAGTTTTCAACATTTATAGTTTTTGTGGCATTTTTTATAATTTATGTAAATTTTTTAAAGTATTATAATGCCAAAACGATTTTTAAAAAAAATCAAAAATGAAATTAGAAGCAAAAATTAAAATATTAGATCATCTATGTAATAGAGAAGGAGTAACAAATGTTGCTAAATTTTACTCCATGAATGAAGCCACAATAAGGACAATTAAAAAAAAAAAATGAAGACTCTACTAGAAAAAGAATTAGATATGGGTAGAAGACGAAAATTTAAAATGGATTCCAATTGATACTGATGCTATTAGAAACAAGGCTTTAAAAATTTATAAAGCACTTAAGAATCGGTCACTATCGACTTTGTCAGATGAAAAAAAGCTATCTTTTTCCACAAGTCATGGTTGGTTTGAGAGATTTAATAATATTTAAACAAAGGCATTCTTTACATAATCTAAGATTGAAAGGAGAAAGTGCATCTGCTGATTCGAATGTAACAACAATATCCAGCAAAATTTGCTGAAATCAATTGCCACGATCTCCTACATTTCTGATCAGATCTTCAATGCTGACGTGTCTACGTTGTTCTGAAAAAAAAAAAAAAAAAATACAGTCAAAAGTCGTTAATCCGGACTCGTCGGGACTTCGGCGATTCCGGATTATCGATCATCAGTTTAAATCTCGTAAGATGGCATGCAGAAATTCTAAAATTAAAAATATGAAACCGTAATTTATGAAATAAAGAACAATTATGATCTAAAGGGTATCAAAATTTACAGAAAAAAAAGCTTAATATTTATTTGTTTACTTTATTAAACATTTCTTTCAATGTAAGTTGTTTAAGTTGCTTCATTTTATGTGATACTAATACTTTCTCTTTAATTCTATAAACAGACATAATTTCTTTTCAGTTAAAAAGTTCTGCTGTTCAAGTCCCGTTAATTGCTGTGCCGAGAATACCGACTAACTGGTCAATGGAAATTTTTTCGTTTTCACTAACCTCTCTGTCACATTCTTCATGTCTTTATCCATTTTTTTCAGCAATTTCACTTTTTGTTTGTTGGACATTGAAACATACTTTCGTTTTGTAGATCCTTTGGAAGTTCCAGCATCGGAAATTCTATTTGACATAATCGAAAGTTCAAGTTTACTTTTATAAAATTGCTCTTACAGTCTGCAAAAAATAATAAGCGGGATCCTATTCGAAGATTAAGGAACAATGCAATCATTAACATTAACTGAAATAGATAATTAGATAATTTTAGCCTACACCATCCGTTATACATTAAACGCACAGGCGAAAACATATTCTGCGCTTGCTCACACGCATATGCGCAGTAGTCAAGTTCTTACGCGCTCACGTTAAACGCCTGTGCGCATGTACTAACGCGGCACATGCGCAGAAAGTTTTTAGCTTTGAGGTCCGGATTATAGATCATTCCGGATTATAGGTGTCCGAATTAACGACTTTTGACTGTACCTTGCAAATCAGCTAGTGGTCATAAGGTAGTGAAAAGTCATACAATTTTTTTCTGTTGCAATGCTTCAGGCAATTATATAATGAAACCATTGGTTATTAACAAATCAAAAACACCATGTTCATTTAAAGGAACAAATATAAATAACCTTCCCTTTTATTGGATGCCTAACAGGAAAGCATGGGTCACTGCCATAAGGTTCAATGAATGATTTCTTACCATGTTTGTCCCAGATGTCAAAAATTATTTAGGTAAAAAAGGATTGCCTTTTAAGACTCTTCTTTTAATAGATAATGCACCTGGTCATCTTCAAAATTTACAACACAAAAAAGTAGAAATAGTCTTTTTGCCCAAAAAATACAACTTCTTTATTACAGCCATTGAATCAAGTAATATTTTCTGGCTTTTACAACATTGTGTATATCAAACAAACCTTTAGGTATATTTTAGAAAAAATGGAGAATAATGAATCTTACTCTTATGGATGCTTGGAAGAAATTTACAATCTTAGATTGTGTTGGACTGTCATATACTCAGATTAAACAATCAATGCTCAACGCATGCTGGAAAGCAATACGCTGGATGTTGCTAAAGATGAGAATGATAGATTACCATTAGAGTGTGAATATTCTCAGATCACTAAATTGGCTCAAACTGTAGTAGGAGAAGGTTTTGAGGATTTAGCTCAAGCATATATTAAAGGAATAATGGTTGATGAAGAACTAAATGAGGATGAGTTAGTTAACATGATTCATGAAACAAATAAACATGATGAAGACCAATCTGAACCAGCTGCATTCACAGCTAAAGTCATCAGTGTAGGACTTGAATTGGGAAGAAAATTAGGTAATCATTTTTTACAATATGACACAAATGTCGAATGAAATCTCCGATTCCAAGGGGAGCTTAGTAAGTGTTTAAATCTATATACGGATGTTTAAAAAGATTTAGGGGAACAAAAAAACAACAGGCAATTGTTAATTATGGATTTCATCATGAAGTCTAGTCGATGTGAGATCTCCCCTAATTTATCATCTATTGAAGCAGAATCGTATCACGAATACTCAAGTGATGAAAGAGACATCATACCAATCAAGAAGAAAAAACTAATAATTCATGAAAGTGATGTCAGTCCAAAATCAACTCTAAATATGAGAATATTTGTAGAAATTTCCTGTTCTTTCAATTCGAGCCACAATTTTTCATAAATGCTACATACTTTCATTACATTATCAGGTTGCATACTTCTGATGTCTGTGTAATTTATTTAATTGATGATGTAATTTATTTAATTGATAACTAAATATACTCGATTATGTTTTCACAAGGCTTGCTAATGTTTTTTTAAATAACACGAAAATAATCATGCAATGCAATAAAAATAGAACATCACTTTCCTGCCTCAGAATATACTACTAATAACAGGTTGTTTAAAGAGCAAAATATACAAAATTTAAATTAAATAATTATTTCCTTTTACTCAGTTGAATATGCATTTAATTCATAAACATGTATATGCAGATAAAATGAGCTATGTCAATAAAGTTCTGCAAAGAATAATGAACGTGATCCTATTAGTTAAGTGTTGCAACTTTATTTCATATGAAATATTTTCTATATAGTCATTCCTTAAAAGTAGTCTCTGAATAATTAAACCAATTAAATTTGTTTCTAAATGTACTTGGGTTAATTGATAAAAGCAAGGCTTTTTTTTAAATGGCAAGCTGATTTTTAATTGATTTCATACTTAGATACATCATTATACATACATTAATAAAATAAATAAAATTCTAATTATGTTAGGGCAGTTTCCATTTTGCTGGTGTTTACTAAAGAAAATTTTACAGATAGCATTTTTAACAAAAACGCTGTTTATGATCATTTAAGATTTAAAAATAAATAAATAAATAAATAAAGAGAGAGAGAGATTATTTTGTAAGTATTCATCAAGAATATTTCTTCCAATTTATGTTTTCGAAGAAACGCCTTTATTACACCAAAGTAAAAAAAAATTATCCCTCTACCAAAACTTAAATCTGTATCGATTAAAAAAGAACAGTAATGCGTATTTAATAAGAACACAGGAATAAATTGTATTAAAACTCAAATCTATTTGTAAATTGTTCTTCTCTAAACTTATGCTTTGAACCTGAAATATTTTGAATGAAATAGTGCTTTTTTATTTATTTTAAGACTTGATCTATTTTAAATTTACCTAAAATACCTAAAATAATTATTTTAGCTTTTCAAGAGTTTCTTTTACATTGCTGAATTTGATGAAGGTGTACAAACGGTGCCAAATTCTTGGTTTTGGGCTGATATGGATAAATGACATATGTAATATGAAAAAATGAATCAAACTGAACAAAATGATTGCATCACATCAAGCCCCAGATTATTGAGAACTTTGGCAATTTCACCGGGTTCTCTAAATTTTTGCATCGACAAGTATGATATTTTCTATAATTATGTGTTCTTGTTGCTCATTTTTCTCACTGTATAATTTAGAAAGCTGAATAGAACATGGAAAATGCTGTTATGAATGACATCAGTACCAAAATATTTTTAAAATATAGTAACATCTCCATTTTTAGTACTTTTATCCATAAATTATTAGTACGAGTTGGTAGTTTGGTTTTTGAATCTTAACATTATTTTAATTACCAGTCTAGTTGTTTAAAAATAGGAATGCATGTATTAAAAAATTCAAAAATTAACAATCATATCAGGATATAATATATATTTGCTTTAACATTTAACTGCATTTTTTTTATACAAATTTGATGCTCTCAAAATCTATTCGGTCACCTTAATTTTGCAGTGGAAAAATAATGAAATAGTATAATCCTACAATTCGAAACCATAAAAATTCTATTTGATTTATTTATTGAATAAATTGTTGCAAAATATCTGAAATTTGCAGAATTTTATAAAATAATGTAGCCATGACTGTTAATTTAATTTTACATCAAATATTTCGATAATTATACATGAGCAAATAAATGCTGCTAGAACATTTAGATGTTTAATCTAACATTAAACGATTATTTAATTCATTCTTTTTGCTTTATGTTAAATTATTGTTTATGAGTGATAACGGAAATTTAAAATTTTCAGTGAAAAAGGCATAGAAAAGTTAAAGTTGGCTATGAAGTTTTCAGACATCGAAAAGTGCAGAATTTGGTGCGGAAACAACAACAACAACAAAAAAAAAAAAAAAAAAAAAACACTAGCGATTTAAATTCTCCGATTCTTCAGATGAGTAAAAAAAGTAAACAAGTAAAAAAGTACTATAGTAAAAAAGCTAGCAGAGCTGTGCTTGCCATTGCTACCAGAGTGCACACAAGGAAAATATTTTCAACCAGAATTTTCTGCATCTGTTTTAGCTAGTCCTCACTGCAAATCTGAGGACTAATACTCCAAAAGCAGGCTCATCAGAAAGACCCAATAAAGGTTTTGTACTGTTGCATTCCTGTACAGGTTCATGCAATTTGGAGTGATTAACGATGACACTTAATAAACACACAATGTATTTGCCAGTATTATTCAGGACATCTCCAAAAACATGTTTACAGTCGTCCAAAAACTGCGACAAGCACATTGAAACAATCAGCAACAGAGCCTTTAGGCTGTAACAGTGAAGACAGCTTCACAGCAAAGTGCTAGAGTACAGCTCCCGACTAGGTTCAGTCTTCTCAGAACTCGACGTACTGTCGAGATTCTCGACGCTACAACTCGCGATGCACTCCACAATAAGCACTAGAATACAGCTTCTGACTCAGTTCAATCGTTCTTGGAGCTCAAAACACTCCAAGATAAGACTCGATGATGCACTAACTCGCGATACATTAAGAGACTCTCTCTACGCACTCCCCAATCAACTCAATACTAGACTGAAAATCAACTCGATAGACTCGAGATACTACTGCTACTCCGCATACAGGCAGGGTTTATATAGCTTTTAGCATGCATTCGAGAACATTCTAAGTCAAACCAGTAAGAACTCATTCTAAATGGTTCTCCATCCGTCTACGGCATATTGCCAATTTCGCTGAAAGATGTTGCCAAATGGGTGATTTCTCGCCAAATCTAGCAAATCCTAAACCTGCTTTGTGGGAAATCTATCTTACCGCAGCTGGAAATTTTTTAACAGTAACTTTCTGAATTTGCCAATAGTCAATTTTTTAAAAGTGTTCTGTTTTCAGGTTTTTAGAATAATTATGTAATAAAGACACAATAACACGCCGAATAAATACTAATTCAGAAGTCAAACAACAAAAATCAGCGTTATATTTACAAAATTTTCACAGTAAACAGTCACTGTGAAAATTTTGTAAATATAACGCTGATTTTTGTTGTTTGACTTCTGAATTAAATATGTAATACCCTGACCTTTTCCCTTCCGCAGAACTTCAACATCTAATCTTAAAAAATTTAAATTCTTTATCAAGTAGATTACAAATATTGCAAGAAAAGGTGGAGTTGCTGAAAACTCCTAACTGTGCAATCAACCGAAAAATTCAGAATTAAATATATTCCAATTAAAAACTGAATTAGAACTTCAATTTTTAGAGAGAATGTTTCTCAACAACATAGCTCCTGTGGTATTGTAAAATAATATTTTACATTAATCCTAATAGTTTTTTTTTTTTTTTTTTATTTTATTTTGTTTACTTTTTGCACACATTTTCATTTTATAAAGTAATTTCTGTTACGTTTTTGCTTAAATGAAATTTTCTATTTCAGTATTATCTTATTTTCTTTACATAAAAACTAACTGCAGAAAATGTACTAAAATACAAATATGGAACTGAAAGCAATGAAAACATTATGATTTTATAAATAAGTTTCCATTACATTTGCATTTTATTTTGAGGAAAGTTAGATTTCTTGAGTGTTCTGTGAAGTTGAAATAATTTTCTTAAATGATAGAATAAGAAATCTTGTTGGTTATGCATTTATAGATTAAAGTCAATTTTTATTTATATATTTATTTATTTAGGTCAATGAATTGAAACATATTAATGTTAAAGGAGACTAACGTAAACATATTAATAGTAATCGTAACAAATATTTTGAAGTGATGTCGGACACGCTAGCCGAAGAGTACAGTTGGGTAAGTGAAAAAAAAAGGGGGGCATTTAAATCCCTGAAGTTATCATAGGTTATTTTACATAAGTCAACATTTATAAATATATTTTTATGTACATCATCATTTACAAAATATCTTGATAATTTACATTACGTATAATATGAAATCTGCCAAATTAAGTCACACCCAGCACCCGTAGCTCTCAGCCTGAGTCAAATCTTAATTATTCAAAAAATCGAATAAAATAAGACCAGACTTCCATGAATAGTGCATAGTGCTACTAAATGCATATGTGACCATCCCAGAAGAAATAAAGCAGGTAGATATTAGCATCTGGAAAGATATCCCAATGCATGAAGGAAGAGTAATATATTTAGTGTATGAACCTGTTATGTCAAGAAGACTTTAAATGAATTAGAAGACAACATAAAATAGCAGTTTTATCTGATCGCAAATGTTTAAAATGTTATTTAAAATGTCTAACTTTTTTTTATTCTTAAAATGATGTTTAATCCTCATTTGTTCTGCTATTTAATTTTTATGATGTATTGTTACTTAGTTTGTTATCTATCCATTTGTCAGTAATTGAGCTGAATTAAGTAAAGCTTTGTTCTTTTACATTATATTTTACCGCTCGATCAGGCTGACTGCCGTACCAAAGCACTCGGGTTCGAATCTCGAAAAAGGTTCGGGGGTTGTAAATGCATAGTGTCTGTGCATCATGGGGGCACCCAAAATATGCTGCAAGCCGAAAAGTTCTTTCAAGAAGCTGATCGTAGGGAAAGAGAACTTGAAAATCCTTGGACTCGTCCTCCGTGTGATAGTTGCATCGCAAAAATGTTATGGTTTTTAATTAATTGACTTTCTGTTTAAATATGCAGTAATTATAATTAAAAATTCACAAGTAAATTTTCCATTTAATGTATTTTTTAGAGATAGTGCAAACTCATCTCCCTGCAACAATTGAAAAGAAAGGTGCTACTATAACAGTTAATCTCAAAAAGGTTGGTGGGTGGTAAATGTATAGTGTCTGTGCAGCATGGGGGCACCCAAAATATGCTGCAACAAAGTTGCTACTACACTCATGTCCATAAATTAAGGATAATTCGGAGTCACGCGGAAATCGAACTCTAAAATATACTAAAATATCACCTGTAACATCACAACACACATCTTCAAGAATCATATGCAAATTTTAGGAAGTAACCAGATGACACCGATGGTACTTCACAATGACGAGAATGTAAGAAAGTGATATATAACGAATACAGGCAAAGAAGTAAAATTGTTCGCAGGCACTTTATAAGCATTTCAGTGCAATAACCAAATAGTTCGCAGGGGCTTTATAAGCATTTCAGTGCAATAACCGACAAAGGACGCATTTGGATGATTTTTTACGTGGTAGAATTATCGGCCGTCTGGAATGTGGGCGTACCCAACTGGAAGTATCAGACAAACTTGGAATTGCCCAGAGTGTCATCTCCAGGCTTTGGCAACGATTACCAGATGATGGTAATGTGAGTAGACGTTACAGCACAGGTCGCCCCAGAGTTACAGCGCCGAATAAGGACCGGTATTTGGCAGTTACTGCCAAAACAAACAGGTGGAGCACAGCCTGAGACCTGCCTCGTCAGCTCTCTTCAGCCACTGGTACGACAATTTCAAGGCAGACCGTGTACAGACGCTTAGGGCAGATTGGTTTATATGTTCGTAGACCTGTCAGATGCGTTCCACTTACTGCAACTCACTGTCGCCTGCGGTTAGCCTGGAGTAGAGAGCATGCACTGTGGACACCGCAACAGTGGGCTTGTGTGATGTTTTCCGACGAGTCCAGGTTTAGCTTGCAGTCTGATTCTCGCCGGACTTTCATATGGAGAGCTCCAGGTATTCGTTACCACCAAGAAAGCATCATTGAACGACACCGTCACGGTGGTGTAGGAGTGCTCGTTTGGGGTGGAATTATTCTGGGTTCCAGAACTGACCTTCATGTTCAAATTGGAATCATGACAAGCCATATCTATCGGGACGTCATTCTGGAACAACATGTACATTTGTTTCGGGGATATCACCCGTACAGACTGGCCAGCATTCTCACCAGACTTGAACCAGTAGAACACGTGTGGGACATGCTTGGCCGACGAGTTGCAGCCCGTCAACCTCCTTCTACATGTCTACCGGAACTTCGGAGTGCATTGCTTTTTGAGTGATGTAATATCCCCCAAGATCAGATCAATAATTTGATACTCAGATGCCTAGGCGTTGTACGGACTGTATTGCATCGTCTGGGAGACATACAATGTATTAACAATCAAACCAACCATGTAATATTGGTTTTTTGTAAATAAGTTTTTTTTTTTTTGGTAATTTGCTCCAGGGAGAAAAGAAATCGCTAATTTTTTTAATAATATCAAACATATAGCATCTGTTTTTGCTCTTTACCTTTTGTTTAATAAATAAGCTTTACAAATAAGTCAAATTTGTTTTGCTTCTAACTTTTCCTTTGCCTGATTTTGCATTATCCTTAATTTATGGACATGAGTGTATAACAGCGAGTACTTTTGTGTACAGAAGCTGTCTTGAAAGCTTAGAATCTAAAATTTTAAGTTTGTATTTGTTTTTACTGAATTGTAAGTATTATAAATTCATGTGTTTGGAAGCGTCCGAGTTTCAAAAATAATAAAAGTATAAATGATAAATAATAAAACTTCAAAATAGTAAATCAAACAATCATCAAAATGTTTAGTACCTATTTAAAAATTTGGAGCTTTCTTTCAATTTTAAAGTAATTTAAAATTTAATAAATAGCTTTAAAACTCTTGCCAGTCACTGCTCATCTCAATGCATATAATAGCATTATAATTTTTTATAATAATAATGCATATTTTGTTTAATTTCATGAGGCTGAAGGAGACATTGTAAACTTATATTATGAATACGAGTCATATTTTGTAAAATTCGATGAAAGGCCATTCGAAAAACATGTATACATTGACAGAATTGCCGATATAAATAAAATATGTTATTAACAATATTAACTTCTTATTAATTAAGAAAAGGCTGCATTAAATATATTAAAAGGATCTTTTAAAATTTTTGCAGGAAATGAATTTAAGTTTCTCTTAAGTGAATGGATATTTTTATATCTTTATTACCGTATTTGCAGGCGCATAAGGCACATCTCCCTTTTTTTATACACATTTCATTATAATGAATTTACTGTATTTTAAATATAAATACAAAGTAATACTTTATACCCACAATTCATCTGGGGAAGAGCTTTTAATTTTCTTCATCAAAACCTAAACACTCATCACCATAGCTAAATGAAAAGTCACTTGAGACCTCTCCTAAATCAGCATTCGAGTCCTCATACAACAGATTGTCCTCTGTACCATCCAGTGTATTAATAATGCCACACTTCATACATGATTTAACCTCTGCCTCTGTTTTCACAGCATCCCAAGATGCTTTGACCCATTCACAAACTTTCCAAATGTTAGGCCTTCCCCTTCTTCTTGATGGTGTAACCTCAAAATTTGAAGCCTGCATCCAGCTTGCATGCTTTGTTACAGCAATTTCAACGTTGTTTTTGAACCATAATTTGCCAACAAACTTAAGAAACACCAAACAGTTGAAATTTCCCACTTAAAAGTCGTTCGCAAAAATTGCAGTTTTCATGCCAGATGCACATTTACTAAGCTCTCCGTAACTGTAATATTCCCACACATCGCAAGGAAACAAGAAAAAAATCACATAACTCCAAAAAAAGAGGAAATTTCCAGAAATTAATGCAATCAAAAACTGAGTATCGACATACAAGATGCACCTCCTTTTTTTCCCGACTTATTTTCAAAGAAAAAAAGTGCGTCTTATACACTAGAAAATTTGCTATTTAAAACTTTCTTACATTTATTGGAAAACAAATTGTTTTATATGCTTAATTTCATTCACATAACTATGCTCACTGTAGTTATTGGCTATACTAAATATTTGAATGAAGAAATGTAAGTTTTATTTGCACAAAAACTATTAGCATATGTTTTATAGCAATACACGCAAGTACACAAAAGTGATACACAAAAACTATGAGCATATAGTTTTATAGCAATTTATGAGAGCAAAGTTTTACATAAAAATGTAAATGAATCATAAACGCATCTGTTATATAATTTCAATACAATGAGATATAACAATAATCACTGAGGAAATCTGATATGATTGTGATGACTATATTCAATAATTAAAAAATTCCAAAGATTCCAGTAAGATTTTAATAACTGGAAGAGTAACTTCTTACTGGATCAATAAAACGCTTTTCTGCTGTTATCAGTTTTACTGGAGGAGATGTCTGAAATACTGCTATTGCGACATTATACTGATTAAACTAATGTAACACTGTGCGACACCCACACAGATCTTTAAAGCAGCAATTCTCAACAGGTGGTACACAAGATAAAAAATAGGTGGTAGGCAAAGAAACAAAGTTCAAAAATTCTATGAAGAAAAAAAGAACAATTGTTAGAAAATTCCTGTGATTGCACTTCCACTGAAGATTTCATAAATAACAACTTTTGGCTACACCGAAAAAAAGAATTTAAAGGCATTTCAAATAAAGCTAAATTTTTATTGCCTTTTCGCACAACCTATTTGTGTGAACAAGGATTTTCTTCCATGTTTTATTTGAAAAATAAATACAGAATAAAATTAAAAGTGGATCACACTTAAAGCTAAGTGAAATAAGGCCAGACAAAGAAATTGATCTCTCTTAAACAGGCCCAAATTTTACACTAAATTTAAGTATATAACTTAAATTTTGATAATTAAAATGGTAACCAATTCTTAATTAATATTTTTTATGTGTGCCTATTTAATACAGATAGCCAATAGCTTGTGCAAATGGCAAAACATTTATTTTTTCTATTTATATTGAGAAACTGAATAAGTATTATAAAATGTACAATAATCATACTGGTTGTACTAAGGTTTTTAAATTTTTGTTTAGATGGTATGTGTTAGTCAAAAGGTTGAGAACCGCTGCTTTAAAGCAATTAAATTTATGTCACTTTGTGAAGTTATACAAAAGTCGCAGTGTGACATTAACATCATTATCGCAGCATGACTTTACTACCATACTCAAAGACAAAGAAGCAACAATAACAAAAAAAAGAAGCCAAGAGAAAAAATTGGTATCTTACCTCTCAGCCTCCACATCCACAGGGCCTGTTTGCTCACATCCTCTTCTTGGGCGCTTCGCATTCCTATAATAAACAAAAATAGGTACAATTTTATTACCGAGACCATAATAAACCACAGTGACAGTACATGCATAAAAGCACCAAACTTGGCACACACATCCATTTAAATCATAAATTGACATCACATAAATTTAGATACTTCTAAATGCAAGTGAATTATGACTGCACATAAATTTAGATAGCTCTAAATTTTAATTTACCACTGAAATACTGGTATACTTTTTAAACTTTTTAAAAGTGCATCGAATCTATCTATTTAGAAATTGCCAGAGATGAAAAATTTGCAATAAAATTTTGACAAAGAAAAGGCATCATTCATGATTGTGTGTGATTATGACAAAGCCTCAAGGGCTATCTGCCTGTGCCTTTGTGGAGCACTTTCTAAGGGAAACTGGCTTGTATACACGTTACACATGGGGAAAACCACGAAAACGCCCAGCCCGTTCCTGGGATTCGAACCTCGGACCGACTACCAGCGTTCGGTGACTCCACCGCTCGGCCGCTGGTGGGCCTCATTCGTGATAGAAAATTAGGCTTAAACTATAGTCCAAGAACCATGAAATGAAACCATTTCATCGATAACTCAACAACTAAATGGCACCTTTAATCTTCTAGGTGTATCTACGGATTATTTCGTATTGAAAGATGGCTTTCCAAATCACGACACGCAGAATATTCTTGTCAGATTTTGATAAATACGAAATGGTTTCGAATGAATGCGGCAACTGGCAGTAGGGAAATAGCAATCAATAGAGAAAGATGTTACAGCGCGAGGTTCATAAATAAAAACCTCGTATCCAGCCACACTATCTGCCGACCTGTAGGCGATTTTCGTGCCGAAACCGAAAAATACTAAGAAGCCTTCGACCGAAAGCTTTGTGTATGCAAAAAGTTTGTGAAACAAAATTTCTCTTATAAAATAAAATGCAATTTGCACTGAACCCATGAATTACTTTTAAAGAAATTAATATCACCTAATTTACAAATAATTTCTTTTAGCATGGAATAAATACTTAAACAGGTATCTTACAATTACATGAAATAACGTAATCTTTAAAGGCATTGATGTATACAATATAAATATTTGCTTGTTATTTTATGAAATAACAGTGTCTGGGAAGCCCACTCAAATATCCTGTAGAATTTTAACAAATTATTTTATAGGATACAAATATGCATCTGTTTTTTTATGAAATATGTGAAATTCATGCAAATAAAATTAAGGATTATGAAATTTATTTTAATATAAATAACTCTGCAAAAAGAAATATTCAGGAGACTTTATTCCCCTTATTTTCCTATTATTGTCATCATAAAAAAAATAATAGCATTTATCTTAAAGATAATTAGCTTATTTAAAAAATACAATCTGTAAGCACTTTCTTTAACTCGATATAAGATCCATTTATTTTAAATACTTTTCTAAAACTTTTTATAAAAAATAAGAAAATAATGTAAGCACAAACCTTGTGGTTGAAAAGTTAGGCAAACCTTGGGTTCAGTACCCCTCAAATAAATAATGAAAACAATCTCAGATTTTATAGGATAAAAATTAGGTCCAAACGGGCAATTTTTTTCATTTACAGACAATCATTAGATGTTTGGGCTAATGCTACTTTGGACTAAAAGTATTTAAAAGCTACAATTTCAGACAGACTGTCTTGCACACTTAAAATACAAATGTTTTATTAATTACACTGCTTGCCTTAAAAATATGTTTCTTAATCAAAAATTTGCTAAATTTTTATAAAACATAAACTAATACTTATAAAAGAGCCTGAGGCAATTTGTTACAATTAATTAAATTGTTCAACGTTGTTTAATTAATTGTTTAGGCGGTCAGAGCCGGAACAGCTAATGAAGTTTATGAGACTGTGATATTACTTTCGGTTTTGTGAAATGAAGAATTACATAGGATACTTTCAGATTGAAGTTCTGTAGAAACAAAAAAGTAAGTACCATCCCTCTTTCTGAAGCTCCTTATTTGTTTATTGACTTTTGGTAATTAAAAGGTCACTAAAGGAGATATCAGCGAAAAAACATACATTGAAAACAAAGTTAAAACAAAACGTTGCCGACAAAAATATCCAAAGAAGTGATTTGGAAGTGCTGAAGAATAAGTTTAAAGTGTTCGAGACAAAGATAAATTCCAATTTCGATTCTTTGTTCGGGTTATGTATTGAAGAAAGTGCAGTCAAAAGTCTTTAATCCGGACATCCATAATCCGGAATGATCTATAATCCGGACCTCAAAGCTACAAATTTTCCGCGCATGCGTTTACGCATATGCATAATACGTTTACGCATGCGCGTTTAATGTATAACGGACGGTATAAGCTAAGCTAAAATTATCTATTTCAGTTAATGTTGCAGATTGTGTTGTTCCTTAATCTTCTAATTGGATACGGCTTATTATTTTCTTTTAGACTATTAGAGCAATTTAATAAAAGTAAGTTGGAACTTTCGATTATGTCAAACACAATTTCCGATACTGGAGCTGCAAAGAATCTACAAAGGGAAAGCATGTTTCGATGTCCATCAAACAAAAAGTGGAATTGCTGCAAAAAATGGATAAAGGCATATCCTTTGTTTCTCTAACCATTCCAAAATCTGTTTATCAATTTCAAGCTGCTCTGTGGGGGGGGGGACGTCACGGCGTGCAATGAACTGGAAATTGATCTCTCAGCACTATCCTCATCTTCATGGCAGATGTTTTTATTTTAATCGGCTTATAATTCGTTATTAAATGTAGTATTTCATCTCGATTTGCTCCCTCTTTGATATGATTTAAATCAAATTCCTCGTCATTATAAATATCACGAATACACATCAAATAGTTTTCTGGTTGCAATTTTCTAATTTCTATGCATAATGTATGCTTTACGCATGCGCGGGTTGAAAGAAATGTTTAATAAAGTAAGCAAATAAATATTAAGATTTTTTTGTAAATTTTGATACCCTTTAGATCATAATTGCTCTTTATTTCATAAATTACGGTTTTATATTTTTAATTTTATAATTTATGCATGCCATTTTACCAGATTTAAACTGATGATCTATAATCCGGGAAAACCGATAATCTGGAATCGCTGAAGTCATGACAAGTCCGGATTAAAGACTTTTGATTGTATTGATGCTTATGTAAAAGAGAAAGAAGAGATTGACGATATTGTCTTAGATGTAGAAGTCGAATTAAATCGTAAATTAGCTAAGCTTTCCAAAGAAATTGAATAGGAACCTTTGGTTTTCACGAATGCTTAGGTCAATGTTAAATTATCCAAAATTATTTTGCCAACGTTTTCGGGTAACTTACACGAGTAGCTTTCACTTAAAGATATTTTTTAGCCAGTGTTGATTCAAATCCTAATTTAACAGATGTGGTCAAATTACAGTACTTAAAATCTGCGCTAAGAGGAGATGCTAATCGTATTGTTCAGTCAATATCCATAGTTGACTCTAATTATAAATTAGCCTTTTCATTACTAGAAGAAAGGTTCTCTAATCACCACGAACAAGTGTATGTTCATCTGAAACGATTTATGAATATGCATCCTACGCAAAATGAGTCTGCGTCAGCAACATTAAATGTAATTGACATTTAGAGACTCTTTCACTGAACTGTGTTATCTTCAGTACAGTGGCTTTGTTTTGTATTAGCTGAGAAATACTTGGCGTCAGAGCAGAATCTTGTCTAATAGCGCATGCGCCACTAGAATCGCCGCTGAAATATATTTTCGATAAACTTGATTCTTGATGTACACATTCGGAGTTGCGAATCATATGTTACTCTGTAAGAAAGAAAGCTAGCACTAGACTGTCGCCATGGAAAATAAATGTATTGAAAGTAAAAGTGTTATTTTCTGTAATGTGTGTGTGGTGTTATTTTATTGCGATATATAGCTATTGACGAGAAATAGAATAATTCAATTCACCAAACACACTTGAATTGAATTATTCTATTTCTCATGAATAGCTATATATCACAATAAAATAACACCACACACATTACAGAAAATAACACTTTTACTTTCAATACATTTATTTACCATAGTGACACTCTGGCACTACGTTTCTTTCTTACAGCGTAACATACGAATCGCAACTCCGAATGTACGTTTTTCTGCTCATATCTCCTTTAGTGACATTTTAATAAGCAAAAGTCAATAAACAAATAAAGAGCTTCAGAAAGGGGGAGGGTACTTAAACTTTTGTTTCTACAGAACTTCAATCTGAAAGTATCCTAGTAATCCTTCGTTTCACAAAACCAAAAGTAATATCACAGTCTCATAACCTTCATTAGCTGTTCCGGCTCTGACTTACTGAGTTGGATCTTTTAATTTCTTATTTAACTACTTTTATTAAATTTCAGTTTACAATATAAAATTAGTTAAATTTTTACAAAATGTAAAATAATTACACTGCTCACTTTAAAACTATGATTTTTAATCAAAAATTTGTTAAATTTCTACAAAGTATAAAATAGATAATAAAATATGTTAATTCCAAATTCAGGCTTCCAAGTGCCTATATGTTCGGGTGGAGGACTATGTTATCCAAAATTTAATGACTATAGGCAACATTGTTTTTCAACAATGCGTAAACATACATATGTTCATGCAAATTATCATTATTTAGTTTCATGAAATATGATACAGGGTGATAATATTTGGTGACAACAATTAGAAAAGTGCTTCCGACATTTAAAGTGATTTGACACAAAATGCCATTTTGAAACTAATAGCCCTTCTGGGGTAATTCACATCTGTGCTTTAGAAAAAAATATAAAATTAAAAATATTAAAATAAAAGCTGAAAGATTTCAAATTTTATATTACACCCAAAGGGAATTCTTTTAATGTTTTGTGTGTTACCTTTAATTCTCAAATAGCCTGTTCTTCGTACATAAATCACATAAAATTCAAGTAAACAGCTATATAAAAAAAAATATTTAAAAAAGGCCTGTCTTCAAAATTTCCAATAGCCTTGCGTGCTAGAGGTAAAGAAATTTTTTTCCCATACAGCAATACCATTGCTCACTTTTATTCCATTATAACTGATGAAGTCACTTCAAATAATAAGGAAACTTTATGATGGTGTACAAGATGATTTGTGAACAGTCAAAAAATATTAGATAAGAAAGACATCCTACATTTTCTCAGACTAGCTAAGATTACAGGTCCACTCAATAATAATTCTATAATCTCAATAATTTCAAAATCCGGGTTAGATGGTAGCAACATTAGCTATGAGTTATGATGGAGCAGGTAACGTGATTAAAAAAGGGAATTGGAGCTCAGATTAAAGCTTTTGCTTCAAAAGCAATCCATATGCACTGCACTTCTCATTACATGAATCTTGTGTTCATATACTCATGCAACATTTCTGAAATTCACAATATGCTGAACAAACTTTAAAAAAAATATTCAAATCGGCAAAAAATATTAGACCTTTTCCGGACAAAATAGATAGCCTATACGGCATTGAGGCGTACCGCCACTTCTATCACAGCTTTTCCGATATCACCGAATTTAAAGGATCCGAAATTCGATCGAAAGCAAGTCTATCGAAATACTGTTCATTGTGATTCTGTGTTTTGTTAATACAAAGCTGCATTTTAGCAGTACCTTAACTTGTCTAGCTCATTTTCCAACTAAAATCTCAGTTTTCAAATTTCGAAAAGATTGTATATCACCGTTTTGCATCAGTTTGCGCTGATCATGTAAATGAAATTTGTGTAAATTTGTATAATTTGTGACATATAAAGATGATTTACCCTATCCGGTAACACATCGACGTATTTTCACTTAAAAAAAACATCAGAGAATTGCACAATATCGGCAATGTGCATCTTCCTTTGTTCAAGTACACATTGATGTAAAAAAGTCAAAGGAAATTGACAAAAATCCAGTTTTTCTTACTCTTGTAAAAAGCGCCAAATAAGTGGGCGATTCTGCACTTCACACCCTAATTTTATATTTGCTGCGTTGTTTCAAACAGAGAATAAATAGGATTAAACCAATTGTTTCCTTTTCCTAATATACTGTGAAAGCATCGATTTATCCGTTTATAGTTATATTTATAGTAAATTAATTGAATTCTGCTGCTATGCTCAACGATATATATAGTTAACAAAATAGCTCTAGACAAACGTTACGCAAATCAAACGACGCCAACTGTACTTTTAAATACGATGAAAATAAAATTAATAATCATGTACATACTAATGAGTGGATGAACTTTCGTTAAGTAACAATTACTGATGTAAAAAATTAAACACAAATATTAACACTTAATTAAATAGATAACCAATAGAATAGACTGATGCAATACATTAAAAGAATTTAACTACAGTTTATTATGAAAAACTTAATGCAGATAATTTAATTTTCATCAACAAAGATTTAACCGGGACATTGGTAGTACCGACAAACCGAGTGAAGTGCTAAAAAAATAAATAAAACAATATAAATACGCAAATATACATTACCTGGAGCTGAAAGGCTCGGACTCCATTTCAGAAATTTTTATTTTTATTACACAAGTAAATTACAATATATATACTACAATACAAAAATTTTAATGGCAAGAAAAAGTATTTATTACAAAGATTATTTACAAAAATATTATATACAAATGTTAATAGTTAGTAAGAAAAATTAGTATTTATATACAAAGATATTATATACAAATGTTAGTAAGGTTAGAATAAATATTTATGTACGAAGATATTAAAGCTTAAATATCTGAAAAAGAATTAGAAAATTATATAAAAAAATATATCAAATACAAAGATAAAATATCTGAAAAAGGAATTAGAAAATTTATAAAAAATATTAAAGATTCTTAAAAAGAATTAGAAAATTATATTAAAAAAAATCAAAAATACAAAGATATTTAAGATTAAATATCTTAAAAAGAATTAGAAAATTATACAAAAAATATATCAAACAGAAAGCTATTAAAGATCTTAAAAAGAATTAGAAAATTAGATCAAATTAGACAATGAAAAATATATAGAGAATTTATAATCGCAAGAATAGCACCTAGATCCAACAAAGTTAAAGTCTAGTATGAGCTAAGGCTCCTCTAAACCTTAGTATAGCCTTAGTATCATCCTTGAACCGGCAGGTTCCTTTCAACGGGCGCCTGGACGGAAGGGTCCTATCCTGATCGAAGTTGCGTCTCTTTTCGAACATTATGGGCATAAGTGTTGTTCGGCAGAGTGATGATGGCATGTCGATAAGCAATGTGGATCGTAAGCAATGATAGTCCAGCAGAAAGATGATTTGAAGATACCTGCACTTGGGGAGAAGTATTCAGAGGCTAACTCCTAGGTTGAAAGTCGCTGCGCTGAGGTATAGAAGGCGGCGTCGGTGGGCGGGGAGATCTTGAAATCTTCAGGTCAGGTGGGTGAAAGTGTCCAATGGGAGAAAAAGTTGGAATTTGGAAATAGAGCTGAGGGGTCTCATGCAAGCAAGTGTGTTATGTTCACAGATCAAAGATATAATTTAAGAGTTTTTTTTTTTTTTTTTTTTTTTTTATAATTAATTAGTTAAAGATGTTAGCTTCCTCACAAATAGTAAAAAGAATTAATAGTTTCTCCATGGGTGTGTCTGCGGCTTTTAATTGGTGTAAGCTATTTTTGAGAGTAGAGAAGAATTTAAATATGTTATTGTAGCCGAAAGTATTATTGAGTTCTTTTAGTGTAGATAGAATGTCGGTGAAAATGTTCGCGTTGGATGTAGTGTTGGTAGTCTGATTTCTAATGTCTTGTGTATTGTTGGAAGTAACTTGTGCATATGTTCTCCCTTGTGTAAGGTTTGGGGTGCTATTGCTTGGTGTAAAAGTGTGATTGGGTGATTTATTTAGGTTTCTGTTTTTGGGGAATTTCTCGCAACCGCGGAATGAAGCTGGATGATTTTTTTGGCAGTTTGCGCATGTGGGGTTATCTAATTTACCTTGTGTTGGGCAGTCTGTTGTTTTATGTTGTTGTGCGCATTTAACACACCTAGGTAAGAAGAAACAATTGTCTGATGAGTGATTAAAACGTTGGCAGTTGTGGCATTGTGGTGTAATGTTTTTGTTGATGTATTTTTCGATTGTGATAATGAACATACCTAGGTGTGTTTCACTGTAGATTTTGTCGATGTTTGGTGTTGGCATGAGTTGTATCTGAAATAGTGGCATGGGTTGTTTGGTTTTGAATCTTGTGAGTTGTACTACTTTGTGTACATTGTATCCGAGGTGTGTGAGTTCCGTGGAAATTTCATGTGTGTCAGTGGTAATGGGTAAGCCTCGGATAACTACTTTAATTGGGCGTTTGTGCTTGGGTGTAATGATATAATGTTCGATGTTATGTTTTTGTAAGTCTGTGGTGAGTTGTCTGTGATCATCTGTTGTTGATGGTAGTAACTTGAGGTATTCTCCACTTATTTTGGCGTAAAATGTAGCATTAGTCAGTGTAGTGAGTTTCTTGATGTACTGGTTGTGTGTGGCGCCATCTATCGGCTTAACCATAATTGGTGTAGGTGTGCTATATTGGGGAAGTCTTGTATCTGGTGTTTGCGAGCTGTTAATTTGTGTTGTGGGTTGGGTGGAATGAGTGTCAGGTTGCGAGAGTGCTGTGTAGCTGTTTTGGGTGGGTATACTGTTGGGTGCAACATTTACGGGTACCTTAGCAGTTTTGTGTGGTTTTTTGAATCCTTCCGTGTCGTCGTCACTGTCTGAATTATCACGTGGTTTGCGTTTCTGTTGTGTGATTGGCTGTGTAATGCTTGCATGGGAAAGAGCAATATTCAACTTACCCCTCAGCTGATCCAGCAGAGTCTTCTTCTTTTCTATCTCCTTTTTCAGAATGTCCGAATGATAGTCCGTGTCCGTGACTGGTCTGTTGGCCGATAAGTACCGGATGGTTCCGTAATAGCTAGTAATGCTCCTTTCTACTTCAACGATTTCTTGTCGGAGTGTAGCAATTTCCAGCTCCGTAAGAACGTGACCAGCATTGTCCTGGTCCATATCAGTGGCCGTCGTATTCGAGGTGTCCGCAACAGGATCCATACCTTTATCCGGTGGAACCGCTTCGCTACGGGGAGTCTGCTTAGTACGAGCCATATCGAGAGGTCACGATTTCATGAGCCGTAAAGCTTTTGCACTTCGTCGCGAAGTCAGTGGCGAACGGCCATGTGCCCTTTCTAGCCAATCAGAAAAATCAGTTAAAAATTACACTAAAATTTCATTGGATGGATTTGCACCGTTTGCTAATTGTAAATTTCGGCCCCCTCCCAGACCCGAAGCACTTGGCGACATAAAGTTCGAGCGTTTTCACTCTGCTCTTGTTAACAACCACTGATCAAGGAAACGTCAATGCTTGTCAAAATTCATGATGTAACCCCTCACAAAATTGATTCTGGCCCTTTTTTGACACAAAAAAATTTACTAAATTAAGTCCTTCAGTGTTTTTACCTTTTTTTCACTGTAGAAGGCAGTTACTCTTGTTAAATTTAACATTTGGCACTAAATTTTACCTCTTTGCGGAACCCTCTTTTTGGCGATAAAAATAATTCTTTGATGATGTGGGGATAAAGGCATTGGTCATTGCAAATTCGAATCCTTTGTTACCATTTCAATTAATGCTGGTGATTTTTTTAGTCTAAAACAAACACTTCGCTTCCGAAAACTGTCAGATTTAAATTGAAATGAGTTTCACTTCAGTTTTAGACAAACGAAATAATTTGACTAGCTACTCGGGAGAGGCGGAATATCTTATTCTAGCAAGTACGGTTATATAAATGGCAGGGAAAACTTTCTACTACCACCTTGCAATAAACTTTCATTTAAACCTCAGGACCCCGTAATATTTACACAAATTTTGTGGGACTCCATAAGTATTGCGCAAATAAGACACACTCATGAGTGAAACTCTCAATTTTTTTCACTTGTACTGTAATATACTATTGCAGTTTCAGGTCATTCCCTTTAATTTCTAATTTTAAGACATAGAACGATGTGAAATTTTTAAATATGTAACAAACGAAATGACAGCTTCACGTGCAAAGCAAGGAAAATGAACGTTTATATTATAAAAAGAATGCGTCGAAACGTTTTTGTTTTTCCCTTTGTCTGTATTGTCTAGCTTTTTTTATTTTCAGATACATTGTGTAAAAATATTTGATAACTGTAAAATTATTATATTAAGTTAAAGAAATATCAAAACTGCTAAAATTTTGGCAACATCCTACTGCATGTCCCGCGACCAACACGGGAGTCGTGACCTACAGTTTAAGAAACCCTGTTCTAGGTAAAATCCTAGTATACGGAACAGCATTTGACGCGACTTTAAAAATCGTCGCCAACACCAAAATGACACGTTTACTGCTCATCATAATGCCGCCGAATCCCGTATGTACTGCAAACTAGAATTAAAACGTGTTCTCTCTCTCACACACACACACATACCATATCCATATATATATATATATATATATATATATATATATAATTTATTTACTAAATAATATTGATTATATTTATCTTCTAAGATTAATTATAGTAGATTTATCTGAAAAGAGTGAATCCATACTTAGTAAGTTCTATTTCGAAAGATGTTTTTAAGCAACTTGAATGAAAATTGTTAAAAATGTTTAACGGGGACTGGAATTAAATCATGAATAACAAAATTTCAATTGTAAAAGGAATAAATTAAAAGCAAGAATTAAATTAGATACAAATATACATATAAATTATATGCGTTGCTCTAGTTATTTCGTGCACTATTTAGGAATCTTTTACTTGTTGTAGAAGGGTTAAGGCGACTGTGCCTGGGCACCCTGTTGTGTCCAAACACCGTTCCATCGTGATACACCAAGACTCCATTAAATGTGATCACATTTTTCCAACCGGGATAGTGATTAGTGACTCTGAGTACCGTACCGAAAGGCTCGCGCTCGAATCCCGGAGACTGCATGGATGTTTGTAAATGTATAGTGTCTGTGCGGCATGGGGGGCACTCTAAATACGCGGCGGGCCGAAAGTCTTTTTTCGTTTTGGAATATATGAAAGATGTTATATTATATGTTAGTCTAAACGCATATTCATCTAATATCCTGTAGAATGTGTCGCTATTCCACTTGACCCATGTCCATCCATAAACTCTATTGATATACCATATTAAAATTTAAAAGAAACCTTGTTTAAAAAAATGTATTTGTAATATTTGGATCGTATTAACCGAACTGTTGATCATAATAAGCGATGTATTTTCCATGTTTTCGTATACAAACTGAAGGGCGTTCTGCAATTCGATAACAATATCCAAATGATAACATTATTTTTCACATTGGACAGCTGATGTTTATCCATTTTCACAGTCGCACTTTCCCGTAATTCTGATAATACTCTGTTACATGCAGTTGAAAACAAGTCTGAAATCATTTTTTCCAAATGCAATTGAAAAATAGATCACTTGTACTGTTTCTGACAGAATTTAAACCACTTCAGAATTAATCAGGTTTACATGAATACAAAGCGTTATTATGGCAATGGTACGCAAGTCGCGAAGAAATTTTGGGGGGTCGCTAAATTCAAAAAAAATTTATTTGACAACAAAAAATATAACGGCATATGAAAAGAATTTTGGATGTTTAACATTTACTAGGAATTTTAAATTAATCATTTCCATATATTAATTTTGATCGTATTGTTTTCCCCTTGATCCAGGCGTTATGCTTGAACAATTCGAGAATCGAATTTCAAAGCGCGCAGCGATAATTGTAATATGCATAGTTTACACACTTGTGTTCCCTATTTCTAACCAAATTTGTTGTCAAGCAAGCATATAACATTTTCGAAGTATTGGAAAATTCGATTGCGTGCTTGAAGGATGATAAAAAAAAAAAAAAAAAAAAAAAAAAAAAAAAAATTCCAGTTTTGTTCGATGGCTACACAAAGAGGGTACAATCCTAGAACGCGGTATGGTCTTGGCGCGAGTTTGAAAATTTTCGCCAACACCAAAATGACCCGTTTACTGCTTATAATAATGTCGCAAAATTCACCCAATCCCGTGTGTAACGTATACTCGGATTAAATCGGCAAGAGTGAAAATGGGAATGATGGTCAGACATCTAATAAACATTTTTCTTTCTACTTCTAATAAGAAATCAAGTAAATATCAAGAAGAGTTTATTAGATGCTGTTTTACATGTTGCATTATCAGTGGAAAATGAATATCCGTTGTGTGTTAAATGCAATGAAAAATCAATGCATGAAACCTGTTAAATTAAAACTATATTTGGAAACTAAACATAACGATTTAGTAAATAAATCTGATTAATTTTTAAGAAATTAACTAACAGCGTGAAATATCAAAATGTATTTTTGAGAAAATATACAACAGTTCCTGAGGTTTCATCGGCATCCTTACAAATTTCATATTTAATTACGAAAAATCTAAAACCTCATACAATTGGAGAATCGCTCAATCTTCCTTTTCGGCAATAAAAATGACATCAATTATCCATGGAGAAAAATACAATAACGACTTAAATGATACGAAACAGTCACGATTTTATTTGAATTCGAAAAGGGGGTGGGATAGAATTCGGAAATATGCAACCGGGAAAAACCGGCAACTATGAAAAAACGAAATAAATAGGCGTAAAATGGACGAAATACGTTAGTCTAAACGCATAATTCATCTAATATCCTGTAAAATGTGTCGCTATTCCACTTGAGCCATGTTTATACATAAACTCAAACTGATAAACCATATTAAACTTTAAAAGAAACCTTTGTTTAAAAAATGTATTTGTAATATTTGGATCGTATTAACCGAACTGTTAATCGCAATGAGTGATGTATTTTTCATGTTTTCATATACAAATTAGAGGAATTTCTGCAGTTCGATAACAATATCCAAATGATAACATTAAGGGGCATTTACTGTATTTTACAATTTCTGATTAACAGGGGGGGGATTCAAACTCTTGGTTGACAGAATGACACTTTGCATGATTTTCCTTTCAAGAAAATATGATTTTTTTTTTCATCTGGAATTGGATCATTATCCATTTTTTGGCGCATGGCTGTAATATTCTGTCACTAAATTCCAAATTCTTTAGAAGCAAATCTGGCTCCACTGTACCCGAGTAGTTAAAACTGTTGACTACTGCGTTGGCTTTTGTGATTTTTACTATGCAATCAGTTTTCCTTAGAAATTACTCCACGAAATCAAACCTACGTTATTTGGCCAATGTGCTTGGCCAAATAACCTAACCTAACATTTGAAGGAAATCAGCGTGAAACCAATTTTGAAAAATACATAAACAAATAAGTAAGTAAAATTTTAAAAAAATTCTGAAAGTTTTCAGATTTTATATGACATTCAAAACTGCGTCTTTTAACGTTTTGTGTGTTCACACTCAGGCCACATAATATTCAATTCAACAGCAATATCGCAAAATGTTTAAAAACAGAACATCTGTAGACAGTGTCGCGCGCAGGAGATAAAAACACTTTTTTTCTGTACGGTGTTGCCACTACTGGCTTTAAAATCGTTGAGTTTGTTAATCAAAAATTCCTTAAAATTTTCCAAAATATGGAAAAAATTCGAAATTCAAAATTCGTGGGTCCAGGTGCTCATGTTCGGGTGGAGGATTACGTTATTAAAAATTGGATGACCGTAGGTACCGTACTTTCTTCACAGTGCTAGAAACATGCATACATTCATGCAGCTTCTTCATTATTTAATTTCTTTAAATATAATACAGGTCGGTAATATTTGGTGGCAACAATTTAAAGAGTGATTCGCCGTTTATAGTGAAACGCCATAAATGCCGTTTTGAGACTAATAGCCCTTCTGGCTCACCGCCCGCTCGGGTTAAAAAATTAGGTTATGTTAACTGAATACACACAGTATTGTAGGGGTATCACCTTCAGGGATGGGACGCCTTTGTGGAGGTCTTTCTCAGGAAACTAGATTATACTCATGTTACAGACAAGTGAAAAACCAAGAGAAGTACTCATGTAGCCCACTAGTTCGAAGAGGTTTGCAATTTTAGTCGAACTACCGGTATTGAGTGGTCACTCGTGGGGTTTTGGAAAAGCTAAGATTGATTTTTTAAAAAAAAATATTTTTATTTATTTATTTAACCAAGATTAAACTAAATGTGTTCCACATTTTCAAAGCAACTGAATATGATTCTTACTTCGTTACTTGTTTACAGATCGTTACAGCTAGCTCAAGACAGGGATAAAAACTAAAGATAACTAAAGACAGCTTTAGTTTAGAAACTAAAGATAACTTCAGTAACTAATTAAAATAGAGATTTCTAAACTAAACTTTAGTTTAGAAAAATTAACCTTGATCGAAACTTAGTCTAGAGAAAATTGTTTGGCGCGTGTTGTCTTGCCTCTGTCGTCCCCCCCCCCCCCCGCTTGAAACAAGATTTTTCGTTGTTTCACTTTTCATGCGAGCCAGTTGCCTTTCGGAAAAACGGAAGATATAATTCTTTCGTTTGTCCAGTATTAACAACTAAGCTATTTAAAAGAAATAGATGCAATTCTAAAGAATATTATCTATTTACATTTTAATATGTTTAAGTAAAAATGCACTTAATTCATGATACATCTAATTATATAGAATTGCATTTTATATTTCCTTCAGTTTTTAAGTACACAAGAGATACAGAACATTCCTGTGTTACCCTAAATGTATTATGTACCTGTATTATCCTTTAAAATATTCCGTTATTCCACCTGGGACGTCTCTGCCCATAATCTCCACTTTCAAAGGGAAAAAAAGGCCCTTCTGGACGATCGGTAAAATCAACCCTTTCAGATTTTTCATTATTATTTTTTAAATTGGCGATGTTGGCGACATAAACAATTTCGAAAAAAATTAAATACTGAAGACCATTTTGACACTAAATCCAGGTAGTCGTAAATTCTAATAAAAACTAGCTGAAGTGGACTGAAGTTTAGCTTTCCTATTTTTTTTAGCCCAAAGGGCGTTGGCTCAGCAGGGCTATTAATTTCGTTTTGGCATTTTGCGTGGATTCACTATAAACAGCGAATCACTTTTTAAATTGTTGCCCCCAAATATTAGAGCCTGTATTATATTTAAAGAAATTAAATAATGCAGAATCTGCATGAATGCATGTATGGTTCTCGCATCGTGCGGGAAAAAAAAAGGGGGGGGTTACTTAGAGACGTTAAACTCTGAATATCGTAGTTCTCTACCCGAATATGGATACCCGGAAACCCGAATTTAGAATTTCTTTTATTGTCTATTTCATATTTTGTAAAACTTGTCAAAACGAATTTTTGATTAGCAAACTCAATGATTTCAAATCAAGTAACGGTAACATTGTATTGAAAAAACACTTTTATCTCCAGCGCGCAAGACTATCTGTCGGAAATTCTAAAGATATGCTGTTTTTAAATATTTTTAGCCCAAATGCTCTCGAAATGTGTATGTGTAACGTAATGTAATATATACGAGTGTACTGCAACCCTCCTGGCCGATAATAATAGGCCTCATGGTTAACGCAGCACAACCAACACAAACGTGTATATGTACGTAATTTAAAAAAAAAAAAAAAAAAAAAAAAAAAAAGCCCCTTTGAGAGTAATATAACACGTGAAAGCCTTTCTATTTTATTTTATTTATTTATTTATTTTTTAAATTATGGCGGGCACTAACCGATTATAGGCGTTGCCCCCTACTAAGGTCAGAAAAGGAGGTCGTTTTATTATGGGGCCGGCGGCCACCGTTACGTCCTATGAAGGCACAGACAATTTACATACATGCCTTCTCCGGGATTCGAAATCAGGCTCTTCGGTTACGGTTACGTTCCCGTCTGGACGGCAGGTTTCCTAAATTAATGTTTTGTTAAATTACTGCAAAGTACACGAGGACTATCTGCCTGAGAGAAGGGATGCCTTCGTGGAGGAGTTCCTAAGTGAAATTGGCTCAAACTGGGGAAAACTAAGAAAACACCCATGCCAGCCCGTTAGCCAGGACTCGAACTACCAGTGTTCAGCGACTTTAGCGCTCGGCAGCTGGTGGACCTCCTACGTTAAAATTTAACTGCTATGAATAGGAATGGCATAACTGTTAAGCATTGATAGGGGATGTTTACAGGCTACATTTAAAATGGTTTATTTTACTCTGACAAAAAATGAATAAAGTTTTTGGAACCTAAACAATGAGTAATAAAAAAGATGTAAAACCAATCCTTTTTATGCCAGTCATATTTTATGTTGATTTTACTTTCTTACTTATATCATTTTCTTCTTTCACATAATTTCAAAATTGAGCGTGAGTCATTGTAATGACAAATCAGAATTGCTTCAACTGCCTCCACTGCAAACTTGTTACTTTTATCCGATTCCTGAGGACCATTAATGAAAATATTCTCTGGAAATTTGCATCGTGGGCTAGAATGACAATTAGCTTAGCTTTCTTGGATATGATTTCCGATCAGTATGCTTTGTATCTGTAAGAAATTTAGCCATTTTCAAAGTAATCACACAGTTTTAAATAGTATTTTTTTTTTTTTTTTTTCCCTAATTAATCTTAGTTACCTTATGGCAACCCTAGCTACTATATGAAAACGTTGGAAACGAAAAGGTAGATGTAAGGAAATTCATGAATCACGAAGTTAGTTCACTTCAACTGCAGTGTTTTAAAAGGCAGATGCAAAGCTCATAAACAGTATCTATTTTTCCGCTTTGGCGCGTATCGAAAGATGCAAAGTCAACAGAATTTTATTCGTATTTTCTGTTATTATATTCAGACATGTCCTTTAGTTACTCGCTGGGAATTTAACTTTGCTCTTGCTGTTGCCTTTCACCCTAAAGAACTCGGATATATCTCTAACGAAATGAAAGAACTTTGTTTCTTTCTTCTTTTTTCCGGTTGGCTAGGTACAGTGGCTCCCAAAAGTGTTCGAACACTTATGATTTTCATTGAAATAGGGCTCTATCCATTAATCAAAAGTAAACTTTTTCAATGAGATTTTAATAATAAGATCTATTATATAGCCTCATTTATCTGGAATAGTCATATATCTGGAATCATATATCTGGAATATCTGGATAGCCTCATTTATCTGGAAATTGTTAAGATCAGATAAATCAAATATTGCCACAATAGATACTTCACGTGTATATACTACCCCAATTTACAATGAAAGAAACAAGCACAGAAACTCAATGTATCAGCTCAACATACAGAAAACTATCGATAAGAATTCCTGAGCATAAAGCCAGAATTATAATTAAAAAAGCAACTAAAACCACCACTAGGTGGTGTTGCAACAAAGACCTTCCTTTCAAGCTTCCCTACATATGAATGCAATTTTAAGTACAATAATCCTGCAGAAACCAAAGAACATGGCAAAACCATCCATTACAACTCTAGCTAAAAAAAAAAGCAGAATGGTCAACATATTTAATTTGTGTTTACATATGGTTCTGGTACATCAACCTAGAGTACTAACATATAAAGGATACATATATAAAAGATATATATATAATGATATATAGTTACATATATATAAATGAATGAAACACCTATATATGACATTCATTCGGTTCAACTTGATGCCCGGCTGGATTAGTGTCGCTGCTGCTGCCAGAGATGGCAGTTCAGTGTACTGAATTCTGCATGCACTGTGGAAAGAAAAAAGAACTTCCTTCCACACAGCATGAAGGTTTTGTGGTATATTGAATGCAGAATTCAGTACAGAGAGCAGCCCCATCTGGCAGCAACAGCTGCAATTTGACTACACTCTAAGTTGAACTGAACTTGGATGACAGATAAGGGGGTACTTCATTCTATGTGGCTTCAATTCTGTACCAGAGTTCATCAATCATAGTGACAGATGAGTGGTCACATGCCAGTCTCTTGGTAACCCATAACTAGATGTTCTAGGTGGATGAGAGATATGGAGAACTTGCTGGCTAGAGCAACAATGGAATTGAATTCCTCTGTATTGACCACATATCCTTACTGTCCATCATGCATTATTTAGTCGAATGATTTCATTACTTAGGCCTCGATGATAGGGCACATTCATGAGCCTTAACAAGTCATAAATGTACCAGTGGCCATCCAGATTACCAGCTATGAGACCAAGATATAAACTGAATGTCTATCCACGGCACCCCACATTAGCATGCCACGAGCTTAGGCATTATGACAATAACAAATGCAAGTTGCCATCATTCGTGCTACTCCCTGCCTCCATGATTGAATACATCCAACATCATGCTGTATGCAGAACCGCGATGTGATCGAGAAGATGACTTGGTGCCATTCCTGTGTCCAGTGCTGTTGTTTCTTGCACTGGGTGTAACCTGTCTCCACGGCAATAACAGGGAAAGGCATAAAAAAGATGCTACACATGTCATCCTGCACAGGAACCAAGTTTGACTCAAATGTGCCATGGTTGTATAATCTTCAAGGTCAAGAGGACAACATATATAAATATATATCCTCTTGGATATTAGTGGCTCTGGTCATTGAGATCCCACATGGCACCCTGCAGGATCCTACTGGACCTATTAATTCCCCATTCACTTGACAGTAATGAGTTGAGTTTCCAACTTACATGAGTAGCAATGTTGTGGAAAATAAACTGCAGTCCCGAAAGGCCGTGATCCTGCCACAGTCAAACTGTGATAAGTGCTGGTAAAAGTTCCTCCTCACGTGAGGATAACAGACCTTAACACCAACAACCAAAGCTGAAATGTGATTTCCATGTTAAACTGTAGAGACAGGTATTTTTGGAGGCAGTCAAGATGAAAAATTAACAACGCCTTCACCAGGAATCGAACCGTTGACCTCTCAATTACACGCTGAATGTGCACACCACTACACCATGAAGGCTCGCTAAGAAGGTGGGAGAAATACCTTATAAAACAACTGCTGTCCAATCTTTCCATTTACACACAAGACAGATGGTGTTGCTTATACCTGCTCTGTGTGCATGTTCTGGAATGCATATCCCCACATATATTATTTTTCAGGCAAAATTTGCTGTTTGTTACATGTTGCCTTCATGGTACAGGAATTTTAATAGCTGATCAATGTGTGTTGTGTGGGTGAAATATGTAAATAAAAATTCTAGCTTTAATTTGTTTACTTTGCTGTTTTGATCTAAAAATTGTAAATTCTTATAATAAATCTCTAAAATGCAATATTTTCAAATTAATACATGTCACATAACTGTTGCATTATGCTGGTGATGCAGATAGTTTTGCAAACTGAAACTCAAATGGCCACCAGTTATTAAAATTTTTAACTGCCAACAGGAAATTTGAGAGGAATAACTTTTTCACAACTCTCCTAAGCTTTCATTTTAAATGGGTTACATTCCAGCTCTTGCTTGCTGTTTAGCAATGATGTTGCCAAATTATCTCTCTTTCATCAACTGTATAATTATAATGATGTGCAATTCATTTTAAAACTGTGCTTCTCAAAAATAAAGAAAATTTTCTTTCACTAGCCCGTCTGCAACTTTATGTAATTATATATATACATTCCATTACCATCTATAACAACAATCATGATTAAAAACATCTGAGTCTCCTCCTCTAAATTATTACACATGTAGAAATAATTAAGAATATATATATTAATTAAGAATACATATATAGAATAATAGAATAAATATATAGAATAATAACAATTTAATATGGTGAAGTATTAAAACTGAATCAAAAAATTGAAAAAAAAATTGCAATAAAAGTAAACTCATACAAAAAATTGAAAAAAAAATTATTTTGTATATTACGTATCTAATATCGAGTCACATCCGAGCCGCTTGCCATCTGTACCTTAAAGATTTCAGATAACAGGTTTTTATCATTATATTATTTTTCAAGTGTTTCAAGTTTCTTAAAAAATTTGAATGCTTCAAACTTAGTGTTATATTCTCATTTTCAATCACATTCATGTCCATAAATTAAGGATAATTCGGAGTCACGCGGAAATCGAACTCTAAAATAAATATATCACCTGTAAAATCACAACACACATCTTCAAGAACCGTATGCAAATTTCAGGTAGTAACTAGATGACACTGATGGTACGTCACAATGACGAGAGTGTAAGAGAGTGATATATAAGGAATACAGGCAAAGAAGTAAAATTTTTCGCAGGCACTTTATAAGCATTTCAGTGCAATAACCGAATAGTTATGACACAAAGGAAGCAAATGGATGATTTTTTACGTGGTAGAATTATCGGCCGTCTGGAATGTGGGCGTACCCAACTGGAAGTATCAGACAAACTTGGAATTGCCCAGAGTATCATCTCCAGGCTTTGGCAACATTCCAAGATGATGGTAATGTGAGAGTAGACGTTACAGCACAGGTTGCCCCAGAGTTACAACGCCGAATGAGGACCGGTATTTGGCAGTTACTGCCAAAAAAAACTGGCGGAGCACAGCCTGAGACCTGTCTCGTCAGCTCTCTTAAGCCACTGGTACGACAATTTCAAGGCAGACCATGTACAAACGCTTAGGGCAGATTGGTCTATATGCTCGTAGACCTGTCATATGCATTCCACTTACTGCAACTCACTGTCGCCTGCGGTTAATCCTGGAGTAGAGAGCATGCATTGTGGACACCGCAACAGTGGGCTTGTGTGATGTTTTCCGACAAGTCCAGGTTTAGCTTGCAGTCTGATTCTCGCCGGACTTTCATATGGAGAGCTCCAGGTACCCGTTACTACCAAGAAAACATCATTGAACAACACCGTTACGGTGGTGCAGGAGTGCTCATTTGGGGTGGAATTATTCTGGGTTCCAGAACTGACCTGCATGTTCAAATTGGAACCATGACAAGCCAAATCTATCAGGACATCATTCTGGAACAACATGTACATTTGTTTTGGGGCGCCATGGCCGCACAATTTGTGTTTATGGATGAAAACGCCCATCCTCACCGTGCAAACATCGTAAGCGAATGCCTTCAATCGGCGATATCACCCGTATGGACTGGCCAGCATTCTCACCGGACTTGAATCCGGTAGAGCACATGTGGGATACATCGACAAGTTGCAGCCTGTCAACCTCCTCCTACATGTCTACCGGAACTTCGGAGAGCATTGCTTTTTGAGTGGTGTAATATCCCCCAAGATCAGATCGATAATTTGATACTCAGCATACCTAGGCGTTGTACGGACTGTATTGCATTGTCTGGGAGACATACAATGTATAATCATACCATAGGTTTTTTTCTGTAATTTGCTCCAGGGAGGAAAAAAATCGAAATTTTCCTTCTTAACAATACATATTCTTTGATTCTAACTTCCATGGTACCGTATATTAGTATTAAACCGATTTTGTTTTATACGACAATAAGTATTTTGCTTAGTTCAACATGCACTGCACATGCGATTCTCGAGGTTACCTGAAATTTGCTTTGCCTTTCTAAAAGACAATCTAATTGGAGCTGTGAAAAATTGGCTCTATTCCAGCTGCCCGAACGACGCTCACCCAATACACAATTCGCCAATAAAAGTGATCGTTTCCAACGTCGGTGCAAAACTCGCTTTTTTGGGGGGGGATCGCCATATGAAATTCCCTGAACTTCTTGGTCAATTTTCAAATTCCCTGACTTTTTCCAGTTTTCCAGGTAGCGTGGCAACCCTGTTGCAAAAATGCTACATAAATGCAGCCAATCAAGTCATTCTGGGAGAAAGTATGGACCAAGTAAAAAGTCTCCTACAATGCTAGAGCACATACTGAGGGCAAATTTGCACTGTGAGGCATGCATACATGTAGCATGTGAGTTTTTATCTGCCCAAGTACGCAAGCTGTGTATGTTCATCACACCCTCTAGTGAGAAGGTAGCCTCATCAGTGACGAGATCACTTGCTGTGAAGTTTTGGTTTGCACAATTTTTTTGCAAAAATCACCACGCAAAATCTATGTGCTTGTTGTAGCCTTCCGGTTCCAATGTCCAGATGCATCGTAAATGGAAAGGATGCAGTCCTTTGTCATGTAAAATACGCCAGACAGGGATATGAGTATCTCGGGCTACAACTCATGTACTTGTTGAAGGATTATGCTCCAGATCTTGGAGAATGCTTTCTTTTGGAAAAAAACTGTCCGAGTTATTCGTTGGCGACCGGCATTTGGCTTTTGCATATCGAATGAACTGTTTCGCACAATCGTTGATGCAGAGTGGCAAGGCAACTTTCTATATCAGGATATTTCTCGTGATTCATTCACATTGCTTTTCATCGATTGCAGCTGGGCATGCATACATCAAGTGCACGTCAGCCATTTTGTGGTATGCGTAACTAGCCATACTACTGCCAACGCATCCACGGCTTCAATGGAGACAATCTCCGTTTCCTCAGCTGTTGCTTTTGTTAAATGTTTTCTTGAATCACCATGTATTTTATCTCTCTTAATTAATCAATCAATTTTGAAGCCCTTTGCATGACATTAATAGTAATTATTAATTAAACTTTATCCCATTTTTGGTGTATCTGTACGTTTACACACACAAACATATATATATGCATTTGAATGCTAGTATAATTTCATGACCCCCTTAGTAATAAATAAATGAAATGAATGAGTTTATTGCTTTTGAATAGCGTAGTTTGTTAATTAATTACAGAATAAATTTGAAAGAAAAAATTAAAGTCGTTTTGCGTAAATGACAATACACTGCCATAAAGAAGATAAAAACATTTTAATTCCAAGAGTGGCAACCCATTTCTTTTAAATCACCAAGTCTCTTCATTAAATTCAAAATATAAATATCTTAAGCATTGATAAGCAACAAAGATTTTAGATGTTGAGGTTTTAACTCTTTGGCTGCTCATCCTGCGATTTCCACGGGCAACTCAAATGTAGCAAAATCTGCTCATCCCCCGGGCATGTGTTTTTCTTCCTTTATTGAGGAGCGCATCCCGTTTTTTCCCATTGAAATAAATTATATACAGTATTAGACGTTTAGTTTACATATTGGCCAACAGATATTGTTAGTTCTCCACTAAATTGCGGCATTTGAAGGCACGTGGTATTACCGCTCAAACTTCACTTTTTGGTGTTTTTTTTTACAGAAATGGCTGCTAGAAAACATTCAGCAATTATCTTAATTATTTAATTAAATTATTGAATTATTAATTAGATTGATCATTAACTAGATTTATTGAATCTGGTGCAAAGACCGTGAAGTTAGACTTTGTCTTGAAACCTGTTTTGAACTCTATCATACTAAACTGCATTTCTACGGTAGTTTTTCCTCAGTGCTTTATATTTTCTTAAATTTTATACATTTTGCTTTTTTATATTATGCAATAAATATAAATTAACTGTAATTCGACTGAAATTTATTTAGAAAAATTTTTTGGGGGGTGATAACATCTGAAATTGTTTTTTCTGGCAACTTTAGTTTCTCATGATAAAAATTTATATTATATATATATATATAAGTATTTTATAAAAAGAAAAAGCTCATTTTTCAATTCTCCAATATATATAGAATCAAAATATAGGGAAAAAAAAGTTTTTTAAGCTATTTTGGTCTACAAATTGAGCAATCAGACAGTTAATCAAATGTTCCTTAAATTTGCACAAAATATGAAAGTTGTGCTTCAGCGTTCAGATGAAGACGGTGTTCAAAATTTGGTGGCTCTAAGTGCCACAATTATTTCACAATGCATTTAAATTTGAAAGACAAATACCTGCACTTTGCCAACTGGCAGCATACTTCTTTTATATCACCAGGTTTTCTGATATATTTGAAACATAGATATCTTATATGTTGCTGAGTGGCAACATAAACCTTTTAAATTACAGAGTTTTTAATCAAAAGTTCATTAAATTCACACAAAATAAATAAAAAAAAATCAAAATTCAATCTGAGGTGCTCATGTGAGGGATTATGCAAATTAAAAAATTGGCAGCTCCTATGTTTCACCCTTATTCCCTTATGCAAGGAACATACACACATAAATATTATTTATAATTTAGTAATAAAGATATTAATTGTAAATAAAAAAAACATGCATTAAAAGCTGCAGTAAATCAGTGGTAATAATTTAAACTAAAATCAAAGCAAATTCAAATATCATACTCAGCAGAATAAGATTTACACTTGATAAGGCCCTAAGCTATTTGAGATTTGGGGACCTTTATACATCTGTTATAATATATTTTAATTCTATATACACTATATTTTAATTGGGGGGGGCAAGAAAGTGGGGACCCTAAGCTATAGCTTGTGTAGTTTATACGTAAATCCAGCCCTGATACTCAGTTTGACAAAGTTGGAAAAGTGAAATGATATAAAAAATTTCAAACGATTACTGCACAAATGAAAAAACAAGTGAAATTATAAAAAGTAAAAAATAAAAAATAAAATAAATAAATCACATGATAATTTGACTTTTTTTAAATGCCAACATTTTGAGTTGATGAGGTGTTTTGTAAATTTTCCCTTGTGTCAATTTATGCAGAAACTGTTTGCACATTTTGCAACTTTATAATTTTCTACCAATTTACTTTTCTACTTTGCCAAACCAAATATTGTATTTAGTTTGATTCAGGTTTAGTTTTAAATTTACTCTATATATTTTAACTTAAATATTTTGACTTAAATTTTTAACTTTATATTTTGACTTTTTGGAAAAATGGTCTGGATTTTACCAACAATTCCAAGCTATTTTCCAATTTACTGACTTTCTAAGCATGTGGAAGCCCTGCATCAAGACAGAAAAAGAGGTTATTTGATTCAGAATGCTACATTATCTCTTAAAATTGTAGATCCATGATGAGTTTGCTGCCACACATCGTAAAAAGTGTCAAAGTAAGCACCCACACTAGTAGCCGAATGGTTAAAAAAAAATGCTGAGAGTTTGACCGAGGTTCAAATCTATGCAAACGAGATGGCTGAATGGTCGGCTTTGGTGAGTTCCCCCCCTCATGTAATGCAAAAGCAAGCCAACTTCCCTTAGTAAGTTTCTATAAAGGAATTCCTCCTCTTAGGCAAACAGTTCTTGCATACTTTCCCATATTCACATAATCTAACCTAACCTTAAAGAGGAAAAGATTAGTCCAGCATTTCATACTTATTTATTTAGACTTTTCATATGTGATACGTACTTCTGACAATAATAACATGCATAGTTATTTCTATACAGCAGTTTTTGCTAACAAGCTCACTATTTTTGTGAATAACCTTTTGAAAATTTATACTTTAGATAACAACAATAAAAAATCAATATATTTACAGTAATTACAAACATGTAGCATAAAATTTAGAATAGGTTAATAGTTGAAAGAAACATTAACCTGAGTTCTGAGTGTTCGAAGTAGTACTATGCGTTCATTTTCTTCTTGTTCACTTCTTTCTGTTGATAACTGAAGTCTTCCAATTAAATTAACTTTACCTCTCTTCTGAGGTTTTTTATTTTTCCTGTAAAATATTAAAAGTTTAGCTGTAACTTAGAATATAACACATATGGAAATGAAAAAGAAACACACTAAGTGAAACACGAAACTAGTAATGCAACAACCTCGTGTTTGGCATAGATTTAGGTATAAGATCTCAAGCTATTTCAAGGGCAAACTGGTACAGGTCCCTCTTCATCAGGAGCAAAGAAATCTGCAAGACTGGAAAGCAGTGGGCTTTACGGTCATATTTATACTCCACAAAGAAGCAAATGAGAAGGTAGTGCCATCTTTGGCCAAAATATTAATGAAATTAAAAAATTAAATTAGTAGAATTTTAAAAGTTGTAGGAATGACTGGATTGGACTTTTAGGTTAAGATAAACTTTTGTGACTAACTTTGCGAAAAACTTCAAGTAAATCCAATTCACGAATTGAAGAAGCTTTTTAAATGATTTTTGCAGACGCAAAATCAAAATTATTATTACATTCCCAACAAAGATTAGTTATCAAAGATTTTTTAATTTTGCCTTTTCGGACATAAGATTGGTGTTCCTCGATACGAAACTTTAACACTCTTTTAAATTGGCTGATGCATCTCAAACCGCACTGACATGATATGCTATAAATTCAAAAAAAATTAAAGTTAGAAATGTAATCTTTAAGAGTTAAACCATGGATTTTTATTGATAGGCAAGAAAATGACTGGATAGTTGGATTAGACAAATTGAACTTCTGAAGAATCCATGCAATTTTAAAACTGACAAAAGGATAAAATGGAAACACAAGAAGGCTATTAATGTTATTTTCTAATAGCAGAATGTCTTCTCTGATGGCAATCAGAAAATCTTTTAAGGCTTTGACCACAGTAGAAAATCCTGGATCAATGGAAACTGATCTCCAATAATTGAGTTCATTAGCAAGCACAGGTTCTGAAGAGCAAACTTACGAATAATCATTAAAAGAAGCCATTTTTTGCTTACATAATATGTAATATAATACAAGCACAAAATACATAAGTAAAAGGAAGCTATTTTTTGCTTAGCCAGGTGACATGGTTTAGCACAGGGTAGTAAACAAACAAAAAAGTGTTTACCACAGGAGAGAGTGATTACCACGGGAGAAAATCCTGGATCAATTGAAACTGATCTCAAATAATTGAGTTCATTAGCAAGCAGAGGTTCTGAAGAACAAACTTCGAGAGCACAAAATACATAATACTAAGAAGAAGCCATTTTTTGCTTAGCCAGTGACATGGCTTAGCATGGGGTGGTAAACAAACAGAAAAATGTTTATGGTAAACAGTAATACTGAAATCAGATTCACTGTGAATTATAACAATATCAAGGAAGGTAGGGAATTCTCAGATTCGAATTCAAAAGTGAACTGGATAGTTGGATTAGACAAATTCATAACAGACATAATTTGGGATAAATCTTTATTACCATCAGAAAGTGTGATAGTGTCATCTACGTAGCGAATCCAGAGACAAAAAGGTAGTTTCTGAAATAATCTGACTTCAGAATAGTGCATGTAAATATTAGCAAGTACAAGACTGAGGGGATTGCCCATAGCTAATTGCTGAATTTGGCGATAATAATCACTTTGGAAAAAAAGTTCGTTGAACTCTTGAGATTTTAGTAACAGAAATTAACTCTTGGTTTCAGTAACTGTGAAAGGAATTCTCAAAGCCTAGTTTCAAAGACAATTTAGTATTCCTTCAACTGGAATAGTAGTTAAGCAGTGACATTGAACCGTAATGGAACACAGAGGGGGAAAAATCTTTCAGTTTATGGAGTTTCAAGAAAATCTAATTTACCAATTGAAGAAGCTTTCTGAACAATTCACTCTGAAATATACACAAGTTTGCACATGTGCAAATTTACAATTACATGTGCTAAATTATACAAGTTTGTATCATTCCCAAATTTATACAAGTCAAATGTAGTCTTAAATCTTCTGTTCACAATACAAAAATTATGCATAAATTCAAACTGTCAGCTCTTCATTACATAATAAGAAACTCAGGTTTGGCTAAAATTGAATTTGGATTATATTACCTTCATTTAAAAACTGCCAATTCTACTTTTAATTTCCCTTCTTTTGATTGTAAATCTTGATCTAGAACTGATACCACTTGTCTAGGCCATAAAAGTGTCCTTGTTTCTAAATTCCAAAAGCTTTCACCCCTATCAGCTAGTCCCACCCACCTTTTTAACCTTCCCACTGCAAATCCTAATCCCATCATTAATATCTCTAATATTAATCTTTCAGAAGATAATATGAAAATATTAAAATATAACTTCAACTTTTAAAAAACATCTAAACCTTCAACTCCTCAAATCATCACTGCTATTGAAAAAACTTTTAAATTCTCTAAAACTTCAGAAACACAGAAGGACACAATCCAATACTCAATTACTCACAACATGGATTTTAATAACAGATCATTTGTTTCAAATCTTAAGCGAAAGAAAATGAAGGCCTTAAGTGAAATTCACTCTAATGCTAACATTATAATTTTTAAAGCTGATAAGAACTAACAGATTATTGTTATGGACAAAAACACATACAGAGTCTCAAAACTGATAAATGAAAGCCAAAATTCTTTCAAATTCTGATCTCACAAAAGTAAAAACAGTTGTTCAGTCTTCTCCTATCATCCCAATTCAATTTAAAAAAATCTTTTATTCCACCTATTGCTAACAGTGCTAGGTTCCATACTCTTCCCAAAGTCCATAAAATTGGAGTTCCGTCTTGACCTATTGTTTCCATTTAAGGAACAGCATCCTTTGGCTAAATATTTAGTTTCCAGATTTTCTCCATTACTTTCTAATAATATTCACACTGTAAAAAGTTCTTTTGAAGTCATTGAGATACTTAAAGATTTTTCTCTCCTGCATTCCATTGTAGTTTCCTTTGATGTGAAATCACTGTTTACTTATGTTTCAGTCAAAGGAGCACAAATTGTCTTGAAATCAGGCTTCAAGAATTCCATTTTACACACACTAAAATTGAAGAGTTAATTTCTCTTAGTAAAAATCTCTTTGAATACAAAACACTTTGTTTTCCAAAGTTAATATTATCACCAAATTGAGAGAGCCATGGGTAATCCTCTCAGCCCTGTACTTGTTGACATTTACGCGCACTATTTTGAAGTGAGATTATTTCAGAAATTTTCTTTTCATTTCTGGATTTGTACATAGACGACACTTTCACACTTTTTCATGGTAATAAAGAAGATTTATCCCAAATTTTATCTGTTATGAATTTGATTGATCCAGCTATCTAGTTCACTTTTTAATCTAACAACTCCCTTCCCTTCTTTGATATTCTTATAATTCGCAATGAATCTGATTTTGACACTACTGTTTACTAAACACTTTTATATTTGTTCACCCCCCTGCTAAACCCTGTCACTTAGCTAAGAAAAAATGGCTTCTTTTTACTATTATGTATTTCATGTTCATGAAGTTTGTTCTTCAGAAGCTCTGCTTGCTAATAAACTCAATTATTTGAGATCAGTTTGCATTGATCCAGGATTTCTGTTTGTTTACTGCCCTATGCTAAAACCATGTCACCTGGCTAAGCAAAAAATGGCTTCTTTTTACTATTATACATTTCATGCTTTCAAATTTTGTTCTGCAGAACCTTTGTCTGCTAATGAACTCAATTATTTGAGATCAGTTTCCATTGACCCAGGATTTTCTCTCGTGGTCAAAGCCTTTACAAAATTTTCTGCTTGCCATCAGAGAAGACATTCTGCTATTAGAAATAACATTAATAACACTGTGGAGTATAAATGTCCACTGTAAAATTATGCCCACTGCTTTCCAGTCCTGCAGATTTCTTTGCTCCTCACAAAGAGGGACCTGTATTTGTTTGCCCTCGAAATCAATTGAAATCTTGTATATAACTCTACTCCGGACTCAAGGTTGTTGTGTTACTAATTTCACATAACACATATATCAATAATTATTATTTTGAAAGTTAATTTGCTAATACAACACTGTAATGTTTATATTCAGGGAGGAGATAAATGAAAAATTGCCCTTTAAGTTCACCTTATAGATATAAAATAGCAATAGCATTATATCTATACAAAAATGGATATTATTAAAAAATACTTCTAAACTTCTTTAAAGTCATATTGTAAAAATATAGAGCTATGTTAGGTCTACAGATAAATATTATTAACAAAGCTGCTGCTTAATATAGCTATGTATCATTCATGAGCTGCAATATTAGTACAACTCAAAACATGAAGTATTGAGATAAGCATGCCTAAAGTTTTCCTTGGTTCTGAAATGCAAGAATCGTACACTTAATTGTCAGATTAAGAAATAAGCATTACTAAAAGATCATAAAATTAAAAAAAATTATCAAATTTTTTATGAAATAATGTTAGTAAAAAAATTTTTATCAAATTTTTTAATATTATATTGAATTGTTCTCGAAGTTCATGGCTCATACACAAAATTCGAAAACAATAAACTGAATTTTATTAATAATGTTACCATATTGTGACAGGTGTTACAAAATTACAAAATGGCATTCTTAATATTTTCCTTGGTTCTTGGTTGGGTTTTCCTTGGTTTTAGTTCTACATCAGTAAACAGGATATAAAAGAGTGAACGATTTTCCAACAGCAGCCTACATAAGTATCAAAATAGAATGCATTTTTATTGTTAAAATTTTAGATTGCTGCAAAATGCTAAAGAAGAACTTCCTATTGCACTGCTGGCTATAAAACAGTATAGACTGTCAAATTTCTCCATAGATAATCTCCATATATTCTTGCAAGTAGTTTATAATAAGTTTTTCCAATAATGCTTCCTGAAAGGACTGGAGATTTTTCCTACACCTGCTGTCTTTTCACCTTCAAAATCTATTTCTTTAAAAGAAATCTTCAAAACGAAGTAATCCTGTGATTGCTCTCTTACTTTTGATACAGAAATGTCGTTGAAGTATACAGTGCCATGATAAATATTTATGCAGTAAAATTTTGATATGTTTGATACCAAGGAATGCAACACATACACATTGCTGTCATTTATTATAACAGTATTGAGCTAAAATATGTGCCAGTGCTGCTGCAAAGATAATTTTACAATACTGAAAATGGTCACAACTCAAAGCTTGTTATTTTTCAAGTTGTGCCAGTATTGTAGACCATGATGGATAATCTTTATGGAACATAAAATAAGTAGTTTTCAATTTAATTTCATATACATAATAAGAAAGGAAGCTATCATTTTTAATCAGTTAAATATTTTTATGCACTAATCTAGAAAAGCAGACAAATAAATGCTTAATCATAATAAAACATCATTTACTCCAGGTTAGAAGACATATTAACATGAACAAATTTAAAGGAAATTCGCACATATTTTACTACACATGGAGAAAACAATGTAAAAGCTTACACATCCTGTTCCACTGGGAATTAAACCAGTAACAAAACTCCAATATACAGTGATTTTAATCAACCAGATTAAAATAATATGAGGGTTGGAACTTTAATAGTGGCAACTATTTATTTACAAGGAATACAAAAGTGATTCATGTCACCATGTTTTACAGTCCTTCAATATAGTCGCCAGCATTGTGTACAACCCGTTTCCAACGATGTGGAAGTCGCAGAATACCTGTAGCAGCGCCTGTTTTGTTAATAGTTTGAATGGACCGGTTTACTGCCGCAAGAATCTCAGGAACAGTTTGGAAGCAAGTGCCACGAAGTGGTTCCTTCACCTTAGGAATTAAGCCATAGTCACATGGGCTTAGATCTGGGGAGTATGGTGGATGGTAAAGCACTTCCCAGCCCCATCGCTTGAACAAATCAGTCACAGCTTGCGCTGCATGCGGCCAAGCATTGTCACGCAAAATGAGAGGAGCGTTCTGCAGAAAGTGTCGCCGTTTTTTTCTCAAAGCTGGTCGGAGATTGTGATCCAAAAATGAGCAGTAATACTGCGCAGTGACGGTCTGCTGTGGGGGAACGGTATGTGTTAGAATGACACCATCACAGTTGAACATGATAATCACCATAACTTTCACATTGCTGGGGTTCTGACGAAATTTCGAATGTCGTGGTGACCTGTGATGACACCATTCGTTTGATTGGCGTTTCAGTTCTGGCTGGTACGATCGCGCCCAAGTCTCATCCAGCGTAATGACATGCCGTAAAAAAGCATCTCCTTTGCGCTCATAGCGCTCCAGGTGGGTTCTGGCAGCATTGTATCGTAGCCATTTCTGCATTTCCGTCAAGTGATGTGGAACCCATCGTGAAGCAATTTTTCTTATGGACAGGCATTCCTTCAGAATGTGCAACACAGTCATATGCGCTAATCCTGTTTGTCCAGCCAGCTGATGAACCGTTTGGCGGCAATCACTGTCCACTAGTGCGTCAACAGCTTGCACGTCTGCATCGCTGACACTCGGACGACCTGGCCGCAGCATGTCTGCCACGTTTTGGCGTCCTTCATTGAATGCTTTCACCCATCTTGCTATGGTTCTGTAAGGCAATGCAGATTCCCCGCAAGCCTCTTGATGACACTGTCGTGCTGTATGACCTCTGGCACATTTAATTTTTATCCAACAACGTTGTTCTTTATGTCTGGTCTTATTTCACTTAATAGAGCAATAAATGGTGGCGACACAAAGTGTATAAATAAATCGATCAACTCTAAAAGAATTAATGAGGTATGCAGGTCGATCATATATAAACAAGCCTTTATTGGCTGAGAGTGGGGAAGGGTATTTGTGTGTGATTGGGCATTTGTAGTCGTTAGGTGGGGATACCTAGAGTAGGGAAACCACATCAGCCAGCTTGTCCAGTGCTTAAGTGCCCTTACAATGAGTGTGCCCATCTCTCTGGAGCAACACATAATTATAAAGTTTCTCTGTGAAAACATAATTATAAAGTTCTCTGTTCGTCTGTGAAAACATGAAACCAGCCGAAATTTACCGCAGACTGCTTGCCCAGTTCGAGGAAGCTACGCTTTCATGGTCAAAAGTGAAGGTTTGGTGCAACCAATTTAAGCAAGGCCGTGAACGTGTTGCGAATCAAGCACATCCCCGTCATCCTCGCACGAGTGTGACTAATGAAAACATTGCACGTGTTCGTGAGCTTAGCGAATGGGATCGACGTTTCCCATCGCTTCAAATTTCGGAAGAACTTGGTGTCAGCTATGAAAGTGCCCAATCAATCATCAGAAAGCATTTGGGCTTCAGAAAAATCTCAGCACATTGGGTTCCAAAGGTTGCTGAATGATGATCAAAAAGCCACAAGAGTTTGCATTTCTCAACTGCTTCGAACTCGTTTTGAAGAAGGGGAAGCTTTGCATAAAATTGCCACCAGTGATGAGACATGGGTGCATCATTACACCCCCGAATCAAAGCATGCAAGTACGAACCAAAACTCGATGTCTGCGGGGAAAATGTTGGCCATGGTTTTGCGGATTGAAGGGGTGTCCTACTGGTAGATTTCTTACACGGACGTCAGACCATCAACGCAACCTACTACTGCGGTCTCTTGGATCAAGTCAAGCTTCAATAAATGCAGAAAAGAAAAAGAGAAAGAAATGAGATTTAATCACCAAATCCATGCAGATTATGTCGCTGTCTTTTTAACACATAAATGACAGCCATTGCAGTGACAAGATCTAAACATAATGCATGAATTCAGTAGCATGCATTTGAATGCATGAAATTTCTACACAGGGGAAGATTCAACATAGCAATTGCTCCCACATCCACAATAGACCTACAAAGCAACAACTCTGCATCAATATATATCTCATTCTTCATTTTTCACAATCTAACAATAATGCCTAGCATATATTGATATTTATAAATATTCATCTAGAGACAATGATTTTTAACAAATGATGATTGTCTTTGATACTTTGCTTATTTTATGATTAATTGAAAATAACAGAGTTTGTCAAACCAATTCATAAAGTTCAATTAATTACTTTACAAAATATTCAAAACAATTATGATTTCTTTTGCTAACAAACATTAGTTCCTTACTTCTTCCTAATCCCTCCTCATAAATGCCTTTCATTTTCAGTGTACACGTGAGATTTCATAAACTCTCAGTGCAACAGATAAGTTGTCACAATTTGACAGTTACTATCACTGTGATACTGTGATATTATTACAATAATAATAGTCAGAACAATATCAGGAAACTCAGAAATGCAAACAAAAATATTCAAATACCACATACATCAATGATTTTCATTTTATAAACAAAATTCGTCATACTGAATTTAAGGAAATGTTTACAACAAGTTATATTTCATCTATCAAATTACCTTAGTCTGGATATTTGCAATAAATTTTGCTGACTTTGACTGGGTTACTGGTTAGAGTTACTGGGCTAGTGAAATAAACTTCTCTAATACTTAATTTTAAATGCCTAATATTCTCATTTTTCTCCTAAAAAACTAGTACAAGTGTTTATTTACTTATTATAGAAATACCTTTAAGCGAAATGTTTACAGAAATAACTCTGTAAATTAATGAATATCATGTTATTATGATAGTCCTGTCTAATTTTATCTATGCAGATCCATCTTTATTCTTCAGTTATATTCATTTGCATTGACTCATTCATTATTACACATCAACAATCTGAAGAGTTAATATGAGAGCAAAATAAACTGGCCACCATTTTTAACTTACTCAAGTACTATCATTTTTAACAACATATTTTCAATGAATTATTTAATATTTTTGTACTTTGCAGGTATATGTATATTTCAGTATTTCAGCTTGTTCTTCAGTATAGTTTCATGTAATTCCTTAATATTATTCTTTAAATTTGGAATTTATTTTCAGAAGTACAACTACTTTTTTTCCCCCTTCTTTCTCTCAATGCAACTTTTATCATAGTCAGTGTGTTGAATTTTAAATCTTACTTCTCAGCAATATGCAAACAGATAATTTCTTATTCAGACTGTATTTTTCATCCTCAATGGCATTACTTGCCATATTAACAAGTATAAATTAACAGAGTTATATACAGAAGCTGGTTTCAGAAAATCACCCTGAACTCTTTTTTCTAAGCATTGAGATATCCTTTCTTTTTGCATTTCTGTTTTCAAAGTTAAAAATAAAATTTAGAAAAATCATATATTAATACTCATTACAAAGTTAAGGAATCAAATTAACAAATCAAATACTACACTCAAGTTTTAATACATTTCAGAATCAGCACTAATAGATATGAAAAAATGAAGGGTAAAGTATAGAAGTATGTCTCTTAATAACATTTTGCATTACAAATATCAAATCCAAGCTTGATATAACAATACTAATAATGTTTTAAGTGATTCTACCATACCTGCACATAGATTATAATTACACATTTACTAATTAATCTATAAATATCAATTTATACTCTGAATGAATCTTATTAATGAAAGTGATACACAATAACAAGAGAAGTTGTCCTCATTTCAAATTAAGAAAAAAAGCTTTAAGATTATTAAAATTTTATAGGAAAATTTTTTATATAATTTTATATTTTTTTATATAATTTTTATTTTTCTAACAGTTTTTTCTCACGTGCACTTTAATTAATGAAAATCTCATGTGGTTGTAGATTTTAATTGATGGAAATATATTTATGTTCAGTAGTGTTAACTAATAAACCTATATCCATCCATTTTCAAAACTTAAGAAAATGAGTAAATTAAAAAAAAAGCAATAAAAACGAATAAAACCTACCCATAACGTTCTTCTTAATTCAGCGTCAGAAAGTTCTGTAGCCAATCGTAGATTTTCAAATGTTATTCTGTCATGCGGTCGTTGATTGCAAGCAAACAGAACTGCCATTTGGAATGCAGTTACATCTAAATCAAACTTTCCAAGAGCATTGTTAAAAGTGATCTATTTAAAATAAATAAAATAAAATAAGGAACAAAAGAAGTTCACTGATAATAATAGAAATACAGGAAAAACATTCTGATGATGTTTTTAATGATTTTTTAAAGACAAATTTTTGCTTTTAAAATTTTAATTCAAGATTTCAACAGCATTTTTCAAATGGAATATTATCTTGATGGGTGTCTTTTATGTTATAATGGGATCTATCTATTTTCCAAGTGGGAACATCTCATTTGAAATAAGTAACACTTTTCTGTAAAATTTCTAACAAATTAAAGATATAAAATCAGTTTTCCATAACAGAATCATAAGACTTTAAGGATTCAATATGTGAAACTTAACCAATAATGAGAATAAAATGAGTATGGGCAACACCTCCTAGAACTAACTCAAGGCCACGGCGCGCAGTTCGTGACGTCACTGCAGTAGGGATACTTTCGTCCTCGCCAACTTTAAGGGTGCCTTCTTAAATATCCATTTGAAAGGCTTATATAAAAATTGAAATTTTTATATTTAATTCTCATCGTTTATAAATCTGGAAAATACCTTGCTTTCATTAGAATGTGAAGAACCGAGATTTTTATTTTTAGAATGTTTTTGATACGAATAACTAGAAATTTTAATTCCATTAAAAGTTATTACTGATGTTACTAAATTTAAGCGCTGAGAAACTCTTGTTAACGAAAGAAACTTCACACTTAATGAATCGGAATTTTATTTTTACGCAATAATTAAACAGAAAGACAATTTAAGACATGAAGGCAGGATATAGATCCTAAAAAATTGAGATAAATTCTAACTGATTTAAATTATGAAGCTAATTTACCTGGAATCATGTAGCAACATAAAATCATTAGTTGAAAACAAATATAATTAATCAGAGATGTTTATTGGTCAAGGGTCATATTAATTATACTTACAACAATTTATGCCTTGACTAATAAACATCTTTGATAAGTATAAGTAATATATCTTATTTTTGACATATGTTGCCGAATAATAATAAATACTCATGTTTGAAACAAATAACGCTAAGCTTGCAATGATTTAAATAAGTTTTTATAATTATTTGAGACATTAGGTGCACAGAGAGAATTGCATATTATTTTGCATTTTAAATGGCAAATATCAAATCTCTGATAGAGGTCTGATATAGATCTAAATAGCTAACCTCTGATCTTTACAGGGAAATTTTATAACATGATTTAGCACTATTGTGTGGAAGGCAAATGTAACAAATCCTAAACTGGAATGTAGAACACAACAAATGAAAAACACAACTATCATTGCATTATTACTGCCGAATAAAATTAACTAACATATAATGCCCTTAGGATGCACTAAATTATACATTACAATTCGAAACAATTTATACAGAAATACTTTAGATAACATGTATATGTTTATTTTCAATCAGTCAACTAAAAAGAGGAAGGATTGTTCCAATAAAGGAAAAGAAGAAAATCATCGAAATTGTCTTTACAGTCAATTCAAAATTATTCAAAACTGTCTGTAAACGGGAAACAATAAATATTGCTTTTTTTTTTTTTTTTTTATCACAGACTGCATTTCATCAAATAAAAATGTATGGCATCATATTTCATAAAGACTACATTTCTATCTTTAGAAAGAACTTAAATTGTAGTCTTTATGAAATATGATGCCATACATTTTTATTTCCATACGTATGTATATGCATGCGTATATATGTATGACAATATATTCGATTTCTTTGGGAAAAAAAAAATTGCTTCGACATACTGCTATACAAAATATACAATTTAAAATAATATATTTGGGGTGAAGAAAGAGAATTTTAGGATTTTTAACATATATATATATGAAGTAATTAAATTTAAAAATCAAAACACAATAAAAAAATTTCATGAACTTTAACATATACACATAGAAAAGTTGCATTGATATTGCACTATACAAGTAAATGAAGAGGGAATACATAATGAATACCTTTGACAAAAAATAAATGAAACTCAGAATTTCGTAAATTTTAATACGTGCAAATATATAGAAATGCATACATTCCCTGTAGCAGGTAAAAATTCATATTTTGGTTTGTTTATTCTACTAAATAATATAAGTTAATGTTTATTCACGACTAATAGAAAGAAAATCATACTTATCTATTAATTGTATAAAGTGAAACAGGTACTAGTTTTGAAGAATAATGTCTAATTAGATAGAAAATTCTTTTGTCAAATAAAGTGTTGCATAAATTTAATTATTTACTTACAAAAAATACGAAACACTTGCATGCAAAGATTGTTATAATCGGATTTAATTATCTAAACTAGAATTAAATACAAGATTTTGTAAAACTTCATATTTAATGATTTATGTTATATTAAGTGAATTTTAAGAATATCAGGCATGAACTCACAAAAATTTAAATAGCGTATTTTTTCGCATTAACATCAGAAACAAAATTGGTATTAGTTACAGATATATTATCAAGATTTTTCAAGGTCTTCGGATTTTAATAAATACGCTGTTCCTGTGACAAATGTATCGAGATATTTAAATGCAAGCATTTTGCAACATACAAAATGTATTTACCATTTTGAATTTTTATTAATCCTACATTTAATCTAATCCTACTTTTAAGTCACACATTTGTTTAATTTACTTAACTTGGTAAATGATGCTATTTACTACAAATTGACTAGCATGACGATAAAGAATGCAATCTGCTATAGATTGAACGATTAGCATGATGATAAACAGTACTATCTGCTATAAATTAAATTAATCATCATACTTATATAATCACTATTAGACTTACAATAAGATTAAATATGTTTACTTTCTATAAATGTATGTATTCGCTTTAGTTTATGATAATTATAACATACTTAACACAGAAGCACTTTTTAAAGCACAGATAAGTATAAACTTATTCATTAAAGGGGAAAAAAAAAAAAATGCAACTTACCTTCGAAAATATTTTTGGCTTGAAATTGCTTCTATGAATCGCCTTTATTCATTTATTTAAGAATTCTTTCTCTTTCGGAAAAAAGAAACCTGTACTTTTGGACCATTTGGATATTTCCCTTTACAGTTAGGTACACAGCATGTGTAAACCATATCAAAAATTTGAAAAACAAATAATAAAGTGGAATACTTATAATATAGAAATATCTGAAAAAAGAAAGAAAATGTCGACTGTTCTTATGGACGATTTCTGACCAAGTGACCGTCAAAACTCCAGAAATCCACCCACCACAGTCCTGGGTGGGGAGAGTTAAATGAAATACAATCCCTACTGACACTGACGTCACACCTCCTCTTGGGAAACGCGCCGTGGCCTTGAGTTAGTTCTAGGAGGTGTTGGTATGGGAGACTTCTCAGTAAAATTATCATTCACACATGACAGAAGATTGAATCTTCTCTCTGCCAAAGCAAGAACACTAGGAAGTTTAACTTTCTCCACAATGCTACTTATTACCATCAATATGACTTGAGTTCTGCCAATGCAATAATACAATTAAAAAGATATTTCTCCATAATGCTATTTATGACCATCACTGTGACTTTATAATCTTAAGTAAATCGTTAATTGTAATGTAAAGTAAATTGTTATATGTAGGTTTTTCTAAATTCACATTCTGTAAGTTACATTTATAAAATTATTCTGTTATGATACTTGCATTTGTGCTTATTCACTTACCAACAAGAATTAATTATCATTCTGAATATTAACAGTTATGGAAGATAGTCTGAACTCTCCAATATATTATAATATATTTATATGCTAAAATACCATTATTTGTTATTTTCATATTTTTAATAGTCGATAGACTTGACAAATTTTAAAAGTAACACATGTTATGACTAATATATTGTTCTAATTTATGCACAGTCTTGGTATAATAGCAATATTCTAAAGCAGGATTTATCAAAAACTATGGTATATTACATTATTTTTATAGCAAAATTTTTACACAAAAGATTTAAATGAATGGTCAAAATGAATACAAAGTGGCCCATATACTGGTACATAATATGTAACTTTCTCATATTTATGTTGGTACATAATGGTGTATATATATATATATATATATATATATATATTATTCTTATTTATGTGGTACAAAACTAAATAAGTTTTAGAATCCCTGTTCCTAATCAGAGTAAATGTGAGAAAGTTGTATATATACAACTAGGAGAAAAAATAAAGTCTTACAGTGCCATTTGACATGTGATGATACCACTGAAGTTTACGACCACTGTGTTTTTGTCTATAAAATTCTTCTATTTCAGGAATAAAATCTTCAAATTCTAGAGGCAATGATACTTGTATCCGTTCACTTCCTCTAGCCCAAGCACCAGCATTAAGAATTTTCACATTGAAAGAACCTATAAAATGTATTATGAAGAAAAGAACAATAATACAAAAAATTATAAAAAAATATTTTTAAAAAATTATTAATAAAGAAAACAAGTGGAATAAATTGATATCAGGAACTAACTCATGAAAAAAGGCACAAAAATAAACTGCTGGATTTGAAAGTGACATAATGCATATAAAATAAAAACTCATATTTATTTTATAAATTAATTACATGGATGATATGATTAAACTTGCATGCTGTTTGGCATTTCAGAACACCTAAAGTTCAGTACTGTGAATAATCATTATGGGTAGCAATAACTGCTGCTATGTGACTTGGCATACAGTGGAGTTAAATCTGGGTATCAACTAAAGATATTGCATCCATGAAGCATTAACACTTTGCCAAAGTCCATCTGTTGTAGTTATTAGTGGTTATTTTTGCCCAAGCCTCTGGCCAATGACAGAGCAGATGTTTTAAATCCATAAAAATATCCTGAACATACTGCCTAAAAAAGATATGGAAAATGCTATCTGTTGAAACAATGTCACAAAATGTGTGAAGCATGCAATCACATATTACTTTGCTGGTAGCTGACTCCACAAGTGATCTCAACATTTAGGTCTATTGGAAGCTCTAACATCTCTTCAATGTAATATTGGCTAAAAAAAGTACTAGGTATGTATAACAGATGCAAATGGGACTTGTAGCACATCCCATACCATAATTACAGGTGCTCAGTTGATATGATAATGTAAAATGACTCCAACAATCAGTTCCAATACAAACATCACTATCATGCGGCTGTATGAAAAATCATGATTCATCAGAAAAGATGGATGCACACCATTCATGAATCCATGCACATTGTTCATTGAACTATTACAATCTATACCAGAGATTGGCAAACTTTCAAAAAAAAACAAGGGGCCAGATCACAAAAATTTTGGGCTGGGTAGGCTTCAAAAAAAAAGTTTAAAACATTTTTTAGGAAGTGATATTTTTATAGTTATGCACATTTTGCTAATATTTACACCACCCCCCTAAAAAAATTCATAAATAAATAAAATAATTTTGTTTATTAATAAATATATAATGGAATAAGTTAAAATTTTATACTAATGTGATGAATACAATTGTTTTTTTCAAGATAATACTTTATCATATTGAAGTTCGAAGTTAGTACTTCCAAGTTAGTACTGCCAACTGTTAATAATGATCTGAGCTGCGACTATACACACTTCATTTTTGAAAATTTCCTTTCACATTGGTAAGTAATCCCAAATACAGATATAAATTGACATTAATATGATTTTCTCTTTTTTTTTAATGGCGGGTACGAGCCATTTTTAGGGTTTTGCCACTACTAAGGCCAGAAGTGGTGGTCATTTTATTACGGAGGCATCTAATAGGCAGACACTGTTACCTTCTATGAGAAGACAGATAATTTCCATCCATGCCTTCTTCAGGATTTGAACTCGGGATCTTCAGTACTGAAGTCTGTTTCCCTATGATCATATTTATCATCTGAAAGGTATTTATATAACTGAGTTAGATCCATTTCTTCAACCATCATTTTTAGCATATCATCATTCTGCAGATCAATCACTTGCATTTGAAGGTCCTCAGTTGCACAAGCAAATGGATTTTAAAATATGGAGATGTCTTTGCGCTTGCAAAAGATCCAAAAAACATTGTTGTAACTTATGTTCACAAAATGTACCTGTCACAAATTTTGGGGGAATGGAGATTTCACACTTTTACAGTATGGAAAACAATTAAACTCATTTAACGTGATTTTTCAGCAATAAGACAGACAGAATTCATTTCACATGTGAGCATAGCAGTTATGCTCATAGGTGAAATGGTGTATTGTGTTGTATTTAATTATGGTAAAGCACACTAGGGCTAATATAAGCACACTAGGGCTGCCTAAGGAGAGGGATACCTTCATGGAGGACTTTCTAAGGGTAGATTGGCTCGTATATACATTATATATGGAGAAAACCACAAAAACACCCATGCAGCCAGCCCGTTCGCGGGATTCGAACCTTGGACCAAACTACCAGTGTTCAGCGACTTTACCGCTCGGCCGCTGTTGGGCCATACGTGAAATGAATAACAAATTTAACTTAAATTAGAAAAAATAACAAACAGTTAAATTAATAAATTTAACTTTAAATTACAAGCCTTTCCTTGTAATTTGAAGTTAAATTTGTTAAACTATCCCACGATATCTGTAAGAAATCATAATTTCTATAGTTATTCAATGTTCTATAATAGTGGTTGGACACTTTTTCTCATTTCGAAAAATTTCAATTATTTCAAAAGTCTCAAAAAAAATTTTTCCATTGCTAACACATCAAACTACTGTATGGTAGAGCAAATCATAACCTTTCACTTTGTTAGCTTTAATAAAAAAATCATGAAACTGATGATGAAAGTGAATAAAATAGCTTACACAACTAGTTCAATGAGACATGACAGATTGAAGTGTTTCTCGCAAACAGTACGCAAATAAATAATACAAGGATTTTACCCAGATATGTTTAACATTTAGCTTCTTCACAATTATCCAACTAATACTTTCCCATCCTACATCAATTGTGATACATTTTAACTCATTTCACTACAAACTGTGTTAGTGTTTTCTCAACTTCCCTGAAGATATCTTTCCCAGTAATTGTTCCATGCAGATCATTCACAGAAGCTAATTCTTAGGTCACCTCAATATTGATTCCTTGAATTAACAGCAGCAATCTGGTTGTGTCACTAAAGTCTTTCAATACATCAACAGCCAACAAAAATGAAAATTTTTGCTTTGTCTTTTAATTGACTATTAATGCAGTTAATAATGTGCTCAACTCTTTTAACAGTTCTCGTCGAATGGCTGGCAGATCAAAACAAATGCATTTCCTCTGGGCACATTTCTTCAGCTATCACAAACAAACATGATTTAATAAATTCATCATCAAAACATATTTTTTTTCCTTTTTCTTATCTTTTTTATCTCTTTTTATCCCACAGGGCATTAGCCTTTTGGCCTTTTACGTTGAAGTCAGTTTACTTTTCAAATTGCTACCACAAAATATTAGAGCCCTGTATTATATTTAAAGAAATTAAATAATGAAGAATTTGCATAAATGTATATATGTTTCTTGCACTATGATAAAACAACGATACCTAGAGCCATCAAATTTTGAATAACAGAAGTTTCCACCTGAATATGGGCATCTGGAAGCCCGAATTTGGAATTTGTTTTATTATCTATTTCATACTTTGTAAAACTTTAACGAACTTTGTATTAACAAACTCAATGATTTCGAAGCAAGCAATGGCAACACTGTATGGGGGAAAAAATTTTATCTCCAGGGCATGAGACTGTGTATCAGAAATTCCAAAGATATACTCATTTCAAAATTATTTTGCAATACTGCCATTAAACTGAATTGAACTTGAACCATTAAACTGAATTTAATGGTTCAAGTTCTTCACGAACATGATATTTAGCAAATACAGGTAACACAGAAAACGTTAAAAAAAAGCTTCTTTGGGCGTAAAGTAAAATCTGAAGGCCTTCCGATTTTTTTTTTCTTTTTTGGCAGCTTATAAATGAGTTGTTCGTAAGTTACTTACTGCTTCATTATAAATTTTTAATTTTGCAAATAAATCATATTGTAATGAAGCACTCTATTTTAAACATTCCAGTTTTAACAATCATTCATTTTCTGTGAACTTTAAATATTGTTTTGAGTGCTTAGTTTGGTAAGGATATATATTTCACAGAAGGAACTACGCTTTTCACAGAGCTATTATATTATGCAATAAACACAATACTTTATCATTTAATTTCATAGCCAAATATTCATTCTGCTTTAATACCACAACTATCAAATTTCACTTTCCACCTTTTACCTCCACTTTTCCAAGGCCTTGAGAGTGAAATGAGAGTAGTTGGTAATAAGTAAAATAAAATGAAAATAATAAAACAACACAGAGTGCTGATAATCACTAAACACCAAAAGACATGACAAACAATACAACATGTACTACTAAAGAAAAATTGAGAAAACTGGCAACATTTGTTCTATGGCAACGGCAGATTATAAATGCAAAGATGTGATCCCAATAGTTATTTTTTAGAACTTCTCAACCCAATTACTGGCAGCTGCATTAAAATTTTTTTATTTAAATACAATATTAAGCTATGGGCTGTATTAAAGCAGGCTGCAGGTCAGATTTGGCTCACAGGCCAACCCCTGGTCTCTACTATAAACCAGCGGTTCTCAACCTTTTGATGAGTGCGTACCATCTAAACAAAAATTGAAAACCTTTAGTACCACCACTACAAAATACTACTACACCACCACTCTTGCATAAATTTACAAGTGTTAGAGAAAAAAAACTCAACTAGGATGTTGGGGTTTTAATTTTTGAATTTAATAGTTAAAAATACTTAGCTTCTTTGCATACCCCCTATTTTTCTCTTGCATACCACCAGTGGTACGTGTACCACTGGTTGAGAACCCCTGCTATAAACCATTAAAGAAAACAGAACGATAGCCACTTTGCAAACAGTAGGTAATGCTACAAGCAATGTGGCATCATATGTATGGGAACTGACTGCTGTGTCATGCCCCAATCCCAAGGGTTTCTGATATTGCTGTACCATTCACAAGCAGTAAATGAATAAGACATTTCTTTTCTTTAGCTCTTTTAACCAGCCATATAAAAAAAATCAATGTTTCTTTAATGAAAAATTATAGAAAGATTAATTCAAAAAGTCTGACCAAATTTTCAGTCTTACTGTTTAATAAAATTATTTCTTGAACAGTATCTTCATACATAAAACAGAATTAAATGATAAGCCAGTTTTTAATGTATAGGAATGTTAAAATTACAGAAGCTACCATGATGAAAATTTTATATATTTCTGGATATACATATTTTAGATGTGCAAATAAAAAACGTATCATGTGTGTGTGCACATTCTGTCTGTCTACCACAAGAATATCTCTTAATAGGACGTCTATAGCTGTCTGTTGCTAAAGAAATAAGCTCTAACCCATTTTGGTAGTGATGTCTCAAGTAAATGCATTTAAGTTTGACAACTCAATGTCATTAATGATAAATTGGTGATACAAACTTTTTTATGTTTATTTTAAGCATAATACTCATTATGTCTGTAATTGTTTTCTCCTCCCTCCCTGAGCCAAAATTCACCAGAAACAAATTAACAATAAAATTTTACCTATTTGAAATATACGAGGCCTATTACTATAATGACCATTCTTAATAGCTGATTGTTCAAAATGGATACTGGTATAATTATATATAACATTCCCATTAATACAATACACATTATTATTTTATATAACCATATAAAAAGTAGACGAATTACAGACATATTCCTAAGGAGTACACATAAAATGTTAAGAAGCATGGATATAAAGCACCTTATCACCTTAAAAAAGTGACAAAAATTTGTAACTTACCAACCCAAGAACCACTATTTCAATGAAGATCTTTAAAGTGCTGATTAACATCTTTGTTAATGTTTACATCTTGAAACATCCTTGCTAATTTGTTTACATAATCAGCAGGCATACCAACATCCTTTGGTGTGAGGGGATAAATAAATAAATAAATAAAGGTTAATAATAAGCACAATTTTATATATTATAAAACTCATATCAAGATAAAAATTTAAAACTTTACTTACTCTTAACCATTCAACCATAATTTTGTCTTTCTCACTGTCAGCTGAAGACTCGAGAATGAGACGTCTTGTGAGATGAGATTTGTAATACCTCATGAAAATATCCTTATTTTGAACATACTTCAAAACTAAAAGCTGAAGAAATAAATCGGAGAGATGAACATGTGTACATATGAATTTTAATTTTAACAACAGTATCATTTCAATCGGCTTTAAGCATCTTTCTGCTTCAAATATTAGTTCAGAGTAATCAATATTTAAAAACCAGGAAACCATTTCTACAAATCTGATAATATTAAGTTCTGATAATATCTTTAATTAATAAATTAGCCTGCAGGGGCCTTACTGTTGGTAAACTTTTCATTTTTTATTATCTTTTAAAAATTATCTTTTTTTATTACCTACATCAACCTTAAAAGTGAAATTTCAAGACTCTACCTAAAAATATTTATATATGCAGCATGTAAAATTTCAATTAAATAAAGCATTTGGATTAACTGTACAGATGCCTACACCTACAATCAGAATGCTAACACACAAACTTATTATTGTTTCATTATAGTACATAAATCTAGCAGAAACAATACTTTTATTGAACATAATTTTTCTAATAATTACAGAAAATATGCATAATTAAAAGATATTTCATGGACACATAAAACATATTTTTTATAAAAGTTTATAAACTTGTAAAGAGATAAATCTATAAGATCTAAATATTTTTCCTCTTATGATTTTTGGAAATAAAAGATAGTAAGCATTGAGAGTTAGTATACATGGGTTTGTACAGATTAATGAATCAAAAGGAAATGTAAACAAAATAGTTTTAGGAAGGAAAGAATGGCTTCCTCCACAAATCTCAACAGCAAGCCATACAACAGTTTTCCTACAACTTGCAGAGAACTTAAGGAATAATCTTACTTGGAACAATAAACTGCTCTGGTTGGAAGAAAAACATAAAATAGATTAAAAAAATTATTGAAGTTAAGCATATAAAAAGTGATTTCCAAAAAGAAGAGCATTACACAATGCATAAAAAATGTGAAATGTTCATTCTAGATGCTGTCTAATCATTTTAACCCTTCAGAGTTATGGATGTAAAATTCCATATTCAAGGATGGCTTTACCACTTATTATAACTGAAATTTTCTGCCAGATGAATCTAATTTTGGATTGCATGTGTATTGGAAGGAAAGGATTCGAGGTACAAAGTGAGAGAGTCATTCTAGAATTATAAGAAAGAAAATATATTTATGACATTTCGGAAAACTCTGAAATTTCTAATGCTTCAAAATCTGTAATGTTTGGAGGGTTAAGAACATGATGATATGCTTTTGACTAGGTGATATTATCGATTGATGTATAAGAAAAATACAAATAACAATGTAATACGTAAGGCTAATGATTAAGCATGATCACAATCCACCAGTAGCATGGACTAGGTCAGCTCTCTTTTAGATCATGGGTCTCCAAACTATGGCCTGAGGGCCAAATCTGGCCCGTGAGCACTAACGATCTGGACCACTAGGGATTTCTTTAAAATAATGTTATAAAATTTTAAATTACAAATAGAATATGCAATAACTGTTTCGTATAACAGCCAATCCAGAAATACATTGCCTATCATGCACATTCTTTGTAAAACATATTATACAAACATTTCTAAATTTACAATGAGTGAAATACTGTAACACTGTATGTATAAAAAATCTCACATGGACATGCATGACCTCCTCATATGTCCTTTAAATTATACACATTTTTTGCTGCATTTCATTTAAACTTATTTCCTTGAATTCCATTAGAGATATATTTCTCACTCACTTTGCGACAAGGCAAAAATACATAAAAACTCAAAACAACTTCAAACAAAGCAAGAGTTTAAATTGTAAACAAATGGCACATTCATTAGGCTTCGTAGCACTTAAACAACTTTTAAATTGTTGATAATTCTACAATTATTGCATGCAGATTAACTAAAGTAATAAAAACCTGACCCGAAATACAAGAACACCATAATTCAGTGACTTTTAAAGGAAAAAGATGCACAATTTACAAACATATAAGAATAAAAAAAATGAGCTCATCGAGCCAGGTAACAGAGTGCGTATATATATACATATATATAGAGAGAGAGACTTTTGATGCAGCAGATTGCAATCAAAAAGGGAGGTGCACAACTAAATGTTATAGCAGTGCCATATAGAGAATTTAAGACTACTTGCTTTTGAATTTTGCAAGATACATACGTACAGACATCATGAAAAAAATCTCTCCTAAATCCATTTTGGGGGAAAGAGTCTCTTTATTCTGTGCGTGCGTACACAAAAAATCATTTAAATAGATTGAAGAGAGGTCAAAATGGATATTTTCATTAAAACATGATATCCTAAATTTTTTACAATTACAATACTTCGCACTTACTTAAAGGTTTCGTGTGTTATCTTTCTAACTTTTATAGTACTATGCTAGGTCGGTTCATAGAAATTTTCAGTAGTGATTTTATTTAAAACTTAATTTTTGTTCTTTTTATGTAGTAATTTATTTTAATCTTGGAGATGTTTTTTTCACACAAAACTTACCCAAAATATAAAATACTTATGAGAGAAAGTTTGCCTCAGAGAAAAGTGTAAATAAAATACACTGATAAATTGTGACAATGGGGAGATAAAACTACTGAAAAGTAAAGTACATAAAGAAATCTGTAATATTCTGGGACAAAAATATATTTTTGAAAATGTTTAAAAACAGCTTTAAGAAATTTATATTAGGTGAAACTGCATAAATGTCTAAAAAACAAGACTTTTCATAAGATCATAGCACATAAATCCAATCACAAAAATCTCACTCCCTCATTTAAAAACATGTATGCTGTTCCTCATAAATGCTGTTCATTATAAATGCTGTTCATTACAGTGGTATGATGAATTAACTGGATCGTAGCTTTGTGAAAGAGCCAATATGGCCTACTGGCTAAAATGTTTGGAGACACCAGTTTTAGATCATATGACAGAAGAATCAAAATGTATCTAATACATACAATTTTGGATCTACTTTTTTTTTATATATATGTTTTCAACCAACATAAAAGTTTAAATTGTTTTAAAAATTCTTATCTCTATAAAAATGAATGCATATTTTTGATAACAGTAAAATTATCCAAAATATGTGTAATACAATTGATTCTTGAATATTTAGTTTTTCTATAAAACAGATCAAAAAAAATTTCATATTTTTTAAACAATGAAATGAAAACTTCATCAGGATGGCAAAATGGACAATATTTACAATTTTGGATCTACTTTTTTCCCATGTTTTCAACCAACATAAAAGTTTTAATTTTTTTTAAAATTCTTATCTTTATAAAAGTTAATGCATATTTTTTATAACAGTAAAATTATCCAAACTATGTGTAATATAATTGATTCTTGAATATTTACTTTTTCTATAAAACAGATCACACAAAAAATTTTTATTTTTTAAAAAATTAAATGAAAACTTCGTCAGAATGGCAAAATGGACAATATTATGTTTTTGAGTACCACCCCCCCCCAAAAAAAAACATGCCAGTTTTAGTTCTAATTATTTAATTAGGAATGACTGATGACATAATTCAATAACTGATACTTTTAATAACAGATATTAATCATATTATATGGTAATATTAATTGGTGGTAACTTAAATATTCATTACTGAATAATAAAGAGGGTGTTTACACATTTTCAAAATAATTTAAATAAAGAATTGAAGAAAAACAAATGTTTTGCAGTAAAAATTTGAGGCCACAAATTATTCATTGAAACGAGAAAAATGGTTTGATTTTTTTTTTTTTAAATTTTTCTTTCAAAACGTTGCTTGCAAACAAATTGTGGACCGAGGAATATGTTTTTGCGCTTTCCGAAGAGTAATATTCCTATTCCGTAATTCAGAAACACGGTGAAATGAATCACATTACAATTTCTAAGTGGAAAATAAGCAATATTATTCTTCAGAAAAGGAAAAACCATCAATGGACCTTCTACATGGAAAGAAGGTTCCAAATGAATACCAAAAAAAAGGTACATACTGTTTCTAATGCCTCTCAAGTTTATTCTTATTCTGTAATTATGAAGCTTAGAGCAATGTATGCTATTATATTTTCTAAGAGCAAAATAAGCAACATTATTCATTGGACATGAAAAAAACCGTCAATTATTACTTCTGCATTGAAAAAACTTCAAGCAAATATTCAAAAAAGGTACATACTCCTGTTTCTATAGTTAAATCATTAGTAACCAGAGAAAATCCGACGATGCAGAAATCAATTGTAAAATCTTTAAATACATCCGTACCAACAATAAATAAAACAACAAACCAAGACTTACAACTTTAAAAAATCTAAAAAGCATAATGTTCACCAGCTTTCGCCAAGGCATGTGGCTCAAGACACAACAGCTTGCAGAACCCTGTATGAAAACTATTTAGCAGGACATAAATGAAAATACATTGCGACCTTTGCTGAAGCATGGTTTTACCTAAATGATGGCAACAACTAAAAAAATGTTTTATTTGATACTGAAAAGGAAGAGAAAAAGAAACCATAAACTTAGTTCCGTCAATGCATAATTAAGTTTCTGTAATGGCTTTATGATTGCCGCAGGATTCTTTTACAGTAGGAAAATAAAAATAAGAAGAGCAGAAAAAAATTTCAACATTAATTCACTATCAAGAGAAAGTTTTATGACCGATATTGACAATAGAAATTCCATTTCTTTATGCCAGTGACTTTCAAAGCGTAAGAATTTATCAAGACAAAGCAAGAAGAATTTATCAAGACAAAGTCATACTTTGAAAAGTACCACAGAATTTCTTGAAAAAATGAAGACCGATCATATATACATATAGTACAAAGTCCGTAATCCGGACGTCCATTATCCGGAATGATCTATAATCCAGACCTCAAAATCCAAAAACTTTTTTTGTATGCTTTATGCATGCTCGTTATTGCTCGTTTGCGCATGCACGTTGGGAGGATGTGTCTCCAGACACATTAAAAAATGCTTGGCATAATTTATGGCCAGCTACCATATTTCATGGTGACCATATTTCATGGTCATTCATAGCCGCGAATTTGAAGGTATTCGGACATCGCAAAGTAAAGGTGAAATTTTCCAGTTATTGGATTTTGTAAAGAAATGTGGAGAAGCGATAATAAATGAAGATGATATAACAGAAGTTTTTCATTGGGACGACAATGCCCCAATTATCAATCAATTAATGGACAGCGAAATCTGTAGTATGGTTCTAGATCCAGAAAATACCGCTTCTGATAGTGAAGAAAGTGACAGAGAGGTTATTGAAAACAAAAAAATTTCGATTGATAAGTTAGTCGGTATTCGCAACACAACAATTACAGGACTTGAGCAGTGGAACTTTGTAACTGAACAAGAAATTATGTCTGTTTATAGAATTAAAAAGAAAGTATTGGCACAAAAAACAAACCAACTTAAACAACTTACATTGAAAGAAATGTTTAACACAGTAAACAAATAAATATTAAGCTTTTTTGTGTAAATTTTGATACCCTTTAGATCATAATTGCTCTTTATTTCATAAATTACAGTTTCATATTTTTAATTGTGTAATTTCTGTATGCAATCTTACCAGATTTAAATTGATGATCTTATGATCCGGAAAAACCCCTAATCCGGATGAAGTCCTGATGAGTCCGGATTATGGACTTCATACTGTATATACCTTTTTAACGTATTCGAACAAAGTTCCCTGACCTATGGACTACTGTGTATCTAGTGTCTCAAAATGAGCTCTTTGTAAGTGCTACCCACCACAATTGATGAACCCTGGAAGAAGTGGAACAGGAATGGAGATCAATACTGCCAAAATTTTATGGAGAGTCTTTCTATCATGGAAATCAGAAGAGCCCTTCCATCATAGAAATCATGACCCAGACTTACAGTCCAGTAAAAAGGCTATCAGATCGAACATTTAAAAAAATACTCTTCACATTTTAAACATAAATTAAATGGCCCAAAAATTATTCTAAAAATGTGTAAACACCCTCTGTAATAAATAAACGCATTTTCATAAGATATTGAATAATTAAAGAAAAGAAGAGAATTCCAGTTTTTATGAAATCTTAAGTTTATTCCCTGTTGTTCTTTAAAGTGGTTAGCAGTGCAAATGCCATATTATAGGACCTGAATTCGATTCCTGGAGAAGATATGGATGTTTGTCAATTCCCCTTTACTGGGGTACAATATTGAATACCCATGGACAATACTTCTGAGGATGAAATAGCTAAATGAGTGATATGCTCAGCCATTCTCAACCAATGCTTAATAAGTATGTGTCCACCCAATGGGGGAAAAAACAAATCTCATGCATTAATTTGAAAATTAAGTATTAATTTAAAATAAAAAAATTATTTTCATCAAATTTTACATTAACTAACAAAAATTTGGTATAGTTATGTAATGCATACATATATATTACATAGAACTGTAACTTAAAACATTTAAATCTGTCAATTATATTTTATACCTAACTACTGATAGCAGAAAATATAAATACATACCACTCCTTTTAATTTTTTATCAACTTCATCTGATGTCAATTTTTTGGTGAGAGAGGTTTTCCTAAGCAGCACATCACAATAATTAGCTAAAAGCTCGGCACAGCGAAATTCTGGTTGAGTTCTGTTGCCAATCCTGTAGAGAAGAACATTTAATATTCGGAAATTATTAAATAGCATTTTCTAACAAAGTGAGCAGAGCTACTTCAAAATGTACATTTTTATGTGACATTAAAATTAACAATTTATGAATTTTATGTGAAAAACACATATGATCTTACACTTTTTGCTTTGTAGACCACTCTAAGCAGAAAACAGATGTATCGTTAACAACTTCCTTAAAAGCCTGTGAATGAAATATTCTTAAACAAATAAAACAAAATACTAATTATTATTATTATTATTATTATTTACTATACACCTATTAACTCTTTCGCATCGATAGAGACCCAAATCTGTTTCTCTCAAACATCTGAAATGCCTGTATATACAAATTTTTGTTGGAATGGATTTTCTTTTCCCATTCAAAGTAGAATGCTACAGCATTAGCAATAGCTTACTTTTTTAAGTGAAGCGATTACTCTCTTGTGTGGTTTCACCCAGCGTGCAGTTTTCCCTTGGGACACGACTGCAGTTGAAAGCATCAATAGTGAAACATTGACAATACATAAAGAAGAGCAAAGGCACAATTCAAATAACAGAGCTACTTAATAGCTTCAAAAGAATGGTTGGTATGTCATTTAACAACTCCCGAAACCAATGCGGCATGCACTAACATGATGAAGAAAAGCACCAGGTAGAAATGTATTCAGACATTTGAGCAACCTGCTTATATCTGAATGGTCAGACGTTTCGGGTGACTTCGATGTGAATGAGTTAAAGCTGATGGAATATTTGCTGAAATTACAGGAATACCACAAGAACATTTTTTTTTTTTTTTTTACTTTTACTTTTAAGAAATACATAAATATATTTTTCCCATTGAAATATTTCTGTTAAATTTGATTTTAACTAGAACATGCTATATGGTAAATATCTCAGTTATAACATAAATATGAGCAATACCTTATCTCTTGATGTTAAAAATCTAGGATCGTCATTAAATGCTTCCTTGACTAGCTTGCTAAACCTTGCAAATAATTTTAATAATTGTTCTACATATTTTTCAAAGTCCTGTAAAAATAAACACACCAGAAATATAATAGTAAATAAATAAACAGAAATTTAAAACAGATGCTATATAATAACAAATGAACTTTATTTTATGGTTCAGTTTCAAACACCAAAATACTTTTAAAAATTTATATCCTCCACAAATAAGATCTATAATTCTGATTTTTTTTTTCCACGCATAAACACAATGCTAGTTGCTTGAGAAAATAAATAACCTTTTAAATTTTTTAAAGTGACTTGGCATAATTCATAGTCTCAAATCATAAGAAACTATTGTATCGTGTGTAAATTTCTCTCGATTTTCAAACTGAAGTGTATTTTCTTGTAATTATTTTGTTACCACTGATAAAAAATGACCTTGATTCAAGCAGATGTTTAAACACAGTCTCTTCCACTCACGCTGTATAATTCTAGAGTCTGTTTTGGCATAAATTTTGTTCAGTACAGTGCTAAGAATTGAGAACTTAAAAATTCATTTTTGTCATATTATGTTCTTTTAGTTTAAAAAAAAAAAAAAAAAAAAAAAAAAAAGTTATTTTAATGGCTAGTCAAATTTGTGATGTATGTAGAAAAAATGCTGTTTTTAAACCCACAGTTTGAAGCTGCTTTGAAACACCTAAAAACCGAAATTTCAGCTTCGGGCATGGTGCATGCTCTGGACAACCATGCACAGTAAACAAGGACCTATAAAAGAAGCTATTGCTTAAGTTTACATGATACAATTCAGGAACTAATAGACAGACTAAATATTCCAAAAAGTATAGATCATTTGAAGAAGATCAGGCATGTAAATCCACTGCAACGTAGGAGTACCCCATACTTTATCACAGAAGAATACGCTTGCTCAAGTTAGCAGGTAATTCTTTGCTAAAAAGAAATAAAGAAGCTCCTTTTTTGAAATGACTCATTAATGTACATAAGTGTACAAGAAGTGTATAATATACTATAACTATAAGAAGAAAAAAGATCACAGGGTAAACCAAACAAACTTCCTTTAGCAACACTCACAGAGGGCACATCCCAAAAAAGTAATGCTTTGCATAAAAGAGTCTGCAAATGAATTGCATACTATGAACTATAGCCACTAAATCAGATAATAAATTTTGAAAATTTATTCCAAATGGCAGTTTATAGCAGCAATAGAAGCAAAGCATGAAGAACTGACCAACTGTCCAGGTGGGCCCCAGATTTCAGTGAATGTCAGACAAAGGCATGGAGTACAGCTGGAGGGCTTTATGACATTATCCTATATTTACTAGATTTTAATCCCTTCAGATCACTTCAAAATTCTATGGACAGCCATCTACGTTGACTGTAAAACAGAAGTCATTAACTTCTTTATGAATAAACCTAATGACGTTAAAAAAAATATTTTGCAGCTGCCAGATAAGTAACTAAAAGTCATAGAACAAATTTGTGCTTATGCGATGAATTTTCTTGTGTTTTGTAATCATCAAAATGTTGCAAAATTTTCCAGAAAACCTATACTTTTTACATTGGAGCTGTCTTTTGGAATCTTGTAAATTTTTTAACCATCAACAAGATAAATCATGTAATTCCTAAATTAAGCTTACTAAAATAACTGCCAAGAACATACCAAATTTTACCACTCCAAAAGAAATTAAGGATATCATTAGAAAACTTTATAAGGAAAAAAACTGATGTGAACACCACAATGATTTCCTTGTATGGCTTATTAAATTATACACATTTTTTGCTGCATTTCACTTAAACTCATTTCCTCAAATTTCATTAGAAATATATTTTACATTCAATTAATTCAGTTCTGATTTCATGGCATAGCAAAAATATATTAAAACTCAAGAAATCTTCATTAAAATTGTAAAATGCAAGAAAACCTAAAGTACCAAATACAGTTTAAAAAAACAATTTTTGCAATAAAAATTAGAGTTTCTATGCCAAAACAAGCAGTTTGACCATTGGACAGAAATTTTCGGCATACAAAAATTGAAAGTTAAATACTGGCCTTCCTCCACAAAAAGAAACTTAAGTTGGTGCACCAACTGATTTAATTCACTATTCTACTAAGAGCTTCAGATGTAAACGAATTGCAGCCTCATTAGGCTTAACATCACTTAAATTTTAAATTGTTGATAATTCTACAACTATTGCATGCACACTGACTAAAGGGCATAAGCCAGAATATAACAACATTATTCAGTCACTTTTAAAGCAAAAAATGCAAAATTTCTCAACATATAAGAATAAAAAGCAGAGATCACTGAGCCAGGTAAGAGGGTCATATATATATATATATATATATTTAAAATAAAGTTAAAAGTAAATTGGAGTCAAAGCAAGGTAATCCTGGACAATATTAATAACTGCATCCTTTTAAAGGGGTTAAACATAAAATCAAAACATTTCAAAATAAAAAATTATCATAGTAGTATAAAACTTGAATTCTAAAAATGTAAAAAGGGAAAATATACACTCTTTTGAAGAAAAAAAAAAAAAAAAAAAAAATCGAAGCACCAAAAAAGACTTTTGCAATCATGATGAAATTTGGTATACAAAAACATATTGATCGAACATGCAAATGATCAAAGTTTCAAGGCAAACAGGAATTGCGATCATAGCCCGCGTTTCTAGTGAGCAATTTGCAAAGTATAAAACCAGTAACAGAGGAGGAAAATTTATCTTTCTTTGTTGCTGCCCTTGTAATTCCTTCAAGAAGCAACTAAAAATGCCATTACGATGATTCGAAGATCTTACAGACAACTAAACAACTTAAAATGTGGTCCCATTGTAGGGTTGTATGAAGCTGGGTGGTCACAGCGAGCAACAGGCAGCCACCTGCAGCGTACACACACTGCTGTGCAAAGATGGTGGCAGCAATGCTTGCTACAAGGAAATTGCCGACGAAATGAAGGCTCTGGAAGGACAAGAATCACAAATGCAAGGCAAGATACCAGGTTCAAACTGCCCCAATGGTATCACTGTCGACCATTCAATGCACTACAGCCATGTCTATAACTTCCATGGTACCGCCCTCCATCTCATGGCCCTTGTCTGAGGCAGGGTTACGCTCACAGAGGCCTTTAAGACGTTTGCCTTTGACCCCACAACATCGGCAGAGTTGTCTGGAGAGTGGGAGTTTCTTATGAAAGCAGGTCATCTTTAGTCATCCTCCGTACATCTTTAACAGCTCAATGATATGTTGATACCATCCTGAGGCCGGTTGCATTACCCTTCATGGCCCGTTGTCCTGGGGCCATTTTCCAACAACATAATGCCAGGCTACATACCACTCGCATATCTCTGGACTGTCTCTGCGTAGCTGATACTCTTCCTTGGCCAGCAAGGTCACCAGGCCTTTTACCAATCGAGCATGTCTGGGACATGATAGGCCGCCAGATTCGGGCACCACAAAATATTGCATATCTGGAGCGACAACTGGTGAATGCCTGGCAGAATGTGTCGCAGAATGACATTAGGAGCCTCTACCACTCATTGCCTCAACAAATTCAAGCATGCATTGCCGCCAGGGCGGTTCAAACAGTTGACTAGCTACTAATTTGAACACTCAATGCGTGATTGTGAGCCGTGAACAAGTATTATGACCTTGATTTTTTAATCCTTTTATTATCTGTGTATGAGCCATACACATATTCAATTTTATCAAAAACAACCACTTCCTTTATGGTGCTTCAATTTTTTTTTTTTTTTTTTTTTTTTTTGCAAAACAGTGTATACAAGAGCATAAAAATTAATCTCCCATTATTCAAACTTTAATTCAGAACTCATCAGGGGAAAATGAATAAAAGCTTCATAAAAGTTAATTAATATGCTTCGAAAATGCGTTTTGTTCTTCTGGTAAATTTGAGATCAAAAACCGACAAAAGAAGGAAATTTATAATACATACAAACTCATATTAAACCAAAAAAAGTGAATCTGAACATTACATAATGTAAAATGATTATTCAAAAAAAAGGGGGGCTAAAATCATTATATGTATATCTGAAATTCAAATTGAAATATAAAGACAGATCACAATGTAAGTGTATTTTAAAACAAATAGTTATTTAAACAATATTCTAAAAATGAGTGTTCCCTGATTATGTTTAACTAAACTTTTAATTCCAAGAAAACGAATAACTCTTCATAAAGATTGCTTAAATAATAAAATCAAAGCACAGCCCATTTCGGCAAAAACTGAAAGTCTAATAAAAATAAAATTGAAAGAACCTATGAAATATAAAATTTAAAAAATGCAAACTTATTGAAATCATATCACATTCTTCAAACGAAAATTTACTTAATCCTTCAGATGACCAAACTGAGTTTCTTGTAGAATTCAGAGTGGCTCTGAAGAACCCAAAGATGGTAGTTCTTGGAAAAAGTATGCAATGAGGTTCAGTCTCTAACAGCAGAGCTAAGTATTTAAACGTGTGTTCAAATAAACCTCTCCTGTTAAACTCTGTTTGTGGGGAAGTCAAATGTGGGTGCGGTCGTGAAATTTACTACCACAGGGAAGGGTGACCACCAAAGTTCAAAGTGGCACCGTTAAGAAACTCTAAAAATGCTGTCTTCTGTAAAATCTTAAAATTGTGAAAGTAGTACTGGCTCAAAGTTGAGGAAAAGAAAAAATATATTTAAAAAGATAAAAGTCTTCATATAATTGGGGTACAAAATGTTTCTGAAACTAAAAAGCCCCATTTTAAGCAAGAAAATTTGCCAGTAAAATATTAATAATTGAAAAGGAAAAGAAACAAAATCTTTGTACATATTTACATTAAATTTCTTACCGTAGCCACCCAACTATTACCTCTGATTAGGATTTAAGTAATAAATATCAATTCAGAAGTCAAACAACAAAAATCAGCGTTATATTTTCAAAATTTTCACAGGACTAGTTTCGATGGTTCTGCCGAACCACCATCCTCAGCTGCAAAACCGCAAATGAACAAGATAGGAAATAATGATTAGATATGATAAGAAAGCCTGGACAAGAATAAGCAAGTGGCGCCATCTGTTGATGAAACCAGAACTAAAACATAATTTCTTTAAAGGCCAAAGGCAAAGATGGATTGGAATTAGGATCATTAACTAGAACAGAAAGGTTTTTTTTTAATGTGAAATGCTTCTAGAAAATCCATTTCTCGAATGGAAGATGTTTTTTGAATAATTTTGGCAGCAGAAAAATTGAAAGTGTGATTTTCGGACCAACAATGTTGAGCAACAGAAGACTTCTGTGTTTCCTTTTTTCTAACATATGACTCATGTTCCTTGACGCGAAATTTTAAGGCTCTCTTAGTTTGGCCAATGTAATACCACACTGGCAAGGAATCCTATAAATACCCCAGGAATTCATATACAGAATGGGGTCTTGGAGTATGGAACTCGGAATTTTATTGATGGGAGAATAAACAACCCAAAAGTTAAATTTCTGCAAAATATGTGCAACTTTATAGCTAATTGATGGAAAGAAGCGAATGACAACAGAATTTTTATAATCTCCTAAAACAAGAGTGTGCCTTTTAGTGTGTTGAGATGAGAATTTTTTAACTGCTTGATTAATAATGTTAGGTGAAAAGCCCCTGTCAATAGCTATTGCTTTTAAATAATTTAGTTCTTTATCAAGGGATAGTTTGGAGGAGCAAGCTTGAAGAGCACGGAAAACATAGGAATAAAATGAAGCTAACTTTTGTTTAGTCGGATGACATGATTTAAAGTGTGGTAGAAGGGAAACCGATGAAGGTTTACGGTAAACCGTAGTACTGAAATTGGATGTGTTATGTGTGACCAGAATGTCGAGAAACAGAAGAGAATTGCAAGTCTCAAATTCAAAAGTGAATTGAATAGCAAGATCAATAGAATTCATTGTTGAAAGAACTTTATTTAAATCATCTTTATTACCTTCAAACAGGGTAAAAGTATCGTCTACGTAATGGAACCATGCCGGGAAGTTTAATGTTTCAAACAATTTTGATTCCTAATAATGCATGTAGATATCAGCCAGGATGGGAGTGAGGGGGCTTTCCATGGCTAATCCCTCAGTTTGCTCGTAATATTTATTTTGGAAAACAAAATGTGTTTGTTTCAAACAGAGTTGAGTGAGAGAAATTAGCTCATCAATTTCGATGCACGACAAATGAAATTCACGAAATCTGGTTTCTAGACATCTTAATGCACCTTCCACTGGAACATTGGTGAATAATGATTTTACATCAAAAGAAACCATGAGTAAATTTCTAGGAGAAATGTTTTAACCTTTTTTACAAACTCTATTGAATTTTTTATTGTGTAAATGTTATTGTCTAATAGAGTTGAAAATCTAGAAACTAAATATTTAGCTAATGGATATGAGGCAGTACCTGAGTTTGATACAATAGGGCAGAAAGGAATACCACTTTTATGAATTTTGGGAAGAGCATATAATCTGGCAAAATTCGCAACAGATGAGATAAGCGAATGTTTTAAGTTGCTTGAAATGATTCGTGAAAATTTGATTGCAATTTTCATTTTTGACAGGTCCGAAGGTGAAGGATCTTTAGGGATCGGATTATATGGTCCTTCGTTTAAGAGTTTAGTGACACCATCAATGTAAGTGTTCTTATCCATGACAGCTATCTGGCCACCTTTGCATGCCTCTGAAATGATAATATACGGGTTAGAATGAATTTCGCGCATTGTAGCTCTTTCTCTCACAGTTAGATTTGGTTTCAAAGGTTTATTATTGAATTTCACATTATGAGCGATAAGATGCCTAATCATTTCTTTCTGTGAATCTGAAACTTTACTGAACTTTAAAGTTTTTTCGATAGGAGCCAAAATCTTTGGAATCGAGAGTTTACAGGTTTGTGAGAAGTTAAAATTATATTTTAGACTTCTCTCTTGTTCTTCTGAAAGACTAACATTAGAAATATTAACTATTGGCTTGATGTTTACAATGGGAAGATTTTTTTGAACTACTGGAAGACTGTAAAAAAAGTTTTTCGAATATAACTGCAAGGGTGTTTTTATGACGGTTAACTGCATTCTCCGTTCTAGACCAAGACTTTTGTTCAAGGGCAGTGAATTTTGGATATGAATTAGGGAGTTCCAGATGAAGCTTATAGAGTTCATGTTCAATTTTGGACAATTGTTGACGTGTATCCCTTATGATGGACCGAAGTAAGGCAAGCTTGAAATTTAACAGAATTCTTGAAATGCGACTGGAAGGTTTTTGATTAGATTTGATTTGAATAAAATTGGAGATCAATTTTTTACATTTACATTTAAGTAAAAAGTCAAGATGATTCAGGAATTTTTGCTGCTTCAGGTGTAATTTAGTGAAACGATTAATGGATGAAGGCATGATAAACAATGCAGAAAATCAAACTAAATAATAATAAAGCACATACAAAACAGCAGAAAAAACTTTCACTGAAACGAATAGAAAACAAAACGCTTGTAACCAAAATGCATGAAATCAGACAAGCAAAGCACAATATCCAAATATGCGAAACATAAACAGAACTAGAAAATTGCAAAAAAGTACTTACCGAAACCCATTCAATCACAAAATGGCGGCCACACCATGTGCAAAAAAGGAAGCAAAAAATAAGCCGTTTTGGGCTCGGAAACACATACAAACGCAACACGACAAAAACCACGTGGAAAAAAGAAAGCACAAAATAAGCCTGTTTGGGACTTCTATAATTAAGACACAATAACACGCCGAACAAATACTAATTCAGAAGTCAAACAACAAAAATCAGCATTATATTTTCAAAATTTTCACAGGACTAGCTGCAAAACCGCAAATGAACAAGATATGAAATAATGATTAGATAAGAAAGCCTGGACAAGAATTTTTCTGTTCTAGTTAACGATTCTAATTCCAATCCATCTTTGCCTTCAGCGTTTAAAGAAATTATGTTTTAGTTCTGGTTTCATCAACAGATGGCACCACTTGCTTATTCTTGTTTAGGCTTTCTTATCTTATCTAATCATTATTTCCTATCTTGTTCATTTGAGGTTTTGCAGCTGAGGATGGTGGTTCGGTAAAACTATCGAAACTAGTCCTGTGAAAATTTTCAAAATATAACGCTGATATTTGTTGTTTGGCTTCTGAATTAGTATTTGTTCAGCGTGTTATTGTGTCTTAATTAATAAATATCATATCACTATAAATGAAAAATTTTTTTAAAAGTAGTTAATAGCAGCTTTCTTCAGGGTTATAGAAATTTTGAATAGAGGTGTTTTATTCTCAAAGAGAATTTTGACTAAATAATTTATTTCTTCTTGTAAGTATTCGACTTTGTTACAAATACTTTTTATTCTAAGGAGCTGAGTATGTATGGTATTTAGAATTACTCTTCTGGAGATACTGGAGTGTCAATAGATTAGTTTAACAGTAGGAAAATCAAAATTTCTTCTTGTCATAAATTTTGATATCTTTAAAGTTGATAATTTGCTAATCAAGTTAATTAATATCTCCTTGTTGAAAGTTAGTTTTATTGAGTTTCAAACATGAAGGATAAATGTGATCGAATTCTATTTTATTGAAGTTATTGATTGCAATAATATCATCCATGTATTTGTATATGCTTTAGTAATATGAACTTTGTACTTGAGATAACTGTTGTTGAAAATGAAATTCCTTGGTGAAAAGGTACACATTATAGATCACTGAACTAGATCTTATTCCCATTAGGATACTGTTGATTTGCTTAAAAAAAGCATTATTAAAAGCAATGTAATTATTAAAAAGAATACTTTCTAAATACAGCTGCCATTCTTCCTTGGAAATAACCGTAATAATTTGTGGAAATAAATCTGGTAGAGTTAAAAGACTGTCAAATACTTCTTGCAACGGAACAGCCATGTATAAATTCTCAAAATCATTAACGGAAAATAATTTTAATTTTAATAGTGAGAAGCATTTCTAGTATCTGTGTGTTATTACTTATTATCCAAGTGAAATTGTGATCTTGCATCTGTGTGTCTTAATTAAAGTAGAGAACTGTTAAGTATTTTAGCAAAACGGTTTTCTATTTCTTTCATGTAATTTCTGGTCTTGTTAGCTATAAATTGAAATCTGGCATTTTGTGAAATTTGAGCAATGCATAAAGGTTGGAGAATCTATTGTAAAATATACTGGTGGTTATTTTAAGTCTTCAATGAATTGCAGTGAAACGTCTTTGCAGAATATTCGCCATAGTTACTGCGGCATGGAGTTCTTCTATAATCAGATTATGGTAGAAAACCTTTTAAATAATACTAAAGTTGTTACTGGCTTTGCCAATTTTCGTAATGGTAAAAAAATTCTTCAATATTTTAACTTTCTTGTCTAAATCTCATTTATTATGTGTTCTTTGGTATGCTTTTTGAAGTCATGGAGCATTGCTTCTTTCTATTCTAGATAAGTTGTAGTAGGTAAGTTAGTTTTGTAGCTGGAGAAGACTATGGAACTTTCTAGATTTTTTCCAAATTATTGGATGCTGAATTTTTTGCTTACTTTAAAAGTGGGTTGAAATTTGGTGCCAAGATTCATTAAATGCTTTAAAGTTCTGTCTTTAATAATTTCATAATTGTCTTTAATAATTTTTATATATAATTGGTGCAGCTGATTGCAACAAAAAAAGGAGTTGCACAATTAGATGTTATAGCACTCCCATGTACAAAATTTCTCTGTTCTACAGCTAATTGTTTTTGAGGTAAGCGAGACACATACATATGTATGTACAGATGTCATGGAAAAAAAATTCCTTCTGAATCCATTTTGGAAAGAAATTCCTTTATTCAGGCCATATGCACAGATATCATTGAGGAGGAGGGAAAAAAAACCATTCAAATGGATTCGAGAGAGGTAAAATGGATATTTTCATTGAAATATATCCGGAAATGTTTCTATTACAAAGCTTCCTTTACTTTGTACAAAGAAGTAAAAAATGTTAAGAAATGATCCAATTACCAAAAAATTTATAAAATATGCATCTAAAACTATCACATGACTGTGCAGTACAATAAATACCTAAAACATATATTTTTTAAATGTTCGGGAACTTGCAAACATTTGCATACTACAGAAAGAAGGGAAAGAAATCATGCCAACTTAATAGCTGGAAATCATTTAAACTTCTACCAAAAACACATTTAGAAAGAATTAAATAATGTCTTTCCTTATAAAATAATATATTTGGTTTCAAAAGACATCTTTTTTACCAGAAGACACTTTCTATAAAAATGACATATCAATCTGGTATTATTATTCTTTTTAAAAACAATTTTAACTTCTCGCCTATTTCTAATTAACTTAAAAAATTCTTATTACAAAGAAAATGTTTTAAAAACACTTAAGCATTAATTAAAATACTTCTAGCATGTTTAATTAGATATATATTACCAAAAAAAATCTATCAAATATAATACAGTCAAAGTAAAGAATTAATGGTACTTCCTTATTATAGTGGCCCCCAAGACTAAGAATCGCCAATCAACAAGATATCTCACCAGCTAGTGAGACACAAAGATATAAATAAATCACACAATATACAATAACAATAATACTCAAATCTTGTTGCCTAAGAATAGTTTTAACAATCATTATGGCAAGGCCATTTTTCTGAAACTGCTTTTAATTGATTCCTCAAAAACATAATTTTTGCCTCCACAGAAATTCTGAAAGATATGATTTGAGGTGATGTTGAGCCATGGCCTGTTGTTTACCACCACGCCACTTGGCTAAACACCCCATTCTATCCACATCTAGAATGTGGAATCGGTAGGGAAAATGACGAATTCTGATTCCTGAAATTTTAAACACTCCGATTCCCTCATATATATATATATATATATATATATATATATATATGTGTGTGTGCATGTGTAATGTTTTCAGTTATTCCCACACATCGTGGGTGAATGGTGAGGCTATTCCATTTCACGTTTTGGCAGATGGTTGACGAAGCTGGGATGATTGCAACACGGAGAAAAATGACGACTCAGGACTTTTCACTTTTAACAGCACATCTTTATTTTATTTTAAAGCAGATGATTTTTTCCAGATGAAGTTACTCAAATACTTATTCAGTAATTGAATTATTAGATACGACTGACTTATAACGTTCTAACAAAGAAAGAAGAGCATAGCGGAGGCATTAGCCGAATGAAGGCGAGAAGGCATCTGTGTAGGAGAACTTATGACGCAGCATTTATATGAAAGGTTATGTAACAGAGTAGCTTCTAGAAAAATGTAGAAAGACTTATGACGCAGCATTTATATGAAAGGTTATGTAACAGAGTAGCTTCTAGAAAAATGTAGAAAGACTTATGACGCAGCATTTATATGAGGAGGTTATGCAATAGGCGCGAATGTTCTAGAAGGTACTGGTGTAGGGGAAGATCCTGAATTGCAGAAAATTAATTAAAGGTTGCTGGTTCGCAAAGAGCAAAGCCATCATATTTCTTTTTATATTTTACATCTCCCCCCCCCCCGTCAAAAGGAGAGGCCTTGGTGAGAAAAGCATTAGTACAGGAGTAAAGCAAAAGTATGAGAAAAGACATGAAAACATCCAGGACATAGCGTACAAGCTTTAACTATGGCCTATCATAGTTTATGACTTTCTCATATAAAATTTGGACTTTATAGCATATGAAATTTTGAACATTAAAACTATGAGTTATAAATACATATACAATATATGACTAATTTTAAAACTATAACATAATAAATATGGAATACTGATAAATAAATAAGTTATTAATTACAAAAGTTCTCAATTTTGTTAAAATGTCCATTTTGTTTTTTGAAAGTCCTTTTCATAAAAAGAGTTCGAATAGAATGAAAATATCTGGTAAAACCTCTCAATGCCAGATAGTCCACAAATATGATGCATTTTTTTCGCTGAGTATGTTTTCATAATAGTAAGCTTTGATTAGAAAATATTTTACATTTTTTAAATTTTTATATTTTAAAATGCCTTTGTTGAAAAAAAAATTAAATAATATGAAAATTGGCATCTTAATTTGTAATATAATAGAAATATTTTCATCAACAAAAATTTGAAAGAATTTTATTTGAACATTTAGTTTGTGAAAAAATTTGAACTTTTACCATGTGGAACTTTCAAGAACTTTACAAAATTTCATTGGACATTCTTATCTCAGAACACTAAAAAATGTGAATTTGTTTTAAAAGAGTACAGCGTCTAAAATTATTATTGAATTCAAAATTTTATGACATTCAGTGAAATGTCAAAATTGATTCAAAATATCGGTCAAAGTTTTATGGCAATAATTTTTTGTTTAAAAAAAGTAAATATGTTTTATATTTTCACAATTATAACTACATTTTGCTGCTCTAATGCTTTTTCTTCCACTCTGCTCACACAACTTTTCTTTTGAAGGGGGGGATATGTAAGACATAACAAAATATGATAGCTGTTTCAAAAAAATAATTGACAACCTCAAAATTAACATTCTAAATTTGGTAATCTGCCCCTAAATTCATCTCTTCTCACAGGTTCCAGACTTTTCTATCTTATGTAACGTTTTAATGCAGATGCCTCTTGTCCAATCAAATTAATTCTAAACCAAAACTGTGAACTGAAACTTTCCCACTCCCAGCCTTCTTCCTATGAAAGTACTATAACTTTTCCCTTTTCCGCGTTAGCTCTCCTGCTGGTAAGACGCTTTTCATCCATGCTGCTGCCGCTTACTTGCTTAAGATGATGTCGTACTTCAAAATGGGAGTTATTCTATTCAAATATTATTAAGAAATATCTTGTCTGAAAAAGGATTATTTGATATGCATGGAAAAAATAAAGATTGTGATTTTTCAAGATATGTTGTGCTAAATTGCATCATCATGCTTTCCACTCTGCCACCTGGCAGGACATGGGAGTATCATGATCTGGCAGGACATGGGAGTATGTCATATCCATGAAGGCATTGTTGGGAGAATCACACAGTATATAGATGAATGTTGTCTTGCTGATATTGCCTTGAAGGACAACTAGAGGTGATTGTGTGTCCCAGCAAATCACTCCCCATATTGTAACACCTTGTGTAATAGCCATATGCTGCTTGACAACAAATCATGGATCAGACCACTGGTCTGGCCGCCTCCACACGTATGTGCATTGATCATCAACACCGAGACTGAATCGAGATTTATCGCTGAAGATCACATGCCTCCAGTCAGTCACACTCCAGCTTGCCCGAGTTCAGCCAAAAATCCAACTGACACTGTCTATAATGTGGGGTCAGCGATAGGCATCTTAATGGACATCGGCAGCATATACCAGCATTGGCCAGTCATCTCTGAATGGTTTTTCTTGATACCACTGGATGCCTGAAAGGTGGTAAATGGCATCGAATCGTTAGTAGTGACGTTGTTGGTGCGGAAGTGGCCACTCTTATGAGTGCACGATCCTCACATTCATTCGTGTACCTGGAATGCCCTGACTCTATCTATCCCTTCTGTTATTCATAGTCCTCAACACTGAGCAACTACCATATCGCTCTGCCCGAGATGGTGGCCAATATGCATGTTTGACCAACCTGCTTCTCTGAGGCCTACTATACGCCCCTTCTCAAAGTAAGACAACTATTTGTACTGCTGTCGGTTACATCTCAGAGGCATCTATAGTCACAATACCATCAATCCAAGTTTAGAGATTCGTTCAAATAGCCCTATGGCACAAGTAGTCATGCTTCAAAACTCTTCCAACTGTACACCTCATATGCCCACAGCACACTTACCCATGTCTCATTGCCGTTGAAATTTAAATCATTTGTATATCTCTTGACCACATTCCTGCCAAGTTTTATGGCTATGGCTCAATTTCTTCTGAGTGCATATTTTTTTTTTTTTTTTTTTTTTGTGATTGACTGTTTATCTCAACATTTTTGTTCTATAAAGTTAAAGATTAAACAATTCTACTTTGACAAATAAATAAAAGTTGACACAAAGTAATAAAAAATTAAGTAATTTATTTATTTACTGCTAAAAATATATTTACAACAAACTTAAATTATTAGCCAGACCCATCTACTAGAAATTAAAATACTTATTCTATGCAGTGAGTTTATCGAAGTAGACTTACTTTCTATTTCATTATTCTTGACCATTGGTAGACATTCTGCTAAAATATTTTCATTAAATGCTGTCACAAGCACACTTACACATGATTCAGTCAACTATTAATAAAGAAAATATTATTAACTAAGAGCTCAGATAAAACTTAATTATATGCAGCTTATGCACAGCTAAAAATAATTGAAGAAACTATTTAGTTTGCATATCACAGTTATTGAAACAAAACAATCAAGATATTTTTTTATTTTTTCTATTTAAAAAATTCTCTATAGAAAGATACATATGCTAACTTGAAATTTCGGGTGAAAAGATATTTATTTATAAAAATCCAAGTACATTCCTAAATAAAAACTAATTGAACAGATCTCAGTTAACATTGATGACTGTTGATCATCATTAATTAAATATTAAATATGTCACTTATCTCTTTTAACTGTGATCTTGCTTTTAAAGAATTGTCAATAAAATATTTTTAAAGTATATACAGTACAAATTCTGAGATATGGACTTAAGCAATTCTGGATTTTGGAAAGTTTCTGGATTTCAGATCATCAGTTTATACAGTCAAAAGTCTTTAATCCGGACTCGTTGGGACTTCGGCGATTCCAGATTATACAGTTTTTCCGGATTATAGATCATCAGTTTAAATCTGGTAAGATGACGTGCAGAAATTCTAAAATTAAAAATTTGAAACCGTAATTTAAGAAATGAACAATTATGATCTAAATGGTATCAAAATTTACCAAAAAAAAAAAAGGTTAATATTTATTTGTTTACTTTATTAAACATTTCTTTCAATGCACGCATGCGTAAAGCATACATTACGCATAGTCGAAATTAGAAAATTGCAACCAGAAAACTATTTGATGTGTGTTCGTGATATTTATAATGAAGAGGAATTTTTTTAAATCATATCAAAGACAGAGTACATCGAGATGAAATACTACATTTAGTAATGAACTATAAGCCGAATAAAATAAAAACATCTGCCCCGAAGATAAGAATAGTGCTGACAGATCAACTTCCAGTTCATTGCGCACCGCGACGTTCTCCTCCCCCGCAGAGCAGTGTGAAATTGATAAGCAGATTTTGGAATGGTTAGAGAAACAAAGGATATGCATTTATCCATTTTTTGCAGCAATTCCACTTTTTGTTTGATGGACATCGAAACATGCTTTCACTTTGTAGATCCTTTGGCAGTATCCAGCATCGGAAGTTCTATTTGACATAATCGAAAGTTCAAGCTTACTTTTATAAAATTGCTCTAATAGTCTACAAAAAATAATAAGCTGAATCCAATTCGAAGATTAAGGAATAATGCAATCTGCAACATTAACTGAAATAGATAATTTTAGCTTAGCTTATACCATCCGTTATACATTAAACATGCATGCGTAAACATACTATGCGCATGCGTACACACATATGCACATGTATAAAGGTATTACGCGAATGCGTTAACGCATATGCGCATGTGTGAACGCATTATGCGTTGACGCATGCGCAGAAAGTTTTTAACTTTGAGGTCCGGATTATAGATCATTGCGGTTTATGGGCATCCCGATTAACGACTTTTGACTGTATCTAGTACGATGACATGTAGGCATAGTAATATTGCTGCTTTGCTCATTGTTTAGCTCAAACAGTAAAATGGCAACCCCCCAACCAACCAAGGGACAAAAGTCTGTTTGTGTCCAACATCAATACAACATCAATTATTGTCACTGGCCACGCGATGTGACTCCCTAGCTAGCAAATGTTAGATAGTAATGTGCAGAAATCTCAATTAATCACATTTATGGCACATGTGCTTTCTTTTCTTCAGCATTATAGTTTCCGTTCCTACACTTCATAAGGACTTTTTTTTAATTAATTTATTTTATTTACTTATATTTGTTAATTTATTTTGTGTTGATAGTCAGGAGATGCAATTATTAGATCATTCCCAATATCGAATTTTCGGATTTTGTACTGTACTTCAGTTTTAGTCTTTGTTTATGGAAATAACTAACTTAAAATATATATTTTATTAGAATTCATTAGAAAAAATTTGGCACTTTCTGATTATCCACATCTTTACAAAAATTTGCAAAATTATTTGTGGCTTTGAGAATGGACAAAAAATTTTTGTTTGGCATCTTTACAGATTTTAGGTACTGTATTGCTCACAAATAATAATAAAAAGGACACTTTCTAAGAAGCAAGGAATTTTACAAGGAAAAAAAAAAAAAAAAAAACAATCTATACAGCCAAAATTTACATCTTTAACAGCCAGTACAAGTGAAACAGTTAAATATATAGCATATAAATCCATATGCAACTACCATTTGTATGCAAATGCATTAGTTGGCTGTTGGCTGCATGTATACTTGAAAATATGGCTAAAACATGGCAATTTTATGACATGCTGATATTGGAGAGGTCCAGATAATCAGAAAATACCAAAAATTTATCCGCCTGTGATTCTGTAATAGATTTATAGTAGTTTATAAGTTTTCCTCGCCTATTTTCTAAAACTGCAGAATATGATCTTTTTCGGAATCGAAGAAACAAATTTTTAAATAAGGTAGAAATATTTGGTAAAAATTTGGTAAGAGTCCTTACCAGCCCAGCATTGTATTCACGAACATATTTACGGTCCAATTTCGATGTGCTTCTTCGGAGAACAATTTTGTCGGATTTGGTTCGGTGAAGGAAGACCGTGGTCAAGAGCATGTCCCTTGCATAACTGAACACATATTCCTCTTTCGATGTTAAATTCATCATTGTTGTCGTGGTTCGATTCTCAGCAAAGGCCTTGCATATTTTTCATCGTGCATAAACAACCTCTTTTAACCAAGACGGGGCAGCCAGCTTGGCTAAACCCCCACCCGTCTCCCTGTGGAGGCTTGATCCCAACGTTCTTGAAGGAGACCACATGAGGAACGACGAGCAGCCAGTTATTTTCAGGGGACAACATTTGCATAATGCAGTTTCAAACCCTCCAAATGAATTCTGAAGAGAATTTTTCGTGCACCCCTAATTCGACTTTTGTTCTCCCCTTCTGAGATCTCTCCAATATTCTTTAGACTTAAATCCTGTGGAACATGCATGGAGTGAGTTGTAAAAAAGAATGTGGAAATATGACAACAATAATTATTAACAAGCAAAGCAGGAAGGGTGTACTGAACCCTGGTGTTGATTAGTTGTCGCTCCCGACCTGCGATGTTTTCGGTGGGCTTCTGCAGACGGGATTTTAGTTGAAGCCTGCTGTAGTCTTTGGTTTTTCGCTGAGTAACTGGATGAAAAAGAGATAAAAATCTTTGTAATTGTGCAGTGCCCTCGCCAGGATTCGAACACTGTTTCGTGGTGTCTGTACAAAGCCTGCGTAAGCATTTTTTTTCCCTCTCTCTCTCTCTCTCTTTCGCTCCCCAAGAGCAGTGTCAACACTCTACGAGGGGAATATCTGTACTTAACCCTTTCACCGTCCTCTCCTGTCAGCGAAGATTTCCCCTGAATTACGGAGAAGAAAATAGAATTCGAAAGTGTGCTTTCTTGCTTCACGAGTGTGGAAGGGGCATTTTTTGAACATTTTGTCTCTGTTCAATGAGAAGAGAGTACCAAAGGGGCTTTGTAATTCTGTCTCAGATTGCCAGTTTGATAGTCTTTGAGAGGAGCGTAAAGCATTCCTTCCCCCCTCCAGCGGAAGAATCTTTTCCCAGTGCATGGAAAAAGAAGCAAATGAGGTCTCTGAGAAAGTAGTTTTCCACTTAAAAAAAAAAAAAAAAAAAAAAAAAAAAAAAATCAGAAAAGTGTAAACTGAATTTTACAGAGAGAACTCCGGTGCGTTTCGCATGGGCATTCTTTCTATAAATCTATACGGGTTTTTCTTACGGGTACCAGTAATTTTGAGGCTAACTGAGAAATTTTAAGTGCAGGCACGGTGGACGTCAAGCAGCCGAAATACACACTTCTGCGCCATTGCTCTGCTACGTCACAGAAAAAGGACGTGGTGGCCATTTTACTTTACAGACACCCGACAGGCTTTGAGGCGAGGAAGATAAGAAAATCGGCGTACGCTAGATTTCGCGCGCTGTTTAAATGTACCCTACCCCACTTTTCGAATTTTTGACCCCGGCGCAAGCGACCGCAATGCGAGAAACATGCGAGATTCTTCTTCCATATGAATATAGAGAGAGAGAAATATGCGAACTTCTTTTTCCATTTTCTTCTCTCAGCCCCGACATAGGCCCCTCTACTCGTTTAAAGCTATGTTTTCGACACACATGATCATGTCTTCCAGTTAGACGAGAAAGTGGAAGGAAAAATCACTCCCAGGGTGAGAAAAGACTGGAACTATGCACAGCGCTTCTTCTTTCTAGGCTCTACTAAGTTGTTTCCAAGAGCGCTTCTTCTACTCATTTCCTCCCGCCTTCTTTAGCATGCCCAAATATGTATTTCCTTATCCCTTCCAGCATGCATTTTTTCCAGGAAAGGTTGCTGTAAGTGGTAATTCTTGTTTTATATTAACTTTATTTCTATTCCTCTCCCTTTGCGTATAGCCCTCGAGCATTTTTTCTTTGATCTGTAAAAGATACGAGACTTACGTGTTTCCTTTTTTTTATTGCAAAACGAACCTTACTTTAGACATACGATGAATTCTTTTGGAGGAAGAGTGCTTTTTCCATCCTTTGCAGCCAACCCAATTCTTCTTCTGGGGTTCTTTCTCCCGTCTGAATGTCACCTTTGCCCTCTGTGGAAGACTTTCTAAGGGAAACTGCATTTTATCTAAACTTTCTTAATACACTGAAGGAGGAGAAGAAAATTATTGGTCACTGTTCTTCGCAACGAATCCTTCTTTTTTATCTCCCAGGGAAGGTGCTCCATCAGTGCGCTAGGAAAGCGGGAGAAATACCTTATACTCCCCCTTTTGAACAAGCCCCCGCAAGCGTTCGGAAAAAAGAGGAGGAAAAAAACCAAAGAGTCAGGAAGGGTGCTGTAAAAGAAAGAATAAAAACGGCATGAAATTGTTGACCTCCCGCTGAAGAAAATAATATTGAACTGAGGCCATACACATAGTAGAGAAGACAGGAAGAAGTTGGTTTTTTGGACTTACTGTACAGCCTCATTAATCAAAACTTTTCTCTCTCTCTCGCACTCTCTTTCTCTCTCCTTTTTATTTCAAATATTTAAGTAAGTCTCAAATGTCATCTCTAAACTCGAAATGTTTTTCATTAGTAAGTATGCTGGGGTGAACTTAGTTACAAAAACAGGGCTCGTGTAAGACTGAGAGGTTAACGAGAGTGTTTGAGAGAGGAAGACGACGAGAAACAGAAGGGTGAAAGAACATGTCATGAAGATTACATGCTAATGCCTGTTTTAGCTGGGCTCGAACCCGACTACATCTTTTTCGGTGATGAATTCATTTTCGAGGTTTCCAATGCCAGCGTTTCGCCTTAGAAAGTCTTCCACGAAGGCATTTTGCCCCTAATAAATACTGCTACAAGACAAATATAAGACAGAGCAGACTTACAGTGAAAGCCCCCGCAAGCGGTCCGCTGCCCATCGGAGAAGGCGTTCTCGTCATGTAACATTGGGGTTCCGGGTAAACAGTCTAAACTTGAAAACAGAATCAAAATTTAAATTATATGATACTTGTATATTAACCCATTACTCTGCAATACCAAAAGCTTCAATCTATTGCATCTTTGAACAATGAAATATATTTTCAACATCAGCAGATTGACGGAACTGGTTTTCTGATTCCCATGGATACTGTTTAGCAATCACATTCCAAAATTTATTAGATTGTTATTCTCTGCGGCTTTTTTCTATCTCTGTGCGATTTCTGTTGAATAAGGCAAGTGACTTATCTCAATCCATTTCCCAGTTCTTATTCTAACACTTTGCTGGCTCTCGCTGAAATTTTATTTCCAGTATATGGCTTCTGTCATGAATAATTTCCTACACACAAATTTTTGGCAAAACAGCATACTGCTTAAATTAATAGATTATTTCTAATACATTTCTCAGCAAATCTAGTGAAGACAAGATGAAAAATGCAAAAAAATTTAAATAAGGTGAATAAGCTCTGTCCCTTAAAACATTCCACAAGAAAAGATCCATTCCCCTCAAAAATGATGCAATGAAAATAAGTACTTGCTCTAATTGATCTAAAAGTTGAGACTGCAAATTAAAAAATTGGCAATCCTTCCTCTTCTCCCCCCCAAAAAAAAAAAACTGAAGAGAGAAAGTAAAAGAAAAAAAAAGACAAAGGGAAAAAAAAAAAAAAAAAAAAAAAAAAGAAGTCATTTTTTTTAGAAGAATCTGCAGCAGCTTCATGGTTTGATGGCCATCTACGAGAACCAGAGTCAGAGATAGTATTTTTGCTGAGTTCCAGCTAATACATAAGCACCAATTTCCTTTCAATAAAATTCTTATGAAGGTGACAGTATACTGAAATTTTCTTTCTACTTTCATATTTGCATCGCGAATTGAACTAACAGAAGTTGTTAAATATTTTCCTACACATTGTTTTTCCTACACTTTATTTTCATTACATTTTAAGTTCCAGCATTTTTTGATAGACAATCATTATATTACAGTCAAAAGTCGTTAATTCGGACACCCATAAATCAGAATGAAATATAATCCGGACCTCAAAGCTACAAACTTTCTGCGCATGCGTCTCTTTGACGCATGCGCATAGGCGTTTACGCGTTCGCGTTAAGATCTTTACGGCTGCGAATATGCGTGTGCGCATGCGCATAATACATTTACGCATGTGCATTTAATGTATAATGGACAGTATAAACTAAGCTAAAATTATCTAATTCGGTTAATGTTGCAGATTGCGTTGTTCCTTAATCTTCGAATTGGATCCGGCTTATTATTTTTTGCAGACTGTTACAGCAATTTTATAAAAGTAAGCTTGAACTTTCAATTATGTCAAATAGAATTTCCGATATATATTTACTAATATGTAAAGGATCTACAAAGCAAAAGTATGTTTCGAAATCCGAAATATGTTTATCAATTTCATGGCCGGAGGGGGGGACGCCGCTGCGCGCAATGAATTGGAAATTGATCTGTCAGCACTATCCTTATCTTCAGGGCAGATGTTTTTATTTTATTTGGCTTATAATTCCTTACTAAATGTAGTATTTCATCTCGGTGTACTCCGTCTTTGATATGATTTAAATCAAATTCCTCGTTATTATAAATATCATGAATACACATCAAGTAGTTTTCTGGTTGCAATTTTCTAATTTCAACTATGCGCGTGTTGAAAGAAATGTTTAATAAAGTAAACAAATAAATATTAAGCTTTTTCTTTTTGTAAATTTTGATACCCTTTAGATCATAATTGTTCTTTATTTCATAAATTACGGTTTCATATTTTTAATTTTGTAATTTCTGCATGCCATCTTACCAGATTTAAACTGATCCGGAAAAATCGATAATCCGGAATCACCGAAGTAATGACGAGTCCGGATTAATGACTTTTGACTGTATTTGTCTTAAACTCAGTTTCAAAATAAGCACTCGTGAATTTAAGCTGCAATGAAGAAACTACACTAAAATTTCTACAAAAATACAGTATTTTGGTGCAAAACCACTAAATTTTTGCTTTAAATCTGTTCTTAAAGCAATCACCACAAAATTTTTCACAGAACAAAAGAAATGAAAATTTGTTGTGTAAATAAGTTTCCTGATTTATTTTTTTTAGGAGATAAATACCTAATTAGAACATAAAAGATGTGTGTACATAACTTTTTGAAATTTTAGATCAGCATTATTCTCTGTCTGTCAAAAATCATCAAATTGTGCGAAGAAGGCTACAAAAAATACCGCTTTTCCGCTTAAGAAGAAGAAATTATAGAAAGAGGAATTTGAAAAATCTTTTAGAATCATTTTTTATAAAATCTTTTTAGAATTTCTTGTTTTCAGTTGAAAACCTTCTACAGGAAACTATGAAATATACAGGGTACACTTAAGCCCGATACCACCCGTTTAACTGCCGAACGGCTGCAGATATATTCATAAAATTGTGTCTAGGCTATGTGCTACTTGATGAGACAGCTTACACCTGGTGCCTACTTGATGAGCTAGCTTACAGAGCCACCTGGTGAACAATGGCAGAGTTAGCCTCTCTATCTTAAAAGCAATATGAAATGGGGAGAAAAAGTGAATTACAAAACTGTAGAGCATTGTCGATACGAATATACACCTTATGAATATGAATGCTAAAGACAGAACACTGAAAACGCACATTTGTTTCTTCGCTATTTCCAAAACTGTGACGTCACAAAACTTGAACAAAAGGAGAAAAGATTATTTTTCGGATGAAAAACATGGCCATATCGTGGCACAGCGATGTCGCATGTAATTCACAGTCGAGTGGAGTCTGGTTCAAAACCCATGGGGTGCATCCTTATACTGATTGTCTTTACAAACAGAGATGATAACATACAGATCACGCACAATCGTGTCGCAAAACACATCAATTCAATGCAACTTGAGCTTGGTATGTGAATTTGTGCATTGCAAATAGTGTACGAAACGCCACGCCGTTTCACCTGAGCTATAAAAGAGATATGTCCTCATGCTTGTATGTTGAAGTTCATTATCATGGAGCAATTTTCAAAAAATGATTATTGAGAATCTACTTACATGAATGTGAGCACAAGGAATGATCAGCAATGCAGTTGCATCGGCAATGTTTTCTTGCAGGCCTGCATTCTTCATAAAAAACTATCCTACAGGTTGTGAAACGTTTAAAGGAGATAGGCTGCATGACTAGCTGACTTCGAACTGGCAGACCAGCAAAGGTAGGGCGGGAAGTGCAACTGGAAGATGTCTTATCATACGGCCTCACATATCCAAACAGTAGCACAAGCGAGATAAGTGAAAACTGTGGTCTTTCAAAAAGTTACTTTGGGAAAATCCTAAATGAATCAGGTGCTCATCCATACTGACCAACACCTATTCAGGCATTACTGGGGAATGCCTAGAGATGTTTCACATAATGCAACTTCGTCATGAACCTGATAAATGTCCAGCCAAAATTCTTGGCAGGTTTAGTGTGGACGGATGAGGCATGCTTTTCGCGAAATGAAATATACAATAGGCAGAACACCCATTACTGGGCACTGGAAAAATCCATCATGTTCTGTCAACGTTTGACATCAAATACAGTTTTCAATTAATGTTTGGTGGGGACTTAGAACAGGCTAATTGGCTCAATATTTTACCATGATATGCTAATGGCCTCACAATAGTGAGAACTTCTGTAAGACATACCAGATTTTGCTGAGAACCTGCCGTTGCTTCAACTCCCGAATGGTTGGTTCACCCATGACGTTGAAAGTGAACCAGTACCTGATGGAGGAATCTGGAGAAAAAATAATCGGGTACAGGGGTTTCGAACAGTGCCCCCCCCCACGTTCACCTCAGACTCCAATGGAGTTTTTCCTGTGTGGATACCTCAAACAACAGGTGTGTGTGACCCTTCCACAAGCACTGCAACGACATATTACAGATGCTTGTGCAAAAGTGTCACCCGCTATGCTACAACATGCAACATGAAGTTCTAACAAGGTCCAGATGTGCATTTTAGGTGAAGTTTAAAACATCAAAAACAAAGATAGCTGGTGATAACTAGTTGTCTTTTTCTTTCTAAGATTGTTTCATGACGTCACAGTTTCGAAAACTGTGAATAAACAAATGCACATTTAAAACATTCTGTTCTTAATATTCATGTCCACGAGGTGTCTTTTTGTACTAAATCGATGATGCTCTAGAACTTTGTAATTCACTTTTTCTTCCTATCTCATACCGTTTTTGAGATAGATACGCTGTTTTCCACCAGGTGGTGCTGAAAATTATCTCACGTAATAGTGCATAGCCACTTTACTATACCTGGACACCACTGACTATAGCCGTAGCCGTTCAGAAGTTAAACGGGTGGTAGTGCACTTTAGTGGACACCCTGTATATTTTAATATTCCAAAATTCCAACTTTTATTTTTAAACCTGAAAATATTACTTTAAATGAATAACCTCAATAATTATCATTCTAAACATTTAAAGGTACTTCCTGATTACCCAAAACCCTACCGAAAATTCTCAAACTCATCGGTGACTAGATAGCAATAATGCATTAGTGAATTTGGAGAGAAATCTTTGTTTGGGTATCCTTATGTGGAGCACAAATGCTTCTCCACATTCTTGTTTTACATAGAAAAATTAATTTCTCAGAGGAAATTACACCAACTGATATTTGTGTTTGGAATACTACCAGTTTTCTTTATAGAATATCTTTGTTGTACATTCCACTGTCCAACAATACATAGAGCAAGTAATTATCGTAAATTAGATATAGGAATATTCAAACAAATTCTAACACTTTTCTATCAATTTTTCACTTCATATGTCTATAAAATTTGGTTACTTAAAAAGTACAACTTCAAAAAATATGAATTTTTGCATTCTCAGTTATTGGCCACACTACCATATTTCTGAAGACCTGCAATACTTTCTTTTTCATCAGCCCTAAAACATCTTATTTTCTTAATTTTTCAATGATGTAAGTACAATATTTAGCTTATGGAAACAGACGAAAATAATTACACAAACTTAGCTAATAAAAGCTGTTTAAATGTTATGTTTCAAAAGCACATTCAAAAAGCTGTGCCACTGAGGGATAAAAGATTTATACTAGCCCTTTATTCAAAATTATAATACCGTTGCATTTTTCTCTTCACGTATCTTTATATGGATTTGAGTGAATAAGATCACAGCACTTGATGAAAAATAGAAACACAATTTATTGGCCAGTATTATTCAAGACAGCTTCAAAATAATGCTTTTTACAGTCATCGAAGATCTACTACAAACATGCTGGAAGAATCAGCGACACAGCCTTCAGGTTATCTGGCTATAACAGTGGAGACAGCTTCACAGTAAAACACCAGAGTACAGCTCCTGATTCTGCTCGGTCGTTCTCGGTAGTCTACATACTCTCGAGACTCTCCACACTACAACTCGCGATGCACTCGACAATACACAAAAGCACACCTCCCGACTCCTTGGTTCAGTGATTGCCGGAGCTCAACACACTCAAAGATCAAATTTGGCGATGTTCTAACTCAGAATTCCCAAAGAGGCTCTCTCGATGCACTCGACAACCAACTCAGCACTAGATTTGGAGACACTCGCTCAATGAATTGACTAGAACTCTGTGCGAACTGACTCTCCACATACCAGCAGAGTTTATATAGCTTTTGGCTTGTGTTCGAGAACATTCTGGGCTAAACCAGTAAGAATTCGTTTCAGAAGGTTCTCCATCTGTCTATGGCATATAGTCAATTTTGTCGCCAAATGTGGAAATCCTGTCTTCCTTTGCCTTTTTTTGGCAACCCTAAGACTACTTTGCAGAGCAGCTATCTTACTGAGGCTGGGCATTTCGTACCAATACATTGTAAAAAGTTTGAATAATTTTACATTCAAAGAAATACTCACATTTTATTGCACTTTTAACATTTCAAAAAGAAATAAAAAGATATTCCTTTGCCATCTTCTTAAGATACACTTATTAGTTTATCCAACTAGCAGATTTTCCCATTGCAAAAGAACAGGAAATTTGCTGCTTTTTGCAAATTCATATCAAAATTGCACCATTTAAAAAGATAAAATGAAGTAAAGATATTAATATTAATATTAATATATATATATACAATAATATATATTAAAATTAAGCCAGAAAACATTAAAGAAACTACTTACCGACTGTACAGAATGAGATTCAAGGTACTTAGCAGCCCGCTGCTCTTCCTCTGTCAACTTCTGCTCAGCATATTGCATATAGTTTTGAACACCATTTGCTTCTAAATACTGTGGAGCTTTAACCCTATAGAAAGCTTCTGTTGCATCAATGTACGCCTTTTCAAAATGATCTGAATACATCTGCAACTATGTACAAGAATAAGCACATGCTGTTAGTTCTAAATTGAAACTAAAATATTAAACATAAAATTTATTGATTTTATCTTCAAATACTAGATATAGTTATTTACATCTTCAGTACCTTCAAATAAGAAAAATCAAGGATAGGGAAATTTCACCTTCCTTAGCATGTGATTTCATGGTTGAATCCTGGCGACGGAATTGTTCTAATAAATACATAAATGCTCTACAAGTGGCACTTGTATTAAAATATAGTGAATGATAATTCATTACCACTTGGATTTTACATTTGAGTTTCCAACTTTTAAGTTGCCCTTTAGTGAGGGTAAAATGTAAAGGACTTTTCCCTTTCCTTACCATGTACCTTCATGGTTTAATGGGAAGCATGTCTGGCTGGAAGTAACTGGAAGGTTCAAAGTTTGAATTCCAGCAACAGCATTGCTCATTTTTCTTGTTTCTTGCTTAGATAAATATCTAATAGCTCTGCAAGATACCAATCAATTTCGAGGTGCAAGCAACAATAAAATAATTTAGGCTATAACTACAAGCAAGTGCGTGGTGGAACACCAGCATAAGTGGATGGAACAACAGAATATTACCACCAGGTTGTACAGGTATTTCCACTACATTAACTCTGTTTATGTAGATTTCTGCAGTTCTGCTCTAATTTTGAGGGAGGTCACCCTGGAAGATGGCCCGAGGGTCTGCCACCTCCTTTCCACAGCACTGACCACTCGAGAGAAGAGGCTATAACTACAATAGCAATTTTATCCTGGAGGAAGAAGACAAACTTTGTGGGGCAAGCAAAGAATAAGACGTGAAAGTTCACAAAATCCCTATATTAGCAGATTTACAGAAAATTTCATGATGGAAGATAATAATGTTTGGGGAAGGGAGAGAATCTGCTAGAATTGCAGCAGCAACGTTGTAACTAGTACATGACAAAATAAGCATTATTAGATTAAATTTACATTTATAAACCAATCAAATTCTATGAACACATTCAATAAGTTTATTTTTGATCAAGATTATGATCTGACTAGATTGTGTTTTTTAATATTATATCAGATATATGCAGTTTTTTTTTTTCCCACTTAAGTAGAACACTTTAAAAAAGAAAAGAAAAAGCATCATTTGGCATCAAAATTGTTTATTGGCACTCATAGCAACAGAAGGCAACTTTATGTAACTTCAGCTGGTTAATTCAAAGTTTAATCTTGGAGTTTGGATCTTGGAGTCAGATTAGTTTGCAGTACATTTTTTGGATATTTTAAAAGAAAATGGCATAAAAATATAATGACATATTTAAATATTATGTAGTAATTATAACAAAATTTAAAAAATCATATATAAAATCTAAAATTTATGGATTTATTTGCATTTACAGAAAAATTTGATAGTTGTGAAGCCTCAGAAAATTCCTTAATGCTTGGATTTTTGATTATTTTGCACTGCATTTTTGCAAAATTCTAATGGAAAATTACACATAAAAAAAAAAAGAAGAAGAAGAAGAAAAAGAAGGAAATATTTTGAAATTTGCCAAAAAAAACTGACAGTTTTAAAATTTTAAAAATTCCTTAAAATTCGTGAAAATTTGTGTCATGATTAAGTTAATACCCTCATTAAAACCACAGCAAACGCAACTTTTTTCTCAACACTACTGTATGTAAGATAGTATAAATTGTCTTTACTGATACATAATTTCTTATAATCATGTCTATTACAACTATTACTTAATCTTACTACATGTGAATTTGCAAACTGACATCATACAAACTTCTTTTCAATCATTTTTAATAGTAAATGTCTATTCTATGTTTGAAATAGCAAGAAGAAAATACAAATACATACTACTTTCATTTGTTCCATTTCTTTTGATGTCAGTCTTCTCCTTGTATGTGCTTTCCTAAGCACAATCTCACAGTAATTCGAAAAATATTCAGGATAATGAGACTGTGAACGTGTTTTGCTGCCAGCCCTATACACAAGAAAACATTAATACTCAAAATCAGATCTGTAAGAATTTTTCAAAAATTACTAAAATTGCTTTAAAAGTTGCACTTTGATAGTTTATGTTACAGAGTAAAATAACCAATTTAAGAAATTTACATGAAAACAGAAATAATCTTACCCATTTTGTTTTGCAGTTATTCCTAAACTGAAAATGGATGAATCATTGATAACTTGCTTAAAGGCCTGTGAAGGAAAAATTAAAAATATTAAACAAACAGGGGAGCATTATAATTCAAAATCTGCCTGTTAATATCAAAAAGTAATAAATCTTTCTACTACAGCAAATAGAATAATGGAATTCAATAAGTATCTAATGCAATAATAAAAACCACAATTAAATGCATCACACAGTCCAGTAAATCAAGTCAGAAAGCTTAGAACTTTCTGACTAGGTTTATAAAGTGAGGCATACAAATTTTAAATTAAAAAGAAAAAGATTATGACACAATATTTATATAAACACATAAGAATAATAGTAAATTATCAAATTCAATTAAGTTTGCTCTAAAAAGATTGTTTTCTTCTTCCACTATAGAACAGAATTCTATTGTAACATGTGAAAGTTCTGAGTTTATATTCTTTTGCTATTTTATTCACTTTAGCTAATATCAAAAACCAATTTTGAATTTGATTTGAAAATCAAAGTTATTAACATTTCTAATAAAGTCAAACTCAAAATTTAAACACACAATTCCCCCCCCCCTTTCAGAGTAAAGTTTTATAGATAATTCCACAGTTAAAGGTGAGTATCTTTTATCTAAGCATTAATTCCTTTCTGTCATGTAATTCAATTAACTTGATTGAATGAGTTTAGATTCTTACTTAAATTCAGTTGTCTTATTAAATTAGTTTTGTTTGCCACTGAATTTCATATGCATATATACACATGGCTTTAAATATTTGTTAAGCTAGAAGAATTTTGTTTTTAAATAAATAAATGATTTAAAAAAAAAAAAGCAAAGTCAATCTTTCAGTTTTATAAACTGTATATGTACTTGTTATATGCCTTAAAATGAAAAATAATTTTTGCAAACAAAGTTATATAATAATTTTAATCTTCAAAATATGGGGAAGGGGGAAAAAATTTTTTCCATGCTCTCAAAAAATTCAATTTTCTAGACATTGTTGCTTATTAATATCAGACAGATGAAAAATTACCTTAGCTATCAGTTATCAAGCTCAAGATGTTTGCCTAAAACATCATAATAGAAGTACCTAGATATGAGACAGATGGGAAATTTCTCATCTGCCACTTAAATTGAATGTACCTTGAGCATCTCATCACTACTTCAAAGAAAATAAAATTTAAGTGATTTTTATGAATTCTGTTGACTGTTTCTTAAGAACGAAGAATAGTTTCTTATCTTTCATTTTCCGTAGATTTTAGGTAAAGTTCTGTCCAGTTAAAGACTGCTATGAATCATAACTGTCAATGACAGCCATTGAGATTTAGAAATAGTTGCATGTACACTTTGCTATCTTTCCATAAAATTCTGACTTTTGGATTTCAGCAATTTTAATTCTGCTTGCAATAATTTATGTTAAATAAGTATTACTGCTACTAATCGGAATTTTTAACATGACAAATTTTTTTAATAATTTCAACTAATTTAAGCATAGCACCAGAAACTAATACAGTACAAAGTCTGAAATCCTGACATCCATTATCCGGAATGATCTAAAATCCAGACCTCAAAAGCCACAAAAACTTTTTTGGGGGGGTATATTTTTTTTTACACATGTGCATTTGATTTTTCCTTCCATAATAAAACACGTGGAGATTTTCATTTAAAAATTTCGATTCTTAAATTCATTTAGGCACTAAATAAAATAACTTGTTATGGAAAAACAATCATGTAAGCATAAATTTGTGAGATTAATAATTTGGATCTGTAGCTGTCTGCTTGGCATACATCTCAAACCGAAACACTCACCTATTTTATATCCATGATGTCGACCTGGCAAGTCATTATTTATTATATTTTGCTTTCTTCACTGCATGTTTATCAATACATGACAGCTTCAGTAATAACTTATGCAATAATATTTAAACTTTTTTTTATATTAGTAATTGAATAACAAGAGTATGGCAACCTTTTACGCTTAGCAATGATTATAGATTTTTAAATGCTTTAATAAATGTTGACAAGGCAAATTCAACAAAAATTTCTTTTCATATTCTAAAAATAGATTTTGTTAATGAAACTCATAGGCCAAAAGATTACATTTAGTGCTATTTTAATTAAGAATAACTGATATGTTATTCACCATAAACCCAGAAGCGGCGGCAGAATTTAGGGAAGACGAAATTTTTAGAATTTGAGGAAGCACCGAGCAGGAAAATTAAGGGATGAGAAGTTTTTTATGATTTAGAATGGATGCAAAGTTAAAGTGCGGTGAAAATTTAGAACTTGGGAAGGCACTTTGTAGCAGAATTTAAGACCCGTAGAGACTGCATTATGTGATTTTAGCGGCGGCCCTAGATAAAGCATTAAGCTACGAACTTTAAAGACATTCAGGTACAGTAGACTCCCGATTATCCGCGCCTACCGCACATTTTTTTTTTTTTAAAAAAAACAAGCGTAAAGCAAACAAAATAAAAATTTTCACAAAACTGAGCGAAACGGTAAATTTGCTAACATCGTGCTTATTTATTGCAAAAATATCCCAGGCCTTCTCGGAACCTTACCCTCGGCCCCTATGATGAGTAAGTGATTACTCACGCTTGCAGTGCCCGCTCCACCGCCCTTTCTCGTCTTAATCTTACTGACACGTTCACTTCCTTTCACTCGCCATTGTTAGTTTAAGCCTAATAGTGTTTGTGAACCGGTCCGAGTTAAATTTCTTATCTTTTTATTGTATTCAGTGCTTGTGCTTTTTGGTTTTGTGTTTTTGTTACTCATTTAAAATGTCAGGAAAATGAAAGAAGGTTGTGTTGACGATAGCGCCAAAACTAGAATTAATTTCCAAAGTAGCAAACAGCGCTACAAGGTAGCATATGGAATTGGATTACAGAATCGCGGAAACAACAGTGCGTGACATTCTAAAGCAAAAAGACAAACTGGTGAACTTTGCATCAATGTCGGATAGTGCTTCCGCAAAGAAAACGCGAAAAAGTGTGAAAGGTTCTACCTTTGATGAGCTAGACACGGCATTGACAGAGTGGTTAGCTGAAGTACGAAAACAGGGTACTCCTGTAAATGGTCCTATCATTGCGGCGAAGGCAAAAACCTTTTTTGAGTTGTTAGGCCTGAAAGGAAATTTTGATGCATCTTTTGGCTAGTTGACTCGTTTTAAGCAGCAACATGGAATTCGAGAAATTGGACTTCATTGGGAGAAACTTAGTGGTGACCAACAAGCAGCCGACGATTTCCACCATGAATTTGAAGAATTTGTATTAAAAAAAAGAGCTATCTTTTGATCAAATTTAAAATGCCAACGAATCGGGACTTTTGTCGACAAATCGGGAATCGCACTTTAGCATTTGAAAATGAAAGTAAAGCGGCGGGTTATAAAAGCAGCAAAGCATAGGATCACTATCATGTCTTGCAGTAAGGCTACCGGTGGACATAAACTTAAGACTTGTTGTCATTGGAAAGTTTAAAAAAAAAAAAAAAAAAAAAAAAAAAAAAAAAAAAAAAAGAGAGATCTTTCAAAGGCACAAGGATAGAAAATTTACCCGTTGTTTACTTTAACCAAAAAAAGGAATGGATGGACCGAAACATTTTTCAAGAATGGTTCGAAAACATCTTTTTTCTTCAAGTGCAAAACATCTTAAATCGAAAAGCCTGCCTGAAAAAGCTGTGCTATTGATCGACAACACACCTTCTCAGTCAGCAACAAGCATGTTAAGTCTTCTGATGGACAAATTTTTGCAAAGTTTCTCCCCCCCCCCCAAACATTACTGAGCTAACCCAACCCATGGAACAAGTAGTCATTGCAACAATGAAGAGAACATACAGAACCAAGCTGCTAATGACCAAAATTGAAGAAGGTTATCTGAAAGAGTTTTGGAAACACTACACAATCTTCGACAGCATCTACGATATTGCATCTGCATACAACTCAGTGAAACCGTCAACCCTCATAACATTATGGAGAAAACTCATGCCTAATGTTGAAGCCAACAACAACCTAACCCCTTTGAGTTGTAAAGAAGAGAAGGAAGCTATAGAGACGCCCACAGCAACTTTTGCCGATATGGTGAAAACAGTTCCGAGTGGTGAGAACGTTGATGCTGAAAGCATTAACGAGTGGTTGGAGTGTGACGTCAACGAACCTGACTTTGAACGCTTGACAGATGACGAAATTGTGAAGAAAGCAAGGGGAGAGACCGAGAATGAAGGACAGTGAAGTGAAGACGAAGAAGATACTGTGCATATGCAGAAGACTCATGAAGTGGCTTTGCACAAGTCTACAGATTACTGAGCTATTTGGAAGAACAAGACGACACGGAGTTGGCCGAGAAACTTATGCTACGAAAAATGCAATCTCGGATCAAGAGAAAATGCTTCCAAAGCACAAAGCAAACACAAATGACTGATTGTTTCAAAAAGGTTAGTTTTACAGTTATGCTTTTGTAATTACATAATACATTACAGTATTAAAACAGAACATATGTATTAATTTTTCTGTGTATCCTTGACGCCTCTCGTAAGTATACAAAACACTTTTCTATTTTCATTAACAAAATGCATTTTAGGATAGTTTTGAGTGATATACTAAAATATTAAGCGTTAGTTAAACATTTCCCGCTGTTTATTTTACATTTTATTGTATATAAAACGATTTTTCAAAGTTGGAATGACTGTTTTTTCTTTTGCTATATCCGTTTTTAGCTTTTTTTCGGATTATCTGCGATTTTTGTTATCCACGGCGGCCGCACCACCCAATTCCGCGGATAATCGGGAGTGTACTGTACAGCAAACCAAAGGTGAAATTTTCCAATTAACGGATTTTGTCAAGAAACGTGGAGAAGCGGTAAATGAAGATGATATAAAAGAAGTTTTTCATTGCAACGACAATGCCCCAATTATCAATCAATTAATGGACAGCGAAATCTGTAGTATGGTTCAAGATCCAGAAAATACCGCTTCCGATAGTGAAGAAAGTGACAGAGCGGTTATTGAAAATGAAAAAATTTCGATTTATAAGTTAGTTGGTATTCTCCACACAGCAATTACAGGACTTGAACAGTGGAACTTTGTAACTGAACAAGAAATTATGTCTGTTTATAGAATTAAAAAGAAAGTATGAGCACAAAAAAATAAAGCAACTTAAACAACTTACATTGAAAGAAAGGTTTAATAAAAAAAAAACAAATAAATAGTAAGCTGCTTTTTTTTTTAAATTAATAAATTTTGATACTTTTTAAATCATAATTTCTCTTTATTTCATAAACTCAAATTTCATATTTTTAATTGTATAATTTCTACATGCCATCTTACTAAATTTTAACTGATGATCTAATATCCAGAAAAGTCCCAAATCCGGAACCGCTGAAGTCCTGACGAGTCCAGATTTCAGACTTTGTACTGTATAACTGCATTTAAATCAGGCAAGTGGACAAATGACTGTGGGAACTGCAACTGTAACTAAGATTATATAAAAGCGCCGTCTAGAATAGGGTGTGATCAGACGAAAAGTGAACAATCATGAGGATGGACGTGTACAAAATGTTTTACAACTATTCTTTTACTTTTATTTTCATTCTTATGTAAATAAATTCTAGTTTTAACTTCATGAATTGTAGTCATGTTTATCATCAAGTCTTCCCTACATAACAGATAATGTAACTGAGTGGAATTTTTTGGTCCATTTCTAATCTTCCGTGCCTTTTCAAACATAAACTTCACCACTATAGTCATAATTTTATCTCATTTTGTGCTTTTAGAGAGATCTGAACTAAAACAAAAAAGACAAAGAAACAAAAAAATTTATATACCTAATCATAACTATATACCATATGGTAAATTTTTTAATTATAACATAATATGTGTAATACCTTATCTCTTGATGCTGTGAACCTAGAGTCATCATTAAATGCTTCTTTGACTAGTTTACTAAATCTTATAAATAATTCTATTGCCTGGGCAACATATTTTTCACAGTCCTAGAAAAGACAGTAAACATAAAAACAAATCAATAAATGATAAAATAAAAAGCATTTGTTATATTAAAAGAAAAAGATGAATTTTGTTTAATGACTCAATTTTATGTACTCGCAGATATAATAACACAATTGCAAAAATTTATATTCTCAAAAAACAAAGGAAACAATTTTCATATTGTTTCTTTCTTTAGAATAGCATATTTGTTTAGAAAACCTACAGAAACATTTGTTAGAAAACCAACAGAAAGAATTTTTTTGAGTATTCATAATTTCAATCCTTAGATTATTTAAAATTTCAATGCCTTAATATAATTTATTATTACTCAGGCATGTCTCTTGATACAGCTATTATCTACATATACTTTGTTAAATCATCATGCATCTTCTAATATAACATACCAGTAGTTCTAAGACACATTAGTGATTTTCAGTTCTAATAACAGAGAAAAAGGATATGATTCAAAGAAAATACAATGAATGAAATCAAATGTTTAAATATGTTTAGAAAACTGTTTTTTAATGAGAGTTTGATCTATTTGCAATTTTAAATTCCTATTTAAATTAATAATTTGAAAAATATGCAATTATAAGATCCATCAATTCTAATCTGTTTTTAGTAATGTTTATACAATCGTTAACAAAAGTTGAATCTTAGATTTAAAGAAAAAAAGTATAAATTATTACTGGGAAAAGCATACCTAACTGTTAAATTAAGTTTGCTGAATTAAAACTTTGCTTGAAATTGTTTCCAAAGTTATACATATGATACATTGATAATCTTGACTCGACTGGCTTACAGCTATTCACAGCCTCATATCAATGCTCAAAAGGGTGAATAACCACTTCTGGCACCTTTCTTATACAGTTAGCTGAACAACTGTTCCACCAAATGAGCATATCAACTTAGTATAGTGAGCAAGAGGAATTAAAGCCTCTAAATAAGATGAAAACTGAAAGTTGGAAAATATTGCTAAGCTGCGTGTAAAAAAAAAAAAAAAAAAAAAAAAAATTGTTGATTTGTCAAGAAAACACATCTACAGTAAAAGCTCAATTATCCAGCATTCAAATAATCAGAAAGTTTAATTAACGAGAATATTTTAAAATTTTAGTAAATTCATTGTTATTATTTACAAAAAATTAAATAAATGAGAGACTTTTACAGCCATCATGAAACACACAGGGACTATGACCCAGAATTTTTTTTAAAAATGTCTTCAAAATAGTGATATTTAGTCCAAATAATGGATAGATATGATATCACATTACAATCATAAGATCTTTGCCCTGTTTTTATGGAAATCCAATTAATTTTCAAAAAGCCTTTTTTTTTTCTTTTTGTAAAGAAGGATGTAAGTTAATAGTTGTTTATTTGTTTTTCTTTCACATTTTGAAGGAATGATTAAAATTTGGGACTTGCCCTAGATGAGCAAGCAGTGGGTTATAGAGGCAATGCTAAATTTTTTGCCACAGAGTACCTACCTAAATTTTAAAAATTCCACAGCCCTTAAATTCTATTGCCAGTGCTATTTCACTGTTTGTAATCATTTTGGTGCCAACCCTGGAGTAGCATTTATATTTATATTAAGTTATATGATCCTGCCAAAGTGTGTGTTAATGGGCACAATATGATATTTTATTTGAAAAAAAATGGTTAAACACTGGTGATACAACATGAAAAGTTTTGACAAGTAATTTAAGCTTTTTTAGATAGTATAGCCATAACTCGTATCCTGCGATTAACTAATTTAATAAAGAGTAACCAGTTCTTTCAAATTTTGGCCAGAATGATTAGCAGAAATTTGGCAGGATCTCCACCAACTTTCATGGTCTATGGCAGCGGTTCTCAACCTTTTGACTAACGTGTACCATCTAAACAAAAACTGAAAACCTTTAGTACCATCATTACAAAGTACTACTACATCACCACTCTTGAACAAAGCTCAGATCGCATAAATTTACAAGTGTTAGAGAAAAGACTCAGTCAAGATGTTGGGGTTTTAATTTTTGAATTCAATAGTTAAAAATACTTCGCTTCTTTACCACCAATTTTTCTCTTGTGTACCACCCAGAGATTTCACTGTCAGATAAGATGTATTACTTTTACATGGTTAAGGCCTATGACTATAGATCACCTTTTATGTCTGAAATGCATTTTTATTCTTTAAATATTCATGACGTTTAGATAGGCTTTTGATTCAAGCTGATAATAAGCAAGATGGCAGTTTTCATAATTTTATAACAGATATCTTCCCCACATTCATTTAGCTTTTCTACCATGTTTACTTTTATACCTTCAATTATCCCAAATTTTCCCTTACTATTCATTTCCTGAGTTTTCCAGATTGTCGAGTTTTTACTGTAATTATATTATTACTTATCACTTTGGGAAAAAATGCTGAATATACAATGTATTTTGGTTTTGAATAGAACACATTACGGAAAAATCATTTATACCATGCACAGAAAAGCAAAAAATACATATCCAAAGACAGACATACAGTACATGAAAATATAAATACATAAGCAATACTTTAATAAATCCAAGAAAAGCAAATATTATATAACCATTCATTGAGATGCAAACTAGATTTTTTTCCCTAGTAAGGCCACTGCCAGTTTTAGAATGCCTAAAGCAGGTTTGATCTTTCTTATTATTAACTGTGTTTTCAATCCAAGAGATATGACTGTTCACTGTTGGATTTCTAAACTGACAAATAAATAAATGTATGTATAGATTTAAAAATACAGTGATTTATATAAAAAAATATCTTCATAACAGCAGATATCTTCTCTGAGACTGCAATGGTGGTGACTCCAATACATGGTAAATAAGTCACAGCTAGTAGGGTTTTTTACTTATTAATGTGCTGGTCATTTCTGGAAAAATTTTTGTGAGTTTTGCAACCAGTATTACAGTTCCCACTCTGCTGCCATTTTGTAATTAAAATAAAATGAATTTACATTTCATGACATGTTGCAGGCAGTGGAATTGGAATACCTGGAAATATTTGCATCCATTTCTGCTTGTCTGACTGCTCTGTCTGCAGCTCTGTTTCTAACTATACAGTGGGAAGCTACTATAGTGGGGGATTGTAGATATATACAGTTTTTGCATTTTCTTGATAAGAGGATAGCTGCATTTCTTTTATAGGTGGCAGACTAGACATGTAATTAAAGTATATGCAAGTTTTTATGCATCTTGGTACTTATATGAGTCATTGCTACACATATAGTCACCAATTCTGTCTGAAATACAGTTTCTATTACTTTGTCTGCACATTCAAGTACTAGTTTCAAACTTATTTTGAAGAATACAGTATCTACTTTTCACTCATCTGTGTACAGTTTAAAAAACGTATTTTCCAAAATGCCATGGAAGTTGGTGAAAATTGTTAAATGTCATCAACTTAGTGACAAAAATTAGCACTAAGGCCAAGTAAAAGGAATTTTGCTGTATCTCCAGTTCTACAAGAGATATCCTTAATACTGCCACATCAATTGATTTAGAAGTTAAATTGCTACAAAATAATACATAAATTTAAAGACTAACACATAAAGCAGCCACAAATCCTAGATTAAAAAAAAACATAATAAAAAAGCATAAAATTACCTTACAAAAGGCATAAAATAAATAAATACAAATAAGCAACAACACAAAAATATGTAAAACCAAATTATAAACACATAAATACAAATAGCTATATAAATTACAATGACATACACTATTGTAAATCTGTATACAAAGAAAGACAATGATTTACAATACTCTCATATTTTTTAACAACTCCAATACCTGTTAAATGTTTTTTAGTTCACAAAAAAAAATTTAAACAGAGATGACTGTGACTATAGCCATTGGGGATCACAGCTCTCAAACATACAAAAATTTATTAGTTTCAAATAGTTAATTTATACCAAATATATTTTCATTAGGTAGTTTGGTTCCTTATATTTGTGCAGAGTTAGGTAGGCCTGAAACTACTAAAAATTTGGAATATTTAAGGAATTATGTAAGTTAATATACAAGGTGAGACCAAAAAGTGACTCACCCCTCCTTTCAAAAATGAGAACAGCCGATGACCTGACACATGCACATTACGATATTTGGTACGCAACGTTGAAGTTCAGGGTCATTTGAAATTCAGAGTCAGTCAAGTTTCTTGTTTCCTGTTTGTTTGTGCAATCACTTAAACCTGAAAAGTGTTAGTGCATTGCACAATTTACCAGAAAACAATAATGAAATTCTGTTTTAAAATGGGTAAAATTGCTACATGAACCTTGGAAATGCTTCGAAGTGTGTATAGTGAAGACACTTTATCTCACAAGATAGTATTTCAGTGGTTCAAACTTTTCCGTGAAGGCTGTGAAAGCATGGAGGATGACATCGCAGTGGAAGACCAATGATGAGCAGACTGACAGCAAATGTTGAAAGAGTTAGGAAGTTATTGCTGCAAGATCGCAGTTTGTCCATCCGAATAATGGCAAACAAACTGAATCTTCCTCATGAAATCTTCTGAACAATATTGATGCAGGATTTGGGTAAACAAAAACTTTGTGCGACGTTTGTCCCTCATTACTTAAGCGATGAACAAAAACAGCGGCGATTGGACTCCTGTGGCGACTTGATCAATGCAGAAGATAAAGATGACACATTTTTACAATCAATCGTCACAAGAGATGAAACGTGGTGTTTTGTGTATGATCCAAACATGAAACGCCAAAGCATGGAATGGTGCACTCCCTTATCGCCGAAATCAAGAAAGTTTCACTCCAAAAAATCAAAGGTTAAGACAATGTTGATTACCTTTTTCAAAGCACAGGGAATTATCAATAAAGAATACATACTGGAAGGTCAAACAGTTAAAGGTGAATTTTATTGAAATGTTATGAAGCACCTCCTGGCTCACATTCGTTGTGTTCGGCCCCATCTCCCTGCATCAAGCAAGTGGTTTCTGTTGCATGATAGTGCACGCCCTCATACTGCAATGTGTGTTAGATGGTTCCTCGTGCAGCAAAAGGTTACGGAGTTATTTCACCCTCCTTATTCCCCTGATCTTGTGCCAGCAGACTTTTTTCTCTTTCCATGACTGAAATTGGCACTAAAGGGACACCGATTTTCAAGCATCTCAGACATTCAAGCTGCTGTTACCAAGGAACTTAACACAGTCTCAAAGGACTAAACTATAAAGTTTCTAGATAGTTTCTAGAAACTATAAAGTTTCCAGAACTTGTATGAACATTGTCAGAAGTGTATTGTAGACAGCGGGAACTAGATCCCGCCACCTACAATACACTTCTGACAATATGCAAATATATAATATTTTACATGTAATGGTATTTATATGTAAATATATAATATTCTGGTATTTATATGCAAATATATAATACAGTTATTACTATGACATCAGTCACCTTACTTTTTGGTCTCACCTCGTGTAATTCCATAGCTCACTCAATAATAATAAACATTCTTACTTATACATATATATACACATACACATGTGTGTGTATATATAGTATATATATATATATCATGTACAAAAAGGATAGAGAATGGCCTTATCAACACAAAAAACTCAAGGCAGTGACCCAAACAAGTTTGAGAAACACTAACTTAGAGCATAAAATATGATAAATCAATCATGACTAATGCATGGATAAAAGCAATATAAATTTAACTGATTTTCAGCCTCCTTATCTATCTATTTTCCTACATACAAATTAATCTTTTTTTTTCTTTTGTTTTTTAAATTCTGATTTACATATATTATTTCTAGCTTAGATAAATGTAACTTGAAATCCTTTCCCAAAGAACTGATCCAAACAGCTTTCGATGCAAAATATTGGAGGTTTCCTCAGATGGCCAACAGAAGTAGGAAAATTGCCAGTGTTTGGTGTGGGATATAATAATTGGTCTTATTACATTATCCCTATTTCTTCCCCCAAAGAATTGACATGCAGGGATTTTCACACCAAATCCACAGTTTCTAGGAATTAGGGATGGGTTGTTTCTTTGTTTAGCACTAGATTAATGTAATTTGATAACTTCCTATTTCTTTAGCAATTCTGAAGGAAATTTCAAATACTGCCATTATTTTGACTGAAAAGCACTGTAAAAGGTATCATCATTAAAGACTCTGAAAAAAAATGTAAGTTAAGTAAAATATTTCATCCCATCAGTAAAAGATATAGAATACAATACTATAGCTAGAAACTAATATCTGAATTAACTAATTTCAAAAAGAATATTGGAACAGGAACTTCTCTCCCAAAATTTCCATAACTCTTTTCACTTAATTAATCATATAAATTATGAGTCAAATTCCATACGAATGAGCTTAACATCATCAAATATTAATACATAATGCAATTAATTACACAACATAAATACCTGAGTAATAATGGGTGCAGCAGCCTTCATTTCAGCTAAACCTTCACTAATAATATAATGCTCTAAATCTCTTAGCATAGGACTAATACCATCTGAAGCTTTGTCCATCAATTTGAACATCAACTGAAGCTCTGAAATGCAATTCCGTTTTAAATTAAAAACTACAGAATAAACAATGAAATTGGAAGAAAGAAAAACATCCACAAAATTTTCATTCTTTAAAACTAAAGAATTTAAAAAACTAAAGAATAATGTAAATTAAAGAGTAATATTAAAAACTAAAGATTAATGTATTATATTTTTACAAACAACAGCCCTTTTCTAAAAAATAATTTTCAACTCACTTGTCTGCTATCAAAATTACGATAACAGTTAACTAATAAGCTTTTACCTACATGCAGATAATAAAGTTTTAAAATTCATGTTAAGTAAGTCTTGTTAAACTTACTTAACATGAATTTTAAAACTAAATTTTAAACTAAGTAAGTTTAACAAGACTTACTTTCTGCCTCATGATTTTTTATCATTGCTGGACATTCTGCTAAAATAACTTCTTGAAATGTTGTAACAAGCAAATCTACAATGCATCTGGTAAACTAGCAATAAAGAAACATTTATTAATTCTGCATTTAAAATAAAACTGGATAACAGACAGATTAAATATGTATTAAAAGAACAAAATAAGCTACATAGGAAGACTAGTTAATGAATAAAACTCTTCAAATTCTGCTGCTATAGAAACAAATTCTATTATTATAAAAATAAAACTGCATGATATACTGATGTAGCAATCAGTTTTGTTTTTCAACATTAACTCCACTCACATCAAAGCTCATTCCATCAGTGCATAAAAGTCCCAATACTTACTGCATCAAAATTTTTTTGCATTATGTTGCAATCATATAAAGATTTCTTGCTCAGTGTCTGCATCATCCACAAAACATGCACTGCCAAAGTGAGCTTTGAGGAAACTAAAGTGAAACTCACTTGCAAACATCAGTCCATAATGTCAGAATATGATTTAACACTCACAATCAATCCTATCTTTAGAAATGTAAAAAAGAGGCTTCACAACCATAGCTAACCTAATATATATTTAGTACTTTGACATAAATCAATACCTTTTGGTAAACACCAATAATGATACATGTGTCCTTTCCATGTAAGTGTTATGCCAGCTCTAGAAATTTTTTTGTATTTCCTAAGTTGCCCTGATTAGCGTAGTGGACAGTGACACTGTCTGCTGTACTGATGGGCATAGGTTCTAATTTTGGAGAAGGCACTGATGTTTGTCAGCGTCTATGTGGCGTGGAGAGCACTCAAAATACTGGCAAGCTGAAAGTAATCTTCAGTAGTTTGGTGGCAAAAGAAGAGTGGAAGACCTTTTGAAACCTTTGGGATGTGCTCCATCAAAATGGGGGTAGAAACGTACAGTTACTGCATTGGGATAATAACTGTATGACCAATAGTGAATGTATTTGTATTCTTCTAAAGACTGTTACTTTAGTCACTTTAAGGAAATATTTCCCTTTTTAACTAGCCTTATAATCATGGTAACAACTACTGCAAAGACTGCCGAGTTCGCTAATTTTCTAAAATTCCCTAATCCTTTATATACAATGAAGACAACATAAATTAAAATCATGAATGAAGGAAGGTCCACTAAGATCTTGAAGTGCACATTTTAAAGAAACAGAGTTTAGAAACACATAAGTTTTCTCTTTCTTTTCCTTTCCTGCTTAATATGCTCTCTCTTCTTGAAGGCGAGGGTTTAATACAGGATAAAGATGGCTTCTTTTGTTTACCATTTAATGTCAACTTCAAATTAATTAAATACTAGCACTTATCTAGATAATTTTTACTGCATTTCATATCATGTATTTACTAGATTTATAGAGATACTAATCAAAAGCAATCCATTATTTTCTGGCCCGTTCTATTTTGCTAAAAATTTACGAGTCTTCCAATGTTCCTAAAATGAAACTGCACGTAACAATGGTTGAATAATAGAAATAGTGTTAACAAAATTGTCATCAAAGTATTGGAATAAGAACTGGGAACTGGTTTGAAAGATGTCATTTGCCTTATTTAAACGACTTCATATGGAGAGACAGATAACCTGTGGTGTTAGAGTGATACAATTTTGTAATCTAATTGTCAGATAATATGTGTAGGAAATTAAAAATAATTAATCAATTAATTAAAAACTGATTAATTTGCTTATATCAAAAAGACATTTCATTGCCCCAAAATGCCAACTGATTGTTGGCAATGTGGTGTATTGGCAATTATGAGCTAATACCCAGACACTATAAATTCCTGTAACACAGGGTCCCCAACCTCTCTGTCCCTAAGAGAACATTCTACAATATCTGTTGGATGGTGGGCACCATTTATTTTTTCAAGGTGAATTATAGTTGGAAAGAGTTAATATTACATGCACGTAAAAAAAAAGATTGGTTGCATTTTGTTTTGTGCTGGTATCAGGGTTGCCACTCAAACAGGAGAACGAAATTCCCTCCCTTTTTCAGGTTTTCCAGGAGTGTTTTTAAGAAAATTCCAGTCTATCCATGTAGTGTGCATTTGTTGTGCTAAAGGTAAATTAATTGTGGTGCCACTTGATAACACAAAAATTTGCTAACTGCATATGACTTATATACATATATATAAAGTATATTACCAAAACATTACTATTATGACTACAATAGGAGTTATTTTCCATTTTCCCCAATAACTTTCATTTACAAAAGAAATTAAATAAGTACAATGCATTCCATCTAAACCAAAACCAGAAATGAAATTCATTGATTTTTCAATGCAATGTATGAACTTTTAAACATAAGATTTTCTCCACCATTAATTGTAATAAAATTATGTCATGAATGATATTAAAAAGTATTATACATAAATTCTGGAATGGAAGTTATTGTTCACAAAATGGCAGTGCGGGGCCCATTTATATCTATCCTATTAAATAATATATAATTGGCAAACAATCACCTCAGTGATATTTCAACACTTGCTAAATTCTGAAAGGTTAAAAAAGCATTTTTTATGCAAAACTGTTAATATAAGCATACATAATATATGTTAAATGAAAAATATTTATTAGAATTAAAAATATGACATTTAATATATTTAAACAAAACACTAATAGAAAAAATACTAATGAAAAATAAGCACCAAATTAGATTTCTTGTTTTAACTTTGCAATTTGCAAGTCAATTGAAGAAACATCTCTGCTCAATTTTTGTTTTTTTGACTCCAAAATTTTAATCTGTGCCTTGTTCCTTTTGTCTAATAGTATTTTTTATGTTTATTATCACACAGTTTTTTGTCTTCGAGTGCTCGGTGATATGCACCACGAGCAGATCTGGCATATCATAACATATAAGGAGTTACATTAATATTAATCACACCTCCATTTACTTTTATAGCATCATAAACAGTTTGCACTGCTGTTAAAGAATTTTCCTGCAGATTTTTCACCAACATATCATTATTAACTGAAAATCCACTTTCTACTGTGGAATTGCCATGTGATAAAATTAGAACTAGTTTTACAACACTCCAAAGTTCTTTAAAATCTGAGTTATTAATCAAATCCTTATAAAAGTGATCAAGTCACATTGAAGCATAATTAGTAAAAGTGTCTTTCCAAACACCCTTACTTCTGAATAATAATTCTTTAAACTGCATTTTTGATTTATCTGAAACTGTGGAATTTATCCATTCACTTTCATATATTATATGCAATAACCTCTCCATCCTTTTCTCACATAAAAATTCATTAGACGTAATGAGCTTAGGATCTAATGAAGAAATGTATTTAACTAAGCTATATTTCAATGGGCTTCTTTCAAATATTTTTTATACCAGCTTAACCAAAAATGTTCTGCACCGAGTTCTGAATTCTCTTTTGTTAAGATCAGATACTCCACTTTTAGCTAAACTCGCCCCAGCAGCAATACCCCCATCTATATCTGCAACATTACAATAAATGTTTTCATCCAGAATATCTATATTTATCAGTTTTTCAGGAGCTTTTGCCTCTCGCAGTATATCTCTTTTGACAAATTTGGAGAGAAGATGACTTAGCATACTATGGAAAGTTGTATATAGAAAGGGGCACAAAGGATCAGCTGTCTGAAATGACTTTAGAAATGGATGTAAATTAACTCCTGCAACCGAAATAAAAAATGAGATTTTTGCCAAAAGTAGCTTATCTTTAACAGCTTCTCTCAGTCTTTTGAATGACACAGTTTTTGGTAGTTCGGATGATTCTACATATTTTTTGACATGATGAAAAATATCAATAGCTCTCTCAGCAACAGGTATGTTTTCACACCATTTTACTTCACAAAACTTCAACGGAAAAGTTGTACAGTTAGTGATGGCAATATAGTCTGCTTGCCAAGCAAGACTGTCTTTACATACTCTATGCATATTTTTAAATAATGCACTTAAATTCCAGTCAGTACCTTTATGGCCAGCTCTAAAGGCACCATGAACAACATGCAAACCACAGGACCCAATATGTAATACATGGCAGGCATCATTATTTGCTAAATTTTCTTTCAAATCTCTGAGGAATTTAAGATTGACATTTGGTCCATCCAATGATACTTGCAGCAATTTCTTTTTATCTAGCTCTGAGGTTCCCTCAAAGAAACTTCTCAGAAGGTCATTGGCAGATACATGTCCCCAAAAAATTGATGTGAGGTATCTTCATTCCTCGCACTGTCCCAAAATCTAACAAAAAGATCCATTTTGCCTCTCTGGACAATTCTATTTAATGCTTCATTGAAGCAAATTACAAATTCAGTGTTCTAAGATCAGAAATGAGCATCTTTTTGAAGTATGGAGCTAAACCAAATGACACTAAATATGACATTTTTGTATGTCCCAGGGTCATAGCTTTAGCTTTATTGCTGTCATCAAACACTTTCTGGAACAGAACAGCAGCAGCATTAAATGCATTATAAGAAACATCTGAAGAAACAAATTTCATAGCCCACAGTAATTCCGCAGCAAAAACTTTGTCCTCAGGTGTGAACGCGTTTAAATTTGATGATTCAGCAACTAGTGCCGAAGACTGCTGTGTTTCAGAACTGCTTTTATCTATGGAGAAATAGTTTTTTAAGTTTTCAGAGTTCATCTTCACAAAAATGATTTTCTTATGTTTTACACTGTTTATGTGGCTTGTAACTGCTTTCCTTCCCATGGTACTAAGCATGATATTTTGTTGGCAAAACGTGCATCTTGCCATGTTAGGAGCTAATTCGATAGGTTGCAACCATGGATTCCACTGAGGATTGAGACTAGAATCTGCCCAACCTGGATTAAAAAATGTCTTTTTTCAGATATTTTGCAGCTAAAAAAAGAAAGAAATCTATTTAATATTTTTAAATAAATTCAAGTATTTTATACTTATTTAGCAACACACATAAGTTAAAAATATGTGCACTAGATTTCGTAATGGTATGTTATCATACTGCCAGAATTAGTTTCACGAGTATGCCACAGAAAATTGCCTGAAATTTGAAAGTATTAACTAATAAGAAATAAATTTAGAAGGATGAAGCAACATTAAATGATATGAATAACATTTAAATAAATTAATTGAAGATTAAAAAGTGAATTACAATAATTAACGGTATTTTGCCAAATATAGTTATATTGAATGGTTAGTCAAGATAACTTGTTATTATTTTGTTTAATTTACTCCAAAATAACAAGGCATTTATAAAAAAAAAAAAAATGTTTAAAAGATTTTGTTTTGTATGAGCTTGGAGGAAGGGCACAGCAAAATTGGAAATTTCAAGCAAAAGCAGGATTGATTACTGATTTTTACAACATGAAGTGTATAAAAAAAGAGGGGACAAACATTTTAATATTTACTGTTTGTTTCTGAATTCGGCAACAAGTTTTATCGTCGTTTATTTCTCAAAAATAAATTTTAAATGCGAATTATTTAAAAATCGAAACAACGGAAAACCGAATTCAGAACACACACACACACAAAACAAAACAAAACCAAAAAAAATGGGGGGGAGAAGAATATTTTGCCAATTACAAAACAAAGTCAATTTTTTTAATGAAATTATAAAGTATCAGATTTTTTTGCGTCATTTCAAAGTCCAATAATCATAATACACGCCACCAACGATGTTGAAAAGCTAAACAGTTCAATTTGATTTGTTTAATACTGCACAAAATATGATTCAAAAAGCAACAATAAACTTCTTTTAACTTTAAAAATGCACTGCATGAATTCTTATCATTTTAAAAAGCAAATACGATAGAGTGTTACGTAAACATACATTAAAAAAAATTAATAAGATGTAAAAGATTACAAAATTTAACTTACCAGACTTTTTAACTGAAAACAGAAAAACGTGCTCTCTTAACCACGAGGCATAACTTCATCTCTTTCTTCCGTTCCACATGTGCATACGATTCTTTGTGCGAGCCCCTGAATTCAAGAGGTTACTGGAAACAAAGATACTGGAAACTTTCTTTGCCTTTCTGAAAGACAATCTGGTTAGCGCCGCAAAAATTGGCTCTATGCCAGCTGCCCGAATGACAAGCACGCAATACATAATTCCCCAAGAACGTGATCACTGTCAACATTGGTGCGAAAATCAGTTTTGGGGGGATTGCCGTTATGAAATTCCCTAATTTTTTTCAAATTTTGACTAAAATTGTTAAATTCCCTGATTCTTCCCTGACTTTTTTGGTCAATTTTCGATTTCCCTGACTTTTTTCGGTTTTCCAGGTAGCGTGGCAACCTTGTTGTATCTGTGATGGACGCAATTTCTATTTCATTAAAAATGAGAAAACATTTTATTCAAAATTAAAACATTTTTATTGTGATCGTATAGTGACAGGCACACATTAAACAATTGGTAGGCACCATGGTGCCTACAGGCATAGGGTTGGGAACCCTGCTCTAACACTTCCTCTAGCTATTTTCACAGTCTTCAACTGCCCTCAAAGTTTGGTGGAATTACTGACTGAGTAGAATTTTTGTTAGAATTTTTTAGAATTACTCACGCAATTCTTGTTATCTCACAGCAATTTGTGAATTACTTAACTTTTTGTTATATATACTAAACAGTTTGAATTAATTGAAAAATGTTTGATCAGATTGTGTGTGTGTGTTCTGTCTTATTTTGTTTTGGAAAAAGCAATGATTTTAAATTTTAATGCTTGTTAAGACAGCAAAATAAAAGTTCCATTTCATTTTTATTAATATTTTTTAGAATTAAGAGACATTTCATACTGTTGATACTCTAAAATTATTAGGAAATGGAAAACATTAGGAAATGGTTTTAATAAGTTAAAGAAACCTTGAATAACTTTTAAAATTTCACATAAAATAGCATTACGTTAATATTATTTAATTTTTTTAATATTTTTGCATACATTTTAGCAATCAAAATTAACATTTCAAAGCAGTTTGCAAACTACCTTTCCTGAATTACATGAATATAAAGAACAAAGCAATGAACATTAAATACTGGGAAACTTTTTCAGTGTGATATTTCTTGCTGATGACATTCATAAAACTAGCCTTAGAGTTCTAATAGTGATATCAGTAAAAAATTTAAAGGAGCAATTTAGTTATATACACTCTCACAAAAAAAAAATATATATATATATATATATGCTCAGAGAAGGAAATAAACTACTATCATGAAACTTAACAGGCATGTACTGTCTGAGGAGATAAACAAGTGATTACAAATTCAAAACAAAACTCATTTATTAATAAGTTATGGCATGAAAAAGGTTACAAATCAGTAAGTAGTATAGCCACCTCTGGCAGCTATACAAGCCAAAACATGGCGTCGCAACAAACCAAGTACGTCACCTATGAACCTCTGCAGAAGATCATGCCATAATCTTTACAAATGTGCAGTTAATTCGCTAATATTACAGGATTCCATGCATGTCCTAAACATGCTCTGCTGGTGAGAGGTCTGGTGACCTGACAGGCCACAGGAGTATGTCATATTGAAGACGTTGTTGGGAGAATCACACAATATGTAGATGAGCATTCTCTTGCTGATAAATGGCACCTGGACAACTTGATAGTATAACACAGTACAACCAGCATCAAAATATCCTCCACGTAACTGCAAGTGGTAACAATATTCTGAAGGATGACTAGAGGTGATGGTGTGTCCCAACAAATCACTTGTCACATTCTGTCATCATCATATGTTGCTCGACAACAAATGCAGGATCGGACCGCTGGCCTGGCCACCTCCACATGCATGTGCAATACATCAGCATTCAGACTGAATTAGGATTCATCACTGAAGAAGATCACACACTTCCAGTTCTTCACACTAAGACTTGCCCAAGTCTGGCAAAAATTCAGTTGATGTGGGGTCAGTGGTAGGCATCTCAATGGATGTCGGCAGCCGATACCAGCATCCTGAGCCAGATTTAGACTTAATAAGGCCCTAAGCTATTTGAGATATGAGGCCCTTTATAAGTCTGTTATAATATATTTTAATACTATATATATTATTCTTTAATTTGGGGGGCAAGAAAGTGGAGGCCCTAAGCTATAGCTTGTGTAGCTTATATGTAAATCCGGCCCTGCCAGCATCGGCTAGTCATCTCCGAATGGTTTTCCATTTCAGAGGCATCTCTAGTCACAATACCATCCATCCAAGTCAACAGACTTGTTTAAATAGCCCTACGGCACAAGCAATCATGCTGTTAAACTCTCCCGGCTGTGCATTTCAAATGTGAACCTCGTGTCATTGGTGTTGAAATTTAAATCATTTGCACATCTCTTCCCAGACTACATTCCTGCTGAGTTTAGTGATTGTGGCTCATTGGGTGCATATATTTTTTTGTGACATAGTGTAAAATAAAATGCTGAGTTTGTGTCAAAAAAATCTGTGCCAAAAATTTGTGATATTCGTAAAAAAATAGATAGCTTTTCTCATAAATTAAAAAATTATAAATATGTCTTCAGAATGTTTTTAAAGCGAGGTAGATTTTTTTTCCATAATCTTTATATTTGGAAAAATAAGCATATTTTCTTTGCATACACTTTTTCTTCTAAGATTTCAAATTTTAGGCACATGTATAAAATCCTTCAGCACTTAAATTTCTGTAATTTATTACATTTGTAAACATTTAAAGTCATATTGACTGAATTTGAAAATTCAGAACATTTTTGTTGTAAAATATATGAGCAATAATCTCTTGTACAGTGCAGCAAAATTTTATATTATAACTGCACTATTTAACATCATCTCATACACATAGAAAGGGACAGTGGCAAGCATTAGGAAGGACATGGGAATTAATGACAGCCCTTTCTTAAATTTGTCCTCTAATTTGAAAGCTTATTGCTCATTTTTTGCTTACTCATTCCAAAAAAAAACCATCTTGCATGTCATAATTATCATTAATCTTTCTCTCCTAAAAACTAGGGTCATCTTTTAAATTCATGTATGCATGCTGTAGATAACCTAAAATTTAAACATATCCTGGAATGTGATTTTGGGGATTTGATAGAAATGGTTTTAACACGAAACTTCATACTAAGTTCCTGTAGAAAGTAAAACATTTAATTAGAATTTGATATTTTGTTTTATAAGATAAAGTTTCGAGTCTTACAGTTAAATTTTTCATATTTCACTCTTATACATACAAAACATTAAAGTATACAATTTTCCATAATAAACAACAATTTTTCAAGGTACTTACAGAAAATTCCGTTGACCATAAAAGTTGGAGAGAATCCCACCAAGCATACTCATTGGCATGGACCAAAAATTTCTAATTGCACTGAAGACAGAAACAAATGTATCCTTTTCTCCACAAAGCTACACTAAATAAATTCATCCATACGATGAATCTCAGTGGTAGCATGTGGTTGGTTCCCCATTGCGTTTTTGTTATGCAGTTGGGCTGAAACCCAGAATCATTCAATGTTTTTGGTATAAACTCTAGAATTCATTACAAAATTACATTGGTGGTTGACTTCGAGATGTTCAAATCTTGCAGTTGTTAACTCATCAGGTTATATAACCCTTCCACATTTCTGAATAAATCATAGATTCTTCTTCAATATTTTCTTTTACTGTTTGCAAAAGGGTAGTCACTTTCTCACTATGAACTCTTATGATATAATACTTGTTTTTCTCCCAGCAAATTCTTCCCAACATCCATTGCTCGGGTTTTCTACCTTCTTAAAAGGCTTTCATTAATTTTAAACTACATGGTTAGCATATCCAATTTTTTTCTTTGGTCTTGATAAATGGCTGTGTGCGCAAACTTCTCCTAGGTACTAATTTATAACTCTCTCGTAACTTGAATCTAATGGTTCTTTTCCCCATTCAATAGTCGCTAAATCTTGAAACCAGCTTAGATGAACCTGAATACAAAATTTAAATAGCAGAAATCTCACATCATGTACCTTTGCGAGTCTGAACATTGTGATGCCACTGCTTGTACGTTTTCAATTAAAGTGCCGTATCATGCCCCTTACCACTTTTCATTAATTTCACATTTAATATTTTTTAAATACTTTGCTGTATCTGCTTTGTAGCGGGCAGGTTTCAAGTTTTAATAGTCCCCCTTAAACTAAGACCCCCCCCAAAAAAAGAGAAAAAGAAATGAGTAGGAAAAAAGAACTTACAAAATTTTTTAAATTTTAGTTTAAAGATCAAGATTACACAAAACCAAATGTTTTTGAAGAGTAGCTTTTCCATTACTGGCAAAAAATTGCTTTTTTTTTTTTTTTTAAGGGGGTGAAAAAAGTCCATGGAATTTTTCGTATGTACCTTTTTCAACTGCGATATAAATTACTACACAGTTTATTAAAAAAGGGGTGCTGAGAATTCGTTACAAAAATACAACATGAATACATTATAAAAATTCCTTACTGGTAACGTAGAACAGAGTTCAAGGTACTTAGCAGCTCGCTGCTCTTCCTCCTTTAATTTTTGATTAGCATACCATATGTAGTTGACAACACCATATTCTTTTAAATACTGAGGAGCTTCTGCTTTATAGTAAGCTTCTGTTGCATCCAAGTATGCCCTTTCAAAATTATCTCGATAAATTTCATATTTATCTTCATTTAAGCACAAGGCAACTGTTGGAACAAACACACACACACACAAAAAAAAAAAAAAAAAAAAAAAAAAAAAAAAAAAAAAACCCATTAAATCCACCAACATCTCATACATGCACAGTCAAAGCTGACTTTACATGAAAATTTAAATACATGCATTACTGAAATCTTGGCAGTTATTTAAGAATTCAGTTTTAGATGTGTGGAAAGAACAGCTGAAAGAAAGGAACCTGGATTCGACTTTTAAGCTCTCCGCTAAGTCTAATACAGGAAAAATTCCAACTAAATATTATTTCTAGAAATTGTATTTAATATATCAATTTATTTCAATACATCTTTTCTCAAAATAATTGTTTATATACTATGATGACATATCTAACATAGCATGTTCATCGGTAAATTCTTAATGATAGCAGAGAATTACAGAATCAGTAAATTTCAGCAACAAAATGAATAAATGAAGTTTTCATAAAATCTCAATAAGGCATTTATAATTTTCCAATAACTGATATCAGAAAAAAATGTGTGGACTACTTCAAGGAAGTAAAAGAGAAACCAAATCAAGAGCTAACAAAGAAAAAATGATTAATCAGGTGCCTCATTATTATTTTTTAATTCACAAACATATTAGTGTGCAAAACTTAAGCAATGTTTATAATTTTGGCTGCAGTTCTACAAAAAATCAACTGGGAGACAAGAAATTCATACTACAAAGGCATAATGTAGTATTTAAAGAATGTAGAAAGTACAGCAGGGGAAAAAAAAAAAAATTCATAGGCTGCATACCATATAGAATGAATAGAAACGGCGTTAAATGGCATTGGTACAAGGTAGCACAGCACAATTGTCTGATCAAGACAGACAACAGCAAACCAAACAGCCTTAGTGACGGATATGAGCAGTCCTAACTGCAATGGTTTCAATGACTCATCAATAATTCAGAGACTCATCAATAATTTCACAGCTGTATGTTGAAAAATGAATTTGTTACTAAATTTTGCATACCAGTGTACAATAGTGTCAGACATAATTATTTTTAATTAATAAAGAGCACTGCAAAAAAATTTATCTCAAATAAAAAATGTCTATAATTTTGAACACTCTCAGAACCAAGAGAAGTGAATATTGTCAACTATGTCCCCTACCCTTATGTTTTGGTGAAATGTTTTTCCCTCAAATATAATAGTATTTTTCCCTCAAATATAATCCCTCAAATAGCAACAGAAATCACTTTAAAAGAAACAAAAACATTCAGATTTGGAACATGCTTTGTCTTCTTTAATTCTATATCATTTGAAATTTTTTGTGATCACGACAGCTTTGGGGGAAACCATAATTTAATGCATATTTTTTAATGAATTTGTGAGATCTATAACACAAATAAAAAGTCATCATTTGTATGCTAAATGTTATTTTTGTAGACTCAAAATTTATAGTAGCTTTAGAAAAAACAGCCTATACACACACACACACACACACACACATATATATATATATATATAGTACAAAGTTCGAAATCTGGATTCTTTGGGACTTCGGAGATTCTGGATTTGGGATTTTTCCAGATATTAGAACAGCAGTTTAAATCTAATAAGACTGCATGTAGAAATTATAAAATTAAAAATATGAAATCACGATTTATGAAATAATGAACTATTTATGATCTAAAGGGTATCAAAATTTTAAAAAAAAATTAAACTTAATATTTATTTGTTTATCTTATTAAACATTTCTTTCAATGTAAATTGTTTAAGTTGCTTTGTTTTTGTGCTAATACTTTCTCTTTAACTCTGTAGACAGGCATAATCTCTTGTTCAGTTACATTGTTGAAGTCCTGTAACTGCTGTTTCGAGAATTCCGACTAACTTGTCAATCGAAATTTTCTCGTTTTCAGTAACTTCTCTGTCACTTTCTTCACTATCACTATCACTTTCTTTCTTCACTTATATCTATCACTATTTCTTCACTATCACCATGGTATTTTCTGGATCTAGAACCATACTACAGATTTCGCCATTCGTTAATTGATTGATGATTGAGAAGCATTGTCATCACAATGAAAAACTTCTTTTATATCATCTTCATTTATTACTGCTTCTCTAAATTTCTTTACAAAAATCTGTTAATTGTAAAATTTCACCTTTGTTTTGCAATATCCAAAAACCTTTAGAATTAGTGGCTATCATCATCAAATTTAGCTATCCTTCACTATACATATTTGGCTATGCATCATGCGCTTGGCGACTAATGACAAGTTGTTCCGTTAAATTTTATCTCGCTTCTATTGCGCACTGTGACAATTAAGCCTGAATTGTATTAGTTTAGTTATTTATTATACTTATGTCTATTTCTTGCACATGCTTTTAAGGCTTATCAGAGTTCTGAATAAATAAATTCCCACATATATTTAAGTCTTATTGACAGCTGGCGCTAGATATCTTACCACCTGATGCAGCCTGTGGTTCCTAAATTCTGCGACTCGGCGTGGCCATACGAGCCCTGGCACTGGTTCTGGGTTTATATGAATAATAAATCAGTTATTCTTAATTCAAATAGCCCTAAGAAGAGGCTCAAACTCGGAATGATTATTTTTTTTTTTTTTCTGGAATTTTGGATTACAGTCCAAGATTTGTAGGTATGATACTTGAAAGTAGGGATGAGAGAAAAAGGTGATGCTACATCATTTCCGGCTTGTGCTTTGTGAGTACAGCTAGCATTTTGTTAGTATGAATATAATATTTATTAGTCTTATTTTCATTGATCGTCTGCTCTTTTTTAATTTTGATTACCTAATTTTAAAAATTCTGCGCTAAATTTAAATAAGATGTGGAAAGAAATATTACTTGTTCTTTATACAAAATGGAATTAAAACTAAATTGTTCTTTCACAAGTGGCTACAATACTCTTTTCATATAAAGACAGGCCTTTTAAAGCTCCATCAAAATATATCATACTGAAACACATTATTTAGTTTGTGTACCAGATTTAAAAAAAAAAAAAAAAAAAGTTAAATAACTATGTTCCGTTGCTATCATATTATCGGTGAATATTATAAATATCAAAAATTTACTGTTACAATTTTCTACAATACCTCAAGTAAATAAACACTTTACAGTTACTTATTGTAACTTCATGTAATACTCAGTTACTTTACCGAAATAAAGAGTTCTAGTAAATATTAGATTTTGTTGGAATAAACAAGAATATGTAATTTCCCCAAAACGTTATGCTTTAAGAAAATTTTAAATAAGCATACAATGCGTAAATTTTACATTTCAAAAGGTATTTCTCTTCAAAATATTTTTGTTTCATGAATTGATAAAAATTATTCCGTCCTTGAACAAAATGTTCAATAAAACACAGAGCATAAAAATACACAGTGAAACTCCATCCACGGTTTAGGAAAAAGCCAGCGAGTGTATCTCTAATGCCCACTAAAAGCCATTCCGCAATCTAATCTCTTTCCGTTGCAAGACATTCCGGAACCTTTCCTTTTTCTTCCTCTTACCCGAGTAAATTGAACTCATCCAGTTAAAAAAAGCAGCCATTCTGGGATTGCCAGTCTAGTACAAAAGCAGCCATTCTGGGACTGGCGGTCTAGTATACCTCTAAATGTTATCATTGGGTTTATGAGTATTATCAACAAAATTTATTTATATGGAAAGAAATTTTTGGTAAATTTTTCCTTGTCAACAATTTTTAGTGCATTTAACTTAAATCTGTAATTATCGCCAAGCATAATGTGAGCATAAAAAGTTACCATACTCCTTTATTATTCAATTACTAACATAAAAAAAAAATTGTTTAGGCATCGCTACATAATTCATTACTCAAGTTGTCATGTTTTGATAAACATGTGGTGAAAGGAAGGTATAATAAATACTGATTCGCCAGGTTGACGTCAGATCAGCGATGTATCTATGTGGAATGTTTAAGTTTGAGATGCGTGCCAAGCAGATATGCAGCAACGAAGCCAAATTACTGATCGTACAAATTTATGCTAAAATGATTGTTTCTTCAATAACAAGGTATTTTATTTAGTGCTGAAGTGAAATTAAGAATAAGGACTTTCCAGATGTTTTATTACACGCGAAAGGGGGAAAATCAAATGCGCATGTGTAAAGCCTACCAGAAAAACGTTGGTGGTGGTTTTGAGGTTTGGATTTTAGATCATTCCAGATAATGAACGTCAGATTTCGGACTTTGTAGGTTTACATATTTCTGTATCCCCCCCCAGATTTTTTTCAGCATATGATTTAACAATTTCTTATTAACAGTAACAATATAAAATATATGCACAAACGGAAACTTATTTTGTGTAAATAATAAGAATATTATTCAAATTGATAAGTTATTTGAAATATATAATGCAATAGTATTATTGTGTATTTATGTGTGCTTTTCAGTGAAATATATTTATGACTCACGCCGCAATAGTATTATTGTGTACTTATGTGTGCTTTTCAGTGAAATATATTTATGACTCACGCCATATATCTTTAGAAACAGCATACATTGCATATTTTTACCTCTTGGTTTTCAAGCAGTAAACTTAATAGGTTAAATGGGATACAGAGTAACTATGGTATTTATATACTGCATCACAGAAAAACTATTTAATTCATAATATCCAATTCTGCTGACCTCTGTACTTCATTTGCTCTGAAAATAAGGATAATATTATCATAATAAAATCCCTAGCCAGAAAAAGAAAGGGGGAAAGAACATGTAGCTCATTTTTAGGTTTTTTATTTCAAATCCTGAACAGTTTACAAGCAAGAAATTCAGTAGCGTAAATTTTTTAATCTTTTTTTCACCTATATTTCTGAATAAAATAAAGTATATCACAAAAAAATCCATTTAAGCTTTGAAGTTCATTTTTAAATAATAATAATACCATATGATTCTCTAACTCCTATCACCAACTGTGAATCAATAACCTCTCCAGTTCTCTCAGCATGGACAAGTTTCATTGCACTATTTTGAAGCCTATGCTTGATGTTCGAAAAAATACTCTGATTCCATCTCTCCAGCAGTGCCTGTAAATACAAAAGCAACAAATGTTTTTAAATATACACTTACTTGTAAACTTACTTTGACAGATTTCAGAAAAAGCAAAAATTAAATATCAACAACCTTTCGAATTCCATTCCTCTTAAATGAAGGGAATTTGCCAGCTACTGCAGCTTCCAAATGTGAAAATGGCATAAGCAAATAACTGCACTGAGTAGAAAACTTTCTCCATTCTACTATATAGGCTTTCAGCAAAGCTTCATCTTGTTGAACAGAAAGAACATACTAAAAAAGATACCAATCAAATAGCATATAAATGCAAACCAAGAGATAATATTTTTGAAAATGAGCCAGTATTTATGACATTTTCTAACAGAGATTTGATAATACTAAAAATACCACATATATCACTATTAAACTATTCTTCACGGTTCATACACATTTCCTTATATGAAAATTAAGGACTTTTAAGGACCATCAAAGAAAAAATTAAGGACCTATCAGCAAACAAAAAAATGAATAGAATAAAGCAATTATCCATACAACCGACTTCATGCTTGTAATTTCACTTTAAAAAACTAACAGAAGAGTGTATTATGCACTATTATTAAATTCAACTTAATACTTACCATAAAACAATTTTGAAAATTAAACTAACTCCCTACAAGTTATGAAGTAGATAACATTAAATGAGGAACATAATTTCTTGAAAAACATGTATAAGTGTATTTTACACTAATAACAGTCACTATTTTAGAGATTTACATGATTATTATTTAACTTATTTGATATTTATTTAAACATAGTCAACTACTATTATAATCACAATGTAAGAATATTTTGCAGATTAAAATAACTGATTTGTAAACATACAATTTATTTCCTTGGTTTTTTGAAAGATACTAGAATAATAAACTGTACAATAAAAGATACAAAACATTTGTGCTTTTTTTAAATCTGAAATCTTCCTTTTCTTTAACTATTCTTCTAAGTTCATTTGCTTTGATAAACAAATCAATGTTCCTGCTGGTCTCAGCTTTATCTGCTAAAGCATCTACTTCTTCATTAATGTCTTTAATGTCCCTTTGAAGAAAGTTTTTCTTCTGCTTCATATAATCAATTTCTTCTTCAATAATATTTCTTTTCCTCTTTGAATTTTCAGATTTAGTTAAAGATTTTTGTTCTTCTAAATACTGAACTTCTAAATAACGAACTCCACTTCTTGCAGAAGCTGCTGCTGATCTCATTTCTTTATTAATTTCGATATTAAGAACACCTCCAGAAAATTTTATGTAATCAAATACTGTGCGTTGAAAAATGTATGATGAGTCACTTAAATTTTCAATTTCAATTGCTTTATTTACAGAGAAGCCTCTTTCCACAGAGGCCTGTTCATGTGACAAGATAAGAATACTTGTCACAGTGAATACTTGAATAGTGAAAATATACATTTTTTACTATATATATATAATTTATTTCCTAAACAATATAGATTAATTGATTATATTATCTCCTAAGTTTAATTAAAGTAGAATTATTTTAAAAGAGTGAATCCATACTGGTAAGTTATATTCTGAAAGATGTATATATATATATATATATATAAAGTCCGAGATCCGGACATCTAATATCTGGAATGATCTAAAATCTGGACCTCAAAGCCACCACCAACCAATTGCGCATTAGATTTTTTCCCTCATCATAAAAAAAATGCCAGAAATCCGATTCTTAATCTTAGTTTGGTGCTAAATAAAATATCTCATTATTGAAGAAATAATTATTTTAGCATAAATTTGTGTGATTAGTAACTTGACTCCATAGCTGCGTATCTGCTTGGCATAATCTCAAACCGAAACATTTGTTAATTTTACACCAACTAATATTTTATATCCTTGATGCCGAAATCGCGAATCATTATTTATTGTATTTTGCTTTCATCACCGCATGTTTATCAACGAATGACAACTTGAGTGATGAATCATGCAGCGATGCCAAATAACAGAGTATTATACGATTACAGATTTAAATTTAATGCGCTAAAATGTTGACAAGGGGAGATTTAGCAGAAATTTCTTTCCTTATGCTAAAAATAGATTTTGTTAATGATACTCATAGGACAAACGATTATATTTAGTGCTATTTGAATTAAGAATAACTGATTTGTTATTCACATAAAGCCAGAACCAGCTCCAGAGCTCGCATGGCCGCACCAGGCGGCAGAATTTAGCGAAGTTAAACAGAAGTTTTTCATTGCAATGACAATGGCCAATCATCAATCAATTAACGGAGGGCGGAATCTGTAGTATGGTTCTAAATCCAGAAAATACAGCTACCGATAGTGAAGAAAGTAACAGAGAGGTTACTGAACGAGAAAAAATTTTGATTGACAAGTTATTCGGAATTCTCGACACAGCAATTACAGGACTTGAACAATGGAACTTAATAACTGAACAAGAAATTATATGTCTATAGTATTAGTCTAAAGTATTAGCAGAGAAAACAAATCAAACAACTCACATTGAAAGAAATGTTTATTAAAGTAAACATATAAATATTAAGCTCTTTTCTTTGGTAAATTTTGATACCCTTTAAATCATAAATGCTTCATTATTTCATAAATCACGATTTCATATTTTCAATTTTATAATTTCTACGTGCCATCTTAGTAGATTTAAAATGATCTAATATCCGGAAAAATCTCAAATCTAGGATCGCCGAAGTCCCGACGAGTCCAGACCTCGGACTTTGTACACTGTATAAATATATATATATATATATATATATATATAATACGGAATGTATATTTTCAGTTAAACTTCTACCCAATAACTTTAGTAATTCATGAAAGTTAATTTTGCGTCTAGTTAATTCAGGAAAATTAGTTTCAATTAGTTGTTTTCAGCTTTAAAAATATTTAAAAAATTTTAATTAGTTATTTTCAACTAATAATTGTATCGCCATTAGCAAAAATTATGCATTACTATCAAAAACATAGGTTTAAACCAAATACTTAATTGTCTATTGAAGCTTCAAAACGTATTTCCGAACTTCACTTTTTCTCAGCTAGCGTTACCGATTTTGCCCTTGGCGACCTAAAATCGAAATGGAGCCAACAGATTTCCCGCGAAATCGATAAGAGACCCTCTGCAGAAATAAACTCATAATCCCGATATCCCATACATATAGTATGTGCAAAAGAGAATAAACTCCGTAGAAGGTGATAAAAAATTAATTTATGGCTTAATTGAAACAAACACAGAAATTAAGCTAAGCAAAACCGTGTAAAAACAAATTGAAATGATAAAACGAAACTTAATTTTAATGTGAATTTTCAGTGCTGACTCTCCCATTCTAGAAATTTCAATTTGTTTCAGACAAAGACCACATTTAAGGATTGCCATCCATCAATATCCAGTCTTTGTAGTCAGCTTGATGAAGCCACAGTTTATTGAAAATGCACTTTCCAGGCATCTCGTTCCTATTGGCGTCGGAAGGGTTGTGGCCTTCCAGGTTGGAATTGCTCTAGTTTTGGCAAATATTTTCAGAATCTCCCCCCTCCCTTTTTTTTTCTCGAGCACCTTCATCATCACTTTCGCCTCTTAAAGAACTTCCAGCTTCACGCTTTCGTCACAGTCTGCCTAAATTTATGGATAACACCTGTTTCGAAAGATTGCGTGAATAGCCAATCAGACACCGATACTTTCGTTCGGGTAGCTAATTGTTTTTTTTAATCGTTTGCAATGCAAATCCGCCAACAGATTAGTTAAGAGCTGTGTAATTTTAATTCCATATTCATGAGAAATCGTAATTCACACTTAGAATGGCAGTCATTAGAAATGATAAGAAATGTCAAATGAGCAAAATTAAGGACCGTTTATTCCTTTTGGCCAAAATTAAGGACTTTTAAGGACCGTACGAACCCTGTTCTTTAACAAAATACCAACCTGCTAAATATATGTATGCATTTATGTATCATTACAGTATGCGGTGGCATAAAATTTATACAAAATAATTAGGGAAAGACTTTTTGATCAACATCTACAAAAACATAAATATCTACACTAATGAGTACAAGCATACTTAGAGGTAACAAAAAGTGGAATACGCAATATTTTTCTTCCATTCTAAGATACCATTATTTTATCACACCTCTCTTTAACTTCAGTATCACTATCAAGGGAGGAGGGGAAGATTTTTCATTTTAATAAAATAAAATAAATGAAATAACAAAATTCAAACACATCTAGCAAACATTTCTTTCTTAAATTATGTTTGATTTATTAATGACAATATATCTGTTTAAGATTAGGAAAAATCTATTACTCAAAGATGCTTTCCATTTTTAAAGACATCCATATGGGGGAAAAACATGCATCTTAAAATCAGAGAAATATGAAATTATGCCTAGCTTCTTTTCCCCAAGTACAAAATACTATCCCATGAGAACTTAAAAAGAACACAAGATTCTTTTGATCATTTCAACATGACATCATAAAGAATATCATCTCGGATGAATCACAGATAGATGTGTATTACACTCTAAGAGGAGAAAAAAAACTGAATATTCAGTTCTTTTCTTGGATTTGAAGCAAAACCTTTTGGCATATACAGTCAGCCTCTACTAATAAAAGAAATGATTAATTCTGCATGGTTAATAATTCATGGTAAATATGCAAATGACAAATGCAGTTCTGGTTCTTTTCAGCACTCAAATGCAGACAATTCCTCCTGCATTATTAAATGTGGTCAAAAGATTTATTAAGAAAGGTATATTATTCGCTGGATACTTTATTGCAATTACATTCCCCTTAATGCTAAGAATGTCCTTGAAAAGTATCACAATTTTTTATAAAGCATCAAAGCAATAGGTCTGAGTATTTAAAAAAAAATAACAACATTATATGTATATTAAATAAATGAATAAATATACAAAGCGAAAAACAGTTCAAGCCTAAATATAATTACATATATACATATATGTAAGAAAAATAATGAATATGTAAAAGATTAAATTATTTATGTTTTATTTATTTAAAGAAAAATAAATCCTGGTGCACCACAAAGTATTACACGAGACATGCAAATCGTAAGTAAAAAAGGCAAAATTGTAAGTAATAACATCAGTTTTCAATGAAATCATACACAAAGAGGAAAAAAAACACACAAAAAAAAGTAAATACAAAAGTATAAAAATGTATAAAGAAATCTTTTACAATGTTTAAAATAAAAGTCAACAAAATCGTTGAAAGCTCAGTAGGCCAAAAAGATTAAATTAGCAACGTAAATTTCCCTTCTCTATTCTAAAAATAGTAACCCCTCTCTGTACTGCGTCATTTCGAGACTATTCTATGCCATATGATTCTTACGTAATTATGATGATGTAAATGGAACTAAAACTCAGCCAGCCAATAATAATTTTACAGCAATATTGACTGTCCAATCAGAATGCTTTGAAAACCAAAACTAGCTCAGTTTGACTTAGATTTCATCCTGAACATTACGCACTTGCTTTCTATGCTTTGGCCTGGCCACACTGCAGTCTGTCTGCTTTTTCTTTCTTATTGCAAATTTATCTAAAATGTAAAATCTCTTGGAATAGGTACAATCAATGTGCCAACTTGATTTTCACCGCAACATGTTTGCTAAAATAAAAAATGAAGATTTAAACCTGCATTCGCCTCCAATTTCCTAGTCATTATGGATCAGCACTTCTACGCTATATTTATGAGCACAAGGAAAAGCCGGAACACTGTCGAATTGTGCTTAGATCCATATTGAACAAGAATTTTGATTGCATAGTATCTAAAGAACTTGGCAGTCGTGGCAATTTTAATTCCATTTTCATTTGCAATTGATAATTTGTTGCCACAATCACTTGGCACTCTAGTCGTGCCTTTCCACAGAAGATTTACATTTTTGATATTGTTGAGATGGAAAGCAAGCCAGCGAAATTACATCTTAGCAGAGTAGAGAGCAAAGCTGAAGTGCATAGTTATGCAAGATGGAAGCACACGAAGAGAAAAGTTTTGGTTTGCAATTCGGTGATTGGCAAGAGGCATCTGCATTAAGGATTACGTAAGATCGCATGATTAATTTAAATGATGCAGTTTCGACTTAAGTGCTATTTTTAGGACAGATAGATGAAGTTTCCAAATGAAATAGAAAATAAAAGAGGTTATAGTGAATTAAATTTAGAAGTTTGCTTTCATATTTTTTTATCTTACATATATATATATTTATTATACCTTATATAGATATATATATGTAAGATATAATAAAATATGATGGCTACTACACTGAGAAATAATTGGCAGCCTCAGAATGACTATTCTAAATTTGGTGTTCATCCCCTAAGTTCATCTTTTCTCCCAAATTTGAGATCTCTCCAAGATCATATGACCGTTATATAAACGGCTTGCAAAGAGAACTAAAACCTAAAATTAACCAATTGTGCTTGGCTGTACATATATGTACCTGCCTAATATAAATGCTGCTTCGCGTGCAATTATGTCATTCATTTTCATAACTTCTCTTGCACTGCAAAACCTCTGTGCTGCTATGCATAATTGTCCTCCTTTGTTCCTGATCTAAGATGACATAGTATGGTGTCAACCTATGTACACTGCGCAAAAAAAAAAAAAAAAAAAAAAAAGGGGGGGGGGACAGTTCTATATCTGCCTTTTCGGCTGAGCCGATTCACAAAATTCAAATTGTGTTCTTCATGTCTCAAAAGCGCGACTTAGGATATATATTACATTTATATATACAGTAGACTCCCGATTATTCGTAGGCGAATTATGCACAGAGCGGATTATCCGCGCATGACATAAAGTTTTTCCCCCCCCCAAGCGTAAAGCAAAGAAAATAAAAATGTTCACAAAACTGAGTGAAATGTTAAATTTACTAAACATCGTGCTTATTTATGGCAAAAATATCCCAGGCCTTCTCGGAACCTTACCCTCGGCCCCTATGATGAGTAAGTGATTACTCACCCTTGTAGTGCTCGCTTCACCACCCTTTCTCATCTTAATCTTACTGACACATCCACTTCCTTTCACTCGGCATTGTTAGTTTAAGCCTAATAGTGTTTGCGAACCAGTCCGAGTTAAATTTCTTTTGATGCGTCTTTTGGCTAGTTGACTCGTTCTAAGTAGCGACATGGAATTCGAGAAATTGAACTTCATTGGGAGAAACTTAGTGGTGAATAACAAGCAGCCGACGATTTCCACCATGAATTTGAAGAATTTGTTTTAAAAGAACAGCTATCTTTTGAACATATTTACAATGCTGACAAATCGGGACTTTTGTGGAAATATCTTCCCACTCACACTTTAGCATCTGAAAGTGAAAGTAAAGCAGCGGGTCATAAAAGCAGCAAGGAAAGGATCACTATCATGTCTTAATGTAATGCTACCGGTGAACATAAACTTAGACTTTTTGTCATTGGAAAGTAAAAAAAAAAAAAAAGAGAGAGATCTTTTAAAGCCACAAGGATAGAAAATTTGCCCATTGATTAATTTAACCCCCCCAAAAAAAAGAATGGATGAACCGACACATTTTTCAAGATGGTTCGAAAAAATGTTTGTTCTTCAAGTGCGTAAACATCTTAAATCGAAAAACCTGCCTCAAAAAGCTGTGCTATTGATCGACAACACACTTTCTCACTTAGCAACAAGCGTGCTAAAGTCTTCTGATGGACACATTTTTGCGACTTTTCCCCCCCCCCAAGCGTTACTGTGCTAATCCAACCCATGGACCAAGGAGTCATTGCAACAATGAAGAGAACATACCAAATCAAGCTGCTAATGACCAAAATTGAAGAAGGTTATGATCCGAAAGAGTTTTGGAAACACTACACAATCTTGGACAGCATCTGCATGGGACTCAGTGAAACCGTCAACCCTCATAAATCATGGAGAAAACTCATGCCCAATGCTGAAGCCAACAACAACCTAACCCCTTTGAGTTGTGAAGAAGAGAATGAAAATGTAGACACGCCCACGGCAACTTTTGCCGATATAATGTAAACAGTTCCGGGTGGTGAGAACATCGATGCTGAAAACATTAACGAGTGGTTGGAGTGTGACGTCAACGAACCTGACTTCGAACACTTGATAGATGATGAAATTGTGAAGACGGATTACTGAGCTATTTGGAAGAACAAGACGACACAGAGTTGGCCAAGAAACTTATGCTACGAAAAATGCAATCTCAGATCAAGAGAAAATGCTTCCAAAGCAAAAAGCAAACACAAATGACTGATTGCTTCAAAAAGGTGTAGTTTTACAGTTATGCTCTTGTAATTACATAATACATTACAGTATTAAAACAGTACATATGTTATAATTTTTCTGTGTATCCTTGATGCCTCTCGTAAGTACAAAGCACTTTTCTGTTTTCATTAACAAAATGCATTTTAGGTTAGTTTTGAGTGATATACTAAAATATTAAGCATTAGTTAAACATTTCCTGCTGTTTATTTTCTGTTTTATTGTACATAAAACAATTTTTCAAAGTTGGAATGACTGTTTTCTCTTTTGCTATACCCGTTTTTAGCTTTTTTCGGATTATGCGTGATTTTTGTTATCCGCGGCGGCCGCACCACCCTATTCTGCGGATAATCAGGAGTGTACTGTAGCTCTATTCTAACACAGTTATTTTGACACAAAATTGGACTTTTTCTGAAATAACATACCAATTTTTTTCCATATTTCGATTCTACGACTCAAATTATGCCTAAATATGAAATTTTGTTAAATTTGTTGGGAAATTTACAGAGAAATTCACAAATTTATGTTTGTGTTTTTTTTTTTTTTTTTTTTTTTTTTTTTTTTTTTTTTTTTTTTCAGTTTGCAGGAAGAATAGTTTACTTGACGAACTTCTTAATATATGGTAACCTATTTTCCTTTCCCTTGAGCGGAAGAAAGTCACAATCGTTCCTTTTTTCAAATAATGTTCTTTATATTATATATTTAATTATAACTGTTATTACTTCAAGTAATTTTTTCTTTTCGAATTTCATTTTAATTGTTTAAGTTGCATGGTTTCTTTCGAATAACTGTTTTAAAAATTTCTATTTACCCATTCGATTTGGGTAGTTTCAATAAAAGGTGCATCATTTATTTTCTTCAGATAATTTTCTTTGTAATTTTTTTTTTTTTTTTTTTTTTCTTTTTCTTTGCCATAGTTGTTGTTTTAGGTAATTTTTAAATTTTCAGACTTTTATTTTAAAATTTTCTATTTATTCATTCGAACTGAGCATTTTAAATATATTTATTAATATAAATTTTTCAGGATTTTATTTTATTTATTTAAATTGCATTTCTTTTGAAAGAATAGACTACGATGCATCTGAAAATTGAATATATTAAAAGAGAAAATACAGTAAAGCACAGTTAACACGCCTTTCAATGTTCCGTTTAGAAAAGATATATAAATGAGAAGGAAGTATAATCGAGATTTTAACTTAGGGTGACTTGCATATATTGCTTTAAATAGCTTTAACATTGTGCACATTGCTTTACACAATTTTATCATCCTACATTTAGTTTCTTAAAATGTTATTCATACCTTAGTCAAATATTTTATTTTTGAAATTGCAAGAATCAAATATATCATACGATAAAAAAGTTTTAAATAAAAAAAAATACTAATTTAATTTTTTCCCCCTTAATGGCTTGCTTTTTTTCTTCAGGCATTCTGCAAGTATATACAAAACCGTCCAACTTTTCGAAACACCTTGGTATTTCTGACGCCAAATTCTCCTTCAAATTTTTGCTTATTTTATTTTCTTCTTTCCTTCTACATTTATTTTTAGTGCTCACACAAGAAAATTAAGATTTTTCAATTGTTACACTTCCATAAATTTTGCATTCTTGTCAATTTTTTTAAAATATCAATTACATCAATTGCGTTTCCAGCTGAAGACACTTTTTCATTTTCTAGACATTTTAACTATAAATAAAGTTTAAAGCAAAGTCCAAAGTATAAATATTTTAATTAAAAGATTTTTTGCTAAATGACAAAGAAATAAAACACTCGAGCAGTGTTTATTCTGCACCACCGAGAGACTGATTATTATATTGGCTGCAAACAAACTAAATCATATTAAAGATCATGTTTTTTATACAATTAGTAGAATTATTTACTTAAAATATTCTTTCTAAGAGAATTAATGTAAAAATTTATATATATATTAAACTGGGACATGACCCAAACTGTCAACGTCCTGTTGCTTAAAAACATTGTGAAAATAAACATTAAACAAACTTTTTCAGTTTTAGACAATTCAATTTAAATGCACTTAAAGTAAAGTACCAGACAATAACATGGTAAAGGTAAAAATTTACTAAAAACACAAATATTTTTTAAAAAAGGAAGAAATTAAAAAGAAAGTTAAAATTTTGAATAATATCCATAATTTTAAGAAAGTAGCTTTTCATATAGTATTAATAAATATTTATTACGAATCTTTGAGGGAAAAAATTTCATACAATTAGTTCTCCGTAAAACTTTATTTGAAATTTAAGGTTAAAAATAGCTGTGGCAATTCACTATAACAAAAAATCCATAAACCACATTTGGCGTTAGAAAATGTTGAATAAAAAAACTCTAATTTTTTGTAGATATGCTTAGCTTGGATAACTACACCTACTTTAAGATGGTGGTAAAATTTTATGGGTTATAATTCAAAATTTTTTTTCAAAAAATTTATAAAAATTATTTAAAAATACAAATTTTAAAAATAAATCATAAAAAATGGGTGAATTTTATTTGGAATGAACGTAAATTTCGAAACGAGAAAGGAAAAATCAAAAAAGTTTAATAAAAAAAAGAGATATTAATAAATATATATCAAATGTAATTAACGTTAAGGAGCTAAAATTTTGAGAGCTAATTTTTTTAAAAACTACTCATACGATTTTTACAAAATTTTGCAGACTGGCATAATTTGAGCTGTAGAATTGAAATACGGAAAAAAATTGGTATGTTATTTCAAAAAAGTGTGATTTTGTGTCAAAATACCTATGTTAGAATAGTGCCATATATAAATCTAATACATATCCTAAGTCACGCTTTCAAGACATGAAAAACACAATATGAATTTTGTCAATTGGCACAGTGGAACAAGAGTTATAGAACTGTCCCACCCTTTTTTTGTGCAGTGCACATAAAAATTACTGTTGCTAACTATGATATAGAACTATCTTGTGTACACAAAAAACAATTGGATGTGCATTATCATGGAATAAAATTATGGTTTTTAAGTGGCCACATCCGCATTCGAGCATCACCTTTTTAACTAGGCAGTTAAGCCTCTCCAATGCAAATCTGTTGCAACCTTTCTTTCTTCAAATCAAAATATCACATATATACATACAAAAAATAAGAATTTTACATTCAAACTCACATACAATTTATATTTTAGCCTTCCTCTCGAAAAACAAAAAGAAAAATGAACTACAGTCAAAAGTCGTTAATTCGGACACCCATAATCCGGAATGATCTATAATCCGGACCTCAAAGCTACAAACTTTCTGTGCATGCGTCGCATTGACGCATGCGCGTAAGACCTTTACGGCTGCGAATATGCTTGTGCGCGTATGCAAAATATGTTTACGAGTGCGCGTTTAATGTACAATGGACAGTATAAGCTAAGCTAAAATTATCTATTTCAGTTAATGTTGCACATTGCGTTGTTCCTTAATCTTCAAATTGGATCCGGCTTATTATTTTTTGCAGACTATTAGAGCAATTTTATAAAAGTAAGCTTGAACTTTCGATTATGTGAAATAGAATTTCTAATATATATTTATTAATATGTAAAGGATCTACAAAGCGAAAGTATGTTTCGAAGTTCATTAAACAAAAAGTGGAATTGCTGCAAAAAATGGATAAAGGCATATCCTTTATTTATCTAAACTTTAACGTTTATTTATCTAAACTTTGTTTATCTTTAATGCCAGGGTGTGCAATGAATTGGAAGTTGATCTGTCAGCACTATCCTTATCTTCAGGGCAGATGTTTTTATTTTATTTGGCTTATAATTCCTTATTAAATGTAGTATTTCATCTCGATGTACTCCGTCTTTCATATGATTTAAATCAAATTCCTCGTTATTATAATTCGCTTCCGATAGCAAAGAAAGTGACAGAGGTTATTGAAAACGGAAAAATTTCGATTCATAAATTAGTCAGTAGACACAGCAATTACAGGACTTGAACAATGGAACTTTATAACTGAACAAGAAATTATGTCTGTTTATAGAATTAAAGAGAATGTATTATCACATAAAAAACGAAGCAACTTAAACAACTTACATTAAAAGAAATGTTTAATAAAGTAAACAAATAAATGTTAAGCTGCTTTTTTTTTTTTTTTTTTTTTTTTTTTTATTTTTATTTTGATACCCTTTAGATCATAATTGTTCTTTATTTCATAAATTACGGTTTCATATTTTTAATTTTATAATTTCTGCATGCCATCTTACCAGATTTAAACTGATGATCTATAATCCGGAAAAATCGATGATCCGGAATCGCCGAAGTCCCGACGAGTCCGGATTAACGACTTTTGACTATTAATAACACATAACCATAGACAGCAGCTTGAAGAGAAATTAGTAAATGAGAAAAATTTCATAATTAAGATATTCATAAAATAAAGAATAAAGAATTCAAATACATTACGAATCAAGACTGGAAACAAAAGAGAATATTCAGTAATAAAGCGAATATTATCAAAAAGAATTTGCAGCTGTTAAGGCAATTTCAACATTATGAAGTGATTTTAAATCTTGAGATTATACAGTTTTTCAAAAACCTATAATTCCTACATATGTAACTAAAATACAAATAGTTCACTGCAGAGCTTGGTTTTGCAGCCATAAGCCAAACAGAAAGCAATTTTTGTATTCTTTAATGAACATAAAATAAACTAAAACAAAAAGAAAGGTTTTATTTTGATAATATAAAAATTCAAATTTTTTTTTTAGTTAATGCATTTTCAAAAAGATGAAAATTAAATTCAAAAATCAATATCGTTTATTTAATAGGGAAAAATTTACTCACAAAAATAATCAGATACTTTAAGTAATAGTAAAAAATTTACATTGTTTTTGCTTCTTAGCCTTTCATGAGATCACCTTTACACTTGATCACTTCATTTAATCTTTGGTCGCCCAAACGGTATAGTGGTTAGGGAAGCCCACTACGGTACCGAAGGGCCCGGGTTCTCCGGGAAGTCCAACCTCTCTTTGGAGTAGGCTCTCGAAAGCATTGTTCCATGTAATATGAATAAGACAACAACAACATTTAATCTTTGTGGCATTGATTTTACGAGTTTTCTGTTATTTTTTGGAGTATTTTTATGCCACTCCTCTTGGATTACTGCTATGAAAATATGCTCAATTTTCAATTTTTGTTTCTAGTTCCTTCCAAATATGTTCAATAGGATTCCATTCTGGCGATTGGAATACTGCCTTAATTACTTTTGGACACTTATATAACAGCCAGAGTCTAATTGTGCACAGTATGCTTTGGATCATTGCCCTGGTAGAATTTGAAACTATTTTGAACAGTAAGTTTTTGTGCTGACGATGCCAAATTTCACTTCAAGATGTCAAGGTACTTATACTGATCCATAATACCATCCATAAACTCTATACTACCAACACTGGAATGTGGCATAGATTCTCCATACCATAACTCATACTCCTTCATGTTTAATACTTGCTACTAAGTTTTGCTTTCGAAACTCTTCTTTGAGTTTCCTACACACCAGCACTTGTCCAACTGAGCAAAAAATGTTAATTTGCTTTCATCAGCAAACAACACTTTTTTCCAGCAGTCAGGTGTCTTTTGTTTCATCAATTTTGTGAAAGAGAGTTGAAATTTTCGATTTTTTCTTTAACCAATATAAAATTTTCTTCTTGCTACTCGCTTCTACCTACAACTACCATGATACTGCTCCAATACCAATACTCTACAATACCAATGCTCCAATAATACTATCCTACAAATTGCATTACTCTTCTTACAGTTTATGGATTTACACATATTCCATATAATTCAAGAAGTTCCGCAACAAGTTTAGGAGCACTCAGTCTTGATTCCTTTTAATATTCCTTAGAATAAAATGCTTCATTCTATAAGAATAAGATAACTTAAATGGTCGTCCAGGTTATATATATATATATATATATATATATATATATATATATAAGTAAATAGGCAATTTTTCTAATAAATTTCCCTTTCTTTTGATGGAAATCAATAACTAATCTGTGAGTTTCTAACAATGTTCCCTTTCATTGCAAGAATACATTAAAATAACCACTGCAAGAAAAACTAAAATAACAAACATTTTCTAAAAAGAAAATTTGAATTAAAATAGCAAATGATTTTTAGATTTTTGCCTAGTTTCTTTATTCTAATTCCATAAAATACTGTTTTTTATTTATTACAAACAATTTTAGTTAGAAATTATGAAAATGCCCGATTAATTTTGTGATATCTTTTTTCCCCATTTCAGCCTAAAATGCTATAAATCCTTTGAGAATATATAGTCAATAAAATGGAAAACACACAGAAGTTCTTGTCACTCAATAATACTCCCTAACTTTTGAAAATATCTGCACAACTCTTAAACATCCCAAACATAATTTCACAGATATAATTTCATTTGAAAATAAAATTTTACAGTTGTCTCTCAAACATAAGGACACTAAAATTAAATAAAATTTGATCAGGAAATTGCTAAAAACAAAATCTGCAGCTTGATGAAATATATGGCAGTAAAAATAGCAAAAGCAAAACATTTAATTTTTTTAATTTACTATTTAATTTTTTCAAATTAATTTAGTACAAAAACAGAGCTAAGAAAATATGAATTCAAAGGGAATATTTTTTAATATTTTATTTAAAAGCTTTTCTCCTATTACTTACAAAAATTTATAGTCACCGATAATTTTTGTGAGACACTGTATGAAAAAATTAACATGAAACACAGTTTAACAGTTTTAGTTTACTTCAGTTTTCTAAAACTGAATACATGAATACATCAAAACTGATAATATTGACATTCATAAATTAATGGGAAAGAAAAACATTATTTGATACATATACAGATAATCCTACTTTATATCACTTTTTTCACAAAAAAAGTCTTCCATACCACATTTTTCAATTTATGAAAGAAATCTAAAGAGATTTGGGGGTTTCATGAGAAAAAAGAAAAATGTAAAAATAACATTTGCTGCTTCTTTCAAAGCATCAGCTGGAGAAAAATATAGCTTCGACTGCAAAAAAATATGCAAGTATACAGAGTTTTGTCTACCATTTTGATGATCTATGATAGATTTAATCATTCTAATGCTGTCATACTTCCAAGTCTGTAATACAAGCTATCAAATACTGACTTTTAGCTTTGAGGCACATAGATAATTGAACTACAGTCATGTTGACCTGGTGAATAAAAATGACAATTTTTTCTCTGTCCACCAATATTTCCTAATTATTACAACCTCTGCTATTTAAACTGTGCCTAAATTATTGCCAAACAAAGAGCAGCCCTAACCATTCTGAATTTTAGTCCACCTGCTATGAAAAGAGGTTTGAGTAGAACTGCTGCTTTGGCACAATCCATTAACTTGAGGGATAATAGATTTAAAGTTGTAAGTTTAAGCATTTATATGGAGAAATTCTTGGGATCAGTAAATGTTTTTGTGTCTACATTCAAAAGAATCATGGAAATATACTAGTTACAGACTGCATATGAGATGTAAATATGTTTGTTGCACACGTTCTTAATTTTTTCTTGATTAAGACTCATTGATAATTATCTGTGCACTGCTTAAATAAGGGGGATCAACAAGGAAGTACCCTTTTACCACAGTACCCTGTATTGCCTACCAGCTCCCCTTTTGACTAGTGATGAGTCGGTACTACCGAACCGGGTATTTTGTAACGGGTATTGAAAATCGGTACATCCAAGTACCTGTTACTTCAATACCGAAATCGGTACTTTTCGGTATTCGTTACTTTTGTACCGAAACGGGTACTTTTTGGTATTCGTTACTTCTGTACCAAAACGGGTACTTTTCGGTATTCGTTACTTCTGTACCGAAACGGATACTTTTCGGTATTCGTTACTTCTGTACCGAAACGGGTGCTTTTCGGTATTCATTACTTCTGTACCGAAACGGGTGCTTTTCGGTATTCGTTACTTTGTAATGAAAATATGCATCTCTTCTCAGTATTTCGGTATTCGTTACTGGAGGATCGATGAGGGTTCAGCTCACTTCGGTTTTGGTACGAGGACAGTAGTATCTGGTTGTATTTGTGAAATGGTGATATGCGCTCCTCTTGTCCATGAATAGTCTGCTCCTCAGACACTTCCGTAGTTGATATGTTTTCTGATATTCAAAATCTTACTCCGTACAGATAAAATCAAACACGTGGTGACGTGGCAGAGTTCCTTCAGTGCACAAAATCGTTATCAGTACTCCAAATCGTTACTAGGGCACTTCGGTACTCCAAATCGTTACTAGGGTACTTTGGTACTCCAAATTGTTACTAGGGTACTCCAGTACAGCAAACCGTTACTAGGGTACTATGGTACAGCAAACCGTTACTCTGGTATTTCGTTACTTCGGTTCTCCAAATCGTTACTTGGGTATTCGGTACTTGAAATCGGTTTTCGGTACTTTTCAAAGTAATGGTTACTTGAGTAACGGGTATTTTGTACCGGGTACTTGTCTGTACCCGTTACTCTCATACGGGGTACAAGAATGTACCGAAGTTGCCCATCACTACTTTTGACACAGCTTAATTCAAGGTTGTCATTGCTATTATCTCTAAACTCCTATATTTTTAGCTATCGTCCCAGTTGAGTTTACATGTTATTTCTGTTTATTTTGACTCTGCATACTATTCTTATTTTTAGCACTAATTTAAATTAACTTAGTTGATATTACTTAACAGTTCTTTTAAGGCCTCAAAAGTATACAAAATTTGGTCATACAATGATTGATAATTACCTTTACACTATACGCCTTTTTACATCAAGTATGATTGAACAAAATTGTTCTATTTTCATAAAACAGATAAAGGCTGTATATAATCCTTACCATATTAACTTTGCTTAATAGTTTTCTGAAAAAGCTAATTACAGATACCTTTATGCAATAAAAAAACTATACAAAATATTAAACATTAGTCAAAATTTTATACCAGAAAAAAAATATGAAGCTATTACTTACAGATTGAGCTTGTGGAGTAAAATCTAGGATATGCTCCTGCAAACTCTGATACAATTTTAATGCACTGTTATCTTTACCAAGGCAAACATTATGTACCAACCTATAGAATAAAAAATTTTTTTAAAATTAAAAAATTTTAAAAAATCTACCTCAGTAATTATTATTTTAGCTCAAACCAATACAGTTTAATATTTCCAATCTGTACATCATTCCATTAAGTACACCTAAACATGCAAAATTCAAGTCATTTACTTTAATGTGTATTATATATAGATGATGCTTGTTATGACAACTATAAGTAGTATTTTATAAACTGGTGTAAAACATCCTTACCTGATGAAAATATAATCAATTCCTTTCATTACATCATAGCTGGTAATTTCAAAATATGAAAAAGCGGAGAATCTTGCAGAAAACCAGGAGTTGCCAAGAAGTGGTGTTCTTTTTTTTTTTTTTTTTTTTTTTTTTTTTTTTTTTTTTTTTTTTTCTGGGCAGCAATGTCATTTCAAAATAACTCCATATTAATTCAAAATTTTTTTGTAATATACTATTGTGATTGACTATTGAGCTATTTATAATGTGTTTCTGGTGTAAAATATATTAATATTTAATTAGATATTCTACATTTTATATTCTTTGGCTACTTCAGTTTTATATTTTTGTAATGTGAGAAGATCCTGAGCAAGGCAGAATTTTATTTAATGACGTACTTTTTCAGTAGGATGAAAATAAAATGAATAATTAATGTTCATACTACAGTCAAAAGTCGTTAATCCGGACTCGTCGGGACTTCGGCGATTCCGGATTATCGATTTTTCCGGATCATAGATCATCAGTTTAAATCTGGTAAGATGGCATGCAGAAATTACAAAATTAAAAATATGAAACCATAATTTATGAAATAAAGAACAATTATGATCTAAAGGGTATCAAAATTTACAAAAAGAAAAAGCTTAATATTTATTTGTTTACTTTATTAAACATTTCCTTCAATGTAAGTTGCTTCGTTTCATGTGATAATACTTTCTCTTTAATTCTATTAAACAGACATAATTTCTTGTTTAGTTACAAAGTTCCGCTGTTCAAGTCCTATAATTGCTGTGTTGAGAATACTGACTAATTTGTCAATCGAAATGTTTTCGTTTTCAATAACCTCTGGGTCACTTTCTTCACTATCGGAAGCGAATTATAATGACGAGGAACTTGATTTAAATCATATCAAAGACGGAGTATATCGAGATGAAATACTACTATACAAATAGTACGGAATTATAAACCAAATAAAATAAAAACATCTGCTCTGAAGATAAGGATAGTGCTGACAGATCAACTTCCAATCCCCAGCGTGAAATTGATAAACAGATTTCGGATTTCAAAACATACTTTCGCTTTGTAGATACAAATTACATATTAGTAAATATATATCGGAAATTCTATTTGACATAATCTTTCTAATCTATCATAATCTAATAATGACGTTTCTGCCCCCCCCCCTCTGCCGCAGAGCAGTGTGAAATTGATAAACAGATTTCGGATTTCAAAACATACTTTCGCTTTGTAGTAAATATATATCGGAAATTCTATTTGACATAATCGAAAGTTCAAGCTTACTTTTATAAAATTGCTCTAACAGTCTGCAAAAAATAATAAGCCGGATACGATTCGAAGATTAAGGAACAACGCAATCTGCAACATTAACTGAATTAGATAACTTTAGCTTAGCGTATAACTCCGTTACACATTAAACGCGCATGCGCACAAACATATTCGCAGTGTAAGGGTCTTATGCGCTCCTGTAAACGCCTGTGCGCATGCGTGAACGCGACGCATGCGCAGAAAGTTTGTAGCTTTGAGGTCCGGATTATGGGTGTCCGAATTAACGACTTTTGACTGTATTATGTAAACAAACTTACTATATGTGAATAAATTAAAATATCATTTTTTCATGTAAAATAAATTAAACATAAATATTAACTGATTAAATGTTGCTCGAATCACGATGAAAAGTTCTGTAAATACCTACAGCAAATTAAGACAAATCAAATAAAATTTAATAGGAAAAGTTATGCTGAAAATCATTAGAAGTGAAAGAATGGAATTAGCCCAATTTCAGTTTCCTTTACTTAATAAACTGCATTTATTGGCAGGAAATGTTTTACTTTGTAAAAGATAAAAATTTGAAATCAGGAGATATAATGAAAAATTAGGAATTTCCTTCTAAAATTGGAAGTTGGTAATTATGTAATACAGGGTATCCAGGAATTCCTTCCCTGCTTATAAATATTCATAACACATAAAATATGACATAAAGACACATACTTTTTTACCTTGAATTGCATGTAACATATTCAAGTTTTTGTGTACTTTTGTGTGTGTAGTAAGTTTTGTGTAAATTTCTACATGTGATTCTTTCATTGCCCAAAGGATATCCAGGTGATATTTCAATTCCATCCTTGTGTTGGTCAACATTACATGAGGGATGGATGTTATGACTTCAGTAATTCTGCATTGTAATACTACAATACAGGCATGAAAGCGCATGTTGGCAAAAAAAGCTGAATAACGCGCGGACACAAAATTACACAAAAACTAATTGCGCACGCGCGACCTCAAAAAAAAAAAAAACATTTTAATGTAAAAAGTATTAAACATATACATATAATTAAACTAAAATAATACTTGTACTTACTATTTTGCTATTAATTTTATCTTGTAAAAAAAAATTAATAAATCACCAAGAGATTGTAATGAATTAACCTTCTTTAAGATGCTATTTATGTAACTTAATTTAACAGTTGATACATGAATACTGTACAAAGCATTACAACACACTAATATACATATTTATGTTATATATTACTGCCCATTTTCAGGCAATAACAAGTTTTACAGATAATATATAACTGTTACTATAGCTCTCAATTATCTTCAATAAACAGTACTTTGTATAACACCAGAAAAAGTAGTCATATGAGATAGTATAGTTACAAAATAACATAGTTAAAGGAGGAATACAAAAAAATAGCTATTTTGTCTCAGTCTCACTCGATCCTGATTAAAAATTTTTAGGGAAAAAGCTTTTTCTTTTTTGCTACTTTTGCAGCCAACTTTTTTAATTTCCGTTTGCGAGTTTGTCTCGATTTCTTTTCAGCAGCTTTCATACAATCCATTGATACATTTTTATTTTCTTCTTTATTTTCTGCAATGTTTAATTGCTTTTTTTTTTTAGATTCTCGCTCCCCCTTTTTAATCTCTAGCTCTTCTTTGTACAGTTTATGAGCATTCCTTAAATTTTTACATGGAGTTTTGTGTACTGGAGAATGCATGTGGTTATCCTTATGTCCGACAGATGGCACCAGCACTGATGGCTGAAATTATTGAAGTCAGCTCTTGTTTTACGGTTGGTTGCTCTTCTTTGATTCGATATCCTGCGCATCTAGTTCCGCCTTTCCACATAAGCCCCACCTACTTCGTCTTGATGTGAAACAACGTATTTCGTGATCTCAGCTCAGGCAAACTCGAAAAGTTCGCAACAAGGAGTGCCCACGTTTGATCGCTAACCCAGCGTAATATTATACGATGGCATGATGTAAAGTTTTTTTACAAAGAAAAGAGGAAGAAAGAGAGCATGTCCTGTATTTACCTCCCCACACAACACCACGCCGGTCGCGATTTTTCAACGGTTCTGCATCGATCTCAGAAACAGCCTGGGTGATGTTCAAAAAAGCGGAATTACGCGAAAACACAGAAAACTTTGATACCTGTACAATATCATTCACTGGTGTCTAGTAAACCTGGTCCTTGACATAACCGCAAAGGAAGAAATTCAGTGGTGTTGTCTGGTGATCGTGAAGGCCAGTTTATGGAACTATCCTAATAGGCATGGATATCTAACCACCACTAAATTAACGCACTATCTTGTGGAAAATTAAGTCCAGAATATCCCAAATCTGTGGCACAATAAGTAATTGCAATATATTGCGATAGGTATTGACTGTGATCATCTTTTGACTGAAGACACAGGTTCCATGATTTAATTGTGCATAAAATCGCACCACACATTCAGCTTGTGGCTGTTTCTGATGGTCTCCAACATAGTGTGAAGAATCTCGCATCCCCAGATTCTAGCATTGTGTCACTTGACACCACCATTCAAATGAAATGTGGCCTCATCTGAGAAAAGGACACATTTCAGATAGTCAATATTTTTTTCAATCTCACACAGCTTGGCAACAGCAAAGTCATAATGAGCAAGGCAATCAATCCAACAAACAAAGTAACAGTAAGCATGTACACCAAAACTTGAATATGTTACATGCATTTCAATATAAAAAATATTTGTCAATGTGTTACATTTTGTGCTTTATGAATATTTGTAATCAGAAAAAGAATTTTGGGACATATTGTATAGTGATCACTCGGTACAGTTCAAAAGCATGACAATGTAATAATAATAAATTAAATAAATAATAAATGAATAATTTATGCTAACATAACTTATTAACACAAATTTTGTAAAGTTTGAAGGCAACCCACATAGGTTCCTATTTTTGAAGTAACAAATTCTTCAGAATTTTTCTGCGCCTTCAAGAAGATGAAACAATGTCATCTTTCTTGAAATTTATAGTTTAATATAAAATTTAAGCAAATTGAGATATCTTTACCAAGTTTTTATTTTTAATTCCAGTAAAATTTTATTTTTAATTTAACCACTTAATTCTTTAACTAATTATAAAGCATACAAAATCTGTAAGTAAAGCAATACGAGTATGTTTAAAACAGAATTCTAGATCTTGAAGAAGAATTAAATTTTGATTAATCTTTAGTTGTATCTCACTGCTGATAATGGTTAAAAATATATAACATGTCATAGCTTTCAACCCTGAACATGAAAATTCAAAAGGTTTTTCAGACCCGAAATTGGGTGTTTCTGGAAGTTTTCTGCATTGTATGGTAGCACCTTTTCAAACGAACTTCAAACTGGCCTTGAAGACCCTTTATAATGGTTATTCAACTATTTATAATGATTCTGATGTAAAACATATTAATATTAGTTGGTAAGTTAAATTAAAATTTACTTTTTACTTGAATTTTTAGTATTACTTATGTATTTTTTTATAAATAGCATCTAGTTTCTTTTTGATTTATTTGCATAATTTGTGCCAGGGAAGTTTTTTTTACGCAAGAGTTTCTAAATTACTTTGGTTTTTTACTCTTAATTGACTTTAGTTATCCTAGTCTTTACTTGCTAATTTCTCTAAATTCCACTTGTTTAAATTTCTTTTTAGTAATTCACAATTTTTGGTTTTGAATTTTTCTTTTACCCTTGCCTACATGAATGACGAAACATGAATTGAATAACTGAAGAGTTAGGTTTGGAGGCAACTTCGCCTTGATAAGTCTGTCTCCTGCCTGCTCAACAATTATTCACTTATGCATTTTTATAAATTTTTAGGATTAAAAAAAAATTATTGGAATTACATATTATACATTTATTATATATTCATAGATTTTGATACTTGCACTTGATTTACATATGCTCTCAGAATTTAATGATATTGTAGATTATTATAACATAGCAATAATTAATCATTTATTTGTAATTCAAGTTCATTTAAAATTTAATCAACTTTAAATTTGCTTTTTACGAATAGAGAATGTTTTTTTAAAATTTAATATTTAATTAGATCTTCTAAACTTTAAATTAGATATTCTAAATTTTATGTCCTTTGGCTCTAATTTAATTTTGTAATTTTCTTACACTTTTATACTAAAAAAAATCTTGAGTAGAGAAGGAAGAGTTTAATTTAGTGCAGTACTTTCAAATGTGACAAATATTATATTAAATAATATACATACAGTTGTGTAGATAAACACAGTACTGTACTATTCACTGAAGTAAAACAAAATGAAATATAAATACTACCTAATTAAACATAGGCTGAATTTTCATAAAAGGTTCGATACTTACACTTACCTGGTGCAATTTAATGATTTTTTTTGTAAGTAAAAAGATAAGTTACTTGATGAGTGCAAGATTGTAGTTTTTGCACCTGTTTTTAAAAAGATTTCCAAACTATCAATATTTATTTTAAGTTGGCAAGCATTATCAACAAATGAGCATGTAAGCCTATTTTAGCAATTTAAAATGCAAATTTTAATTATTAAATGAGGATTATGTGATGCATTAAAAAACACATTACATTCATCTCCAGATCTTTCCGTAATTTTTTAGCATTCTTCTTCCAAGTACACAGTGCTCTGTTTTCACTTTAAAAAAATCAGAGAATTCCAGAGGCGGGAGGGCTGTGTGATCACCGAGGCAAGCGGCAGCACGATCGCTGCGCTCCGTAAAAAAGTGAAAATTTTTCCTTTCCTCTTGGTGATTATCAATTAAATTTCTTTGAAAAATTTTTTATTTTTCCTCTACAAAACCTATATCATTCCAATGAATTTCGGCTCCGATGTTGACGAGAATAAAACAGCGGACAATGTAAGGATATACTTCAAAAGACTGGAATTTTAAGATAAGTACTTTTCTTTCATCTAAACTAAATCAAATTTCTATAAATAAGTGCCTTTAAATCAATAAATCTTAATTTTTCATCAGTTTAAAGCATTAAAAAATACTTGAAATTGCCATTGCTTGTGGCTTCCTTTGTGTATCAACTCGAAACAGACGCCAGCATTATCAGTTCACCTCTGTCAACACTTACAAAGCCCTTAAGGAATCTCGAGAGAGGGAAAATTTGGGGATGAGAGGGATAATTTGGGCATCGCGCTATTTCCCTCTCGGATCTTCTGGATTCTCTTTTCTTTCTAGATCGCTTGAATATAGTTTCGCCTTTAAATAATATTATACCTCACCGATTTTTCTCATACTGTTCTTTGCTATCTGTTAAATGTCCATATGTAAGGGATGGTTTATTCTTCACCGCCTTAAATAAATTTTTAGAACTATGAGCTTATATAAATAACAGTGTGCCTCATTGTGTTATATTAACATTATTTAACTAGTAATAAATTATGATAGTAGAATAATTAATCTTGTAATAAATTATGATAGTTAAATTAATAAATACTGTTTAATTTGTGTTTTTAATACATATACTCAGTTATTTACACACATAAATATATATATATATATTTTATTTTATTTTTTTATTTATTTATTTTTTTTTTTTTTGGGTGTATGCGGTTGTGGTCTTGTATTGTATATGGTTCTATGTTGTTAGTCTGCTGCTGCTTTTTGAAAAATGTATGAAAATGTTGAGAATGAAAGTAGCATAAGTTACTTTGGTTAAATTAATATATACTTTTGTTTGACGACCTTTGTTGATATCTCAGGATGCAAGCATACATATTACTTTATATTCCATGCTAAATACCTTGATACGAAGCATTTTAACACCGTCAATATTTGTTTTTTTCCCAGTAACACATCTATTCACCATTACCAAACACACTCACTACACAAACACACCTGTGAGACACTATTTATTGTAAATGAAGACAGTTTCTTCTCCTTTTAACTACACTCATGGACACAATCGTATTTTAGGATATTTTCTACTTCTTTTCGTTTTCTTTCTATAGGCCTTTTTTTTTTTTTTTTTTTTTTTTTTTTTTTTTTTTTTTTTTTTTCCCTCTATTATTTTTGGGCCATTTATTTAAAATTTTATTTTGTCCCATCTTTTCTTCCTGGCCTTTTGAACTCGTACAAGATGTACGAAGTTCCTTTTTACTCTCCTCAAATACGAAATTGCCCCTCTTTCTTTATACCTTTCCTCGCACCTATGCTTGATTTTTCGCCCATCGGTGCAGAAAGACTTAGCGGGTGCAAAACAAGACATCTGTCTACTTTGTCTGTCTGTCTGTCAGAATTCCAGAGGCTCGGCATTGCGCAAACCTCAGCAATACTGGCTACCTACCAAAATGTGTCTCCTCACTGTTCCCTTTAGAGGTTTTGTATCAAAATTCTGTATTTCTGCAGAAATTTTACTGCAGTTTCTTCCACTGCTGACAAATCCCACAAAAGCTATTGGATTTTGAAATACATTAAGAATACATACAAAAATGGAGACATTTCTTGACTGAAAGATTGTTATGAGCAGGGTTGCCTGAAGAATAGCTATGCACATGATTCCTAGAGTTTGCAACATTCGGAAAATTTGGTGACTTCTAAGAAGACAGTTGCAATAACACATACATACCAAAAGTTTTATACATACCATGTCTACAGAGATAAATCAGATAAAAAAAAATTATTATGAAAAAGCATGCTGAAATTCACTACAGGTGGCAGAATCAAATTTTCACACTTTTAAGTTTCATTAATTCAATGAAGTTCATTTATTCATGGGGGGAAAAACTTTTCTTAATAAAAGTTTAAAATTGGGAGATTTTGTGGTCTAGCAGGAGGCTTGGAGATGCAACAAAAAAAGTCTCCCGATAAAACTTAAAGAGTTGGCATATCTTACATGTATATATAGAAAGAAAGAATAGCATTAATAAAACACCCACAAAATGTTTAAATATAGTACAGCTGAAAAATGTGTCCAAAAATGGAAACATTAGCTAAAATGTACTGAGGTATTATATAATCATTAACTTTCCAAGTGAGTGAACCATACATATAAGTTCACAAATAGTAGTTACAAAAATTGGACAAGCTAATTTCAAACCCAAAATCAAATTATGTGTTGGAAGCTGCAATAATTCAGTGGCAATATTTATTAAATACAAAATATACACAAAGTAAAAGAAAATCATATTCCCACTCAAATAAGGAATTGGTAAAAAATTGATTTTTTTTTTTTTTTCCCTTTTGCAACGGCAAACTACTGCTGTAAAAATAGCTTGTTGAAACTCTCACCGACAACCACGTGATTTGCGCATGCGCGCAGCAAAACCTAAAACAGAACTTTTTTTAACTGAACTTTGAAAACTCGTGATGGACGTTTGAGTGAAACATGTAATCCTACTCTTCTGCGTTATATATATATTTTAGTTTAGTGATGTGATTGTAAATCAAATATCTTATTATTATCTTAGAAGCCTCTCTCTTTCTGTGAGTAGTGCATCGATGAATGAAATAAACACTCCCGATACGCCTTTGGATTAGAAAGAAGATCGACTAAAAGGTAAGCCTTTTTACCTTTTATTTTCTAAGAAATTATTATGATTACACATTTTTTGGCATCCCGTACCGCGAATGAAAGCAAATTGTTGATACTTGTTGAATTATTGAATACTAAACAATGACAGAATTCATCGATACATTGAAAAGGAAACGCGGCCACATAAGGGCTGCCGTTACAAAATTAATTGGCTGAATCGAAACTGAATTATCAAAAACAGAAGTGAATGCAGAGGAACTAGAAATTTCCTTAGAACTCTTAAATGAAAAATCGATCGAGTTAAAGCAAATAGATGCCGATATAGAAAAATTAATAGACATAAAGGATCTAGACCAGGAATTAAACGGTGTTGACGAATATCGTGAAAGAATAACTACATTTAAATACAAAGCTAACAAAAAATTGAAAGAAATTAATATAGAACAACAAAAATTTAGTGTGTTAAGAAGCACTGAACAGTTAAGTATTATAGAAAACATTAAAAGCGAAAATCATAATGTGAAGCTTCCTAAACTTACGATTCCGAAGTTTTATGGCGAGAGCTGCGAATGGCTGACATTTTGGAACACTTTTTCATTAGCCATACACCAAAATAAAACGCTTGACGCTATAAGCAAATTTAATTATTTGAAATCCCTTTTGGGAGGTAATGTTTATAACACCATTGACGGTTTCGATTTAACCGAAGAAAATTACGAAACTTCAGTTAAACTCCTCACAGAAAGATTTGGAAATAAAGATGTACTACTAAACGCCCATATAGACAAATTACTGAAAATAAGACCTCTAAAGGATTCTAATGACATTCAAAATTTCCAATTACATACAAAAACAGAATTAAAAGTTATTCAATTACATACAAAAACATATTCGATGTCTTGAATCATTAAATATGACCTCAGAAACATATGGAGCACCTATTTTGCTTAAAACATTGCCTGCAGATTTGGTTTTGGAATATAATAAAACACTTCGAAAATAAAATTACGATTTGAATCACCTAGTGGAATTTCTTTCTCAGCAATTAATTGCAAGGGAAAAGCTTTGCAATCGAAAGAAGCACCGTCAATTTCTCCTCATACAACCCCCTCCCCCGACAAACAAAACGCGAAAGCAAGCTGTCAACTTGGCATGATAAACGGGTACCAGATGTATCGTCTGCCTCGCAGTTGCTGTCTACAAATGAGAATCAAAATTATAAACATTCAAACTGCATATTTTGCGATTCAGATCATGAAAGTTATGAATGTCGGAATGCGAGTCGTTTAACCTTAGATGAAAAAAAGCAAAAATTGCTGAATCACGGATTCTGTTTTAAATGTTTGAAACGGAACCATATTTCCCGCTTATGCAAAACCAAAGTTAAATGTTCCATATGCGGTAAAGCTCATTTGTCAATAATGTGCAACTCTCACGGAAATAATTCTACAGACATTATTGGGGATGAAAATAATAAAAAAGACTGTGTTCTGACAAATAAATCTTGCATGCAGTTAGTAAATTTGCAAACTTTAATATTAAAACTTCGTGGGGATGGGATCGAAAAATATGTGAGAATTTTAATAGATAGTGGTTCCCAGCGATCCTACATTTCGAAGTATGCAGTTAGTATAATGAATTATAAAACAAGTGGTAAAGAAGAATTAATCCATGGTTTGTTCGGAGGAATTGAAAAGAAAGAAACTCATAGTAAATATTTAATTAGATTGAGTAGTCTTAAAGGTGATTATCACTGTAATTTTCAGGTTTTGGATCAGGATAAAATATGTACTGACATTCCTCAAATTCGTAGAGATACATATCTTATTGAACTGCGAAAACATGGAATTTAACTGACATGCAGAATAAATCTTTGATTTGATGTATGAAAAATCACCTTTAAAAATTCATGTTCTTTTAGGTGCAGATGTGGCAGGAAAGCTTCTAACAGGGAAAGTTAGACAACTAAAATGTGGGTTATCATGCGTACACACTAGATTAGGATGGACAATGATGGGGAAAAATGAAAAGCGTGAGTTCTCTGACAGTACGAAAACTGTATTGTCACTTCATGTTAATGATGCTAAAATTTCGGATTTACGGTGTCTTGACTCGTAATGATGCTAAAATGATGCTAAAACTTGTTAATGATGCTAAAATTTCGGATTTACGGTGACTTGACTCTGCTACAACCCACACAAGAAAGGAAATTAATGAAATCGCTAAAACATAATTTTGTCAGTCATTAAAGAGAGATAGTGAGGGTAGATATCAGGTCTCTCTTCCTTGGTTAGAAGGGCATGAGGTTTTACCTGACAACAGATTATTAGCAGAGAAAAGGTTAAAATCCTGCATCAAAAATCTTCAGTCAAAAAACTGTCTGAAAGAGTATGAAAATATTTTTAGCAAATGGGCTGAAAAAGGTATTATAGAATCTGTTGAAGATAAGAAAACCAAAAATTGTCATTAACTACCACATAGGGCTGTAATTAAGCAAAGTTCAACCACAAAGATTAGACCTGTGTTCGATGCCTCAGCGAAGGAAAGGAATGGTGTGTCCTTAAATGACTGTTTAGAAAAGGGCCCAAATTATTTGGAATTAATACCGAGTATTTTAAACAGATTTCGCCTAGGTAAATACGGGGTTATCTCAGATATATGTAAGGCCTTTTTGCAAATAGGTGTCTGTCTTCGAGATAGAGACTTTCTTAGATTTCTCTGGTGGGAAGAAGGAGATTCCGAAAAATTTAAAATATATCGACATAAGCGCGTTGTGTTTGGCGTTAATGGCAGTCCTTTTTTTCTCGCCGCCACACTGAATTATCATCTCGAGAATGTTCCTGAACATCAACAAGAGGTAGCTAAGAAATTAAGTGAATCAATGTACGTCGACAATTGTGTGGCCAGCATTGATACTATTGAAGGACTAAACACTTTCATTAATGTGTCGAAGGAAATTATGTCGACTGCTAAATTTGATTTAAGGGGATGGTGTTACAATGAACCTAGCAATGAAACTTTAAAAGGAAATCCTTGCAATAAAGACTCCGATAAAACCGTATCAGTTCTGGGGTTGAAATGGAATTTATCAAATGACACTTTGTCCTGTGACTTTAAAGATAGTTCTGTGAAACAGCCTGTCAACAAAAGGAATATATTGTCAATAGTACACAGGATTTTTGATTCGATTGGTTTTACAGCTCCTGCTACTCTGATTCCTAAGCTAATGCTTCAAGAATGCTGGAAACAGTAGATTTCATGGGATAACAATTTACCTAAAAGCATTTCTGACAAATTTGAAAGTTGGAAAAATAAATTGCACAATTTGGAAAAAATAGCTATACCCAGAAGAATTTTTGCTGACTCCGAAAGAATTTCCGATTTATCTTATTAATGATATTTATCTTATTCCGATTTATCTTATTATTATTATCTCTTATTAACGTGTTTCGTGACTCGAGTAAATATGCCACATGCATATTTATGCGAAGCTGTAATGAAAATTCCGTTACATGTCAGCTCATCTCAGCTTGATCCAGAGTGGCACCTATCAAGCCGATTTCCATACCACGACTAGAGCTCTTAGCTTGTACGATTGGTGCTAGACTAGCACATCGTGTTAAGGAAGATTTGAGACTAGAAAGCTTGCCTATTTATTATTGGAGTGATTCTATGGATGCATTATTTTGGATAAAAAAGAATGAAAACCGGGCCGTTTTCGTTCACAATAGAGTGAAAGAAATCCGTACTCTAAGTAATCCAAACGACTGGAATTATATTCCTGGAACACTAAATCCAGCTGACCTCCCTTCCCGAGGATGCAGTCCGGAAACCTTAGTCAAATAGAAATGGTGGGAGGGTCCCGATTGGTTGAGAAATGATTCAGAAAAATAGCCTACCTCTGAAATTGTACTGAATTTTGACATTATAAATGCTGAAAGAAAGAAGACAATAATTTCTGCAGTTAATTCGAATGCTATGACTGAAGTTAATTTTGATAAGATTTCTTCGTACAATACCATTCTAAAGATAATATCTTGGATCTTCCATTTTGTTAAAAATGTCAGACTAAGTCCTAATGATAGAACTTATGGAACAATTACAGCGGAAGAAATTAAAGGAGCCGAACTAACTCTTTTGAGATTAGTGCACAGCAAATCATTTTCTGGATTAGATGACAAAAGATTACGTATACTTCAACCAATGATTGATTCTAACAGAATCCTTAGGGTTAAAACTAGAATTCTGAGAAGAGATGATGCAGAAAATTTTCGAGTTTCTATTATTCTTCCTTCAGATCATCCTATTGTAGTAAAATTAATTAGAGCTAAACATGAAATGAACAATCATGCAGGAGTACAATTTTTAATATCTGCTTTATGAGAACAATATTGGATTTTGAAAACACGAAAGACTGTCAAGAAAGTCATAAGAAGCTGTGTTGTATGTCAGAGGTTCGATACTAATTCTTTGAAAACACCCATTGCTGCTCTCCCTGAAGACTGAGTAAGAGAAGCAGCAGTCTTTGAGATTGTAGGTGTTGACTTGACTGGATCGTTGATATTGAAGGGAAATCAAAAATCATGGATAGTGATTTTTACCTGTGCTGTTTTTCGCGCAGTACATTTGGAATTGATTTTCTCGCTATCAACTGAAAGTTTTCTGCAAGCACCGAGACGTTTCATTGCTAGACGTGGAAGACCCCACACCATCTATTCCGACAATGGAACGAATTTCAAAGGAAGTGATAGATTATTCAAAAGCTTAAATTGGGATAAAATCTTAGAATAAGCTAGTATCCACAGAATTACATGGAAATTTCTTCCGCCATCAGCTCCCTGGTAGGGAGGATGGTGTGAGCGATTAATAGGAGTCCTGAAAAGAATCCTTCGCAAAGTTTTAGGACGATCATCTCTGAATCATGAAGAAATTATAACAATTTTGTGTGACTGTGAAACAATAACGAATAATCGTCCATTGACATATGTCTCGGAAGATGTTGAAGATTTATCTCCGATCACACCTTCCATGTTTCTCCATGAGATTCAACACATTGGAGTTCCTGATCTGGATAATATAAATGCGAAATCTTTAAACAAAAGGCTTATTTATCAACAAAAACTTTTACAAGATCTAAGTAAAAGATTTCGAATCGAATATCTCGGACAGTTACAGCAAAATTATGAACATGTAAAAGCTTCACAACCTCTGAAAATAGGAGATCTTGTTTTAGTGTCCGATGATAATAAGAAGCGAACAGACTGGATATTGGCGAAAGTAACCGAGGATTTTCAAATCTCGGGATGGACATGTGCGTTTAGTTAAGGTCAAGACTCAGCTTGGAGAAGTTTTGCGACCAACCAAGTGTTTGTATCCTTTGGAGATAACATCATCAGATGAACAGTCTAGATTTAGAAATGTGGCAAGCAGCTCTTCTGGTGAACCAGAGACTTACTGCGATCCTGATATTCGTAATGACTTGCCTCAAGATCTTAATAGCGAAAAGATTCCATCGATGATTACAAGAGCTGGTCGAATGGTAAAGCCTGTTCAAATGTTACAGTTTTAAATTTGATTTTTCAGCAAATTTAAAGCTGGGAGTATGTTGAAACTCTCACCGACAACCACGTGATTTGCGCATGTGTGCAGCAAAAACTAAAACATTAAACTAAAACTTTTTTAACTGAACTTTGAGAACTCGTGATGGACGTTTGAGTGAAACATGTAATCCTACTCTTCTGTGTTATATACTATATATTTTAGTTTAGTGATGTGATTGTAAATTAAATATCTTATTATCTTAGAAGCCTCTCTCTTTCTGTGAGTAGTGCATCGATGAATGAAATAAACACTCCCGGATATGCCTTTGGATTAGAAAGAAGATCGACTAAAAGGTAAGCCTTTTTACCTTTTATTTTCTAAGAAATTATTATGATTACACATAGCTAGTAAACAATACCAAACAAAACAAATGGTACTCAACATATTATCATAATCACTTTATCATTAAGTACCCCCCTAAAATGTGTTACACTCTGGCAACCATGCACATAATCACTCTTCAGACAACCATGCATATAACAATTCTTCAGCCAAACATCACCATTTTTGTACGAGTTCCTTTTGTTGTAATCAAAGTTCAAACATTTTTTATAGATGAACTGTGATACTTTTGCCTAAAATTTGATTTTAAAATATTTGCCACCAACAGAAAAGACTAAAGTAACATTTCAACAAGATTATAGCATTTTATGCAAAATCACTAAAGGGAATAATGACATGATGTGTTTGGTAAATAGTCGGTGAGCAATGAAAAGGGTGTGATATTGTCTGATTTTTTTTAAAAGTGAAAACAGATTAATGTGTACATGAACAGAAGACCAGCATAAATTACATAAGGATTTGCAAAAAAATGTTGAGTATTAATTTTTTATGTAGCATATAACCCAGTGGTTGCCAAACTTTTACGAGTCACTAGATCTTTTCTCAATTAAAATTTTTTCACGGTGCCCTCCCTACCCTAAGTAAATGTAAGGCTAATCATAAGTAAGAGATAAGAATAAATAAAACTCATGTATCTTAATTATTAAACATTTTTTGTTACTTTATTAACAATAAATTAATAATTAATGTGATGGATGAGACTACTAATCATAGCACACTTTCTCAAATCATGCAATTAAACTGGATATGGCCACTCTCATTTCCTTTTCCATATTGATTTTTGCTCTATATTTACTTTTATTATAGCAGCTGCCAAAAATCCAGCTTTGCATAATACGACATCAAAAATGGAATTAAAATCCACTGAGTCTTATCACTTAGAAAGGGATGTTCATTTTTTATCGAAATCAAAACTTCTACCAATTCCTTGCTGCCAAATTCTGCTTTCAAACTATTGTCGCAAAACAACTCGGTAAGATTCTTTCTTCTGCAGAAGTAAACTCAGATGAAACAACAGTGTTAAATAGATTTGAATCCACGCAAACCTCTCAAAATTTTCATTGAGGAAGCATTTCTCAAACTAGACAATTAGCTGTGATAAACATCCTTCAAACACAGTTCTTCAGAATGATCAAGTTCATTTGACATAAAAAATTGCTGCAATCTTATAAAACAACCTTTGCCTGCATTTTGATCCAATTTTCTTCTTCACAGTTAAGAGTTTTTTTATAAAAGCTGATGCTTTTTCTGTTGACTTCAAAAGGTGCATGTTTTTTCCCTGATGACAGAGAGTAGGGGAATTCACCTTGTAAGGATCTTAAGTTTCACTAACGTTTATTTTATTTTAAATCTTTACTATCACTTCTTATTTTCTACTTCCGGCCAGAATTATAAGCGTGAAGGAGTTTATGCAAAGTTGTCTGGCGAACGCCAAGTATTTAAGTGTGGCTTTTTTGCCAAGCAGAGGGAGAGGAAGCCGTGAGTTCGAAGCAGGCCGCTTACCTTAGAAGTTACGCAGTTGCTACTTTGCCTTCCAGGCCAGAGGTTTTAATCCTCTTGATAAATTAAACGTATTGTAGTGTTCACAGTCTCTGTGCTACATACGCTTTCTGTTATTCTAAGGCCAATCTTATTCTAAAGTTAAATTAGAGTTTAGTTTTATTTTGATATCTTTTAAGTTAGACCCCGAGTGGAGGGTCATTGTATTCCGAAGTACGGAAGTCATTGTATATAAAGAAAAAAATAAAGGGTTTTGTATACCCTTCGTCTGTATCCTGTCTACTTACTACAATTAGTGAACATAGCTTTAGTAAGCTCTCTGTTCTAGTCAGGTCATTGTATGTTTCCGAAGAAGGTTAGAAGAAACATTGAACCTGATAACCTTTTCAAAAATTAGGCATAAGTATGTCAATTTTATTAAAAAATTGGGATCAATAAAACCGTCTGCATCTTTGTACCATTTCCTTTAAGGAGAATAAATATTTCTACCTGCGTTGAAAGGTATGTGATAAAACATTACCACGATAGAGCTATTTTGCATTGCTATAGTACAACAAAGATGAGTGTTTGGCTTCCATATCCTCACTTACTTTTTTTAAAAAAACATGCTTTCAGTGGAGAAGATTTTATAAAATACAGTCAAAAGTCGTTAATCCAGACACCCATAATCCGAAATGATCTTTAATCCGGACCTCAAAGCTACAAACTTTCTGCGCATGCTTCAACGTATAATGCATTCACGCATGCGCGTAATACTTTTACGCAAACGCATATGCGTGTGCGCATAATACGTTTACGCATGCGCGTTTAATGTATAACGGACGGTATAAGCTAAGCTAAAATTATCTATTTCAGTTAATGTTGCAGATTGCGTTGTTCCTTAATCTTCTAATTGGATCCGGCTTATTATTTTTTGCAGACTGTTAGAGCAATTTTATAAAGGTAAGCTTGAACTTTCGATTAAGTCAAATAGAATTTCTGATGGTGGAGCTGCCGTAGGATCTACAAAGCGAAAGTATGTTTCGATGCCCATCAAACATAAAGTGGAATTGCTGCAAAAAAATGTATAAAGGCACATCCTTTCATTTTCTAAGAATTCCGAAATCTGTTTATCAATTTCACGCTGCTCTGCGGAAAAAAAAAGGTTCCTGGTTCCTTTTTTACCAAATGAGCTGTAGAAAGCAATGAAAAGATCGTTCGATAACACGATCGAGAAGGCACAGCTTTACCGGCTACCCTTCGCAAGAATATTCTGTTATAGCAACTATAAAGGATCAAATAAAAACAAACAAAAAAAAAATCTATATATTTTTAGCTTCTCCTTTTATTGTTTAGTTAAGCTAAATGTCTCGCTTCAATCAATTAGGAAGGTTTTTACAATATTTTGCTGCATCTCTGTGAAGAGCCAGCAGCTCTCCAAGGCGCGGTAGTACACAATTTGGGAACCACTGATATAATTGCTATTTAAAATCAAAATTTATGTTTTAAATTGCTAAAGTATGTTTTCTTTTGATATGATGATAATGTCTGCCCACTAGCAATAAATGTCAATAGTTTGCAATTTTTTTTTAATTGCAAAAATTGCCAAATTGCACGATTGTGGTTGAATTAATTCGTAAGTACCAAACAATTTCACAACAAAAATTGCTGCAATACAAAAATGCAAAAAATAATAAAAGGCAAATGGACTTTACATCTACTGGTACTCCTTCATCAGGGGATTAGTGTAGCAAGAGAAGTACAAGAAAAAGCCTGTTTCTAAGCTGACAAATGTGCAAATACATGAAATTAATATTAAATTAGAAAAATAAAAATTAAAAATTTTAACTTAATAATATGTGCCTCCATCAATGCAGCTCCTACAGTTTGGGGTGGAAAAGGCACTTTATTCTAATTCGAACAAAGTGTATAAAACAAACAAACAAACAAAGAACAAAGTGTATAAATTCGAAAAAGTATATAAAAACAAAGTGTAAACGAAAATTGAAAAATCAATACAAATTTACATTTTTTATCTTTCTTATATTTTAAATTATATATGTATGTGTGTGTGTGTATCAAAATATGCTTTTTATATTTCTAACATATCTTAAATAGTCTTACATCTTAAATTATATTTTTTTATCAATCTATCTATTTATATACACATACATACACTGACAGAAAAAAAATCCCAACACCAAGAAAAAAATTACTGTAAAGCACTGAAATTTCGGCAATACATTTACTTAAGTAACATATTTAATTGATTAAATTTTCAAAATCACAGGTTAGTTTGACCATGGCAAAGCACTCGAGGGTTATCTGCCTAAGGAGTAGGTATGCCATATACAGTGAAATGTCTTTAATCCAGATTCGTCGGGACTTCGGCGATTCCGGATTATAGATCATCAGTTTAAATCTGGTAAGATGGCATGCAGAAATTATAAAATTAAAAATATGAAACCGCAATTTATGAAATAAAGAGCAATTATGATCTAAAGGGTATCAAAATTTACAAAAAAAAAGTTTAATATGTATTTGTTTACTTTATTAAACATTTCTTTCAATGCGCACATGCATAAAGCATACATTACACATAGTCGACATTAGAAAATTGCAACCAGAAAACTATTAAATGTGTATTCGTGATATTTATAATGACGAGGAATTTCATTTAAATCATATCAAAGACGGAGTACATCGAGATGAAATACTACATTTAGTAAGGAATTATAAGCTGAATAAAATAAAAACATCTGCCCTGAAGATAAGGATAGTGCTGACAGATCAACTTCCAGTTCATTGCGCACCGCGTCGTCCCCCCCCCTCAGAGCCACGTGAAATTGATAAACAGATTTCGGAATGGTTAGAGAAACAAAGGATATGCCTTTATCCATTTTTTGCAGCAATTCCACTTTTTGTTTGATGGACATCAAAACACGCCTTCGCTTTGTAGATCCTTCGGCAGCTCCAGAATTGGAAATTCTTTTTGACATAATCGAAAGTTCAAGCTTACTTTTATAAAATTGCTCTAACAGGCTGCAAAAAATAATAAGCTGGATCCAATTCGAAGATTAAGGAACAATGCAATCTGCAACATTAACTGAATTAGATAATTTTAGCTTAGCTTATACCGTCCGTTATACATTAAACGCGCATGCGTAAATGTATTATGCGCATGCGTAAATGCATATGTGCATGCGCAGAAAGTTTGTAGCTTTGAGGTCCGGATTATAGATCATTTCGGATTATGGACATCCGGATTAAAGACTTTTGACTGTATATGTGTGTGTGTGTATTTATATTTTTTATCTTCCTAATACATGCAAATTTTCTTACATCTTAAATTATATTTTTTTAAATATCTATCTATTTATACATATACACTCACACTGACAGAAAAAAAAATCCCAACACCAAGAAAAAATTACTGTGGAGTACTGAAATTTCGGCAATACATTTATCTAGGTAACATTATTTAATTGATTAAATTTTAAAGATAACAGGTTAATGCACAAGCATGAGAAGAGTAATTTCAAATGTGAAATGTTGGTACATTTAAACTGGTGTAGCCACCAGAATTTTTAATGCAAGCATACAAATGTTCATGCATTGTGTTGTACAGGGGCTGGATGTCAGTTTCTGGGATGGAGATCCATGCCTGCTGCACTTGGTCAGTCACTACATGGACGGCTAATGTTGGTTGTGGATGACACTGGAGTTGTCGTCCAATAATATCCCATACACGCTCCACTGGAGAAAGATCTAGTGGTCTATCAGGTCAAGGCAACATGTTGACACTACTGACCATGCAGGGTCACAACAGTGGTACGAGGGCGAGCATTATCCTGCTGCAAAACACCTCTTTGTATGTTGTTCATGAAAGGCAGCAGAACAGGTTGACGTAAAAATTTGCAGTCAGAATACATGGGATAACTATGAGAGTGCTGCTGTTGTCATATAAAATTGCTCTCCAGGCCACAACTCCAAGTGTAGGTCCAGTGTGTCTAGGTCGCAGACAGGTTGGTTCCAGGCGCTAAACTGAACTCCTTTTAATCAATGCACAGCCATCACTGGCATCAGAAAACACAACAGATCTCCACTTAATCCTCTAAAGAACACAAGCTTGACACCACTGATGTCGCAAACAGCAGTGGTTTGGAGTCAATGACATGCACACTACAGGGCATCTAGCTCGAAGCTGTCTTTCAAGTAACCAATTAGTAACAGTTCGTTGTATCCAGCAGCTCGAATTTCGGCTGCTCGTAGTATGATGTGCTACAGCCATATGTCAAACACGGCAGTCTTCAATCTCAGTAGGGCCGTGCCAGCTGACTGGAACCCGGCCTTCTTGAGCCTAGTATCTTCCCTTGACAAACAATCATGCACAGTGAATACATTCCTCCCAAGATTTCTATAATATCAAAGAAAGAAAATCTACCTTCTTGTAGCTCTATTACACAACCTCATTGAAACTCACTGAGATGTTGTACTTCTTCATCTTATTAAAGGCATTCTTGACCAACATCAACTCACTACTTCAAATATCAATGATATTGTTGCGTGCGTACAGGTTCGTTACAAAATGAATGCACAAGTCCAATAAAAAATTAACAAAAAATTTATTATTATCACGAAATGCTTAAATTCTCTCAGATATTCTTTCAGTTTTACAATATCTCACAGTAGTTATCTTCTAACTACTCAAACGTTCAAAAGAACTTAATTCAAAACAGCTAAAGAAAGCTAATCCGCGAATTCGCTACAGTCAACAAGAGCAGTTTTCTAAACAACAACAAACTAAGTAACTACTACGAACTGAGAGGTTTTCCTCCTTTTATAAGATTTTAAAATCGTGCGTGAGAATTTTCTAGTACTTTCTCGAAATCAAAAAGAGATATTTATTAAATGTTACATGCACACGCTCTTGTATTTTCAATTTTCCGGCTTAGCTTTCTTTTAATAGTCGTCACGCGCTGCACTGCGCGGGAAATAAAACCATTTAATTTACCATTCAACTAACATAAGCTATTTAAATACCAAATCCGTAACACTGCCCCCTTCCCAAGGACTGCACGTCCCTGGCAGTTCAATCCCTGGACAGGAAGCCAACCTTACAACTGTGGCATAAATGCAATAATAAGCATTACATTACAATAATAAACAACATGAACAATAAATGCAATAAATAAAACAAATCAAATGCTGTCAAATACAAATCAAATACTAAATACACATTTAGAAACAAAAAGGACCATGGTCTTGCACTATTTACAATTATTTACATTACATACTATGGCCATAGTAATGAGCTAACCTGTCGTAATGAACGACTTTAGGTTTAGAGCTCGATGACTTACGGATCCGAACCACGACGTCATTCGTTTTGTTTAGGACTGCGTAAGGACCATCCCAAGGTGACTGTAATTTCGGACAGAGTCCTTTCGGACAAGTCGGATTCCACAACCAAACCTTGTCTCCTTTGTTGAATGTATGTCCAGTAGCTCTCGTGTTGCATCTGGTCTTCACTTTCTCCGTCGCCAAGTTCACTCGCTTTCGTGCGGAACGGTGCATCACTTCATAACGGGCCTGGACATCTTGGATGTGCTGCTCAGGCGATGAAGGTGTATCCGTATGGCGATCAAACAGGTGGTCTTAAGGCAGACGAAGGTCTCGACTGAAGAGCATCTGGGATAGAGAATAGCTGGTAGTCTTGCGTTTTTTTTTCGACCCTAGTATGATTTCAGCAGCTTCCTGAGCTGGGTCTTTCGGACAAGGCATCGACATTTCCAGGCGAGGATCCCTGTTGAGGATGGATAGTCATGTCATCAGATGCTGAAAGCAGTTTGTTGTTTTTCAAGTCTAAGGAAAAATTGTATTTCCTTAAAAAGTCCAATCCGAGCATTTAAGAATCAGTGATCTCTGCTACATATGCCGTGTGATGGTAAGCGGCACTTCCAAACATGATGTTAATGTTTACTTTTCCGTCGATGTCGATCTTGTCACCGGACACGGTCTGGAGGGTAACGCAGGGCGGTGTCCAGATAAGTTTGCTTCCCAGTTGTTGAGCCAAATCTTTTTGGATGACGGTAACGTTGGCTCCTGTATCTATCGCCATATTGCAGGGAACTCCATTAATATTCCCATTGATGGACAGTCCGTTACTGTTGCCACACACTGTAGAAATCTCAAGCGCTTTAAAACAGGGTTTTTCATTATCTGGCAACATAAGTTCCTCGATATGGCTATTAATTTTTTTTCTGCATCGTTGCTGGGAAATAGTCTTAATTTCCGTGCTCTGGGGTGTTCTGCAGTTCCTTCGCACGTGGCCTTCTGCTCCGCAGTTCCAGCAGTTTGGTTTCTTGTCACTCCTTTTGCGTCCCATGGCATTTAATTGTCTGTTTAAATCATATGCCTTATTTTCCGTGCTCTGGGGTTTTTTGCAGTTCCTTCGTAGGTGGCCTCAACACCTCAGTTCCAGCACTTTAGGGTCGGTTTCTTTTCACCAACATTTCTTCTCAAGGCATTCACTGGTCTTGTCAACTCATCCGCTTTATTATCCGTGCCCTGGGGTGTTCTGCAATGCCGTCATAGGTGACTTTTAGAACCACATCTCCAACACCTTCGAGCGACTTTGTTCTCACTGCTACTCTGTATCAAAGCGTCGACTTGTCTGGATAAATCATCTAAATGAGCCATCAGTTGATCCACTGGCTCGTGGACTCACATAGCTCTGACTGGGTAGTGGTCTCTATGAGTTGCTTGCTGGGCTGCCTCGAATTTCATGGCGTACAACAGAGCCCTTTTTATATCCTTCACATCCGCAATTCATATAGCTTTCTGTATTTCAGGATCCTGGATGCTGTCGATGAAGTATTCCAGAGGCAGGATTTCCCTTGTTTCTGTCGGGCACTCCGAAAAGGCGAGGTGGGACAGCTTTTCAACATCTGTGGCGAGCTCCTGAAGTGTTTCCGTGGTTTTCTGTTGGTGGGATTTTAATTGAAGCCTACTGTAGTCTTTTAAACAGTTTTCCCCAAAGCTCACCTCCAAGACGCAGGACAGAGCTTCAAAATGTAACCTTTTGTTTTCGGGAAGAGTCTAATGGATATCCGTTGCGTCGGCTCTTAAAGAAGTGGCGAGATGACAGGCCTTAGCTTGGGAATCCCATCCATTTGCATCTGCCACGATCGAAAATTGTGTCTTATACACCTGCCAGGAGGTCTTCCATCATATGTCGATAGCTTCAGAGAGGGACGAGCAGACATGGGTAGAAATTTTAAACCATCCGAAGTGCTCCCTGCCATCGCTACGAATTTCTTTAAAGTGTCAACTTCTTTGGCGACGACAGCAGAAATTCTGTCTTTGATTTGTTGTTCAATATGTCCTTGGACGGCAGAAACTCTTTCTTCAATTTTGTTGGAAGGCCGAAACTCTTCCTTCGACTCGTTGCTCCACAGCCGACACTCTATCTTCTATTTCATCTTTGTCCGCCCGACCACGACTTCTAGCCACGGTCAGCGAACATGTTTCATTCATCCACGCCTTCACAAGTCCACATATGTGTTTGTTCGACACGACGGAGTTAGAAAACCACTTCAAACTCCTTATGATGGACCATTTAATGTGCTAGAAAGACGAGATAAAACGTTTGATCTCGAAATAAAAGGGACTAAGCAAACGATCTCCATAGATAGACTGACACCCGCTTTTGTAACCATGGACTCTTTTCAAGTTGCTTCCAAGAGTGTGAAAAAAACTTCGGACATTTGTATCACCCGTTCTGGACGATTAATCCGACCCCCGCATCGGTATGTCACATTTCGTTGACACTGCGGAGGGAGTATGCAGCGGCAGCGCCAAACAGGCGATACGGACTTAAAAACTGTACAGAAAAGCGCCAATTGGTGAAACAGTAAACCCGTTTGGCAAACATACAGGCTGACGGGGAGAGAAGAATTTTCCCCGGCAGTCAAGGGGAACTACTTCAACAAATGTGTGCGTCTCTGTTTCGCCGAGATATGTGAACTTGTGTACTCGCATCTGTACTGTGCTCTGAATTTCTTAAGCCGTTATAATGTACCCGGCAACTGTTACTTTTCCTTATTAAATTTGATTATTAATTGTAACATGTCTATCTTAACTAAGATTTCGGCTTTCCTAGTTAATGTTAGGGATATTTTCGTATGCACGTGTTACTCACACGTACATCAAAACCAACTCCCGTTCAATGAACAATAATTGATAAAAATACGTAAATACGAAAGTGTTTCGTCTTTACTCGAGTTATAAGTTAAAGCCAAACCGGCTCGTTCAGCTCTGTATTTGTGTTCTTATCTATTAGTAAATTTTGCATTTTAGCCTTTTAAAGGGGTATAATTATGTTGTTCTTATGTTGCGGTTACGTATTTTACAACTTTATTGCATGGGATAGCTATCGATTTATGAGCAATGTAAAAGTGATGGTAGGCGCAACGAGGCCACCATTTATTTGCATTTGAAAGAGCTAGTAGAGTTAGTGATTTAAGTCATTTGGTGCGCTAACTTCCATGTCCGTTTGCATAGGGAGACTAAGCATTAACTTTCAATACTGTATACCAAAATTTTGGTCAGTTTGCCTGTTGGCTGATTTGCTTGTTTGGATGCAGAAACTCTAATTTTAATTGTAAAAATTGTTTTTAACTGTAATAAACGTTTTATATTTTTATATATTTTACAGTTATTAATGCAGGTGTTTTAATAGTCCTTACAAAGAAGTCATGTGGTGGCCACATCATATATTTTATCGGGTGCATGTACCTAATTTAAATATACGTTCATGTCACGTAAGTGGTGAGCGAAAGTGTTTATGATTTTATGTATAAATAAAAATCGAAAGATTTGAGTAGGAGGAAAAGCGATGTGAGACCTTTAGATCGAATATAATATTCTGAAACCAATGCACTGATTTTAGAGAAAAGACAAAAGAATAGTTTAATTAAACTCCCACTTTCCTTAACTCTGTGATTGTGACCCAATAAGTAGTGAAGATAAAAGATTTCCATTCTAAGTGTCATGAATTTTTTCAGGCATGTGTATAAGTTTTAGAAGGATGTTCAGCCAACAGCATTAAGCCAAAGAATCTCTAAGGAGAAGAATGAAAGCTTCCATAGACGCAATGTAAACCTGTTTCGCCTCTGCGCCGCTGTACCGAAGAGCCACGGCTATGCAGTGAAATACCAGCGCAGGGTGAAATTTAAACAGCGCACTTCGAGGAGATAGTAAATTTTTTACTTTGAAATAACTCAAAATGTTTTATTTTTATACATTTCTGGAGTTTTCTGAGCAAAAGGATGTTAGTTGGAATTTTGGGGCGAATTATAGAAATCCTGTCCAATTTTTACTTTCAATTTAAACAGCGAGCCGTACGAAGACAAAATTTAAATGAAATAAATTTCTTAATTCTTTTCTTCTGTAAACTTAAAAAGGGGGGGAAACACATGCCATACAAAACGTAATAAATTTTTATGGATCCATAGTTAAAATTTTACAGTGAAATTTTAAAAGCAAAATTTGCAATAACTAACTGAAACAGAAAAACATAATTAAAGACAATTAAAGGCACCCCTAAATAAACACTGAAATACATTATAATTATCCGACAACAACTTTAAAAACAAATTACCATGAAAACGTTTAGACAATTATTTGGAATGACCATTGTGAAAACCAAGAGCAAAATTTTCACCCAATAGCCAAAACCATTTCACTTACAGCATTACATTTAAAAAGTCTTTAAAAGAATTTCACATAGCTAAAACCAAGTACCTCTGACTACAACAACAAAGAACGTTTTCGAACAACGTGGTAAAAGATTGCTAACATGGCCGACGGCATGCCGCATTCTTTGATGCTGCTTTGTTGCCTCCTGATGTTATTTCGCACATGCGCAGTGAGGTACGGAGGGTGGATAGCTTTGGAATGGTTTGCCCCTTTAAAGTAAGCTTCAAGGATATACATAATGTGTCTCTTCGGTCTGACGGAGCCACATTTACCCCGGTGAACCTTTACTTCTTCTAGTTAGAGATTCTTTGATTAAGCAGACGCATAATTTAGCTCTATTGGTTCACCGAAGATGAAATATAAGTCACTTTCTCGTTTCCGCTCTCTAGTCATAATCTGTTGGATGAGAAAGTGACCATTGCACGAGCTACCTTAATTCCATTCCCTGAATCCCTTAGTAAGGTAAGCGCTCTGAAAACCCTACGTTGTCTCAACTTATTATATCTTGTTATTGAGGAATGTAGAGAACTGAAACGATATGTTCTATTCACTCGGTTTTCAATGTTCACAATGTCTGTTATGATGGTCGTATGAAATGTCGTCGCCTGATATGATGTCAGAATGACGTCTGATAGTATGGTTTCTTATGGAAGCATATTGTTGAGCTTAAAACTCTGTTCGAGGTATACTGGCTTTTGTGTACATGTACCTATGTACCAAATTCGTAGCCCTGAGTCTATTAGCTAACACGCAGCATGAACGAAAGAAATACACACAGAAACTTCCTTTATATTATGAGTAGAGTTATATATCAGAACATCTTTCATTGCTACATATTCAAAGAATCCTTTTAATAACATTTGTAACAATCAAGTTACTAATAATTGTTTTAGGCTTTTGTTGAATTACAACAAAGTTAATGAATACTTTTTTAACAATGCTAATAAACCATAATCATTAGAGATATCAAATCTAGTGGTGCTAAAATTTTACGTGTGGATCACATTTGCTTAAATTTGTTATTTTTACTGCTGAAAACGAATTCGGGCCATTTTTAGAAATGGGCTTCTTTTTGTTGACAGTATTATGTTACGTTTTTATACCAACACCGTTTATCGACAGCCTATTGGGCATACTTATTTGTTTTGCGATTGCCTTCATTTTGTTTCCTCGAAGAGAAGAGAAACCTCGAAAAAGTAACGATGAAAATACCATTAACCTTAATGAACACAACTATAGTGCCGGAACGAAGGTACATAATTTAGATTTCTTTGATTCATGTGCTGATATTCATGAACATAATGACGATTCCTTTGATGTGGATATAGACAATGACACCCATCTTCTCCAAATTCCTAACGAAGCTTTTGATAATAATCTTCTAAATTTGCATATCGATAGTGACACTGACCACATCGAACGTTTTGCCAAAGATTTCAATAATAATCCCACTGAAGTTTACCATATAAGTGATGGAAATCAACTGAATTACTTCCATGAAGAAGCAGAAAGGAATTTTGATTACCCAAAACCTGATAACTCAGGTAATCAAACAGGCATGAATAGCAGAATAACCATCTTCAACCAGGAAAACCCCACTTTGAATGCCTCTATTAAATCATTGGATGCTGAATGCATTGTATCGCATACCGATCTTGGAGCACAAGGGGACATCAATTTCGGCAATCTCATCAACACAAATAATGAACCAGAAATAAATAGCAAAATGGATCAAGTAGACAGATTAGAAGTGAAACCAATTCAAGAATTTCAAGAACGCCTTATTGATATCGTCGTTGATACCGTCGCTGTTATCTACGTTGATGACGAGAATACTCAACATCCTTCATCACAGCGCAGCAAGCGTTTCACAATTTCAAAATTAAGAAAAGCTTTACTGAAATATTTTCGCTTTAAAAAAATCAAAAATAAACATAACAGTTTAAAGCATCATATCAAAATCTAAGTTTACATAATTTCAATTTATGTTCGTGATACATTTGTTCGAAATGACACCAATCTAATTGACTGACTAAAAATTGTACATTGACTGACGAGAGACTGACTAACTGACGATCACACTAATTGACCAGTGACTGAAGTGACTGAATAAATATAGGACATTGACTAAATAAGAGACGATCTCATTGATTGTATAAATTTGGACATTGACTGACCAGGGACTGGTCATGTGATGATCTCCTTGACTGACTGAAAAACTGAGCTCATAAGCAGAACCTATATTTATTTAATAAAAAAGATACTAATTGGGGAGCCAAGGAAGTGGCTTAATTATGACTAAACTGTGCATTTTGCCAAAATTAAGGCTTTTAATTAAAGCTTAAGAATTATTTTTATTATATTTTTGCAATTACTGCATTTTTTACTATGTTTATATCATATTCTTTTTAAATGCTATTTTATTTTTACTTATTTGTTTATTAATATTTACTTTTATGTTTTTTGTGTTTTCTTATTGTTACTTTTTAAATTTTATATTTCTTTCTCCTTAATATTTTATTTTGCTTAGCATTAATTTTATTATTATTAATATTATTACTATTATTATCTTAATTTTGTATTTGATTTACTTATTTCTAAATTTTTGATTATATTTTTTATTACAATTTCATTTATTATTACCATTTCAAAAAAATTTCGAACTAGTTATAAAGTTTAGACTTTTATTAAAAATTAAATGTAAAATTAACACTTTTGGCTCTCCAATAAAATTTTAATCATTCGTCTTGTCATCTCATTTGTATTAAAGACTTTTGTTTATTATTATTCATTTATGATTTATTATAATATTCAAAGCTTTATTCTTGAAAAACTGCATGAATCATAAAATATTGGCATTTGAGGCAAAACTTTGAGACTTAAGACTCCGCCCTAAGGGTTTCCATTTCCTCGTAATCCATAAGTATATCCAGATCCCAGAGAATGATTTTAAATAAAGAACAATTTAGTTAACAAATTCTTGTAATTTGAATTTGAATTTCATGTAACTCAGAAAATTTTCTTTAGGTAAGCGACCTCTTTAAAAGGAGATTTATTGTTATATGTTTACAATTTGTATATTTTCCCTTTCGCATTTTTATTTTTCGAGTTTGTTCAATTATAAATTCTTATTTCAATTTGGATAATTTTTAATATTGTTTTAAAACTCTTATACAAGTTTGCGAAAGAAGCGCTTTTCCGGTATGAAAAATGCTAGCTAAATTTCGTTAATCGGCCCTGTAGAATGGAAGATACAAAACTGTCACCTTCTAATTCCTTGTACAAATTAAAGTAAGAACTGTAATTGCAAAAACTTTAGTGTACCAGGTTTCAAGAAAACTCTGTGGTTGTGACTCAATTTAACCCACTATAAATCAATTGAAATGATTTTTTTGGCATAGTTTTTGGACAGAGTATATAAGGAGCTCTTTTTTCCAATAACGGATTGTAAAATGAATTCAATAAAGAGATTTTTCGGTATTTGCAAGTATTTTCGTTTCAAGAGATATGTATTTCGATTAACTCGAGAATGAGTAGACGTAGAATATTTTAGTATATGGGAGTGCTATAACATATAGTCGTACTCCTCGCTTTTTCGTGGCAATCGGTCACTTTAACTTGTATAAATATATATATATATATACATAATTTATTTCCTAAACAATATTGATTAATTGATTATATTATCTCCTAAGTTTAATTAAAGTAGAATTATTTTAAAAGTGTGAATCCATACTGGTAAATTATATTTTGAAAGATGTTTTGAAGTAATTTGAAAGTAAAATGTTAATAATGTTTTAATGGGGACTGGAGTTAAACCATCATGAAGAATAAAATTTCAATTGTAAAAGGAAAAATTAAAACATGTAATCATTGTCATTGATCGGAAATTAGTTGACTTTTCAAGGGGAACAAACCAACTCCCGTTCAATGAACAATAATTGATAAAAATACGTAAATACGAAAGTGTTTCTTCTTTACTCGAGTTATAAGTTAAAGCCAAACCGGCAATTCTAGTCAGGCCAAATATTTCCGCGAATAGAAGGAATTATGAACCAATGCTGATACTCAAAGGACTTATTCTTATGAAGCATTTTAGTCAATTCAATTTGGAGTAAAAATCAATTACTGTAGAGAAATTCTATTTAATTCCAGTAAACGTCCCCGACACTTTCATGTTTATGCATTTGAGTACTATATTATTTGTAGAAATTAAACATTGGAAATTATCATTATGAAATCGAATTCAAAGTAATGTTGAAATAAACGTAGAAGATTACAAATTAAGATAAATAATGCAAACTTTGTAAAAACAAATCAAAGACAATATAAAAATAATATAGAAAATAATATAAATAAGATCAGTGAATGTACATGAAGATATACGGCCACAAATGGTATTAAGTAACTTACATTCTTTCTAGTGGGGTAGTTTGCAATGTGTTCTCTTCGTGTCTGACTCAGAAGTGTAGGGTGTCCGAAAATTCTTAGCGGCAGTAGGGGCTTTGAATAATATCAGTCGGTAAGACTTGGGTGAAGTAATTTATGGTAGTGGGTGGGACTTGGAATTCTTGAGGGATGTATTTTGTCGAGTTCTTATCTGAGAGAGACTGTCTGTTAAGATTTTTTTGAAATTACTAGTGAATGGAAATTAATTAATTTCTGGCTAATTGTCGTGTCACAATGATTAAGAATTTAAGAAAGGAAAAAGGAATTTTCACTGTCCAAGAGCTGATAGACAGACTAAAGGCATGAAATAGGCCCATTTTTTTAGTAACAGTATAGTAACAGTATATGTCTGAAGACAATTAGCTTTTGACAATATATGCAATTGAGTAATTACACTATATACAAATCTTCCAACTGACAGTCATCCAAGTTATACCGCCTTCTCAGGTTTAGGGACAAATTATCATATCCCTATCAGTTAACTGATTTAGAGTGAGTATTTAACGCCTCCTCTTTTAAGGCAATGGTTGATAAATTGAATGGGAATTAGATTATTTTTGAGAATTTTGATAAGGATCAAAATTTCGCGTTGTAAATCTATTGTATCTGTGCATATAGTTTAATTCGTTGTATTTGATTAATTATAGTATTGTTAATTACTTTTTTGGATATGTTAGAGTTCCAATTTATTAATTTGTTAGTATTGAAATTGAAGTTTCCTGTTTTGTCAAAAAGTAAATATTTTTGTAGTTAATGATTTAAAGATCTAGAAAGTCTATGCTATTTTGTGAATTATTAGTTTTATTAAGTGTAAGACAATTCGGATAAATCTCGGAGTGTTCAATTTTACCAAAATTATTAATTGTAATAAGGTCATCAATATATCTGTAGGTGTGTTTGTAGTAATTTAACTCTTGTGGTTGTAGATTTTTTTGGAAGTTAAATTCTTTGACAAATAAAAAGATATTACAGATCGAGGTGCTGGAATGTAAGCCCATTGGCAATCCTCTGACTTGTTTAAAAAGTTGATTTTGAAACTTGATGTAGTTATGAAAAAGTGTGCATTTTAGGTAGGTTTTCCATTTGTCAAGAGTCATGATATTGAGTATATTAGGGAAAAGTTTAGGTAGATCAAGTAGACTGGTACAGATTTCTTCTAGAGGAAGTGAGGTATATAAGTTTTCAAAATCATAGCAGTTAATGTTTTGGATGTTAATGGTTTGAATGGTATTAATGACATGAGTGTTATTATGAATGATCCAGCAATAGTTATGATTAGTGTTACAATCAGTGAAAATAAATTTACAGATTTTATTAAGTTGAATTGAAAAATAATATTCTACATTTTTCTTTTAATTATTAGTTCCATTAGCTATAAATCTAAATTTTAATGGTGTTTTATGGAATTTGGGAATCGCATAAAGATTAGTAAATCTGTTGTAGTTTGCATTGAAAGTAATATTGAGTTTCTTATGAAAGGTTTTAATCCTGTTTATTATAGATGTTTCTGTAAGGTTGGCTAATTGATAAGTAGTTGCGTTGAGAAGTTCTTTATGAATAATTTCAGCGTAGAATTGTTTTCATATAATGCTAAAGTTATTGTTGATTTATCTATTTTTGTAATAGTAAAAAGCTGTTTTAATTGATTAATATCTGATGTAAGTTGCGACCAATTCAGTGTACTTTTAAATTTGAGGTGACTGATTTCGGTGGATATGCGTTGAAAAATTTTAGCTTTCCATTTTAAGAAGGTATCTATGGGTAAATTCAGTTGATAGCTTGCTTTAACTATAAATTCGTTGATGTTGTTTTCGAAAGTCTTGTAACAGTAATTTGTAGTCATGTTTCTGACTGGTCTAAATTTTGTACCATAAATCATTAGTGTTTTTAGTTGATGGTTTTGTATGATATTCAAGTTGCCAGTAATTATGTGCTGGTGTTGAGAATCTACGTAATTGCTGTAAATTGGTGTCTTACAATGTCATTCTGCAGTTTCATCTATTTCATTGTGGTTAGTGAGCAAGTTGCTTAAGGTCCTTTGATATTTAAATGCAATCATTGGTATTGTGTTAACTGCGGGGAAGTAATCTTTACAATCTCTGATGATTCTTGAGAAATGAATATTGTCAAACTGCGGATGTAGAAAATTGACTTTAAAATAAATTTTGCGTTGAGTGAGACTATTAGAGAGTCTGAAAAGACTAAAATCAAGAATCATGTCTTTGATGATTTGTATGTCGTCGTAGCTTTCTTGAATGATTTTTTTAGTTTGATAAGGAATTTATTAGTACAGGAGTGTAACCAGTTGAGAAGTTTCTTGGGAAAGTAGTGTGAGTCAAAAAAACATTTCAATTGTTTTTTCAATGCAAGTGTATCCAAAGTGGATAAAAATCTCGCATTATTTTTTATTTTGCTTCCTCTTTTTCCTCTCTGCGTTTTGTTGCTGTAGATCTTAAATTGGATGAAAATAGACTTCTTAGAAGTATCTCTATGACTATGTATATAAGTGTTAAGTCAATATGGATAAAGTGAACGTTGTTTTAGTATATAGAGAGATTCCTGAAAAATTCGTGTTTTGTGATTGGGTATTATATGTAGAATCTGAAGTTGAATAGAGTTGAAGTCATGGTGTTTAAAGTTTTCTAATTCTGCTGTATTCAGTTGTGATGGCGTACTTATTTTAATGCTATTTTTTTTTTTTTTTTTTTTTGTGCGTTGAATTTTTTGATTTGAGCTCTATGGTTATTGATCCGAAAGTTAAGATTGTTTTTAGTCTGTCCTATATATTTAATATGTAAAGTACCGCATGTAATCATGTAAATACAGTTAAATGTTTTTCATAGAAATTGTTTTTTTGGGTTTACCTGTAGCAGGCATGGCGTTAAATTTTCAAGTTTGTCATCTAGTGGAATGACATTTAATGATCTTAATATGAGTTAAACTAGCAAGATATAAAAGTAAGCAGGCTGCTAACCTTCAATACAGTAAATTTTTTGTATAAGAAGTTTAAAACGTAAAAAAGAATGGAGATAATATATAAAGTGGGTACATTAGGTAAGAGATAAATAGCGCTAATAGCTGCTATTTAGCATATCAAATGTTGTATGATCTTAAATCCATTTAGTGTGAATACAAGTTATTACTACTTGCGCAACTGTTGCAAAGTTAGTTAATAATAATTTATTTCCTAAACAGTATTGATTAATTGATTATATTATCTCCTAAGTTTAATTAAAGTAGAATTATTTTAAAAGTGTGAATCCATACTGGTAAGTTATATTTTGAAAGATGTTTTGAAGTAAGTTGAAAGTAAAATGTTAATAATTTTTTAACGGGGGCTGGAGTTAAATCATCATGAAGAATAAAATTTCAATTGTAAAAGGAAAAATTAAAACATGTAATCATAAAAACTGTACAGAAAAGCGCCAATTGGCGAAACAGTAAACCCGTTTGGCAAACCTACAGGCTGACGGGGAGAGAAGAATTTTCCCCGGCAGTCAAGGGGAACTACTTCAACAAATGTGTGCGTCTCTGTTTCGCCGAGATATGTGAACTTGTGTACTCGCATCTGTACTGTGCTCTGAATTTCTTAAGCCGTTATAATGTACCCGGCAACTGTTACTTTTCCTTATTAAATTTGATTATTAATTGTAACATGTCTATCTTAACTAAGATTTCGGCTTTCCTAGTTAATGTTAGGGATATTTTCGTATGCACGTGTTACTCACACGTACATCATTGGTGACCCTGTCCCTCGCTCCTTCTGTTTCGATCCCTAATGACTATCTGTCTCAATCTTTGTTAAAAAACTAAAAATATGCCTTATTTTGATGCCAATGCTCTTCCTTATGACTGATAAAGGCTCCACCCTATTCATTTCCTCCTCATTTTATCGTACGGATTACACGTGGTTTATCACACTTAAGGAGGATTTACAGGTATGTGGTCAAATTTTTTTAATTATCTGTGATTGGTCTTAATTATGTTTTTGTGATATGTTTTGCTCTAAAATTATAGTTTTAATTTAATTATTGATTGTTTAAAATTGATCTTTGAGTAATATTTGTGCTCACACTTTTATTGAGATATTGAATGTCTTCGTTATTTTATTCTAAATTGATACTGTTTTGATAAGGTATAGTGCAAAACATTAAGTTTACGATTTACGATATATTTATAATTGGCAACCATGCCAGGATCGGAAGGCCAAACCAACGAGGAATCGAATATGGCGGTTCAGGAGCCACAAATCTCACACGTGGCAGTTAAAATTCCCCCTTTATGGAAAAATAATGTTAAACTTTGGTTTATTCAAGTTGAAAGTAACTTTGCTTTAGCGAAGATTAGTAGCGATAGTACAAAATACAACCACGTGGTTTCTTCGATAGACCCTGAAACTCTTTCCGCAGTATCAGATATTTTATTTAATCCCCCAGCGACGGCTAAATATGATGCCCTTAAAGCTAGGTTAATAGGAGAATTCTCAGATTCGGAAAGCGAGCAAATACGCAGACTTATTTCTGAATTGCATTTAGGGGACGACAAACCATCTCACTTATTGAGAAAAATGAGAGAATTAGGTGGAAACTGTATAACTGACGAATTTTTAAAATCATTATGGCTGCAAAGGTTACCTTCCGAGGTGCATGCCATTTTATCAATAAGTTTGGAATCCTTAGACAATTTAGCAAAAATGGCTGATAAGATAGCTGAAGTGCGCACGCCAACGAACAACAGCGTGTTCGCGGTCCAGGCAGCTTCGGCCAGTTCCCCCAGAAACCCTAACGATTCTGGTGCCCCCCTCGAGGAGCTTAAGGCCTTAAGGAGTGAAATCTCTGCCCTAAGTAAACAAGTCGAGCGACTCTCCCGCGGAAACACGAGGAATAATTTCCCCCGGGATCAACATAACAAAGCACGTAGTTTTTCGCGTGGGCATTCCCGAGAGCGTGTGAACAATTATTGTTATTTTCATTCGCGATTCGGTAGTAATGCACGAAAATGTCGAGCACCTTGTTCCTTTTCTCAGAACACTACGGCCCAGGAAAACTAGTAGTAGCGGCTATCGATCGAAATTCATCGGCAGTCGCGCATTCATGTCGTTTACATGTTTACGATAACAGATTAAATTTAAACTTTTTGATTGATTCGGGCTCGGATGTTTCATATGTGACACCGACTTCTAAGTTTAGGAAAATGCATCCTGATTCGCTTCAATTATTTGCCGCGAATAATTCCAGAATTTCTACGTATGGAACAAAATTGTTAACTGTGAGTTTAGGACTTAGACGAAACTTTTCTTGGAAGTTTTTAATCACCGATGTACCAGTGCCTATAATAGGAGCCGACTTTTTAAGGCATTTTGATCTTTTAATCGATTTAAAACGAGGTAGGCTTATCGATAATACTACGAAATTAACTCGTATTGGTTCTCTTTCCGATTCTAAAAATTATTTTTCGGTAAAGTTAATATCTGGTGATTCACCATATCACAGAATCTTGAAAGACTTTCCTAAAGTACTGAAGTTAAAATCCGATTCGTGTAGAGTAAAACATAGTACGGTTCATTACATCGAAACATACGGTCCTCCTGTGCACAGTAAACCGCGTAGGTTAAGCCCTAAGTTATACGAAGCAGTAAAAAAAGAATTTCAATTTATGATAGATCAAGGTATTTGTAGACCATCAAAATCAGCATGGTCATCACCTCTTCATGTAGTTTCTAAAAGTTCGGGCGACATACGGCCAGTAGGAGACTACCGAAAACTAAACGCGTGCACCGAACCCGACAGATACCCTATCCCGCATTTACAAGACTTTAATAATACGCTTAGCGGAAAGACAATTTTTTCAAAAATTGATATCGTTCGGGCATATCATCATATACCAGTCCATCCAGATCATATACCGAAAACTGCAGTTTGCACCCCATTTGGTCTTTCGAATTTCCGTTTTTAAATTTCGGACTGTGCGGAGCAGCTCAAACCTTTCAAAGGTTTATGAACGAAATTCTTGGAGATCTAAAATTCGCCTACGTCTACTTAGATGATATTTTGATATTTAGTCATACGGAAGATGAGCATAAATCTCACCTACGTACTGTTTTTGAAAGATTAACTTCATATGGATTGACAATTAACGCTTCGAAATGTGTTTTCGGCGTTCCGGAAATATCTTTTTAGGCCATATAATCAATAAAGATGGTACCAAGCCTCTGACGAACAAAGTGGAACCGATACTTAACTACCCACTTCCTAAAACGGTAAAAGATTTGCAGAGATTTTTAGGATTTTTAAATTTTTACCGTCGATTTTTACCCAACGTAGCCCAGAATCAAATACATTTAACTTCGTATTTAAAAGGGGCTAAGAAAAATGATAAGACAATCCTGAATTTGTCTGAGGAAGCGCGGAGTGAATTTCAAAAGTGCAAACAGCTAATCGGTAATGCTGTTCTTTTGGCACACCCGAAGAAAGATGCCCAGTTGGTTTCACAGGTTGATGCGTCAGACTTCGCGATCGGTGGAACGCTATCACAAATAGTTGATAGAAATTTACAGCCTCTCGCATTTTTCTCACGAAAGCTTTCGCAGGCGGAAAGGAACTATAGTGCGTATGATCGAGAGCTATTGGCAGCTTATGCTGCTATTAGGCATTTTAAGCATATGTTGGAAGCACGGAACTTTTCTTTAATCACCGATCACAAACCGCTCACGTATGCATTCCGACAGCGTTTGGATAAGTGTTCACCTCGTCCGGCTAGGCAGTTAGACTTTATCTCACAATTCACCACTGAAATTCGCCATATAAAAGGTTCGGAGAATATCGCTGCCGACGTACTTTCGCGTATAGAAGCAATAAGCATGCCTAACCCTATCGACTATGAGGAAATCGCTAAAATGCAAGAAATCGACACAGAATTACAAACATTGCTTAAAGAGTCAAAAGTTCTACATCTCAAAAAAGTTACCTTACCGAATTGTAGCTTTTCGATATATTGCGATGTGTCAACAGGTAACGCCCGTCCTTACATTCCTCCGGCATTCCGTGAGAAAGTTTTTGCCACCTTGCACAATTTGTCTCACCCCGGCATTCGCGCATCAACAAAGTTAGTATGTTCACGGTTTGTTTGGTCTTCCATCCGCAAAGATTGCGCGAAATGGGCACGGCAGTGCATTCCGTGCCAGAAAGCAAAATTAAGCAGACATACTAGAACCCCGTTAATGAAGTTTCCAGACCAATCACAGAGGTTTGATCACGTCCACCTTGACCTTGTTGGTCCCCTACCTCCTTCTCAAAATAATTATTACTGTCTAACTATGATATATAGATTTACTAGATGGCCCGAAGCAGTACCCATACCAGACATAACAGCACGCACAGTAGCACAGGCTTTCTATGACCACTGGATTACTCGATTTGGTTGTCCGACTGTTATTACTACCGACCAAGGGCGACAGTTTGAAAGCGGCTTATTTCGAGCCCTTTCCCAATTATTGGGAATCAAGAGGATCAGGATGTCTCCGTACCACCCACAGGCAAACGGACTGATCGAGGAATTCCACCGTCCTTTGAAAGCTGCCTTAAAAGCGCACGATACCAGTGACTGGGTGGCTGCCCTTCCAACGCTGCTGATGGGTTTCCGCGCCGCTCTCAAAGAGGACATAGGAGCAACCACTTCTGAACTGGTGTATGGAAAGACTATCCGTCTCCCAGGAGAATTTTTCAATCCGACACCTCCGGATGCGTTCCCCAAACAGTTTGTGGAGGATTTAAAATCTCACTTTGCCAGTGTCCGCCCGACCACGACTTCTAGCCACGGTCAGCGAACATGTTTCATTCATCCACGCCTTCACAAGTCCACATATGTGTTTGTTCTACACGACGGAGTTAGAAAACCACTTCAAACTCCTTATGATGGACCATTTAATGTGCTAGAAAGACGAGATAAAACGTTTGATCTCGAAATAAAATGGACTAAGCAAACGATCTCCATAGATAGACTGACACCCGCTTTTGTAACCATGGACTCTTTTCAAGTTGCTTCCAAGAGTGTGAAAAAAACTTCGGACATTTGTATCACCCGTTCTGGACGATTAATCCGACCCCCGCATCGGTATGTCACATTTCGTTGACACTGCGGAGGGAGTATGCAGCGGCAGCGCCAAACAGGCGATACGGACTTAAAAACTGTACAGAAAAGCGCCAATTGGTGAAACAGTAAACCCGTTTGGCAAACATACAGGCTGACGGGGAGAGAAGAATTTTCCCCGGCAGTCAAGGGGAACTACTTCAACAAATGTGTGCGTCTCTGTTTCGCCGAGATATGTGAACTTGTGTACTCGCATCTGTACTGTGCTCTGAATTTCTTAAGCCGTTATAATGTACCCGGCAACTGTTACTTTTCCTTATTAAATTTGATTATTAATTGTAACATGTCTATCTTAACTAAGATTTCGGCTTTCCTAGTTAATGTTAGGGATATTTTCGTATGCACGTGTTACTCACACGTACATCAAAACCAACTCCCGTTCAATGAACAATAATTGATAAAAATACGTAAATACGAAAGTGTTTCGTCTTTCCTCGAGTTATAAGTTAAAGCCAAACCGGCTCGTTCAGCTCTGTATTTGTGTTCTTATCTATTAGTAAATTTTGCATTTTTGCCTTTTAAAGGGGTATAATTATGTTGTTCTTATGTTGCGGTTACGTATTTTACAACTTTATTGCATGGGATAGCTATCGATTTATAAGCAATGTAAAAGTGATGGTAGGCGCAACGAGGCCACCATTTATTTGCATTTGAAAGAGCTAGTAGAGTTAGTGATTTAAGTCATTTGGTGCGCTAACTTCCATGTCCGTTTGCATAGGGAGACTAAGCATTAACCTTCAATACTGTATACCAAAATTTTGGTCAGTTTGCCTGTTGGCTGATTTGCTTGTTTGGATGCAGAAACTCTAATTTTAATTGTAAAAATTGTTTTTAACTGTAATAAACGTTTTATATTTTTATATATTTTACAGTTATTAATGCAGGTGTTTTAATAGTCCTTACAAAGAAGTCATGTGGTGGCCACATCATATATTTTATTGGGTGCATGTACCTAATTTAAATATACGTTCATGTTATGTAAGTGGTGAGCGAAAGTGTTTATGATTTTATGTATAAATAAAAATCGAAAGATTTGAGTAGGAGGAAAAGCGATGTGAGACCTTTAGATCGAATATAATATTCTGAAACCAATGCACTGATTTTAGAGAAAAGACAAAAGAATAGTTTAATTAAACTCCCACTTTCCTTAACTCTGTGATTGTGACCCAATAAGTAGTGAAGATAAAAGATTTCCATTCTAAGTGTCATGAATTTTTTCAGGCATGTGTATAAGTTTTAGAAGGATGTTCAGCCAACAGCATTAAGCCAAAGAATCTCTAAGGAGAAGAATGAAAGCTTCCATAGACGCAATGTAAACCTGTTTCGCCTCTGCGCCGCTGTACCGAAGAGCCACGGCTATGCAGTGAAACACCAGCGCAGGGTGAAATTTAAACAGCGCACTTCGAGGAGATAGTAAATTTTTTACTTTGAAATAACTCAAAATGTTTTATTTTCATACATTTCTGGAGTTTTCTGAGCAAAAGGATGTTAGTTGGAATTTTGGGGCGAATTATAGAATTCCTGTCCAATTTTTACTTTCAATTTAAACAGCGAGCCGTACGAAGACAAAATTTAAATGAAATAAATTTCTTAATTCTTTTCTTCTGTAAACTTAAAAAGGGGGGAAAACACATGCCATACAAAACGTAATAAATTTTTATGGATCCATAGTTAAAACTTTACAGTGAAATTTTAAAAGCAAAATTTGCAATAACTAACTGAAACAGAAAAACACATTTAAAGACAATTAAAGGCACCCCTAAATAAATTGAAAACACTGAAATACATTATAATTATCCGACAACAACTTTAAAAACAAATTACCATGAAAACGTTTAGACAATTATTTGGAATGACCATTGTGAAAACCAAGAGCAAAGTTTTCACCCAATAGCCAAAACCATTTCACTTACAGCATTACATTTAAAAAGTCTTTAAAAGAATTTCACATAGCTGAAACCAAGTACCTCTGACTACAACAACAAAGAACGTTTTCGAACAACGTGGTAAAAGATTGCTAACATGGCCGACGGCATGCCGCATTCTTTGATGCTGCTTTGTTGCCTCCTGATGTTATTTCGCACATGCGCAGTGAGGTACGGAGGGTGGATAGCTTTGGAATGGTTTGCCCCTTTAAAGTAAGCTTCAAGGATATACATAATGTGTCTCTTCGGTCTGACGGAGCCACATTTACCCCGGTGAACCTTTACTTCTTCTAGTTAGAGATTCTTTGATTAAGCAGACGCATAATTTAGCTCTATTGGTTCACCGAAGATGAAATATAAGTCACTTTCTCGTTTCCGCTCTCTAGTCATAATCTGTTGGATGAGAAAGTGACCATTGCACGAGCTACCTTAATTCCATTCCCTGAATCCCTTAGTAAGGTAAGCGCTCTGAAAACCCTACGTTGTCTCAACTTATTATATCTTGTTATTGAGGAATGTAGAGAACTGAAACGATATGTTCTATTCACTCGGTTTTCAATGTTCACAATGTCTGTTATGATGGTCGTATGAAATGTCGTCGCCTGATATGATGTCAGAATGACGTCTGATAGTATGGTTTCTTATGGAAGCATATTGTTGAGCTTAAAACTCTGTTCGAGGTATACTGGCTTTTGTGTACATGTACCTATGTACCAAATTCGTAGCCCTGAGTCTATTAGCTAACACGCAGCATGAACGAAAGAAACACACACAGAAACTTCCTTTATATTATGAGTAGAGTTATATATCAGAACATCTTTCATTGCTACATATTCAAAGAATCCTTTTAATAACATTTGTAACAATCAAGTTACTAATAATTGTTTTAGGCTTTTGTTGAATTACAACAAAGTTAATGAATACTTTTTTAACAATGCTAATAAACCATAATCATTAGAGATATCAAATCTAGTGGTGCTAAAATTTTACGTGTGGATCACATTTGCTTAAATTTGTTATTTTTACTGCTGAAAACGAATTCGGGCCATTTTTAGAAATGGGCTTCTTTTTGTTGACAGTATTATGTTACGTTTTTATACCAACACCGTTTATCGACAGCCTATTGGGCATACTTATTTGTTTTGCGATTGCCTTCATTTTGTTTCCTCGAAGAGAAGAGAAAACTCGAAAAAGTAACGATGAAAATACCATTAACCTTAATGAACACAACTATAGTGCCGGAACGAAGGTACATAATTTAGATTTCTTTGATTCATGTGCTGATATTCATGAACATAATGACGATTCCTTTGATGTGGATATAGACAATGACACCCATCTTCTACAAATTCCTAACGAAGCTTTTGATAATAATCTTCTAAATTTGCATGTCGATAGTGACACTGACCACATCGAACGTTTTGCCAAAGATTTCAATAATAATCCCACTGAAGTTTACCATATAAGTGATGGAAATCAATTGAATTACTTCCATGAAGAAGCAGAAAGGAATTTTGATTACCCAAAACCTGATAACTCAGGTAATCAAACAGGCATGAATAGCAGAATAACCATCTTCAACCAGGAAAACCCCACTTTGAATTCCTCTATTAAATCATTGGATGCTGAATGCATTGTATCGCATACCGATCTTGGAGCACAAGGGGACATCAATTTCGGCAATCTCATCAACACAAATAATGAACCAGAAATAAATAGCAAAATGGATCAAGTAGACAGATTAGAAGTGAAACCAATTCAAGAATTTCAAGAACGCCTTATTGATATCGTCGTTGATACCGTCGCTGTTATCTACGTTGATGACGAGAATACTCAACATCCTTCATCACAGCGCAGCAAGCGTTTCACAATTTCAAAATTAAGAAAAGCTTTACTGAAATATTTTCGCTTTAAAAAAATCAAAAATAAACATAACAGTTTAAAGCATCATATCAAAATCTAAGTTTACATAATTTCAATTTATGTTCGTGATACATTTGTTCGAAATGACACCAATCTAATTGACTGACTAAAAATTGTACATTGACTGACGAGAGACTGACTAACTGACGATCACACTAATTGACCAGTGACTGAAGTGACTGAATAAATATAGGACATTGACTAAATAAGAGACGATCTCATTGATTGTATAAATTTGGACATTGACTGACCAGGGACTGGTCATGTGATGATCTCCTTGACTGACTGAAAAACTGAGCTCATAAGCAGAACCTATATTTATTTAATAAAAAAGATACTAATTGGGGAGCCAAGGAAGTGGCTTAATTATGACTAAACTGTGCATTTTGCCAAAATTAAGGCTTTTAATTAAAGCTTAAGAATTATTTTTATTATATTTTTGCAATGACTGCATTTTTTACTATGTTTATATCATATTCTTTTTAAATGCTATTTTATTTTTACTTATTTGTTTATTAATATTTACTTTTATGTTTTTTGTGTTTTCTTATTGTTACTTTTTAAATTTTATATTTCTTTCTCCTTAATATTTTATTTTGCTTAGCATTAATTTTATTATTATTAATATTATTACTATTATTATCTTAATTTTGTATTTGATTTACTTATTTCTAAATTTTTGATTATATTTTTTATTACAATTTCATTTATTATTACCATTTCAAAAAAATTTCGAACTAGTTATAAAGTTTAGACTTTTATTAAAAATTAAATGTAAAATTAACACTTTTGGCTCTCCAATAAAATTTTAATCATTCGTCTTGTCATCTCATTTGTATTAAAGACTTTTGTTTATTATTATTCATTTATGATTTATTATAATATTCAAAGCTTTATTCTTGAAAAACTGCATGAATCATAAAATATTGGCATTTGAGGCAAAACTTTGAGACTTAAGACTCCGCCCTAAGGGTTTCCATTTCCTCGTAATCCATAAGTATATCCAGATCCCAGAGAATGATTTTAAATAAAGAACAATTTAGTTAACAAATTCTTGTAATTTGAATTCGAATTTCATGTAACTCAGAAAATTTTCTTTAGGTAAGCGACCTCTTTAAAAGGAGATTTATTGTTATATGTTTACAATTTGTATATTTTCCCTTTCGCATTTTTATTTTTCGAGTTTGTTCAATTATAAATTCTTATTTCAATTTGGATAATTTTTAATATTGTTTTAAAACTCTTATACAAGTTTGCGAAAGAAGCGCTTTTCCGGTATGAAAAATGCAAGCTAAATTTCGTTAATCGGCCCTGTAGAATGGAAGATACAAAACTGTCACCTTCTAATTCCTTCTACAAATTAAAGTAAGAACTGTAATTGCAAAAAATTTAGGGCACCAGGTTTCAAGAAAACTCTGTAATTGTCACCCAATTTAAACCACAATAAATCAATTGAAATGATTTCTTTTTTTGGCATAGTATCTTGACAGAATAAATATGGAGCTTTTTTTTTCCAATAACGGATTGTAAAATGAATTCAGCAAAGATATTTTTCGGTATTTGTAAGTTTTTTCGTTTCAAGATGTGCGTATCTCGAATAACTCGAGAATGAGTAGTCGTAGAATGTTTTAGTATATGGGAGTGCTATAACATATAGTTGTACTCCTCGCTTTTTCGTGGCAATCGGTCACTTTAACATGTATAAATATATATATATATATATATTTATATAATTTATTTCCTAAACCGTATTGATTAATTGATTATATTATCTCCTAAGTTTAATTAAAGTAGAATTATTTTAAAAGTGTGCATCCATACTGGTAAGTTATATTTTGAAAGATGTTTTGAAGTAATTTGAAAGCAAAATGTTAATAATGTTTTAACGGGGACTGGAGTTAAATCATCACGAAGAATAATATTACAATTGTAAAAGTAAAAATTAAAACATGTAATTATTGTCATTGATCGGAAATTAGTTGACTTTTCAAGGGGAACAAACCAACTCCCGTTCAATGATCAATAATTGATAGAAATACGTAAATATGAAAGTGTTTCGTCTTTACTCGAGTTATAAATTAAAGCCAAACCGGCAAGTTGTTACTCAAAAAACTGATTCTCATGAAGCATTTTAGTCAATTCAATTTGGAGTAAAAATCAATTACTGTAGAGAAATCTTGTAAAACTCGAGTAATCGTCCCCGACACTATCATCTTTATGTATTTTGTACTATATTATTTGTAGAATTTAAACATTGGAAATTGTCATTATGAAATCGAAATCAAAGTAAAGTTGAAATAAACATAGAAGATTATAAAAAAGATAAATAATGCAAACTTTACAAAAACAAATCAAAGAGAACATAAAAATAATATAAAAATAATATAAAAATAAAATAGAAAATAATATAAATAAGATCAGTGAATGTACATGAAGATATAAAGGCCAGAAAGGTATTAAGTAACTTACATTCTTTCTAGTGGGGGAGTTGGCAGTGTGTTCTCTTCGTGTCTGACTCAGAAGTGTAGGGTGTCCGAAAATTCTTAGCGGCAGTAGAGGCTTTGAATTATATCAGTCGGCAAGACTTGGGTGAAGAAATTTATGGTAGTGGGTGGGACTTGGAATTCTTGAGGGATGTATTTTGTGGAGTTCTTATCTGAGAGAGACCGTCTGTTAAGATTTTTTTAAAAATACTAGTGAATGGAAATTAATTAATTTCTGGCTAATTGTCGTGTCGCAATGATTAATTCAATGTACTTTTAAACTTGAGGTGACTGATTTCGGTGGATATGCGTTGAAGAATTTTAGCTTTCCATTTTTAGAAGGTATCTATGGGTAAATTCAGTTGATAGCTTGCTTTAACTATAACTTTGTTGATAGTGTTTTCGAAAGTCTTGTAACAGAAATTTGTAGTCATGTTTCTGACTGGTCTAAATTTTGTACCATAACTCATTAGTGTTTTAAGTTGATGGTTTTATATGATATTCAGGTTGCCAGTAATTATGTGCTGGTGATGAGAATTCACGTAATTGCTGTAAATTGGTGTCTTACAATGTCATTCTGCTGTTTCATCTATTTCATGGTGGTTAGTCAGCAAGTTGCTTAAGGTCCTTTGATATTTAAATGCAACCATAGGTAATGTGTAAACTGCGGGGAAGTAATCTTTACAATCTCTGATTATTCTTGAGAAATGAATATTGTCAAACTGCGGATGTAGAAAATTGACTTTAAAATAAATTTTGCGTTGAGTGAGACTATTAGAGAGTCTGAAAAGACTAAAATCAAGAATCATGTCTTTGATGATTTGTATGTCGTCGTAGCTTTCTTGAATGATTTTTTTAGTTTGATAAGGAATTTATTAGTACAGGAGTGTAACCAGTTGAGAAGTTTCTTGGGAAAGTAGTGTGAGTCAAAAAAACATTTCAATTGTTTTTTCAATGCAAGTGTATCCAAAGTGGATAAAAATCTCGCATTATTTTTTATTTTGCTTCCTCTTTTTCCTCTCTGCGTTTTGTTGCTGTAGATCTTAAATTGGATGAAAATAGACTTCTTAGAAGTATCTCTATGACTATGTATATAAGTGTTAAGTCAATATGGATAAAGTGAACGTTGTTTTAGTATATAGAGAGATTCCTGAAAAATTCGTGTTTTGTGATTGGGTATTATATGTAGAATCTGAAGTTGAATAGAGTTGAAGTCATGGTGTTTAAAGTTTTCTAATTCTGCTGTATTCAGTTGTGATGGCGTACTTATTTTAATGCTATTTTTTTTTTTTTTTTTTTTTTTGTGCGTTGAATTTTTTGATTTGAGCTCTATGGTTATTGATCCGAAAGTTAAGATTGTTTTTAGTCTGTCCTATATATTTAATATGTAAAGTACCGCATGTAATCATGTAAATACAGTTAAATGTTTTTCATAGAAATTGTTTTTTTGGGTTTACCTGTAGCAGGCATGGCGTTAAATTTTCAAGTTTGTCATCTAGTGGAATGACATTTAATGATTTTAATATGAGTTAAACTAGCAAGATATAAAAGTAAGCAGGCTGCTAACCTTCAATACAGTAAATTTTTTGTATAAGAAGTTTAAAACGTAAAAAAGAATGGAGATAATATATAAAGTGGGTACATTAGGTAAGAGATAAATAGCGCTAATAGCTGCTATTTAGCATATCAAATGTTGTATGATCTTAAATCCATTTAGTGTGAATACAAGTTATTACTACTTGCGCAACTGTTGCAAAGTTAGTTAATAATAATTTATTTCCTAAACAGTATTGATTAATTGATTATATTATCTCCTAAGTTTAATTAAAGTAGAATTATTTTAAAAGTGTGAATCCATACTGGTAAGTTATATTTTGAAAGATGTTTTGAAGTAAGTTGAAAGTAAAATGTTAATAATTTTTTAACGGGGGCTGGAGTTAAATCATCATGAAGAATAAAATTTCAATTGTAAAAGGAAAAATTAAAACATGTAATCATAAAAACTGTACAGAAAAGCGCCAATTGGCGAAACAGTAAACCCGTTTGGCAAACCTACAGGCTGACGGGGAGAGAAGAATTTTCCCCGGCAGTCAAGGGGAACTACTTCAACAAATGTGTGCGTCTCTGTTTCGCCGAGATATGTGAACTTGTGTACTCGCATCTGTACTGTGCTCTGAATTTCTTAAGCCGTTATAATGTACCCGGCAACTGTTACTTTTCCTTATTAAATTTGATTATTAATTGTAACATGTCTATCTTAACTAAGATTTCGGCTTTCCTAGTTAATGTTAGGGATATTTTCGTATGCACGTGTTACTCACACGTACATCATTGGTGACCCTGTCCCTCGCTCCTTCTGTTTCGATCCCTAATGACTATCTGTCTCAATCTTTGTTAAAAAACTAAAAATATGCCTTATTTTGATGCCAATGCTCTTCCTTATGACTGATAAAGGCTCCACCCTATTCATTTCCTCCTCATTTTATCGTACGGATTACACGTGGTTTATCACACTTAAGGAGGATTTACAGGTATGTGGTCAAATTTTTTTAATTATCTGTGATTGGTCTTAATTATGTTTTTGTGATATGTTTTGCTCTAAAATTATAGTTTTAATTTAATTATTGATTGTTTAAAATTGATCTTTGAGTAATATTTGTGCTCACACTTTTATTGAGATATTGAATGTCTTCGTTATTTTATTCTAAATTGATACTGTTTTGATAAGGTATAGTGCAAAACATTAAGTTTACGATTTACGATATATTTATAATTGGCAACCATGCCAGGATCGGAAGGCCAAACCAACGAGGAATCGAATATGGCGGTTCAGGAGCCACAAATCTCACACGTGGCAGTTAAAATTCCCCCTTTATGGAAAAATAATGTTAAACTTTGGTTTATTCAAGTTGAAAGTAACTTTGCTTTAGCGAAGATTAGTAGCGATAGTACAAAATACAACCACGTGGTTTCTTCGATAGACCCTGAAACTCTTTCCGCAGTATCAGATATTTTATTTAATCCCCCAGCGACGGCTAAATATGATGCCCTTAAAGCTAGGTTAATAGGAGAATTCTCAGATTCGGAAAGCGAGCAAATACGCAGACTTATTTCTGAATTGCATTTAGGGGACGACAAACCATCTCACTTATTGAGAAAAATGAGAGAATTAGGTGGAAACTGTATAACTGACGAATTTTTAAAATCATTATGGCTGCAAAGGTTACCTTCCGAGGTGCATGCCATTTTATCAATAAGTTTGGAATCCTTAGACAATTTAGCAAAAATGGCTGATAAGATAGCTGAAGTGCGCACGCCAACGAACAACAGCGTGTTCGCGGTCCAGGCAGCTTCGGCCAGTTCCCCCAGAAACCCTAACGATTCTGGTGCCCCCCTCGAGGAGCTTAAGGCCTTAAGGAGTGAAATCTCTGCCCTAAGTAAACAAGTCGAGCGACTCTCCCGCGGAAACACGAGGAATAATTTCCCCCGGGATCAACATAACAAAGCACGTAGTTTTTCGCGTGGGCATTCCCGAGAGCGTGTGAACAATTATTGTTATTTTCATTCGCGATTCGGTAGTAATGCACGAAAATGTCGAGCACCTTGTTCCTTTTCTCAGAACACTACGGCCCAGGAAAACTAGTAGTAGCGGCTATCGATCGAAATTCATCGGCAGTCGCGCATTCATGTCGTTTACATGTTTACGATAACAGATTAAATTTAAACTTTTTGATTGATTCGGGCTCGGATGTTTCATATGTGACACCGACTTCTAAGTTTAGGAAAATGCATCCTGATTCGCTTCAATTATTTGCCGCGAATAATTCCAGAATTTCTACGTATGGAACAAAATTGTTAACTGTGAGTTTAGGACTTAGACGAAACTTTTCTTGGAAGTTTTTAATCACCGATGTACCAGTGCCTATAATAGGAGCCGACTTTTTAAGGCATTTTGATCTTTTAATCGATTTAAAACGAGGTAGGCTTATCGATAATACTACGAAATTAACTCGTATTGGTTCTCTTTCCGATTCTAAAAATTATTTTTCGGTAAAGTTAATATCTGGTGATTCACCATATCACAGAATCTTGAAAGACTTTCCTAAAGTACTGAAGTTAAAATCCGATTCGTGTAGAGTAAAACATAGTATGGTTCATTACATCGAAACATACGGTCCTCCTGTGCACAGTAAACCGCGTAGGTTAAGCCCTAAGTTATACGAAGCAGTAAAAAAAGAATTTCAATTTATGATAGATCAAGGTATTTGTAGACCATCAAAATCAGCATGGTCATCACCTCTTCATGTAGTTTCTAAAAGTTCGGGCGACATACGGCCAGTAGGAGACTACCGAAAACTAAACGCGTGCACCGAACCCGACAGATACCCTATCCCGCATTTACAAGACTTTAATAATACGCTTAGCGGAAAGACAATTTTTTCAAAAATTGATATCGTTCGGGCATATCATCATATACCAGTCCATCCAGATCATATACCGAAAACTGCAGTTTGCACCCCATTTGGTCTTTCGAATTTCCGTTTTTAAATTTCGGACTGTGCGGAGCAGCTCAAACCTTTCAAAGGTTTATGAACGAAATTCTTGGAGATCTAAAATTCGCCTACGTCTACTTAGATGATATTTTGATATTTAGTCATACGGAAGATGAGCATAAATCTCACCTACGTACTGTTTTTGAAAGATTAACTTCATATGGATTGACAATTAACGCTTCGAAATGTGTTTTCGGCGTTCCGGAAATATCTTTTTAGGCCATATAATCAATAAAGATGGTACCAAGCCTCTGACGAACAAAGTGGAACCGATACTTAACTACCCACTTCCTAAAACGGTAAAAGATTTGCAGAGATTTTTAGGATTTTTAAATTTTTACCGTCGATTTTTACCCAACGTAGTCCAGAATCAAATACATTTAACTTCGTATTTAAAAGGGGCTAAGAAAAATGATAAGACAATCCTGAATTTGTCTGAGGAAGCGCGGAGTGAATTTCAAAAGTGCAAACAGCTAATCGGTAATGCTGTTCTTTTGGCACACCCGAAGAAAGATGCCCAGTTGGTTTCACAGGTTGATGCGTCAGACTTCGCGATCGGTGGAACGCTATCACAAATAGTTGATAGAAATTTACAGCCTCTCGCATTTTTCTCACGAAAGCTTTCGCAGGCGGAAAGGAACTATAGTGCGTATGATCGAGAGCTATTGGCAGCTTATGCTGCTATTAGGCATTTTAAGCATATGTTGGAAGCACGGAACTTTTCTTTAATCACCGATCACAAACCGCTCACGTATGCATTCCGACAGCGTTTGGATAAGTGTTCACCTCGTCCGGCTAGGCAGTTAGACTTTATCTCACAATTCACCACTGAAATTCGCCATATAAAAGGTTCGGAGAATATCGCTGCCGACGTACTTTCGCGTATAGAAGCAATAAGCATGCCTAACCCTATCGACTATGAGGAAATCGCTAAAATGCAAGAAATCGACACAGAATTACAAACATTGCTTAAAGAGTCAAAAGTTCTACATCTCAAAAAAGTTACCTTACCGAATTGTAGCTTTTCGATATATTGCGATGTGTCAACAGGTAACGCCCGTCCTTACATTCCTCCGGCATTCCGTGAGAAAGTTTTTGCCACCTTGCACAATTTGTCTCACCCCGGCATTCGCGCATCAACAAAGTTAGTATGTTCACGGTTTGTTTGGTCTTCCATCCGCAAAGATTGCGCGAAATGGGCACGGCAGTGCATTCCGTGCCAGAAAGCAAAATTAAGCAGACATACTAGAACCCCGTTAATGAAGTTTCCAGACCAATCACAGAGGTTTGATCACGTCCACCTTGACCTTGTTGGTCCCCTACCTCCTTCTCAAAATAATTATTACTGTCTAACTATGATATATAGATTTACTAGATGGCCCGAAGCAGTACCCATACCAGACATAACAGCACGCACAGTAGCACAGGCTTTCTATGACCACTGGATTACTCGATTTGGTTGTCCGACTGTTATTACTACCGACCAAGGGCGACAGTTTGAAAGCGGCTTATTTCGAGCCCTTTCCCAATTATTGGGAATCAAGAGGATCAGGATGTCTCCGTACCACCCACAGGCAAACGGACTGATCGAGGAATTCCACCGTCCTTTGAAAGCTGCCTTAAAAGCGCACGATACCAGTGACTGGGTGGCTGCCCTTCCAACGCTGCTGATGGGTTTCCGCGCCGCTCTCAAAGAGGACATAGGAGCAACCACTTCTGAACTGGTGTATGGAAAGACTATCCGTCTCCCAGGAGAATTTTTCAATCCGACACCTCCGGATGCGTTCCCCAAACAGTTTGTGGAGGATTTAAAATCTCACTTTGCCAGTGTCCGCCCGACCACGACTTCTAGCCACGGTCAGCGAACATGTTTCATTCATCCACGCCTTCACAAGTCCACATATGTGTTTGTTCTACACGACGGAGTTAGAAAACCACTTCAAACTCCTTATGATGGACCATTTAATGTGCTAGAAAGACGAGATAAAACGTTTGATCTCGAAATAAAATGGACTAAGCAAACGATCTCCATAGATAGACTGACACCCGCTTTTGTAACCATGGACTCTTTTCAAGTTGCTTCCAAGAGTGTGAAAAAAACTTCGGACATTTGTATCACCCGTTCTGGACGATTAATCCGACCCCCGCATCGGTATGTCACATTTCGTTGACACTGCGGAGGGAGTATGCAGCGGCAGCGCCAAACAGGCGATACGGACTTAAAAACTGTACAGAAAAGCGCCAATTGGTGAAACAGTAAACCCGTTTGGCAAACATACAGGCTGACGGGGAGAGAAGAATTTTCCCCGGCAGTCAAGGGGAACTACTTCAACAAATGTGTGCGTCTCTGTTTCGCCGAGATATGTGAACTTGTGTACTCGCATCTGTACTGTGCTCTGAATTTCTTAAGCCGTTATAATGTACCCGGCAACTGTTACTTTTCCTTATTAAATTTGATTATTAATTGTAACATGTCTATCTTAACTAAGATTTCGGCTTTCCTAGTTAATGTTAGGGATATTTTCGTATGCACGTGTTACTCACACGTACATCAAAACCAACTCCCGTTCAATGAACAATAATTGATAAAAATACGTAAATACGAAAGTGTTTCGTCTTTCCTCGAGTTATAAGTTAAAGCCAAACCGGCTCGTTCAGCTCTGTATTTGTGTTCTTATCTATTAGTAAATTTTGCATTTTTGCCTTTTAAAGGGGTATAATTATGTTGTTCTTATGTTGCGGTTACGTATTTTACAACTTTATTGCATGGGATAGCTATCGATTTATAAGCAATGTAAAAGTGATGGTAGGCGCAACGAGGCCACCATTTATTTGCATTTGAAAGAGCTAGTAGAGTTAGTGATTTAAGTCATTTGGTGCGCTAACTTCCATGTCCGTTTGCATAGGGAGACTAAGCATTAACCTTCAATACTGTATACCAAAATTTTGGTCAGTTTGCCTGTTGGCTGATTTGCTTGTTTGGATGCAGAAACTCTAATTTTAATTGTAAAAATTGTTTTTAACTGTAATAAACGTTTTATATTTTTATATATTTTACAGTTATTAATGCAGGTGTTTTAATAGTCCTTACAAAGAAGTCATGTGGTGGCCACATCATATATTTTATTGGGTGCATGTACCTAATTTAAATATACGTTCATGTTATGTAAGTGGTGAGCGAAAGTGTTTATGATTTTATGTATAAATAAAAATCGAAAGATTTGAGTAGGAGGAAAAGCGATGTGAGACCTTTAGATCGAATATAATATTCTGAAACCAATGCACTGATTTTAGAGAAAAGACAAAAGAATAGTTTAATTAAACTCCCACTTTCCTTAACTCTGTGATTGTGACCCAATAAGTAGTGAAGATAAAAGATTTCCATTCTAAGTGTCATGAATTTTTTCAGGCATGTGTATAAGTTTTAGAAGGATGTTCAGCCAACAGCATTAAGCCAAAGAATCTCTAAGGAGAAGAATGAAAGCTTCCATAGACGCAATGTAAACCTGTTTCGCCTCTGCGCCGCTGTACCGAAGAGCCACGGCTATGCAGTGAAACACCAGCGCAGGGTGAAATTTAAACAGCGCACTTCGAGGAGATAGTAAATTTTTTACTTTGAAATAACTCAAAATGTTTTATTTTCATACATTTCTGGAGTTTTCTGAGCAAAAGGATGTTAGTTGGAATTTTGGGGCGAATTATAGAATTCCTGTCCAATTTTTACTTTCAATTTAAACAGCGAGCCGTACGAAGACAAAATTTAAATGAAATAAATTTCTTAATTCTTTTCTTCTGTAAACTTAAAAAGGGGGGAAAACACATGCCATACAAAACGTAATAAATTTTTATGGATCCATAGTTAAAACTTTACAGTGAAATTTTAAAAGCAAAATTTGCAATAACTAACTGAAACAGAAAAACACATTTAAAGACAATTAAAGGCACCCCTAAATAAATTGAAAACACTGAAATACATTATAATTATCCGACAACAACTTTAAAAACAAATTACCATGAAAACGTTTAGACAATTATTTGGAATGACCATTGTGAAAACCAAGAGCAAAGTTTTCACCCAATAGCCAAAACCATTTCACTTACAGCATTACATTTAAAAAGTCTTTAAAAGAATTTCACATAGCTGAAACCAAGTACCTCTGACTACAACAACAAAGAACGTTTTCGAACAACGTGGTAAAAGATTGCTAACATGGCCGACGGCATGCCGCATTCTTTGATGCTGCTTTGTTGCCTCCTGATGTTATTTCGCACATGCGCAGTGAGGTACGGAGGGTGGATAGCTTTGGAATGGTTTGCCCCTTTAAAGTAAGCTTCAAGGATATACATAATGTGTCTCTTCGGTCTGACGGAGCCACATTTACCCCGGTGAACCTTTACTTCTTCTAGTTAGAGATTCTTTGATTAAGCAGACGCATAATTTAGCTCTATTGGTTCACCGAAGATGAAATATAAGTCACTTTCTCGTTTCCGCTCTCTAGTCATAATCTGTTGGATGAGAAAGTGACCATTGCACGAGCTACCTTAATTCCATTCCCTGAATCCCTTAGTAAGGTAAGCGCTCTGAAAACCCTACGTTGTCTCAACTTATTATATCTTGTTATTGAGGAATGTAGAGAACTGAAACGATATGTTCTATTCACTCGGTTTTCAATGTTCACAATGTCTGTTATGATGGTCGTATGAAATGTCGTCGCCTGATATGATGTCAGAATGACGTCTGATAGTATGGTTTCTTATGGAAGCATATTGTTGAGCTTAAAACTCTGTTCGAGGTATACTGGCTTTTGTGTACATGTACCTATGTACCAAATTCGTAGCCCTGAGTCTATTAGCTAACACGCAGCATGAACGAAAGAAACACACACAGAAACTTCCTTTATATTATGAGTAGAGTTATATATCAGAACATCTTTCATTGCTACATATTCAAAGAATCCTTTTAATAACATTTGTAACAATCAAGTTACTAATAATTGTTTTAGGCTTTTGTTGAATTACAACAAAGTTAATGAATACTTTTTTAACAATGCTAATAAACCATAATCATTAGAGATATCAAATCTAGTGGTGCTAAAATTTTACGTGTGGATCACATTTGCTTAAATTTGTTATTTTTACTGCTGAAAACGAATTCGGGCCATTTTTAGAAATGGGCTTCTTTTTGTTGACAGAATTATGTTACGTTTTTATACCAACACCGTTTATCGACAGCCTATTGGGCATACTTATTTGTTTTGCGATTGCCTTCATTTTGTTTCCTCGAAGAGAAGAGAAAACTCGAAAAAGTAACGATGAAAATACCATTAACCTTAATGAACACAACTATAGTGCCGGAACGAAGGTACATAATTTAGATTTCTTTGATTCATGTGCTGATATTCATGAACATAATGACGATTCCTTTGATGTGGATATAGACAATGACACCCATCTTCTACAAATTCCTAACGAAGCTTTTGATAATAATCTTCTAAATTTGCATGTCGATAGTGACACTGACCACATCGAACGTTTTGCCAAAGATTTCAATAATAATCCCACTGAAGTTTACCATATAAGTGATGGAAATCAATTGAATTACTTCCATGAAGAAGCAGAAAGGAATTTTGATTACCCAAAACCTGATAACTCAGGTAATCAAACAGGCATGAATAGCAGAATAACCATCTTCAACCAGGAAAACCCCACTTTGAATTCCTCTATTAAATCATTGGATGCTGAATGCATTGTATCGCATACCGATCTTGGAGCACAAGGGGACATCAATTTCGGCAATCTCATCAACACAAATAATGAACCAGAAATAAATAGCAAAATGGATCAAGTAGACAGATTAGAAGTGAAACCAATTCAAGAATTTCAAGAACGCCTTATTGATATCGTCGTTGATACCGTCGCTGTTATCTACGTTGATGACGAGAATACTCAACATCCTTCATCACAGCGCAGCAAGCGTTTCACAATTTCAAAATTAAGAAAAGCTTTACTGAAATATTTTCGCTTTAAAAAAATCAAAAATAAACATAACAGTTTAAAGCATCATATCAAAATCTAAGTTTACATAATTTCAATTTATGTTCGTGATACATTTGTTCGAAATGACACCAATCTAATTGACTGACTAAAAATTGTACATTGACTGACGAGAGACTGACTAACTGACGATCACACTAATTGACCAGTGACTGAAGTGACTGAATAAATATAGGACATTGACTAAATAAGAGACGATCTCATTGATTGTATAAATTTGGACATTGACTGACCAGGGACTGGTCATGTGATGATCTCCTTGACTGACTGAAAAACTGAGCTCATAAGCAGAACCTATATTTATTTAATAAAAAAGATACTAATTGGGGAGCCAAGGAAGTGGCTTAATTATGACTAAACTGTGCATTTTGCCAAAATTAAGGCTTTTAATTAAAGCTTAAGAATTATTTTTATTATATTTTTGCAATTACTGCATTTTTTACTATGTTTATATCATATTCTTTTTAAATGCTATTTTATTTTTACTTATTTGTTTATTAATATTTACTTTTATGTTTTTTGTGTTTTCTTATTGTTACTTTTTAAATTTTATATTTCTTTCTCCTTAATATTTTATTTTGCTTAGCATTAATTTTATTATTATTAATATTATTACTATTATTATCTTAATTTTGTATTTGATTTACTTATTTCTAAATTTTTGATTATATTTTTTATTACAATTTCATTTATTATTACCATTTCAAAAAAATTTCGAACTAGTTATAAAGTTTAGACTTTTATTAAAAATTAAATGTAAAATTAACACTTTTGGCTCTCCAATAAAATTTTAATCATTCGTCTTGTCATCTCATTTGTATTAAAGACTTTTGTTTATTATTATTCATTTATGATTTATTATAATATTCAAAGCTTTATTCTTGAAAAACTGCATGAATCATAAAATATTGGCATTTGAGGCAAAACTTTGAGACTTAAGACTCCGCCCTAAGGGTTTCCATTTCCTCGTAATCCATAAGTATATCCAGATCCCAGAGAATGATTTTAAATAAAGAACAATTTAGTTAACAAATTCTTGTAATTTGAATTCGAATTTCATGTAACTCAGAAAATTTTCTTTAGGTAAGCGACCTCTTTAAAAGGAGATTTATTGTTATATGTTTACAATTTGTATATTTTCCCTTTCGCATTTTTATTTTTCGAGTTTGTTCAATTATAAATTCTTATTTCAATTTGGATAATTTTTAATATTGTTTTAAAACTCTTATACAAGTTTGCGAAAGAAGCGCTTTTCCGGTATGAAAAATGCAAGCTAAATTTCGTTAATCGGCCCTGTAGAATGGAAGATACAAAACTGTCACCTTCTAATTCCTTCTACAAATTAAAGTAAGAACTGTAATTGCAAAAAATTTAGGGCACCAGGTTTCAAGAAAACTCTGTAATTGTCACCCAATTTAAACCACAATAAATCAATTGAAATGATTTCTTTTTTTGGCATAGTATCTTGACAGAATAAATATGGAGCTTTTTTTTTCCAATAACGGATTGTAAAATGAATTCAGCAAAGATATTTTTCGGTATTTGTAAGTTTTTTCGTTTCAAGATGTGCGTATCTCGAATAACTCGAGAATGAGTAGTCGTAGAATGTTTTAGTATATGGGAGTGCTATAACATATAGTTGTACTCCTCGCTTTTTCGTGGCAATCGGTCACTTTAACATGTATAAATATATATATATATATATATATTTATATAATTTATTTCCTAAACCGTATTGATTAATTGATTATATTATCTCCTAAGTTTAATTAAAGTAGAATTATTTTAAAAGTGTGCATCCATACTGGTAAGTTATATTTTGAAAGATGTTTTGAAGTAATTTGAAAGCAAAATGTTAATAATGTTTTAACGGGGACTGGAGTTAAATCATCACGAAGAATAATATTACAATTGTAAAAGTAAAAATTAAAACATGTAATTATTGTCATTGATCGGAAATTAGTTGACTTTTCAAGGGGAACAAACCAACTCCCGTTCAATGATCAATAATTGATAGAAATACGTAAATATGAAAGTGTTTCGTCTTTACTCGAGTTATAAATTAAAGCCAAACCGGCAAGTTGTTACTCAAAAAACTGATTCTCATGAAGCATTTTAGTCAATTCAATTTGGAGTAAAAATCAATTACTGTAGAGAAATCTTGTAAAACTCGAGTAATCGTCCCCGACACTATCATCTTTATGTATTTTGTACTATATTATTTGTAGAATTTAAACATTGGAAATTGTCATTATGAAATCGAAATCAAAGTAAAGTTGAAATAAACATAGAAGATTATAAAAAAGATAAATAATGCAAACTTTACAAAAACAAATCAAAGAGAACATAAAAATAATATAAAAATAATATAAAAATAAAATAGAAAATAATATAAATAAGATCAGTGAATGTACATGAAGATATAAAGGCCAGAAAGGTATTAAGTAACTTACATTCTTTCTAGTGGGGGAGTTGGCAGTGTGTTCTCTTCGTGTCTGACTCAGAAGTGTAGGGTGTCCGAAAATTCTTAGCGGCAGTAGAGGCTTTGAATTATATCAGTCGGCAAGACTTGGGTGAAGAAATTTATGGTAGTGGGTGGGACTTGGAATTCTTGAGGGATGTATTTTGTGGAGTTCTTATCTGAGAGAGACCGTCTGTTAAGATTTTTTTAAAAATACTAGTGAATGGAAATTAATTAATTTCTGGCTAATTGTCGTGTCGCAATGATTAATTCAATGTACTTTTAAACTTGAGGTGACTGATTTCGGTGGATATGCGTTGAAGAATTTTAGCTTTCCATTTTTAGAAGGTATCTATGGGTAAATTCAGTTGATAGCTTGCTTTAACTATAACTTTGTTGATAGTGTTTTCGAAAGTCTTGTAACAGAAATTTGTAGTCATGTTTCTGACTGGTCTAAATTTTGTACCATAACTCATTAGTGTTTTAAGTTGATGGTTTTATATGATATTCAGGTTGCCAGTAATTATGTGCTGGTGATGAGAATTCACGTAATTGCTGTAAATTGGTGTCTTACAATGTCATTCTGCTGTTTCATCTATTTCATGGTGGTTAGTCAGCAAGTTGCTTAAGGTCCTTTGATATTTAAATGCAACCATAGGTAATGTGTAAACTGCGGGGAAGTAATCTTTACAATCTCTGATTATTCTTGAGAAATGAATATTGTCAAACTGCGGATGTAGAAAATTGACTTTAAAATAAATTTTGCGTTGAGTGAGACTATTAGAGAGTCTGAAAAGACTAAAATCAAGAATCATGTCTTTGATGATTTGTATGTCGTCGTAGCTTTCTTGAATGATTTTTTTAGTTTGATAAGGAATTTATTAGTACAGGAGTGTAACCAGTTGAGAAGTTTCTTGGGAAAGTAGTGTGAGTCAAAAAAACATTTCAATTGTTTTTTCAATGCAAGTGTATCCAAAGTGGATAAAAATCTCGCATTATTTTTTATTTTGCTTCCTCTTTTTCCTCTCTGCGTTTTGTTGCTGTAGATCTTAAATTGGATGAAAATAGACTTCTTAGAAGTATCTCTATGACTATGTATATAAGTGTTAAGTCAATATGGATAAAGTGAACGTTGTTTTAGTATATAGAGAGATTCCTGAAAAATTCGTGTTTTGTGATTGGGTATTATATGTAGAATCTGAAGTTGAATAGAGTTGAAGTCATGGTGTTTAAAGTTTTCTAATTCTGCTGTATTCAGTTGTGATGGCGTACTTATTTTAATGCTATTTTTTTTTTTTTTTTTTTTTTTGTGCGTTGAATTTTTTGATTTGAGCTCTATGGTTATTGATCCGAAAGTTAAGATTGTTTTTAGTCTGTCCTATATATTTAATATGTAAAGTACCGCATGTAATCATGTAAATACAGTTAAATGTTTTTCATAGAAATTGTTTTTTTGGGTTTACCTGTAGCAGGCATGGCGTTAAATTTTCAAGTTTGTCATCTAGTGGAATGACATTTAATGATTTTAATATGAGTTAAACTAGCAAGATATAAAAGTAAGCAGGCTGCTAACCTTCAATACAGTAAATTTTTTGTATAAGAAGTTTAAAACGTAAAAAAGAATGGAGATAATATATAAAGTGGGTACATTAGGTAAGAGATAAATAGCGCTAATAGCTGCTATTTAGCATATCAAATGTTGTATGATCTTAAATCCATTTAGTGTGAATACAAGTTATTACTACTTGCGCAACTGTTGCAAAGTTAGTTAATAATAATTTATTTCCTAAACAGTATTGATTAATTGATTATATTATCTCCTAAGTTTAATTAAAGTAGAATTATTTTAAAAGTGTGAATCCATACTGGTAAGTTATATTTTGAAAGATGTTTTGAAGTAAGTTGAAAGTAAAATGTTAATAATTTTTTAACGGGGGCTGGAGTTAAATCATCATGAAGAATAAAATTTCAATTGTAAAAGGAAAAATTAAAACATGTAATCATAAAAACTGTACAGAAAAGCGCCAATTGGCGAAACAGTAAACCCGTTTGGCAAACCTACAGGCTGACGGGGAGAGAAGAATTTTCCCCGGCAGTCAAGGGGAACTACTTCAACAAATGTGTGCGTCTCTGTTTCGCCGAGATATGTGAACTTGTGTACTCGCATCTGTACTGTGCTCTGAATTTCTTAAGCCGTTATAATGTACCCGGCAACTGTTACTTTTCCTTATTAAATTTGATTATTAATTGTAACATGTCTATCTTAACTAAGATTTCGGCTTTCCTAGTTAATGTTAGGGATATTTTCGTATGCACGTGTTACTCACACGTACATCATTGGTGACCCTGTCCCTCGCTCCTTCTGTTTCGATCCCTAATGACTATCTGTCTCAATCTTTGTTAAAAAACTAAAAATATGCCTTATTTTGATGCCAATGCTCTTCCTTATGACTGATAAAGGCTCCACCCTATTCATTTCCTCCTCATTTTATCGTACGGATTACACGTGGTTTATCACACTTAAGGAGGATTTACAGGTATGTGGTCAAATTTTTTTAATTATCTGTGATTGGTCTTAATTATGTTTTTGTGATATGTTTTGCTCTAAAATTATAGTTTTAATTTAATTATTGATTGTTTAAAATTGATCTTTGAGTAATATTTGTGCTCACACTTTTATTGAGATATTGAATGTCTTCGTTATTTTATTCTAAATTGATACTGTTTTGATAAGGTATAGTGCAAAACATTAAGTTTACGATTTACGATATATTTATAATTGGCAACCATGCCAGGATCGGAAGGCCAAACCAACGAGGAATCGAATATGGCGGTTCAGGAGCCACAAATCTCACACGTGGCAGTTAAAATTCCCCCTTTATGGAAAAATAATGTTAAACTTTGGTTTATTCAAGTTGAAAGTAACTTTGCTTTAGCGAAGATTAGTAGCGATAGTACAAAATACAACCACGTGGTTTCTTCGATAGACCCTGAAACTCTTTCCGCAGTATCAGATATTTTATTTAATCCCCCAGCGACGGCTAAATATGATGCCCTTAAAGCTAGGTTAATAGGAGAATTCTCAGATTCGGAAAGCGAGCAAATACGCAGACTTATTTCTGAATTGCATTTAGGGGACGACAAACCATCTCACTTATTGAGAAAAATGAGAGAATTAGGTGGAAACTGTATAACTGACGAATTTTTAAAATCATTATGGCTGCAAAGGTTACCTTCCGAGGTGCATGCCATTTTATCAATAAGTTTGGAATCCTTAGACAATTTAGCAAAAATGGCTGATAAGATAGCTGAAGTGCGCACGCCAACGAACAACAGCGTGTTCGCGGTCCAGGCAGCTTCGGCCAGTTCCCCCAGAAACCCTAACGATTCTGGTGCCCCCCTCGAGGAGCTTAAGGCCTTAAGGAGTGAAATCTCTGCCCTAAGTAAACAAGTCGAGCGACTCTCCCGCGGAAACACGAGGAATAATTTCCCCCGGGATCAACATAACAAAGCACGTAGTTTTTCGCGTGGGCATTCCCGAGAGCGTGTGAACAATTATTGTTATTTTCATTCGCGATTCGGTAGTAATGCACGAAAATGTCGAGCACCTTGTTCCTTTTCTCAGAACACTACGGCCCAGGAAAACTAGTAGTAGCGGCTATCGATCGAAATTCATCGGCAGTCGCGCATTCATGTCGTTTACATGTTTACGATAACAGATTAAATTTAAACTTTTTGATTGATTCGGGCTCGGATGTTTCATATGTGACACCGACTTCTAAGTTTAGGAAAATGCATCCTGATTCGCTTCAATTATTTGCCGCGAATAATTCCAGAATTTCTACGTATGGAACAAAATTGTTAACTGTGAGTTTAGGACTTAGACGAAACTTTTCTTGGAAGTTTTTAATCACCGATGTACCAGTGCCTATAATAGGAGCCGACTTTTTAAGGCATTTTGATCTTTTAATCGATTTAAAACGAGGTAGGCTTATCGATAATACTACGAAATTAACTCGTATTGGTTCTCTTTCCGATTCTAAAAATTATTTTTCGGTAAAGTTAATATCTGGTGATTCACCATATCACAGAATCTTGAAAGACTTTCCTAAAGTACTGAAGTTAAAATCCGATTCGTGTAGAGTAAAACATAGTACGGTTCATTACATCGAAACATACGGTCCTCCTGTGCACAGTAAACCGCGTAGGTTAAGCCCTAAGTTATACGAAGCAGTAAAAAAAGAATTTCAATTTATGATAGATCAAGGTATTTGTAGACCATCAAAATCAGCATGGTCATCACCTCTTCATGTAGTTTCTAAAAGTTCGGGCGACATACGGCCAGTAGGAGACTACCGAAAACTAAACGCGTGCACCGAACCCGACAGATACCCTATCCCGCATTTACAAGACTTTAATAATACGCTTAGCGGAAAGACAATTTTTTCAAAAATTGATATCGTTCGGGCATATCATCATATACCAGTCCATCCAGATCATATACCGAAAACTGCAGTTTGCACCCCATTTGGTCTTTCGAATTTCCGTTTTTAAATTTCGGACTGTGCGGAGCAGCTCAAACCTTTCAAAGGTTTATGAACGAAATTCTTGGAGATCTAAAATTCGCCTACGTCTACTTAGATGATATTTTGATATTTAGTCATACGGAAGATGAGCATAAATCTCACCTACGTACTGTTTTTGAAAGATTAACTTCATATGGATTGACAATTAACGCTTCGAAATGTGTTTTCGGCGTTCCGGAAATATCTTTTTAGGCCATATAATCAATAAAGATGGTACCAAGCCTCTGACGAACAAAGTGGAACCGATACTTAACTACCCACTTCCTAAAACGGTAAAAGATTTGCAGAGATTTTTAGGATTTTTAAATTTTTACCGTCGATTTTTACCCAACGTAGCCCAGAATCAAATACATTTAACTTCGTATTTAAAAGGGGCTAAGAAAAATGATAAGACAATCCTGAATTTGTCTGAGGAAGCGCGGAGTGAATTTCAAAAGTGCAAACAGCTAATCGGTAATGCTGTTCTTTTGGCACACCCGAAGAAAGATGCCCAGTTGGTTTCACAGGTTGATGCGTCAGACTTCGCGATCGGTGGAACGCTATCACAAATAGTTGATAGAAATTTACAGCCTCTCGCATTTTTCTCACGAAAGCTTTCGCAGGCGGAAAGGAACTATAGTGCGTATGATCGAGAGCTATTGGCAGCTTATGCTGCTATTAGGCATTTTAAGCATATGTTGGAAGCACGGAACTTTTCTTTAATCACCGATCACAAACCGCTCACGTATGCATTCCGACAGCGTTTGGATAAGTGTTCACCTCGTCCGGCTAGGCAGTTAGACTTTATCTCACAATTCACCACTGAAATTCGCCATATAAAAGGTTCGGAGAATATCGCTGCCGACGTACTTTCGCGTATAGAAGCAATAAGCATGCCTAACCCTATCGACTATGAGGAAATCGCTAAAATGCAAGAAATCGACACAGAATTACAAACATTGCTTAAAGAGTCAAAAGTTCTACATCTCAAAAAAGTTACCTTACCGAATTGTAGCTTTTCGATATATTGCGATGTGTCAACAGGTAACGCCCGTCCTTACATTCCTCCGGCATTCCGTGAGAAAGTTTTTGCCACCTTGCACAATTTGTCTCACCCCGGCATTCGCGCATCAACAAAGTTAGTATGTTCACGGTTTGTTTGGTCTTCCATCCGCAAAGATTGCGCGAAATGGGCACGGCAGTGCATTCCGTGCCAGAAAGCAAAATTAAGCAGACATACTAGAACCCCGTTAATGAAGTTTCCAGACCAATCACAGAGGTTTGATCACGTCCACCTTGACCTTGTTGGTCCCCTACCTCCTTCTCAAAATAATTATTACTGTCTAACTATGATATATAGATTTACTAGATGGCCCGAAGCAGTACCCATACCAGACATAACAGCACGCACAGTAGCACAGGCTTTCTATGACCACTGGATTACTCGATTTGGTTGTCCGACTGTTATTACTACCGACCAAGGGCGACAGTTTGAAAGCGGCTTATTTCGAGCCCTTTCCCAATTATTGGGAATCAAGAGGATCAGGATGTCTCCGTACCACCCACAGGAACCCACCCACTCCGTACCACCCACCCAATGGAAATTAATTAATTTCTGGCTAATTGTCGTGTCGCAATGATTAAGAATTTAAGAAAGGAAAAAGGCATTTTCGCTATCCAAGAGCTAGTAGACAGTCTAAAGGCAGGAAAAAGGCCCATTTTTTTAGTAACAGTATAGTAACAGTATATGTCTGAAGACAATTAGCTTTTTACAATATATACAATTGAGTAATTACACTATATACAAATCTTTCAACTGACAGTCATCCAACTTATACCGCCTTCTCAGGTTTAGGAATAAATTATCATATTCCTATCAGTTAAATGATTTAGAGTGAGTATTTAACGCCTGCTCTTTTAAGGCAATGGTTGATAAATTGAAAGGGAATTAGATTATTTTTGAGAATTTTGATAAGGATCAAAATTTCGCGTTGTAAATCTATTGTATCTGTGCATATAGTTTTAATTCGTTGTATTTGATAAATTATAGTATTGTTAATTACTTTTTTGGATATGTTAGAGTTCCAATTTATTAATTTGTTAGTATTGAAATTGAAGTTTCTTGTTTTGTCAAAAAGTAAAATTTTTTGTAGTTAATGATTTGAAGATCTAGAAAGTCTATGCTATTTTGTGAATTATTAGTTTTATTAAGTTTAAGACAATTCGGATAAATGTCGGAGTTTTCAATTTTACTAAAATTATTAATTGTAATAAGGTCATCAATAAATCTGTAGGTGTGTTTGTAGTAATTTAACTCTTGTGGTTGTCCACAAAGGCATCCCTACCTTTAGGCAGATAGCCCTCGTGTGCTTTGTCATAATTAAATAATCCAATCCAATCAATTTTTGTTTAGATGGTACGCGTTAGACAAAAGGTTGAAAACTGCTGTTCTAACGTTTCACACAGGGCTTAATTTCTAAGATTAGGAGAGCCGAAGCCCTACCGTAGACCCTCAGGAAAGAGGAACAAGAATAAATAAATAAATAAAATAATTAATAAAATTGTTAATCATTAAAATAATTAATGATCAAAGTGATAAATAATAAAAGAAATATATTAAAATTTATTTCTTTGGTGATTTTAAATATAACTTAATCTAATAACTTTATTATTAGATAATAATTTAATCGAATAATTTATTATTCGATTAAATATACGAGGGCTATCCAGAAAGTAGATTACGTTTTGGAATAAAAAAATAAACAAAGTATAGGAAACAAATTTTATTATATACAGATGAAAGCCACACTCAAATACTACTTTTCTACATAGTCACCATACAAATTAAGGCATTTATCGTAGCGATGTACGAGCTTGGAAATTCCTTCGTCGAAAAATTCGGCCGCCTGCGCCTTCAACCACTTCGTTACCTCTTCTTGCAGCTGTGCGTCGTCATCAAAACGCTGCATAGCCAGCCACTTCTTCATTGCTGGGAATAGGTGGAAGTCGCTCGGTGCCAGGTCGGGACTGTACGGCGGATGAGGAAACAACTCCCACTTAAAAGATTCAAGAACTTTACGAGTGACATTTGCCGTGTGGGGCCGGGCGTTGTCGTGAATCAACAAGATCTTAGAGCTCAACATTCCTCTGAGCTTGTTTTGAATTGCTCTTCTGAGTTTTTGGAGAGTTTGGCAATACCTTTGAGAGTTTATTGTAGTGCCTCTTTCCAGGAAGTCCACCAAAATTACACCTTTTCTGTCCCAAAAAACAGTCGCCATCATCTTCCTTGCCGACATTGTTTGCATGCATTTCTTGGGTTTTTGGGGAGAACTTGTGTGCCCCCACTGCATTGATTGCAATTTCGTTTCACAGTTCACATGTTTCACCCATGTTTCGTCACCAGTAACGATGCGATCGAGTAAAGAGTCACCATCCTTATGGTAAGCGTCCAAAAAGTTCAACGCTGCAGCCATTCGCTGATTTTTGTGGTCCTCTGTCAAGATTTTTGGAATCCATCTTGCACAAAACTTGTGGTAACCAAGCTTTTCGCTGATGATTTCGTGCAACAAACTTCGCGAAATTTGTGGAAAACTCAAAGAAAGTTCCATTATTGTGAAATTTCGATTTTCACGGACTTTAGCATCGACTTTTTCGAGAAGTTCGGCGGTCACTATGCTGGGTCTCCCACTTCGATCTTCGTCGTGAACATTGGTTCGGCCATTTTGAAATCTTATGACCCACTGACGCACTCCACCTTCAGTGATAATGTTGTCCCCATACACTTCACGAAGCTGCCGATAGATTTCTATCGGTTTACAGTTTTTTGCAGTCAGAAACCTTATTACTGAGCGCACCTCGCGGGATTTTCAATTAACGCAGACATTTCAAACCGTCACAGTATCTGAACGGAGCACAGCACGAACCTCTCACTAGCACGGCTAGATGCAGACTGAGCTGCGCAACGCTCTGACCCCAAGATGGCCGCGCTAGCCCCGCCCCTAGCGGACACAGACGGAAACGTAATCTACTTCCTGGATGGCCCTCGTACTATATATTAGATTATTAGTCCAAAGGGGCTTTGTCTCTGAAAGACTATTGTTTTCGTTTGCGCTTTTGTGTCGAATCACTCTGAATGCCCGCTTCACTTTTCAAACTGTAGTCACCTAATATTATCGCCCTGTATTATATTTGAAGAAATTAAATAATGAAGAATCTGCATAAATGTAAGTATGTGTTTCGCATTGTGATAAAAGAACGATACCTAGAGCCATCCAATTTTGAATGACGTAATCCTACTGCGAATATGGGCATCTGAAAGCACAGATTTGAAATTTGTTTCATTATCGATTTCATATTTTGTAAAACTTTAACGAATTTTTGATTTACAAACTCTACGATTTCAAAGCGAGCTATGGCAACGTTGTACAGAAAAAACATTTTTATCTCCAGCGCGTGAGACTGTGTCTCGGAAACAAAGATATGTTCAATTTAAAATTATTTTGCGATATTTATCTTGAACTGAATTTTATGGTTTAAGTGCAAAGAACAGGATATTAAATAAGTAAAGGTAACACACAAAATGTTTAAAAAAACGCCTCTTTGGACGTACTTTAGAATCTGAAACCTTTCAGATTTTCTTTTTTGTCTTTTTTTTTAAATTTATCTCTAATTTTAATAAATCTAATAAGTAATTTTTAATATAATTTTATTGCTTAAAATAAAATTTTCGATATCAAATTTCCACTGAAATTGTTGTTCAGTTCCATAGAAGAAGTACCGAAGCCTTCTTTTTTAGGGCTCCGGCTAGCATTATTATTTATCCTAAAAACTAAGAAGTACCGGAACCCGGTACTTAATAGCCGAATTCCGGTAATTAAGTACCAGAACCCGTGCAATTTAAGCTCTGATTTCGCAACAATATAAAGGTATGTGAGACAGCGGCCAGCCGCTACCCGACTTTTTTCGTATCCTCTAAAGAAGCGGCCTACCAGCGGCCGAGCGGTAAAGTCGCTGACACTGGTAGTTCGGTCCGAGGTTCGAATCCCGCGAACGGGCTGGCTGCATGGGTGTTTTCGTGGTTTTTACCCATGTGTAACGTGTATACGAGCCAGTTTTCCTTAGAACGTCCTCCACGAAGGTATCCCTGCCCTTAGGCAGATAGCCCTAGTGTGCTTTGCCATAATTAATTACACCACCACCACCTCTAAAGAAGCAAACAGCGTTGCCATGTATTACAACATACCTTGAAATTTGTTAGACAGTTCCAAGAATTAATGGCAAAATGCAAAAACGGCAAAAATTACGGAAAAAGAACACTCAAATCCTTGAAGAGAACAGGAAAGATAAACAATAATTATATGTACTGTACGTAATATTTGCTCTGTTTGGCCAAGAAATATCTTAAAAAGGTTGTCGAGTTATACGGAATGTCTGGATATGGGGAGTCATGTTTGCGGGATTTAATTTTAATTAGATTTATACGCATTTTCGCAATCCATTTTGTTATCACACATTTAGAACATGGGTGTCTAAAGTACGCAAATTGTGAAAGTATTTAAATTTTTATTAAAAAAATAAATGTTTGAACTCGATTCGTTGGCATTTATTTTAAAATAAAAATTTAAATAAAAACATCTTAGTATGTCATGTTGATATGCAAAGTGACATTCAACTGAAAGAAAAATTTGAAATTTTTTTTTTACTGGAGTTTTATAAAGATTACCTACCCCGCGATAAATATCCTAATTTTAACAATCATGCTTTATTAATGTCTTCACTTATATTCGTGAACAATTATTTTCAAGAATGAAGTATACAAATATAGAACAAAGATCACTGACAAACATCCTGAAAATGCATTAAGAATTGCTATCTCGTCTATTGAACCCGATATCGATTTGCTTGTTCAACAAAAGCAAATTCAACCATCTTCATTAATTCGAACTTTTTCCATTTGTATGAAATCCGAACTAAATGAAATGAAACTTTTACTAATTAATAATAACATAAATATCTAATTCAAATATTAATAAATTAATAATAAAAAGAAATTAATTTATTTTAATAAAACAACATAGAGCTAATTTTTATTTCAATTTGTTAAAAATATTGTACGTGTGGCCCAGCAAATTTTTCTTTCTTTGCAATGCGGCCTCGCAAATTTTTATCCTTTACAAAGTGGCCCTCAAACGGTCCTAGTTTAGATACCCATGATTTAGAACAAGGAAGAGAAATTGAGCCATGTGGATTTATGTGTCGTCGACATTGTACCAAAAATCAAGAATATTTAAAAATGTTTGCTTCAAGAGACTGAAAACCGAACAAGTTATCGTTCCTAGAAAAAATATCTCTTCTAATACTATCACAAAATATGCGTGTTCCCTTCTGATACAATGCGAAGCATTGAAAATAATACAAGAAATGCGTTTAAGTGAAAATAGTAAAAGTACAGATTAGGCGACTTTGGCGTGATGTTGGCGAAGTACACTGCGCAAAAACACAAAATGGGACACTTCCCGTATCTGCCGTTCTACTGAGCCGATTAATAAAATTCAAATTGCGTTTTTCATGTCTCGAAAGCGCGACTTAGGATACGTACAGTGGGTACAAAAAGTATTTGCACACATACATTTTTGTTCACAATTTATAAGAAAATGCATTAAGAAATACAAAAATTGGCATTTAAAAATAGAATAAGCTTATTTATATAAATTAATTAAAAAATACAATAATATTAATAAAAAAACATTTTTTGCAACAATATTAAAATAGCTTATGTCAAAAAAGTATTTGCACACTCAACTCAACTTTAGCAAATTTGCATTTTTATGCTATTATTTGACAGTCATCCCGCAGTAAATAACGTACGTAAGACGACTAGGTGTTGTCGAAACGTTATCAGTTGATTGTCGATTCAAATTGTAATGGCACCTAAGAAATCTGAATTGCCGATTTCGTTGCGAGAAAAAATTGTGTCTCTACGTGAAAATGGCCTAAGTTATCGAGAAATAGGTAAAAAAGTAAATGTTTGCGTCTCTACTGTTCGGTATATTATAAAACGTTATAAAGAAAGAGGATCTACATCAAATAACTTGCGCTCTGGACGCCCAAAGAAATTTTCACTAGAATGAAGCGAAAATTCATAAGAGAAGCATCAAAAAGTCCATTTGTTAGTGCAATTACTTTAGCCAATGATGTCGCTTCAACATCTGGAGTTCAAACCTGTGCCCAAAGTGTTCGAAATGTCCTGCATGAAGCACACATTTATGGGAGATCACCAAGGAAAAAAAAACCTCTCATAACTGAACGAAATAGTCTGAAGAGACTTGAATTCGCTAAGGAATATAACAATAAGCCAATTCATTTCTGGAAAAATGTCATATTCTCCGACGAGAGTAGGTTCAATATCTTTAAATCAGATGGCAGGAAAATAATTTGGAGAAAACCTTGTACTGCTTTTCATACCCAAAATGTGTTACCTACAGTTAAACATGGAGGAGGTTATGTTATGATTTGGGGGTGCATGGCTAGCAAAGGAGTTGGTAATTTGTGTTTTATTGATGGGAATATGATAGCTCGAACCTATATTGATGTGTTGCGAGATAATTTGCCACAAAGTGCAATAAAATTGGTATCAGTAATTCGTACTATTTTCAGCAAGACAATGATCCCAAGAACACTGCCGGTATAACACGTATGTGGTTGCTTTATAATGTACCCAGAAAACTTGCCACTTCACCACAATCACCAGACTTAATTCCTTTTAAAATTTGTGGAATTCTTTGGATTTAAAAATAAGAAAAAGGAAGATTTCAAGCAAATCTGCTCTTAAGCCCTTATTGAAGAGTGGTCGAATACTGACCCTACTGTTACAGAAAATTTAATTAAATCAATGCCAGCAAGATTACAAGCAGTAATAGATGCTAAAGGAATGCATACTAAATATTAGTTATTTGAAATTTGCTTATATATTTTATTTCTTTTGTATTCATGCAGGTGTGCAAATATTTTTTGATATGAGATATTTTAATTTTGTTACAAAAAAGCATTGTTATTTATATTATTGTAATTTTTCTGTTTGTTTCGGATGATTAAACTTATTCTGATTTGGAAATACCAATTTTTTTATTTCTTAATGCTTCTTTTTATGAATTGCAAACAAAAATGTAGGTGTGCAAATACTTTTTTTTTACCCACAGTATGTTACTTCTTTCCATATTTCGATTCTACGACTCAAATGATGCCAGATTGCCAAGTTTTGTAAAAACTCGCACGGGAATTTTTAAAAAATTCGCTCTCAAAATTTTAGCTCCTCCATGTTAATTGAATTTAATATATATATTTATTAATATCTCTTTTTTATTAAACTTTTTGTATTTTTCCTTCCACATTTCGAAATTTAAGTTCATTCCAAATCAAATTCACCCATTTTTTATGATTTATTTGTTAATTTGTATTTTTAAACAAATTTTATCAATTTTTCGAAACAAATTTTGAATTCTGACCTATAAAATTTTTACCATCATCTTAAAGTAGTTGTATTTCTAAGCATATCTACGAAAATTCGAGTTTTTTTTATCCAGAATTTCCTAAGATATACGTGAATTTACACATTGGGGCGTTTTGAAATTTGGCATATTTGCTATAAGGGATAATAACGCCAAATCTCATTTACGCACTTTGTTAAAATTAGTTGAAAGTAAGAACGATGACGTTTTCCCGCTCCTGTATAATTAAAAAAAAGGAACGGAAAATAGATTGCAATAAATTAAGAAGTACTTACGTATTATCGCAACCAGGCCAAAATTCGCATAAATTGCCAAATTTGGCTACCCTACTTACGGCACCCCTACGTGTTATACGTAGTTTTGTAAAAAGAGCATGTGGAAATTCACAAAATTTTCCTGCATTTTCGTGCAAATTTTTGTAATTTATGAGAAAATAGCAGTGTACATGGATAAAGTCAACAGTGTGCGCAGTGCCATTTTTGTGCAATTCTGGGATGTTTTTTTAAGTAAAAATAAGTCGACGTGTACATGGTTATGGCGAATACGGTTTTCAATCAGTGCTAAAAGCAATAGCCAAAAGATTTCCGCCGAAAAAATAATTCTGCAACTTATTCAAATTCGAAACCGGAGGGGTTTAATTGCTATTTTATATTTTAAAACAAAATAATATAAAAAACTGTATTAAAAATTATCTGTAATTAATAAATGTACATTTTCTTTCTATTCATACTTTTTTACTCAAACTTACAAATAGCGCCAACCTGGTTGCGATAATACGTAAGTACCAATTAAGAAGTTCGCTGAGTGAATTAATCTTGGCTCAAACTGGGAAAAAAAAAAAAAAAAAAAAAAAAAATGCTCTAAGGTGGATTTTTGAAATTTCTCCATAAATTTTTCACCAAAAATTAGAAAATTTAATATTAACTCGTAGAATAAATTAGAAAATTTAATATTAACTCGTAGAATCGAAATATAGAGGGGAAAAAAATTGGTACGTTATTTCAGAAAAAGTCCGATTTTGTGTCAAAATGCTTATGTTAGAGCAATGCTATATATAACTCTAATACATATCCTAAGTCGCGCTTTCGAGACATGAAAAACGCAAGTTGAATTTTGTCAATCGGCCCAGTAGAACAAGGTATAAAGAACTCCCCCCCCCCCGCTTTTCGCGCAGTGTAAAAACGTATGCATGTCTGTGTATACACGCACACATACAGGCACCTACATACAGTTAGTCACGAAAGTCTGCATACAGACTAAATTTTAAATTAAAAAAACACTTAAAGCATAGAAAAATGTATTTTAATCATTGCATTTTTTTTCTTCTATTATCTAAAATTGTAAGCTTAAATAAAAAGTAAATAATATCAGTGTAATACTTTTTACATTTTTTCAAAAATATATTTTGTCAAAAAAACTCAGAAATTCCCTCCAGTTAAATCTGCGTACACTTTAAAAAAAAAGCAAAATATAAGTTTTTTACATTACTTCAATACTTTGTAGGATATCCTTTATTCTTCAAAACAGCTTGCAGACGTCTGGGCATTGACTGAACTAGTTTTTCAGTGTCATCCGACGTAAATTTCGCCCATTCTTCCTGCAATTTACTAATTAGCTTATTTCGCGACGTAATATTGTGTTTTCGAATTCATTTCTCCAATTTTGCCCACAAATATTCGATTGGATTGAGGTCTGGTGACTGTGGTGGAGTACGCAACTGTTTTGGAGTGTGATAGAGGAGATATTCCTTCACAATTTTAGCTGTATGTTTCGGGTCGTTGTCTTGTTGGAAAATAAAGGTATTAGAAAGGTTTAAATTTCGGGCACTGTCTCGTAGATTTTTCTTCAGAATATCCAGATAAACATACTTATCCATGACTTCATCAATAATGTGAAAATTTCCTACTCCTTTCGACGACATACACCACCATACTACCACACCGCCAACTCCATGTTTGACAGTTGGATTTAAATTTCTCAGATTCAGTTCTGTTCCTGGTTTTCTCCATACAATAGGGTGGTCATTAACTTTAAATATTGTAAATTTACTTTCATCTGACCAAATTACATTGTTCCAGAAGTCCTGCGAAGAGTTTAAATATGTTTTGGCAAAAGCAATTCTTTTCTTTCTATTTGTCTCGGAAATGTATGGCTTAGACCTAGGTTTGCGTCTATGATATTTGGACTTTCGCAGCACTTTTCGTACAGTTTCAGTAGAAATTTCCTTGTTGCTAGTTAAAAAAATGTCTTTTGCAATGCTTGCAGAAGAAAGTTTAGGATTTTGTTTAATTCGTAAAAGAATTTTTCTTTCTTCTCTCTGCGTTAGCTTCTTCGGTCTCCCACATCTTGGTTTTACAGCAAGACTACCAGTGTCAAGATAGTTTTGAATAACTCTTTGCACACTAGAAAATGGTTTTCTAATGGTTTTACCAATATAACGAAGAGTTTTACCTTCAGCTCTCAATTTGATAATTAGTTGTCTCGTAACTAAAGGAATTTCTTTATTGGTTGTCATTTTCGTCAAAGAAAATAGAAATAGCAACTTCCAATCAACGTGAAATTTGCTTCGGAAGTCAATGACCTTCAAAGTGTAACCTTCTTTGCATTCTCAAGTTTGAAGTTTAAAAGTTAGATAAGAAATCCCCTGCCTCCTTCGCGTTGTACGCAAACTTTATAGGCTTTAATTCCTGGCCACTTATCTTTTAAAAATTAGTGTGCATAAATTATTAGATATGAAAATATTACAGTTAAATAATTTCAAAGTCCCTTATTGAAACTAAATATTTAAAAAATAAAACTTTAAGAAACTACCCTTTTCGCACCTTAAAATTTGGATTTGATATTACTTTTCTTGATGTACGCAGACTTTATTGACTAACTGTAAGTCCGCACATACATATACACATATAAGCACATACATAGTATGTATGCCTCTTAAAGAGGAGAATGAAATTCCGACTTTTCCAGATTTTCCAGGTGTGTTTTGAGAAAATTCCAGTCTATTCGCATAGTGCGTGTTGGCTGCGCTGAGAAGTAAATTAATTATAGTACCATTTGTAAACACAAAAGTTTGTCAATTGCATCAGAGGCATTATATAATAAAATCCTGAAAGAATTACTATTATAGCTATAATAGGAGCTGTTTTCTCCACTGAAGATTGAGATTAGAATCTGCCCGATCTGGATTAAAAAACGAGTTTTTTTGCAGACATTTTGCAGCTAAACGAAATAAATAAATCTATTTAATGATATTTTAAAATAAATTCAGGTATTTTATATTTATTTAGCAGCATACATAAACAAAAATATGTGCATTAAATTTCGTGATAGTATGTCATCATACTGCTAGATTTAGTTTCAGAATTATGCCAGAGAAATTTGCCTAAATTTGAAAGTATTGTTAACTAATAATAAATAAATTTAGAGGATTTAAACATTAAATGCTATAAATAACATTAAAATGAAGTTAATTACTTAAAAATTGAATTACCATAATCAATGATATTTTGGCGAATATAGTCAGATTAAACGATTACTATTTTTACTGACTGATTACGATTTTTTATTTTACTGCAAAATGAAAAATAAGGCATTTATTAAAATGAAAAAAAAAAAAAAAGTTTAAAAGATTTTGCGATAAAATCCTAGTCTTTGCTACGGCCTTGGTAGAATTTTGAAAACTGCCGCCAACACCAAAATGACCGGTTTACTGCCCAACATCTTCTTAAACAGAGACTAAGAGACAGAAAAGGGTAACTGTTGTTACTGCTCATCATAATATCACCAAATCCTGTGTGTACCGTACATGGAGGTTAGAATAAACTAAATATGTATTGTTAAGATAAAAAAAAACTTCTCTGCAACAGAAATGGCTCCGTCTCAACGTTGATGGAAACAGCTCCGTATGCGCGAAATATCTGTCGCCGGAGCTCGCGAAATTCAAAGGTCAAGTTTATCAAGAGTATATAAAACGAATATCATTTTAAATTTCCTTTAAAGGAAAAGAAAATAATTTTTGTGCGAGTAAATTAATTAATAAATTAGCTATTTTGAGCAAAAAAAAAGTACGAAAATCCGAGTATAAATTATCACGAAAGTCTAAGAACATCGCGGAAAGGGAAATTCTGGCCGTCAGGTTCCGTCGCCAAATCCCCTTGGCATTCTTTGCCCTTGGCGAGTTTTTCCCTCCGCTTTCTACCGACACTCTAGCAAACTGATTTACATTACGTCTATGGAACCTTTCTTTCTTTACATAGACATTCTTACATTAGATCAGAGTCCATGGTACCGTATATTAGGATTAAACCGATTTTGTTGCATACGAGAATGGAAAGGTATTTTCTTCAGTTCAACATAATCTGCACAAGCGAGTCTTTAGGATTCTCGCGGTTCGAAAATTTGCTTTGCCTTTCTAAAAGACAATGCGAAAATTGGCTCTACGCCAGCTGGCCGAATGACACTCATCCGATACATAAGTCGCCAACAAAGTGATCGTTTCCAACATTGGCGCAAAACTCGCTTTTTGGAGGATCACCGTATGACATAGCAAGCCCCGGCACTGCGACCTGCATCACAGCCAGCACCACCGGCCCAGGCTCTAGCCCCAACTCCTGAGGACTGCAGCTGTACCGACACTCTCCGTTGAGTATTCCAGATCTCATCTGAGTTCGGAATCGACCACAAAACCTTACTACAAGCCTTCAGAAATGCCCTGCCTCAGCTACGGACAGTCTCCACCGGACCTGAGCGAGCATTTTTTATCTACGAGGCCTACGTTGGACTCCTCAACTAAACCAGCACGTTCAACGATCCAAATAGAGATGAAGAGCTACTGATTTCGTTCTGGAATGCCAACGGAATAAAGAACAAGATCCACGAAGTCCGGGATTTTATTAATGAGCACCACATGGACCTCTTCCTCGTACAGGATTGTACATCTGGTTGAGGGACTTAGCGCGAACATCGCGAATTATGTTATGCTACCGAAAAGATAGAGAGGTATGCATCAGTGACACTGTTCGTGCTAGTGGCGGTACTAGCATATATGTAAAACGCTCATTAAAGCATTCTAGAATACCCACGCCACCACTGGAGGCCCTAGAAGCGACAATTATTCAAATTCATATTCAAAATTCCCCCCCCCCCAATAGCAGTAGCGTCCTGCTATATGCCTCCGAGACAGGGACCTGCCTTTCTCTCTGATCTCAGAAAATTAAGTGGTGTAGCAAATAACCTGATTATCGCAGGAGACTTAAATGCCCGTCATAGAAGTTGGGATTGTGTCAATGCCAACAACTATGGCGATAAACTCAAAATTTGGGCTCAGGACGCCCGTACCCAAATTATAGCGCCGAACTCACCTACCCATTACCAGTTTCCTGGGGGGTTAGGTGCTCCTTCCATTATTGATTTGGCTTTATTTAAAAATATTCCATTAGATTATTCGATCAAAGTGATTCCGGAATTGTCCTCTGACCATTATCCGGTTCACCTCACCCTTAAAACTACCAAAATCAATCAAAATTTACCGGCGCAAGTCTCGACTAACTGGGACAACTTTCGGTATGTTTTGGAAAATGGTATTCTCCCCCCCTATCAAAATTAACGATAATCAGGAGGTTGACTTAGCCATTGACAGGCTCAACCAAACCCTGGGAAGTGCGTTCACGGCTGCTTCCAAACCCAAATTCAGGCCTAATCACTATAAATTACCTGACTTCATTAAGGATAAAATCAAAATTAAAAACCGTCTTCGCAGAGATTGGCAAAACATACTTTTAGAATCCTTTCGACTACAACTGCGAAGAATCCAGAATGAGATCAAGTCTGACATTAAAAAGTACGCAGATGATAAATACTCAAATTATCTTAAGTCCTTAAAGACTTCTGACAATAGCCTTTGGGTTGCTAGCGCACGGCTTCGCAAACCTAAACATGACATTCCCCCCCTAATGAGCACGGTCAATGACCGGATGGCATTAACAGATACTGAGAAGGCTGAACGCATAGCGGACAGTCTTCAAACACAATTCTCATTAAACACTGGACTCATGTTCGATACCTGTGCAACGCACACGCATGAAGTCCAACACCAAGTTGAAGAATTTCTCTCCTCAGATACACATTCTGAGGAACCCATTACCACAACCATGACTGAGATTTCTGCAATTGTCAAAAATCTCACCCCTGCAAAAGCACCTGGCCTTGATAGGATTTCTAATCGCATGATTAAAAATTTGCCTATTAAATTCATATTTTACCTAGCAGTTTTGATTAACTCAATGCTAAGGTTAAAATATTATCCTAATAGCTGGAAGAATGCTTTAGTCATTCCTATTCTAAAACCTGGTATGGACCCAAAGTCCCTCAAAATTACAGACCGATCAGCCTCCTGTCTTCACTTAGTAAAATCTACGAAGCTATACTGCTTAGATACCTGAATGATTTCTGCCGAAACCGAAATATTATTATTCCTCAACAATTCGGTTTTCGCGCAAAACACTCAACTCAGACCCAGCTACTGAGGGTAGTAGAAATCATTCACACAGGATCTCGCAGTGGAAAGCCTACAACTATAGTCTATTTAGACGTAGCAAAGGCTTTCGACAGGTGTTGGCATATCGGAATTTTATTCAAGCTCATGCGACTTGAAATTTCGGCTGATTTCGTGCACATAATGCACTCTTACCTCAATAATCGTACCTTTTCTGTCAAAGTTAAATATTCTGTTTCTTCTCCTCGGCCTATCCTGGCGGGGGTGCCTCAGGGAGGAATTCTTAGCGCTACGCTCTTCAACTTGTATGTAAATGACATACCACAATCACCAAGTGTCGATCTAGCCCTTTGTGCGGACGACACAGCCATCATTTCTCAGCAGCCAACACTTAACGCCACTCTCAATCACCTTCAACTTTATTTAACAGACTTGGAGTCCTGGCTCATTACCTGGAAAATCAAAATTAACGTCGCAAAAAGTGCCGCCACCGTTTTCTTTTCCAGAAAGAGGAACGTCCATAGTCAACTCCAACCACTCAGGTTATTTGAAGAGGAGATACCCTGGGTGGATTCCTATAAATATCTGGGAGTTTATCTAGATGCGAAGCTGCTCTGGAGTACCCATATCAACTATACAATAGCCAAAGCAAGAACTGTCAGAACCCAACTAATGTCACTTATCAACCGAACCAGCAACCTCTCTCTCAGCAACAAGATCCTCCTTTATCGCAGTACCATCCTTCCCATCCTCACCTATGCAGCTATCATCTGGTCAACCGCAGCCAACAGCCACCTAAAGAAACTCCAAGTATTCCAGAGCGTCACGCTTCGCATACTCACCAATGCTCATTATTTCGTCCGGAATGAAGTGCTCCATAACGATCTCAAAATTTTACCCCTAGATGCCTTTTTTCGGCAAAATTCGGCCAAGTTTTTCAATAGACTTTCTCAGATTGAAAACCCAGTCTTGCATTCACTTCCTGCCTATAATCCAGCAGAGCCCAGCTCTGCTAAGCGACCTAAGAGCGTTCTTGATAGAACATTTAACATCTTTCCTAGGAAGCCAAAGCGGAGGTGCTTGCTTGACTAGGAATTCTTTCTAATCTTAAACTTTAAACTTTAACCAGCACTTCATGGGCCTAACCCGGCGACCCTTAACTAACTCTCCTTTTTACATCACTGCCCGCCGGATCTAATCTGGCCTCGTTCATCGCGACCTACACCTGTACCACTAAACATGACCTCCCCCCATTTATCAGGACCTCACCTTTTCATTTTTCACGGACCAGACTTATAGCATTAAAGTTAACTTTAAAAATAAGCAATATTAAACATCAACTTATTAAACTAATTTAACTTCTAGTAAAATTTCGTTAAATTTGAGACTTAAATAATCCTGCAATAAATTATCTTTAATTTAATCATTCCTGCAGACCACCTTTTACTTAAATTTAAGTTCCAATTCCTTATTTTTTCACAGGTATTACAAGCTTGCATTTCATCACTTCACGACCCTTTTCCATAATTAAATTTAATATAATTTCTCTTTTTAATCCTTCCTTTATTTTCCCTGCTTTCCTTCTTTTGCTCAATACCAGTCTCTTTAAATCCTCTTCTAAAAATTTCTCCGTCTTTTTCGCAGTTAACTTTCTTCACGGTTCTCTTCCGCTCGAAAAGTTGCTCCCATTCTCTACTCGCCACGGGCGGTCGGAGAACTTTTCGCCTTCCTGAATAGGCTATCCCCTCCCTCCTCTTCGCATGGAGGTAGGAAGTTCCTTTCCTACCTCCATGCCTCTTCGCTCCTTCTTCCCTGGATTCCAGTTTAGTCGCAAGACTCTTCCCCCCCCGCTCATCCCCAAGGCATCAGCCATCACTGCGGCTGTCCGTATTACCTAATATTACCTTTCCCAAGCCCTGGAACAACATGTTTCCCGGCTGTTCTCTTCCAACCTTTCCGATTCCATTAATGCAATGCGTTCTGGAATTCGCCTCAATCAACACCTCTCTCTCTTTCAATCTTGGATTACAAGTTGAAAGCAGAGAGAATTACTCGTCCCTTGCGCGGACTCCTTATTCATTTCTTTCATAGTAAACCCTTAACGGTTTGTTCATTTTTCTTCAGCCATTGCTTTTTCTTATTCAACTCAGTTTTCCTTATCGAAGTTGTGGAGGTAATTGCATTAAGTTGCGAAGGTACTCCGGAAGTCAAACGCCTTGGGCCTTGGGCCGTATGACATTCCCTGACTTTTCCCGATTTTGACTAAAATATTTAAATTCCCTGACTTTTCCCCGACTTTTTTGGTCAATTTTCGAATGCCCTGACTTTTTCCGGTTTTCCCGATTTTGCAGGTAGCGTGGCAACTCTAACATATATACGTCCATACATACATACATACATAGTATGTATGGACGTATATATGTTACATACACACACATACATTTCTGAATACATACATTTCTTACATGCATACATACACACACATACATACATTTCTGAATCCAGTCCCGATAACAGAAGAGTGCCGTTATTGTTTGATATTTTAACACTTTTATCAGTATTTTTAATTAATATTCCTGTACACCTGAAAAAAAAAATTCTCAGAATTTAAAATTTGAGTTTCCCTTGAAGATTTACTACGCTGGAAGAGCATAATCTGCAGAAAACTCTGGTCAGTGATGGTATCAGCGGAAAACTAGTGATGCACCTCCTTTTACGTCAGAAGCAGCGAATCTTCTGTAAAAACTAACTACGTCGGGAAAAACAAAGCTTATGTGGGTCCAAGCTTTGTGTTTCCCAACCTCGGAAGTGAATAATTTATGAGGTGGGGTGAATTTCTCTTTCGGTCAAGAAGAGCAATTTTAACTAAGGATAAGAAACAACTGCAGGATAAAAAATACAGTAAGACCCCGCTTAACGCGGGGGATACGTTCCATCAAAGTAGAGCGTAATGCGAAACAACGCTAAACGAGGCTATCTTTACATGTAAATATTGGGGTTAGGGGAAGATGGCTAGGAAATTGGTTAGGTATTAAATTTAAAAAGTATGTTTTTTTTTAATAAAAATAAAACCAAACATTTATTTCTTAAAGCCCAAATTAATACCACATTATTATTTCTTGCAAAAATAAAAACAAAATATAAATAACAAAACGAATATTCTTAAAAAAAAACAAATAAAATTCTTAGTCAGTCATATTTAGTTAGCCTTCCGCGTTTTCAGTGTTCTGCCTTTTTGTGACAAAAGCATCTAATGTTGTTTGCTTTTTTCTTTTGCGTTGTTCTCTTAAAAGTTCTTCATAAACGGATAGAGCATCTCTAACACCACGCCTTACTTTTGAGCTCCTGTCAAAATTCGGATCATTTTCAATGAATTGATCCATTATTTCAGTTATGGTAGACAAACTCCTTTTTACAAACGCCATCGAAAGTTCTTTTTGCTCTTCTTCTGAATCACTGCTGTCAACATTTTTGTTTTCTTCTTGTGCAGTTAATTCCTTGAGCTCATCATTAGAAAGACTAGCCGCTGCTTCTTGAATTATTTCTACGACATCTTCCACATTTACCCCTTCAAAACCGGTTTGCTTCGTTAATTTCACTATCTCTTCCACTATTTCATCCACATCGACAGAGTGTCCAACGTCATCGCTCTTACTTAAATCCGGCCAAATATTCTTCCATACTCCTTTCAAAGATCTTTCTGTTACCTCATTCCAAGAAAGGCCTATGTTTTCTACAGCATCCACGATGTTGTAGTTTTTCCAAAATTCTCTTATGGACTGGTTCTCTTCTCCGTCTGTTTTTTCAAACATTTGCTTAAAGGTTCGCCGCAAGTAATAAGCCTTAAAATTTGATATAACGCCTTGGTCCATTGGTTGAATTAAGGCAGTTGTGTTAAGCGGCAAGAAAACCACTTCGACTGGAATGCATGTTGTTAAGTCTGATAAATTTGTTGGGTGGCTTGGAGCATTATCAATTAACAGAAGTGCTTTTTGTTCAAGTTTTTTAATTTTGCAATAACGTTTAACAGACGGGCAGAAATGTTCAGTGAACCAATCCTGGAAAATTTTCGCAGTTATCCATGATTTTTTATTAGACTCCCAAATTACAAGTAAAGTTGATTTAGATATGCCTTTCATCGCTCTTGGGTTTTATGAATGGTAAATTAGTAATGGTTTTAATTTAAAATCTCCGCTTGCGTTACCACCTAGTAGAAGGGTTAAGCGATCTTTTGCAGCTTTAAATCCTGGTGCCCGTTTCTCTTCACGGGATAGAAATGTTCGTTTCGGCATTCTTTTCCAAAACAAGCCTGTTTCATCAACATTAAAAACCAATTCTGGAGGATAGTTTCCTTCTTCAATTATTTTTTTTTTAATATCGCTGGAAATTCAGCCGCCGCTTTTGTATCACCACTTGCTGCTTCTCCTGTAATCTTTATGTTGTGAAGGTTATTTCGATGTTTAAATCTATTAAACCATCTTCGACTAGCAACGAAAGTTTCACTTTTGTCAATTGTCTCAGCCTGAATGTAATAAAAAATTCTTCTAGCTTTTTCCATTATGATAGATTGGCTTAATGGCATATTGCGGTCAATTTCGTCGTCAATCCATATAAACAGTCGTTTTTCCATTTCCTCTATGATATTATTTCTAGAACGGGTAATTTTAGTTGCAGAGCTTGACGTAGTTGCAGTTGCCGATGACAGTATTTTTTCTTTATTCTTCATGATGGTCCTTATTGTTGAAGTTGGCAAATTCAATGAAGCACTAATTAGAGTTTGACGTTCACCAGAATCTAATCTTCTAATCACTTCCATTTTAGTTTTGAGTGAAATGCTTTTTCTGGTTGCTTTCTTTTCTTTTTCATTATCACCCATAGTAAAAAACTAAAGATCAAAATATTTGACACTGTAATATAGTATTAAATATGTAAATTAATACTTACAATAATGTCAACAAATGTTTTCAATAATAAAAATATGTCTGTACAATACCGCACCAAACAAGAAATACAAGTACACTCTTTCGGATATGTATTTGAAACCTATCGCTGCATAATATTTCGGGGAATCCCCTTATGCTGCGAGCGATTTCGTGGAATCCCCGGGTTGAAATAAAAGAGCGCTAAACCGAAACAGCGCTAAACGAAACAGCGTTAAGCGGGGTCTTACTGTGTATATATATATATATATATATATTATTTTTTATTTTTTCTTTTCTTTCCCTGTACAACGTTGCCATTGCTCGCTTTGAAATCGTAGAGTTTGTTAATCAAATTCGTAAAAGTTTTACAAAATATGAAATCGATAATGAAACAAATTTCAAATCTGGGCTTTCAGATGTCCATATTCGCAGTAGGATTACGTCATTCAAACTGGATGGCCCTAGGTCTCGTTGTTTTATCACAATGCGAAAAACATACTTATATTTATGCAGATTCTTCATTATTTAGTTTCTTCAAATATAATGCAGGTCTCTAACATTTGGTGGCAACAGTTTGAAAAGTGAAACGGACATTTATAGTTATCCAACGCAAAATCGCAAAGCGAAAACAATAGTTCTTCAGGGACAAAGCCCCTATGGGCTAATTGTCTCCAGCGCGCGAGACTGTATATCGGAAATTCTAAAGATAGGCTCATTTTAAAAATTATTTTGCGATAGTGCCGTTGAATTGAATTTTATGGTTAAGTGCGAAGAATATGATATTTAATAAATAAAGGTAACACACAAAACGTTAAAAAAAAACGGCTGTGTGGCCGTAATGTAAAATCTGAATTTTTTATTACAGTCTCTCTTTCTTACGGAATTAAAAATCTGATGTGTACACCATGACTTCCTTGTATTGGAATATTAAATTATACGCATTTTTTCTTGCATTTCATTTAAACTTATTGGATTGAATTAAATCTACTTCGCCGACAGCGCATAAACCACAATAGAATAAATGCATTCTTTAAAATTAACTCTAGTATTTGTTTACCATAGCGACACTCTGGCGCTAGGTTCACTTAACAGTATTAATAATTATATAACAGTTAACTTATATAATAATTTTATAACGGAAACTAAGTTAACTGTTATATAATCCAATAATTATATAACAGTTAACTCATATATTTCGTTCATATTATAACTCATAATGCACAAAATTTATATCATTTAAAGAATAGAATTATCTAATCGTTGCCACATGTTCTATTCAAATACTATAATAAAGCTAGAATGATGTATAAAAGAAATTAAGCAAAAAAAAAAAAAAAAAAAGAAATAGTTTTTCACAGACGATTGAGTGTTTCTCATTTAATTAATTCAGTTCTCACTTCGCGAGAAGGCAAAAATACATAAAAACTCAAAATATCTATATTAAAAATTACGAAGTAAATTTTAAACGCTTATTTCCTCGAAAAATTCCAGAAAGAATTAAGCATGATTTAATTAGCAATAATAAATGAATGCGTTATCTTTGTTGTTGCGAAGCTAAGTTTCTCTAGATTGGCAACAAATCCACTAGTCTCCTGTTTCAAATGTAAACATCAAATGGTCGCCATTAAAAAAAGCTTAGCGGCAATTAAATAACTTTAAAATTGCTGATAATTCTAAAAATATTGCACACAGATTTACTAAAGGCATAAAATCCTTAACCGGAAGATAAAAACAACATAATTCAATTATTTTTAAAGCAAAAAATGTACAATTTACAAACATATAAGAGTAAAGAAACTGAGATTACTGAGCCGGGTAACATAGTGGATATATATATAAATATACGTTTGGTGCGGCCGATTGCACCAAAATACGAGGTGCACATCTAAATGTTATAGCAGTCCTATATACAAGATTTCAACGTTCTGAGGCTACTCGTTTTTGAGTTATGCGAGATACGTACGTACGCATGCACGTACGTACATACGTTCGTACAGACGCGACGAAAAATTCTCTTCAGAATTAATTTTAAAGCAGTTTTATAATTTTTTTGAAGGAAAAGAGTATTTTATTCTGTCCTCACGTACAGATATCGCGCAAAAACATCGTTAAATTGCATTCGATAGCGGTCAAAATGGATATTTTCGTTGAAATATGCTGCCTGAAACTTTTCGCGATTACAATACTTCCTTTTTACTTCGTACAAGGAAGTAAAAAGGGCTTGCAAAAAATTCTTACACAGTATTTTATTATTAATACTCTAACATGTTTTACTTCATCAGAAGCATTTAAGCCTTATACATTGACGAGAGAATATAGCCTCTGAACATAAACAACGTGTTCCAAAATTGTATTTCTAGAACTTTTTTTTGTTTTTCACTCCAGTCTGATAAAGGAAATGGCAATTTGTTATCATTATATTCCTAAAATATTTTCTAAATTTATTAGTTCTTGAGAATAAATAACGCTAAGTGCGGTGATTTTAATGAACTAAACAATTACATTCTGCTTGACATCATCCTTTTTAACGGAGCTTTTACCTTATAAAACTATTTGAAAATCTGTAGCATCAATAACGTTTAACTTTTTAAATTACAATTTATTGTTTTTAGATAAGATAAATGTAAACGATTTCGTAAAAGGAAAACAGAATTTCCAAGTAAGAGTGATTATTACTCCTGATTTTATTTCTAGGAATCAGGCAAACAAAAATATTTATGGGAAAAAAGATGTTTTTTTTAATTATAAATCTGAAAGCTTTTAGATTTTACATTACGCCCTAAGGTGCGCTTTTTTAAAGTTTTGTGTGTCACCGTTATTTATTAAATAAATTTTCTTCGCACTTAAACCATAAATTCAACAACAATAACGCAAAATAATTTTAAAATGAGCATATCTTTAGAATTTCCGATACACAGTCTCGCGCGCTGGAGATGAAAGTGCTCCCCCCTCTCCCTATAGTGTTGCCATTGCTCGCTTTGAAATCGTTCAGTTATTAATCAAAAATTCGTTAAAGTGTTGTAAAATATGAAATCGATAATAAAATGAATTTTAAATCCCAAATTAGGGCTTCTAGATGCCCATATTCGAGGGAGGATTACGTTATTCAAAATTAGATGGCTCTAGGTACCGTTGTTTGAAGACAGAGCGAGAAACATACACACATTTATGTAAATTCTTTATTATATAATTTATTTAAATGTAACGCAGGGTGATAATATTTGGTGCCAAAAATTTGAAAAGTCAAACGAACATTTAAAGTTTTCGACGCAAAATGCCAAACGAAATTAATAGCCCTTCTGGGCTAACGCCCTTTGGGCTCAAAAAAAAAAAAAAAAAAAAAAAAAAAAAAAACAGATTTTTATATTACGTCCAGAGGGGCGTTTTTTAACGTTTTGTGTGTTACCTTTATTCTTTATTAAATATCATGTTCTTACTTAAACCATAAAAATCTGTTCAATAGCAGTATCACAAAATGTTTTAAAGAGCATATTGTTGGAATTTCCGATAGACAGTCTCGTGCGCTGGAATTTTTTTTTTTTTTTTTTTTTTTGTAATAGTTTTCAGTTATGTGATTATAGTTTAGATTTCTATCATAAATTATTTGAGATAGACCGAGTTCTTCTCTTAAAAAATTAACTTTTCTCAAATGCGAATTAAATGAAAAAAAAAATCATCTGAATTGTAAAGAGCGATTAACGATTTTCAAGAAGTAAAGCTGGGATATTACAGCCACAAACACTTGTATGAATATAATAAACATGATCTTAATGCAAATTTTTGCAGAAAATTTCGCTGAATAAAATTTGTTTAAAGACATATACCATTAATTTCATGTTCAATAGACTAGCCTGTTCAAATTCATCGAATTTCTAAACCTAATTTACGTAGAAGGAAAGATTTATTTGCAGAAGTAAAAAGATAATAAAAATAATATCTATCTGTAGTTTAGAACAGTGTTTCTCTACTAGATTTACTCCAAAGACCGGTAAAATATTTCGGTACGTTCTAGCGGACCGGTAAGTTTAATAATTCGACCCATTGGCACAATTTTTGGACACATAGCTGGATATTTCACGGACGGCAAATATTTTTTTGCGGACCGGCGGTTGAGAAACATTGGTTTAGAACACATTTTGTGTCTTGTGCTAATTAACATACGATGTCATTCTTTTTTTTCCTTTTGTAGTATGAAGTATATTAGCAACTGGGTGCGTAATCTAGAGGTCCAGGTTCGAGTCCCGGCGACGGCAGTGGCGGGAGACATCTGTCACCGGGCGCAGCAACGAGGGAGCGCCAAATTGATGTTACCGAATTTTAAAATGAAATGTTTTCCATTCTTGCACACAGAAATGGGCGCAAAATCTTCAGTTGTCCCCGAGCGCTCAAAACCTTAGCTACGTCTCCGGGAGAGGGCACTGCTCATTTTTCATGTCTCCTTCAAAAATCCCAAGAACTCTACACCGTTATGCAGCGAATATACCTAAAAATTAAAAAATGCAATTTGAAATTACAGGTGCCTGTTATGCGCGGGAATATGGTATGTATTCCTGGTAAAAAGGGAGTAAAACAAATATGTACACTGGGAAAAAAAAAGAGACAGTTCTAAAGCTCCCATTTCTATCTAATATATATCATAAGTCGCACTTTCGAGACATGAAAAATACAGTTTGAATTTCGTCAATAGGCCCAGTAGAATGGGAGATTTAGAATTGTCCTTGTATTTTTATTTATTTATTTATTTGCGCAGTGTACAAAGGGACCAAAATAAGCAAATTTTATAATAGAATACGCTCGCGGAAATCGCGCGCTAAGGTGGTACAGGACTCTTTTTAATCGGTAGATAGAGCATTTTGCTGGCGTAAATCCTGAACTCCATGCGCATATCGAGCCAGTTTACCTTACAATATCCTCAATGAAGGCATCTCTCCCCTTGGACAAGTGCGCTTTACCATATTTATAACCTAACCTGTAGAGACATTAGGCATTTCTTGGAAGCCGGAGAGATAAAAAATGAGCAATCGCCTTCGCCGGGAATCGAACCAGGACCTCTGGAATACCGGCCCAGCGTGCAGAACCACTACACCACGAAGGCAAGCTAGGAAGCTGGGAGAAATACCTTATACACTCCCTTTTTAAGGGCGACTGGGGTTTTTGGAGGGCCCAATCGCCAAATCCTGGGTGTGGAGAATCCTCATCCAACACCCTTTTAGTTCCGGCGCCACTGTAGAAACATTAGGCATTTTTGGAAGCAGGCAAGATGAAAAATGAGCAATGCCTTCGCCGGGAATCGAACCACAGACGTCTGGAATACCGGCCCAGCGTGCAGAACCACTACACCACGAAGGCACGCTAGGAAGGCGGGAGAAATACCTTATAAATGTAAAATTTTCATTTGAAGTTCAATATGGGGTTTTTTTTCCATACCTCACACCATTCGATTTCTATCACTCCCAAAAATGCTGACTTCATTTTTACCTACAAATATCATAGGGTTTTACTTACATAGAAGCTTATGTTAACTCAATGTGAAAAGCTTCACTTGTAAGACAATAACAAACTTGTAAGACCTATCCCAGATCCTATTATAATGACAATAAGTTATCGCTCCAGCTTGAATTCAAATGACAGAAATTTTTTTAAGGTTTCTTAAAAAGGTCTTTTTTAAAGTTTTTTTTTTTTTTTTTTTTTTTTTTTTTTAAGGCAATAACGTTTTTATTGAACTGTTGAAATTAACAGGAGGCACTGCTTGTGTACAGATGAAACTCTACCACCTCCGGTACTTAAAATAACATAGAACTGAGCGTTTAAATTCAAGTAAAGAAGGCTGATACTACACACAAAATAGTTCACTTAAGTAAATAACGGCGCGCTTTTTCAAAAGTCGGCTAGCAAAATATCTAAAGCCGGATTAAATTCTGGCAGAGCTGGCGATAATATGTAACTGTAAGCGAGCTCTAATTCTGAAACATTCAAAACATCAACTTAAATAATCATCAAGTTTCATTTTGATAAAGATTAATAGTAAAATTTCAAATCATAACCGGTTAATTTTACCATAAAATCCTACAATTTGACTGAATACGAAGAACCTTGAAGGTTTTCAAAACATCTTAACGAAGTGTAAATTTGCCTTTCAATTCGCTTCAACGAGAAATGGTTATTTCAAGTTATTTGGTCATGAAAATTATTTTTTCTTAAAATAGGCCCAACGGTTTCTTAATTAGCGGATTTTCTAAATATTCGTTCAGTTTAACTGCTATCGTTTTAAAAGATTACTAATATTATTTTTAATGATCCAGCTTCCACGGCTATTGAAATGCCTTGGACGCTTTGTTCGCAATTTATTTTTTTAAAAAAAATTTCTGCTGTATTTCGAAGTAAATATTTTGAATTAGTAGATTTCATGCACGCTTACTTTACACTTATTTTTCTCTTCAATTTTCCACGATTATAAAAAGCAAGTTGTATATTTTCTCTCGTCAAAAAAATATCTCAGAATTTTTTCGACGCATTTTAACAAAGAAAAACTAGAACCTTATATTTTCAAAAGTTTAAAATTCTTCCAGCTGTTTTACAAGAAAAGCCTATCAGAACTGGTTCTTTCTCATACCTATTACCGTATTGTTCCAAGACATTTTTAACTTTAATTTTCCAACGATAAAATAAATAAAATAAACAAAATACTTAAATACACAAAATAACTAATTCCTTTATTAGTTTTATTTAATTTCATCCTTTATTAGTTTTATCAATTTCATCGTAAAAGATTTAATACAGTATTACCTACAAAAAACATTTTTTTAAATAATAGTTGAATTTTTAATTACTAAATGTCCTGTACCCACTTACCTTTCTCTTTTTTTATTTAAAAGGGCTATTGGTCTCGAAAAGAGATTTTGCGTCGTTTCTATTTATTTCGAGTCTGTTCCCGTTCGCAAACGTGACATTCTTATTTCATATTTAATCTATCTATTATTCATGAACAAACTAAACTGTTTAAGAGAAATATTATTTTCCTCCCTTTTTAATCCGACTTATTTAAAAAAATAAGCATATTTCGTTCATGATATATATAATAAAAAACATTCAGTACTTTTATAGAATTACTTTCCACACCTTGTCATTTTTTAAATATAGAGAAGATACATAACGTCCCCATGTTATCCATGGACATCTCGATCGATAATTCCTACTGTTAAAAAATATTAACTTTAAAATAGTCCATCTGGGCAATCATTAAAATCTGAACTTTTTTTTTATTTTTTTTTTTACTTACTCTATTCAAACGCGCTTATTCCTACAGATAAACACATTTTTAGCCCAAAGGGCGTTAGCCAAGAAGGGTTGTTAGTTTCGTTTTTATATTTTGCGTTTATTCACTATAAACGGCGAATCACTTTTTATATTGTTCCCACCAAATATTAGAGCCCTGTATTATATTTAAAGAAATTAAATAGTGAAGAATCTGCATAAATGTATGCTTGTTTCTCGCATTGTGATAAAACAACGGTACGTAGTGCCATCCAATTTTGAATAACGCACGTCTCCATCCGAATATAGGCAACTGGAAGCCCAAATTGGGAATCTGGAATTTGCTTTATTATCTGTTTCATATTTTGTAAAACATTTATGAGTTTTTTGATTAAGAAACTCAACGATTTCAAAGCGAGAATTGGCAACAACAACAAAACAAAACAAAAAAAAAAAAAAAAAAAAAAAAAAAAAAAAACACTCCAGCACACGAGACTGTGTTTTGGAAATTCTAAAAATATGCTGATTTTAAAATTATTTTGGATATTGCTGTTGAACTGAATTTTATGGTTTAAGTGCGAAGAACACGATATTTAATAAATAAAGGCAACACACAAAATGTTAAAAAAACGCCCCTTAAATTACTTAAAAGTTGCATCTGCATGTGTGGAAGAGTGAATCATGAGAAAAGAAGTGAAATATTTGTTTATATTTGGTGAAAAATCGTCCACTGCAGCAACTATGCTTTAAATGAGAAGAGTGAAAACGCGAAAAATTATCACTATGATTGTATCGTTGACAGTTGTACCGCTGGGTAGGCCCAGGTTTAGATTTGTATTTAATAATGCGGACCCATAGTCCTCGAAAAAATCATAAGACTATGGGTCCGCATTATTAAATACAAATCTAAACCTGGGCCTACCCAGTGTTATAACTGTCAACGATACAATCATACACAGCGAGCGTGTCATAATACACCTCGCTGTGTTCAGGCGCGGCAGGAATCATATGGTACTATAGTGTCTGTTCTTTGTAAGATGTGCTGAAAATCACAGATCCCATCTCTGCTCTTTTAAGGGCACCCAAAATTATAATGCAAAGTGTATCCTATGCCTGGGACCGCACCTAGCATCCTCTATCTCTTGCCCACGCAGACCAGGAAATCTAAATAGTAACGATAACCACAATGAAGAAATAAAAAAATATTAAATATTCTGAAATGGAAAATATTCAAAGCAATGCTACCTCAGAAAACTCTCAAAAAAGTTATGACAGGTCACGTGATACTGCTAACCAATCTGAAAACACTAACTCATATGCAACTGAAGTTTAAAATAAAATAAATCCCATCAAAAATTCCAATTCTAATGCCAAAAAGGAACAATCCCGAGAAAAAATATAAATAACAGGCATGAACGTACAGGGGAAAACCTAGACAAATTCATAGCTTTCATGGCTTCAATATATGATCTTTATGATGACTTCTGTAATGCTAAATTTGTCACTGACAAAATGACTGTAGGATTTGAAGCACTCAGGATCTACAAAAATATCAATAATGACTAATACAAACAATTTCCAAAATTATTCAAATTTTATTAGACTAAACTACACCAAGATAATTTTCTACAATTGTGATGGTTTACTAAGGCAGCATTTACAAAATACTAAATTTTTGTTTGAAAACAACCTAGATATGATGTTACTCAATGAAACATCTCAAGCCCAATAAAAAATTCAAAGTTGCAAATTATGGAGTCTATAGAAATGATAAAATGCACAAAAGTGGAGGAGGTACAGCTATCATTGTAAAAAATTCTGTCAAACATACTGAATATCTTCTGCCAAATTTTTCTACAATAGAAGCTTGTGCCTGCCTAATCTAAAGCAATAATTATACTCCATATCTAATTGTTTCAGTGCACAAACCACCTCAAAAAATTATCAATACTGCCGAAATTGACTATATCTCCAACTTGGGATACCCTATCATCATTGCAGGTGATCTAAATTGCAAACACCCAGCATGGCACTCCAGACTTACTAACAGTAATGGAGTTAGATTGTATAATTATATGCAAAACTCTCCTATCAATATTCTAGCTACCACAGAGCCAACACACATTTCGGCTAATAATAACCACATCTCTTATGTTATAGACATACTTATTACCTGCAATATCCCTCAAATTCCAGACCTTATCAATATCACAGACCTGGACTCTGATCATAATCCCATTATGTTCATTTTGAATAATATTAAGCATTATATGCCCCCACAGCCTACTCAAGTAAACTCGACTGACTTTAAATATACTAGTTTAATATCTTATACAACAATATCTCTGCTGCAGCTAAAATGACTACTCTAGACTTAATAGAAGAAGCAACTACTAAATTTAACAATAAAATTCTGGATGCCATCAATAAAGCAACTAGAAATTCATCCAAAAAAGACTACTCCCTTCCTATCAATATTGTAGAAGAAATTAGAAACAAGAACAGATTAAGGAAGATCTGGCAGAGAACTAGAGACCAGAGAGATCATAATAATTATAAAAGATGTGACTACGCAGTCAAAAAATTATGCTTTGAATTTAAAAAAGACAGCTGGAACGACTCTGTAGAAAACTTATATCTCATACAGATCATTCTATCTTTGAATTTAAAAAAGACAGCTGGAACGACTCTGTAGAAAACTTATCTCATACAGATCATTCTATTTGAAAATTAGCCAGAAAACTAAGAAATACCAACCAGAAAATTGGACCTATTGAGAACAACAACACAGTTATTTATCATCCTGTAGATATTGCCAATGAATTTGCAGATGTCTATGAAGAACAATTCAAAAATAACTTTTCGCATCCGGAAGACAACAACATTAAAGAACAAGTTCATAACTTTATTAATTCCAATAGGAGCACAGCTAATCCTCCTAACACTCCCTCTGAAGTATTCTATCTGATTAAGCATTTAAATCCTAAAAAAGCCAGCGGTTATGACAAAATTTCAAATACTGCCATACAGAATCTTCCTAAAAAAGCTATGATCTTTCTTGTCAACTTATTCAATGACAGCCTGAGGAATAATTACATCCCTAATGTCTGGAAAATTGCTACTATTATTGTCATTAAAAAACCTAGAAAGGACAAAAAATTAACCACAAGTTACACCATTTTCTCTTTTACCTACTATTTCCAAATTATTTGAAAAAATCATTCAAAAAAGATTGCAACAATATGCTCAAGATAATAGCATAATTTCTCCTTATCAGTTTGGCTTCAGGAAAAATTACTCCACCACTCACCAAGTCTCCCGCATCGTTGAAAAGATCGGTGAAGCCTTTAATAAAAAGGAAACAGTAGCTGCTCTTTTCCTCGATGTGGAAAAAGCATTTGACAAAGTTTGGCATACTGGCCTTATATTCAAACTTATTACCTACAATTTCCCTCCTGCTCTAATCATCATTATCTTCAATTATCTGCAAAACAGATACTTCCAAGTTAGAATCAACTCTGACTACTCAAACAAAAGAAAAATTAATGCTGGCGTCCCTCAGGGAGCAAATTTGGCTCCTTATCTCTACATTATTTATATAAATGATTTCCCAAATTATCCAGGTACTGAGTTAGCTCAGTATGCTGATAGTACTGCTATCTTTTCTACATCCATCAACCTTACCTATGCTCAACACAAATTGCAAAATGCTGTTAATAATATCCAAGATTGACTCCAAAAATGGAAGATTAAAATTAATTCACAGGAAAGTACTAATATCATCTTCAAACGCACTAATAGAAGACCTGTATGCGATCATCTGTACATTAATAATCAACCGGTCAATACAGATAACTCAGTCAAATATCTTGGCATTAACCTAGATTCCAAACTTAATTTTAAAATTCATCCACAAGCTACCAAAGCCAAAACTATGCAAGCTTTTTATGAGTGTATATTCAATAATCAATAGACACTCGAAACTGAGCATAAATACAAAAAAAATTATCTATTTACAACTCATAAGTCCTGTAATGCTTTACGGTTCGCCAGTGGGCAGCAGCAGCACGCACGAACAGAAAGCCTCTGCAAACATTGCAAAATAAAATCATAAGAACCATGCTGGGTGCTCCGTGGTTCGTAAGAAATGAAGTCCTACATAGACATATGAAAATTAACACAACTAACGAAGAAATACTAAAGACCGTCTATAAATTCTACAATAAAATCGAAAATCATCCCTCAAATCTCGTCAAAAACATGGGCAATTACGATTACATTATAGAACAGCCGTACAAAAGACCAAGGACAATTCATCACAATGTTCGTTGGTAACATATGTATATACTCATCATCGTATTTTATTATTTTATTATTCAGTATTTACTCAAGATTTTTGCTATACTTCAATTCTTTTGAACCTTGAATGAACTTTTATTGAAGGAATTACCTTATTTATCTGCAACTGTATTGGCCGATTAGCAGCTACACCTCTATACTCAAGTTATATTTTTCTTTAATCATCATGCATCAGCATCATCATACTGATATTTTTCTAAGTTTACTGATAATGTTAGAATACAATTCTATTCATCAGATTTGTAAATAGTCTATTATTTATTTTAATATAAAGCAAAATATGTCATCTTGAGCATCTCTCGACTCTGCCAATCAACATCACGGAAATAGCACACGTGACCAGCACCTCTGACTTACGTTAGTAAATTGAAATTACATCCCTGGCATAGATGTCACTCTTGTAATCAACATCTCGAATTAACACTGTGATTCAGGAATCTATTTTACTACTTACATGCATCCTTATGAGACAAGCACCAATACATTTCTAAGGCCTTTAATGGATAATATAACAGGTCAAGTAATGTACTTTTATTAGTACAAAACTTGAAGTATAACGTTATGACCTGACCTGACCTGAAAGGTCAGATCCCACTCCAACATTCAGAATAATCAATTCGGCTTTCGTCAAGGACATTCAACAACTAATTCTCAATTTTAGCAGAAAAAAATTGCAGAAGCTTTTAATAATAAATCTTGTTTCGTTGCCTGCTTCCTGGACATCGCATTTGACAAAATTTGGCCTAATTTGACAAAATTTGGCCTCTACAAAATCATCTAAATTAAAAGCGACATTAATAAAGCATGTAGAATCATTAGGATTTTTTGGAAGCCAGAGAGATGAAAAATTAACAACCGCCTTCGCCGGGAATCGAACCACGGACCTCTGGAATACCGGCCCAACGTGCAGAACCACTACACCCGAAGAATGCTAGGAAAGTGGGAGAAATACATTATATACTCCCCTTTTTGAAAGGGTGACTAGGGTTTTAGGGGACCTAGTCGCCAAATCCTGGGTGTGGAGAATCTTCATCCACAACCCTTTTAATTTGGGTGTCAATTGTAGAGTCATTAGGTTAATTAGAAGCAGAAAAGATGAAAAATATGCAACCGCCTTCACTTGGAATCGAACCACGGACCTCTGGAATACCGGCCCAGCGTACTACCATTACACCACGAAGGCACGCTAGGGAAGTGGGAGAAATACCTTATAAGCATTTCTGAATAAATTAATGTCCCAATATTCCGCTTTTCGTTCCCATCATTGTAATAAATTGTATTTTTATTTTTCCAAAGAGGCGATTTGCCCAGAAGGACTATTAATTTCGTTTCAGCATTCTACGTTGGCTCACTATAAATGTCGGTTCACTTTTTAAATTGTTGCCGCCGAATATTAGAGCCCCGTTGTGTTATATTTAATGAAGAGTCTGCATGAATGTTATGTACAGTGGATGGACAAAAATATGGAAACACCTTGTGAAATGCACGTTTGAAAAGATAGATTGATTTTAATAAAATATGTAGGTGGCGCTGGCATTTTTTACTACTGACGCCACCTATACAACTTCGTAAATGTGGTAAACAGTTCAGTTGTTGTCGGAGTACAGTTATGTGAGGTTGTCATTGCATTATGTCAGAGTTAAGAGACTTCGAACGTGGGCAAAGTGTTGGAGCACGTATGGTAGGTGCTTCCGTAAGCAAGGTAGCCGAGGTGTTTAGTGTTTCAAGAGGTACTGTATCAAAGATTTATTCCGCATATTTGAAAAGCAGAAAAACATCATCTGCTAAATCACAGCGCGGACGAAAGTGTGTCCTGAGTGATCGTGACAGACGATCATTAAGGGCAATTGTGACGAAAAATAAGAAGACCACAGCTGCAAAAGTTACTGCTGAAATGAATGTTGTGTTATTAAACCCTGTGAGTACCAAAACAATTAGAAGGGAGCTTCATAAACAGGGAATTGCTGGCCGTGCTGCAATTGAGAAGCCACTCATCAGTGATGCTAATGCCCGTAACAGGAAAAGGTGGTGTTTAAGTCATAAAGCCTGGACTACAGAGCAGTGGAAGCGAGTAATATGGTCTGACGAGTCTTCTTTCACATTGTTTCCCACTTCTGGCCGAGTTTACGTCTGAAGAACGCCATCTCAAGCCTATAATACAGACTGCTTGTTGCCAAGAGTGAAACATGGCAGGGGTTCTGTTATGGTTTGGGCAGCCATATCGTGGTTCTCTGCTAGCCCCATGATAACTGTGTCAGAGCACATGACTGCCAAGACTTATGTGAACATTTTGGCCGATCAAGTTCATCCCATGGTACAAACTTTGTTCCCCGATGGTGATGGTGTCTTCCAAGATGACAAAGCCCCTGTTCACACAGCTCACATTGTCCAGGACTGGTTTTCTGAGCACGAGGATGAGTTGTCCCATCTCCCCTGGCCACCACAGTCACCAGACCTGAATATTATCGAACCTTTGTGGTCTACATTGGAACGGAAAGTGCGTTCTCGTTATCCACCGCCAACATCGTTATCTGAACTTGCCACCGTTTTGCAGGAAGAATGGTATAATATTCCCTTGGCAAACATACAGGAACTGTATTTATCCATTCCGAGAAGACTGCAAGCTGTTTTGGATGCCAACGGGTTTCCTACCTCATATTAAGCAAAGAAACATGTTTTTTTAAAGGTGTTTCCATATTTTTGTCCAACCCCTGTATGTTTCTCGCATTGTGATAAAACAACAATACCTAGAGTCATCAAACTTTGAATACTGAACATTTCCACCCAAATATGGGCATTTGGAAGCCGAAATTTAGAATTTGTTTAATTCTCGATCTTATATTTTGTAAAACTTTAACAAATTTTTTATTAACAAACTCCACGATTTCAAAGCGAACAACGGCAAGACTGTAAGGAAAAATCATTTTTATCTCCAGAGCGCGAGACTGTGTATTGGAAATTCTAAAGCTATGCCCCGTTTAACATTATTTTGCAATATTGCTGACGAACTGAATTTTATGGTTTAAATGCGAAGAACATGATATTTAATAAGTAAAGGTAACATACAAAATGTTAAAAAAGCGCCCCTTTGGGCGTAATGTAAAATCTGAATGCTTTCAAAATTTTTTTTATTTATATTTATTTGATTTTTTCCCTCACAATTATTATTTGAAAATAATGCTACTACTTAGTAATTTTCTTTCAAATAATAAACAAAAGCAAAAGATCAGATTTTCACTTTGAAGGTAGGCAGTTAAAAATACGACACAAATTTTGCAATCGACTTTTTTTACAACTTGCTAGAAAGAAACCTTCCTTATGGGTGATACTCGTAGGATAAAATAACACTCACTGTAAAAGTTAAATGATACTACCAGATAAAATGAATTTTAAACCATCAATTTACACTGTATTAAGACACACACTTCTTTAATAGCATATATAAGTAAAAGATATTTTTTTGCCCTTATAACACAGAAAAGAGACTTTTCTTCGCGATTTTTTAACCTTTTTCCAATTTGATTCTTTATAGTGAAAGCATATAAACCGTATCCCAAATGATCTAGTTTTCGAAATATTTCTGTTAATTCCCAACAAAAAGTGAATGGTTAATTAAGTGTAATCGCCTTGAATGAGAAGAAATTAATACATTCCAATCAAACATTTTTTTAATGCAGTATTTTATCTGGTCTTTAAAAAATTCTGTATTAAAATGCTGCACAATTAGCTTTCTCTCACACAGAATTTCCCTTTGTTCGCTCTAAGCTTGATCTTTCGACCTGCGAGGAGAGGCCCACTAGCGGCCGAGCGGTAAAAGTTGCTGAACACTGGCAGTTCGGGCGAGGTTCGAATCCTCTAGCTGCATGCACGTTCTCGTGGTTTTCCGCACGTGTAATGTGTATACGAGCCAGTTTCCCTTAGAAAGACCTCCACAAAGGCATCCCTTTCCTTAGGCAGATAGCTCTAGTGTGCTTTACCGTAATCTCAATACATCAATCAAAATCAACACCCTGCGGGAAGAAAGACTTCTGTCTGTCTTAGGTTGAAGCATAAACAGAAAACTTGCTGCTTAATATGTTGTGCGACTTTTAAAAAGTTCATACATGGACGATTAAATAATTATAATTTCTGTCTAATCACTTATTTAAGTAAATTACTAATCGAACGTAATCAACTTTTAGCTAACAGTTTATAATTTAATATTTCAAAGACCTTAGCGGGGACAAAGAGCTCTTTACGTTCAAACATAAAGAAAAGGTTTGCTTGTTACGACATGAACCTTTAAAAAGTCTAAACGTAATTTAGTTATTAATTCTACAAACTGGAAAGGAACTAGATCGAAAGAAAACGCAGCCGATTTTTGTTTTATTCAGGGAGAATTGTTTATTTTTATTGCTTACAAATCTTGAGATATATCATATAAAGTCAAATAATTTCTTACATGGCTTTACCGCTTCTATCATGTTTAGCAACATTCAGTCATATAATCTTGAAAAGTCTTCAATTCTGCCAGTTCCTTAATACAATTCATTTCAAATTGTATTTAGCTCACCAGAGGCAAAGCGGAAAAATAGGTGAAAACAGGTAGTTCGAACAGGGTTCATATCCTAGCTGCATCGCAGTTTCGTCGTTTTCTTCACATTTTTGGCTTGGTTTATTTGATTACGGCATAGCACATTACCTCAGTAAGGGCAGTGATACTTTCCTGGAGAAATGTCTAAGGAAAACTGACTCATACCCACGTTATGTATGGGGGAAAAGACGATAACGCCGATGCAGCCAGCCCGTTCGCCCAAAATTGAGTCCAGGTCAAACTACCAGCGTTCAGCGACTTTACTGCTGTACTGCTATGACCCGTTTTTCTCAACTATAAAGTGGCCGGGAGCCAGGAAAGGGGTATTGTCGTGACTTGCGATGTGGCGAATTTTGGTACTTAGTTATTACTTTTGTAACAGACAGCGCCACCACTTTTTCAAGTCATTTCATCACACAGTTGCCATTCGCCAATGTAACAGCCAATTAAAAAATATTCAGAACTACCTTTCAAATTTGCATAATAAGATTTATTCTTATTAAATATTAATATATATATATATATATATATATATATATATTTTGTCTGTTTTGCAAAATATTTATTTCTTGTGCTGTGTTTTATATTACGGATAAGAAAATTTTCAGTGTACGAAAATACAAGTGTGAATTTTTTTTATTAAATTAGCTGGTTTAAGTATTTCACTGAATTATTTGGTATTAATATAACTGAAAGTGAGCTCCTAAATGTGATGGATATAGATAATATCAAGAACTTTACGCATATAGTGAATGAAACACACCCAATTTTGTACTGCTATATTTACTTGTCAAAATCTATTTCAAACGATTTGTTGTAAGCACAGCATTAAAAAGTCTGATATGTAGACCACGACTTCCCTTGCGCGGAATATTAAATTATACGCACATTTTTTTTCTGCATTTCATTGAAACTTATTTCCTCTCTCATTAGAGATAGTTTTCTCTTTCAATTAATTCAATTCTCACTTTGCGACAAGACAAAAATACATAAAACCTCAAAATAGCTTTATTAAAAATTGCAAAATATAGAGACTTGAAACACCAAATACAATTAAAACAATTAAAAAAAAAACAATTTTTACAATTAAAATTATTGTTTCTACGCAAAAACAAGTAGTTATGCCAGCGACAAGAAGGCAGATTTTTCGGTGCACAAAACTTTTACTTTGGGTCCCACTTGGCAAAAAGACACTGAAAGTGCAGAAACTGAATTCACTATTTCGCTAAGTTTCAAATGCAAACAAATATGGCAGCTATAGTAAAAAAAAATTAGGCTTAGCCGCACTTAAAAAACTTTTAAATAGCTAATAATTCTACAACTATTGCATGCAGATTAACTAAAGGCATAAGAACTTTAACTGGGAGATAAGAACAACATAATTCAATCATTTTTAAAGCAAAACATGCACAATTTACCAATATATAAAAATTATTTTTAAAAAAAACTGAGCTCACGCAGCTGAGTTACAAAGTGGGTATATTTGCTTATTTATACACTTTTGGTGCAGCCGAATCCAACCAAAAAGGTAGGTGCACAACTACATGTTATATCATATACAAAATTTCAACGTTTTGAGTCTACTCGTTTTTGATTTATGCGAGCTACATACTTACATACATACATCCAGACATCACAAAAAAATCTGTCCTGAATCCATTTTAAATCCTTTTTGCAAACCGTTTTGGGAAAAAGAGTCCTTTATTCTGTTCTTACCTACAGATGTCATGCAAAAACATCGTTCATTGTATCTGATAGCAGTTAATATATGGGTATTTTCATTGAAATATGATACCCGAAAATTTTCATGGCTGCGACACTTCTTACAAAAGTACAACTTACTTCGTTTGATTTACTTACAACTTACTTCGTTCACTGTCTGTCTCATTATTTACAACTTACTTCGTACAAGGAAGTAAAAAAGTGAGTTCTCAAATATCAGTAAATAATTAATTTTATTCCTTTTGTTCTTTCATATTATAATAGTTTATCACTTATCAGTACAAAAACTGAGGTAATTAAAAAATTAACTTTTTAGATATTTTTAGTATTTTTTCATTAACGTTATAAGGTATTTTCTCCCTCCTTTCTGCATGCCTTCGTGGTGTAACCGTAGCACACTCGGCGCGTATTCGAGAGGTGCAGGTTCAAGTTCCGGCGACTCCTTTGCACATTTTTCACAGCTCCTTTAAAATAACCTAATGACTCTACAGTGGCGCTCGAACTAAAATGTTGTGAACGATGATTCTTCACAACCAGGATTTAACGATCGGGTTTCCTAATTTCCATTTGCCCTTTAAAAGGGATAATGTATTTTCTCTCTCCTTCCAGTATGCCTTTGTGGTGTGACGGTTAGCACACTAGGCGCGTATTCGAGAGGTTCAGGTTCGAGTCCTGGCAAAAGGCATTGCTCATTTTCAAAAATACCTCTCGGCGTATTATAAAAAAATAACCTAATAGATTCTAAAACGTAATTAATGAAAATCATTTCAACCCAAAATAGGATTTGCGTTAGTGAATTTTAGTTAAGAATAGTGGCTCCCCACTATTCTGAATATTATTGGAATAATTTAAAGATTAAATCCGATAGTATCTTAAGATGGTTTTGCAATCAGAAAACAAACTCATATTGATTCATCCTCATTTTCTTTACAAATGCCGAATATCTGTTTGCAAGTCTAATCTGTTTTCAAATCAAATGCCGAATATCTGTTTTCTATTTGAACTTGATCAAATAGTGTGTTAGTGTTTAATTCAAAAGATAATATTATGCATTGATTAACATTTCCTCTAACTTCTTTTTAACTAAGGTTGCCTATGAGCAACCCCTTTAATTCTGACTCGCAGCTTTTATTTTTAGGTCAGGATATGAATGTAATGTTAAGGCCAGGATATGAACGTCGGAAGGTTAAGGATATGAACCTTTAAACAATAGGATTTCTTTTGAAGCACAGCGGCATGACAATGATCAATAATCTTAGCATCACTAAGAATAATTTTCTGGGTTCTCATACTGAAATTTTCCCAGAGTATTAAAAGTTGTAAATGAAAACGTAAGCATATTATAAAGGAAAATGTAGCCGAAAAATGCTGTGACTGCTATTTAACTCTAAAGAGGGGTTATCAAAGAGAAAATGAGAATTAATATTGATTAAAATTGCATTTTAGGTAATTATTACTGATTATAATAGACTGCAATGTTTGAATATGAATTCTTTGAATATTTTTTTAAAAAATTATGATTGCGAAAATAGAAAAATAGTTTCTTGGATTGATTCCTTTCTCACAGAAGCCAGATGAATTCTGTTTTACTTAATGAAAACTAAAATTTATTTGCATATTAATCTGTCCTCTATGAGCACTTTATTTCAGTGATCTCTATTAATCTGCCATTTGTTTTTCTTAATTTAAATGCTTCAAGAATAATTAGAAAAGGACCTAATTCTCTTCTTGCCTTTAAATTCTTCATTTGTAAAACTGCATTTTCAGCTATAATCATGTGAAATAATTCTCTAAATATAATTCAGTGCAGAAAAAATAAGATATATAAACAGCTTGCAAATGGGATCACCACTTAGATTCTGTTTTAGAAATATGATGAAGCTTACGAAAAATCTAGGAAGCGAAGTAATTCCGTACAATATCTTATAATTTTTTATCAATGATCAACCTGTAAATATAATTTATCGACATGCAAATATAATTTAATAATTTAATGTGTACGTATATGTTACCGTGAAACACCGAAATTGGAGGATATCGACTTTCACCGGAGAATGACAACATTTACCACATACATCGGTGAAAGATCGAATATTGCATTACATTCTTGTACATTCGGACCCTCACCGGTGTTATGTCGACAATCACAGATATGCTCTGGTGTAGGTCGAAAAGAGAGTTCATAAGAAGTCATAATAGTTTAAGTTGTTGCAATAAATAAGATTTGAGTCACATAATTTAGTAAGCTTTTTATTACTATTATTTTATTTTCTCATTTAGAACGCACTGTATAATTAAGTAAGTTTTTAACTTCTATTATTTTCCTTTCTCATTTTCAATGTACTGTGTGTTTTAAGTTCTTATTTTAAGTCTCAAGTGCTTTTTTTCGTGACTGAATTACGGAGAAGAAATATATTCTTATATGTTCAACATTCACCGGTGAAAGTCGACATTCTCCAGATTTCGGTATTTCACCATAACATATGTTCTACATGTAAATATTATAATATATATATGCATGTATATGTGAGGAGAAGGTTCATTAGCGTCTGAGTGGTAAAGCCGCTAAACAGTGATAGTTCGGTCCGGAGTTCGCATTCCAGTGAACGGAATGGCTGTATGGGCGTTTACGCTCCCCGGGCAAAGCGATTAGAAATACGATTTGTATGCGATTGAAATGCGATATTAATGTGCAAAATTGATATAATTTTGAATATTTGTTTCACCTGTTCATTCGTGCTTTCCCAGTGCTCGGGTACCTTGGCAAGGTCGGGGGGCTCCCTCTCCAAGGAGGGTCGAAAGCCTGAGCAAAAGTGCCTACTACTTACTGACTTGGTGTGAACCCCAGGGTACCAGGTCGGTCTACAGACCCAGTGCATCTTATTTAGTTAAGCGTTGAATAACTCTACCTACATCAAAATGAGTTCTAAAGACATTCTCAAAGAAGGACAGGCATATATTGCCACCTTAGAGACAATATTGACAAATTCTGGCATATTCTGGCATAAACAAGGCAGTAGCCGCTGATATTCGACATCAATTTCAATTGATGTTCAACCTTCTAACTGAACAGTGTGTCGAGATGGCACACATGGAAGGACAAATTCATCAAACGCCAAACATTAAAGACTCTTATGCGGACGTACTTAAACGTCCAGCTCGTGACCGATCCAAAACATGGAGAAAACCAGATAAACAACATGTCACTATTTTATACCCCACAAATGAAGGGGATAAACCAGACAACATCAAAAAGAAGCTCTTAAAAACTATTGATCCCACAAAGCTCCACATTGGAGTGAAAAGACTTAAAAATGAGGCAAAAGGTGGTCTCTTAATAGAGACCAATAAAGCGGAAGACATAGAGACGCTAGAAAATGAAATAAATACTGTACCAGAACTTAAAAAGGACCTACAAATTGTTCGTCCTACACGTAGGCTTCCTAAAATTATAATATATGATATTCCAAGGGACTTGACTAAGGAAGAACTTAAGGAAGCCATTTTAGCCCAAAACGAAGGCATCGATGGTGATGGCCTACAGGTTAAATTTCCTATCAAGCATAAGAACAGAAATCATTGGGTTTGTGAAACCTCACCGGAGGTTTTCAAACACTTACTAAGTTACGCAAACTGTGCGTTAATTGGGAACGTTTCAATTTAAGAGAATACATCAGACCAACGCAGTGTTTTAAATGCTGCCAATACCGACATATTTCTAAACAATGCCAAACAGAAGAGGCATGTGGACATTGTGGAGAAGTGGGACATTCCCACAAAAATTGTGACAATAACTACCAAAGATGTATTCATTGTGCAGAAAGAAATGCGAATAGTGATAAGCACCTTGACGAGCAGCACTCAAGTTTCTCAAAAGACTGTCCTAGCAGACAGCTAGAAATTGAAGATCTTCGAAGAAAAATCAATTATGGCTAGAGAACTTATTCAAAATATAAAAGCGTTGCAAATTAATTTAGCGAGATCACATGTCGCAACAGCACAACTAAAGACTTGTATCTTTGAATACGACTTGATTTTTATTCAAGAACCATACTGTATCAATGACAAGCCGTCTGGCTTTCCGACTCAAACATTTTTTCTCCAAATGACCACCCCAAAACAGCCACAGTGGTGGTTAACCCACGACTTACGGTTCTGAATACTTACGCTTCTTCTACTTTAAATGTTATTACATTAAAGATTGAACATAGGACAATAACCATTTTTAACTGTTATACTCAACCTATAACGGACTTAACAGATTTAACTACTCTGTTAAACTTAGCTGAACGTTACTTTGACGATCAACATGATCTTCTTCTCCTTGGCGACTTAAACGCGAAAAGTGTGCTCTGGGGCTCCCCCTTCAAGGATCCCAGAAAACGCACACTTAGAGAATTCTTAACAATGCATAGACTGGCTGTTGAAAACGATCCGGATGGTCCCCCTACCTACAACTGCACAAGGGGAAAGAGCTGGATTGATATTACAGCTTCCAGATCAATCTCTTCCACGTCTTTCATTCATAATTGGAAAGTTATGGACTGTATCACTTTAAGTGATCATTGTTATATCTCTTTTGAAATTACGTATCAACATTCTAGCTCAACTCAAAGAGTCAAATATAAACTTACACAAATGGATTGGCTCTTACTGAAGGCAAAAATTGGTCACTTTTTTGGTTCAATGGAATCTTACTTGCCTAAAGATACAGTTGATCTTAATCAACTTATAATTAAGTGGACTCAGAAAATACAGGAATACTGTGACTTGGCAACCCACGCCAAGGGAAAATATGTTAAAACTCAACACAAAGGTGTCCCTTGGTGGACCCCGGAACTCTCAATATTACGAAAAAGAATCCTCGCTTTGAGAAAGCGTTATCACAAATGTATTCATGATGACGAACTAAGGGCACACTATAAGCAAGTCTACGAAAAAGACCTTGCTCTCTATAAAAGAAAGCTTATGCAAGCCAAAAGAACAACCTGGAAAAGATATCTGGAGCGTCTAAGTCCTAGTTCACCCTTCGGGGTACACTATGACATTGCTAAGGGGACTATGCAATCCCCTCTACAATTAAAAGCGTTACTCAAACCAGATAAAACCAAGACTTCCACAATAGAAGAAACTATACGTTTCCTAATGGATTACCACTTTCCTAAAGATATAATCAGCGAAGACACGGAGTTTCATACGACAATTCGTAACAACTTAAGGAATCCATATAATTCAATAAATGATGTTCCATTTACGATTCCAGAAGTGGAAAATGCTATCAAATCCCTCAATCCAGGCAAAGCACCTGGAATGGACAATATATCTAAAGAAATTATAGCTGAAGTTTTCTATGCTAACCCACAATTACAAGTAGCGTTACTTAATGAACTCTTCCGTCGAGGAATATTTCCTAACTGCTGGAAGACAGCGAAATTAGTATTATTCTCAAAAGAAGGAAAAAATGGTGAGCTTCCTGATGCTTACCGCCCTATTTGCTTGCTTAACGCATGGAGTAAAGTCTATGATAAATTAATCACTAACAGATTGACTTATTTCTTAGTATCGAATTCCAAATTAAGTGAACAACAATATGGCTTCACGGCGGGAAAATGCTCAGCAGATGCCATCAAGGACAACATAGTCTCACAAATAGAAGCAAACCGACGTAATAATAATTACACCAACGTTATCTCTTTGGATATCAAGAGTGCATTCAACAATATTTGGTGGCCGTTCCTACTACAGGAACTCCGCAATCTGGGATGTCCTCTAAATATTTATAAAGTTATTGAAAGTTTATTGGATAATAGACATATAATCTATGAAATAAATAATGTTCAATACTCCATAAAACAAGAAAAAGGATGTGTACAAGGATCCAACTCTGGACCACTATTCTGGAATATAGTAATGAATATAGCTTTAAAACTCGAATTTGAAGATGGAATCCACATCCAAGCTTATGCGGACGACGTTTCACTCCTAGTAACAGGATCTATGCATATGCAAATTCAAACCAAGGCAAAGTTGGCGCTTCAAAAACTATCAGAATGGGCACTCAAGTGCAAACTTCAATTCTCTCCCGAAAAGTCAAAGTCTATGTTTATAGCAATCAAAAAGCGTGGTGCAGCCTATTCAGCACCGACAATAAAGATGAACGATCATACCATTAAGCAACAAAAATCCATTCAATATCTTGGAATAGTCATAGATGAATGCCTTACCTGGCTACCTCATCTAGATTATATTAAATCTAAAGTTTGTAAAATAATGAACAATCTTCTTAGATTACTTGGGATGCCCAAACCAGTTCTGAAAGAACTTTATAAACGTGCAATAGAGCGTACCATAGTATACACATGTCCTGCCTGGTGGTACCCACCTACGGTAAAAATGCGAAACAAAACAAACTCTATACAACGCATAGCACTTCTTGCAATGACCAAAAGCTATAAGACTGCCCCTACTGCAGCTCTTCAAGTGATTGCTGGAATTATGCCGCTTGATCTTAAATTGGACATGGAAAGCATCATCCAACGTACCAAACGAGGATGGACTGACTTTAAATATGAGGACTTAGAACTTTCACGGGATCAGATTGAATTCCCAGTACCTAAATGGCATTCTCATCCAGCTCATATTCAAGTCTTCGGATGGGACAACAAGCCTCCAATCAATAAAGGTTTAGAAATTTATACGGACGGTTCAAAAAGTGAAGACGGCACTGGAGCTGGCTTCTGTTCCTTCATGAATGGAGTTTGTCACGATCAATTTATGTTTAAACTGGATAAGACTAGTACAGTATATCAAGCTGAAACTTTAGCATTAAAGTCGGCATTACTATGGTTAAAATCACACCCCAGTCCTGCGCATATATATTCGGATAGCCAGGCTGTTTTAAAGTCTATCCATAAATACAATATCTATAATCAGAACATTATCGCCATAAAGAAATTACTGGCTTTTACAAAAGCAAAGCTTCATTGGATAAGAGGACACCAAGGCACTGCCGGCAATGAAAAAGCCGACGAGCTAGCCAAACAAGGGATTTACTCGAACACGTACCTAGACTGCAAGATCCCTATGAGTAATAGCATCAGGACGACAAACGTTCACACTTCTACCGAATGTTTCGGAGAAACGGCATTTCAGTGATTTTTTTTAAATCAAGTTATCACTAATCACGGAGCCTTTCCGATTTATATTAACAGATTCAAACTAAAGGAATCTACATGCAAGTGTCAATGTGGTAGTGAATCCGCAGATGCACTTCATATGATTATAGACTGTTCCAGTGTATCAACAAAACGTAGAGAAATTTTCAAACAAAATATAACTTTAGAAACTCTAAAACAACTAATTAAGAACGACAAGGGACGATCTTTGTTATCAAGTTTTATGGAATACATATACCATAATGAATCAGATCTGTACTTATAAATTGATTGTATTATATAATATTATTGTACTTATATTGGAATACTCATATCACAATGAATTAGATCTGTACTTGTAAATTCAATCGTATCATGTAATATCTTTGTACTTTTATTTGCCATGTTATTAATCATTTAATTATTGTAATACTTAATATTGATTCTTTACTTTGTTCTTCCTATCATTCTATGTTGCATTGTATAACTCAATTTATGTTCAAAAAATAATTTGTTTTGTAAATATAAAAACATGCTATGTAATGTATTTTTTCAATAAAGACGTTGGCGAGGCCAACACATCTCCTAGTCAGAAGACCTCAAAATTCTAACTAGGTCTTTCAAAAATTCTAATTGGCATTATTTGATCTTTGAGCTCTTGCTCCAAAATTGAAAATTTCCTTAGCCTATTGGCTCTGGTGATACTTCTGCTTAAGAAGTGCGGACCAGACAATCCATTTTCATGTTGTATGGGCGTTTACGTGGTTTTCCCCATGTATAACGCATATACGATCCAGTTTTGCTTAGAAAGTCCTCTACAGAGGCATCCTTACCCTTAGGCAGATAGCCGTCAAGTGCTTTGCTATATTTAAATAAACCACAACAAACCATATAAGTAATTTAAAAATCGCTTTATTTTATATATGCTTATAAAATGTATATATATATGTGTGTGTATGCGTAATTAAAAATTTTCTAATTGCTTCAGAACCTAACATTTATATTGATATTATATACATATACATACATTAATGAACATTGTATATTTAAGATTTTTTTCTTTGATATTTTATACCTGGTAGAGACATTAGGTATTTTTTTCCGGAATCAGGCAAAATGAAAATTAACAGAGCCTTCGCCGGGAATCGAACCACGGACCTCTGACAATACCGGCTCAGCGTGCAGAACCACTACACCATGAAGGGATGCTAGGAAGGCACGAGAAATACCTTACATACTCCCCTTTTGAAAGGGCGACTGAGGTTTTTAGGGGACCCAATCGCCAAATCCTGGGCGCAGAGAATCCTCATGAAACACCCTTTTAGTTCGGGCGCCACTTTAGAGACATTAGGTATTTTTTTCTGGAAGCAGGCAAGATGAAAAATTAACAACGCCTTTGCTGGGAATCGAACCACGGACCTCTGACAATACCGGCTCAGCATGCAGAACCACTATACCACGAAGGGATGCTAGGAAGGCGGGAGAAATACCTTATAACCTTGTTCTTTATTTTGTTGCATTTATTTATGCCTATATACATACATATAAAAAAAAACATAATAATAGGCTAAAAATTAAAAGCAAAATTTTTAAACCCGTCCTGCACTATAGATATGTGTGTATTGGACGGCAGAATTTAGGGAAGTTGAAATTTTTGGAATTTGGGAAAGCACCGAGTGTCAAAATTAAGGGATGAGAAGTATTTATGATTTAGGGAAAGCACTGGGATCCAAAGTTTAGGCATGGTTAAAATTTAGAACTTACAAAAGCGCTTTGCAGCAGAATTTAGGACCTGTAGAGGCGATACCAGGCGGTTTCAAGCGCCAGCCCTAGATAAAGCCTTAAGTATATATGTGGGAGTTTATTTATTCAGGACTCATATTAGTTTGAAGCATGTGCAAGAAATAAACGTAGGTATAGTAAAAAACTAAACTATTACAATTCAGGCTTAATTCAGAACGCTATAGGAGCAAGACAAAATTTAGCGAAACCACTTGGGTTTCGTTGCCAATCTTGTGATACATAGACAATAACGTATAACACACGCTATTAAGTTAGGCTAAAATTATCATTACTGATTCTAAGGCATTTTAAATTAATGTAGCAGACTGCGCTGCTCCCTGACCTTCTAATTTGACCCAGTTTATTAATTTTCGCAGACTGTTATTATTACAGAAATTTTATAAAAACTAAGCTTGAACTTTCGATTATGTCGAAAAGAGTTTCCAATTCTGGAGTTACAAAAGGGATCTACAAAGCGAAACCATGTTTAGAAGTCCATTAAACAAAATGTGGAATTGCTGCAAAAAATGCATACAGGCATATTCGTCTTAAAATTATGTGAGGAGTATGGCATTGGAAAGTCCACTGTATATGACACAAGAAAAAAGAAAAAGGAACTTTTTGAATTTTTTGTGGGAGCATCTTAAACAACTTGCATTGAACGAAATGTTTAATAAAGTAAACAAATATTAAGCTTTCTTTTGTAAATTTTGATACCCTTTAGATCATAATTGTTCTTTATTTCATAAATTACAATTTCATAATTTTAATTGTATAATTTCTGCATGCCATCTTACCAGATTTAAATTGATGATCTATTATTAGGGGGACCAAAAAGTAATGTCGTTTCTACGCATGTCGACAACAACGATAGACAACAACATGCTAAGGGCAGAAGTGGACGCAAATCAATGTCAAAAAATCGAGGAACTGTCAAACACTCTTGACCAACCTTGGTCGACCAAAAACATTTAAAGCAGAATGGAAAAATAAGCAAAGCAGGTGTTTGAGTCCCCCATAATCTGTCCGAAGAGAACAAGGCCAACCTATCCATCACACGCAATGTATTGCTTCAACGGCACCATACAGAACCATTTTTTGATCGCTTGATTAGTGGAGACAGAAAAATAAGTCCTATATGATAATCCAAAACTCAAAAGGCAGTTTTAATAGGGGTTACAAAGGGTTTACATCCCGAAAAGGCACTTCTGGGTATTTGGTGGAGTATTCGTGGAATTGTTCATTTTGAATTGCTGAAATCTGGAAAAACTGTTAATGTAGACCTTTATTCTGAACAATTGGATCTAGTGAACCAATCTTTAATTGGAAAATATCCGGCGATTGTCAACGGAAAAGGCGTCATTCTGCAACACGACTGTGCAAGACGAACACTGGAAAAACATAATGAATTGGGGTGGGAGGTACTGCCTCACCCACCATATTCGCCCGATATCGCACCCTCGGATTTCCATTTATTCCAATCCCTACAACATTTTCTTAGTAACAAAAAATTTCAAAATTTTGATGATGTCCAAAATGCCATCTTGAGATATTTTACTCAAAAACCAATTGATTTTTATTGATCTGGGATTGAAATCTGCATACTAGATGGCAAAAGGTTGCTGATAACGAGGGTGATTATATTATTGCTTAAAAATAAAAACTTGTTACAAATTTATTTGTTTGAATTTAATGTAAGAAAGCAACATTACTTTACAGCCCCCCACAGGATTTGGAAATATCCCAAATCCGGAATCGGCTAGTGCGGATTTCGAACTTTGTACTGTATTTATTAATACTATATGAAGAGATACTTTTTTAAATTATAAAAAATATTGCTTAAATTTTTAATGCATTTTATTCTCACTTTTTTGAAGTGTTTGTAAGAGTAAATTTTTAATTTTGCAATGTTATTGTCTGTTATTTTACTTCAATATTTATAATTAAATTTTATATACAACAAAATTTATTTTGTAGATTTCAAAATTGTGCATCATATACATATTTAATACTTCTAAATATGTCAAACAATACATAAAAAGTATTATAAATTAAACATGCTTATCTTCTACTACAGAAATGTTTAACAGCAACAAAATTTAATTATAAGATTTTTCTTTTCTTTCATGTTTGCAGCAAATGCAAGAAATAAAAATAATTCTGAAGATGTTTTTTATGTTGAAAGGTATCTAGTGGCATTAACTGCATAAGATACTTTTAAGCAAGTTGTAGCTTATATTTAAAAGAGTCGCTGATATTATCATCCAAGCCTCATATTTTCAAACTACAGTAAATTTTTTTATAAACATGAGGTTTAGAATAATCACTTTCCTAAAAATCAAATAATGACACAAACATCAAGTTCTTAGGAGCCTGAATTAATCAGAATCACAGAAATTCAGTGGTTATGTAGAAATTATCCACAGCAGGACAACTCAGAAAGTTCTGGGGACAAGTAAAACATGCACCAAAAATTTTGGAATCATTTGCCATGATCTTTATTAAATAAATTTAAGATGATTTCTGAAAATAAAAATTCAACTTTTTTTAAAATTAAATACTGGAAAGCACTTTCCTGTTTTCTCACATGTGCTTAAAATTCTAATTTAGAATGCAGTTGTCAAGAACTGAATTTATTGCCTATGAAAAAATATTTCATTTTCAGATTAGATATAAAAGAATTTTTTTACCTCAGTAGTACATAGAGACTTCAAACTGCAAAATGTCCTGCAAAAAAGAAATAAAAATGCATTTCAATAGTCAGTACATAACAGAATATGCTATACAATATTTACATATAAGTTGCTTCAAAGGACTAAACTGGGAAGTAAATTTCTTCTGAAATTTAAGATGAATATGAAGAAGGTATACAATAAATAATTATGAAACTAAATTGAAGACCTTTAACTAAGAATTTAAACATGCTGCTAATTAATGTATACAGAATCATAGCCTTTAGTGCAGTAATAAGGAATAGCAAATGTAATAAACAGTAACTCTTTAATCAACACTAAGAAAACTGCTGAAACTGAACATAAAACACTAAGTTAATAATTTCAGAAACAGTTACAAAAAAATAATTGTTTAAAATCTTTGCATATAACAACATAACACTGTTGGGCATAATAACAATTCAGCCTTTTAGGGCATAGTACATGCAGCAGAAAAGGTTTGAGATGGCACACAATTTGCTCTCAGTTCAGTTTTATATCCCTTTGGCCAGTGAAGGCAAACTCATTAGTCAACAGAGTCAATTATCAACAGTTCAGCACTGTATTTATTAATACTTGTATTCTCTTTTCAAGTATCTTCTTCCATTCATTCTCTGCATATGTCCAAACCATCTTATACCTTTCTCAACACTACATCTTTTTTCGCTCCACAACACTCCCTAAAATTAACTCAATATTTCAGTTTTTAAGTCTTAGTTAAACTATATATATATGTCGAATAAAACTTGATATTATACTTAATAACGATACTATTTTATTGATAAAAGAGAATTGCAATATATTGAAAAACTTGAATCGCAATAATGACTAACAAAACACTAATGTAAACAATGGCCTTGCATCTTCTTGAAAAGTTTGCATTTTGTATGTTGTTTTTCATTTTAAGCCTTATTACAAGTTTTCATGAATAAGATGACTTCTCTATTTACTCTTGACAAAAAGTTCATGCTTGAAAATTATTGATCGTATGAATATGTAGACTCGAATAAGAAAAACATCAAACGTTAGTTTTTTAAGCTGATTACATGAGTCGGGAATAATATTATTCCACATGTTTTCCTTCTCCAGATTACTTGTGCTGTGAACTAAGCACACATTTATTTTTCTCCAATGTTTCTACATCAGCACTTAAAATGTTCAAATTTCAAGTTTCATAATTTTTTTTTTTTTTTTTAAATTCAGCAATTGATTTCAGAGTTGCCAATGTGAATATTAAACAGAGAAATGCAATTCCGTTGCACTAGTATTAAGAGGTTTTTTAACAAAGGCTAATGTTGCTTTGCTGATTCAGAATTCCTGAAACCTGCTGAGAAAAACTTCTGTCATAAAACTTGTTTTGAAATGGCAAATGTCAATATTAGATCTATTTTCTTGAGAATGTTTCAACAGGCTTGGAAAGTGAACCAAAGTTTCTGTTTCAAAAATCTTGAGCAGAAAGAGATAATTTGCTTTCAAATGAAATAACTTCTTCCAACATCAGAAAAATTGTGTTTCCTCTTCCCTATAGGAGGTTCGAATCCCGCGAACGGGCTGGCTGCATGGGCGTTTTCGTGGTTTTCCCCATGTGTAACGTGTTAAAAATGAGCCAGTTTCCCTTAGAAAGTCCTCCACGAAGGCATCCCTCCTCTTAGGCAGATAGCCCTCGAGGCTTTGCCATAATCACACACACACACCTCTTCCCTATAGTTTTTTGATTAAGCTGATTTAGATGAGATGTAACGTCTACCATAAAATAAAATTTTTGGATCTACTGATCATTCATTAGTTCTGGATTATAAACACTCATTTCAAGGAGTAATGCTTTAACTTCTGTTAATAAGGATGCAAAACATTTCAAAACATTTCCTCTTGATAACCAACGCACTTTATTATTCAGCAGAAGATCTGAGTACTCGCTCTCCATTTCAACTAAAAATTCTTTAAACTGGCGATGATTAAAAGCTGTAGTAATAATGAGGTTAACAATAATATAATTATGAATTCCATAACTTTGCAAATTTCTTCTGGAAATGTCGAGCACAAAGCGCTTCTTGATGAATGATACAATGGTAAGTAAGATCTTGTCACTGATTTTTCCTTTCAAAATAATAACAAAAACGTTTCTTACCCCGGTCATTCTTTTCGCCCTGTTTGTTGCAACTGAGACAAGTTTATCGAGATTTGGTGATCTACCAGGAGACCAGAAGAAAAAGCAGAGTTGGCAGCTGTGGTTTATAAATATAAAAAACTATTTTTATTCGAATCCTGGTATATACCAACATTTTCTGTACTTTTTTTGGTTTAATTTATAAAGTAAGTTCAAAAGCAATCTAAATAAATATATATATGCATTTTTCAAGTACTGAAAAGGAAGGGCATGATGGGAATGATCTTCTAGCAATGGTGAAAGGGGTGGAATAGGGCAAAATAGGTTGAGAACCACAATGTTAGATCTTTTAAGTATTAGTTAAAAAAAAAATAAGTTTGAAGCTTTACACGGCATTTAATTATTATTAAATGAAATTTGTTTACATCTAATTAGAATTTCGGAACACTTCCGCAAAGAACCCGGCAAATGTAAACATCGCCAACTTTGGCGATAATAGTTCAAACCTGGTAATCCGGCAGATTCAACCTATTCGCTTGTAAGAAGGTTGCAACCATTCCTCTAACGTTCATTTTGTTGAATTATCACCGTCATTGTTCGCATTTGCCAATTTAAATTATTCTTCACTTATTTATTATTATTTTTTTTTTGTATTTTCACGTTATTATTTATGAACTTTTAACAAATAGATAGAAATATTTTCATATAATAAAGGAAGTTTTCGGTGACAGATGCTAGTTTGTGGAAGAAAATATGGCGGGAGAGGGGTTAATGATAATTGGTAACATGGCTGTTAACGTAGCGTTAAGCACACAGAATCATGAGGTTTCCAACCGATAAAATATTTTGACTTCATCACCTGCCAAAATATGCATTTTAAATAATTAATTAAGTAATGTTTTTATTATTGGTATGGTCATCTAAAATTATGAGAAAAACAATATTTATGGCTTAAAACTTTAACCAGATAATATATTGTTAATGCTTTTCCAACAATAACATTTGAGAAGATTTCAGGTGTGACACACAAAGAGATGATTAAACTGAAATAAAAAGTATTATTGATTCTCTAAAATGACAGAATAGTTTTATGGATACTCAAAGTCATCAAAATTAGCAAACCACTACTTGTGTAATGAATCCAAGTGCAAATGACTCTTCAAAAGTTTTATTAACAATGCTACTGAATAGAATTTCAATACTGAAAATTATTGGCACTGTCAAATATACTATGAAAGACAGGCAGTTGTTTCAACATAAAATGCTTTAAACTGTTTACAAGTAAATTGATAAAAATAACATTGAAAAACTGTTTATGTAAAATGGATGTATTAAAAGTCATGCATTCATTAATTTATTACAGGCACATGGCTCTTATTGAACTAAGACTGTCACTGAATGATTGTTTGGAATCGACATTTCTTGCTGTCTGAAACCTACTTCACCTATGATGTAAATATGCAGTTGTGGTTCTCACTGACATAAAGTTTAGCCACTCCTGATCGATTATATATGTCTACTGTATTTATACCTATTATACTAATTATCAGATACAATTTTGAGAATATCAACAAGCAAAACACTTAAAAATTTAAAAAAGACACTTGTAGTAGAAATATTAATATTCTATATGAATTATGGAAAGTACATGTAATGAATAATACCATGACCAAACACTTAAAAAAAAGAATAGATTAAGTATTTCCTACCTCGATACTTGAGAAAGCAATCCTGTTACACAACACATAGTTAACTTTTGATTACATGATATTACATATTACATATTTAGTCCTACGAGTGGTTAAGAAGGCTGAATAGTGGTAGTTCAATCTCGGCTCAAATCCTGAAAAACGAGCTGGTTGTGCAGGTTATTTTTTTCGTATGTGTTTTGTGAATTTTGTGACATTTTCGTGGTTTTCCATGAGCCTATTTACCCTAGAAAATATTCACAAAAGCATGCCTTTTTCAGCTAGCTCTCACATGCTTTGTATATTGAATTAAGTACACACAAACCCTTCTTAATTTTAAAATGATAAAGTTATTAAGTTCACATTACATGCAACGAAGCTTTTTACAAGCCAGGATACTTTCTTTAACAATTACAGTGCTAATTAGTGCTGTACTTCTCAGTTATATGTGAAATAACATCTCAGTGTCACTGCTTGTGACACATTTGTTTCACTTAAGTCTTCTTATGCAGTCATAAGCATGAAATAAACAAAACAATAACATTTGAGAAGATTTCAGGTGTGACACACAAAGAGATGATTAAACTGAAATAAAAAGTATTATTGATTCTCTAAAATGACAGAATAGTTTTATGGATACTCAAAAACTCATGGTTATGCATGAAAAACCTAATCCATACATCCTTGGTGACTGATATTAACATAGTTTTTATGCTGCATTTGTGAACTACGCGGTTAAATTGAGTGAAATTGTGACTAAATTTCAGAAGACTTATAAAATTATGGTGTGAAAATTTAAATGTGAAATTAAAATCAAGGATACATTGGACAGAACAATCAAAAAAGAAATGTTGTCCATAAATATATTAATAATAATTAATGATAAAATGGACATTTAAAATATTCATATAATAAATATATACAATTAGTGTAATTAAAATAAATATATGCATTTAAAAATGATCTAACTTAGACCATATTTGCAATTTTTGTAATGTTATTAAATATGGACTTTTGTAATGTTATTAAATAAAATTTTTAGCAGCATACATCATTTGGGTTTGTTTAAATTATGGAAAAGCATGGGAGAGATATCTGCCTAAAAGAAAAGATGCCTTCAAGGAGGTCTTTCTGAAGGACACTGGTTTGAATCCACGTTACATATTGGGAATACCATGAAAACAATCATACAACTTGCCCATTAGCTTGGCTAACTAAACTACCAGAGTTCAGTCACTTTACTGTTTAGCTGCTGATGAGCTGTATATCAGTTGCAAAGCAGTGCACAAAAAATGATATATTCCTTGGTTCTCGTTATGAGTTACACAGGGTTCATAGCCACATTTTAGTTAAAAAAATAAGCACTTTTCAAGCACATTTTAAGAAAAAAAATAAGCACCTGTCTAATGACATTATACACAACTGCATAACCTTAATTAGACTTGTAATTTAAAATATGAGAAATGCAGTATTTATTAAGAGAGAATAAGCATTACCTCAACCATGGAAAATAATTACTTTTTTTTTCCCTTTAAATTTTAAATAACAGTTCAATTTACAGAACTAGTTTACAATGAGAGAAAAAAAAAAAAAAAAAAACTATGCAGAACTAAACTATATTACAAGATTTAATGATGAAATTTCAGTTCAAAATAGAGAAAATAAATAATAATAAGGCATATTTATTGTATTTGCTTGGAACCTAATAATAAATACAATTTATTTTTCCACTCATATTAATATTTAAATAATTTAAATCTAAATTCTGAATATTTTCTAAATTTTCATTGTATATCAGTTTTCTCTTAACAGATATTGCAAGCAAAGTAATTTAAGTAAAAAAGAGGAACATTTCTGAAATCAGAAGACAGAAATTTGCTTCATGCAGTCATCCTTTAACAGTAAAAGCTTAACTAAGCCGCATACTTGGAAACTGGCGAATATTCGGACAGTTGAGCGTAACTTGAAAAAGAGGAGCGGAGGGAGAGGGGGTTGACTGTAGCCACTTTTTAGATTTTTCCGCTAAATAAATGCTTTTGACATTTTGATATGTGAATCATATAAAAATAAACCAATGGAACTGAAAAATATTCTGCTTAGCAAGCACAGTAAAACTCTTTTAAGTGTTCATAAACAAATCTCAAACAGAACATCAAAATTAATTAATTAATTATCTCTGCGAAATATCGCAAACGTTATTGCACAATACATGTGCCATAATTCTTCCCTACGTGATATTACGCAATCGGAATCAACAACTGCTGAAATTGGGAGAATAAAGAACTAAATATGAGTAACTGGGGTGTTTTTCATTCTAATTTTCAACAGACGGCGTTAAATTTCCGCAATAGAATCATTCTTCGCTTGGGTTGGTAGACCACAGAACTTTTAGTCCTATTCAATCCAGATTGGAAAGTGACAAAAAAAAAAAAAAAGTCCGTTGCTTGTTTTGCAGCGAACTTGTAACAGTTTCAATATTTGAGATTTTGCGGAGAAAGGGGAGAACCTCCCAATCTTCGCACTATATAATGTATTGGCCAAAAAAAATTAAATTATTTTGACTATTCGATTACTTTCCCTTTATTTAAGCCATTCCGAGTATTATTCCTAAAACGCTGTGTTAAAATACAACCATTTTTGGAAGTTTACTATACTTCAGCAGTTACTGCAACTGTTATTATAAACATTCATACATATACTCATAATATAAGCATAATGATCATAATAAACACAAATATGAACTGACCAAGCGGAACGAGAATGCAAATTATTAAGATCTGGATAGAAATTTAAACGTGTATAGTATTTGGGTGAGAGGAAAAGAATGCCGAATGTACCGAAATTTTCTACTGCTTTCGCAATTCTTTGACCAATATAACGACGGGCACCTGTCTGTACTCTTTGTGCGCACCAAAGGTTATGTTAATGCAGAGAAAGGGGGAAAAGCTATTTCCGGGAGTATGATTCACCACCTGACATTCAATATTAAGAAAAGTTGTTTATTTAGTTTCGGCTTTGGTAGGGGGAAAATAGCGCGTTCATTAAAAAAAAAGCACTAAAAGCAAAAAATAAGCACTAAAAACAAAAAAATAAGGGCTTTAAAGAAAAAGTAAGCACCTATAAGGGCCTTTATATTTTATTTTCAAATATAAGGACTTATAAGCACTTATAAGGACCGCTATGAACCCTGGTTACATGCAAAAAAGCAAGTCTTAATAAAAATCGATATGCCAAATGTAAAGTTAATATGTTGGTTTTTTCGTGCAATACATGAACATATACATAAAATTTAAAAAAATAAGTCAGAGCAGAATATAATTTATTACTAAAAAAACTTTTATGTAATCAGTTGCAATTAAGTTTCTATTTAAATGAGAATATCTATTCATTTCATTTATGCGATCATAATGGATTTTCAATCGTAGTTTTGGAAGTACTTTAAAATTATGCAATGAAGATATTAATCGTAAATTCACAATTTCTTTAGAAACTGCACTGTTAAAAACATAAATATTTTGGAATTTTATAATACTGAAAGATATTCAAAGACAGATCTCAATTTTCCCAAGAAATTGCCAAGAAAAAGGGTCATTATTACAAAGCTCAATATTACATGATTTTTCTACTTCCATTAAGCTTTACATATTGTTTTCTGTGCTAACTTGAATTAAATACAAATTTATTTTCGTGCATCGTGTTTAACCAGTTAATTTTGAATTTTCACTTTCGTATGCTTAATATATTGTTTTCTCTGCTAACGTGAATTTATGTTACTTATTCTTTAATTACTTTGATTATATTCTTTAAATATCATGTTTACGCGGCTTACTTCCATGTGTTTTAATATCTCATAACCAACGCCCATCAACCATAGGTGAACTTGGCGAGTAAAACAGCAACGGCGCCAACGGGTTCTCTGTGGATGAAAATTCAGAATTTCTAAATCAATCAAACACATTCATGAAAACAAGCAATTTCAAAAGTCATTATAATAACAGTAGTCAAGAAAGCATAAAGTTACCAGCAAGAAATCTCTAACAAAGTTAAAGATCATCCATATAATCCAATTGCTATATTAATCAAAATAAATAAGAAATTCAGTACAAAGTCTGAAATCCAGACGTCCATTATCCGAAATGATCTAAAATCCGGACCTCAAAACCACCAACAACATTTTTCTCCTAGGTTTTACGCATGCACATTTGATTCCACCCCCCTCCGAGCATAATAAAACATCTGGAGTGTGCCAATTCTTAATTTCACTTTGACACTAAATGAAATACATTGTTATTGAAGAAACAAACCTTTTAGCATAAATGTGTACGATCAGGATCAGTAACTTGGTTTCATTCCTGCGTATCCGCTTTATGGTACACATCTCAAACTGAAACATTCCACATAGATACATCATTGATCTGACGCCAACCTTGGGAATCATTATTTATTATACTTTCCTTTCATCACCGCATGTTTATCAAAACATGACAACTTCAGTAATGACTCATGTAGCGATGCCTAAACAATTTTTGGTACTTTTCCGTTTTGCCGGCGCAAGCGATAAAGTCGCCAATAATGGTACAATCGATGCCAAAAGGAATATTCTCGCTGGTAACCTTTTACGCCTCATTTTCAAAACAAGTCGCAGCTTTTTCTTATCAGATTGATTGGTTTTTTCAATACTGGCATATAATTACATAGAATTTTTATCAGATAGTTCAGTTTTATGTCTAAGGCCATTTTCAGTAGTTAAGTCAATTAGGATGCAATCACAGCTCTTACCCGAAGCCGAAAATATAGAAAAGGTAAAGTCAAGGGTTAAATTCATCAATTCTAATAAGGATACATTAGCGAAGTAAAGCACTGCAGTTTTACATAATTTCTAAGTAAGCTATTCGTACGAATTGAAATATTTCTTGCATTTAAACTTGTGTTCCAAATTAAGATTTAACTTGAAATTAATGTAGATAATTACTGAGAGCATTAGATTTTTGTAGAGTAGTTTACGTGAGATGAGATAGCTTGGGGTCACGTGATATAAACCGGCGAATTAGGATTTTGAACCATGAAAGCATAGTAAATTCTTAAATTAATGTCTTTTTACAAATTTATTGTCTTTATTTATCGGCTTTTTATAAAGTTTTAAGTGATATTAAAATGTTTATGCCTTCAAAAAATGAATTCTTAGAACTAAGATTTTTTTAATATTTTTTATGTGTATACTGTCTGTTGTCGCCAATAAAGTCTGCTTGGCGAGATTTGCGCCGGCGAAACGGAAAAGTACCCAATTTTTCTTGTTAGTAATTGAATAATAAAGGTGTATGGTAACCTTATATGTTGACATTACGCTTGGCGATGATTACAGATTTAAGTTAAATGTGCTAAAAAAATGTTTACGAGGAAACATTTACCAAACATTTCTTTCCATGTGATAAAAATAGATTTTGTTGATGATACTCATAGACTCAAAGATTAAATTTATGGCTATTTGAATTAAGAATAATTGATTTGTTATTCACATAAACCCAGAACCAGCACCAGGGCTCGTATGGCTGCAGAGACTCGGAGAATTTAGGACCCACAGAGACTGCATCAGGCGGTAAGATATCTAGCGCCGGCCTTCAATAAGGCTGAAATATATGTGGGAATTTATTTATTCAGAACTCTAATAAGCCTTAAGCACGTGAAAGAAATAGACATAAGTATGATAAATAACAAAACTAATATAATTCAGGCATAATTGTCTCAGTGCGTGATAGAAGCAAGATAAAATTTAACAGAACAACTTGTCGTTAGTCGCCAAGCTCATGATGCATAGCCAAATATGTACAGTGAAGGATAGCTAAATTTGATGATGATAGCCACTAATTTTAAAGGTTTTCGGATATAGCAAAACAAAGGCGAAATTTTCCAATTAACGGATTTTGTAAAGAAATGTGGACAAGCTGTAATAAATGAGGATGATATAAAAGAAGTTTTCATTGTGATGACAATCCTTCTCAATCATCAATCAATTAATGAATGGCGAAATCTGTAGTATAGTTCTAGATCCAGAAAATACGCTACTGATAGTGAAGAAAGTGACAGAGAAGTTACTGACAACGAGAAAATTTTGATTGACAAATTAATCGGAATTCTTGAAACAGCAGTTACAGGACTTCAACAATGTAACTAAGCAAAGGATTATGCCTGTCTACAGAATTAAAGAGAATGTATTAGCGCAACAAACGGAGCAACTTAAACAACTTGCATTGAGAGAAATGTTTAATAAGGCAAACAAATCAATATTAAGCTTCTTTTTTTTTTTTTTTTTTTTTTTTTTTTTTGTAAATTTTGATACCCTTTAGGTCATAAATACTTCATTATTTCACGAACTTTATCCATGTACACGTCGATCTATTTTCACTTAAAAAAAAAAAATCCCCGAATTTCACAAAAATAGCATTGTGCACTCTTTTAACTTTATCCATGTACACGTCGACCTATTTTCACTTAAAAAAAATCCCAGAATTGCACAAACTTGCATTGCACACTCCCTTTACTTTGTCCATGTACACATTGATATATTTACACTTAAAAAGTCAAAGGAGCACCAAATTCTACAATATAGGGGGAAAAAATGCAAAATCTCAATAAAATACATTTTAAACCAAAAAATAAAATAACATAGAAAAGAAAAAACATGTTATATATTTAAGCACTACCAAAAGCAAATATTCACTTACCATGATTTTCGAGTTCGCTTCGTACACCCCGAGCCACGTAAAAATCAAAATATCAATCATACTCAAATGACTTTTTTCAAACCAGGTACTCTTTCTGATCGAACACTTCACATAGTGACCATCTGAACTTTTCTTCCTACAAACCCATTCAAATCCATCTAAACGATTTTTACGTTCGACTAGACGCATATCCTTCCTACATACAAAACACTTATAATGGCTACTAAGTAAACCTACATTTACACACCAGTCAATTAAAGCTCTTTTCCCCTTTTGCTCCAAATTGTACAGAAACTTCAAATTAATCTTACTACATTCGGCCATTCTACTGTCTAAAGAATCAAACCAACACACACCACAAAAACGCTTACAAAACATCCCATGATTCAAAATTTCCCAGAATCATGCACCTGATTATGTCACAATAGGGTTTCCATAACATTCAACTACTCAGGCTACCATAAATGAAACAACAACTTGGTGATAAATCAAACAACAACTTCACCATAATACAAGGGGTACCTTAAAGTCTACTCTACCCCAATTTTTTTACTTGCTATTTTCAAGTTGGCAATTTTGAGAAACGTGCGGAGCAGTGGGTGATTCTGCACTCTCCCAGTTTGTCGCAAGGGCTCTTATAGGATTTTACCCAAATTTTAATTAACATAATCTAATATTTTAAAGTTGCAATTGCATAACATTATGGGAAGAAACGTATTCATGGAAAGGTTGTTTCACATTACGGAAAGCTTCTATCAATCTACAACTTTTATTTATTTTTAATTAAAACAAATTTTAAGACTATTTAACAGGAAGAAAGAAATAAAATAGAATGGAAATATCCCCATTATAAATAATCAATAAAGATCCTGAATTATTAAAAAAAAGTGTGGAAATTTTTCTCTTCCTAAATATTTAACATTACTGGATAAATAGTAGCATTTAGGCTGATTAGCATATTTCAGCTAAATATCCACTGTATCCTTAATTCTTACTCATCTATTACAATATAAATATACCTAAGTTTGAAAAATAATATTAGGTACTTTTCCGTTTTGCCGGCACAAACGATAAAGTCGCCAATAATGGTACAACTGATGCCAAACGGAATATCTTCGCTGGCAAACTTTTACCCTTCATTTTCAAAACCAGTCGCAGCCATTTCTTATCAGATTGATTGTTTCTTTCAATACTGACATACAATTACATAGAATTTTTACAAGATAGTTAAATTTTTTGCCCTAAGACCATTCGCGGTAATTAATTACAATGCAATCACACCACTCACCTGAACGCAAAGATATAGAAAAGGAAAATCAAGGGTTAAATTCATCAAATCTAATGAGAATGCACTAGCGAAGTAAAGCACTGCGGTTTTACATAATTTCTGAGTAAGCTATTCGTACGAATTAAAATAATTCTTGCATTTGAACTTGTATTCCATAAGATTTAACTTGAAATTAATGTAGATAATTACTGAGAGAATTATATTTTTGTAGCGTAGTTTACATGAGATAAGATCACTTGGGGTCACGTGATATGAACCGGCGAATCAGGATGAAAGCAAAGTAAATTCTTAAATTAATGTCTTTTTACAAATTTATTGTCTTTATTTATTGGTTTTTTACAAAATTTTAAACCATACTAAAATGCTTATGCCTTCAAAATAAAAAATTCTTAAAACTAACATTGGTTAAATTTTTTATGTGTATACCGTATGTTGCTGCCAATAAAGTCTGCTTGGCGAGATTTGCGCCGGCGAAATGGAAAAGTACCCAATATTATAATTAAATTGTCTTGGACTAAATATCTCACAAGATTAGTAAAGTTCTGCTTCAAGTAAGAGAAAAGCAGTTATGTAATTAATTGATAATACTGTATTATATTCTACAAGACATCTTTGTGTGTTTTCCAAGAGGTTTCACCTTTCAAATTCTGCCCTGCTTCAGAAAATATGTTATAGTGTCAAAAGCTGTTAAATACATGATTTTAGAAATTTTCAGAAAGATCATTTCAAAAATTTGGTTAATCTTTGGAACATGGTAACAGGTAGTTTGGTGACATTTTGGTAAGGTGATAAAGGTTACTAGCTAGGATTTTAGCAATAATCTGAGAAGTACACAGTTCGAATCACAGATTATTTTGTCTCAGAGAAATGAGAGATCATGAGACATGTCATGTGACATTTTCCGGAAAATTCCAAACAGGATTTTAGCTAATAAGCACTTAGAAACAATTTCGCTGCTAAAGTGCAGAATCGCCCACTTATTTGTTTGGTGCTTTTTACAAGAGTAAGAAGAATTGGATTTTTGTAATTTTTTTTTTTTTTTTTTTAATTTTTATTTTTTAAGTGAAAATAGGTCAATGTGTACATGGATAAAGTCATTTTTGTGTGCGCAATACCAAAGTCTGCACAATGCCATTTTTGTGCAATTCTGGGATTTTTTTTAAGTTATAATAGGTTGATGTGTACATAGATATCGTGTATATGCAATTCTTAAAAATGCAGCAAGCAGTGGGCGATTCTACACTTCCTCCCAATTTCGCACCTAATCTTCGTCATGATTAAGCACTTTTGTTCCATAAAAGTTCTAGCATAAGCGTAATTCGGCTAGCAGATTGTTGGAAAAAATTTTGAGTAAAAAAAAAAAATAAAATAAAACATGGCTTTACTTCGTGAAAACAAAATGGCATCCAAAAAAAAAAAACTAGCAGGTTGCTGTAGCAGGGATGGTCGCCAAAGTTTCGCCAAGTTACCATAATCCGAAGATTCACCAAAAATTTTACTAAAAAATTCCCTTTTTCTACTTGCAAACTAATAACAAATTTAAGAGTTTCTAGTTTATTTACAGTGTGAGCTCCATCTAAGGTATTTTGTGCGTTATGGCATTTTGTCCCATTTTTAACGAGCATTTTAAGCTAAACATACAGTTCTGAAGAATAATGGTCAACTTAATATAACATGTGACATGACGAAAATATAGTCAGCCTATTTTTGAACTTATACTTAACATCTGGATTTATTGTAAAATGAAGACTAAGAAAACGCATAATTCAAGGAAACTAACATTTTATACTTTTAGTTTCGCACATTTAAATATTCTGGCACTTTTTTAGGAAACTACACATATTCGATTACATTTGGATATCAAACATTTTACTTTAATTGTATATTGAATTCCTACATACAAACAGATCACGAATATAAATATTTTCGCTCTAGCGTAGAACTGAGTGCCCCTTCGCTTCACGACAACTTTTTTAAATTTTGGCGATGAAACCTTACTTCTGGTTACCATGATAGTTTTAACTCTGTTTTAGCTTCCTGATTTTATTTAAATGAAAATAGATTGATGTGTACATGGGCAAATTTAAGGCAGTGCGCAATGCCTAGTTTGTGCAATTCTAGGATTTTTTTTTAAGTGAAAACAGATCAATGTGTTCATGGACACAGAGTCTGTACAATTCTTTGACTTCTTATTTTTGTTTTGTGTAGCGACCATCAAGAAATTGTACCTTCCTGGTGCCGATCTTGGCATCAAAAAAAGAATCGCCAAAAAACAAGGGGCACCCAATTGTAAACTTTTACCAATATTTTGTGTATTTGAAAAAATATATATATAAGTGAATACATACACAGCAAGCCTTTTGAAGCGTTCTTCTTCATCACCCGCATCAATATCCATTGAAGTCTCGGAACTTTTAAAAAGAAAAGCACACGGTAAATAACACATTTGTTCATTGGCGCAAACACAACCGGCGAATCAGCTTTACGTTTCAACGTTGCCAAATCGCTCAATTTTCGACAAAACTATGCTGCCAAAATTCATGTGCTTGCGTTTTTGGGAAATTTTCCCTGCTCTTTTTTCTTAAACGCACATATGTTAAAATAACTTTTCTATTAAAATTAATTTATAATAAAAAGATCTTGCCCCCCAGATGGTATAGTGTTTAGGAGCTACTCTAATTTTTCATTATTTAATTTCTTCAAATATAATGCAAGACTCTAACATTTGGTGGCAACAGTTTGAAAAGTAAAACGAACATTTATAATAGTGATTCAACGGGGAGATCAGAGATCATTATTCGTTAAGTAGTGTTCGACCCGAGGGCCTTTACCACTACATGTTTATCAATCCCCTAAGGACCTGTAAAAGTTCGTTAAATTCCATAAACTGGAAAAGTCGTATGCATTTGTAATAAAAGTGCAAAGTCTTCAGTTGCGAAGAAGTTGATCAGGGGTGACGCTGTAGCCTTGGCTACTAATGTTTAAAATTAATTTATGACTAGTAACAGCATGAATTATAAACAAATAGCTAAGTTATTGCATTTTATTTTCCAGCTATCGAAATGCGACGCTACGAGCAACGTTTTGAAACCAAAACCTAGCAATCATGAATCAGAACTAGAACTAGTTGCCATTCAGCATAAAGAAATTTAAATATAAATATGAATATTAACAAAATATTAAAGTTAATTTTATAAAATAATTAAACACATGAACAAATATATGAAATAAAAAATAATTATTTCTCATGCAATAACTGGGCCACTACACTACTCCCCCACCAGTAACTAAGTTACGTTACGAAGATGGAGAAATAGGTAGTAACTAGTATTGCAGTGTTAACCACTATCAAAATAATTTAGTCAGTCCTTGAATCTAACAGGTAAACGTATAGTTCTGCCTGTGCGAGAAGGTTTTTGATTCACATCCGAATTTGAGTCCGGTCTCTGCAAATTACTGTAGTCAGGTTGTATCAACTGAGAATTTTCCTCAGCTAAAATATATGCTGGTTTCAGGCGATCCAGGGATACATTAACATGTTTTCCTTTTGTGCTAATAGTAAAATATTTGTCCTTGCGATCAATAACAGGAAATGGTCCTTCATAAGGAGGTTCCAAAGGTTTTTTTTATCCGATCTATTCGCTGAAACACATGAGAACAAGTTTTTAAGTCTTTATGGACAAATATCTGTTCAGATGAATTTTTACGAATTAGTCTCGGTCCAACAACTTCCATCTGTTTCTGGAGTTTATTAGCAAAAGTCTCCGATGCTGTCTGGATACTTGGTTCGCTGAAAAACTCGCCAAGAAGTCTGAGACTCTGGCCATAAACTACTTGCGCAATAGAATGATTGGTATCTTCTTGAATAGTGCTGTTGAATAGTTTACAAACCCAAAAGTACTGTTGGTAACGTGTCCGTCCAAGATATGTTGTTGTGGGCTTTTAATGCTGTTTTCAATGTTCGATGAAGGCGCTCAACATTGCCATTACACGAGGGGTGGTAGGCAGTAGTGTGTTGTAAATTGATGCCACAGATTTTGGACAAAGCTCGTAATGTATCACTTTTAAATTGGGATCCACGATCACTAATGAGTTTACTTGGCGTTCCGAAACGCGCAATCCAGTTGCTATAAAAGGTTCTTGCGACGTTCTCAGCAGAAATATTTTCTAAAGGAATTGCTTCCATCCAATTCGAAAATCTATCTATGCAAGTAAGACAATAAATATTCCCTTTAGATGGTGGAAGTGGTCCTATGAGATCGATATGGATGACAGAAAATCTTCCTGGTGATACTTCAAACTCACCTAATTTTGTTTTGGTGTGCCGATTGATTTTAGCTTTTTGGCAATGAATGCAGGTTCTTGTCCACAACTGTACATCTTTTTTTATGTTAGGCCAAATGAATTTTGATGTCATTAATTTCATAGTCGATTTTATTCCTGGATGTGATAAACCATGAATTCTTTGAAAGACGTGTTTTCTGAAAGCCTGAGGAATATACGGCCGAACATGTTTAGTTGATGTATCACACCACAAATATTTCCCCGATGGTAGAGAACATTGCTTGAAATTCAAGGAAGTAGTGGTTTGCAAACTCTTCAGTTCTTCATCTTGAGTTTGTTCATCAGCTATTTTATCATAATCTATCGATGAAATTTCATTAACTCTAGATAACGTATCCGCCACAATATTATTCTCACCTTTTAAATATTTGATATCAGTCGAAACCTGGGAGATGTATTGAAGTTGGCGAGCATGTCTAGGTGTTGCTTTGTCAAGTTTTTGACGAAAGGCGAATATTAAGGGCTTGTGATCTGTATAAATTGTAAATACTCTTCCTTCTAGATAATGCTTAAAGTGTCTAACTGAAAGATATATGCTTAATAGTTCTCTATCATAGGTGCTATATTTTTGCTGAGTATCACTTTTTTTTTTCATATTGTTGCAACACTGAGCCAATCGCCGTATCTGAAGCATCTGTAAATAACGCCAGAGGTAATTCAGAATTGGGAAAAGACAACAGTGCCGTGTTCACCAGGTCATTCTTGCACGTTTCAAACTGTTTTTCAGCTTCTTCAGTCCATTCGATTTTACGTTTGTCCCTCTTTTTAGCTCCCTTGAGATACGCATGTAACAATGCTTGATTCTTCGCTGCATCCTTTATATAACGACGATAAAAGTTAAGTATTCCAAGAAAGGTTCTAAGTTCATGAATTGTTTCTGGTCGTTTGTAGTTAGTAATAGCTTGAACTCTTTCTGGCAAAGGACGGGAACCCTTAGGTGTAATTAGGTAGCCTAGAAACTCGATTTGGGGAACAGCAAAGACAGATTTTGAAACATTAATTCTTAACCCAAATGTATGTAATCTTTCGAAAACTAATTTAAGGTGATTTTCGTGTTCTTCATGGGTACTGGATGCAATGAGTATATCGTCTAAATAGGGAAAAACGAATTCTAATCCTCTAAAGACTTCGTGAATAAATCTTTGGAACGTTGCAGGAGCATTTTTTAAACCGAAACTCATTACATTAAATTCGTATAAACCGAAAGGAGTGATGATAGCCGTTTTACATTTGTCTTCTTCTGCAATGGGAATTTGAAAATAAGCTTTGAATAAATCAATTTTAGAAAAAATATTTGTACCTCTTAAAATATGATGAAAATCTTCAATGCGAGGAATTGGGTATCGATCAGGTATCGTCTGCGCATTCAATCGTCGGTAGTCTCCGCAAGGACGATATGAACCATCCTTTTTCGTAACAAGGTGCAAGGGGCTTGACCACTGGGAGTTTGATGGACGAATTATTCCATTGTCAAGCATAAATTTAAATTCCTCTTTAGCTATAGCTAAGCGTTTTGGATCGAGCTGTCGTGCCTTTGAATAAACGGGTTGACCAACAGTCGAAATAAAATGTGTAACACCATGTTTAATTTGTGTAGGAAAAAGGTTAGGTTTAGAAATTTTGGGATATTTCGACAGTAAATCGAAAATTTTTATGGATTTATTTAATGTGGTTACTGAGTAATCACTGGAAATAGCAGCGACATCACACTGGACACAAAGCTGTGTTACGCCATCAATTAATTTTTTCTTATTTATATCGACAAGCAATTTATATTTGTGAAGAAAGTCAGCTCCTAAAATACCTTTTGTGACATCAGCAATTATGAATGGAAACTGAAAATCACGACGTAATCCCAAATCAAGAGTTAGCGTTTTTATGCCATAAGTGGAAATATCTGTGCCATTAGCTGCATACAGTTTATATTCAGTTTTACATTTATTCTGTGAAGTAGCAGGAATTATGCTTACGTCAGCTCCGCTATCAATAAGAAAGTGCAAATTTGATCTTCGGTCACGAACGAATAAACGAAATTTGCGACAATCCTTCATATTTTCTGCAGCAGCGTTTGCCGCTGAACCTACTGCAGATTCGAGTTTTCCTGGTTTTTGAAATCGTTTTTTACCCAAGCACACGGAGGCTTGCATTTCTCTAGAATGAATTTTGCTCCAAAACGAAAGTGATAAAAACAAAATTTGCCAGTAGGGTCATATCGTTTACGAGGTTGGCTTCGAGATCGTGAACGTGAATTACGTAAATCCGAGTCCCTTCGTCTTGAGCGAATGGTTACTTGATCAATTTTTTGTTCAAGAAAGGTAATTCTTTGCAACAAATCATTTGCGGGAACAGAAGGAGCATTAGTACTAAATACTTCTGGTTTCCGATTCATATCACTAATTTTATCTGCCATAGACGCTAACTTGGTTACATCTTCATCACTAACTAATAATATATTTTTATGGAGTCAGGTAGCTTCTCCAGCCATAATGTTTTGATTAGATTTTCAGACACATCTGTAGTAGCAACTGATCTCAACTTCTGCAAACGTTGGCTTGGTTTCATGTCTCCAAGTTCGATACCAGTAATCAAACGTTTAATCCGTACATTTTCACTTTCTTTGAATAAATGTAATAACCTAATTTTAGCATCCGAATATTTTGTGGCACTATCGTTCGTTACAATGTCCCAAATATTTTCGACGAACTTAGGTTCAAGCTGTGAAACTAAATAATTAAATTTCGTTTCTTCTGAAACGATATTTCTAAGTTTGAACTGAGCTTCAACTTGAAAAAACCATATTTCCGGTTTATCAATCCAAAAAGGAGGTATTTTCACACTCACCTTATGAAGCTCCGGTGACTGTATCGTATCTTTCATAGCAGTTTCAGAAGAGTCATTTGTTGACATTTCGAAAATTAATCAGGGTCACCACGATGTAGCCTTGGCTACTAATGTTTAAAATTAATTTATGACTAGTAACAGCATGAATTATAAACAAATAGCTAAGTTATTGCATTTTATTTTCCAGCTATCGAAATGCGACGCTACGAGCAAGTTTTGAAACCAAAACCTAGCAATCATGAATCAGAACTAGAACTAGTTGCCATTCAGCATAAAGAAATTTAAATATAAATATGAATATTAACAAAATATTAAAGTTAATTTTATAAAATAATTAAACACATGAACAAATATATGAAATAAAAAATAATTATTTCTCATGCAATAACTGGGTCACTACAACGCCATATATCGGCCACAGATGAAGTTTTCGTTGGATAAGCTATAATAGCAACTAATAATTTTGGCATATCTTTTACACATTATCGTAGATTTGACACAGTATCGTACAGTAAAAATGGAAAATAATATATACAAGTCCCAGAACTTTTTTTTCTTTCGTCTGAGGCGAAAGTACCTATATCTTAATACTCATAGGGAAGGAGACGCGTATTTCCAAACCCTACCCCACTTTTCAAATTTTTGACGTCACGGAAATATCGACTAGTTTGGCAAGACGCCTACCCCACTTTTGACTACTACGGTGCGCTTTCGAAAGAATTGTGCTCCTGAATAGTGTGTTTAGGTGCTAATTGTGAGATTTTCGCAATTTAAATTATTATGAGTGGAAATTTACGCAAAATCTTTAGTGAATGGTTATTGTTTAACGCCGTAGTGTATTTGAGGAAAGAGGAGAATAATTCACTGCTGATGTATACATTAACAGTATGAAAAGTCTGGAAGGTGATACTCGGCAATAAATGTGCTGCATTTCATCGCAAAATTCAGCGACGCCAGTAAAATAAACGAAAGTGTTTGAAAAACTTATCCACATCTGAAGCCACTATACAAAAATTATATGTGTGCCAATACAGCAATTTAAATAATAAAAAAAAAAATTGCAGAAAACTTCAGATCAAGGAATAAGAATTGCAGTGCCTCTATGTGCTTAAAAACTACGAAGCATTCTGCAGACTTTCGTGCCAAAATCAAGTTTGACAAATAGATTAATACATTTTATTGTTTCTTTTAGTGTATATATTTCAAAATTATTAAAATAACTTGAACAGTTTATTGCTGTTCAAGTTGCTTAAAACAGCAATAAAGTTCATTTATAAAGATACACAAGGAACTTCATAATTCATTGCTTTGATGAACAACTGAAATTTACTAAATTACCTAACTTTATAACATTAAATATCTTTGTAACTGTGTTATTATGCTCTGTTTTATAAAAGTTTAACTAGTTCTAAAAGCTAACTACTAACTAAAAGCTTAGTTACTTACTATTCATTTGTTATACATTAAAATATTTTCTGATTTATTTACTAAATGTATTAAGAATTTCCATACATGCTTGTGCAGTGTGAATGCATGTTTGTGTAATGAACTTTGATTTTCATGAACGAAAAAGAAATACAATCTCCGAATAAGTACTTTTTGTTTTCCAGTTCCTGTGTTTAGCTGTAAAAGTAAATTCACTTCAAGTATATGTCTATGCAATTTTGACGATGTAAATGCTGAAATGTATGTATAGTAAAAACTCGACAAAAAAAATATCCGGAAAGCTCTTGAAATTTTGGATAGCCGAGCATATAAAAAATGAAATATTGTAATAAGTGAATGTAAGAATAAACTTAGTCTAAAATCATAAAAACAGTTCATCTTATTTGTATCAACTTGACTATCAAAAGCCAATATTTAATATTATGCACGATTTTGAAAAAAATGTATGCTGCTGATGTTTGGAATATGATAACGGGTGATTTTTACAATGGTTGTTATGTGGATTAAGACTGCAAGTTGAGACTTTAAATATGAACAATAGTAATCTGAAAATTTGAAGTAGTAATTTCATATCCAACAATCTCTGCCAAATAACTTCTATGTTTTAAGTAATTAAAAAATATATTTTAACCACTTATTATTAATTTTATAAAGTATATTCTATAATTTAAATTTTATTTACTTTCATCTATTTTTAATGTTTGCCATTATAAATTTCATACTATGTACTTTTTTAAGATTTCATAGTTGCTAATTAAACTTCCTTTACAATTTATTTAGTTATTCTATACTTACAGTTATATTTTATGTAAGAAAGGGATTTATGTGCAAGAGATATACAGTGAAAGTCATTTAACACAAAACTGAGGGGACTGAAATATTTTTTCGTGTTAAAGAATATTGAAAAGAAAAAAAAAGCATATATTCAACAAAATTAAGCTTAGCTAAATTAAGCTAATCCGATCCCTAAAGATCCTTCACCTTCGGACTTATCCAAAATAAAAACTGCGATCAAATCTTCGCAAATCATTTCAAGCAACTTAAAACATTCGCTTATCCCATCTGTTGCGAATTGTGCCAGATTATATGTTCTTCCCAAAATTCATAAAAGTGGTATTCCTTTCCGCCCTATTGTATCAAATTTAGGTACTGCCTCGTATCCATTAGCTAAATATTTAGTTTCTAGATTTTCCACTCTATTAGACAATAACATTTACACCATAAAAAATTCAATAGAGTTTGTAAAAAAGGTTAAAAACATTTCTCCTCGTAATTTACTCATGGTTTCTTTTGATGTAAAATCATTATTCACCAATGTCCCAGTGGAGGGTGCATTAAGATGTCTAGAAACCAGACTTCGCGAATTTCATTTCTCTTGCATCGAAATTGATGAGCTAATTTCTCTCACTCAACTCTGTTTGAAACAAACACATTTTGTTTTCCAAAATAAATATTACAAGCAAACTGAGGGATTAGCCATGGGAAGCCCCCTCAGTCCCATCCTGGCTGATATCTACATGCATTATTATGAATCAAAATTGTTTGAAACTTTAAACTTCCCGGCATGGTTCCGCTACGTAGACGATACTTTTACCCTGTTTGAAGGTAATAAAGATGATTTAAATAGAGTTCTGTCAACAATGAATTCTATTGATCCTGCTATTCAGTTCACTTTTGAACTTGAGACTTGCAATTCTCTTCCGTTTCTCGACATTCTGGTCACACGCAACACATCCAACTTCAGTACTACAGTTTACCGTAAACCTTCATCGGTTTGCCTTCCACCACACTTTAAATCATGTCATCCGACTAAACAAAAGTTAGCTTCATTTTATTCCTATGTTTTCCGTGCTCTTCAAGTTTGCTCCTCCAAACTAGCCCTTGATGAAGAACTAAATTATTTAAAAGCAATAGCTATTGACAGGGGCTTTTCACCTAACATTATTAATCAAGCAGTTAAAAAATTCTCATCTCAACACACTAAAAGCCACACTCTTATTTTAGGAGATTATAAAAATTCTGTTGTTATTCCCTTCTTTCCATCAATTAGCTATAAAGTTGCACATATTTTGCAGAAATTTAACTTTCGGGTTGTTTACTCTCCCATCAATAAAATTCCAACTTCTAAACTCAAGGACCCCATTCCGGATATGAATTCCTGGGGTATTTACTGCATAGCAGCTTTCCCTTGACCAAGAGTTCGCATTGCATACGTAAATCTTCTGTTTAGCTCTGATATATTTTTTCGGACACCCATCATAATAGAGTTTCTGAAAGTTCTTTTACATGAACACTTTGAGCATAGTAACTCAAATTTTGAGCTTAAACCATGATGAAATAGTTCACTTAAATGAACATTACAAATTTTACAACATAAATTATTTTCAATACATTGAAATAGGATATCCAAATCAAATAGTCTATAACCACTAAAATTAGGCTCTAAAGTTATCTTTATCTCTTGGTGGCAAAACAGTGTCACTATTTAATTTTTTAAACGAAGAACTGACACCACACTTCTTATTCATTGTATCATTATGCTGATTTCCCTGGAACTTTCTTTTCTTTGGTCGATGAATATAAGATCTTTTATTTTTTACATCTTCCTCACAATTTTCCATAATTATCAGGTGATAAAAATACTAAACAAAAACTGCAATGTTATAATAAAAACACCTTCAAAAAAGTCAAAAGAAATTTAGAAATCGCAAAAGAGCTTGTAAACAATCACGTTTCACGCTAATCCAAAGCTGGAGTAAGATTTCAACACATGCCTATGTTAGATGCCTATGTTAGAATAGTGCTATGTATAAATGTAATATATTCCTAAGTCGCGCTTTCGAGACATGAAAAACGCAGTTTGAATTTTGTCAATCGGCCCAGTAGAACGGGAGATATAGCACAGTCCTCCTTTTTTTTTTTTTTTTTTAGCTTGATAACACGTCAGCACTGTTTTTCCACCATCTCAAAATAAATTATGAAGATTTGTGCTTATGCAACTAGTTGAATTTCAACAGAAATACAGGTTCATATGAAAACGTTGAAGCTCTTTTAAAGGGCCGGTTTTATACCTTTATGCAAATGTAATTCTACCGCATATAGCAGTACTTCCCTGTTCGCTGAATTACTTTCACACTGAGTCTTCCGATGAGAATTTTCCTAATTAAATACCAAAGGATGAATGATTATAAATTTCAAAGCACCTACTATCTTAACGATCGTTTCACTCAAAATCAAATATTCGAAAAGTGAGCAGAAAGGCAAAATAGACAATAGCTAAACATGCGAACATTGAATGTGAATAGCACTTTATTGTTGGTCTGCTGCCTTTTAATAGCTAAGATAGTACTTGCCAGAAACCGAAGATTATCCAACTGTGGGCATTGTGGTAAGAAGTCCTTTAATGAGTTCTCCAGCCGAGTAAACGTAAATGCGATTAACCTCTCGAAGCCGGCTGGTACAGCAGTTGTACAAGGAGAATGACTTTCTCAGACGCCGGCATCGGTACAACTGTCGTACCATCCATGCCCTCCCCATTTTAGAGAATCGCCTATCTGTAGATCTTTGGGTGGTCCATTGTCGCTGCTCAGAGTAGCCGCTGGCTACGCATTATTTCCCTCTTCTTATCAGTTTAGCTACATTTTGGCAAAAACCGCAGGTTTCGTCTCGCGCCAATATACTTGAAAATTAAATAGAGGCCATCTCTTTCTCAATCTGTCTCATAATTTTAATGCTATTTTTTTTAGTACTGACTTTTGCTATGATTAAAACGTCAGCGATTTTGCACGCTCTTTAAGCTTACCATATTTAATGTTCTTTAATCATAACAAATAAGAATAGATTAATATTTTAGATTTAATGCCCTTCTAGAAAATAGGTAAAACCGTTTTTATCGTTTACTCGTTTACTTCCTTTTCATACTTATGAATAATAAGATTTTATTTTGACATTGTTTTGTGGAGTGCATAAAACCCTTAAGAACTGTCAACTCTTTCAAAGTGCTTCTATTATGCAGGCAATTTTGTCTGATTTATCAGGAGATAAATAAGAGACAATTGTATGCATAATAGTTTTTCTGATTTTCATTCATTCAGTGATTGCTTTCAATGATTTTCATTGATTGTAAATTAAATAAAATCAATTTATCTTTACACCCTCTTTTAGGATGAGATCTGCCAAAAAATATTTAAATATCAGTAAAGCTCACGTTACTTCTAAACTGAATCAAAACATCAGTTAAATGTTATAAAATTTTGGCCAGTTTTATTTGCTGAAATTCTTATACTCTTCAAAAGATAGAGAGAATTCAGACAAGTTGATAAAAAAATATCTTAAAAAAGTTGTTATTTTGTCTGTAATAAGGTGTATGTCAACTTACTACTAAATGTATGAAAATTAGGATTGGATTACGGAAAAGCACGCGAACGCTATCTGCTTAAGGGAATGGATGCTTTCGTGTAAACCTTTTTAAGAGAAAATTGCTCGCATTTACATTCCTGGTGGAAAACTCCACATGTAATCAACCCGTTCTTCGGTATTGATTGGATTAATTTGTTCGCTTACTGAATTACATCAAAGCACCCAACGATTACCTGTATAAGGGGAGTTATGTCTTCGCGGAGGACTTTCTAAGAGAAGCTGGCTTGCATTTACGTTACACAAAAACCATGACTCCAACTATTTATCCGGGATTCAAATCCAAGCGAGCTATAAGTGTTCAGCCACCTTTACCGCTTTACTGAAGAGCAGGTAAAAATATTGATAAATGAAAAGTATTGAATTAACCGGTTTAATTTACTAACCTATATTTCTCAATCGACAGTACATAAATTACGCATATGAGGGGGATTATTTGTGAATAAATAAACTGTATTGCACTTTTATCCACTATGTCATATTACAATGGAATTATTGCATTTCAAAGTTATTTCTCATGAATTAATTTTGCTCTTCATGATTTTTGATATTTTCAAAGAGAAAATTCCACACTTTAAATAAAAATATACACGAGAAGATACTTTATGCACAATTTGGCGTAAACAGTTTTCTTAATTTTGCTTTGAAAATATTGCAGGGTAATCGTTTTCATTACTGGAAGAAATATAAAAAACAAATTTACTACATGGTATCAACACCCAATATTTCCTTATTCTTTTGAAAACGTGAAAGATTACTCTTTCTAAAATAAATTGGAAAATATATTATGTGCAAATAGAATATTCGTTGAAAATGAAATAGACTTCAACTTTTGGATATAACGATAGTTTTAGACGAAATTTCTACCTATGGAAAGAAATTGACGTATAATTAATTCTTCATGAACATTTAAAACTGTTCTCAAAATTCTTTTGATGATTGCATGTATAAGTCACGAATTTTTTTCTCGGCTAACATAAACAAAAGCCAATTTTACAAAGAAAAATTCTCGTTAAAGATATACCTTCTTTGCCTGATAGTCCAATATAATATTTGTTAAAATTAATTATTAAACGCAACCAATGTATCTCGGATTTTGATTTTTATATTATAATAACAAAATTATCGAAAAAAGCAGATTTAAATCTCTGTTATTGTTATGTAAAGCTTTATTATTGCTGTAAGTTCATCTCAAAATCTATTTGTATTGAATCTCATTCTAATCATCTAATGGTAATAAATATTATTATTATTATTTCATTAAATTAGTCATTACCATTATTTTATTAATGAAAATATGTTATTAAAAATCGCATTCCGGCCTGCAGACTTACAGATCTAGTCTGTATTTACTATATTTTGTTAAATTTTGTTCTCGCTTGCTAATTTCTAATACGAAAATACGCGAATATAAATGAAGAGTGAAAACAAAGTTAAAAAATTCACAAATTATTTACGAGATTGATTAGAAATAGTGAATGAAATATAAACATTGCATACATTTTGTTCTAAATAAAGTGTGCACTGGATATGCATCCAGTACTGCACATTTATTTATGCACTATTTATTTAGAATTTTGCTTTCACTTAAATATGAAAGCAAAATAATCATCGAAAAAATTGCAAATCTAGCAACTCCTCTACTATGGGACGTAGGCGTCCGACAAACATGTAAATTTTACTTCATCCATGCAGGGGAACTGACGACTTTTCTCATTAGGAAAATGTCAAAGAGGGGGCAAAACTGTTTCGGATTGCGCTGGTCTGAAAGCTATAATATGAGAATTTCGGCCCGGTTTTAGAAGGTTAAGAGGGTAATGCTTGAGAACCTATTGTAATAATTTTGTGGAAACATTTATTTGGAAGAACCTTTATAAAAGTATAAAGAAACATTACAATGAGAGAGAAAATATAAATTTTATCAGGTTTTAGTCAAATTATCTGTATATGAAACGTCGAAATGGTAATATGAGGAGTATTTTATTCATTTGTGTAAGCATTTTATTTACTTGCATACCAACGAGTTCTGACGAAAAGTCTGCATAGATTTATTACCTAATTATTGGCACTTTTTGCAGACGCAAATGAGATCTAATCAGAAAATAATCAAGAATCTGAATCAGTCAATCATCAACACGCACATTCTAAATCAGATTTCTGAATTACTTTCTTGAAGCGTTTACGGTCCAAATAAAACTGAAGAAACATTTTAAACACAAAACAAAGCAGCAGAAGTGTGATAAGTATATATTACTATAAAGCCAACACTCTGTCAGTTAAAGACAAAGTAGTTTGATTAAATAAACAAGGTGAACAGAGACACAGTTGTAGCCGTTTGTAATTTTAAAGTACATAAAGCGCAGGAGTATATGAGAAAACTAGTGAGTAGCACATTGGTTACAATTTTTATTATAAACATGCTGAAACTGTGAATATAATTTCAAGCATCGGTGGCATCATCGAATGGAGACATGCTTCAGTGTCAGATGTATTTCATTAAAAGATATGAAATATTTTTAAACGTTTAAGAACACAGTTTCTGAAGTACTTGACAGCTCACCCTGTATAAGCTTCATTCCTTTGTTTAAAAGTCGGTAAAGCGTTATCACAGATTTTCTTAAAAATTATCGGTGATCAATACTGGTATTGATCAATCATAACGACAATAACATACATTGTTATGGAAAGAGAGAAAGTACTTGTGAGGCTTTCTGAAAGACCGAGTCTCAGTTTTAATATTTGAATATTAATCTCTACAAGTCTGAATTAACTGACACTACTGAAATAGTTACGAAAAATTGATTCCCACTGTTAAAAAATTGATCTGCATTTTTTTTTCGTAAATTTTATTTTTTTAAACAACATGTCTGTAATCAATGTGCGCAACCGCTTTGATGCTGGAAAAACACTAAAATTTGAATCATCGTTGTACAAGCTTAAAAAAAAAAAAAAAAAAAAAAAAAAACAATATTTAATTGTGAGAATAAAATATTCTAACGACTATAACGATAAATCATGAATAAAATCAAATCTGTAGCTGCAAGCCTTTTTTTAGCGTTATGGTGGTTAGGGAAACCTGAGTGCGATACCGTAGGGCTCAGGTTCGAATCCCGGAGAAGGCATGGATGTAAAATTGTCTGTCCCTTCATAGGAGGCAATGATGTCCCGCCTACTAGGCGCCTCCATGATAAAGAGACTACCGATCTGGCCTTAGGGCAGGACGATGCCGACATAGGCAAGTGCCAACCATAAGAAAAAAAAAATTGATTGTAATCTTATTCAAAAATTCCTAAGTATAAGACGCAAATTTTTAGACACCTTTCTCATGTTCGTTTTTAATGGTAATCAAACTAATATGAAAGTGGACTGAAAAGTCATTTTTAAATGAACCCCATAATCTTATACGTCTCTGTACATTTGCATTAATCCATAATGGGCCAGGTATTATTTTGTCGAAGGACAAGAGTCTAAATGGAACGATTATTTCGCTTGCTTGCGAGTGAATTCTAGGAGGTCCGACGAAGACATCGCGGACGAAAACGTAGCGGAGAAAACAACGTAAGAGGGAAACTTCGTTGTAGAAAACATGTGGGAGAAAAGAAGGCAGGAAAACATATCGTAAGTCTAAAACATCATCGAAGAAAACAATCGTGGTACAAAACATCGACGAAGAACAGAAAGAGGTTCCAAAACTTCGCAGTTGAAAAATATCGTCGTGGAAAATATATTCCTATAAAAGAGAGTAAATAAAATAATCGCATGACGATTATTCTGCAGATATATCTTTTCTACATTTAAAAGGTGCTGGTGCGTATTCGAGTAATGAATTATAGGTGCGAGTAAGAATGAGGAATATTTTTACCTCTATATTTCATATATTTCCTTTCATTAATAATTTTTTGCTAAAAATCCAAGAAGGAACTCTTGCATTGAAAAGTTGAAAGGAAGTAGAAAATTAATGATACGTATGGGAGTACTACGCAGTATTTAATTTTTATTTTAAGAGAATTTTAAATTTATTTACTTAACTATTAAACGTTATTATTTAATTAAGTCATTTCATAAAGTTGTATTGGCAGTTCTTCATGAACAATATATTTTTAAAAAATTAAAAAAGGGAAAAGGAGCATTTATTTTAGATTAAATGTATTTAAAAGTTTTATGCATGTCTGAAATTTCTAATATTATGTTCTTTGAATAAAATTAAGACTTCTTTTGTTCTTTTTCCTTCAGCTTCTTCAAAGTAATCCTTTTATATAAGTATCCTTTGCATGTTGCGATTCGTTAGTTGTGATGACACAAGTCAGGATGAACTACGTAATATTTCAGTACCGTATTTATATTTATTGGATTATTGGAAGAGCACGTTAGGGCTCTTTTCCTAAGGGGAGGGAAGCGTTTGGGGAGGACTTTCTCAGGAAAAGTTTCGTACGCACATTACACATTAGAAAAACCACAAAATTCTCAAGCAGCGTGTTTTTGTGCTGGGTCTAGCTACCAGCGTTCAACGACTTTACCTCTGGACCCCTAAAGCCAGATAGAGTTATTAACGGAATAGATTATTAACGGAAATGCATTCATTTTCACACTATTTTTTTGAGAAAGATCAAATTTAAATTTAGATCTAGAAAATGTAAACGCAGAATTTTACAAAAAGAAAATATAGGTACAATAAATCCTCTTGTCGATTACCATCCTAAGATGACCGATGTTTCTGAGAAAATAAGTAAATATAGGTTTTTCACAATGTCTCTCTAAGATGACCGCATCAACGGAAGACTAAAGAGATATGGAATCGTCAACGATCGCTTTGAAACGAATATTTTATATTTAACTTTACATTTATATATTTTTATAAATGATTCTAAAATATGGTTAAGCTTCTGTGTCTCAGTGTGCCACTACATGGAACACCCAAATTGAATCGCTTCGAAAGCCTCTAAATTCAACCGTAAATAGATAAAAATGCTTTTATAATATACTTTGAACTTTTCTTTTTAAACCGTAGATAGCAGCATATCACAAGGAGACACATAACGTTAATTTATTATGTGTTATTAAAATCCATTTTTTCAAGTAATTTTCTCTATTTTTTTAATGATATAAAAATTTTATTTGGAGAAAGATAGGCATAATTTTGCTGGCTGTACTCCAAATTATTTTTTTAATCTTTCATACAAAAATCATACGCAGAATCATTGAATAAAACCAGGTGTTCCATTAGCGGGAACACTGCGCCTTTAGCAATCTCATGCTCTTACTAATCAGAACATCTGTGCTCTCAGGAGAGAACATCCGTTGTTTTCGTTTTCTGTTTCTGTTGATTTTTTTTGGGTAGGGAATGAATTCAAACAAAGCAGCATTGAGGGGCGAGGTGGTTTTTGTGTTATGAAAGCATTAATATTGGCATCTCGAAATTTTTGGGGGTAGTTTTTAGGCGGGAATTTCATTAGTAGCTTGACTCATCTTTACTTAGACCTACGCGAAATTTTTGCTGCCTTTTTAGTCTCATTCCCGTTTATTTTCAATAATTGTGTAGATATTTTTCGTGTATCTATATATTATAAGCTTATTTTTCTTTTTTGTTAATATTAATCGTAGTTAATTATTTTAATCTTAGTTGGTTTGTGCTTCCATCAAAAAGGTGTGACTTGCTTTGAACAATTTCACGAAGATAAGAAATAGGAAAATTTATAAACATTTTTGTATATAGGACTTGTGTATGTAGATATGTATCTCATTTATCCGTATATATTCAAGAATATTGTGTATATCCAGGAAACCATGTATACAGCCATAATACAGAGTTTTTTCATTCTTATGCAAACGCTTCTACTCATTTTCGTGCTTCACTGCAATGCTCGCTTAGTCGCACTTTTCAAAGCTCTGGCGGCGCAGTGTTCCACCTCATGGAACACCCACAGAATTAAAACGGTAAGTGCAATTTTTACAAAATTTTACCTGTATACTTATTTAGGACTAAATAGACTGAATACAACGTTTCTTGCTGAAATTCCGACTTTAACGTACAGTGCGCCGCAAAGGATTAAATATTTTAGTTCTATGTTACGCAAATTGTATTTCTCTCTTTGTACCGGGGAGAGGCGCAGACACAAATTTGTTAGGATCGTAAAGCTCGGGTTTAGAGCTTTTAATTTGCTGTGAGTTTCAACTAAGCAGAGGTTCTCCCGAGTTTACTTGGTGAGCCGCTACTGAAGTCAGAGGTGTCAAAGTGTTCTTCGCCGTTCCTCAGCCAACTTAATGTTTGAAAGCCAATAAAGTAGTTTCGGTCAACATTATGACTCTGAGGTTTCTTGGGTTCTAAACTGAGGGAACATCAAGTGAATTTACAGTCCACTACTTTTGAACGACGGGACATACAGTTTTCACACACAATTTATTCGAAAATGTTTTAGTTATTGCTTGAACTTTTAGAACGAAGTTCTCAGCGAACCACTTTTTTTTTACGACCACTTCTTAAAAGTATAGCTGTGGAATTCTGGTACTAATTCTCATCTATTTAAGATTTCCCATTTAGGTAATATTTTATTACTGCATTTTACAATATAAAGGAAGTATTATAATTACGAAAATTTTCAAGTATCACATTTCAGTGGAAATATCCATTTTGTCCATATCTGAATCCATTTGGATGATTTTTGTGCGACATCTCATACGGACAGAATAAAGACTTCTTCCTTTTCATAGTATATTTTATAATGCATTTAAAAGGGATTTTTTCGTGTTCTCTGTATGTATGTAGATATAATATATGTGTGTATGTATCTCGCATAACTCAAAAACGATTAGCCGAAGAATATTGAAATTTTCTAAAGAGTAGGCTTGCTTCTCTCTTTATATTGCAGGTTAGCTGTACCAACCGTATATGTATATGCTCACGTATATGTACACCAACATCCTTTATCCGGCTTAAAAGTCCCTACACGACCTTTATTTTTGCGATCGTTGCTTGTAGTAATATACTTCCAGTTATGGAAATGTTTTTAAATCACGAAAATATTCATGTTTTGGCGATGTCAAATTTTTAAAAAAATTCTTTTTTGACAAATAAGTAAATCCAAATTTTAATACAGTCTCGCGGTTCGTATACTTACATTTGGGAAAGTTTCAAACTTGTTATCTATATAGTATATAAAGAAGAAAGTTTGTGTGTTTGTCCTCTCATAACTCGGTCACTACTATAGCTATCACCACCAAACATTCTACAATTAGGTCGACGTCACGTTTCTCAAAAAAAAAAAAAAAAAAAAAAAAAAAAAAAAAAAAAGTAGCTAAAATCAGAGCTATAAATAAAAACTCGGAAAAACGATAATTTTCTTTCTCATTTTTCGAGTGGCAACAGTCTCGCAAGCTGGAGACGAAAATCTGCTTTATTTCGAAAGTTGTTACCATTGCTCTCTTTCAAATCCTAGAGTTTGTTAAAATACGAAAATAGATAAAAGATGAAATAAAAATAGCTTTCCCAAACATTAAATACGTTATTCCCGATTCCGAAAATTCGAGGGAAGCCATTTCGACTATTCTCATCTTAACCACTTTCATGAGCGAAAATACTAATTAAAAATTCTGAAAGTTCTAATTTTCGCACTCATTTTTCCTAGTGGTAACAGTCTCGGGCGTTGAAGATAGAATTGTTTTATTTCGAAAAGTGTTGCTACTGCTCGCTTGCAAATCTTACATTTTGTTAATAAAAAAAATTGTCAATTTTACATAACCTATATATATAAAGAAGAATGTCTGTTTGTGTGTTTGTTTGTTTGTTTGCGTTATTGATTTCTCATCAATTATGATAAATATTTTGCGACATTGAATCGACTAAAGTTGAATATAGGTGAAATATTGGATGGAACTTGAGCTGTTATGGCCATTTGATTAGAAAGACGAAAATCACTAAAAGCTGAGTGACATTGCTTCTGATACAATGAGAGAGAATTATATTTTTCTATCGAAATTTTTTATGTGGGGTTGCATATCGCACCAGACTGAAAAATGTATAACTATGAATCGTATTTTTTACATCGTTAGAGAAGGATTACAACGGTATCGTTCTCTCTGTTGTTAGATACATTGCTTTCAATCTAACTTAATTGACATCGGGTACTTCCGCTAATAAAGAAATAAAATTAGAAAAAATTCATAAACGCACGACCAAAATTAAGCAGTATACATTATTTCAAAATCAGCAACTTTCTTTTAGGAATCGGGTATTCAAGTTTGAAAGAGCAATTCGAAGAAATAAATTTAAATGATCAGCAGCAAAAAGTGTGTATAATTTAATAGGCCTTATAAGGAAATTCACATAACTTATAAGGAACAATACATAAGGCCTTACAAGGCCTTATTTGTTGTTCGCCTGAGATTTTTGATTTTAGTAAGCACATAATTTTTCGATTTTTTTCATTTGAAAAAATATGCGTCTGTTTCTCGTACTTTTCTAATATACAGTGAATTATTTCATAAGAGCATTACGCGGAAGTTTCTAATTATTCGTTTATATATAGTATATAGACATTGTCAAAAATTCGTTTCCTCCAGATGTAAACCACCTGTTTCTCGACCTGGCCCAAACAGCTTTTTACATATTGTTGACTGCAAACAATCATTCGATTTACTGCATAGTTAAATGGAATGTACTCTGAGAGCTGAAAAATGTCAACTAAGCAATTTGCAATTTGATTCATTACTAGTAAATCTAAAATCAGTTTCGTTATTTTAACAAGAAAGGGCATTTTTATGCATAGTGCTGGAAATAGATTAAAGATTTAATAAAAATTAAATTTTAGGTTCGAGTTCCATTTGACGAATATCAAAATGTTTACCTTGAAATATTAATAAAAGTATTTTGAAAATAGGAATGTAATTTTTAATTAATTTAAATCTATTTACTCTAAAGCAAAATGCCGTTACATTAAATATCAGAGGCACAAGTAGAAGATATAGAACTGGATATAGATGGCTAGAAGTAAGAAACAAACAGAAAAGAAAGAGAGAGATCAGAGTAAAATTATTCATGTTAAATTCAAATGGAAAGAATTTGAAAATGCTATATTTCAATAGCTAAGATTTAGTTAACTCTAACAGGGAGAAGTACCTCATATGGGCATAGTCTACATCATAAGTGAAGTGGTGAAAGCATACGGTATCGTGTTTTTACTATTTGAACACTTTCGAAGATCTGAATGATGAGTTTATATATGTCAAATACTCTATTAATTACTTATCTCTATCTATCTGTAATTATACACGTACTGTCCAGCAATGAATGCTCGATGTATAGGTCACAGCCACTATCCCACCAAAAGAGAAAACTTTCATTTATGAAACTTCCTAGTACGTCTGCCAGGGAAACGAAAACAGGCTTTACATCTAACATTATCCTGCACATTTTTATGAAACATTAACATTTTGATTCGACCCTTTTGTTTTATTTTGTTTTGAGTTTAAGCAAACGTTTCGAAAATCATTCCTACTTGTAAATACCTGTTTGTTTCTTGTATGTTTGGGGCACCATTGGTCATGTGGTTAGGATTGCAGAATACTGAGAGTTTTATGGAACTGATCATCCCAATTGTAATTTCCATTATTTATATACAAAAACAATATAGGAGCATGAAAAACACCAATATGGATAGTTTAATAAGACGAAACTTCAGCTCGTAAGTGCTGATAAAAAACAATGTACAATAACTAAATGTTACTGTAGGATGTTTATTATAGCTTAAATAAACAATATTCTGTTTTTGCTCAAACACAGCGTTAAAAATACTAAGTGGTTGACACGAAGCCACATAAATTTCATTTGACTAATTATTAATATATTATTATATCATAATATTAGTTAGCAGTGGTAAATCTAGGTATTAAAAAACCGTAAACACGAATTTTTGAAAATTTTAATATTTCTAATTATTAATATATTATTATATCATAATATTAGTTAGCAGTGGTAAATCTAGGTATTAAAAAACCGTAAACACGAATTTTTGAAAATTTTAATATTTCTCTTTTCGCCACGTTTGAATTATCCATTTGAAATTAGTCATCAAGAAGGTGGCAAGGGGCCTTCATTTTCAAGGAATGATTTCTACCGGCCGTAATTTTACAATAATATTATAATATTAGACATAATAAATCTGACAGCATGAATGCATTATATGAAAAAAGCACGGAATTTGCAATGTTTTGCTGTAGAATGTTATACTAATTCTCGATTATCCGTGTGTGGAATACCCATCTTGCAATTTGGAACTAGGTACCGTTGAAGCAATTTTAAGCGACCAGCGAATATATATTTCATTTAGTCAATTTGTCGAAATTTTAATCTTTTTAATTGCAGTTTTACATTATTTTGATTACCTTTAAAAACGAACGTGAGTAACTCATCTGAAAATGTATAAGCTGTGAGAGAAATCATATTGAATGATCTGAGCATACAGAGGAGACTAGTTATATGCCTTTGGCTTTACAATCCTTGTTAGAATATTTCATTTTCAGAGTTGTGTTTTTGTGTTTATTGCAGCTTGTAGGATGATGAGTGAAACTGCTTGGAACTCCGTGCATTAAATAAGTGCAAACATTGGTTACAGACCTTGTTAATTAAAAAAAATTAAACTTTACAAAGAATAATGTTACAGAATACATATATTTCTTTTACATTCCGAATCAATTTTTCGTACCTAGTTGAGTCACATAAATTATGACAAACTTTGAGAAATTAATTTAAAAGAATTAAATATGAAAAAAAAGAAATAACAAAACAATTATAATTTGGCTGTGCGAGAAATCTCACAAATACTACGTTTATGTTTCTGAACAAATGCATAATATTCCCTCCATTTCTATCTATCAATTTTATCAATTATCTCTCACACCCTTTTTTATGAAAATCTGTGATAACACTTTACAAACATTTAAACAAATAAATGAAACTTATACAGATTGGACTGTCAAATACCTCGAAAAATTAGTTGTTAAATTTCAAAAAATATCAGATTTCATTACGAGATATATCTGACATCGAAACAGGTCTCAATTCGATAATGTCATGGATTTTTAGAATTATGATTACAGTTTGAAATTATCCTTATTATATGAAAAATATTAAATAAATTTGTTATATATCAGTTTCCTTGCACACTCTTGTGCTATATGTACTTTAACGTACAAAGAACGTTATAGAATAATACGTTATAGAAAGAACGTTATAGAATAATACGTTATAGAACGTTATAGAAAGAACGTTATAGAATAGTGTTATCAATGGTTATTTAAACCAAACTGCTGTGCGTTTTTAAGGCCGAGCGGTAGCTTTCTAATTAACACGCTGAGTTCGGCGCCGAATTTGCTGTCCTTTCCGTTCAGCCGGCAGCGAGCTAAGCCTTAAAGCTAAGCCGTGTTTTTGTTTAGAATGTTTCAATACATTTCATTAATGCTAAATTTGATCACATTTCATTGAGACTATATTTATTTTTTAACTTATACTGTCGGTTCCGTGGAACGACGCCAGGCAAACGAAAATTCCAGTGCCGGTTCCCAGGGACCGACGCCGGCCACACGGAAAGTTCACTGTCAATCCCCAGAGACCGGCGCCGCGCTCAACGTGTTAAGAAAGTTTCGGGCCGGTAAGTAAATATGTATTTAATTCAAATATATGAATTGATATGTAATCTATATATATGATTGATTGTATTTGAGTTCCATTTCGAATACTCAAAACTTAAACACAAAGAACTAGAGGCAGCAGATACATAAATCAGTTTATTGAACGCAATTTAACAGAATCGTTACAGGTGATGAGATGTGGGTAGCTCACTTCACCACAGAAAACAGCAACTCACAATTGATTGGCGTCACAGGGATCCACGCGCCGGACGATCCTCAGTCTATGCACGGAAATTGAAGTCCACGGTATTCTGGGATAGTAAAGGCATTCTGCTCATTGACGTATTGGCGAGTGGTGCTCCGGTGAAAGCTGATCTTTATTGCGCTTTACTAGAGAACATCTGAAGAGCCATTCAGAACAAATGGTTTGGGATGCTCAGTGCTGGTGTTGTGGTGTCCTACGACAACATCGGACGCATACGGGGAATTCCACAAAATATATGTTGCAGACGTTTCGCTGGGAGATGTCTGACCATCCATTCTATGGCTTCGATCTTGCTGTTAAGTACTTCCACGTGTTATTGCACCTGAAGACGTTCTTGTCTGGGCACACTTTCCTACAGGTGAAATGTTGCAGACAAATGTGACGGGCTGCCTTTCTTCCCAGGCGACAGACTTCTATGACACTCTAATGGAAATAGGTAACCGACGCTATGACAATTGGTATAGTTCCGATGTTTCTTATGCTGAGAAGTAGCAGAAATATAGCTGTATCTTTTGCAATAGGTTTTTCCAGGTAATAAGACTTTGTTTTTTATGGTTTACGGCAAAGTAATTTTTTGGACGACCCTCTTATTGTTTAAATAATCATTATCAAATGAATATACCTTCATCTAAATCAATATCTAACTCATTGAAATCATCATATATATAAATTTCCTTCTAAATCCAATCAACTTCATCTGCTAATCTAAGACATCTAACTAAGCATAACTACCCAAAACACATCTTCATGTTAAACCATCATATATATATATATTATCATCATCATCGTCATTGAAAATATCGCCAAATTAAGATAAATCATTATAGCTCAAATCAACTAAATAAAAAGCAGTATCATTTGATCATCGTCTTTATCACCTCAAACTTCTAAATCACCATCAAAATTGTTATCTGAATAACCAAGAAAGAAATTATAAAATTATCACCAGATAATTCAAAACCATCATTTAAATAATCATCATCATCGAAATCATACCTTCAGTTTAAACCGTCGTATATGTCATCATCACCATTATCATCGTCGAGATAGATAAATCATAATCTTCCAGATCATCTAAATAGAAAGCAATATCAACCAAATCATCATCTTCTTCATCCTCATTTAATCATCGTCTTTATTGTCTAACTCCTCTAAAGTATTATATAAATCACTCTCACATCATGTATAAAATCGTCATCAGTCAAAACTATGTCACCATCAAATTCATCTAAATATTTATTATCACTTAATACACATCGTCATTTTAACCATCATGTATATCGCGTCACCATGATCATCGTCAGAATAAGATAAACCATCATCACCCAAATCACAGCAGTCATTCTAAACCATCCTATGTATCATCTTCATCATCATCATTGAAGTCGTCGTCAGAATAAAAAAACTTCACCTAGATACAAAGCCCGATCACCTAAAGTTTTATTATCATCCTACTCAATTATTCATACTCTTCATCACTAAACCATATACTCACGACCACCTAAATAAAAAATCAGCAGCAGTTAATCTAAATTGTCGTCCTCAAAATTCCAGTTAAATTATTCAAATCATCGTCGTTTAAATCATGACTTTTTAGTGTTTCGCTAGTGTGCCTTCAAATAGAGCCAGTTTCATTCAGGTACAGACAGAAGGATATCACCGGAAGTTCACTATCGTTGGTTCAGGTGTAGTAACCAGCCGCCCTCAGGAGATGCCAGAGGCTTGGGTACGTAGCCGAAACCTATGCCATCTTAGATAACGTGACACTCGGAAGTGACGTAAGAGTTTGAATAACGTAATGTTTCAAAAAGTTTGGTTTTTGTGACAACGAAAATATTTTTTAAAGTTTCATTTCTTCCGGAAACGACGAATTGTTTTCTTTTTTTTTTAGGCAACGGCCTCTTGAACCCCTTGAAATCTTGTTTGTAATGACATTAAAAATTTCCCTTTTATCATTAAATCTGTATTTGTTTTTAATTGAGCATCTCATTATTTACTGTTTGTTCATTTTGCATAATTTTAATATAATAATAATAAGCCAAATGCAAAATGTTAATCGTTAAAGAGAAATGCGACCAGAGATATAAAATTAAAAATTAAAAGACAAAGAATTAAATTTATATATCAAGTTTTACCAGAATAGAAAAAAAAGAGAAAGGACTTTAAAGAATAGAATAGTTGAAGGGGTGATGAAAGCCAAAACATTTCATAAAATGAGGATTTCTGATATTTGCATTTTCAAATTCTCTACAATTTTAGCTTTCTTAAAACACCGTTCTTTAATCTCTATGAAAATTAGGACTGTACAAAATCTAGCTTTAATTTGTCATTGAATACTTTGATAATTGAGAATTTTTACATAAAATCGCGTTTTCCCCCGAACGTGATATTTTATACTCGATGTAGTACCTGTTCTCAAGAACTACTGCTCACAGGTATCTGAAATTTTTATACCTTATTTACTACGCTTCCAAATATTTGCCGAAAAGAGCTTTTGATTATAATCAGTGCTAAATTTTACTATGCGTAACAAAATATACTGTAAAATACTCTAAAATTTAAAATGATAAAAAAGCTCTTTTCAGTATATTCAGCTAGGTATTGTGATGTTACTTCCCTTAGCGAAAGACGTTTCCAGAACATTTTATCCGCGAGGGGCGAAAGACGGTTAAAGGAAGGGACGTAGTTACGCCGGAAAACAGAGTGGAGGCAAGCTGGTGGGAAGAATACGAGACTTGTGACTTTTGCGGTTGGACCGGCAGTCATGCCGTGTGCAAAGAGATAACTTAAGCTAAATGTATAGTAGTGGTATTTGTTTTATTGTGTATTGTTTAATAAATTAGTGGATAAAATTTCAAAGCTGATGGAGATTATTTTCCTATTATGGCGAGTGCATGAGAAATGACCGAACCCGCCTCGGACTTGAAACGGCGCGAGGTGCAAATCGGCGCAGTCGATAGGATAAGATTGTGAAAAAGGAAATCACTAAATAGTGAAAATAATAAATAAATATGGTTGTAAAAAGTTACTGAAAGTTATAAAATGAAATTCGGTGATAGTTCACGAATGGATCTACGATGAGAGAAGATTTTTATGACGAAAGAAAATGGCGCGTTTAGGGCCATGTGTGCGAATAAATTCATCCGATTTGTGAAAGCGTGATGTGCTAAAAAGTTAACAGCCAGTGAGTGGTAAAATGGGATCATCAGTGTTCATCATCCTAGTGAAATCATGAAAAGTTAAATCAGGGATAATGTGAATTACCGTGTTGTAATCATGTCAAGTTACGTGCCACTGCAGTGTGCTCATGATTAAAGTTATCAGCGTCAAGTTGTGCTCTTCGTTCGATATTTTCACTATCGGGATCAAAGGTAAGTCCTTCTTAATTTATATATTAACCATATTAACTTAGAAAATTATAATTGTTTTTATGTCTGTTAATAACATGATTCGAATGTCAGGCGTTAAAACCAGTAGACACCGAGAAAGTATATTTTATATGGAAATGAGAAATTAAGGTTCTTATTTTTATCAAGATATAGGAGATTCTTAGAGCAAGGGAAACGATTATTGAAACATTTGAAAATAATGAAAGGAGTTATGTTTGACCCACCATCGAAAGCTGAGAAATGGCTGTTCTTTTTACATCATGATGAAGTGATTCTTAATCTCTATAAAATATCTGAAGAAGGGAAAATTATTTTGCAGAGTTTAAAAACAAAAGTTAAAAGTTTGATCGCGACTCTCGATGAAATGGATTGATATAACAATATTATGATTAAAGACACCGTATTAAAAGAATTCGAGATTCCTCGGAAAAACCGATCGAGGCAGGCTGGTGGCGTGAATACGAGACTTGGTACTTTAGCGATTGGACCGGCAGCCATGCCGTGTGGAAAGAGATTACTTAAAACATGTTTTGCGCGCCTTATATTATGCATATAGTTGAGATTACTTAAAACATGTTTTGCACGCCTTATATTATGTATATAATTAAATGTATACTATACTAGTGATATTTGTTTTATTGTATATTGTGTACCGTTATGTGTAATAAATTAGAGGATAAAATTTCAAAGATAGAGATTATTTTCCTACTATGGCGAGCGCATAGACGAACCTGCCTCGTGCTTGTAAGAGCGCGAGGTGATAGATGTACTTTAATTACGTAAAAACCTTCAAGCCTGTAAGAACAGCAGATTTTCAGAAAAGGTAATCCAAAAATTGCCAATTCAACATTGTTGCTATAGGGTTTCCAACACCCCTTAATGAAAAGGAGTAAAATATTTTTTGAAAAAATGGCATTTATGGAAATACAAAAAAGAAATATGTTTAGCTTATAAGAGTATATAATATTTCTGTAAAATAAATAAAGTGAGAATTTAAAAGCAATTTTTTAAAATAAAAAACCAAAAGGAAATATTTATAGTTTTTAAAATCAGTATTACTTTTGTAAAATGAAAGAACTTAAAATCTTTTTAAAGTAAAAATAGCGAAAAGAAAAATTTAAATTAAAGTTTCACGTTATTAAACTAAATATTGAAGAAAGAAACATTTTTGACACGAGAAAGGGAAAATAAAAGAATTTAAAAGTCAAAATTGCATTTACACAAGTTGCAACTTTGATAGAGATTCGCGTTCCTTTAAGCCTCGGGCGTCTTCCTATGACGGTCGGTTACTATTAAGCTTGTTATTGTAAACTGGCTATTCAAATTACAGTCGGTATGCGCAAAGGGGGCCTGAATCTTCATCCTGAAAAATAAACTAAATTATTGTTACACATCACATAAAAATATCAGTTAAAATGATATTTCAATTCTGAGTCACAAGCATGAGAATATTTGAGAAGGTTACATGGCATACGCAAATAACCAAAATGAAAGGTACTCGAAACGCATGTCTGTGCACTGTCTGCAAAAGTTCAGACCGGATCTTGGTCGTTTGTGGTAGGCATTGACTTGCAAGTACAAATGTGTTTTGAAAAACGTAAATGTTTGCGCTTTGGTACTTTTAAATTTAAAGTCATTTGTTTTGTAAAAATTACGAAGCCTAGCTCTTCATATGTTTCTCCGACACTCATAATTTTATGAGGAAAAAGTTTGCACTCGTTATGAAATAATTTTGAACATAAGTATCTCCGTCTGATTTCGATTGACATCAGTCAATTGTTTTGTGATTTATTTCTTATAACCAAAAGGAAAGTTTCCGAAATGAAGTCTAGGTATTGGAGGAAAGAATAATTAGTAAAATGTAGAAAACTGATACTTTTATTTTCAGCTTTTTTGAAATGAACTCATTATGCAGCGTGCCAAAAAAATTAAAAAGACTTCTCTCAAAATTTAATTTTCAATGTTCTATTTTGGAAATGAAAATACCAATTAACAATAGACAGAACTCGTCCTTGACTTTGTAAATTATTCTAGAAATCCTTGACTTCCTATAGCTGGTAAAAACCTGAAATCTCTTACTAAATTTGGCATGGAATATGCCAGTAAATTTCAAACGTAAAAATGTGCGCCATTTGTTTTTACATAAAATTTCTCATATAAATAATTCTTGGATTAGACTTTTTTTGAAAAGTATCTTGACCCAAAACGTTTAAACTGTTTTCTTAAAACTTTCGTTTGCTATTGAAAATTTTATAAATATAACTAGACTGAGTTTTGAATAAATGAAATTACAACCCATAAGCACCTTGTTGGAACATTTTGTATAAGAAAACGTAATCGCATATAAATCAAGTTCTTATATCGCTTAATTACAATGCATCAGGTCTTTAGTAAATAAAGAAAGCAATAAAATACACATGGTGGTTTGGCAATACCAAAAACATCATATCTCGCAACAGCTCTTCTTGATTATTTCATACCTTAGGAAACACGAGCAAATATGTCAATTGCGGAAACATTGCAGTTTGGCAAGCGATAAGGTGGTGCGCAGGAGAAATGATTATCGGGGAAAATATTTCTGCAAGGTAGGAGGTGATTTGTATTCATTCTGGATGTGGAAGAGAATGTTATTCTAGGACTTCGAGAAATAAGGAACATCATTTGGATAAGAGTGCACTTTCGACCAAAGTGAATTTGCGGAATTAGGAGTCATGTTTCTTCTTTCTGTAGTCATTTGAAGCCGTGGTTCTGATGTCAACATCAAAGACTTAACGATATCACATTTGCTTTTAGTGAAGTGTAGTTCATCCAGTGCTTTCTTCACCAGTAGTTATGGCTTTCGCCGAACGAAACAAACACTATGCAAGTTTCAAATGTTAAGTCATTCAGTTTGCGAAAGAAAATGGAAATCATGCAGGATGGTTTTCGTGAATGCTTCGTACACGAGTGGAAGAGGCATGAAATTTTACAATGATTATTGCGCCAAAGAATAAATGTGTATTGCATAAAGAAGTAATGAAATAGCTTACCGTCGGCGAAAGTGTTGGAAACTGCATTGTAGAAAATCCCCATCATCACTAGAATGGATTAATTGTAACAAGAAACAGCGTACGTTTCTTTGCCTTAAAAATAGAAAAAACGAGTGCAAATGGAAGTGAAAACTCTAAAGCAAACTGAGGTTGTGTATTCGATTTACTTCACGGAATAATTCAGTTCTCCGAGAAAAAGAGATAAAATTTTTTCAAAGGCTTCGAAAATATAGAGATAAAACTTTGATGAGTTTTTAAAAATATGTTAAACTTTATTTACTATCACGTGTTGCAAATATCGATGTCATTCCTGAAGTTTTGATATAGTAGGAGATAAAGAAACAATGATATGAAAGAAAAATAACGGTTAACATAAAATCAATAGGCCAACGAGAAATCTCACCTCACCGTACTGATCTCCTGCTTAGCCGACCGTACGAAATTAAAAGCTCATCGATATCTTGAAAAGAAAGACTTTGCTGAAGTGCAGTTTCCCGAAAGTGTTTTCATCCGTATTCACGAGAAATGATCGGCGGAGAAAAATGTTGTGAAACTGTGGATAAGAAATATTTGGCAAAAGCTTCCTTTTGCCTCAGATAATCAAGAAAGTCTAATACTTTGGGACATGTTCATCCTCCATCTAACGGATAGCACAAATATGTTGTTGAAAGAGTGTTATACAGATATGACAGTTTATCCAAGCGGATTATTGCCATTAGTTCATATATTAGACATATATGTCAATAAATCATCGATAGAATATTTTAAACGTTAGTGGAATACTCGAACAAAAGTGAAGGTGAAAAAACTAATTACAAATGGAGACCAAATACGTCATGTCAGTGCATAAATAGTGTGTCAGTAGATAATAAAATCACGGAATAAAATTAAACCCGTTTAATTTATGTGGTATATCTGACGGTCTAGATGCAACGAAAGATGATTATTTATGTGTGGATCAGAGTAAAAGTTACGGCAAAACTGAAACAGAATTCGATGATGTGCTTGAAGTTATAGATTGAGACGTATATGAGGAACTTGGATCTCTCTATGCAAGTATGGATCAGAGGTGAAGGTGAAAATGAAACAGAATCCGATAACGAAAATTTTTAAGTACATAAACTATGTTATTTCTCTTAAATAAAAAGCATTTAATTACACGCAGAAATCTAATTTTATCTAATTCTAATCACTTTTTCCATATTTCTAAACATAACATTTTTATAGCTGGCGTACAGCGCGTACCCATAAATTTCAATCTTGCATTTTCTTTTAAAAGTGCGCCTTATACGCCTGAATATACTATAGCAAACATAGCTGAAACTTAAGTGATAGAGATATTTACATGCTTGCTGAAGCATTATATTCTGTTTTTTTCCCCTTCTATTAGTGTATAAATGTTTTCAAAATTTCGATGTTACGTTTTTCAATCTTTGTGTTTAGAAAAGGGATAAAGAATTCAAACTTTTATCTCCGAAAACAAAATTCTAAATCAGATTTCTAATGAAGAAGTGAAATTCTCTATAGCTTTACTTTCCGGACTAATTAAAATTAAGAAAAAGAAGAGAGAAAAAAAATAACTGATTTGGGTAAGCAGAATATTTAGCCATTCAGTATCTATTGATGGAAATGTATATAACTCTAATGAATAGTACAGAAATAAGATAAATTTACGTTTCAGTTTGTAGGCCTTACATTTCAAAATGGTTTTAATACAGCTTAAAGAGCATAGCCAAAGATTATGCTCTCAGCCGCTTTTTCAGTAATAACGTCAGAGAATAATTCTTACAGTTACAATGTTTTCAAATAATCCATTCCTTCAAAAGTAATCTATTGTACTAAGATAATGTGTTTTCGAGGGCAGAAAATGAAACAGAACGGCGAGATCCATCAGAGTATGATCCTGTAATGCTTTAACAAATCTTTCGCAGTCTTAAGTAATAGAGAAATGTGGTAGAGCATCATCTTACACTATATTCTTGTATTCATATTATTTGTATTATGTGACTATGTGTCTCTATTCGATGTGTGGGAAAAAAACGTCTCCAACAGGTTTATATATACGATACCATTCAGATAAACGCAAAGGAAACCAACATTTCCATCTAATAATATTCATTTTATTTTAATTATACCATTTTCTAGTTAGATAACCAATTTGTGAGCAAGAATTTGCATCGTAACAGTGAATCATATTGCTGCCAAATTCCAAATATAAAAAACTAAAGCTCACGAATCACAAACCGAGAGTTTCTGTGAGATTTATGAGGTGCGAAGGAATTTCTATTTTGAAAGAAATCGAAATTGATATAAATTCGCTTTATAACATATTATTCAGTTTATTTATCTAATTATATTATGATTCTGATGTAATGTATACACACATTTTAAAAGTTATTTCTTTCGCTCATTTCAATTTGTAATCTTGAATTTTTACACTGAAAAAATCCTGAGTAGAGACGGAAACTGTGGTATGTCAAACTGAATTTAAACAAGGTGAAAGCAAATGAAAAGCTAATGTACATACTACAATAGCTTTTAATTTGTTTAGAATTACAATCTTAGTAATGCAAATCATGCTGATTAACACATAATTAAAAGTGGATAAACATTCCTTTTTGAACGTTTCTTTGAACCTTGATATAAAGTTCTATGAATATCTGCAGTTGGATAAGACAGCTCAGGGTCAAACAAATTTTAAAATGAAATTTGTATAAATTAATTTCATGAGTTCAATTATGAAAGATATGCCGTGCAATATTTATTTGCACAATTTAAAGCCAGTAGCACAACATAAATTTATTGTTGAAAAATATTGTCATGTGTAAAGCTATGTGTTAAAAAAGTCAATAAACTGTGACTTTCCAGGTAAAACCGGAAGACCTCGCAGCCATGAAAGGCACTGAAAACATAGATCTGAACTACGAAAGAGTGTACTTAGTTGCTGCTAAAATAATACTGGTATCTTAAAGTTAGCATGACTAATTACTAGCTTATAATTTATCAGTAGTTACACTTACCGAGCAAAATATTATCAAATGCCGTCCATATACTAAGAACACCATAAAGTTCTTGATAATAAAAATGTTGTTGATAATAAATTTTGGTAAAATGAAGCAGGTATATGATTTATTTGTTCTATTTTTCTTTTCCGGGTCTTGCTTCGTTTGGTTATTAAATCAATCGTTCTACAGTCGGTATCCAGTTCTGGCTCTTTTCGCAGTTCAACCGGTTTCCTTTTCGGGTTTGACAGTTCTTTTCCGGTTCCAGCTTGTCTTTCAGATTTGGAATCTTTTCCGTTTTTTGCTTCTTTTCCAGGTATTGCGTCTTTTCAGACTCCTCTATATTTTCCATTTCTGGCATCTTTTCCGGCTCTTGCTTCTTTTCCAGTTTTTGCATTTTTTCCAGTTCCTTCTTCATTTTCAGGTCTCTCTTTTTTGGTTTTTGCAATTTTTCCCTCAACTTTTGCCTTTCCAGTTCACTTTTGTGTGCTTGTTTTAGCATCTCTTCAATATGTTTCTCCATTTTCAGTTCTTCTTTCTTTTCTAGTTTTTGTATTCCTTCCCGTATTTTCTTCTTTTTCAGTTCTTCTTTCTTTTCTAGTTTTTGAATCCATTCCAGTAATTGCTTCTTTTCCAGTTCTTTCTTCTTTTCTAGTTTCTGTTGCTTTTCCAGTTTTTGTTTGTTTTTCAGTTCTTCCTTCTTTTCCAGTTTTTGCTTCTTTTTCTGCTCTTGTTTCATTTTCATTTCTTGCTTCTTTTCCAATTTTTGCTTCTTTTTCAGTTCTTGCTTCTGTTCTAATTCTTGTATCTTTTCCTGTTCCTGCTTCTTTTCTAGTTTTTGTATCTTTTCCAGCTTTTGTTTCTTTTTCAGTTCTTGCTTCTTTTCTAGTTTTTGTGTCATTTCCAGTTTTCTCTTGTTTTCGAGTTCTTGCTTCTTTTCCAGTTTCTCCTTCTTTTCCTGTTCTTCCTTTTTATTCAGTTTTTGATTCTTTTCCAGTTTTTGCATCTTTTCCGGTTCTCGCTTCTTTTCCAGTTCCTTCTCGTTTTCCAGTTCTTTCTCGTTTTCCAGTTTTTGCTCCTTTTCATGATCACAAGGAGGATTTTCCAATCTACAAAAAAATCGGTATATCTTTATTTCATTAGTAAAATAGTGAAAGTAATGCAATGACGATCACGTTTAACATGTACAACACTTCCATATTTAGATACTATATAACACTTTTGGCTCAGTTTCATAGGGAAAAAACTCCCCGTAGATTATTGCCTGGCAGAATTGTTTTCTACAAAGGGTGAATTTGTTGTTTTCGTTGTTCTGACCTAAAGCCAAGCAGATAAGTTAAAGTATTTTGCGTTATTTGTATGCAATAAGCGGCCTCCATGAATCTCACGTAGAGCGTAATAATTTGCAAAGTTTCAGTGCCTTACTTTTCCTTACTTAATTTTTACATAAGTTGCAATAATAATAACAGAAATAATAAACAGGTGGCTTAAAAACAGAGGGAAACAATGACGAAAATTGCAAAATAGGAGGAAAAAAGGAAACTGAAATGAAAAGGGAAACAACTACAAACAAAGGATGGAAAAAGCATTTTAGAAGATATACACGTAACGTTCTTTCTGAATCAGCCAAACCTGTATTTTAACGAGTCTCTTTGCATCGCTGGCTGCACAGATTTCAAATTTTCTCTCGTTATTCAAAATTCGGATCATATTGCTGGTCTTTTTCGTAGTCCATCAGAGCCGCACTAGGATTTTTGCCACCATTTGTTTCAATTGAAACTTTTATTCTCATTCTTCAGTTGCATTCTTAAAGTTTATTTATTTATACAGGAAGAAAGAAAGAAATCAATCAAATCAAAGTAAATTAGGAAAAGATATACCTGTTTTCTCCTATATTTATTGTTCCCTGTAATTTCTTTTGCCTGTTGCATTAAATTTATTGAAGGAAAATTTACAAAATCATTCAAAATGTATTTCCTAAATCCTTATGCGAATTTAGCCCTTCTGATCATTTCGGCCACACTTTAATGGCTTTTACAATTTGATGTTTGAATATTGACAGCTGCCTATACTGAAATATGCTCTCCATTGTCCTCGAAAAAAGGAAAATTAAAGTTCCAGGTAATTTTGCAATGAAGGACACATATATCTTATTTGAAGGGCAAGAGGAAAAGAAAAATATATTTTCGGATGGGAATATGTAGCATTTTAAACACCGTGTTTGTAAATGTCATCATATAGTAGCAACACTTGAGTCATATGTAATTATACACATATATGAGAGAGACGACGATGACGAAAAATTAAATGGCAAAACATGGCCGAAAACACTTTCCTGGCCGGTGCAAACAACACAAAACACAAGAAAGATCGGACACCAGTTACGCTTAGCACAAGAGAAATTAAAAAGTAGGAACAAAATTAGACACTTATGGACCTCAAAAAAGGTGTTCGAAATTACGACCTGCACCCTGTTACGGGTATCCCATCTCTCGTACATCCAACATGAGATGCTCTGGAAAATACCGTGCATCCCCAGGACTTTACCAGCACCTGCCACAATATGTGCCACAAGTTCCTGTTGGACTTCTAACTGGGGTTTCGTGCACTTATGTGTTGAAGTACCCCGAGACGAACTGATAATGCAAGTTAGTTCTCGTGATCTTGCTGAACAATGCACTGGACTATCTCTACCAAACCCATGTTTAGGATACGTTCCGAAGGAACTTTCGAATACTTTCTTTGATGGCGATCCCCTGCTTTTGTTCTTATTTCTTGGTTTCCGCTGCGCTAAGGAAAATAAAAAAATATCTTTACAATGTTCGTACCATATTTTTCTTGTGTTGTCTCTCGTCACTATGGGCCAGGAAAGCGTTTCCGACAATACATTGCAATAAACGATTATATATATATATATATAAACAATATATATACACGATATATATATATAATCTTATAAACATATGTTACCGTGAAAGACCGAAATTGGAGAATATCGACATTCACCGGAGCATGTCAACATTCACCAAATACGTCGGTGAAAGATCAAATATTGCATTACATTCTTCTACATTCGGACCCTCACCGGTGTACTTCGATAATCACAGATATGCTCTGGTGTAGATTGAAAAGAGCGGAGTATATGTACACATTGTTATTGCAAAAGGAAGTGTTCCACAAATAAATGCAGTTGTAAAAGCAAGGGCCTCTTGTGCAATTTAAAGTGTTATATATATTATATATATATATATATATATATATATATATATATATATATATGTATATAATCGTATAAAAATATGTTACCTCGAAAGACCGAAATTAAAGAATGTCGACTTTCACCGGAGAATGTTAACATTCACCAAATACGTCGGTGAAAGATCGAATATTGCATTACATTCTTCTACATTCGGACCCTCACCGGTGTATGTCGACAATCACAGATATGCTCTGGTGTAGATTGAAAAGAGAGGAGTATATGTACACACTGTTATTGCAAAAGGAAGTGTTCCGCAAATAAATGCAGTTGTAAAAGCAAGGGCCTCTTGTGCAATTGAAAGTGTCATAACAGTTTAAGTTGTTGCAATAAATAAGATTTGAATCACGTAATTTAGTAAACATAGCTTGAGTAAGCTCCCTGTTCCGAGTCAGGATAGTTCATGTTTCCAAAGCAAGTAAAGAGGAATACAAGTCCTGATAGTGGCGCCCGACGAAGAAGAATAACCATGGCCGAGTTTCAAGAAGAACCTGTGGTGCCTGCAGAAGCGACTCAGAATCCAGAAATGCCAGCTGCCGCCCTGGAAGGATTTGGGTACATCGTACAGACCATGCGCGCATCGATGAAACCAGAAGCAACATTTAATGGAAACTCACCGGTAACCAGTTTTTTGGAAAAATTGGATGACCACTTCATGCTGTATCCAGTCCATGAGTTCCATAAAGTCACCTTAGCTACCAGCGCTTTGAGGGGCCAAGCGCTTAATTGGTTCAAATGTATAGGCAAAAGCCTCTTGGGTCAAGCGGGAAGTCCCACCTATACTTACGAAAATTTTAAGACTGCCTTAGTAAAACCCTTCCCTGTCGTAAGAGATCGTGCAAGTTTAGAAACGGAACTCTTCAGCATATACCAGCAACGAATCGAAAATCTTTCCACCTTTATTTTAAGAAAAATTCACGTCTTTAAACTCTTGTATGGAAACCGTCCGGATCCTGAGATAATTCAAGTGATTTTGCCGAGTTTAGTTCCCCAAGTACAAGACTTTTTTTAATTAAGGAATCCGACTACACTGGAAAAGTTATTTGAGCTAACAATCCAGTTTGAAAATAGAAGAACGGCGGACATCGAATGAAGACGCCAGTTTGAGCAACGAAGCCAATTTGGTGCGCCAAGACCACAGCAAAGGCAAGAACACGGCTACGGAAGCAAATCGAATCAGAGGGCAAGGAAACCTGAGTATCCAAAAACAACCGGCGAACGTCGACAGTTCAATAGTAAGCCAGAAAAAAAGTCTGAAGGCCAGCGGAAAAACAAGGAAGGCATGGAAAGGAAGAAAGAAAATTAAACTAAAACGGATTTCTGCTGACGGGAGGGTGCGGAAATCCGAAGGCCAAGAAAAGCCCTCTTTCTTCAAGTTAAATACAGTTATTGTGAAAAATTTGACTCTTCCAAAGATTGAAGTTAGAGTTTTATAAAAGATTTTGCAGCTATTGTTGAACCATTGTTAAAATTAAAAAGGAAAAAGGCAATTTTCTCGTCCACGGCCGAAGCCAATAGTGCTTTCGAGAAATTAAAGCAAGCATTAACGCAAGCCCCTGTTTTGAAATTTCCTGAAAACGATGAGAATTTAGAAATTTCAGTGGATGCTTCGGATTATGCGCTAGGAGCGGTACTTTCGCAAAATCAGCAGCCCGTGGCATTTTTTAGTAGAACTTTAAATCAAACACAAAAAAATTATTCCGCGACTGAGAGAGAGGCACTTGCAGTTCTGTTAGCAGTGCAAAAGTTCCGAGTCTATTTTCGAAAGGTCCAATAACAGTGTATTCTGATCATGCGGCGGAAACTAGATTGTACTCAGGGAAAAACTTATCCACAAGGTTAATAAAATGGGCACTAAAGTTACAAGAGTATAATCTGGTAATTAAGCACACGCCCCGGAAAGGAAAATATCGTAGCAGATGCCCTATCCAGAATAAAAATAGATGAAGAAGTTAATACTGTAAAGGTGGCAATGCTCACAGCATGTAAGTTACATTCCCGAGAAACTGTGATAACCGAACTGAGTAAGGATCCTGAATTTAAAAATATTTATGATTATTTAAAGGATCCTGAAAATTTTAGCCACCAATATATTGTGGCGATAAGAAATAGGGCGGCCCATTACGAACTAATAGATGGTCTATTATTTTATACAAAAACTACGAATTCCAACAACGAATTTCGACCTGTTATCCCAGCTAGTCTTAGATTAAACGTACTGCAGGAGTTACACGACTCTGCTTTAGCTTCTCATGCTGGTATTCGAAAAACCATCCAACGCGTACGCGAAGCAGTTTATTTTCCTGAGCTGCAAAAGTTAACAAGGGCGTATGTCCAGTCCTGCCCAACATGTCAAGCAGTTAATTATATTAATTTCCGCCCGGCCGGGTTTCTAAATAGTATTAAATCGGAATTTCCAAATGAAATAATTGGCATCGATTTATTGGGCCCTTTCCCAAAAAGTCAGTTAAATAAAAGTGGCTATCACCTTGTTATGGTTGATTATTTTAGTAAGTGGATCGAAATTGTTTCCTTAAAACGAGCCTCCTCGAAATTAGTTACTGATTCTATTTTAAATAAATATATTTTAAAATACGGGGCGCCCCTAAAAGTAATATCGGATAATGGTCCTCAATTTGTAAGTAATATATTTGAAGACATGTGCCAAAAACTGGGCATACGTCATTTAAAAATGGTCCCGTATCGGCCGCAATCAAATATAGCGGAACGGGTCAATAGAAATATAATGAAAATTGTCCGTAGTTATGTTAAAAATTTTCATAAAAGCTGGGTTAACTATGTCAATGAATTAGGTTTCTCCCTTAGGACCGCAAAACATGATACGACGGGCAAAACTCCTGCTGAGTTATTTTTAGGCAGAAAGATTATAACGCCGTTAGATAAATTATTTTATGTTCAACAAAGAGCCCCAGAATTTAAAATGGGCAATATAGAAAAATAAATTAAAAAAGCAAAAAAGAACACTGAAGTAGCACAGAGAAAACAGAAGCTTTATTATGATATGAAACGACGGGGAGTAACTTATAAAGTAGGACATGAAGTGTTAAAAATTAAGCATTCACTTTCTTCAGCACCAGAAGATAAAACTGCTAAATTTTATCCACGATTTGAAGGACCATATGTCATAGAAAAAGTAACTCATGCTTAGTGGTGTTAAAAGCCAGGAATGGTGAAACCTGCACCGCAAACGTAGACCAGATAAAACCATTTTATAATCGTAATAAAATGCCAATATTTCAAGATCTTTTGCAGGATCCGGCACGGCAGGCACAAGCTCCAGAGGTGGAACAACGACAATCCCAAGGGCAAGCCATTAGTAGACAGGAGCAATTGAAAAGAAAGTTCCCCCGTTGGAAAACTGAAGGTAACAAGAAAAAGAAGTCGTTCCACCGACCAGAGAAGAGAGAGCACGACCACCCCCAGAATGAAGAAGGGAGAAGTACGACTAATGCAAAGAAAGCCAGGAGAAATGACAGCAACTATAACACGGCTCCAAAACAGAAGATCTACCCATCGGATAGGAGTCTACGCAGCAAATGTCGACGAATTGATGAAGGAAGACCAGCTGCAGATGCAAAGACGCAAGAAAAATTTGAACAGCCAGCAACGAGATCCAGGCAACAACGAGAGACAGTTGTCCCGGTTCCGCCAAGACCAGCTGCCATCAAACGGCCGTGACCACAGGCAGATGCTAAAGGAAGGGACCGAAGGGCGAACCCGCACAAGAAGGAAGATCAACCAGACCGTAGTCTTCGCTACCTTCCAGGACTGGGCAGAAAAAAGGATGTCTGAATATCACAAAGATAAGTAAAACTTTATGTTACTTTGAAACCGTAAGTTAATTTTTCAATCTTACTGCAAGTGGCAGAATTCAAGAATTTTTACCTCATGTGAGGCCTACCTTTATCGCCAAAAAGGCGAGAAAGGAGTTGTTACCTATTTTGGTATTGTTTTTCAGTTACTCGCGAGTAAAACTAAAATTAATGTATAATAGGAATGTGTAAATACTTGAATATTGAAAAAGCATTGATAATCTTTGAGAAAGGTACCTTAAGAAAATTGTAAAAATTATTGTATAAAATTTTATTTAAAAGATTCTGGCAAGAAAGAAGTTTTAATCTGAAAAACTTTTGAAATGTAGAATTTCAATGCAGAAGAATTGGCACTTGCTTGGAAAAGAATAGAAGTTAACAATGTACTACTAATGTATGTTTTAAAATGCGTAAAATTAACGGCATGTTAATATGTCCTTATATACAATGTGAACTGTTATCTTAAAAGTTAAGAAATATTGTGATATGTTAAAAGTAAAAATATTAGAGTAATGCCAAAAATTTTAACTTATTCGTGTGACTGTAAAAAGAGCAAATTATTGTGAATATGTGATAAAGGTTGAATGAATGTAGTTAGGCTCTCTGACACTACACTTCAGAGTTAGCCACTTTTCAGAATTGTAGCTCAGGGTTTAGAGATGAATATAAGGTGTGTTCTGAGGTTTTGTTATGTTGAATTTTAAGACGTTAGTGCTTTGATTGCAGGCGGTAGTGTTGAACACTTGTACATAGACACGCTCGTGTTTGGTGTTTTTCTTTACAACACAAGTCAGAGGGCACGGGGAGATAATTAAATAACGTCATGAATGAAATAAGAATTTTAAAGGAGAAATATAAATATTCATGTTACTTGCCATTTGATTGTGTAACATTTCATTAAACTAGTTTTCCTTCCATAAGGAACCAGATTTCAACTAAGAAACTCCTGTTTATAGATGCAGTACAGATGAAAATACTTGTCCATAGAGATGATAATGTAAAAACGACTTTTTAATATCTAGTTTCTAGAGAGAAATGTTTGTAAAAGATTGGCCTCGCGTTAGATTCTAGAGCTAAAAGTTTTCAACAAGGTCGTTTTAGACCTCAGTTTCAAACTAATTAACTCTGGCGGATAGCATGTAAGGATCCTAAGTTTTACTAACGTTTTTGATGTCATTTAAAACGCTTAATTACAGGGCCGTAGTATAATACACAACCCCCCCCAAACCCAGAAGTATAGCGATATACAATAGTGACGTGATCGAAGATTCTTTGGAAATAATCGTTGTCATCGAATGACATGCATATTCTATTTAAGTAATCGTAGTCATCGGCTTTAATATTCTTTGCAAATGATCTTTGTCATCAAATAATCATTGTAAAGAATCATTCTCATCGGATAATCATTGAAAATAATCCTTGTCGTTACATAAAGGGGCATAGTAGCTGATGTATAAAGAATTGTACTCAAATTCTAATCAAAAGAATCGCATATGTATGCAATTTATCATATGATCATTATTTACAGCAATGATTCTTATATGTTTTCGACCTACGGCTCCTAATGACGCCGCGGAAAACTTGCGCAACAGTGACAAAAAGAATATTTAAAAGTACAATAAAAGCTTGAAAGCTAGGGAAAATGTGTGAATTTATTTTCCTTTTATTTAAATGAAGCTTAATGTTTTTAAAGGAAATTGAATATTGTAAACAGGAGTCAGCAGTTTAAATATATGTGGGATTTTGCCTCTTTGTTTTTTTTTTTTTTTCTTCGTAACATCATATCCTCCGGAACGGGGGGGGGGGAGATTTGAGTTTAGAAGGAGGTACCCTCGGATTTCAAAAATTCTTGGTAAAACTTTTCGACTATTGTTATCTTCCTACGACTATCACTCGAGATGTTATATAAAATTTCGGAAAGCGCTGGAGATCAAATTGCTTTATTTAGAAAAATGATGGCTCTTCTCACTCTCAAATCGTATTGTTTAAGAGAAATTTTTAAGTTAAAAAAATATGAAATAAATAGTATTGCCAAACTCGAAACTTATTGTTATTATTTACGGTTATATTCTGAGTTGAAGAAAGCACGTGATTCCATATAACGTCACTGTATGTCGAAAAATATTTCGTTAATTTCAGTATTTTAAATGAATAGCTGCTTTTGGCAACTTTTATGTTTCACCTTTAGATACGTGACACGATATGCTATCGCTACGTTAATTCTTTTATTGAGATTTTGCAAATTTGTTATATTAAAATAAATTTAAATCATAACTTCAAATGTATTACCCCAAGTGTCAAAGTTCTTTGTTTCCTGACTTGGCAAGAAAAATTTATTTACGAATAGCTGGTTGCTTGGAAAGAATGAATACATTTTCTTCATAATGAAATGTTTCTATGCATTTTATGCTATTCTAATTTTATTTATAAAAATTTAATTTCTTTTATTGTATAGTTCCTTTCTGAGTAGAAGTTTAAACTTCTGTAGGTATTTAACATATTTTAGATGAATGTTACTTTACTACAGTTACATAATTTTTTTTTCAATTTACTAAAATGTCTGAACGCAAGAAGACAGCACAAATGTTACAGCGAGCTACATAAAAAATGAAGTAAAAAGCACTAGGAGACTCAGCAGGCAAGTAGAAGAAAACTTGCATGCTTCAAAAATGAATGAAGATACAACTAGAAACTCAGCAGGCAAGCATAGTGACAAGAAAGGTTACGCATTCAAGAAACTGAAGAAGAAACGAATAGGAGTTCCAGCAGACAAGCAACAACTCAAGAAACTTCGCTGGCTCAAACTGTATCAGAAACTAGTAGCAGACGCAAAAGACCTTCAGAAAACCAAGAATCACTGCGTGCTCCGGAAAGGTAAGCAGAAGCGAAACGGAGGCCCATTAGGAAAGCGGAACGTCAAAAGAATATGCGCGATGACGGGAAGAAGTCGCAAGTAAACGAAGGATGCAAGACTGTCCGCGTCATCGTCAGATTCGACAGGAAATACCAGAACAGCTCAAGAAGCTGCATAAACAACTCAAGACGCTGCAGATTACGGACAATTTCGGTTCGAAGAGGCAGAGCTCATACGAGGAAACAAGCTTCGCATGAACACATCACGACATACACGTAGTACTCTTCACAATGCAGGAAGTTTACTTTGAGCAACACACTGTATACGTAGAGCTCGTAGACATATATAGTAAAGATTTTGCTTTGTCAACAGCCCCCTAGTAAAATGTATGAAGTTTATATTGACATCTCACAATACCTGAAAGAAATTTTTCTATTTACTTCTTCATTTACTATTTTCTTAAATTTCTTATCAGTAATCCTGTCTATATATTATAGATATCAAAATCAGAAAAAAATTAATTAATTATCTTTAAATGTATCTAAGTAATGAATACTTCGCCCCTGTTCGTACCGAAACAACACGATGTAATTGTAGATACCTAGAAAGTAAAATGTATTCAGCAGGCTGTACAGCAAGCGACACCTATAAATGGTGATAACACAAGAATGTTATATAATGTTATATACTGGCAGAATTTTAAAAAAAGAACATATACATCAGTGTTTTAAAAATACGAATTTTGCATCAGGTTGCAAAACAAATATATTAAAATCTGCCTTTCCATGCATAAGAGTTCAGGATTCGGAAAATTATATTTTCGTAAACGGTTTAGCAAAAATAACAAAAATTATTGCCTTGAGAAATGGATAATCTTCGTATGAATACGAATTACGCCAAGACTACTCGTCAATGGTTGTTTTGAACACGCCCTTAATGTATATATATAACCCTTAAAAAACGTAAAGTGAGTGAATCTACTATTCGAGTGTGTCTTTATATCTTGAGTATTTAAGAAATAAGAATTGCATTTATCTATCTCGATAAAGCTAACGCTATTGCCCGAATAACAACGTTTATTTAACACTTGATATAACCAACTTCATATATATCTTGAAATAAAACATAAATTTCCTAATCAGATACTACCAATTGCAGAAAAAATACAAAAATAATGGAATTTCTAACAACACTACAAGTAACATACCGAGGAATAAATTGCGCTGCAAAACTGATGCAATCTACAATATGTAAACCACAAAATGTATGTACCGCTGTAGAAATGCAATAGAATGAGAAATGAAACTGTGATGAGATTTATAATGAAAATTTACCATAAACTATTAGTATATGATATAAGTAAATATATACTTTTAATACTATTCATTTAAATATGTTCAAACGTTCATAATATTCATTACTTACAAACGCTTCTTCATCCATCGAAGCATAGCACAAGCCATTCTCAATTCTGTGCTGGTGCACGTCAATAAAATAAGGATAAATCCAAATTTTTACAAAAAATCAATCGCCTTGACTCGTTTCTCAGAAAACGTATGTCTACAAATGCAGTATTAATATATCACATCAATATAATTCGGGATCATAAAATCACCAAACAACGCATTAAACGCAAAAACTCGCATTAAGGCAGAATGAAGAATTTTCACTCTTACAATGACTTTTACAACAATATATAATAGAATCGAATTTCTAAACTAAGTGTTCATTGTTACACCATATTTCATTCTTGGGGAACCTTTCAAGGTTGTTCAGTAATTCTAACTGTTAACTGGTATAAAAAGAATTATGATTTCATATATATGCACAGACTTATATATGTATTATATTAACACGTATCTGTAGTAACATACATCATCTTATATTATATGTATTCGCATAATTCTAAATTAATTATACTAGTCAACATAATTTGTATATTGATAGCAGCACAGTTTTAAAATTATTTATTACTATCTGCTTGCTAACGATTATATAATTAAGTACAGTGGTTCCTCGACAAACGAGTTTAATATGTTTCGTAACCTTGCTCGTATCTCAAAGCAATTTTCCGCATTGAAAGTAATCGAAATGCCATTAATCCGTTCCAGCTCCCAAAACACGACCTCAGCTGTTTTTTTAAGTGTTTTTGAATAAGAAAAATGTAGTTTCTTATTCAAAAACAAGAAGAAACCTTTATTTATAAATAACAAATACATATTCTATAAAAACATAATTAAAAGAAAAAGTGCCTACGGAAGCGCTTAATTTTTGTCACTGGTCTTCGCTCTTTTTGTCATGATCTGCTCATTTTCACCCGCAGATCGTTTAAAAAAACTGTCCAAGGAGGTTTGTTTCTTCCTACCTGTCAAGGTATTGCGTAATCGAGTTAGGCAAGTTTCGTTGAACAACTCCGATTTAGGACTAGTTGCAACTTTTTCGCGATGATTTTTATCCACGAACTCTACAACTTTATCCCACATTCTCAAGATCTGTTTTATATTTCTTGCAGGGATAACCTCCTCCATCTCTGGCTCCTCTTCAAAACTAATTTTTCGTTGAACCACCGTATGCTGCTGCAAATGCAGATCGTGTAACTCCTCGGTTGTCAGCTCCTGAGACTGTTCCTCTACGAGTTCGTTCACATCTCTCTCCTCCACCTCCAGACTCATGGATTTTCCCAGAGAAACAAGCTCCTCTACCACTGACACTTTGGGTTCCAATCCTTCGAATTCTCTTTCAGCTACAGCCTCAGGCCACAGCTTCTTCCATGCAGACGTTGTAACACCCAGCCAGGCCTGAACAATAATTCTTAGGCACATCACGATGTTAAAGTGGTTTTTCCAGAACTCTCGAATGGTAAGGTTTGTGTTCTCTGTCACCTCAAAGCAGCGGCGAAAAATGTCCTTGGTGTACAAATTCTTAAAATTAGAAATCTCCTGCTGATCCATGGGCTGCAGGATAGGAGTGGTGTTGGGTGGTAGGTAGGGAAATTTTATATACTTGAACTCTTCGAGTAAATCATCTTCGAGATTTGATGGGTGAGTAGGGGCATTGTCGAGGCCAACACCAGAACAGAACACCAGAATTATCCACTCCACAAAGAAGTTCATTCTGTCCCACGCCTTCGGATTTGCCCTCCACATATCTTCTTAAAATTATAACTGGCAGGTTTTCTTTTAAAATATTATATGACTTAAAGCCTCTGGGGTTTTCCGAATGGTATACTAACGGAGGCTTGATTTTACAGTCGCCATTCGCATTGACGCAAATTGCTAGATTTAATCTATCCTTAATGGGTTTGTGACCTGGCATCTTCTCCTCTGCCGTTATGTAAGTTCTATTCGGCATCCTTTTCCAGAAATGCCCTGTCTCGTCACAGTTGAGGACTTGCTGGGGGGATGTATCCTTTGGCTACTATCTGTTCGGAAAACATTTTGATGTAAACATCAGCTGCCTTTACATCCGGATTTGCTGCCTCACCATGCCTGACGACGGAGTGAAGGTCGGTCCTTTCCCTAAAGTTGTCAAACCAGCCCCGACTGGCTTTAAACGGGTCTTCCGATTCCACGTTTGTAGAAGTGTGTGGGATCTTCTTTAGAAAATAACCGTAAATCGCTCGTAAATAACTCGTAATAGTGCCTTCTCACAAAAGATGCTTTGTGTTAAGGTTCCTCCTTGAAGCTGCTTCTCTCTCACTCACACCATCAGTAGTTTCTCCATGTCTTGACGGAGAGAGGTCGGAGCTTAAAAATTATTGTAACGCCCTTAGTTGGCGTTATACTTTAGAACTCCTTTTTTTAATGTGACAATCATTATAAGCCATGTAGATTTTTCCTTGTGGCTTCATTTGTTTTCTCTTCCAAAATTTCGAACGTCCAACAATTTTGTCAGTTTCGGGCTTTTGGTATGGAGAGTGAGAAAATGAGATAAGACCAGAATGAACTTCAGTTCTGAACTCTGCAGTTCAGCATAGAGTAAGGAGTATTGACAGATTTATGTTCGCTCTTTACGTGCGCTTTTCATCGTATTTTCTTCATCATTCTCAGCACTTTAAAGTGATAACTACTAGCAGTGTTCCTTTATATTTCGTATATTTTTGGAATTATATTTTTTACTCGTACTTTTCGAAAAACTCCAGAATTGTTTAGTGTTTTTTCGGGACAAATAAATTCTAACAAACTACCAGCTCTTCCGCATGCTTTACGAACCTTTATGCCAGGAACAATTTTGGGTGTTAGAAGTAGGACAGAATGCTAGTGACAAGAACAATTGAGGAGCATCTGAGGCAGCTTGTGACAGTCTTTGCTGCGTTCCAGGAAGATATAAAAGGAGAGGTTGATTCCTTTACAGAAGAGATAAATGCGTCCAACAAAAGAGGGAAAGGGGAAATAATACCAGTTCAAGGAAAGATGGAATCTATCCAAAATTGATACTTAAGCCTGTCAAGAAAAAATAAAAGACAACAGTAGAAGATTTTCGAGGATTTTGAAAGCAGAAATAACATGGTCGAAAGGAGAGTTAGAGAAACTGGAGAACTTGTTTCTGCTGTCAAACAGCAAATCAAAGAAAGAGTTAATGCTGTCAAACTACAAATCAAAGGAAGAGTTTCTGATGTCGAACAACAAATCGATGACAAAGTCTCTGCTGTTGTCGCCAAAGAATCTGACAGCTTTAACACATTCATAATGACAACTGGAGACGATTGTGATACCTTTAAATAGGTACCTATGTTTTCCGACCCATTTTGTCATGCTTTCCACGTGTGATGGAAAAAACATGTGACATATGTACAAGGCTCAGTTCTGTATAGCTCCAAATGGAAATGGGTAGGATTCCGAAGACAAACCTGTAATTTCGCAGCTTCTCTGAGAATAGAAGACGATATCGGTCCCACTCTTCTAGAAACCCAGAGGCTAGATTTTGATGCTGTACCCGGTACGCGAAAGCTCTACTAAGAAGTGTTTAAAAGACTACAGAAGGCTGCAGTTAATATCTCGACAGCAGAAGCTCAACAAAATAATCCGGAAGCTCGCCATTGTTATGGAAATGCTCTCCCATCTCTCCTTTTTTGACTGCTCAACAGAAATACGTGAAGTACAATCCATGAAATACTTCCTCGGTGGCATACGGGAACCTGAGGTATAGAAACAATTGCGAATAGTGGATCTCAAGGATTTAAAAAATGCCTAGAGTGTACGCCATGAAAAACGTGACAGTCCTTTCAGAAACTTGCACACACCATTGCCCAATCGGAACTACTCCAACCCAGAAGCTAGTGGACAAGTGACAGCTCGTCCAGGCAGTCTACCCACTTAAGTAAGTGTCTTAAGGCGGAACAGACGTCAGACGAAAGCGACCTTAGTATGCTAGAACTGCAGTGGTGATGAACACTTACGAAAGAACTGCAGAACACATTAGGACACAGAAGATAATGCTGCTAATCAGCAAGAAGTCACGAAAACAAATCGTGGATGTTGAGCGGAATTTGCCAGAGATTGCCAGATATTGAGAAGTCCCACATAAAATCCTTTCAGATTTCGGTTATGGTTGGTGGCAATATTGGACTTCTCAATCATGAGGCATAAAAATAGAGTTCCCTTAGTATAACAATCGATACATGAGTAATTTACCATCATCCAAAACCTCAAGTCGAGATGATAGAACCAGCATGAACAGAACTTTTCCTTCCAGGATTATAGCTGAAAACAGAAATTTCCGGTAAGGCATTATGAAATATGCTAAGAACGTTAAGAGCACGAAATGAGTACTAATAATATGTTCTTTCGTTGAATTATCAAGGCCGTCATTCCTGTGACGGTTGAAACGTAAGTGCCAAAGCTAAAGTCATTGGGGAATGAGAAGTGGTTGCATCACGTTCTCCATTGAACTACGTTAAGGGGTCTCGTACACCTTAAAACCCTCAAAATCTCTGAATATGATCCTGTTGTAAGAATTGGGATAGCATATTTATTTTTAAAGCTATTACTTCCAGTTTTTTACAGCTGACTACATAGCACAGCTGAATTAGTAAGCAAATAGTTTGTGTTGCCACAAATGTTTTTATAATTTAATCTTCTTTGTGAGGTAATTTTTTATATGTTCACGTAATACTCCCACTTTGCGTGCACAATTTAAAACATTCTGTTATATATTTTAACTTCATAGTTAATATACAGCTTGTATAGCATCTAAAGACTACTGTGAACCAAAAATCTTAAGAAATTTATACAATGCATTTTAATAAAAAATTTTTAATATTTCCATGCGTAAAATTTTTGACTATTAAAATATTCAATATATTTTTTGGTTCAGTTCGATGATAATACTCATATAAAGAAGTCCATTAAATTTAAAGTGTGTACCAAGAACCGTTTTTAAAATATCATGCGCGCAACAGTGAAAATTTATGTTTTGAGATAATCAAGTTTTAATGTAAATATTTTTTTTAAATACTTCTCTTGTTATAAAATATATAAAATGCTTATTTTGTGAGAGATATTGTAATATTATATAATTTCCAATAGTTGGTATAAGCATAATTAATGTAAAATAAGCTGCCATCATCAAAGTATAACATATCAACTAAAAATGATTTGAAACTTCTACGCTATCAATAATACAACTAAATTTTTCTTACAAATTGGAACTTACTTATAGGAAAATGTTTCAGGTAAAGTTCTCTGTAATGTATTATTGTATATCAAACATATAAATCATTTAATAGTTCTTCCACAGAGTAACTTTAGCATACTCTAAATGCTATGTATACAACTGGGAAAAAATGCATTTTAAGAAAATCGAGTTTTGATGCAAATATTTCAGTATACAACTTTCTAATAATAAAGTGCATAGTATATTTATTTTCAAAATGATATATTTAAAATGTATAAATCCTAATAAATTGCATAAGCTTTTGTCAATATGAAACACATTAAAATTACCATACTATATAAAATACCATGACAGAATGATAGCCGTGTATTAAAATACGTGTAGCATATTTGAACAAATAATTTATTTTTACATAACCACATCAGTTAAGTACTTTCAAGCATTTAAGCATATGATATGTATCATATTATGCAACATTATTTAAACATAGGTGGGAAAAAAACCTTTAAGACTTATTTGAAATTGTATGCTAAACTGCTACATTCATCGAAGTATAACATATCGACTAAGAATGATAAAACTAAAACTTCCTTACAAATAAGAATTTACTTATAGACAAATGTCTTAGCCAAATGTCTTAGCTCAAGTTCTCTGTAATATATTACTGTATATCAAACATATAAAACATTTAATAGTTCTTCCACAATGTAACTTTAGCATACTTTAAATGCTATGTATAAAACTGTGAAAAACCGTATTTTAAGAAATTTGAGTTTTAATGCCAATACTTCAGTATATAACTTTCTAATAATAAAGTGCATAGTATATTTATTTTCAAAATACATTTAAAAAGTATAAATCCTAATAAATTGCAGAAGCTTTTGTTAGTATGAAACACGTTAAATTTACTTTGCTATATACATTACCATGACAGAGTGATAGCCGTATATTAAAATACATGTAGCATATTTGCACAAAAATTTATTTTTACATAACCACTTTAGTTAAATAAACTCAAGCATTTAAGCATATGATATGTATTATATTGTATAATATACATATTATTTAACATGTGTGAAAAAATCTTTTACGACTTACTTCAAATTGTATGCTAAACTGCTAAAATTTTATTTACAAATTAAAACGCACCAGCACAATAAACATCCCCATCATTTTTATGGAGGCCTGCACTTCTGACATTTTTTGCTGCCTTTCAAGTTTACGCTGTTGTTTTGTTTCTGACAAGCCTTTCTTTTCTGCGTTATCTATTCTCTTGTTATCGATTTGTAAAAATCCTTCAATAGAAAACTTACTTCTAAAAAGCTGTAGCTCATTCATTACAGAATGTCTACCAACAGACCTTTCGTTAAAAGCAATCACTGCTTCATTTCCAGCAATTTGAACTATCCTACTACCAGCACGACATGTCTTTGTACAAAATTTCGAAATTCAGGAATTAAATGATTCATTATTATTTTGTGTTTTGCCGCCAAGGCAACGTCTCAATAACAAAGGTTGTGACAAATCTATAAAAACTGGCTTTATTGCCTCCATTACAGCGACTGGTTCAGAATTTATATGCTTATAATCAGCTTTATTTTGCTTAGCTATATTGTATTTGCACCATGTGGTTTCATTTGTAGGACAAACGTCATGAATCGGCTTTTCATCACTCGATATTTTCTGGTAGTAAATTGCCCAAATGGCTTTTCTGATATCACTAACAGACTCATTATATTCTCTAATCGCATTACCATAATACGAAGTTATTTCATTTATTAACTTATCTGTTAGTCTCCCTTTCCCAGACAGATTTTACCGTCATTTAATTTTACTTTTTTTCTTTCAAGTTTTAATTTGCGTAGCCATATTCCCATTCGTTTTTGAATATGTCCAACACACTCAAATTTTTCTATATTTAATGAACCATATGGTTTGGCGTCAGTTATACCTGCAAATGGTTTTGCATCACCTATGTAAGGATCTTAAGTTTTACTAACGTTTATTTTATTTTAAATCTTTACTATCACTTCTTATTTTCTACTTCCGGCCAGAATTAAAAGCGTTAACTTATTTATGCAAAATTTGTGTAGCGAACGCCGTTACTTAAGATGTGGCTTTTTGCCAAGCGAGAGAGAGGAAGGAGTTAGTCGAAGCAGGCCGCTTACCTTAGAAGTTTTACTCAGTTGCTGGTTGCCTTCCAGGCCAGAGGTTTAATCCTCGTGATAATTTTTAAACGTATATGTAGTGTTAACAGTTCTCTGTACTACATACGGCTTCCTGTTAATACAAGGCCAATCTTCCACGTTTATTATTCCAAAGTTAAGTTAGAGTTTAGTTAAATATTTTTATATTCTTACGTTTAGACCACAAGTAGTGGGTCTTTGTATTCCGAAGTACGGAAATTATTGTAAAGAGAGAAAAATAAAGTGTTTTGTATACCTTTCTTGTGTATCCTGTCTACTTCCCACAGTTATTGAACATAGCTTTAGTAAGCTCTCTGTTCCGAGTCAGGTCCTTGCATATACCCGAAGAAAGTAAGACGGAACATTGAACCTGAGAGTGGCGCCCAACGAAGAAGAATAACCATGGCCGAGTTTCAAGAAGAACCTGTGCTGCCTGCAGAAGCGGCTCAGAATCCAGAAATGCCAGCTGCCGCCCTGGAAAGATTTGGTTACATCGTCCAGACTATGTGCGCTTCGATGAAACCAGAAGCAACATTTAATGGAAACTCACCGGTAACCAGTTTTTTGGAAAAATTGGATGACCACTTCATGCTCTACCCCGTGCACGAATTTCAAAAAGTTACCTTAGCTACCAGCGCTTTGAGGGGCCAAGCGCTTAATTGGTTCAAATGTATAGGCAGAAGTCTCTTGGGTCAAGCAGGAAGTCCCACCTATACTTACGAGAATTTCAAGACTGCCCTAGTAAAAGCCTTCCCTGTCGTAAGGGATCGTGCGAAACTAGAAACGGAACTTTTCAGCATATATCAGCAAAGAATCGAAAATCTCTCAAGCTGTATTTTAAGAAAAATTCACGTCTTCAAAATCTTGTTAGGAAACCGTCCGGATCCTGAGATAATTCAAGTGATTTTGCCGAGGTTACTGCCCCAAGTGCAAGACTTTATTCAATTAAGAAATCCGACTACACTGGAAAAGTTATTTTATGCTAGCAATCCAGTTTGAAAGTAGAAGAACGGCGGACATTGAAAGAAGACGCCATTATCAACAGCGAAACCAATTTGGTGCGCCAAGACTACAGCAAACTCAAGCACACGGCTAGGGAAGCAAAGCGAATCAGTGGGCAAGGAAACCCGAGCATTCAAAAACAGCCGGCGAACGTCGACAGTTCAATAGCAATCCAGGAAAAAAGTCTCAAGGCCAGTGGAAAAAGAAGGAAAGCACGGAAATGAAAAATAATTTAAACTAAAACGGATTTCTGCTGAATCCGAAGGCCACGAAAACCCCTCTTCCTTCAAGTTAAATACAGTAATGGTGAAAAATTTGACTCTTCCGAAGATTGAAGTGTTGGTGAATAATATCCCAGCCACCGCACTCCTGGATACAGGCGCGCAGTGTTCCTGTGTGGCAGAAGATTTTTTTAGGAAGTATTTTCGGAAACACCGCATATATAATTCGGATAATACGACAGTGTTAGCGGCGCAAGGAGAAAAATGTAAGTGTATAGGTAAATTACCGCTGTATGTCCGTATCAAGGACGAACAAGTAAAGGTTATGTTTTTCATAGTAAAGAATCTGCAAGCACATATTATCTTAGGAATAGATTTTCTTTCAGAGGCACAAGCAACGCTAGATTTTTAAGAAGCGTCCCTTAAGCTGACAATGAAACCAGTTCGTGAAGAAAAGGCTGAACCGCCGATATTAAACCTTGACCACCTGCCTAATGAAGAGCAACGAAGAATCCGACAAGTGGTAAGTGAATTTGCTTCGTTATTTAGTGATATTCCAGGATTTACTCAGGTTACTAACCATAGTATTGACACCGGAGATTCAATGCCAGTTCGCCACAAAGCATACCGGTATGATAAGAATAAGGAAAAAATTATAGAATGGCATATCAACGATAAGCTACGTAAAAAGATCATAACGCCCATCTCAAGTAGTTATGCTAGCCCGGTGGTTTTATGTAAGAAAAATAATGACTATCCATTGACACATCCAAAAATGTGCAGATTCGCAATTGACTACCGTAAATTAAACTCCATAACTAAATATCCGGTATATCCGTTACCTATTATTGAAGAAATTCTAAGGAACATAACATCCACCAAATATATGACGACTTTAGACTTAACGACTGGTTATTTTCAAATAGGGGTTAGGCCTGAGGACGTGCCTAAGACTGCTTTTATAACCACGTCTGGCACTTATGCATTTCTGCGTATGTCATTTGGCCTTTCAGGGGCACCGGCAACATTTCAGCGATATATGGACATTGTGTTAAGGCCTGTTCATGGAAAGTCCACATTTATCTATTTAGAGGATATCATTATTACTAGTGATAATCTCGACCAACATGTACAGGATTTAAGACAGGTGTTTTCTTTATTAAATGAAGCCGGTCTAAAAGTTAATGTCGAAAAGTGCAAATTTGCAGCCCCTCAATTAAAATATTTAGGTTACAAAATATCTCAGAAAGGAATAGAGACAGACGAATCAAAAATAATCGCTGTACAAAAGTATCCGACTCCAAACACGGCGAAGAAGCTCTCTTCTTTTCTAGAACTTTGTTCATATTATAGGTCCTTTATAAAAGATTTTGCAGCTATTGCTGAACCATTGTTAAAATTAAAAAGGAAAAAGGCGAGATTCTAGTGGACGGCCGAAGCCAATAGTTCTTTCGAAAAATTAAAACAAGCATTAACGCAAGCCCCTCTGTTGAAATTTCCTGAAAAGGATGAGAATTTAGAAATTTCAGCGGATGCTTCGGATTATGCGGTAGGAGCGCTACTTTCGAAAAATCAGCAGCCCGTGGCATTTTTTAGCCGAACTTTAAATCAAACACAAAGAAATTATTCCGCGACCGAGAGAGAGGCACTTGCAGTTCTGTTAGTAGTGCAAAAGTTCCGAGTCTATTTTGGGAAGGCGCCAATAACAGTGTACACTGATCATGCGGCGGTAACTAGATTGTACTCAGGGAAAAACTTATCCCCAAGGTTAATAAGATGGGCACTCAAGCTACAAGAATATAATCTGGTAATCAAGCATACCCCCGGAAAGGAAAATATCGTAGCAGATGCCCTATCCAGAATTAAAATAGATGAAGAAGGTAATACTGTAAAGGTGGCAATGCTCACAACATGTACAATAAATTCCCGAGAAACTGTAATAACCGAACTGGGTAAGGATCCTGAGTTTGGAAGCATTTATGAGTATTTAAAGGATCCTGAAAATTTTAGCCACCAAGATATTGTGGCGATAAGAAATAGGGCGGCCCATTACGAACTAATAGATGGTCTATTAATTTATACAAAAACTACGAATTCCAACAACGAATTTCGACCTGTTATCCCAGCTAGTCTTAGATTAAATATCCTGTAGGAGCTCCATGACAGCCCTTTAGCTTCTCATGCTGGTATTCGAAAACCTATCCAACGCGTACGCGAGGCAGTCTATTTTCCTGAACTGCAAAAGTTAACAAGGGCGTATGTCCAGTCCTGCCCAACATGTCAAGCAGTTAATTATATTAATTTCCGCCCGGCCGGGTTTCTAAATAGTATTAAATCCGAATTTCCAAATGAAATAATTGGCATCGATTTATTGGGCCCTTTCACAAAAAGTCAGTTAAATAAAAGTCGCTATCTCCTTGTTATGGTTGATCATTTTAGTAAGTGGACCGAAATTGTTCCCTTAAAACGAGCCTCCGCGAAATTAGTTACTGATTCTATTTTAAATAAATATATTTTAAAATACGGAGCGCCCCTAAAAGTTATATAATGGTCCTCAATTTGTAAGTAATGTATTTGAAGACATGTGCCCAAAACTGGTCATATGTCATTTAAAAATGGTCCCGTATCGGCCGCAATCAAATATAGCGGAACGGCTGAATAGAAATATAGTGAAAATTATCCGTAGTTATGTTAACAATTTTCATAAAAGCTGGGATAACTATGTCAATGAATTTGCTTTCGCCCTTAGGACCGCAAAACATGATACAACGGGCAAAACTCCTGCTGAGTTATTTTTAGGCAGAAAGATTATAACGCCGTTAGATAAATTATTTTATGTGCAACAAAGAGCCCCAGAATTTAAAATGGGTGATATAGAAAAACTAATTAAAGAAGCAAAAAAGAATACTGAAGTAGCACAGAGAAAACAAAAGCTGCATTATGACTTGAAACGACGGGGAGTAACTTATAAAGTAGGGGATGAAGTGTTAAAAATTAAGCATTCACTATCTTCAGCACCAGAAGATAAAACTGCCAAAATTTTTCCACGATTTGAAGGACCATATGTCATAGAAAATATAACTCACGCTGTAGTAGTGTTAAAAGCCAGGAATTGTGAAACCTGCTCCGCAAACATTGATCAAATCAAACCCTACTATGATCGTAATAAAATGCAAATAATTACAGATCTTTTGCAGGATCCGGCACGACAGACACGGCGGGCACAAGCTCCAGAGGTGGAACAACGACAAGTACAAGGGCAAGCCATTAAGAGGCAGGAGCAAGTGAAAAGAAAGTTTCCCCGCGGGAAAATTAAAGGTTACAAGAAAAAGAAACCGTTCCACCGTCCAGAAAAGAGAGCTCACGAACACCCCCAGAATGAAGAAGGGAGAAGGACGACGTATGCAAAGAGAGCCAGGAGAAATGACGGCAACTATAATCCGGCTCTAAAACGGAAGATCTACTCATCCGACAGGACTCTCCGCAGCAAATGTCGCCGAACTGCGGAAGGGCCACCAGCGGCGGAGGAAAAGTTACAAGGAAAATTTGAACGGCCAGCAACGAGGTCCAAGCAGGAACGCGAAAGGATTCTCCCGGTTCCGCCAAGACCAGCTGCCATCAAACGGCCAAGACCACAGGCAGCGGCGAAAAGGAAGGTATTCAAGGGTGACCGAACTGGAGAAAAAAGAAAGCTTCTAGAGGAAGGCCCTGAAGGGCGAGCCCGCACAAGAAGGAGGATAAATCAAACGAGAATCTGCGCTACCTTCCAGGACTGGGCTCAGAAAAGAATGTCCGAATATAACAAAGATAAGTAAAATTTTATGTTACTTTGCAAACTTAAGTTAATCTTTCATTCTTACTGCAAGTGGCAGATTTCAAGAAGTTTTACGTCATGCGAGGTCTACCTTTATCGCCAAAAAGGCGAGAAATGAGTTGTTACCGATTTTGGTATTATGTTTTTCAATTACTCGCGCGTAAAACAAAAGTTGATGTATAATAGGAATATGTAAAGACTTAAATATTGTAAAAGTTATTGTATAAATTTTATTTAAAACATCCTGGCAAGAAAGAAGTTTTAGTCTGAAAGACTTTTTGAAATGTAGTATTTCAATGTAGAAGAATTAGCACTTGATTTGAAAAGAATAGAAGTTAACAATGTACTACTAATGTATGTTTTCAAATGCGTAAAATTAACGGCATGTTCATATGTTCTTATATACAATGTGAACTGTTATTTTAAATGTTAAGAAATACCGTGATATGGTAAAAGTGAAAGTAATGTTAAAATGTTTTTTTATTCGTGTGACTGTAAAAAGACCAAATCATGGTGAATATGTGTTAAAGGTTGAATGAATGTAGTTAGGCTCTCTGATGCTACACTTCAGAGTTAGCCACTTTCAGAATAGTACCTCAGGGTTTAGAGTTGAAGTTAGGGTGTGTTATGAGGGCTTGGTATGTTGAATTTTTAACACGTTAGTGTTTTGATTGTAGGAGGAAGTGTTGAACACGTATACATAAACACATTCGTGTTTGGTGTTCTTTTACAACACATGTCAGAGAGCACGGGGAGAGATAATTAAAATAGTCATGAATGAAATAAGAATGTTAAGAGAAATATAAATATGCATGTTACTTGCCATTTCATTGTGTAACATTTCATTAAACTAGTTTTCCTTCCAGATCTCTGGAAGGAAACAGATTTGAATAAAAGCTCCTGTTTAGATGCAGTACAGATGAAAAATTGCGTGTCCTTGGAGCTGCTATTGTAAAAACAAATTTCTTTTTTTTTTTTTTTTTTTTTTTTTTTAATTTCTAGTTTCTAGTGAGAAATGTTTGTAAAAGATTAGCCTCGCGTTAGATTCTAGAGCTAAATGTTTTCAACAAGGTCGTTTTAGACCTCAGTTTAAAACTAATTAACTCTGGCGGGAAGTATGTAAGGATCTTAAGTTTTACTAACGTTTATTTTATTTTAAATCTTTACTATCACTTCTTATTTTCTACTTCCGGCCAGAATTAAAAGCGTTAACTTATTTATGCAAAATTTGTCTGGTGAACGCCAAGTACTTAAGTTGTGGCTTTTTGCCAAGCGAGATAGAGGATGGAGTTAGTTGAAGCAGGCCGCTTACCTTAGAAGTTTTACTCAGTTGCTGGTTGCCTTCCAGGCCAGAGGTTTAATCCTCGTGATAATTTTTAAACGTATTGTAGTGTTAACAGTTCTCTGTACTACATACGGCTTCCTGTTAATATAAGGCCAATCTTCCACGTTTATTATTCCAAAGTTAAGTTAGAGTTTAGTTAAATATTTTTATATTCTTACGTTTAGACCACAAGTAGTGGGTCTTTGCATTCCGAAGTACGGAAATTATTGTAAAGAGAGGAAAACAAAGGGTTTTGTATACCCTTCTTGTGTATCCTGTCTACTTCCCACAGTTATTGAACATAGCTTTAGTAAGCTCTCTGTTCCGAGTCAGGTCCTTGCATGTTCCCGAAAAAAGTAAGACAGAACATTGAACCTGATACCGTCACCAATATAAGAAGTATATTTTACACCTCTTTTTTCCATGGAACATGAAAAATTGTTTATCTTTCCATTCATTTCCATTTTTCCTGAAGAACCAGCATTATTCTCCAAACAGGCCTTGTGTTCACTTACGCCATTTCCTAGAAATGACTCGCAACCTTTGCAATATAAGACAGTATTTCTGTATCGATTACTGTGTTGCTTTCTGACCCTATTATGGAACAGACTCCAACCAAAGACGTATGTCCTCGAGTCTTCCATGTACCGTCTCCACTTACAGTCACATTTAACGACGAATTTGAAAGAACGATGTGCAATCACAGGAGGGAGATCCATAACGCAGCAGAATTTCTCCATAGCAGCTTTCCCTTGACCAAGAGTTCGCATTGCATACGTAAATCTTCTGTTTAGCTCTGATATATTTTTTCGGACACCTATCATATTAGAGTTTCTGAAAGTTCTTTTACATGAACACTTTGAGCATAGTAACTCAAATTTTGAGCTTAAACCATGATGAAATAGTTCACTTAAATGAACATTACAAATTTTACAACATAAATTATTTTCAATACATTGAAATAGGATATCCAAATCAAATAGTCTATAACCACTAAAATTAGGCTCTAAAGTTATCTTTATCTCTTGGTGGCAAATCAGTGTCACTATTTAATTTTTTAAACGAAGAACTGACACCACACTTCTTATTCATTGTATCATTATGCTGATTTCCCTGGAACTTTTTTTCTTTGGTCGATGAATATAAGATCTTTTATATTTTACATCTTCCTCACAATTTTCCATAATTATCAGGTGATAAAAATACTAAACAAAAACTGCAATGTTATAATAAAAACACCTTCAAAAAAGTCAAAAGAAATTTAGAAATCGCAAAAGAGCTTGTAAACAATCACGTTTCACGCTAATCCAAAGCTGGAGTAAGATTTCAACACATGCCTATGTTAGATGCCTATGTTAGAATAGTGCTATGTATAAATGTAATATATTCCTAAGTCGCGCTTTCGAGACATGAAAAACGCAGTTTGAATTTTGTCAATTGGGCCAGTAGAACGGGAGATATAGCACAGTCCTCCCTTTTGTTTTTAGCTTGATAACACATCAGCACTGTTTTTCCACCATCTCAAAATAAATTATGAAGATTTGTGCTTATGCAACTAGTTGAATTTCAACAGAAATACACGTTCATATGAAAACGTTGAAGCTCTTTTAACCCTCTGAGCGTTATGACCGGGTTTAGGCGGTCAAGACGGCCTACCTCGAAAGCGTTACGGACGCTTCTAGGCGGTCACTGGAAAAGTGTTCGAAAGCGTTACTGACGGTTCTAGGCGGTCAGTGATGAAGACCTCGAAAGCGTTATGACCGCTTTAAAGCGGCCGTGCAGATGTCTCCTGCCCTCCTTATTTCTGAAACCCTGGAGATCTCTAAATGACAGTTCTCAGTAGGAGGCAAAGAGGGTTGTCTTTTTCGTTTTAGACCGCTATGCTTAATCGCCAAGAAAACGCTTGAACATGTAATGGTTTATAAACAACAAACAAACGTGGGCATTCTTCGCGAAATGAAAAAGTATCATGTAAGCATGTTTTTTCAATAGTCTCTTTAAACAGATAACATTTTCATAAAATATCCTTTAGTTTTTAAATTGATTGTTCAGAAATATGCGAAATGCTCGTGAATTCAATTAAAAAATAGCATTAGGAAATATTTAAACAAATTTACTTATGGATATATAGATACATAATTAAAACCGACAAGTTATAAGTTTTAATTATTCGAGCGAACGAATAGCGCATTTAATTACTGCATTTAATTTAATACTGCATTTAATATGAGTTATATATAATTACATGTAAAGAATAACATAATTAAGCAATAATTCAAATAAAAATTAGCCATCAACAGTAATTTATAATAAGCGTATTTTGAACGGGTTTATGAAGCATAATCTAATTTTATAGTAAAAATAATAATGGCGAATTATTTATTCATTTTGGAACAATATTCGTCGCTTATACTGGTTTGATGAAGTTCTGTTCAAATTCATTTCAAATATTCCAAATCTTTATATGTACATTGATTTCAATGCGATTTTTATTAGAAAAAAATTCAATTAGTTTGATTTTCTTACATAATTGTAATTACATTGTTCAACGCAAAATAACTACAAGCAGAAAGGCAAAGGTGTGTTAAAATTTCTGTATTTTGCTATATAAATTATTAAAATAACCAACCTACAGCCTAACAACTGAATGTCCGAAATATAACCCGCAACTTTTCTAAAAGTAACAAATTTCAGTTAAAAAAAACCGCAGTTAATAAATAAAACGAAATACTATTAAGAAAAGAAGCACGAAAATTTACTTTTTAGTCCAAAGAGATTTCAGTCCCGAAGGACTATTGCTTTCGTTTTGGCATTTTGCGTCGGACTCATAAACGTCGGTTCACTTTTCAAACTGTTGCCACAAAATGTTAGAGTCCTGCATTATATTTGAAGAAATTAAATAGTGAAAAATCTGCATAAATGATTGTCTATTTCTCGCATTGTGATAAACCAATGGTACATAGAGCCATCGAATTTTGAATGACGAAATCCTACTGCGAATATGAGCATCTGAAATCCCAAATTTGGAATTTGTTTTATTATAGATTTTATATTTTGTAAAACTTTAACGAATTTTTGATTTACAAACTCAATGCTTTAAAAGCGAGAAATGGCAACGTTATATATAAAAAAAAATACTTTTATCTCCAGCTCGCGAGACTGTGTATATCGGAAATTCTAAAGATATGCTTAATTTAACATTATTTTGCGATATTGCTCTTGAACTGAATTTTATGGTTTAAGTGCAAAGAACACGATATTTAATAAATAAAGGTAACACTCAAAACGTTAAAAAAAACGCCCCTTTGGACATAATTTAAAATCTGAAAAATTTCAGATTTTTTTTTTTTTTATTTATGTTTGCTTACTTTATTTTTAGTTGAAAGGGGCAATTTGCCCTGAAGAACTTTTAATTTCGCTTTGGCATTTTTCATTGGAAACTATAAACGGCGGATCACTTTTCCAATTGTTGCCACTAAATTTTATCGCTCTGTATTATACTTAAAGAAATTAAATAATGAAGAATCTGCATGAATGTACGTATGTTTCTCGCATTGTAATAAAACAACGGTACCTAGAGCTATCAAAATTTCAAAAATGGAAGCCCTAATTTGAATTTGAAATTTGTTTTATTATCGATTTCATATTTTATAACACTTCAACGAATTTTTGATTAAAAAACTAAACGATTTCAAAGCAAGTTCCAAAGCGATTTTATCTCCAGCGCGAGAGACTCTAAGATACGCTCATTTTAAAATAATTTTGAGATATTGCTGTTGAACTGAACTTTGTGGTTTGAGTACGTAGAACATGATATTTAATGAGGTAACACACAAAACGTTAAAAACACTCCTTTGGACGCAGTTTAAAATCTGAAACCTTTCATATTTTTATTTATTAGTTCAAAGGGGCTTATTAGTATTTAAAACAATAGTCCTTGAGAGACTATTGTTTTAAATACTAATACTGTTTTCGTTTTTGCGATTTTGCGTTGAATCACTATAAACGGCGAATCACTTTTCAGACTGTTGCCACCAAATGTTAGAGTCCCGCATTACATTTGAAGTAAGTAAATAATGAAAATCTGCGTAAATGTGTGTATATTTCTGGCATTGTGATAAAAAAAAGGTTTGAAAAAAGGCCATCCAAGTTTGAATGCCGTAATCCTCCTACGAATATGGGCATGTGGAAGATCAAATTTTATATTATCTATTTCATATTTTGTGAAACTTTAACGAATTTTTGAGTAACAAACTCAACGATTTCAAAGCAAGCAATAGCAACACTCTACGGGGGTGGAAACCTTTTTATCTCCAGCGCGCGGAATTGTGTACCGGAAATTCTAAATATATGCTCATTTTAAAATTAATTATCGACATTGCTATTGAACTGAATTTTATGGCGTAAGTGCAAAGAACATGATATTTGATAAATAAAGGTACCACACAAAACGTTAAAGAAATGTCTTTTTGGACGTAATTTAAAATCTGAGACCTGTAAGATTTTTTTTTAAAAATTTTTTATTGTTTTTTGAATGCATGTTGTTTGCGAATGACGCAGTAGTCGTGTATAATTTGAATATATAATAATTATTTGTGCTATTTTTTATTTGAAATGCATAGAATTCTCTAAAATAGTAGCATTCTTAGATTGAATATTGTCTAAGCAGGTTCAATGATATTTTAACTTCATTACCATATCAAATACAGTTTCTTTTTAATTTAAAAACTTCGCCAGCGGTCTGAAGCAACTTTTTGAATCATAGGATGAGTTTTACTAAAATTTGTAGTAGTCCGAATTTTTATAAGTATTCAGAGTTACTGAAATAAAAAAAGCTAAACTTTTTAGAATTTTTTTATCAAAGTATTACATCTTAGGCCAGCAAGACCTGATTAGTAAATCTGGGAAAGGATCTATGATTGTTTAGTAAGAAGTAAAAAAAAGTACTCTAGGTCTAAGCAGTAAAAGAAAGCCTGTCCCTCTATCGAAAATTGTCACGTATGTTAGAAAGATTTTGCAAGACATTAATATTTTAGCTCAAACATGATTTTTTCAAAATTTAGTCTCTTGTTTTGGAGATGGTGTTCAAGCATCATAATTTTATTTTCACATGTGCAGAATTTTTATATTTTTTATTGATCGCTGTACTTTTAACTTCCATAGCATAAATTAAAGAAATACACATAGCAACTTCAGCCATAAACAGATGACTTAAGAGAAATTTGTTTTGACATATTATGTGAAAGATTAATAAGTACTATAACACAACAATATTACATGACAGTAATATTAAATGCTTTTGCATTTATGTTACATGACAGTAATTAGAAAACAATAACTGTAGATGCGAAAAAAACCTGTACTTATAAACTTCTGCATTTTTAAAGAAAGTACAAAATAGTTCAGAATAGCAGATGGTTTTCAGATCATTCAGTAAGGTCATCGTAAGTATATTCTCTTCACGTTTCGGAAGAACTGTAGTAGTTCAGATTTGTTGTAAAAGACTAATTACACCCCTGGGGATTGGCGTACTTACGGAACGGAAAAACAAGCTTTGAAACATACTCATACAAAAGTCCTACCTTTTGTTCGACAGATAAATGACAGATGTGATAATTTGAACACATGCTTTCAATCAGTTGTTTCCTTCTAACAAAGCGTCTTGGGCGGCTAGCAGGATCCTAGCAAAGTCTTGTAATAGTCTCTTGTTTTAAATATGCTGTATTCGAACTCAAATTCAAAGACGGGCATTTAAAGATTTTATTAATGCTTTTTTTTTTTTTTTTTTTTTTTTTTTTTTTACATTCGACGATTCAATATTTGTTTAAAAAATAAACACATAAATAAACTTGCATAGCAGATCAAAATTATGTTGCTGTGGAAATGTTTCATCAACAGTTATTAGTAGTTATAACAGCATAACTAAATAAGCCCATTTTGAAATATGGATGATATTGCATTCATTATTTTTAATCTGAAACAATATCAAGTTGTTATTACTAGGTAAAATGGCTTAAAATAAGCTCACACATTATAAGAAAATTTTTTAAAATGAAAATTGGATTCACTTTCTTTCACATAATTTCTGACCAGTTCTTCCAAAATATTTTAAAGCTTACTTTACTACATAATAGAAATGTCTCCACGTTCGTTGTTTTTAGTTAGTAATTTTAATTGAGGCTGTTATATAAGAAGGCTATTTATCGTTGTTGTGTTATAGTACTTATTTTATTGTATAATGCAAATTTTTATCAATTGGTTAATTTTATAATGTATAGAGGAATTTAAAACAGAACAAAAGTAATTTCCACCGTTATAATATGTCCTTAAATGGTTCCCAATAAAAACATAGTTAACTGAGTAGTATACTACATTATATTAATTAATTTACTAACCAAATAGCAAAAACATTTCAAATTCGAAATCCATCTTTTATCTAAGTACTTTTTGCAAAGTAACAAAAATTCTAATCCCTTTGTAGTTTAAATTAAAGATAAACAAAAAATGTTGTTTTTTCCCCATGAAATGCTAATTTTATATTATTTGATAAAAACTGGGAAGTGCAAAATCAAAATCCTGGCGAAATACATATACTTATGAATGAACACAGCACACAAACATTTCTTCACCCTAAGCACGAACACAAATCATATTTTAAACAGCTTAAAATGAATCTACTTTCAAAGTATTTAATTTGTGATAGATAATGACAGCTGAAAATATTTTCCAATATTACAAGATAAAATGAGGTTATTTCTCAAATAGTTTCACAAATAAACTCACAAAATAAAGAACGCTTTTATAAATTTTTAATTTGCAATACGTTAGATGCTTTATTGAAGAATTTGCAATAATATCGTTCTGATTTTCATTTTATACAAGATTGTCATCATGTTTCACTGATGAGCAACTTGCTAATTATTAGTCCAATGTAGAGTCCTCCTTCTGTTTTCTCATAAAATCGCCTTTGTAAATTTAGAGTTTAATTTAGCAAAACGTTTTCCACCTAAGTGGTAAAATGTCTTCGTAAAGAATTCCCTAAAGAAATCTGCCGTGTATTTATGTTGCATTTAGGGATATTTTCAAAAACACACGCTGCTGATTGTTATTTTTAATAGGTGAACAAAAGAAATATTTTTTTAAGAAAGAATATAACTTAACTGCAAGCTATGTCTTATTCCTAGATAGCGAAGCTTGATTACAAACTCAATTTTTAAAATACATTTAATTATCTTTATGCTTTAAAAAATGTCTTGTCTGGTATTTGGCCACCCACTTAACTTACACGTTGACCATTTAAATAGAGCACTACCAAATGGCACATTGAAAATGATCATATTCATCTCAGTGAGATGGATATGATTCTCATATCTTTTCTGTTTCGCATCTCTTTCTCGGAAACAAATCTACCTATGTAGTATATTAATGTATAGGTAGCAGACATTCTGTCACTGTCAGCCGAACGGTAAAGTCGCTGAATAGTCGCAGAATACCGAGTTCTGACTTAAGTTCGATTCTAAGAGACCGGGCTGGCTGCATGGGAGTTTTCATAGTTTTCCGTATATATAACATATATACGAGCAGTTTCTTTAAAAAGTCCTGGGGCCCACCAGCGGCCGAGCGATAAAGTCGCTGAACACTGGTAGTTCGGTCCGAGGTTCGAATCCCGCGAACGGGCTGGCTGCATGGGTGTTTTCGTGGTTTTCATCATGTGTAACGTGTATACGAGCCAGTTTCCCTTAGAAAGTCCTCCACGACGCCATCCCTCCCCTTAGGCAGATAGCCCTCGAGGCTTTGCCGTAATTAAATAACCTAACTTTTAAAAAGTCCTCCACGAAGAGACCCTCCTCTTAGGCAGACAGCTCTAGTATGCTTTGATGTAGTCAAATAAGCCAAAACATTCTGTTGGCAAAAAAGCAAGATTGCATTTATCATGAATAATTTCTAATGCAAAAGTTATACTTGTCACTAAGGAAAGAATTTATTTTTGTGTAAAATTCAGATTGCTTGAATTTTAATAATTCTCAGAAACGAAACACAAATAACAAAAAGCTAAAAAAAATATTCATAATTAATTAGGATATATAAACGATGTAATCATTAAGCATATTTTTAGTAAGAAAGAATATTTTGTAATAAATAATTGAAAAATATATTTAATGCTAAAGAATCCTCTATATATCTCTACAAAGTATAAAAATTACAAATATTTTTCAAGGTGCATGTGTATATGTACCTGATAAAAATATTTACATTGTTTATTATTCTAGAGATATTTTTAACCAGGTGCATATTTTCCGTGAGGCATTTTCCGGAGAATTTTTTTTCCCGATATACATTTTCAGGATATTTTCTTGGCATTCGTTTTACTCAAGTGGTTAGATTAAAGTGTTATTTTGTATGCTGTGAAACCTAACTAGAATTTATTTTCATTCCATAGTTGCTTCACATAAATTTTCGATTTTATGTAATATTCAGTTTCATAATTGCACTATCATTTTGAGATTTACTATACTTTTCAGTTTTTTCTATTAAATGTTGTCTACAACTACTTTCAATAAAATACTGATATGATATATAATAGGGAAATATAACATACACGCGCACACATGCTCACAAACTTACATCACCATATGTATACACAGTGTTTTGTATTGTGTGTTTACATATATATATATATATATATATATATATATATAGTTTACATATAACAGTTTTAATAATTTTAACAGCAAAACAGTTTTAATAATTCCTACGAAAAGTGTGATAAATTTTCACGAAATAAACTGCTTAAATTTATATATATATATCAAGCAAGGTAGTAATTACAATTTTGAAAAACTAATTTTGGTCTAGAAAACATCTTGTGCAATTTTTGGAGCAACAGCTCTTGGTAACTTTTATGCGAGCTTACTACATTTATATATATATATATATATATATATATATATATATATATTGCGCTTTCCATAGATTAACATAAATGAAGTTTTTAAAGTCTGAATTTAAATAATGATATTGTGTTTATATGTACTGTAATTACTGATGAAAGGATGTTTCTGAATTTAAGGCCTTAAATTACTAACAGACGGCAAATACACAACTTGAAATCAGAGTCTTTGGAAGAAGCAATAAATTTAGAATTTTCGGCAGCTCCATTTCTCGTCATAGTTAACAAAATGAAAGAACTGAGAAAAATAGATAGCGGATGCTTTTTTGTCCTTGCACAAAGGTAATGGTCTCCCATATAAAGTAGAAAATGTACAAAGGTGGTAAGCTTTTAGTTCAGTAAACTAAAATATACCCCTGGAGGTATATTTACGTTGAAGTCAACTTGGAGATTCCGCTATTAGGTGTTTTCTTTGAAAAGGGTAATATCTTTTTCAGCACATAACCAGAAATAAGAGTTTATGTTTTCATTACTTAATCTTCAAAGCTGTATAATTTGGAGCATCTGCTCGAAAAACTGTTAACTTATTTTTCATCCTTCATGAAAAGAATACACATCTGCGTAAATGTCTTGGAGAAATAATATCGTTAACAATTTTGCTACAAAGAATTTTTTTTTTTTTTTTTGGTTTCTATTAACATCTCGATAATGCACGTAGTATATAAATACTTGCATTGTAACTCATATATAGCTAATTACAAGGAAATTGCATTGTAACTCGAAAATACATTTATTTTCTCAAGAAGCTCCTTTGTCCAAGCTGTTTACTTGTTTTCTACCCCCAAAGTGATTTTATTCTATGAAAGCCGAACTGCCTGATCTCATTCATCAGCCACTTCATCTATTCTGCTGTTGAGTTATGCGATATACATGCATACATACGTCGCGCTAAAACTAGTCATAAGTCCCAAATATAAAATTTCAACATTTTATGTTAAGTTATGCGACATACGTACGTTTAAACGTCATGATGGAACTATTCAAAATGGAAATTTCCTTTGAAATATGAAAATCGAAATGTTTCGCGATTACAATACTTTATTTATTTCTCACAAGTCAAAACGGTGTCATAAATAACTAACTACTAATAAATTTATGGTGCAATCTAAAGAATTATTTAAATCTAACACTTTAAACTGGAATAAACTTATAATATTTGAAAATTAAATACAAACATAATACTAAAATAAGTTGCGAATAATTTGTATTCGAAAAATTGGAACACGAGAGAAAAAAATTCTCACAAAATCCCTTTGTATATTAAAAAATATTTCCTCAGAAAATAAGGATAAAAAAATGCAAGATTAATTTTTCACCATTATCGAAGCAATTCCTTAAAGAAACTGGAAATTTAAAGCATTTTACGTAGTTTCTCTTACTGATGTATATTGACTAACTTTCTGTATTCGGCACATATCTTGATTTTAAGGTACGAGTAATATACAGTAATATGTGTTAGTGTGCAAATTATAAAGTAGCCAAATAGGAGATAAAATACTATTTTAGCAACCAGTCTCGTGACGAAGATACCATAGGGAGAAAAAATAATTTCACTCGCTAAATTCAACGGAGGGGAGAATTAGCTTAATTATATCCACATGGTAAGGGGGTCCGCTTTTGAAGCAGTTTGAGTAAAAATGCTTGCCGCTTTTGCGACAGACATGGTAACAAAACACGATTATTTTTACGTCGTTTCCTGAAAAAACCCGTAACGCTCGGGGTGTTAAACTTCCGCGGTTAAACATTCCGAGTTTCAATGGTAAATATACTGATTGGCTTAATTTTAAAGATCTGTACATGGCGACAGTTCATACCAATCAGTCATTAGCGAAAATTCAGAAATTCCAATATTTGATAGGACTTTTAAAAGACGAACCAGCTGCTATTATTAAGCATATTCCGATTTCCGAAACTACATACGATGAGGCTTGGGACAAATTGATGAATCGTTATGATAGAAAAAATCAAATTGTAATGTCGCTTGTCAGAACATTTCTTGAGCAACCAAAAATTACTAGCGCTGATTCTGTTAATCTAAGAAAACTATCTGATACATCTGATGAAGTTATCCGTGGATTAAAATCTCTTGGCGAAAAGGCTTCGTCTAGAGATGTTTGGCTAATTTATTTTTTGTTAGAAAAAGTCGATCCAGAAACGCGCCATTTATGGTCACAAAAAAATGGTGAAGAAGAATTTCCTACCTTAGAATGTTTTTTGGAATTCTTAAACTCAAGATGTGTTTCACTTGAAATGTTAAACACTCATAATAATGAAAAGCGAGTATCGCATAAAAATCAGTGCTCTGTTTCGAAGAATGTTTCACATAATAATAAAAATTCTGTTCTAAAATGTCAGCATTGCAATGGTTCTCATTTTTTATCAAAGTGTTATAAATTTAAAGGTGCAGATATTACGACTAGGAAAAATATCATTCGCAAGAATTTATTATGCTTCAATTGTTTCGGAAATCATCAATTAAAATTTTGTTCATCGCAGAATGTGTGTTCTATTTGCAAAGCAAAACACCATACTTTACTGCATGAAGATATTAAAAGTGTTAACGTAGTTGTGTCAAATTCATCTCCATCTGATGAACAAATTTCTAATTCAGACGAACAAAATAATATTTCGAGTTTTTCTATTCAGGGTCAGAGTACTTCATTTTTACCAACGGCGGCAGTAATAATTTACGATTCTGCTGGTCAAGGTCACGAATGTATCATTCTTTTTGACAGTGGAAGTGAAGCTTCTTTTATCAGTGAATCATTTATTCGACAATTAAATATACGCAGACAAAATGCCCGTATTTGCGTAAAGGGACTTGGTGATTCTGAAGCACCTTTGACTCGTGGTTATGTAAATGTAAAATTGTTTCCCAAATCTGAGTTGAAAAAAAATGGTGTTTTAATACAAGCATATATTCTTAAAAAATTAACTTCGCATTTGCCTTCAGTAAAGATTGATAGCAAGGACCTTGATTATTTGAATTCAATTAATCTTGCAGATCCAAATTTCAGTACGCCCAAACAAATAGACATGATAATTGGAGCTGACTATTTCTTTTCTCTGCTTCAGCCAGGGCAGATTTTTGGCTATAAAAATGTAATTGCGCAAAATACTATTTTTGGTTGGGTTGTATCAGGCAGAATTAAAACAGAAGGCAATACTCCGCATCCCATTAGTGTTAATCGCATTAGTTTACATATTGAGGATAACGTCGATGCAACACTTAAGCGTTTTTGGGAGTTGGAAGAATTAACGTTCCAAAATCAGAAATCAACGATTGAAGAAGAGTTTTGTAAGAAGCATTTTAAAGAAAATTATCGAGTAAACGGAAATGGCAGATTTGTTGTCCGACTGCCCGTTTTCAGTAATGCTGAAGAGTTAGGCGACTCCAAACCTTTGGCTATTTCTCGTCTTCTATCCATGGAAAGAAAATTTGATTTAGATAAAGAACTTGGTAGGCAATAATAGGAGTTCATGCAAGAATACGAAACTTTAAATCATATGGTTCCAGTTGTTGAGAATGAAGAAAATAAGCAAGTATATTATCTACCGCATCATGCTGTTGTTAAACCAAGTAGCTCTACCACTAAACTTCGTGTAGTATTTGACGGTTCATGTAAACCTAAAAATTCAGTTTCTTTGAACTCTGTTTTAGGGGTAGGTGCAACACTACAACGAGATATATTTTCAATATTGCTCAACTTTTGTATACATAAAATAGCTTTTTCTGCTGACATAGAAAAAATGTACCGCCAGATTTTAGTAGATAATGAGGATCAACATTTACAAAGAATTGTTTGGAGAGAATCTATTAATTCAAAAATGCAGACATATAAATTATGTACAGTTAGTTATGGCACTGCATCTGCACCATTTTTATCAACACGCTGTTTGTGGCAAATTGCTTTGGATGCAGAACAGGATCATCCTCATGTATCCTCCGTTCTTAAAAATGATTTCTATGTAGATGATTGTTTATCTGGAGCAAACAGTTTAGAGGAAGCAGTTGACCTATGCTCTAAGCTTTCACAGCTATTACAGAAACGTGGATTTAATTTAAGGAAATGGAGGTCAAACTGCTCAAAGCTTCTCGAAAATTTATCCATTGATAATCATGAAGAAAATGACCTGGAAGTTCACTCAGATGAATGTGCCAAGGCTTTAGGGCTGTTTTGGAACTCTACAGAAGAAGTATTTTTATTTAACATTTCTATGGATTTTGGGACTGAAATTACTAAAAGAAGGTTCATTTCTCAATCTTCTAAAATCTTTGATCCTCTTGGCTTGCTATCACCATGTACAGTCAAGTTGAAAATGTTTTATCAGCAATTGTGGTTTTTAAAACTTGACTGGGATGCCCCACTGCCTAAAGAATGGGAAGAGAAGTTGCAGCGACTTCAAAAAGATCTTAAGGCTCTCAAAAATGTTAAAATTTCGAGGTGGCTTCAAACTACGTCTAACCACATCTATTTGCATGGTTTTTGTGACGCGTCAGAATCTGCTTACGCTGCTGTTATCTACTGTGTTCAACCAACATCTCACGACAGAAATGAAGTCAATTTGGTGGTTGCTAAAACCAAAGTTGCTCCCATTAAACAAGTGTCCATACCTAGACTGGAACTCCTAGGTGCATTGCTCCTTGCCAGATTAATCAAAGCTGTTCGTAAAGCCTTCTCCACCACTGAAATTTCCTTTCACGCTTGGACTGACTCTAAGGTTGTTCTCTGTTGGTTAGCAGCTCATCCTCTAAAATGGAAGCTTTTTGTGGCAAACAGGACTTCAGAAATATTAGATGCTGTTCCCTATCAACAGTGGAGCTATATTTCGTCGAAACAGAATCCTGCCGATCTTCCTTCTAGAGGAATCGATCCTAAAGTTCTACCGAACATATCCCTATGGTGGCATGGGCCATCATTCTTAGCGTTCGACAGTTCAAAGTGGCCTCTACAATGTTCTGTCAGTAATGAGACTAACAGCGATGCAACTGTCTTAACTGAACAAAGGACAAAATCATTTTTTTTGTACAACAGCTTATTTGACTAATGACACTCTGGACAATTTATTTCAGAACTGTTCTTCTTTATCTAAAATAGTTAATGTAATTTCTTTTTGTTTAAGATTTATTTCTAGGTGCAAAGAACGGGTCTTTGGTTCTGAAGATAATAGGTTAAAAAGTCCTGCAGTAGTACCTTCATCTAATGAAAGGCAAGCAGCTATGAAGTTGATCATTAAATGGATCCAGTTTGTGCACTTCCATAAAGATATAAAGGATCTCAAAAATAATTCATCTTTAAGTCCTAAAAGTGTTTTAAGTTCACTTTTTCCTTTTCTAGATGATGATGGTGTTTTACGGGTGGGAGGTAGGCTGCAAAATTCTGACTTGTCATTCAATGCTAAGCATCCCATAATTATACCAGGTCAACACAGGATTGCTTTGTTGCTTGTTAAACAATATCATGTAACTTATATGCATGCAGGGCCCAGTTTACTAGCTAACATTTTAAAGCAAAGCTATTGGATTGTAAATGGTAAGAAACTTATTCAGTCCTTTATCCATAAATGTATTGTTTGTCACAGATATAAATTGTCATCTAATAATCAATTAATGGCAATATTAGAGTTGTTACAGTGAAAACTGTTAATGGTTATTTTAAAATACCCGTAGTAAAACTTTTACCGTTGCCATTGCATCGGGAATGATCTATGTTAATGCAATGGCAAGGGTGGGAGTTAATGTTGGATGCATATTTAATATTTGCTTTTCTTTTTTTTTTTTTTTGTATATTTTATTTCCTCACTGCTTAATTTTATGTTATGATTTTTGCAATAATCTTGTTACTGGCAACGTGCTTTATTTTACTATAAAGTTTGTGTGAATTGCAACAGTTGTTCATGTTTATGTTTCAGTAGAATAGCGTTCTTAGCCGCACTGCGCTGCAGGCAATATTTCTCTTAAAGAATTTTATGTTTTAGAATAAGAATAAAGTTTATTATACAAAGCTGATGCTTTTTAGTTCAAGGCAACTAAACGGCAAATCACAATACTACGGGAAAACCCCAGCAGAATTATTTTTAGGACGAAAGTTAATTTCGCCATTAGATAAATTATTCTTTGTACAACAAAGAGAGCAAGAATTTAAACAGAAAGATGTGCAAACACTTATTGACCAGGCGGTTAAAAGATCGGATACGGCAAGAAATAGGCAAAAGTTATACTATGATAGAAAACGCCGTGAAGCAGATTTTAAAGTTGGAGATAAAGTGTTGAAGCGGAAATTTTCTTTATCAAGTGCCCCAGATAATTTTACTGCAAAGTTAGCTCCAAAATTTGAAGGCCCATATGTAATTCAGGAAATCAAGGGAGTCGTATTGTACCTTAAGAACGAGAGAGGGGAAATCTGTAAAGCAAGTCCCGACCAGGTGAAAAATATTATAATCAAAATGATTTTGAAATCCTTAGAAGTTTCTTGCAGGACTCAAGCGTAAATGAAGTAGAAGGTCCAGAAGTAACGTCACCCGTTCCACAACCCAAGAAGCAGAGAACTGAAGAGAAACCTAGCCCTTCTATAAGTCATGCGGCGGTACCGAAAAGAAGAAATGAAAACGTCAGACTCCAGCATTTAAGAAATACAAGAAAGCAAAGCCGCCGCGTAAAGACACTTTGGTAAAGAGGAAAATGCTACTTACAACGTATCGCAGTAGAAATTCTACATCGAGTAGAACGCTTCCAGGGCCAGAGAGTCAGGTGCAAACAAGGCCGCCGTTCCCGAGAACAAAAACACAGCAGGAGGAACGAAAAGACCACCACCAACAGAAGAAATCCAAGCACGATTCCAGACGGGAGGACGCCAAGACCAGCCGTCCAGGGGCAGAACGGAAAAGACAGCAACCCGACGACTACCACTCCAAGAGGCCAGCATGCTCAGGGCAAAAAAGAAGAAGCAACGTGGACGACACTCGAAGGACCCTAAGGAGACGACTGACGTCGATGAAATCTATAACGTGAGAGCAGTTCTGCCAGAAGAGGATGTCGGAGTTACAATCATCGAAAAATCAAAGATAAGTTAAAAATCTTCTATAACATTTTTTTCTTTTGTTATGCGTAAATACAAAGTTCTATGTTTTGACGGAAGTCAATGTGTCTCGGTTGAGATTTAGTTTTCTTTTCTTTATTTAGCTAAGGCAAAAGTATTATTTTCTTTAAGTATAAAATCTAGGAACAAGTAGTTTCTGTTGGTCGAAAGACTAATTCTGTTATTTTAAAGCCAAAATTTGGCCGAAGATAAAAATAACTTCGTATTCTTGTATTAATAACTACTTTAGTTTCAGTGCCTCCAGCTTGGCGAAGAATGAGTAAAGTAAAAATTTAATTTTCTCTTATTCATTTTATGGTAAATTGTAAAAATCATATTTATTAGAATTTTGTAAAGATACGTAAATGCTTGAAAGTTATGTAAAAGTAGAATTTAGTCTAGAAGCATAAAACTTTAAATGCTAAAAGTAAATGCTCAATAGCAATGAATTCAAATTTAAGTATTAAACTGTAGATAAAATCATGCTTTAGAGCGAAAGCCTGCATGTCTAAGGATAAATGAGAGGGAAGTTAGAATGAATGTGCTTTGCAGGGTTCTCCACCTAGACTTGAATTTTAAGAATGTTAAAGTAGCTCATCGAGTTGTAGAATGTCGAGTAAGGTGTGTCTATTTGGTCGTTGAATTCTAACAAATCATTGTGGTTAGGAGAAGTGTTGCAATACTAAAACACGAATATTCTCGTTTGACACCACACATGGTGGAGAGCCAGGGTAAAGTTAAATTCATGTTTGAATACTTGAATGTATGTGCATTAAGCAGTAACTAAGGAAAATAAATCGTTCAAAAACAAAAACTTATTCAGTGTCAAGAAAGTATAAATTATAATGTATTTAGAAAGATACTGATACTTATTCCTTCCAGATACTGGAAGGAAGAGAACAGATTGATTGCTGAAGTCCAGGAAAGGTTGCTGTAAGAAGAGAGAATTAAATAAGTATCTACAGAAATTTGTTCTACCTTTTATGAGATAACAGATTTTTTTTTTATGTCAACGAGGCTCTTAAAATTTAGATCAGAATTGTGGAAACTTTCCAACAGGTCGTTTCTAGGACCTGCTTCCAAGTTTACCAAATTCTGGCAGCGGCAAATGTAGGGTTTATATTTATTTTAACTAACATTTATTTTAAGTTTAAACTATCTTTTCTGTTAAACCTTACTTTCCCCTGGAATTGCCAATGCCAGAGTATGTAAATTCTAGTAGAACGCGCAAAGGATTCGAATTGTCAGCGGAAGTAATCTGAGTTAAATAGAAGGGAAACGAGTTCGAAAGTGTGCTTTCTTGCTGCACGAGCGTGGAGGTGGCTAGTTAGAAATTGAAGAACCACGCGTTTAGGCCTGTGTGCTTGCCTCGGCAGATTGTTAATTTTTCAACGTAATATTCAGAAGTTTGCTGAATTATCAGCGGTATCTTAGAACGCGGTGAGGTTAGTTACGTTTAGATAGCCTCGTAGCTAGTCACTTGTTATTATTCTTTTTTTAGTTTCTTATTTTTATTTTACCTCCGGGTCGGCGTAGTTTGCGAGCGTCAAGAGCACGCATTTGTAATTTCTAAAGTTGAATGAAAAGGGATTTAAACCCTTCTCAAGAATTTGTCTACTTTCCAGTTCTTTGCAGTCACCACTATTGTTGCGTGCAGGTAGGAAGCGCGCAACATTACAAGGGATATCATTAATTATACTTTGCATTATCATTAATTATACTTTGCTTTCCAGAATTTATTTTTTTTTTTTTTTTGTATTCTTTTGTGTTCTTTGTTGCTCATTTCACTGATTTTAAGATACTGAAAAGTTTTGAGTGATTTTTTTGGAAACAAAGTTCTTAACCTCCTTTATACCATTTGAGTTCTTAAGATTTTGCAAAGGGAAGTTGGTTAATTTATTTATTAGGATCATTAATATTTGAATTAAGGGATATTGCTTATTTCATGGTAATTTTGTTATACGTAATAACTTTTTTGATAGTGATTTATAGAATAGTTTAGAGGGTTTCGGCAGTGAAGACGATGGTTATTTATATTTAGATGCAGCGTCTAACAGTTTCTCCCACCTCAGACAAGATCTCAGTCTGTGTGCTTGTTTCCCTCGTTTTGGAAGCATCTTTGATAAGCTGGGTTGGCGCTTTTTGCTTTTTGTACATTTAGAAAACATTATCATATTTATTTTTACAACCATGGGTACAAAGAAGAAGATGATGTCTATTGAATTACAGCGTAAAATCATAGAAAACCATGAGCAAGGAGTGCAAGTAATTGACTTGGCGATGATGTACGGTCGTAGCACATCAATGATATGTACTGTGCTTAAACAAAAGGAGTTGATAAAGGGTATAACGCCATCTAAGGCCGATAAAATAATGTCTAAACTCTGGACCTCTCTCCGTGAATAGATGGAGAAACTACTGATGGGGTGGGTGAGAGAGAAGCAGCTTCAAGGAGGAACCTTAACATAAAGCATCATATGTGAGAAGGCACGAGCAATTTACGGTTATTTGCTAAAGAAGATCCCACACACTTCTAAAAATGAGGAATCGGAAGACTTGTTTAAATCCAGTAGGGCTGGCTTGACATCTTTAGGAAAAGGACCGGCATTCACTCCGTCGTCAGACATGGTGAGGCAGCTGAGGTTTACATCAAAATGTTTTCCGAACTGATACTAGCCAAAGGATACATCCCCCCAGCAAGTCTTCAACTGTGACGAGACAGTGCTTTTCTGGAAAAGGATGGCGAATAGAACTTACATAACGGCAGAGGAGAAGACGATGCCAGGTCTCAAACCCATGAAGGATAGATTAACTCTAGCAATTTGCGCCAATGAGATTGGCGACTGTAAAATCAAGCCTCTGCTAGTATACCATTCGGAAAATCCCAGAGTCTTTAAGTCATATAATATTTCAAAAGAAAATCTGCCAGTTATGTGGAGGACAAATCCGAAGGCGTGGGTCACCAGGAAATTCTTTGCGGAGTGGATAAACCTGGTGTTTGGCCCTTCTGTTAAAAAATACCCACAGAAAAACAACCTACCCATGCAACCCCTTCTCTTCCTCGACAATGCCCCTACTCACCCACCAAATCTCGAAGATGATTTACTCCAAGAGTTCAAGTTTATAAAAGTTCCCTACCTACCACCCAACACCACTCCTATCCTGCAGACCATGGATCAGCAGGTGATTTCTAATTTTAAGAAATTGTACACCAAGCACATTTTTTGGGGCTGCTTTGAGGTGACGGAGAACACAAACCTTACCCTTCGAGAGTTCTGGAAAGGCCACTTTAAGATCGTCATATGCCTAGGAATTATTGATCAGGCCTGGCTGGGTGTTACAACGAGGACCTTAACCTCTGCATGGAAGAAGCTGTGGCCTGAGGCTGTTGCTGAAAGGGCCTTCGAACGATTGGAACCCAAAGTCGCATAGGTAGTGGAGCTTGTTTCTCTGGGAAAATCCATGAGTCTGGAGGTGGATGGGAGAGATATGAACGAACTCGTCGAACAACAGTCTCAGGAGCTGACAACCGATTAGTTACACGATCTGTATTTGCAGCAGCATACGTTGGGTTAACGAAAAATTAGTTTTGAAGAGGAGCTAGAGGTGGACAAGGTTATCCCTACAAGAGATATAAAACAGGTCTTGGGAATGTGGGAGAAAGTTGTAGAGTTCATGGATAAACATCACCGCGAAAACGTTGCAACTAGTCGTGCATCCTTGACACGGAGGAAGAAACAAACTTCCTTGGAAAGTTTTTTTAAACGATCTGCGGGTGGAAATAAGCAGATCATGACGAAAAAAGCGAAGACCAGTGACAAAAATTAAGCTCTTCCGTAGGCACTTCACTTTTTCTTTTAATTATGTTTTTATAGAATATGTATTTGTTATTTATAAATAAATGTTTCTTCTTGTTTTTGATTCTTATTTAAAAACACTTAAAAAACAACTGAGGTCTTGTTTTGGGATCTGGAACGGATTAATGGCATTTCGATTAATTTCAATGTGGAAAATTGCTTTGAGATACGAGCAATTTGACATACGAGCAAGGTTACGAAACGAATTAAACACGTATGTCGAGGTACCACTGTACGTAATTATCTAATCGTTAGCAAGCAGAGAGTAATAAATAATTTTAAAAGTCTGATGCTATCAATATATAAATTCTGCTGACTAGTATAATTAATTTAGAATTATACGCCTACATATAATAATAGGATGTATGTTACTACAGATACGTATTAATATATACATATATAAGTCTGTGCATATATATGAAATCATAATTCTATTTAAACAAGTAAACAGTTAGAATTACTGAACAACCATGAAAGATTCCCCAAAAAATGAAATATGGTGTAACAATGAACACTTAGTTTAGAAATTAGATTCTATTGTATATTGTTGTAAAAGCCATTGTAAGAGTGAAAATTCTTCATTCTGCCTAATGCGATTTTTTGCGTTTAATGCGTTGTTTGGAGATTTTATGATCCCGAATTATATTGATGTGATATATTAATACTGCATTTGTAGACATACGTTTTCTGAGAAACGAGTCAAGGCGATTGATTTTTTGTAAAAATTTGGATTTATCCTTATTTTATTGACGTGCACCAGCACTGAATTGAGAATGGCTTGTGCTATGCTTCGATGGATGAAAAAGCGTTCGTAAGTAATGAATATTATGAAAATTTCAGCATATTTAAATGAATAGTATTAAAAGTATATATTTATTAACATATATCAATAGTTTATGGTGAATATTTCATTATAAATCTCATGATAGTTTCATTTCTCATTCTATTGCATTTCTATTGCGGTACATAAATTTTTTGGTATACATATTGTAGATTGCATCAGTTTTGCTGCGCAATTTATTCCTCGGTATGTTACTTGTAGTGTTATTAGAAATTCCATTATTTTTGTATTTTTTCTGCAATTTTTAGTATCTTATTAAGAAATTTATGTTTTATTTCAAGATGTATATGAAGTTGGTTATATCAAATGTTAAATAAACGTTGTTATTCAGGCAATAGCGTTAGCTTTATCCAGATAGATAAATGCTTTTCTTAAATACTCAAGATATAAAGACACACTCGGATAGTAGATTCACTGACTTTACGTTTGTTAAGGGTTATATATATTCATTAAGGGCGTGTTCAAAACAACCATTGACGGGTAGTCTTGGCGTAATTCGGATTCATACCAAGCTTATCCATTTCTCAGGGCAATAATTTTCGTTATTTTTGCTAAACCATTTACGAAAATATAATTTTCCGAATGCTGAACTCTTATGCATGAAAAGACAGAAGTTAAGATATTTGTTTTGCAATTTGATGCAAAATTCTTATTATTAAAACACTGATGTATATGTTCTTAATTTAAAACTCTGCCAGTATATAACATTATATAACATTATTGTGTTATCACCATTTATAGATGTCGCTTGCTGCACAGCCTGCTGAATACATTTTACTTTCTAGCTATCTACAATTACATCATGTTGTTTCGGTATGAACAGGGGCGAAGTATTCATTACTTAATTACATTTAAAGATAATTAATTAAATTTTTCTGATTTTGATATCTATATTATATAGACAGGATTACTGATAAAAAATTTCAGAAAATTGTAAATGAAGAAGTAAATAGAAAAATTTCGTTCAGGTATTGTGAGATGCTAATATAAACTTCATACATTTTACTAGAGGGCTGTTGCCAAAGCAAAATCTTTACTATATATGTCTACGAGCTCTATGTATACAGTGTGTTGCTCAAAGTAAACTTCCTGCATTGTGAAGAGTACTACGTGTATGTCTTGATGCGTTCATGAGAAGCTTGTTCCCTCGTATACGCTCTGCCACTTCGAACAAAAATTGTCCGTAAACTGCAGCGTCTTGAGTTGTTTATATAGGTTCTTGAGCTGTTCTGTTATTTCCTGTCGAATCTGACGCTGACGCGGAGAGTCTTGTATCCTTCGTTTACTTGCTACTTCTTCTATTCATCGCGCATGGTCTGTTGACGTTCCACTTGCCTAATGGGCCTCCGTTTCCCTTCTGCTTCCCTTTCCGGAGCACGCAGTGTTTCTTGGTTTTCTGAATGTCTTTTGTGTTTTCTACCAGTTTCTGATACAGTTTGAGCACGCGAAGTTTCTTGAGTTGCTGCTTGTCTCCTGGAACTCCTATTCGTTTCTTCTTCAGTTTCTTGAATGCGTAAGCTGTCTTGTCACTATGCTTGCCTGCTGAGTTTCTAGTTGTGTCTTCATTCATTTTTGAAGCTCGCAAATTTTATTGTACTTGCCTGTTGAGTCTCCTAGTGTTTTTTACTTCATTTTTCTGTAGCTCGCTGTACCATTTGTGCTCTCTTCTTGCGTTCAGACATTTTAGTAAATTGGAAAAAAAAAATTATTTAACTGTAGTAAAGTAACATTGCATCTAAAATACGTTAAATATCTACAGATGTTTAAACTTCTACTCAGAAAGTAAGTATACAATAAAAGAAATTAAATTTTTATAAATAAATTTAGAATAGCATAAAATGCATAGAAACATTTCATTATGAAGAAAATGTATTCATTCTTTCCAAGCAACCAGCGATTCGTAAATACATTTTTCTTGCCAACTCAGGAAACAAAGACCTTTGACACTTCAGCTAATACATTGGAGGTTATGATTTAAATTTATTTCAATATAACAAATTTTCAAAATCTCAATAAAGGAATTAACGTAGCGATAGCATATCGTGTCACGTATCCAAAGGTGAAACATAAAAGTTGCCAAAAGCAGCTATTCATTTAAAATACTGATATTAACGAAAGATTTTCGACATACAATGACGTTATATGGAATCACGTGCTTTCTTCAACTTCAGAATATAACCGTAAATAATAATAACAATAAGTTTCACGTTTGGCAATACTATTTATTTCATATTTTTTTTAACTTAAAAATATCTCTTAAACAACCTCTACGATTTGAAAGTGAGAAGGGCCAACATTTTTCCAAGTAAAGCATTTTGATGTCCAGTGCGCTAGACTTCGGCCACTTGGAAAAATAAATACGAAAAATTACCGTTTTCCGAAATTTTATATAATATCTCGAGTGATAGTCGTAGGAAGATAACAATAGTCGGAAAGTTTAACCAAGAAGTTTTGAAATCCGGGGATACCTCCTTCCAAACTCAAACTCCCCGTTCCGGAGATATGATGTTACGAAGAAAAAAACAAAGAGGCAAAAATCCACAGATATTTATATTGTTGATTCCTGTTTACAATATTCAATTTCCTTTAAAAACATTAAGCTTCATTTAAATAAAAGGAAATTAAATTCAGGCATTTTTATTACCTTTCAAGCTTTTATTGTATTTTTAAATATTCTTTTTGTCACAGTTGCGCAAGTTTTCCTCGGCATCATTAGGAGCCTTAGGTCGAAGACATTTAAGAATCATTGCTGTAAATAATGATCATATGATAAATTGCAATACATATGAAGGAAAGGAAAGTATACATATGAAGGAATAGGAAGTGTGCCATTTATAAAGCTTAAATGTTGCTAGATTTGCAGGTTTTTCGCGCTCGCATTTTACGTGCTTCTTAAGAATCTCTGGAAATAAAATGGGAACTTTCCATGACTTGTTGCCAATCTAATTGGAGAAAAAATTTATTCTTTATAGGGATACTTGCGGGAGGTAACCGTCGAGCAATCTTCTTGTATCTGCCTCGTCCCATCCTGTTTGTTATTTTATTAAAACGTGTTTGGAAATTATTTCCCTCATTGCAAGGTTTGATTTGAGATGATAGATGTCAATCAGACCTTATAATATAGCATCTTGAGCTGCTGGTCCCAGCAACTTTATTTCCTTTTATACCTGTATATCCTCATAATGGAATTTAGGCTAATAAGAGGAATATTCATTTCCATATTTATTGTTTTTAAAAGATTTTGAATAAGTAAAGATATTTTCTTCGTGGAACATTGAGCGTTTAGAAATCTTTGACAATCTGTAAAAATGTTCGCAAACTGTAACTTACTACTTTTGACAAAAAACGTATAAGTAATCATTTATTAAATTAATTAATTCAAACATATGAACATATATATTTAATAAAATAAAAATATTTCAGCGCAAATAATTATCGACGTATATTTGAAGAAGAAGAAGGAGAAGCAGGAATATACTACAGTGATCAACTACTAGAAGAATTGGATCCCCAATGTTTAAGATTGCAATACGTGTCGGAGACGTAAGTCTTTTCGGAAAAAATAATAAAACAAAACATAATGTTTCAGGTCCAGTTTAATTATACCTTTAATAATTTTTTGACAAAAACGCTGGTCTGAAAAATAATACGTTTTCAGATTTATAATGCTTAATGTTTTTTTCATTCCTTCATTACAAAAATATATTATAAATGTTTAAGATGGAAAATCCTATTGTGAAGAATTCAAATTTATTGTCATACCTTTTGATTATGAGGAAACGTTATTGCATTAACTAATGAAATATCTAAACAGAAAGCTAATATACAAAATACACGTGTTTAAACGGCCAGTTTGTAAAATTTGTGAATGAGAAGTTGTTATGAAGTTAGTTGTTGAATGTCAAATAGTTGATATAATTAGAGTAACAAAGACAAAAAGGACTTTATGTTTATAAATAATAATATATATGTATGTAAAACAAATTACGTAAACACTGAAATCCATCCTATACTCTATTCGGAACAAATCTAATATAAATTGTTCTCTTCATCTGTTTCTGTTAGACTATATATTTCTAGATTTACAGAGATTTAGAATATTATTTAGCTCGAGTTTTGAGAATGTACTCATTAAACATAATAAAAATTTCCAGATTCCAACTTTTCATTGTAATTATTTTTTTAATATATAATATTAAATAATTTTGAATTAATAGAAAATTAAAAAATAAAAATTAATTAATTAAAATATATTTATGTAGATATATATATCCCCATCACATGATTTACATAAAGATGATGATCTAGCTAAGTGGGAATTTAAATTTCATGAATCAAATATTTCTCTTACTAAGCCACAATATTGTCGAACTATGCACATTTTTTTCTATCTCTGTCACCGCTGACACGACGTCGTGCTACTTTCTTCCTATTCCAACAATATGAGAAATATAAATATTCTAGAAATAGGTAGGTTTAGAATTTCAAATGAATTGGAGCCGCAAATATGAATTGAAATAAATCTGAATATTTTATCTTATTCATCTGCCAAATTTGCTCTGTATTATAGATCAATATGTGCGATCAGAATTCCTAACATTAATTCACACACACACACATTTACATATATATCTATATATATACGTTTATCGTATATATGTTATGGTAAAACGCCGAAATCTGGAGAATGTCGACTTTCACCGGTGAATGTCAACATTCACGTAGTCGCTTGTTGTATGTCCGAAATATTTTCCAAATACTCTTATTTCTGACTTACACCGGTAAATGTCCACATTCACCATCTACTTATGGGGAATGTTGAACACATAAGAATATTATATTTTCTCCGTAATTCGGTCACGAAAAAACGCACTTAAATTAAGAACTTAAGAATATAAAAACTTAAAACACACTGTACATTCAAAATGAGAAAGGAAAATAATAGAAGTTTAAAACTTACTAAATTACGTGATTCAAATCTTATTTATTGCAACAACTTAAACTCTTATGACACTTTCAATTGCACAACAGGCCCTTGCTTTTACAACAGCATATATTTGTGGAACACTTCCTTTTGCAATGACAGCGTGTACATATACTCCTCTCTTTTCAACCTACACCAGAGCACATCCGTGAGTGTCGACATACACCGGTGAGGGTCCGAATGTACGAGTACAAGAATGTAATGCAATATTCGATCTTTCACCGACGTATTTGGTGAATGTTGACATTCTCCGGTGAAAGTCGACATTATCCAATTTCGGTCTTTTACGGTAACATATATATATATATATATATATATATATTTATATAAGGATTATATATATATATATATATATATATATATATATGATATATGACAATGATTACATGTTTTAATTTTCCTTTTACAATTGAAATTTTATACTTCATGATGATTTAACTCTAGTCCCCGTTAAAACATTATTAACATTTTGCTTTGAAATTACTTCAAAACATCTTTCGAAATATAACTTACCAGTATGGATTCACTCTTTTAAAATAATTCTACTTTAATTAAACTTAGGAGATAATATAATCAATTAATCAATATTGTTTAGGAAATAAATTATTATTAACTAACTTTGCAGCAATTGCGCAAGTAATAGTAACTTGTTTTCGCACTTAATGAATTTAAGATCATACAACATTTGATATGCTAAATAGCAGCTATTAGCGCTATTTATCTCTTGCCTAATGTACCCACTTTATATATTACCTCCATTCTTCTTTTTTAATATTTCAATTTTTAAAATTTATAAAGTTCTTATACAAAACCTTTACTGTATTGAAGGTTAGCAGCCTCCTTACTTTTATATCTTGCTAGTTTATCTCAAATTGAAATCATTAAATGTCATTCCACGAGATGAAAAACTTGAAAATTTAACGCCATGCCTGCTACAGATAAACCCAAAAAACAATTTTTATAAAAAACATTTAACTGTATTTACATGATTATATGCGGCACTTGACATATAAAATATATAGGACAGACTAAAAACAATCTTAACTTTCGAATCAATAACCATAGAGCTCAAATCAAAAAATTCAACGCACAAAAAATAGCATTAAAATAAGTACACCATCACAACTCAATACAGCAGAATTAGAGCACTTTAAACACCATGACTTCAACTCTATTCAACTTCAGATACTAGATATAATACCCAATCACAAAACACGAATTTTTTAGGAATCTCTCTATATACTAAAACAACGTTCACTTTATCCATATGGACTTAACACTTATATACATAGTCATAGAGATACTTCTAAGAAGTCTATTTTCAGCCAATTTAAGCACTACAGCAACAAAACGCAGAGAGAAATAAGAGGAAGCAAAATAAAAAATAATGCAAGATTTTTATCCACTTTGGATACATTTGCATTGAAAAAACAATTGAAATGTTTTTTTGACTCAGACAACTTTCCCAAGAAACTTTTCAACTGTTACACTCCTGTACTAATAAATTCCTTATCAAACTAAAAAAATTCATTCAAGAAAGCTACGATGATATACAAATCATTAAAGACATGATTCTCCATTTTAGTCTTTTCGGACTCTCTAATAGTCTCACTCAACGCAAAATTTATTTTAAAGTCAATTTTCTACATCCGCAGTTTGACAATATTCATTTCTCAAGAATAATCAGAGATTGTAAAGATTACTTCCCCGCAGTTTACACATTACCTATGGTTGCATTTAAATATCAAAGGACCTTAAGCAACTTGCTGACTAACCACCATGAAATAGATGAAACAGCAGAATGACATTGTAAGACACCAATTTACAGCAATTACGTGAATTCTCATCACCAGCACATAATTACTGGCAACCTGAATATCATATAAAACCATCAACTTAAAACACTAATGAGTTATGGTACAAAATTTAGACCAGTCAGAAACATGACTACAAATTTCTGTTACAAGACTTTCGAAAACACTATCAACAAAGTTATAGTTAAAGCAAGCTATCAACTGAATTTACCCATAGATACCTTCTAAAAATGGAAAGCTAAAATTCTTCAACGCATATCCACCGAAATCAGTCACCTCAAGTTTAAAAGTACACTGAATTGGTCACAAATTACATCAGATATTAAAACATTAAAACAGCTTTTTACTATTACAAAAATAGATAAAGCAACTAATAACTTATTATATGAAAACAATTCTACGCAGAAATTATTCATAAAGAACTTCTCAACGCAACTACTTATCAATTAGCCAACCTTACAGAAACATCTATAATAAACAGGTTTAAAACTTTTCATAAGAAACTCAATATTACTTTCAATGCAAACTACAACAGATTTACTAATCTTTAGGCGATTCCCAATTTCCATAAAACACAATTAAAATTCAATTAAAATTCAGATTTATTGCTAATGGAACTAATAAATTACAAGAAAAATGTAGACTATTATTTTTTAATTCAACTTAATAAAATCTGTAAATTTATTTTCAATGATTGTAAGACTAATCATAACAATCCTGGATCATTCATAATAACACTCCTGTCATTAATACCATTCAAACCATTAACATCCAAAACATTAATTGCTATGACTTTGAAAACTTATATACCTCACTTCCTCTAGAAGAAATCTATACCAGTCTACTTGATCTAACTAAACTCTTCCCTGATATGCTCAATATCATGACTCTTGACAAATGGGAAACCTACCTAAAATGCACACTTTTTCATAACTACATCAAGTTTCAAAATCAAATTTTTAAACAAGTCAGAGGATTGCCAATGGGCTTACATTCCAGCACCTCGATCTGTAATATCTTTTTATTTGTCAAAGAATTTAACTTCCAAAAAAATCTACAACTACAAGATTTAAATTACTACAAACACACCTACAGATATATTGATGACCTTATTACAATTAATAATTTTGATAAAATTGAACACTCCGAGATTTATCCGAATTGTCTTACACTTAATAAAACTAATAATTCACAAAATAGCATAGACTTTCTAGATCTTCAAATCATTAACTACAAAAAAATTTTACTTTTTGACAAAACAAGAAACTTCAATTTCAATACTAAGAAATTAATAAATTGGAACTCCAACATATCCAAAAAAGTAATTAACAATAGTATAATTAATCAAATACAACGAATTAAAATTATATGCACAGATACAATAGATTTACAACGCGAAATTTTGCTCCTTATTAAAATTCTCAAAAATAATCTAATACCCATTCAATTTATCAACCATTGCCTTAAAAGAGCAGGCGTTAAATACTCACTCTAAATCATGTAACTGATAGGGATATGATAATTTGTTCCTAAACCTGAGAAGGCGGTATAAGTTGTATGACTATCAGTTGAAGGATTTGTATATAATGTAATTACTCAATTGTATATATTGTAAAAAGCTAATTGTCTTCAGACTCATGCTGTTATTATACTGTTACTAAAAAAATGGGCCTATTTCATGACTTTAGCTAAAAAAAATGGGCCTATTTCATGACTGTCTAATAGCTCTCTGACAGTGAAAATTATTTTTTCCTTTCTTAAATTCTTAATCATTGTGACACGACAATTAGCCAAAAATTAATAATTTCCATTCAATAGTATTTTCAAAAAAATCTTAACACACAGTCTCCCTCAAATAAGAACTCCACATAATACATCCCTCAAGAATTCCGAGTCCAACCCACTACCATAAATTACTTCACCCAAGTCTTACCGACTGATATTATTCAAAGCCCCCACTGCCGCTAAGAATTTTCGGACACCCAACACTTATGAGTCAGACATGAAGAGAATACTTTGCCAACTCCCCCACTAGAAAGAATGTAAGTTACTTAATACCTTTTCTGGCCTTTATATCTTCATGTACATTCACTGTTTTTATTATATATTATTTTTTACATTTTTCTATATTACTTTATATTGTCTTTGATTTGTTTTTACAAACTTTGCATTATTTATCTTATTTTGTAATCTTCTATGTTTATTTCAACTTTACTTTGAATTCGATTTCATAATAACAATTTCCAATGTTTAATTTTTACAAATAATATAGAACTCAAATGCATAAACATGAAGGTGTCGGGGACGGTTACTCGGGTTATATCGGATTTCTCTACAGATTTTGCTTTTTACTTCAAATTGAATTGACAAAATTGCTTCATAAGAATAAGTTCTTTGACTATAAGCTTTGGATCATAATCCCTTCTATTCGCGAAGATATTTAGGATATTTGACTAGAATTGCCGGTTTGGCTTTAACTTATAACTCGAGTAAAGACGAAACACCTTCGTATTTACGTATTTTTATCAATTATTGTTCGTTGAACGGGAGTTGGTTTGTTCCCCTTGAAAAGTCAATTAATTTCCGATCAATGACAATGATTACATGTTTTTAATTTTCCTTTTACAATTGAAATTTTATTCTTCATGATGGTTTAACTCTAGTCCCCGTTAAAACATTTTTAACATTTTGCTTTCAAATTACTTCAAAACATCTTTCGAAATATAACTTACCAGTATGGATTCACTCTTTTAAAATAATTCTACTTTAATTAAACTTAGGAGATAATATAATCAATTAATCAATATTGTTTAGGAAATAAATTATATATATATATAATCGTTTATTGCAATGCATGGTCGGAAATGCTTTCCTGGCGCCATAGTGACGAGAGACTACACAAGAAAAATAGGGTGCGAACAGTGTAAAGATATTTCTTTATTATTCTTAGCGCAGCGGAAACTATGAAATAAGAACAAAAACATTGGATCGTCATCAAAGAAAGTATTCGAAAGTTCCTTAGGAAAGTATCCTAAACATGGGTTTGGTAGGGGTAGTCCAGTGCATTGTTCAGCAAGATCACGAGACTTCACTTGCATTATCACTTCCGCTCGGGGTACGTCAACACATTAGTGCACGAAATCCCTGTTAGAAGTCCAACAGGAACTTGTGGCACATATCGTGGCAGCTGCTGGGAAAGTCCTCAGGATGCACAGTATTTTCCAGAACATCTTATGGTCGATGTGCGAGAGATGTGATACCTGCATCAGGGCGCAGGTCGTAATTTCGAACACCTTCTTTGAGGTCCATAAGTGTCTAATTTTGTTCCTATTTTTTAATTTCTCTTGTGCTAAGCATAATTGGTGTCCGTTCTTTCTTGTGTTTTGTGTTGTTTGTAGCGGCCAGGAAAGTTGTTTCGGCCCTGTTTTGCCATTTCATTTTTCCTCGATGTCGTCTCTCTCATATATGTGCATAATTACTTATGACTCAAGTGTCGCTACTATATGATGAAATTTACAAACACGGTGTTTACAATGCTACATATTCCCATCCGAAAATATCTTTTTTTTTCCTCTTGCCCTTCAAATAAGAAATGTGTGTCCTTCATTAAAAAAATCTCCTGGAACTTTAATTCTTCTTTTTTTAAAGACTATGGAGAAAATATTTCAGTATAGGCAGCTGTCAATATTCAAACATTACATTTTAAAAACCATTAAAGTGTAGCCGAAACGCTCCGAAAGGCTTAATTCGCATAAGGATTTAGGAAATACATTCTGAAAAACTTAGCAAATTTTCCTTCAATAAATTTAATGGAACAGGCAAAAGAAATTACAGGGAACAATAAATATAGGAGAAAACAGATATTTCTTTTCCTAATTTGTTTTACTGTGTTTGATTTCTTTCTTTCTTCCTGTATAAATGATTAAAACTTAAAGAATGTAACTGAAGAATGAGAATAAAATTTTCAATTGAATACAAATGGTGGCAAGACTCCTAGTGCTGCTCTGCTGGACCACGAAATAGACCAGCAAAATGTTCTGAATTTGGAATAACGAGAGAAAATTTGACACCTGTGCAGCCAGCGATGCAAAGAGATTGTTCTGAGAGAAAGATGACTTAAATGATGAAACTCGGAGATAATTTAATGATGTGTAAGGTTACCTCTACTGGGATAATAATAAGAAAAGGTTAAAATACAAAATACGTAAGTAAATTATACAAAAATTGAAGAAATTTAAAATATCTGGCATGCGTAAGAAATAGTAATTGATTCAAAAAATAAATGAATCTAAAGCTCTCAAACTTATACTCGTTTAAATACAGGTTTTGCTGATTCAGAAAGTACGTTAGGTGTATATCTTCTAAAATGCTTTTTCCATCCTTTGTTTGTAGTTGTTTCATTTTTCATTTCAGTTTCATTTTTTCCTCTTATTTTGCAATTTTCGCCATTCTTTCCCTCTGTTTTTAAGACACCTGTTTATTATTACTATTATTATTATTACAACATATGTAAAAATTAAGTAAGGAAAAGTAAGGCAGTGAAACTTTGCAAATTATCACGCTCTACGTGAGATTCATGGTGGTAGCTTATTGCATACAAATCACGCCAAATTCTTTAACTTCTTTGCTTGGCTTTAGGTCCTTATAACGAAAACAACAAATTCGCCCTTTGTAGAAAAACATTCTGTCAAACAATAAACCTACGGGGAGATTTTTCTCTATGAAACTGAGCCCAAAGTGTTATATAGTATCTAAATATGGAAGTGTTGTACATGTTAAACGTGATCGTCGTTGCATTACTTTCACTTTTTTACTACTGAAATAAAGATATACTGATTATTTTGTAGATTGGAAAACCCTCCTTCTGATCATGAAAAGGAGCAAAAACTGGAAAACGAGAAAGAACTAGAAAAGAAGCGAGAACCGGAAAAGATGCAAGAACTGGAAAAGAAACAAGAACTGAATAAAAAGGTAGAACAGGAAAAGAAGGAGAAACTGGAAAAGAAGCAAGAACTGAAAAAGAAGAAAAAACTGGAATTGACACAAAAACTAGAAAAGAAGCAAGAACTGAAAAAGAAGAAAAAGCTGGAAAAGATACAAAAACTAGAAAAGAATCAAGAACCGGAGAAGATACAAGAACTGGAAAAGAAGCAAGAACTGAAAAAGAAGGAAGACCAGGAAGCGAAACAAAAACTGGAAAAGAAGCAAGAACTGAAAATGAAACAAGAGCAGAAAAAGAAGCAAAAACTGGAAAAGAAGGGAGAACTGAAAAACAAACAAAAACTGGAAAAGCAACAGAAACTAGAAAAGAAGCAAGAACTGAAAAAGAAGCAAACACTGGAATGGATTCAAAAATTAGAAAAGAAAGAAGAACTAAAAAACAAGAAAAAACTGGAGGAGATACAAAAACTAGAAAAGAAAGAAGAACTGAAAATGGAGAAACAACTGGAAGAGATACAAAAACAAGTAAACAAAGAAGAACTGAAAAGGCAGAAGAAACTGGAAAAAATGCAAAAACTAAAAAACAAAGAAGAACTCAAAAAGAAGAAGAAACTGGAAAAAATGCAAAAAATAAAAAACAAAGAACTGAAAATGAAGAAGAAACTGGAAAAAATGCAAAAAATGGAAAAGAAGCAAGAGCCGGAAAAGATGCCAGAACTGGAAAATATAGACGAGTCAGAAAAGTCGCAATACCTGGAAAAGAAGCAAAAAACGGAAAAGAATCCAAATCTGAAAAACAAGCTGGAACCGAAAAAGAACTGTCAAACCCGAAAAGGAAACCGGATGAACACCGAAAAGAGCCAGAACTGGATAACGACTGTAGAACGATTGATTTAATGACCAAACGAAGCAAGATCCGGAAAAGAAAAATAGAACAAATAAATCATATACCACTGCAAATAATACCACTGCAAGCATTAAATATCAACGTCAAAAAAATAAACACCCTTCTTCAAGGAAGCCTTGCAATACACTGTCATAACCTAGAAGGTATAGGAAAAATCAGCTATAACCTCATTGCCAAAACAGTTGTAAAAGATATAGTTAACGTAAAATTTCCTGAAGCCAGAATACCAAAATGTACAATTCATAATATTCCAAAAACATTTCAACTCTGACGCCTTGATTCAAATTATAGCCCAAGAAACATAATCAAATATTTCCGAGCTAAGACCTTTATTTAAACTGAATGATCAAAATAATACTGATAAATGGATCATAAAATGTCACGGTCAAACTTTCCAAAATCTTATGAGTAAAAAACAAATATATATTGGATGGCGCACCAATAAAATAACCGAGTTTATCGGTGTACGCAGATGTCAAGTCTGTCAGGATTTCTCTCATAAGACAAACAAACCAAAATGCTCATTCTGCGGCGGAAAATATCATGTTTCTTGCTGTTATTCCCAAACTCCGTACTGCATAAACTGTTGGATTAACAATGAAAAGTATGAAACAAAATTTGACTGTAAACATCCAGCTTTAGCTATTTCCTGGTCCACATATCAAACAGAAGTTAGACGAGTAAAATCCAATACATATTATCAACAATAATGCAAGATCCTGCAGACTATCTATAGACCCTTTCCTTCAATAAAAAGAATAACAATGGCATCCGCTTTCTCAAAATAACTCTTCAAAGAGCAAAGACCGCCACCGACCAACTATGTCAGTATCAAGTAGATTATCTGGCAGATTTTATTATAAATCAAGAACATTATTGCATCACTGGCAAATTAGTAAGAAGTCCAAATAACTGGGCAATTATTCAACGTCATGCTTCAACTGCTGTTTTAACTCCTCGTACAGCCATATTCATTCCAAACAATGAATGGAATTCTACAATAATTATTAATACTCGAGATATAATCACAATTTCAATCAATACTAATGCATCTCAGCTTCTTATTACTAGTATCTATAGATCTCCGTCAAAAATCCAAATCAAACCTTATCCATACTAAATGAAATCTTACAACAATAATAATAGTCCGCATGTTTTAGTGGAGACTTTAACTCCCATAGTACTTAATGGGGATACTTACAAACCGATCACAGAGGAGAAATACTTGAAGAATTTTTAAATGCAAACAATCTCATTCTACATAATCATTTTACTGACCGACCTACCTTTGATAATACCTACAATAAAGATTGGACTGATCTTCTTATTTCTACAACACATCTTGATAATAAAATTAACAACAGATCAATACTAAATGAACACTGAATCTGATAACAAATATATCTCTTTTGATATAACTGAATATACGTCCTTTACTGCACTTACAAGATTTAAAATCAATAATAACAAAGAAAAGAAAGTTCAATCCAATTTCAAATGACTTTCTAAATTCTATTATTCTGTGCACAACTAAAACAGAACTTAATAATATTACCAAGGAGTTTATCAGAAAGTTTCAAGATACCTAAGAACGTACCTTCTTCAAAAGATCAAGAAAACTCAAATCATCGCAAACTGATGAAGAACGACTCAACCTACTTCAAAAATACAAAAAACGAAAAGCCTCACATAAAAAGCAAATAATATCTGCAAAACGTTAAGCATGGTGCAACTATTGTTCAAACAACCAGGATACGTATGGCTCATTGTACGAAATTGAAACCAACAAAATCTTCCACCCAACGCAACTTACAGTCACTAATACGGGAAATAATGATAAAAATGTTACGAAGATGACTTTAGAAAACATCCTAGATGTTATTCTACCAAACGAAAGCATATATGATGATTCAACTGAACAAAGATTAATTCGTTTTAATCTACTTCCACGAAAATGATATCCCATTTACATCCATGGAACTCAATCGAATTATTAAAAAACTCAATAACAAAAATGCTCCTGGACCAGATAGAATCTGCATCCAAATTATACATAAAACTAATCGTAAGCTAATTCTAATCTGCAATAAATGTCTTCAACTTTGTATTTTTCAAGACTGCTTAAAAACAGGACAAATCACACTCTTCCTCAAAACGAAAAAAGTTCCTGATATTCCTAATTCCTATCGGCCAATTAACCTTCTTCAAGCTCTTGGAGAAATTCTTGAACGTTGTATTATAGGAAGACTTGAATACCATTTTCACCATCATAAATTCATTAATGAAAATCAGTAGGGATTTAGGCAGCAAAAATCTACCATTCATGCAACCAGTGCAGTCCTAAACCAAATCAATGTTAATAAAATCAATAACCTACACTCCGCAATAATCAACTTAGATCTTGAATCAGCCTTTGATTCATTATGGCAGCCCTCAATTAAAGAAGCACTTAGAAATATTGAATGTCCTTATAATATCTATCAAATTATCAATAATTTCCTTGATAATCGGCATAGTCTCATTTTATATAATAATACTTTAATCAGAAGAAAACAAGTTCGTGGATGTTCACAAGGCGCATGTATGAGCGCAGAATTATGGAATATTACATTTAATAAAATTATAAAAAGTGCCTGGCTTCCTTTTGCTAAAATTACTGCTTTCGCCGATGATGTCGCATTTGTTATTAGTGGAAGGTCCCATTTAATCCTTCGAAGAAATTGTCAAGAAATAATAGCCATATTCCAGCAAGAATGCAAGAAAATTAAACTTGATATTTCATCCTCCAAATCTAGAATCATGACAAATAATAAACCTGGACAAAATCTTACTAAGCAACTTTCTCTTAAAATAAATGGCAAAAAAAATCAAGCATACTAAATCAATCAAATACCTAGGAAAGTATAATACATCAAAACAAAATTTTATCGAATATCTCAAAGAACTTAAAATTCGTACACATTCTATAAGTCAAAATCTTCGACATGGGCATGGCACAAACTGGGGTTTAAATCGCCATATCACCAAATTACTATATCGTACAGTAATAACCAAAATTATTACATACGGCTCTGCCATCTGGCCATTCCCTATAACAACAAGAAAAGAAAAAATTCTTACCTCAACACAACGACAATTTACGCTTAATATTACCAGAGGCTTTGGAACTACCTCCAGTACTGCTCTTAATATCTTAGCTGGAACTATTCTACTCCATGTGGAATCCATTCAAGAAGCAATTTATTCTACAATATATCAACTTCGCCATAATATTACTTATAACAAAACCATATACATCACAGAGGATTACGAAATGCGCCCTGCTCCTTACAATAGACATCTCCTGCTGTATCACACCCAAAAATGAAAACATCAATAAAAACTAAAACTAAAAACAATTCAATTGAAGTATTTAATTATAGAATCAAATATTAATACTGACCGTCAATCTGCCATCTATGCTATCTCTAACCCAGAAAATCAGTCTTTTATTGCTCATGACATCAATAACCTCTCTAAGAAACAGATAATTTAAAAATTCATATATCATGGATAAGAGGCCATAGCAGAAATGCCGGTAACGAAACATTCGACAAACTTGCAAAGAAGCTGTTCCTAATCAAGAAAGCAATTTCCTATATACGAAATTTCCCAAATCTTATCTTCGATTCTCCATAAAAGAACAAATTACCCAAATATGCCAAGAACAATGGAATAACGCATCTACAGGTCGACGAAATTACTAGTTCTACCCCTATTGCAATACTGACACCAAGAGTACAAAATCCTCTTTAACATGTAATATTACTGGCCATGGGCCATATCGTGTTTATTTTCGTCAAAGAAACTTAATAAACACTGACTTCTGTATATGCTGCTAGAAAGGAGACAGTGATCACTATCTTTTCTCATCTCCTCTCAAGAAAACGTATCCTGTTCGCGCACCCAGAAATATTGATATATCATTCAAAAGAACGATCAGCAAATTTCAACATGTTCATTCTAATATGAAACAAATTCACCAAAACTTAACACAATTGGATTAAATCCATGCAGAGTAACCCCATCTACAACAGACGAAATATAACAAAATATTTAATTTTCACCCTTGTAGAATTTTAAGATAATTATCGATCTTTGTCACAAATACTTATTTCTACTGATCGTAATAAAAAAAGCCTTGCAAAATCCATAATAAACAGAATGAAATATAAAAATTGAGTCGTGAGAGTAAACTAGAACTGAATAGGTGAGTCATGATACTGATTTGCTGTGTCATGACAAAAATGAGCTATGAATATTGTATGAATCATGTAAAATATATGAACTTAAACGAGGAACTTTTTATGATCTCTCTAATCATGAACACTTTACTGACTTATGAACTCTGCCTAATGAATACTGAAAACTATTTGAGATCATGAATTCTAAAATACAATTTTATTCTCTTCTACATGTTATACTTATATTTTATTAATTTTATTATATGATTCATCATGTATTATCCTATATTTTAGCACTTTATTCAAAATTATAATTTTATTATAATGGCACATTATGTGTTATTGTATACTTGATGTATTATTCTACATATATTTTTCTTCTATTTTAAGAATTATTCCAAATTTGCCATATGATATCTCTACATATAATAAAAGAAAGAGTCTGTCTGTGTGTTCTGTGTGTTTCTTTCCTTTGCACTGCGCGTAAGCTAATAGACACACGGCTACAAAATTTGCTACATAGGTGTATCTAGACAAGGGCCAGTGCACCTCGAAGCGATTGTTTCGAAATTCTAATTCGAATTTTTTTTTAATTTTATGTTTTGTGACGAAATCGCGTCGTTTTGAGACATAATGGCCTATAGGAAAGCGAGATTTTACTCTACACACTCCATTTTCAAATCGTCATGAAACGTAAGCACTTAGATATTTTACGATTTTAAAATATATTTCTTGTTTCAATAAATCGATTAAATACGATTTTATTTAACAAATGGAGCTTAACACATTTTCAAAGGGATATTTTCTAAAAAAGTTTATTTTTAAAAATGTACAGTTTATTTTTCTTTGATTTTTGGACACGTTAAACTTTCATCCTTGCGACTGCTTTTACAAAAGTAATTTTGGAAAACTGATAATATTTTGTACTTTTAAAAAAATTTTTAAATGAAGTTTCCGAGTACACTTCGCACATCTCACATCTTTAAAAATGTGATTTTGGAAACAATTTTCCTGTCTTATTGTTGTTGATAGATTTTTGATGAAATCGCATCATTTTGAATAGTTTCATTCTTTTAGGGCGCACCAGCGGCCGAGCGGTAAAGTCGCTGAACACTGGTAGTTCGGTCTGAGGTTCGAATCCCGCGAACGGGCTGGCTGCATGGGTGTTTTCGTGGTTTTCCCCACGTGTATACGACCAAGTTTCCCTTAGAAAGTCCTCCACGAAGGCATCCCTCCTCTTAGGCAGATAGCTCTAGTGTGCTTTTCCATAATTAAAATACACACCAATACACCATTGTTTTAGAAATATGGGTTTGGCAACAAGTTTTCATCGTATTTCTTATGTCACTGTTTTTAAGAGATTGGCATATTTCATTGTCATTTATATATATGTAATAATAATATTCCATAATCAAGAATACACTTGAAATTCTATCTGTATGTCTTTTCATTTTTAATGGCGACGTGCTCTTATTTGAAAGTACGCGGAATTAAATCCACAGCCCCGTAGTCAAGTTGTTTTTCCCGCCTTTTCTACACGTACAGTTATAGAATGTTCTCGAAATATTTAAAGCGAACTGGATTGGCTGACGTCATTTTTGGAAGCTCCGCCTTTCCAGAGGCTATAAAAAGACTCGCAAAAGGAATATCGGGGCTTTTTGTTAAATGTTACGATGCAGTAAACTTCATACAAAAAGTTATTAATAATTCTTTTTTATTTACTCCGCATATCTGATTTTTGTAACTGCTATTTCGCCTGAATAATAATAAATGGATCCTGTTTTTTAAACTTATCATCTGATAATTTAAGCTAAGACTACATTTATGATTCTTCAAAAAAAAATAATAATTTCTTAAAATATGTTCTTACTTGGCTGTTGAGTACACTATTTAATCTTGCTCGTTTTTGTGCTGCTAAAAAAAACACAGCATAAATGATTGAAATTCTTCACATATATATATATATAATACATTTTTATTAATTTTTTTTGATAAAGTTGTTCTGTAGAGTAAAATTCTGCGCGGAATTTTATGTTTTTTGAGTTGTTTTCATGTTATTTTTTGCTTATTTCACTTTTTGTAAGATACTGAAAAGTTTTGCATATTTTTTTTTTCTTAAACGGAAAGTTCGTTAATTTTTTATTAGGTTAATAATTATTTGCATTAAGAGATATAGCTTATTTCATTGTAATTTTTTTCTCTTGAAAATATAAGATAAAATATCATTAATTATACTTTGTTTTCAAGAAATTTTTTGTTTCTTGTATTATTTTGTGTTATTTATTGCTCATTTCACTGTTTTTAAGATTTTGAAAAGTTCTGAGTGATTTTTTTAGGAAACAAAGTTCTTAACCTCCTTTATACCATTTGAGTTCTTAAGATTTTGCAAAGAGAAGTTGGTTAATTTATTTATTAGGATAATTAATATTTGTATTAAGGGATATTGCTTATTTCATTGTAGTTTTGTTACACGTAATAACTTTTTTTATGAAGTTGTTCTGCAGAGTAAAATTCTACGCTGTTTTTAAATTTACCGTTTGGTGTTTCTTTCAGCCATTTTTCCGGTACATTTATAGCCAGACGAAGCTGCTAGTGTTCTATACAAGCTTGATGTAAAACCTGTTTTATTAGATTTCCCTCCTTTCCCAACAGCACAAAGTTTCGAGTTCTGGTCTCATCCGATGGGCTAATAATTGATTTACCCACTACAATATTACTACTACCTTCTAATGACCCTTTTTCTAGTTTTTTTCATTTCTTCTATTAACCGTTCTCCCTTTTTGTCCTCCTCACTTAAAAACTAACTTCTAAATCTCTCTTTAAAGAACTATCAGCAGGTTTATTCTTCTTCTGGGCTTCCGTCCGTGCTCTATTCGGTTAGTGATTGGGAGCTATAGATGTGCAATCTTTAATGAAGCTCCAACACTTTTACCTGTACATGTATGTATCTAAATGAAAGTGGCTCGTTTTGATGTTATACTAGCGAAACACCAAAAAAAAAAAAAAAAAAAACCTTGATTTAAATGATGATGATTTAAATAATATAGCTGGAATTTTAAGGATTAGGATTTACACTAACTGCTGATGATATTTTATTTAAGTTATCGTGATTATATGTTATAGTGATGAAGAATATGATTAATTGAGCATGATGGTAATAAATGTTTAGGTGATAGTACTTTGTATTTAGGTGATTTTTTTTTATTTGACGACTTCATTGATGATGGTGTAGATGATATATAGTTTCGTATGATTAGTATGGGAATGATGATGTGATTTGTGTGATTGTGGTTTATTTTATTCTGACGATGGTGATAGTGATCCGATGGTTTAAAATGATGATGATGTGTTTTGTGTGGTGAGGAATATTTAGATGATTTTGATGATGATATAGATTTGACTGATGAGGATTTTATAGCTGATATGATAGTGATCTATAGAATAGTTTAGAGGGTTTCGGCAGTGGAGACGATGGTTAAATGACGATGAAGAAGAAGATGATTTGGGTTACATTGCTTTCTATTTAGGTGAACTGGAGGATTATAATTTATCTATCTCGACGATGAGGTTAGTGACGATGTTAAACTGATGTTAAACCGACGGTTTAACCTGATGATATGTTTTGGATGATGGGGATAATTTAAATGATTTAGATGATAATTTTGATTTATCTGGTGATAATTTTATAATCTATATTCTGGTGATTTAGATAAAAATTTAGATGATCATTTACATGGTTTAGATGATGAAGATACTGATCAAATGAGAATGGTGTTCTTGATGATGAAGCTTTAGATTATACTGATTTTTTTATTTAATTTGAACGATGATGATTTATCTTAATTTGGCGATGTTTTCAATGATGATGAAATGATATATATATGACGGTTTGAAATGATGATATCTTTTGGATAGTTATGATTATTTAGCTGACTTAGATGCTGATTTAAATTTAGCGGATGAATTTGATTGGATTTTGAAGATTTATATTTAGATGATCATTTCAATGGGTTAGATACTGATTTAGATGATGATTATTTAAACAATACTAGGGTCATCTGAAAAATCAATTTTCCGCACACCATAAAAAAAACAAAGCACTATAACTTTTAAAGACCTACTGCAAAAGATACAGCTATATTTCAGCTGCTTCTCAGCATAACAAGCATCGGAACTGTATCAATTGTTATATCGTCGGTTAAGTATATGCAGTCCAGTCTCATAGAAGTCTGCCGCCTGGGAAGGAAGGCAGCCTGTCATAGTTGCCTGCAACATTTCTCTTGTGGTAAAGTGATGCCCGGACAGGAAAGTCTTCAGATGCAAGAACCAGTGGAAATACTTGAAAGCAACATGGGAGCTATAGGATGGAGGCTCAGACACCTATGGAATTCGCCGTATGCGTCAGATGTTGTCGGGGTACAACACAACACCAGCACTGATCACGTAGTGAAAACATAAAAATTGAGCAATACCGCAGCCGGGACTCGAACCAGGATCTCTCGAATACGCTCCGAGTATGCTATTGTTACATCACGAAGGCATGCAGAAAGTCAAAATCAAGAAAACGCCCTTGCAGCTGGCCCTTTCGTTCGCGTGGATTGGAACTAGTGCCCAGCGACTTTAATTCTCTATTGCTAGTGGGACCCTCACATGCTGAGCGTATAGAAATAGCTTCTAAAATTGTATATAACAGTGTAAACAAAATTTCAGAGCAGTTTAAATCCGTATGTACTGATACTACAATTATTTTCAAATAATTTTCATATTTAATGCAATTTAATAATAGAAAGGAATTTGCCTTAATATATATCTTTACAAATCTATTGCTTTTATTTCTGTGATTGCAAATTTTTATAATTAATGTACTGGTGCGCAATATGGTAATCAAACCCAATATGGTAATCTGAGTAAAGCGTTCATCAACATCTGTAGATTCATACAGAACACATAGCTGGAAACAGCAACAAAGGGAATTCTGGAAACAGGCATCCACATGCCAACGCAATATACACTCATTGCCATAAAAATTTGCACACCAAGAAGTAACTGTGAGATCGTAAGGAGATTTGGCATGAAGATACATGTCGGGTAAATATGGAAATGCTTAGAAATGCAGCGTTAGAAATAGCCAATTGCGTAATGCCACTTGATGGCGTTGAACTTGGTTCTTCTTGGGGTATAAAACAGGTAAGCAGAGATTGTTTGAGTGTCTTCTCAATGATAGAGAAAAATTCCAGAGTGGACCTGAAGAAGAAAAACTTATTTATACTTTAACCTTTAGGCCTATCCTAATTTACGCCTCATCTGCTTGCGCTGTGGTTACGGATAAGAGCATCTGTAAACTGAAAATTTTACAATCTAAATTTCTCCGTCTGGTAATTAATGCACACTATTACGTGCGTAACGACCAGCTGCATAAAGACCTCAAATTGGACGTAAAAATATCTCAATCGAAGAAATGAAGGTTTTTTTACGAAAGCCCTTGAGTGCGATACTCTGAGCTATTTCGCTACCTTCCATTATGAACTGTTAGACGAAAATCGAACACTAAGACCCTTTGTAGCTCATATGATTGATACAAATTTTCCTAACTAATTTGCGAATATTGAAATGCTATCGTGACCTGTATATAGTGTAAATAAATTTATCTTATCCATCTTAAGTTTCATATTGTATTACTGTTTGTAAAAAATGCTGTATAATATCCTCACAACAAATCAGCAGACATTATCAACTCACGAGACACAGGACAGCAAATCAAAACTCCTCCAGACCAATGAGTTGAAATTTCCCCACCCACGTGGCAATGGTCACACTCCTTACCTCACCCTCAGCGCTCCTTCAAACACGACAGCAGTTAGTCAAGAAATGCCACACCCAGGCTTCGAACGGCACTACTTCAGAGAGACGGATCACGTTACGCAGGTTCGCATGATAATTCTAGCATATCAGCGGAACTAGGAATTGTTTGAGTGTACTTAATATTTTACTCAGGAAACGCTGAGGTTGACATGCCGTTACGCTGCCATCGAAGCCAATATCAGCAGCTGTCACAGTTCGAGAGGTGGAGAATCATCCGGATGATGGAAGCTGGGTGGTTAGCTCGGCGAGCAGCTCGTCAGGTTGGCCGTTCTGAGTTTTCTTTGAGGAGGTGTTCGACCCAGTGGACATGCGACATGCGACGGAGGACGTGGGCACCACCCCTCCACCATAGGTTAATTGGTGTAGCACCACGTCCACCTTTATCTAAAACAGCCGTGAAGCCACACAAGGGCCCCACACCTGGCGCCCAAACCCAACGCCTAATTCACCCCGGTGGCGGTCCTACTGTCTAAAACTGCCCCCGGGAGCTCACTCCATCCTACCGCCCGGGCACATTATTTATTTAATCATAGAAATAATATACAGATGGCATTACAATGGCTACTCATATGATTACATGCATTTTCTGGTTTTACATACAGATTTTTCTTTCTGGCACATTATATTGCTTTCTAGTACATTATAATTCTGTTTGTTACATTGTTATTCGATTATTACATATGATTGTCTGTAATTACTGATACATATAGTACAGTCATTGGATTTCTGTTTATTAGTTCGGTTCATTGGTAGTAGTTCATGTGTTATAAGCTTTGAGACATTCATAGTGTCGTCCATCCTCGGGTTCCTGCTAAACTTATTCGCTGCAGTTTATATTCACATCCCTTATTTGCTGCAGTTTTATATTCATATCCTGTTGTGAACGTTTGTTTTTGCACCTGTAATAGTGCTTGCTATCAATAGAAACTTATTTACATATTTACACCATTACATAACTCTCTTTCCACATTGAGGCAACACTTGTAATGTTGCTTGCTAGACTGAGGAGGCTTAATTACATATTTGCACTATTTATGCTGAAATCAATTTGCGACGCACTCGATTAATACTTTTGCATCAATCATATTTACATATTTACTTACGCGGAGCATATTACATATTACAAGCGATGCTTATGAAATCTATTTACATAGTTACATTCTTGAGTATTCTCTTAAATACTAGATGTATAATCTTTACTGATACCATTGGGCCTTATGATTGCATAAGATTTCTTATATTAAGGATGGCCTATATGCACATTTTCGAGTATACAGTGCACATTTTCGGGTACATATGTGATAATGCTGTGTGCCAGTAAATTGGAGTACACTTGAAAACACACTTGATTAACACGCTTGCTTAATAAACACATTTGCACTGAGCATATTTACGTTGTACTTTGAGGGGGATGCACTGTACATTGCTTGCTTGCACCACTCTACATTTCTGTTTGTATTGCTTGTTGAAGGTATGACTCATGCAAATTTATATAGTATTACTCGCGAGCTTATTATATTTATTTACATATTTACCTTCTTAATACTCTCATTGATTCTGGGTCTATAATTTTTACTGCTGAAATTAAATCTTATAGTTGCATAGGGTATTTTATTTTGAGGATAACATACGGTTTATGTGACGGAGCTCAATTTGGCACAAATCCAGATTAAGTTCCGCTAATTTGTCCATTAGCTGCACAATCTTTTTAATTAGGTGCCGTTGCTTAATCAGATATTTACAGAACGGTTGTCTGTTATTATCTGGTAGTCTAATGTGGAGACCCTCAGTCAGCGGGCATGTCTCCAAGTAATGCTCTGGCGAGCCCGGTTCTCCACATGCGCACTGACTTGTATTGCAGAAACCACATTTGTAGAAAATGTCAGGAAAGGGACCATGCCCTGAGATAAACCTTGCGAGCTGCGTGTTTGCTATATTTCTGTCTGTGTCCACATAACCACAGAAGTAATGGGTCCTCCTCTCTGTGTTGCTCTCGTCCCATTCACATTGCCACTTCCCCATGGCTTTCAATCTCAGCGTACGCTTAAAGTAAGAACGCGGCCATGGTATAACTGTCTCTGCTATTGCTGTTTCTGTGGTGGCCTCCTTTGCAAGCTGATCTGCCATTTCATTCCCTTCATGGCCCTCGTGTGCTTTTATCCATTCTAATGTGATCTTAAAATTTGGATTATTTCTAAGGGCCTTCTGTATCTCTTGAATAATTTCAGAGGGATGGTCGGGGTTCCATATCGCATGTAATGTTGACAAGCTGTCAGTTTTTATTGTGGCCTGCCTGCATCTTATGGAATGTACATAGTGGATTGCTTGCAATATGGCCAAGGCTTCACTTTGGAAAACGCTGTTGTTTTGTCTGAGCCGGCCCTTCCATTTTTCTATGATGAACCCTGCCTCATGGCGGCGTAGGCACAGCCCACTTTCTAGTCCAACTTTGACCCGTCCGTGTAAGCTGTCAGGCCAAGTGGCTGGTTATTATCCTTAGGCTTCACCGAGACGTATACCCCTCTTCCTTTAGCCGCTGGGTGTACATCCAACGGGTTGCAGCTTTCCTCATACTCCTCAGGGGAGTAAATTTCTTCATCAAATGTGACCATTTTTTTAGTTGTAAGACTTGCTGTCGTGCCGCCTCCTCCTCAGCACGGATGTGCAGGGGCAGTAAGCCTGCCAGCACATTAATTTCTTCGCTTGAAGTGGTGCGATAGGCCCGGGTAATACCCAATGCAAAGGGTCGTTGAATGGCATTAAGGTGTGTTTAACCTTTCTCCCTTGCATTGGATAGGCCCATACTGCCGCAGCATACGTGACTATTCTTTCTACCACTGTGGAATACAGCACCTTTTGTATGTGGGGGTTCAGTCCCCATTTATATCCATAGAACATCTTCATTTGTCGAGCTATTGCAGTTGTCCTTAGTTTAAGGCTTTGCACGTGGGGGATCCAATTCATTTTTTCGTCAAAAATGACGCCAAGGTATCTGAGTTTCGACACTATCTTAATCCGCTCTCCATTAATTTTTATTGTGGGCCTGCGTGACGTCATTTACAGGGCGACGACCTGGTCAGACCAGTCGTCGAGACGACCGTCACATCATACAACATGCACGCGTAGAGCCAACTGCCTCATTGGCCGCTATCCGGACACAGGCAGCTGCTTCAATACGGAATCCTGTGTCTTCCCGAACCATCGCAAAGCGCCTGGTTTGAGGGACATCCAGTATAGTAGCACCCATTACGTGTGCTGCCAACTACACCCACCCGACGACGCCTCCGTTTCGAGTGATTTCGCGCACAACAAGATTGTACTTTAACGGAATGGAACCAGGTCACCTTCAGCGACGAATCTAAATTCAATTTGACCAGTGATGACAATCCCTTTCGTGTGTGGAGCACTCGTGGTGAACGCCTCAATCCTGGATCCGCTTTACAGCGACAGACCGTTCCCACAGTTGGTGTGACGGTAAGGGGTGCCATTGCTTACGATACACGGTCACGCCTAATATTGATCCATGGCACAATGGCAGGCCAGCGGTACGTCCATGACATCCTTCAGCCACATGTGTTGCCACTCATGGCAGGGCACCCAAAAGCCTGTTTTCAACAAGACAATGCTCGGCCACACACAGCACGGATCTCACAAGACTGCCTTCGGCACATTACCATCCTTATCTGGCCTGCTCGATCCCCAGATTCGTCACCAAGCGGGTCCATCTGGGATCATTTGGGATGGCGAGTTGGACAGCCGACGAGATTAGCCGAAGCAGAGGCGCATTTACAGCAACTGTGTAACGATATGTCTCAGGACACCGTACGGAACTTGTATGCCACAATGCTCGCTCGTATTGCATCGTGCATTCGCGCTACAGGTGGTTTAACAGAGTACTAAAACTTCCGTTCATGTGTACTTTTTTCTGCAATAAATTATCCTCTTTTCTTTGATTTTCTAATCACTTACTTATATCAAAGTAATAATTATATATGTAAAATTTCGTTTAATTCTGACAACTCTCTCTTTACACAAATTTTTATGGCAATGGTTGTATTTTAATATTAACAAAACGAATCCTGTACTTTCAATTAAAAAATATTGCTCGTTTTTTGCATATCAGTTTTCGAGTATTTTTTATACGGTATAAAACTTTATATACTCTCCTTGATTTCGCATCAAGAAATGTTCTATTTCTCATTTTTGGAATGGAACTGCATTGTCTCTTAGAGATGAAGCGGTGGTTTTCTAATGTTTTCTGTCACAGCTGGAAAATTTTTCTGCATGTTTATTACTTCTATGCGTTGCAGCAACGTAATTCCGAACGTAGATTGGAAACTTCAGTGCCAACAATGCTGCATTTAATGTATAGTGTGCGAATATATAGGAAAATTTCAAAATTATTTTATAGTAATAATTTTCACAGCAGTATGGCAATCCAGACTTGTTTCTTTAAATAAAAGAACTAAGAGGCAAAAGTTAGCAATTTGAACATTTTATTGTGAAAAGTGTTTTCCTGGAATATAGCTCCAGTTTTTATTTTATCCATTCACGAGGATCTAACGGGCTGAAAATGAGCACCTAACCCAGGGATGTTTCATATAATTTCTTTAAATATAGTACAGCGCGATAATATCGTGTGTGATCAACATGAAAAGTAATACAACGGATATAAGTGCTTCGACAAAAATGCTGTTTCGACTCTAATGTCCCATCAGGGACAAACGTCCGTTTCTGCTCATTAATAACCAAATGCGAAAGGAATACTAAAAAATAAAAAACTATTATAGAGACGTAAAATGATAAAAAGAGGAAAAGATGATACTAAAATAAGTGTAATCTCAGAGGAAGTGAGTAGGCTATGGTCGGGGGAGGAGAATCTTAAGACTTTCATATTTAAAACGGTAAAATACCTTTATTAACCCATTAATCGCCAAAACTACAAGGAATGTTTCTTTTCTCATGAAAATAATAACAAATATCAAATTAAGCATTTATAATATAAATTTACATTGAAAATAAAAATAAAAAAAAAAAAAAAAAAATAAAAAAATAAAAAAAAAAATAAAAAAAAAAAAATGCTCTCACCTGTGGAAAACGCGAGTGTTGCGTTCGCGCAACGTCAGCGGAATAAGACTACGGATGTTTAGTGAGTAGGATTGTACTCGTGTGATGTTTCTTTTGAGTGGAGCGCAGGATTACATTTTTGATGTATAACGTTTTATAAATCTACCAAATCACTTTACTTTTAATTAATTTAATATTAAAATATACATTGTATTTCTTTTACAAATACAGATTATTTCAATGGAAAGATTCAAGCATGACAAGCTTGATTACAATCATGATGTAAAGCTACATTACATACTTCGCATCTATAAATAGTCTGGCTATGGTACTCTTTACAACAAAGTCTTTTGTTATCAACGGACTTTACGATAAAATGTCTACCATCTCCATACAATGGTTTTTGAATGCTGAATATACTAGGTCTTGCCATTCCTTTCTTGTTCGCCACCAGATTCTGCAATTTCTGGGGGAACAACAACAATATCAGTTTCATTCTGGTCATTATTAACATTATCATCATCTATTTCTTCATCAAAAAATCTTTGAAGGGTAGGGCTTCTTCTAATGTAAGATACCTCGTTCTAGGCATTTTTAAACAACCAGAACATGAACCAGAACATCGAAAGGAATGAGTGAAAAAGAAGATCGACTACCCTTTTCCTGCTGACGTCAGCGCAACACTTATTTTCCTTTCCTTTCCAAATCAAATTTAAACATCTGAGTGATGTAATGTTCTGATAAACGGTGACCTTGACTAAAAATAGATCACTCATAAAGACGGCGATTCTTTCTTTAAATATTTTCAGCAAAAATACACGGTCGATAATTTTGCTTAAATTTGCTTAAAGTATGAGATTAATTATTATAAACAAAATGAATTGTTGAAGGCAAATATTTTTTACAGATATAATCTTCATAATATTCCCTACACAAAATCATCTGCTGGTATAAAATATTTTAGGTAGTTATATTTATATACGCATTTATTTTGACCGTTGCGTGAACGCAACACCAGCGGTTAATGGGTTAACAAAAATAAATTATTGTATGTTACATATCCAGTATGTAAAAACAGGATTTGTAAACATTGCAAGAATACGATTAATCATTTAAAGTGTCAATTGTTTCAAACAAATAGTAAATGTTTTCTCATAAAGCTAAGCATAAAATTAATTTCGGTAATATAAGAAAATATTTTTGAATGAAAGTGATTCTGAAGGGCATTTGTCAGTTATATTCGAGTATTTCGTAAATTGTATATCTGATATTCGAACTAAAATTGGTTTGGTAATCGCGAATAAATATGTCACTGCGCAGTTAGGGAGGAGCCTTGCAAAAAGTTAGCATCTTTCAGAGATGATATTTTGTCACCATACAGAATCTGAAGTGTAACACAGGATGGCGTCTAAATGAGGTTATCTCTAAATTTTTGAGTTAAATTTTTCCCTGTGATGGTGAAATTGGCTGTTATGTCGAGGGTCATACTGCAAGGAACTCCTTTGATACTGCCCGTTGATGATACGCGTTCTCTGCTTGGCAAAAGAAATCGAATTTACCCATTATCGAAGTAGAACAGTCTTCACATTTGTTAATTTTCTTGAAATTATCACAACGAAATTGTTGCTCACACGCCTGAAGGTCATTGGATTGAGGTAAATTATAGTAATGCAACAGAGAACCGATATTATCCTTAAGAGCGAAAGCGTATGCTTCAATACCGATACGTTTCAAATTTTCGATGAGCAAGTCAACACGTGCACAGCGCAAAGTATCACATTTTGAAACATCCAGAGATAATAATTTATCCAAATAATTATGGTCGAACATCTTATTATTCGGAAATAGCCAAAATGTCTGAAGTGTCACACGAAAAAAATTAGTAGAAGATTACACATCCAGGGACATAGTATCTTTATACGAAGAGCACGAGGTATCGGCTTACGAACTAGGTCTGGTGCCATTTTAGCTCGTAAAATTCGAAGAATGTCCCAGCGGGAAAATTCAATATCTATGGCCGAAATAATATTCATAGTAATCCAAAAATATCGCAGCAATTAAACACAGCAAAACGATCACTCAAAAAATACAAAACAGCAAGGATCGCAACAGGCATAAATACCCAGGGAACGGTGGGGAGCTATATAGCGAAATGCGGCATGAAACTTCGAACGCGCACGTGAAAGAAATCTTGAAACCAAGCGTATGCTCTGACCGTCTTAAAGGGCTACATAAAAAGCGGTCCTCAACTAAACATAATTCAGCTTTTGAAGGCATAAATCAAATTTTTAATCAAAAAATATTAAAATCTTCAACACGCTGCAAATCAAACATAAGCTTTACATTTTTATTATCTTTTGTGATGGGCATAAAACTGTAGAAATAATTTAGGGACAGAACCTAGCATACAAATTAATACAAAAATAGAATTTATTCATAAGCCACCGCTCTGCCTTAAAAAGACAAAGCAGTTTCATTTAAAACAAAATGTTTATTTATTGTTATGTGTTGCAGTCTCCAACTCCAACTCGCTTATTTGCCGCGATTAACCTGCGAAATCGCAGGTTGTGTTCCGGCTATCGAACTTTGGTGCTTCTAGGAGCGCTGCAGGTAAGGAAATGCCGAACGTAGTTCTCGTGGAGACAGGATAGCAGATGCAGGGGGTGAGACCAATGTCACGTGATGAGCGATAAGACATCTGGTTGGCGATGAGGTATCCAGGCATCGTAGCGCTGTAAATCTGAAGTTTTACAATAGTTATACATAAAATAGTACTAAATCAGTTCATAAAAGGTGTGTGTTGCAGTCATAAATGCAGAAAATAAAATACGATTCCAAAAAGTAAAATAGTATATACAGGAAAAATATAAGTAATATCTTGTGGGCATGGCTGTGTGTGTCACATGATCATCCGGCTAAGATTTCTAAACATCATTATTTACAAGTCAAATAAGTTTTTCAGAGTACTACATACTTAAAAACACAAATTATGTTGGAAAATCCTGGTTTCCACTGAGTAGAAAAGCGGCATATGGACGGAGGTGCCTGTCCTCGTGTAAAATTTCATAGTGAAATAGGTTGAAAATGTCCATATGTTGGCACTCCTTAGCGGCGTCATAAAATGCCGTGTTAGTTCTTCTTAAATATTGTGTTGTAGTTCGCAATTTTAATAATGTATGTACCTCAAGAATGTACGAAAAAACCACTGAGTAAGAAATTGGTAATAACTTTTCTCATAATAATTTCAAATTTGAAATAAACTTTTAAAAATCCATAGCAATATCGTATCGAAACCTGTTTCCATGTCACATGTATTGCATAAAGAAATGTGAAATTTGAAGAACTAATTTTCCTAAATATTTAATACTCGAATCCGTATAAGTTGCATGCATTTGTTTTAGTAAAGTGTTATGACAGATTTTTTTAAGAGCTGTCGGAGACAAATGATAATATTCCTCGACAGTAATGAACGAGAATACCATGCATTTGTTCAAAAACAGAAACGAAGTATTTGTGAGATTTATTCAACATCCAAGTCTTAATTTTAACAGTTTTATATTATTTTTCTCTACTAGCCAGGTATAGTTTAAGTGTCTCAATTGGGTATCAAAACGCGTGTGTGAAAACACTGATCTGCACTTTGTTACTAGATATTTTTTCCTTAAATTTAGTTTTTTATATATCAAGGTGTCTGTAGTCAATGTGTATATTGTATTAATTCGGGAAGTTCCCTGATTCTTTAAACATGAGTATACAAGCAGCAGTGAAAGTAAAAAATAATTATGAAAACCAAATAGTCTATAACGATTTTAATGCCAAGTCATAAATAATCAAATGAATAACTTCAAATTTCTGAATTTGTTTAATATCACAATTTTCAGTTCCGGTTTTGGTGAGAATCGAAATAATATAAATTTGAATTCAAAATCATGAAAATCCTCAGGATTTTCACGATTTTGTTCTTACAAATCCTTGACATGATAAATAGTATCATAATAATGCTAAATAACTGAAGAAAAATGCATTTGCTGGCTCTCTAAGATTACTTGGATGGCCTCTAGGTTCAGACCAATAGCTTTTAAGATTAGTGTTTTTGAGCAGAATGAAACATTAATTTTTAACAGAGTTTTGGTCTAATAGTTCATGGTATCGATCTATTAGACTTTGCTGTATTTTCAGCACAAAGACCATATTCTATTTGTTAATCTGTCACAGCTCAAACAGCACGGTAACCTAATCTGCAAACTATGTTCGCTTGAGATGAGTAAACCTTGTTAGAAAGCTAAACTATTTGTGAAAACTGCATCTAACGTCTATCATTCAAATTTACTTTAACTTGTTGACGAATTTCTGGCCTTAAAAGCTATGTAACTGGAATCAGAAAACAAGTTTGATGAAAAAACAAATAACCCACATAGCACAAAAACATGCCTGGGATATCCCGAAGATGTTGCTCGCGGGGTATGCGCACATCCTCAGGACATCGCGGAATATCTCTCGAACCTCCTAAACACCTCCTCCAGAGTTCTTAGTGTCACATCCCAGTATATCCTCAGGACATCCTAACTAAGTCCCATCGACAGCGTACGGCATGTTATTAGGATATGAACTCTTACTTATTACATCCTCAGGACATCCCACTCACCTCCTAAACACAACCCATTTTATCCAAAAATCATCCTATCTATGTCCCATCAACAGCGTATGGGATGTTGGTAGGATTTAAAGTCCTACTTACTACATCCTCAGGACATCCCACAATATCCCAATTTCCTCCTAAACTCATCTTCCCGAGTGCTTAATGTCACATCCCAGTATATCCTTTGGACATCCTATCTAGGTTCCACCGACAGTGTATGGGATGTTATCAGGATTTTAAATACTAATTACAATATACCTTTGACCTCTTAAATACATACTGTCAACTGCTTAGTGTCACATCCCAGTATATATACAGAGAAAACTTCCAGTGAAAGTATATGAAGGTGTAGTGATGATCTAAAACCTAATTACTTTACACAGATAGTCTCAAATCCTTCTCCTATGGTTACTATCGAAAAATCAGAAATGTTGAAAATATTTATACAACATATTTATGTATTTATGAATCAAAATACATGAGAAATCGCAGTGAGAAAAAGCACTGCTACCTTAATCTGTGATTATATATAACAAATTCAGTGAATTATAGTTAACAAACAGTGAAAATATTTATATTTCTGAAATATTTTATATATAACATTTTCAGTTTCGCATATGTGGCAGCTTGAGATTTTTTTTAAGTATACCAATTTTTTTAAATGTCTAAAAATTTTTGTATTTTCAAGGAAAGCTTATTCTTTCACCTTTAGTATATAAGTAATGGTAATTTACCAGATAAAATTACGTAATGGGGAATACAGAAAAATATCTAACCACTTACTTTTGACTTCATCTGCAGAGAGACTAAACATGTAGTTCAGCTAAATCTGTTATAATAAATATTTATAATAATGCTAAATCCTGCAATAACTATTAATATGACAAATTTTTGTAAACCTATTTATTTGGATGAAAACTAAACACATTCAGAAATTTATGGCACTATATTATGGTTAACAGAGGAAAAACACTTTTCAAAATTCAAAATAGTTTTTATAAATCCAATTTATCACATTTTCCTTAAATTCCTGAAAAATAATCTTATATCCATGTAAAAGAGGAATATGTATTCATCTGTATATAAAAACTCTAAATACTGGAGTTAAACTGGAGCTTAGCCATTGCCAAAAATAAATAAAATGCAATTACTACATGTGAATATAATTCATAATTAAATTTAAACAAATCACTATTAGAATGCAAATTAAAGGAAGCTTTTAAAATATTTTAACATATAGTACCTATAAACAGAGTAGCCATTATTTGTGTTGTATCATAAATTATAATACGACGTTTAGCTTAAGAGAGCTTCTCCTGACGCATGCGCCGTTCGCGTTTATCCGCGCGGTGTATGATGACGTAACTGTTTATTACGTATGTATGTATATGTATACCATTCTTACTTCTTCGCCCTTTTTTCTCTGCTGTATGCAACTATGTTTAAGTTAATCTCTGTCATTAAAAATGTTCATTGATATTACAATCTATTTAGGCTCATTTATTTCTTCAATTTGACTATTCGATTATAGTAAAATAAACATGGGGTATGCCTTTTAAATTTTTTATGTCAGAAATTAAACTCAACCTACCAGCTGAACCATATGAGCAGTTGTATCAGTCAGCCACTGGTAGGTAACCTAAATAACGAATCAACATATAAAGTTGCCAAAATAAGGAGAGAAACAAAATTATGATAATCACATCTTACCTAATCATAAAATTTAATGTGTAGGCAAGTCTAAAAAGAGTGAGAAGGAATTTATTTTGCAACACAAAGTAAAGCTGTCTTGCAGGAGCAAAAAAACTTGTCTCATGAGATAGTAAAAAATAATTAACTGTATCTGGTAACATTTATCTGACAACACATAAGTAATTGTTAACTACGTGCAGAAAATAAAATCTGGTCATGATAAGCAAAATGCAATTTTAAACTTTTGAGTTTAACTGCAGAAATCTACGAAAGACGTATATTTTATGTTGTAGCAGTAGTAAATCAAGATGCGGCTAATCTTTACTGTATGGTACACCTTGTTTTTTGTCTGAAAAAATCGCCAAGTGGTATTGGTTGTTCGTGAAATCTGGAAGCCCATTGCGACAAATAAGTTTTTCCGTTATTGTAATGTTGATAATGTTGGCGAAAATAGCCTTTGAAAAAAATAAGTTTTTGTCAATATAAAGGGGTTATTTCTGGAAATATTGCCAACGTGTTGTGATAAATTTAGTTTTGGGCTACATTTTGTAATAGTAACCCTTTTGTACGGACCCGTGTTTTTGGTTCTTACCATTCTTTTTAATTGCTATGTTTGGTTGCACGTAAGTGGTATGGTCTTGTATTTTGAACTTGCTATTATTTTGGTGTGGGTACCATCGTTTGAGTATGTCTGAGGTGAATAACAGACGATGAATTTAATTGAATTGCTTATCTGGAGGATGGAGGAAATGGTGGTGGAAAGCCTAAACGTATGCATGTGAAAAAAAAGGTATGTTAAAAAAATGACGCTTCATTTATTTATTCGTCTCTGTGTGTTAATTTTTCTTTTTGTTGTTTAATATTTTTATGTTAGAAAATATGTATTTTTGGTAACTTATTCCTCTCTGTTTTTGTATTTTTGGTTGTCTCTGTGTGTTAAGACAGTGGCGAATATTTTCTTGTAAACATGATATTTTTAACTTTCTGGTTTTCTTAAAGTGAAAATAGATCAATGTGTACATGTGCAAAGTTAAGGCAGTGCACAATACCTAGTTTGTGCAGTTTTCTGTTTTTTTTTTTTTAAGTTAAAATAGGTCGATGTGTACATGGACACCAAGTTTGTGTATGTCTTTGACTTCTTATTTTGGTTTTGTGTAACGGCAATCTTGAAATTTGTGCCGATTCTTCCAGGTGACGATCTTGATATAAAATAAGAAACGATTTGCCAAGGGTTACCGTAGAGTAAATTTTTACCAAAGATGTTCTACCATAATCACCATTTCAGTGGTTTAAACACTAGTGGAACAGTATTCAGAGATGAAGATTTCAGTTTTGTTTACACAGCATGATGGTTTAGGCACTCCAGCCGTTACGGTGAACAAGATTATAATAAACATAGCCAAAACAATTATCTATAAATATCGACGTATAAAACTGCATGAACTAATATATTTCTTATGCTAGTCTGTACAGAATCCTTAATCGAAGTGAAAATGAGAAGACTGTGCCTGACTTACGTGATTACAAACTTACTCTGAGCCGTTTTTCTGTGACTCTTTTACTGTGTAGAGCTGTATAGAGATTTAGAATTAATCAGTAAAGGCTTGCAACGTAATAACGTCACAAGAGGCTTTTTTCTCGACAAAGCTAAGACTTTCGATCGTGTTTGGCTGGGTGCTCTTATTTACAATTTACACATTTCGGGGCTCCAAGAGTACATTAAACACATAATTAAATGCTGCATGACAGGTAGACACTTTGTCTTTCGTGTCACAGGAATTCTCTCTACACCTAAACTTTTCCTTGCAGGCGTCCCCCAGGGAAGTCTTCGCGGACCTATACTTTTTAATATATACGTGAATGACATACCCACTCTGAACAACACAAAACTCGCAATGTATGCTGATGACACTGTGATCCTTACACAAGGCCGGCTATACAACAGCTACAAAACCACATACATGCATTAGAGACTTGACTCATCAGATGGAAAATTAAGGTTAATGTGGAAAAGACTCAGGCAATCCTGTTAACAAAAAAGGAGAAGTTCAATAAAAACCTACATTTCTACGGAGTGTCAATTCCCTGGTACAGGCAAGTCCGACCAGGCCCGGTCGTTACAAAAACATAATACAAAAATTTCACCCTTTGGTGAAATTTATCGAACTTCTTAGTAGCTGAGTTTAAGGTCAGGTACATGTCATTCACAATCATTTCCGGAATTTATCCCTCCATCTTTTCTCAGAAACTGAGTAGCCGGGCTTCCCAGGCCCGAGACCCTCGCTAGCATTGTCATTTAAAAATGTGAAAGATGTCAGGCAGTTGCAAAAATGTCACGCTATTTGATTTATGACGATGAAATGAAAAGATTACAGAAACTATTAGCCGAAATGTTGACTGATGAAGATTCAGTTAATGAAGAAGACGAAGAAATAATTGATGAAGAACAGTTTAGTGATCACCAATCGAATTCTGAAGAGACATTAGATTCAAGCGATGAATCTAGTAATGAATTCAGCATTTCTGTTTCCGTGAATTGATATCTTGTCAAAGATAGCCATCAAATTTGAAAGGTAGAGAGCTGCTCGACACAAGAATATTACAGAAATCAGATCATTTATCTGTCTTCTTTGTTTTGGAGAATTTTGTTTTAAAATAGAAGGCTTCTCACGTAAATGTTGCGAAGTTTGGGCGACTGACGGGACAGGGCTTGACATTTTTCATCGAACAGTGTCTCATAAACGTTTTTTAATCCTAATGAGATGTTTGGGATTTGATGACCTAAGAGATCGTCCTTCTAGAAGAGAAATGGATAAACTGGCTCCGGTAAGAAATGATTTTGAAAAGTTCGTTAAAAATGCTGGCGAATACATCACAACTGACGAAAAATTAGGACCTTTTATAAGAAGATGCTCCTTTCTTCAATACATTCCAAGTAAACCTGCAAAATATGGAATTAAAGTTTTTGCTGTTTTTGATGCAAGGACATTTTGTACTTCAAATCTTGAAATTCATGCAGGAACACAACCCAAACGGTCGTGCAGCTCAGAAAATGGTCTTGATAAAGTAGTCAAGAGGTTTAGAGAGCCTATTTTGAATCCAGGGCGCAACCGTACCGTGTACAACTGGTTTACCAGTTATACCTTGGTAAAGAATCACCTTGAAAAGAAAATTACGCTCGTGGGAACTATCAGAAAAAATAAAAAAGAACTGCCAATATATTTTACTTGTGGCAGAAAAAGAGAAGTTTGATCATCATTATTTGGATTTCAAAGAAATATGACATTAGTTTCCTACACACCAAACAAAAATAAATGCGTTGTTCTATTGTCCACCATGCATAATGACAGAGCCATCGATGTTTCGACTGGAGAAGCAAATAAAAAAAACAGAAATTATGACTTTTAATGATTTAACAAAGGGTGCTATAGATGTAGTAACCATTTATAGTACTGCTAGAATTAGCAACAGATGACCAATGGCAGTATTCTTTAGTATGTTCAACATTGCAGCTATGAATACTAGAATATTATTGTTATCTTCGAGGACGCCAGTAGTGCAATATAGAAAACGAAGTTTATTTATCAAAGAATTTGCATTAGAACTTTTCAAGGATCACATTCAAGAAAGAAGCTCGCAGCAAAATTTCCACGCGAATTGAGTGAAAAATGAAATTGCAGATATAGGGAAAATTGGGAAGGACACTCGCCAAAAAAACAGGAGTGTTCTAGGGAAAGATGCCATATATGTAATAGCGTAAAGGACCGAAAACCACAAATTTGCTGCGCTAAGTGAGAGAAAAATGTTTGCGGTAAACACAGCGCGATTTTTTGCAAAAAAAATGTGAAATGTAAGTTTTTTTTTGAAAATATTTCTGTAAAAATTTAATATTACATAAATTAGTATTAAATTTCGTTTGCTCACAAAAAGAAATCAGTCTGATTTTTTCTGTTAATGATAAATAATTTCAATCTTAAAAGTGTATTAAAATACAATTTTTTTAGAATTATTAAATTCAAAGTATATTTTTATATTTTATATACTTTTTATTATTTAATTTTTTTCTTCGATTACACAAACAATTTTATTTTTATTTCGTTAAGAAATAACGTTTCGGACCTACGGAGCCCGACGCGCGTCCTCGCGTAGCTAAAAGCAGCGCGCGTCTTCGCGGGTTAACAGCGTGAAATAGCATTCTTTCTATAGACAACAAGTTACTCATTTAACAAGTCCCTTCTACGTCCAATATTGCCTTATGCTTGCTCTGTTTGGGCTTATTCTAGTTGATCCTTAAGGAAGAAATTGAAAACTGCACAAAACGGGGTTTTGAGACAAATTAGTAATGTTTTATGGTAGCTTCGGATTTACAGATTTGCATGCTGAACTGAAAATTGACCACATTTTAACCTTTTACTATCGCCTTGCTAAGAAATTCTATAAAGACATAGAGTTTATTAACAACACTGCAATTAAAATTTATGATTACGACGCAAATGATCAATGTAATATCAAAAGTCCTATGGCCGTTCTTAGTTACACTCTTGATTAAGCTTAACTGCACCATGGCTACCTTATATATAGTATGATTTTGTATTGTATGTAACTGTTTACTTTTAACTTGAGCTCCTTACTTAATTTATTCTATGATTATGATCACATTTTTAATAATGCTGACTGGGTCTTGTATTTACCAAATGTTTGCTTGACAATTTTCATGTGTTCATTTATTATTGTTCCCAATGGCTCGACGGAGTTTGCAGCTTTTCTGGACAGCATTTTCATCACCGAATCATGTATGCGTGTTACAAATATTCATCAAGTCATTTATTAAGGCCATTATAAATAATTATTTGAAAAAAACCCTTAAGATATCCTGGGCATATTTATATAATACTATAAGTTGTAACTTTGTATTGTACCCGAAGTGGCATATTTTCATTTGTGGATAGGGTCTAAGACCCAGGCACCCCGGTGCTACACCATCACTCGTTGCGTAATCTGTTAAAAGATGCCTAACACTCACAAAGACCTCACAAAAACTGAGTACTATCAGCCCTCTTTTCGATGCGAGCAAAATTTTGAAAAGGTTATCCATGCCAGAATACATCCTTTTTTGACAGATTTCCCGCACAGCAATTTGGCTTTAGAAAAAATCTCTGTGACGAAGCAGTTGGTGCGTCTGACAGAATTTATTAGAGGTGCCTTTAATAATAAACAATGTGTTGTCTTAGTCATGATAAACGTGGCTAAAGTGTTCGATAGCGTCGGCCCGAGGGTTAATTTTCAGGCTTATTTAAGCTCGAGTTCTCTAGGGAATTAACCCTAATTGTGAGTTTATTTATCACTGAGAACATTTCATATCTGCATTTCATATACTTTGAACAGGAAGCAGGTGTGCACTAATGATGGTCAGAGTTCAGTTTGATGTCCCATATTGTGCACTACTACATATTTGAAAAGATAAAATTATTTTATTAACAAAGGCAAATATTGTGTGTAATATATCCAATTTGTACAGAGTAGAATTTGTAAAGTGTAGGACTATGTACAAAGCAGAATGTTTTAAACAGTGTAAGAATACAAGTAATCCTTTAAACTGTCCTGAGTCACAAACCACTAATAAACCTTTTCCCACTAATCTGATAAAATTAATTTCTAAAATATAGGAAAACTCATACGCATGAAAGTGTTTGTGGAGAGAGGAGATTTTTCAATTATATGCTGTCACAGGGGGTGATTAATAGTTATTAAATTCATTTTATCGCTTAGGCTGTGAAGCAGATATTGTTAAAATGTTTGCATGTCAGTTTAAACTTGTGTTCATTTCTCATATTAAGCAGTATCATGAATGAATAACTTTATTTACCAGTCGACAATGCAAGTTTTTAATTTTCTGCGTTCTTTTTTCAACGGTTTTATTGGAACGTTTTTATTATGTAAAAGGCTAAAACACTTGTCTGACGCCTACACTTCACTGAAGATTAACATTTATTTGCATTCTTTCCTATCGGATTTCACAAACAGAAAATCAGTTACTGTTCTTTTTAATTTCACGGTGGTTTAATTCTTCTACTCCAACTTAACGTTTATCAAAACTACGTGATGATGCAATAAATCGAATCGATGCGATCGAAGCCAACTCTACATCAATGGCATTCCTTTAAAAGAAATTCTCAATTATTAAACCTATGATTCTATGCCCGGATTTACATTAACATGCTCTCGTTTGATATTTTATTACAAATACTTAATTTTCACTTGTAATTAATAATTAAAATTTTGCCTCAATGTATAGCTTAATGCCTTAATGTTTGACTATCATATGGGAGTGTCTACTCTAGATTATGTATCCTGACGGGTTTCCAAATATCAACCACCTGCCTTTTAAACTGGTAGTTTTCATCTATCACATTTATCTCGCATTTAGTTCTCAATTTTTCGCACTACTTATAAAACTCGGAATTAAAGCATGTTTACTTTCATTATCGGAATTCGAACATTCGTCAGTTGTCTCGTACCATCTTTCAAGCTTGTTATTTAAACTACAATTAAATTCCTGTGTTTACTTCCACCAAGCATAATCATCCTATAAGCCACGCCTCTCCGCTATGTTGGGTTACCAGCCCGAACATAACTTTGCATTACGCTGTGTCGGCGAAGCGGTTATCGTTTGTAATTTCAATTTTACACCATCGCTTAAGCTGCAGAGGGCAACACAAAGAACTGTGATATAGCATGACCGACTCATCCGCGACCATGATCGCAAACACGCATGCGCATTTCGGACCGAATTATTCTCAAAATAGGGTGAAAGGATGGGGACTTTCTTTCCCTCCAGCATAGCTTTTCCGGAGATGAGAAGACCTTTCACGTCGCAGCAAGTAATACCACCCCTTTTGGACGAGTCTATGTGTTTTGGCACAATGCCAACCAGGGTCGCGCTTGAGAGGGTGATCGATTCATAACAGGCATCCTAGATTTATTATTATGTTAACGAAACTAGTAGTCTCTACAAAACATTACTACTTGTTTATTACTCACCAGATTTCTCGTACACTTTTACGTTAGAACAATTCAGCTAGTGTTACGATTTTAATATTACGTGGCCGTATCTTCTCTTTTTTTAATCAAATTGCGTTGTCTCTTGAGGCGAAGCGGTGTTTATATAAAGTGTGGCATTACAGCACTCCTGTCTACATCTCGAAACGTCAGTATGTATGTGAGGCGGTTCTATAACTTTCATCCAAGAGGGAAGCTAGAATTCTTGCACATGCGATTTTCCCGTCTATTTTTCCATCGCTAACGTTTAAAAAATTTTCAATGCTACGACAATTTTCCAAAGAATATACACAGACGTCTTTGCCTTTTCAGGGCCAACTCAACAGCTCTTCTCGAAACAATCGGATACACTAGCCCGTATCGGATTGTTTGTGGAAAGAACCAAACAATGTTTACCCAGCGAAAACGTTTGTACTCGTTTTCGTAAAACATACATACACACAAAGACACTACTTGTGTTTTTTTCTTTTCCCTCTGCTGAAGATTTTCCCTTGCTGAAGGTTTACTTGAAACATATGATTTAAAGTTTCCAATAATAAATGCTTTTTATGTTTATAACAACTTTTAGATGTTTAATGTAGATGGGATGTATCTGATTTTAAACTGCTGTAACTGTTAATATAATTTTACGGATGTCAATTTACTAAACTGCTTAGAAAGTTACTTATAACTCCACCGACTTGAAATGTAGCAACTAATTTGGGACAAAATTTTCGACCTAAACGTAACAACTAATTTGGGACGGATGGAGTATAATTCAACATTTTGTTTTAATTCCTTTTAAGAAATTTCGTCATCACGAATTATAAAGCTATCATATTAAAAAATCACTGTTTTCAAAAAGGCTTTTAACGTAATAATATTAAGAATAATAAATAGAAAAACGATTGGGATGACAAGCCAAATCTTCTTTCCAAGAATTTTGAATATAAATATATTAATTTCAATTAAAATACTTTTAATATATTTTAAAAGTGTAAAATGAGGTTAAATATTTTGAAATACTTTAATTTCCTGTAAAATTGCCTTTATTAAAATTCTACTATTAGCTCACACTCTGCCTATATCTTGTTCGAATTTCCAATCGTTCATAAAATACTCAAGTTTATCCACTCGAGTTCAAATACAATTTTTTAAACTTGTAATGTATGACACTTGATATTAATATAAGGTATTTTCTCCCTCCTTCTAGAATGCCTTCATGGTGTAACGGTTAGTACAATTGGCTCGTATTCGAAAGATCCAGGCTCGAGTCTCGAAGAGGGCATTGCTTATTTTTCCTTTCTCCCGCATATATATATATATATATATATATATATATATATATATATAATAATTTATTTCCTAAACAGTATTGATTAATTGATTATATTATCTCCTAAGTTTAATTAAAGTAGAATTATTTTAAAAGCGTGCATCCATACTGGTAAGTTATATTTTGAAAGATGTTTTGAAGTAATTTGAAAGCAAAATGTTAATAATGTTTTAACGGGGACTGGAGTTAAATCATCATGAAGAATAAAATTTCAATTGTAAAAGGAAAAATTAAAACATGTAATCATTGTTGACTTTTCAAGGGGAACAAACCAACTCCCGTTCAATGAACAATAATTGATAAAAATACGTAAATACGAAAGTGTTTCGTCTTTACTCGAGTTATAAGTTAAAGGCAAACCGGCAATTCTAGTCAGGCCAAATATTTCCGCGAATAGAAGGAATTATGAACCAATGCTGATATTCAAAGAACTTATTCTTATGAAGCATTTTAGTCAATTCAATTTGGAGTAAAAATCAATTACTGTAGAGAAATCCTATTTAACTCGAGTAATCGTCCCCGACACTTTCATGTTTATGCATTTGAGTACCATATTATTTGTAGAAATTAAACATTGGAAATTGTCATTATGAAATCGAATTCAAAGTAAAGTTGAAATAAACATAGAAGATTATAAAAAAAGATAAATAATGCAAAATTTGTAAAAACAAATCAAAGACAATATAAAAATAATATAAAAAATAATATAGAAAATAATATATAATAAGAACAGTGAATGTACAGGAAGATATAAAGGCCAGAAAAGGTATTAAGTAACTTACATTCTTTCTAGTGGGGGAGTTGGCAAAGTGTTCTCTTCGTGTCTGACTCAGAAGTGTAGGGTGTCCGAAAATTCTTAACGGCAGTAGGGGCTTTGAATAATATCAGTCGGTAAAACTTGAAGCAATTTATGGTAGTGGGTGAGACTTGGAATTCTTGAGGGATGTATTTTGTGGAGTTCTTATCTGAGAGACACCATCTGTTAAGATTTTTTTGAAAATACTAGTGAATGGAAATTAATTAATTTCTGGCTAATTGTCGTGTCGCAATGATTAAGAATTTAAGAAAGGAAAAAAGCATTTTCACTGTCCAAGAGCTAATAGACAGTTACTTAATACCTTTTCTGGCCTTTATATCTTCATGTACATTCACTGATCTTATTTATATTATTTTCTATATTATTTTTTATATTATTTTTATATTGTCTTTGATTTGTTTTTACAAATTTTGCATTATTTATCTTTTTTTATAATCTTCTATGTTTATTTCAACTTTACTTTGAATTCGATTTCATAATGACAATTTCCAATGTTTAATTTCTACAAATAATATAGTACTCAAATGCATAAACATCAAAGTGTCGGGGACGATTACTCGAGTTAAATAGGATTTCTCTACAGTAATTGATTTTTACTCCAAATTGAATTGACTAAAATGCTTCATAAGAATAAGTTCTTTCAATATCAGCATTGGTTCATAATTCCTTCTATTCGCGGAAATATTTGGCCTGACTAGAATTGCCGGTTTGGCTTTAACTTATAACTCGAGTAAAGACGAAACGGTTACAGCCGAAAACATCGCGGAGAAAACAACGCAAGGCGAAAACATCGTGGGAGAAAACATCGCAGTTCTAAAACATCGTCGTCGAAAATAAAGCGGTTCAAAAACTTCGCAGTTTAAAAATATCGCCGTCGAAAATATCGTGGTAAGAAATAAAGTATCTATTAATCATCGCATGACGATAACATCGCAGACATGCTTTTTTCAGGCTTTAATAACTCTAAATGGATATTCCCATAATGATTTGTGAGCGCAAGTGATGTAAGGAAGGATAATTTTTACTTTCACATTTTTTTATTAACTAATAAATTTTTGCTGAAAAAATAAGAAGGAAACTTAAGCATAGAAAATTAAATGCAACTTAATAGATTATACTTTTTATGAAAAATTACCTGTAAAATCTTTATTAAAAATAATTTATTATGGTCTTTGTTAGTTAACTATGTCGATTTAAAATTCTATTAAGTGCTATAAGTTGCATTAATTTTCTATACTTAAGTTTCCTTTTTATTTTCTCAGCAAAAATGTATTAATAAAAAATATGAAAGTAAAAATTATCCTTCTTACCCTCTTGCGCTCACGAATCATTATGGGAATATCCATTTACAGTTATTAAAGCATGTCTGAAAAAAGCATGTCTGCGATGTTATCGTCATGCGATGATTTGTAGATACTTTATTTTTTATCACGATATTTTCGACGACTATGTTTTTAAATTGCGAAGTTTTTGAACCGCTTTATTTTCGACGACGATATTTTGCACCACGATGTTTTAGAACTGCGATGTTTTTCTCTTTGCGATGTGTTCTCCCACGATGTTTTGTAGCACGACGTTTTCGCCTTGCGTTGTTTTCTCCGCGACGTTTTCCTCCGCGATGTTGTCGGCGGACACCAGACGAAACACTTTCGTATTTACGTATTTTTATCAATTATTGTTCATTGAACGGGAGTTGGTTTGATTCCCTTGAAAAGTCAACTAATTTTCGAGCAATGACAATGATTACATGTTTTAATTTTCCTTTTACAATTGAAATTTTATTCTTCGTGATGATTTAACTCCAGTCCCCGTTAAAACATTATTAACATTTTGCTTTCAAATTACTTCAAAACATCTTTCAAAATATAACTTACCAGTATTAACCAGTAACTTACCAGTTATAACTTACCAGTTTTTAGAATTAAAATAAGCAGTGTGGCCAGTATTCCCTTTCACCTCCCTTTGTCACACTGATACAAAGGCACTTCCATTTCTTGCGTAAATATAAAAACAAAGATACACATACATGTATATGTATGTGTATCTTTGTATACCTATATACAGTATAGATTCACACTTTTAAAATAATTCTACTTTAATTAAACTCGGGAGATAATATAATCAATTAATCAATACTGTTTAGGAAATAAATTATTATTAACTAACTTTGCAGCAATTGCGCAAGTAATAATAACTTGTATTCGCACTAAATGGATTTAAGATCATACAACATTATATATATATATATATATATAAAACCTAATGACTCTACAGTAAGAACTAAAGATTCGTATAAAATTCTATATAGAGTATAAAATTCTAAATTTAAATCAAGTTGGCTCAGTCTAGACCAGTGATTCTCACCAGCTTTTTCCCCATATACCCTTTCCACCATTGCTAAATGATCATTCAACCTCTCCTTCCCAAAACTTGAAAAGTAGATATGTGTTTGTTTAAATACGGATTATTTTTTAAGTAAATTAAACAAGTATCAAACATGTTGGTAAATACCAAAATTTGAATAAATGTTCTTTTTTGTATTCATAAACTAAATCTAAATACTTAATACGTAAAGAAAAGGTGGACTAAATTACTCTCTGAAACTTTGAAATTCCCCTTAGGGCTATTCCTCCTGATTGAGGACCCATAGTCTAGCCAGAATTCGTTTTTAATAGTGACTAAATATACAGATAATTTAATTTGTCCCACTTTTCTTATACTAACTTTTGTCACAGAAACTTCGGATTACGTGCATGTTTTTTGAAAATAAAAGACACAAATTTAAAAAAAAATATATGTTTAAAATTTGATGTTGAATTAAAAAACAGTTATTTGGTAGCCAGACCTAATAAACCTAAGAGATCAAATTTGAAGTACACCTTACTTGTTCTTACTAACTTCTGCTTAATGAATTAGAATTATTCTTAGAAAAGAACCTTAAAAACTGGTGAAACATTTCATGCTAGAAAACAAGATATTAGAAACTTTGAACTCATTCAATAGAAGAAAAAAGTTATTCAAAACGTAACTCCATAACAAAACATTTTTTTTCTACTTGATCGTCAACACATGAGGCTTTTAAGAAATACCTCCTACAAGATATGTGGCCACTATTTCTGTGCTGTCAGAATATGAAATTCGTATAAGGAAATCAATGCACTTCGAGGAGAAGAAAATGACCTTAATTTGATAGTTTTTCTACCTAATAAATTTTTACATGTTATGAGTTTCTTTTTCTTAATCTAGGCGAAATAATATTCAACACATAATAACAGCATAAAACCCACAAAAGAAGTGTTCCAGTGAATTTTCAGTTTCTAAATGCTGTTTAAATTTGCTTCAATTAAAGTTTTTGTATATAAATAATTACGGTAAATTGAAATGAACTGTTTTTTAAGCGTTTACAGTTAATCGAGTAATATAATATTTTTATTGAAATAAAAATTATTTTTAATGTGCAAGATTACTTTTCTTACAACGCTGGGCTCATGGTTCTTAAATCCTCTTGTTGCTAAGTTCAGAAACCTGTGTTATTAAAATTATTCGAATAGTTTAACTTTTATTACGGTTTCATATTTTTCATTTTAACTTTCACATGGTTGCGTTTTCAACCATATGAAAGTTAAAATGAAAAATATTACTTGTACGTAAATTTTAATATATGTAATAATTTAATGTTTTTAGAAATAGTTCAGTAGTTTTACTTTTAAACAATGGCTTTGATATAACAAGCATGTTTAATTAGTTCATCAAAAAGTTGTTAGAGGCACTATCAAATCAGGAACTAGCATATTTTTCCACTCTGCAGTTTTACTGCAAAAACAGTGAATTATCCCTTTAAAAATGGTTAAAAAATATTTAATTCCTTTCATTTTCCAATTATTGAAATTTTTAAAATAATTGAAATTCTAACTAAATCCTTAGACAAAAGGTTATTCAAGAACTATACTAAAGAAATGTAAGAAAGGGGTTAACTTCAGTTACAAGCGGAATTTCAGATAATGTTATTTTCTAGTAGGTAACTAACAAAAAACATTTAAAATCCTCTTTAATTGTTCTCCTGCCACACCCTCCCTTCTGAGGCCTTCTTTGGCGCCCCAGGTTCCATAGGGAATAAAGCAATTAAGCAAGGCTCTCCTCTCTTTAACTGCTTTTTCACACAGCTGGGGGCAAAAGAAAAGGAAGGCAATGGTTTCCTGCCTGAATAGCCAGCGGCCAGTTAGAAAACTACATGACAAAAGCCCACAAGACGAATGCCCACTTAAAACCAGCACACATTTTCAGGAAATCCAAAATAACTATGACTTCCTGAAAAATTTTACGAGTAATTATTATGATTAAAAAAATTAAATTTCAAGTGGGAATGAAATTAATTTATGTAAAATCCAAGTTGTCAAAATTTAACTGGATTATTTGAAACCATGCTTTTTATTCACCATTAAAACGGTGTTTGCGCTTAATCATAATAGAATACTGTACTTTTATTTTTTTTCGTTAAAATGAAAGTTCGGCTTTAATTCTCCATATTAAATTCATATAATGCAAAATTTTCTGTAGTGTTAAATTATTCATAAATTATTCTCTGTATATGATGAAAATTTACATACATATTATACTCCTTATAATTTTGTAGAATTAAAATAAGCTGTGTGGCCAGTATTCCCTTTCACCTCCCTTTGTCACACTTATACAAAGGCACTTCCATTTCTTGCGTAAATATAAAAACAAAGATACATACATGTATATGTTTTTAATTATATTATTTTGATTGACTCTCTGTACTATATATATATATATACGAATTTAATTCAGCCGGAGACGAAAATGAAATGTGTTCCGCTACTTAAATTTATTGTTCAATTATTTCTTATTCATTTATTTTTTATTTTATCTCTATTCATGACGTATATATCGGTGTGGGTTTTTGTTAGTGTGGACTTTTATCAGCGTGCCCTTCTATCTATGTGGGCTTTTATCTGTGTGGGCTTTCATCAATGTGCGCTTTCATCGGTGTGGGTATTAGTCGCGTGGGCAATTATCCCAGTGGGGTCATTTTTGTGGGCTTTTGTCGTGTGCACTTTCGTCCTTTTGTCTGGTCACCGCATGAACTTTACGTATTTCCTTCACAATGCATTTTGCTGTGAAATGACAAACATTGTACAGTTAATAATTAAAAATAAAAGTATGTTTTGACTAACAAAACTAAAGAAAGGAATATTTATACATGATTAATAAAAATTAATTATTCATGTAATATTATATCTAGAGTAAGGTACCATCCTTATACTCATTATTGGAATTGTCGTATATTGATACTTTGATACCCCCCTTACTTTGTTTAAAAATTTGAAATTAGATTCCATTTACTCAAAAACCAGTATTATATTTATTTGTTCCATCTGCTTAGTTACACTTAAGTGCTTAAAGTTCTAGTCATTGTACAAGGCATATATAATAAATATGTTTTTCTCCTATCTAAAATATCTATTTGTAAAATATCTTTTGAAGTAAATCTTTTAATTATAATAATGATTAATCTTTTATGTGGTAAGATTATGTAAATTATGTATGGATATTAGATTTAAGTGACTGAAATTTAAAAATTTCAATGGGAAAGTGGTGTTTACTTGGAATATTCCCATGATTCTCGAGTTACCTGGAGTCTTGTTAGACAACAATGCTGCATAAATGTACTAGACCGTTTGGCAGATGAAGCTACTATGTATTTTTCTGCATTGCATGGAAAATAGAGGTGTGTTCTTATACCTGTTACCCATCATCTGGCTTGTAAGTATGAATAAAATATTAAGATACTTATTTATTGATCTATTATTTATTGAAAAATATTTTTATGATATAAATCCAGATGTATTGCATAGTTACAAGAACTATCTATTAGTTTTCATGTTAGTTCTAAGCTTTATTGTAAATTTTATTTTTTTACTTTGAAAAAGAATAATTGTGATGAAATATTATATTCTGGACGATTATATATCTCTAAACCACAGAATTTCTAGCAGCAATTTGCCATCAGTGTCAACATTAAAAAATCATTATACTGAATAATTCACCTTATAGCTGTAAACTGCTAATATTTTGATACAATTGGACATATTATTTTAGGATATGTCTCTTAATCTTCTCTTAACTCGTTCCATACTCAAATCATCCCCTTAGAAGCTAAGATTGAGAATACTCGTCTCCTCAAGCAACAATTGGATGCTGTACGAGTCGCATCGGACATGGACCAGCATACACCTCTTACGGCAAAAGCAAACTGTGATACATTGAAAGTACTGGAGCCCCTTAAGGGTAAGTGTGTTTTTAAATATCTCAGTATGCTAAAAAAACCCTTAGATAGCCTTGCTAATGCTTTTAATGATAATTTTAAGTTAAATATAAAAAGAAAACAACATGAAATCTCGGATAATTCAAACGCTAATTCTAACCACGAGGATGGTAAGCCTATAAGGCATACATACGTATAGTATATTTTTCAGTTGCAATACCTTATTACCACTGAGAATTTTTTGCGATTCCCAGGACGCCATAATACAGTCAAAAAGTCATTAATTCAGACACCCATACTCCGGAATGATCTATAATCCGGACCTCAAAGCTACAAACTTTCTGCGCATACGTCGCGTTTACGTGTGCTCATAAGACCTTTACGGCTGTGACTTTGCCTGTGCACATGCGCATAATACGTTTACGCATGCGCGTTTAACGTATAACAGACGGTATAAGCTGAGCTAAAATTATCTAATTCAGTTAATGTTGCAGATTGCGTTGTTCCTTAATCTTCGAATTGGATCAGGCTTATTATTTTTTGCAGACTGTTAGAGCAATTTTATAAAAGTAAGCTTGAACTTTCGATTATGTCAAACAGAATTTCCGATATATATTTACTAATATGTACAGGATCTACAAAGCAAAAGTATGTTTCGAAGTCCATTAAACAAAAAGTGGAATTGCTGCAAAAAATGGAAAAAGGCATATCCTTTGTTTCTTAACCATTCCGAAATCTGTTTATCAATTTCATGCTGCTCTGCGGGGGGGACATCGCAGCGCGCAATGAACTGGAAGTTGATTTGTCAGCACTATCCTTATCTTCAGGGCAAATGTTTTTATTTTATTCGGCTTATAATTCCTTACTAAATGTAGTATTTCATCTCGATGTATTCCGTCTTTGATATGATTTAAATCAAATTCCTTGTCATTATAAATACCACAAGTACACATCAAATAGTTTTCTGGTTGCAATTTTCTAATTTCGACTATGCTTAATGTATGCTTTACGCATGTGCTTGTTTAAAGAAATGTTTAATAAAGTAAACAAATAAATATTAAGCTTTTTTTTGTAAATTTTGATACCCTTTAGATCATAATTGTTCTTTATTTCATAAATAACGGTTTCATATTTTTAATTGTATAATTTCTTCATGCCATCTTACCAGATTTAAACTGATGATCTATAATCCGGAATCGCCAAAGTCCCGACGAGTCCGGATTAACTACTTTTGACTGTATTTACAAAAATTCTGTGGAACCCAATAAGTACTGCGCAAATCCGACACATGCGTGAGTGAAACTGTCAATTTTTTCTTTTGTACACTTGCAGTTTTAGGTCACTACATTTAATTTCTAATTTTAAGACATAGAACAATGTGAACATTTTAAATAAGTAACAGATGAAATGACAGCGTCACGTGCAAAGCAAGAAAAATTAACGTTTCTATTATAAAATGAAGGCGTCGAAACGGATTCATTTTTTTTTTCTTTGTCTGTATTGCCATATCTATTTTAAGATGTATTGTATTATGTAAAAATATTTGGTAATTGTAAAAGTATTATAATAAATTAAAGAAATATCAAAACTGCTAAAATTCTAGGCAACCCCCTGCTGCAAGTCCAGCGACTCCAGTTTAAGAAACCCTGGTATAGACAGACAACCCGGCGAAATTACGCCCTAATTGAGATACAGACATAAAACTTATATCAAAATGATGGGGCATGCATTTGCAGTTGAAAGCAGCAAAACGCATCAAAATGGATCATTAACTTTCGAGTCGTGTGATTTTGATGCGGCTTGCTGCTTTCAAAAGCATTTTCCTACAACTTGCATCCTATTTGAGATGCAGATATAAAATTTGTGGAGCATGAAATTGCTATTGAATGCAGGAAACCGCATCAAAATCGGACAATCGGTTCCCGTGTAAAACAGATTTTAAAAAACTGTAATTCTTAGAGATGCATCAAATTTCATTGCCATGAAAAATATATTTCGTCCTCTGGACCCTGAAAACGATACTAATTATGTCCAGAATGCAGTTAACACTGTAAATCAACGAAGCACTTCAAGTCAAAATTTACCTACACCACCACAACCAAAAGTTGTTCCTCCAGTCAAAAATTCTACAATGATATAACCAGGGCAAACAAGTCCACAATACCAATTTTAAATCATATCAAATCCGAAGAACACAGGAAAAGGCCTAAAACCATCCTCAGAGACATACAATAAAGGTTTTTGATAAACGTTTAATTACTGTAAAGGCCCTTATTTTTGCAGGCCGTAATTTTCACAAAAATGAATATATCGGTGATTTCGCGAGTTGAAAATTTCACGAATTTTATATGAACAGAACAGAAAGTTGAAAAATTTTAAAAGTACTTAAGTAAAGTTGGGGGGGGGGGAAAAAGTATTTCGCAAAGCTTTGATTTTTGCGATTACGACGGGCTCACGAAAATAAGGGCCTTTACACCAGTTTAAAAAAGACCCAAAAAACTAATTAATTATTCTTTAACTAATTATTGTAATATACCTAATTGCCTAGCTTAGCACCAAAAATTGGGAAAATTAAAATTTTTATTCCTATCGCATCACTAATTAATATTGAAGCAGGCTTAATTTAATTTGTCCATCATGTCCTCTAGCCCCTCATTCACTCAGCCATCCCTTTAAATTAGTATGGATTGAAGACAAGAAAGAATTTCAACCAATCACAAAAAATGCTGGTGGAAAAAATTGAAATAAGTGAGAGATGGAGCGCTTAACGAGGATCCTTAAGCGCTCCATCTCTCACTTTGTAATCACAGTTCAACAGCTTTCGGCCATGAAGGCGGTAGCTATCATAATCATACCACACACTCTACAACCAATCACGTTCGTCTCGATCTAGTTACTCAACCGTAAACCACAGAAGGATTTTTCGCCGATTTAATGGCTATATCCAAACTAAACAATAAAATTATCATAGGTAGAGACTTTAACTCACACCACAAAAATCGGAACTGCAGAAATGATAATTCAAATGGTCACATTGTTAATCAATTTGCCTCAACGGCCAACTTTACTGTTGTAGCTCCCTCCTACCCAACATGCTATAGATCTGCAAGCATTATTGAATTTTTCCTGCTAAAAAATATTTATCAACCATCAAGGATAGAAAGATTACGTGAACTATTCTCTGATTATAACCCTGTTTTAATGGAGGTGAATATCAGTAGCTATAGTACATCACACAAAAGAGCCTTTATTATGAACTGGGTAGCTCTAAACAACACTCAGTACCCGTTACCCGCGATACACAGTGAAGACGAGTTAGACGCAGTTATCGAAGATTTTACTAGCACACTTAACCGTGCTCTGAAAAATAGCAAGGCGGTCCCGTTGACTGGTAGGGCCAGAGATCCTGCTATTAGAGAACTTTTAGCTAACAGAAAGAGAGCTAGAAAAATATGGCAGAGGACCAGATGCCCAGAAGTTAAGAGAATTTTAAATCGGCTGAATCAGGAAGTCAGTACACGCACAAAACAAATGGTCTAGATATTTAGAATCACTCTCTACTGATGATCATGTATATGGAAAGCTGCTTCTAGATATAATAGATGCTACACAAATATTCTGCCCCTTAATGGCCCCTCTGGGATCACATACACAGAAACTGAGAAAGCTGAGTCACTAGCTGATCACTACGCTACTCAGTTTTACATTAACATCTCACACCCAGACACAGAACGCACAGTTAGTTACACTAACAATTTATACTTTTCATAACCAAAAACAGACAACATCCGTCTTGCTAAACCTTCGGAAGTTAACACCGCCACCTCCATACCTGTCCCTTTCAATGATGTTCGATCGATTATTGCGGCTTCCCCGCTCTCTCCAGATGAGTATGCGATGAGAATCGCTACTCAGACTGAATCTGCTCTCATCTGTAAAGAGTACTCGTCCCCATTCATTGTCTCTCCAATTCCGGTGTTCCCGGCACCACAGAGAACGCCTTCTCCGATGGGCAGGCGTTAGAGGTACACACCGTACAGGGCGTCGTGCAAACAGACCACCACCCTGCAGTCTTCTGGCCACGGTAAAACGCGATATCTGTCGTCCAGTCGCCTGCGTCGTGTGTCTAGCGATTTCTCCCGCTGTCTGCCGCCTGTTTCTTCTGGCCTGTAAGGCAATATACCGGTCATCTGCAGGTGTGGTTCCTCGTGAACGACCACTACTAAACCCCCGGATAGCTGTTCCTGTAGTTTTAAATTGTCTCCAAAGTCGTGAAACGATGCTGTGAGCAATTCCGATCTCTGCAGCCACACTTGTCACACGGCGGCCTTCCTCCAACTTCCCAATGACCTCGGGTAAAAGCATCCAGATGTCATCTAACAGATTGATTATTCGCCATTTCTCGCCGAGGCAGCAACTCAGTGTGATTTTAACTGCTATACGGTGTGCAATCTCTTTGCCAGAAATACTGATCTTTCACCGAGAACATGCTTTATACAACTCAGACACTCCCCCATTATGTCTACCTGCATATCTGCGCAAGTGCTACCGTAGATCACCTTACTTAATCTCGGGATTGGTCTTTCTGTCCGCTCTGCCTCTTCGTTCAGCTGATATGCTAATTTTTCGACTTCGTCCTTAATTTTTGCACACCAGTGTATTACACGTGCTATACACAGGATAAGGTACAACCCAGGAACCTGGAAATGATGTGTGTCTTTGTACCCTTCTAAAGGAGTATGGATTGAAAACAGCCTAGGCCTTCCCCGTAGCACACTGTAAATCACACTTCACCCAATAGGATTACTCCTCTGCCAGCCAACAGAAGTTCAACAAGCTCCCGCCTACCACCTGACTACTGAACCATTCAGCCTTGAATACTCGAGGAGAGGGGGAAGAAAAAAGAAGAAAAGGGCTTTTTCTTCTCTCTCCGCCCCCGATTGCCTCTGCTGCTCACACTCCAACTAGCTCTAGGTTTTAACTTCAAAACTCATCATCTTATATTTGCTGCAAACTCTGCCATTACTACTGATTATAATGTCACAATTGCTTTCATTTCATTTCACTGCCATAACTGCTCTTCGAATTTTTATTTTTACGAACTTCAGCAACATTATTTCTTTAACATTCGTAAAAGTATTAACTTACTACACTGGGATAAGGCTATGCCCAGGAACCCACTACAACTGAACATTAGTTCATCGAGGAAGGGCATACTCTAAATGAAGCTGCAGATGTCCAAATAAAAAAGGAAAAGAAAACCTATTCACAATAAATTGTTTCAACAAAGGAAACGATTGTGTGATTTTAGATGACAGTCGGAGAGTATTAGTATCAAATATTTTATTTCATCATACCACCAACAAATATTTTCTTTTGTTTCAGAAGCCCATCAAAAACTTACATGACAGCAAATGCAAATCTAGTATAAATAACGTTTATGTTGCTAAAATAAATTCTGATTTCCAAAGATGGCCTGTTTCTCGCATTGTTGGTAAATCATGGTTGATGGGCATTAAGAATGGTCTTTCCTCTAATTCACTGGACACACACAAATTAGCAGCACGTTGGTGTTAATTCTTTTTAATTCTGTATTAAAATATACAACTTTAAACTTAGTTGACATATGCGGCATTTGAAGTGCAAATAATAAAAATTTTTCTTAAATACTATGCTTTGTTGCTTATCTTTTAGAAATTTAAAGACCTGGAATTCTGCAATTCTGAGTAAAAAATGAAAATAAAAAACAATTAACACCAACAAAAACTTGTGGTAACATGACAGACAAATTATTACAAATACTACAAAAGATCATGCCTTTTCATTTTATTTAACCATATGTTAAAGCAGTATTCTTTATTAGACCTGGAAAAGTTAGAAACAGGAATATATTTTACTACAAAAACTACACGACGATTTTGAAATTAGAAGCTTTTCTGTATGAATTCCACTCTAAAACAATGCAAGTGCAGTCTTGACGATAAGAAAGTCAAATTTATTGAAATTTAAATTTGTATTTCCATTTTAATTTTCATTTTCCTAAAAACATTTGTCAACTTTGCAGGATTTCATCTTCAAGTATATATGTACAGACATTTAAAGTTCTGATGTATTAACATCTCGTGGAAATACACCTATCCCTCGATTTATACAGTACTTACCTGTTTTACATGATTTCAGTTTTACACAGTTTAAAAATTAACAGATTTCAAAAACTTAGTAAAATAGTATTTGCTGCATAAATGCAAATACATACATTTGAAGTCATTTTTTAATCTCATTTCTTTGGTAACACTGGTGGCAACAACAAGGATGGGGATTCCCCGTGTTAGGGGAATCTCAATAGTATGTATATGTATTTCATAACAGTAAAATTTTAAATTATATGGTTCACGCGAACTAATGCAGTATCAGTATTTTAGCAGCAAGGATTACATCATTTTTATCTACATATCTGAATGTTTACTAGCAAGTTTTCAACATTTATAGTTTTTGTGGCATTTTTTATAATTTATGTAAATTTTTTAAAGTATTATAATGCCAAAACGATTTTTAAAAAAAAATCAAAAATGAAATTAGAAGCAAAAATTAAAATATTAGATCATCTATGTAATAGAGAAGGAGTAACAAATGTTGCTAAATTTTACTCCATGAACGAAGCCACAATAAGGACAATTAAAAAAAAAAAATGAAGACTCTACTAGAAAAAGAATTAGATATGGGTAAAAGACGAAAATTTAAAATGGATTCCAATTGATACTGATGCTATTAGAAACAAGGCTTTAAAAATTTATAAAGCACTTAAGAATCGGTCACTATCGACTTTGTCAGATGAAAAAAAGGTATCTTTTTCCACAAATCATGGTTGGTTTGAGAGATTTAATAATATTTAAACAAAGGCATTCTTTACATAATCTAAGATTGAAAGGAGAAAGTGCATCTGCTGATTCGAATGTAACAACAATATCCAGCAAAATTTGCTGAAATCAATTGCCACGATCTCCTACATTTCTGATCAGATCTTCAATGCTGACGTGTCTACGTTGTTCTGAAAAAAAAAAAAAAAAAAATACAGTCAAAAGTCGTTAATCCGGACTCGTCGGGACTTCGGCGATTCCGGATTATCGATTTTTCCGGATTATAGATCATCAGTTTAAATCTCGTAAGATGGCATGCAGAAATTCTAAAATTAAAAATATGAAACCGTAATTTATGAAATAAAGAACAATTATGATCTAAAGGGTATCAAAATTTACAAAAAAAAAAAAAGCTTAATATTTATTTGTTTACTTTATTAAACATTTCTTTCAATGTAAGTTGTTTAAGTTGCTTCATTTTATGTGATACTAATACTTTCTCTTTAATTCTATAAACAGACATAATTTCTTTTCAGTTAAAGAGTTCTGCTGTTCAAGTCCCGTTAATTGCTGTGCCGAGAATACCGACTAACTGGTCAATGGAAATTTTTTCGTTTTCACTAACCTCTCTGTCACATTCTTCATGTCTTTATCCATTTTTTTCAGCAATTTCACTTTTTGTTTGTTGGACATTGAAACATACTTTCGTTTTGTAGATCCTTTGGAAGTTCCAGCATCGGAAATTCTATTTGACATAATCGAAAGTTCAAGTTTACTTTTATAAAATTGCTCTTACAGTCTGCAAAAAATAATAAGCGGGATCCTATTCGAAGATTAAGGAACAACGCAATCATTAACATTAACTGAAATAGATAATTAGATAATTTTAGCCTACACCGTCCGTTATACATTAAACGCGCAGGCGAAAACGTATTCTGCGCTTGCTCACACGCATATGCGCAGTAGTCAAGTTCTTACGCGCTCGCGTAAAACGCCTGTGCTAACGCGGCACATGCGCAGAAAGTTTTTAGCTTTGAGGTCCGGATTATAGATCATTCCGGATTATAGGTGTCCGAATTAACGACTTTTGACTGTACCTTGCAAATCAGCTAGTGGTCATAAGGTAGTGAAAAGTCATACAATTTTTTTCTGTTGCAATGCTTCAGGCAATTATATAATGAAACCATTGGTTATTAACAAATCAAAAACACCATGTTCATTTAAAGGAACAAATATAAATAACCTTCCCTTTTATTGGATGCCTAACAGGAAAGCACGGGTCACTGCCATAAGGTTCAATGAATGATTTCTTACCATGTTTGTCCCAGATGTCAAAAATTATTTAGGTAAAAAAGGATTGCCTTTTAAGACTCTTCTTTTAATAGATAATGCACCTGGTCATCTTCAAAATTTACAACACAAAAAAGTAGAAATAGTCTTTTTGCCCAAAAAATACAACTTCTTTATTACAGCCATTGAATCAAGTAATATTTTCTGGCTTTTACAACATTGTGTATATCAAACAAACCTTTAGGTATATTTTAGAAAAAATGGAGAATAATGAATCTTACTCTTATGGATGCTTGGAAGAAATTTACAATCTTAGATTGTGTTGGACTGTCATATACTCAGATTAAACAATCAATGCTCAACGCATGCTGGAAAGCAATACGCTGGATGTTGCTAAAGATGAGAATGATAGATTACCATTAGAGTGTGAATATTCTCAGATCACTAAATTGGCTCAAACTGTAGTAGGAGAAGGTTTTGAGGATTTAGCTCAAGCATATATTAAAGGAATAATGGTTGATGAAGAACTAAATGAGGATGAGTTAGTTAACATGATTCATGAAACAAATAAACATGATGAAGACCAATCTGAACCAGCTGCATTCACAGCTAAAGTCATCAGTGTAGGACTTGAATTGGGAAGAAAATTAGGTAATCATTTTTTACAATATGACACAAATGTCGAATGAAATCTCCGATTCCAAGGGGAGCTTAGTAAGTGTTTAAATCTATATACGGATGTTTAAAAAGATTTAGGGGGACAAAAAAACAACAGGCAATTGTTAATTATGGATTTCATCATGAAGTCTAGTCGATGTGAGATCTCCCCTAATTTATCATCTATTGAAGCAGAATTGTATCACGAATACTCAAGTGATGAAAGAGACATCATACCAATCAAGAAGAAAAAACTAATAATTCATGAAAGTGATGTCAGTCCAAAATCAACTCTAAATATGAGAATATTTGTAGAAATTTCCTGTTCTTTCAATTCGAGCCACAATTTTTCATAAATGCTACATACTTTCATTACATTATCAGGTTGCATACTTCTGATGTCTGTGTAATTTATTTAATTGATGATGTAATTTATTTAATTGATAACTAAATATACTCGATTATGTTTTCACAAGGCTTGCTAATGTTTTTTTAAATAACACGAAAATAATCATGCAATGCAATAAAAATAGAACATCATTTTCCTGCCTCAGAATATACTACTAATAACAGGTTGTTTAAAGAGCAAAATATACAAAATTTAAATTAAATAATTATTTCCTTTTACTCAGTTGAATATACATTTAATTCATAAACATGTATATGCAGATAAAATTAGCTATGTCAATAAAGTTCTGCAAAGAATAATGAACGTGATCCTATTAGTTAAGTGTTGCAACTTTATTTCATATGAAATATTTTCTATATAGTCATTCCTTAAAAGTAGTCTCTGAATAATTAAACCAATTAAATTTGTTTCTAAATGTACTTGGGTTAATTGATAAAAGCAAGGCTTTTTTTTAAATGGCAAGCTGATTTTTAATTGATTTCATACTTAGATACATCATTATACATACATTAATAAAATAAATAAAATTCTAATTATGTTAGGGCAGTTTCCATTTTGCTGGTGTTTACTAAAGAAAATTTTACAGATAGCATTTTTAACAAAAACGCTGTTTATGATCATTTAAGATTTAAAAATAAATAAATAAATAAATAAAGAGAGAGAGAGATTATTTTGTAAGTATTCATCAAGAATATTTCTTCCAATTTATGTTTTCGAAGAAACGCCTTTATTACACCAAAGTAAAAAAAAATTATCCCTCTACCAAAACTTAAATCTGTATCGATTAAAAAAAGAACAGTAATGCGTATTTAATAAGAACACAGGAATAAATTGTATTAAAACTCAAATCTATTTGTAAATTGTTCTTCTCTAAACTTATGCTTTGAACCTGAAATATTTTGAATGAAATAGTGCTTTTTTATTTATTTTAAGACTTGATCTATTTTAAATTTACCTAAAATACCTAAAATAATTATTTTAGCTTTTCAAGAGTTTCTTTTACATTGCTGAATTTGATGAAGGTGTACAAACGGTGCCAAATTCTTGGTTTTGGGCTGATATGGATAAATGACATATGTAATATGAAAAAATGAATCAAACTGAACAAAATGATTGCATCACATCAAGCCCCAGATTATTGAGAACTTTGGCAATTTCACCGGGTTCTCTAAATTTTTGCATCGACAAGTATGATATTTTCTATAATTATGTGTTCTTGTTGCTCATTTTTCTCACTGTATAATTTAGAAAGCTGAATAGAACATGGAAAATGCTGTTATGAATGACATCAGTACCAAAATATTTTTAAAATATAGTAACATCTCCATTTTTAGTACTTTTATCCATAAATTATTAGTACGAGTTGGTAGTTTGGTTTTTGAATCTTAACATTATTTTAATTACCAGACTAGTTGTTTAAAAATAGGAATGCATGTATTAAAAAATTCAAAAATTAACAATCATATCAGGATATAATATATATTTGCTTTAACATTTAACTGCATTTTTTTTATACAAATTTGATGCTCTCAAAATCTATTCGGTCACCTTAATTTTGCAGTGGAAAAATAATGAAATAGTATAATCCTACAATTCGAAACCATAAAAATTCTATTTGATTTATTTATTGAATAAATTGTTGCAAAATATCTGAAATTTGCAGAATTTTATAAAATAATGTAGCCATGACTGTTAATTTAATTTTACATCAAATATTTCGATAATTATACATGAGCAAATAAATGCTGCTAGAACATTTAGATGTTTAATCTAACATTAAATGATTATTTAATTCATTCTTTTTGCTTTATGTTAAATTATTGTTTATGAGTGATAACGGAAATTTAAAATTTTCAGTGAAAAAGGCATAGAAAAGTTAAAGTTGGCTATGAAGTTTTCAGACATCGAAAAGTGCAGAATTTGGTGCAGAAACAACGACAACAAAAAAAAAAAAAAAAAAAAAAAAAAAAAAAAAAAACACCAGCGATTTAAATTCTCCGATTCTTCAGATGAGTAAAAAAAGTAAACAAGTAAAAAACAGTAAAAAAGTACTATAGTAAAAAAGCTAGCAGAGCTGTGCTTGCCATTGCTACCAGAGTGCACACAAGGAAAATATTTTCAACCAGAATTTTCTGCATCTGTTTTAGCTAGTCCTCACTGCAAATCTGAGGACTAATACTCCAAAAGCAGGCTCATCAGAAAGACCCAATAAAGGTTTCGTACTGTTGCATTCCTGTACAGGTTCATGCAATTTGGAGTGATTAACGATGACACTTAATAAACACACAATGTATTTGCCAGTATTATTCAGGACATCTCCAAAAACATGTTTACAGTCGTCCAAAAACTGCGACAAGCACATTGAAACAATCAGCAACAGAGCCTTTAGGCTGTAACAGTGAAGACAGCTTCACAGCAAAGTGCTAGAGTACAGCTCCCGACTAGGTTCAGTCTTCTCAGAACTCGACGTACTGTCGAGATTCTCGACGCTACAACTCGCGATGCACTCCACAATAAGCACTAGAATACAGCTTCTGACTCAGTTCAATCGTTCTTGGAGCTCAACACACTCCAAGATAAGACTCGATGATGCACTAACTCGCGATACATTAAGAGACTCTCTCTACGCACTCCCCAATCAACTCAATACTAGACTGAAAATCAACTCGATAGACTCGAGATACTACTGCTACTCCGCATACAGGCAGGGTTTATATAGCTTTTAGCATGCATTCGAGAACATTCTAAGTCAAACCAGTAAGAACTCGTTCTAAATGGTTCTCCATCCGTCTACGGCATATTGCCAATTTCGCTGAAAGATGTTGCCAAATGGGTGATTTCTCGCCAAATCTAGCAAATCCTAAACCTGCTTTGTGGGAAATCTATCTTACCGCAGCTGGAAATTTTTTAACAGTAACTTTCTGAATTTGCCAATAGTCAATTTTTTAAAAGTGTTCTGTTTTCAGGTTTTTAGAATAATTATGTAATAAAGACACAATAACACGCCGAATAAATACTAATTCAGAAGTCAAACAACAAAAATCAGCGTTATATTTACAAAATTTTCACAGTGACTGTTTACTGTGAAAATTTTGTAAATATAACGCTGATTTTTGTTGTTTGACTTCTGAATTAAATATGTAATACCCTGACCTTTTCTCTTCCGCAGAACTTCAACATCTAATCTTAAAAAATTTAAATTCTTTATCAAGTAGATTACAAATATTGCAAGAAAAGGTGGAGTTGCTGAAAACTCCTAACTGTGCAATCAACCGAAAAATTCAGAATTAAATATATTCCAATTAAAAACTGAATTAGAACTTCAATTTTTAGAGAGAATGTTTCTCAACAACATAGCTCCTGTGGTATTGTAAAATAATATTTTACATTAATCCTAATAGTTTTTTTTTTTTTTTTTTATTTTGTTTACTTTTTGCACACATTTTCATTTTATAAAGTAATTTCTGTTACGTTTTTGCTTAAATGAAATTTTCTATTTCAGTATTATCTTATTTTCTTTATATAAAAACTAACTGCATAAAATGTACTAAAATACAAATATGGAACTCAAAGCAATGAAAACGTTATGATTTTATAAATAAGTTTCCATTACATTTGCATTTTATTTTGAGGAAAGTTAGATTTCTTGAGTGTTCTGTGAAGTTGAAATAATTTTCTTAAATGATAGAATAAGAAATCTTGTTGGTTATGCATTTATAGATTAAAGTCAATTTTTATTTATATATTTATTTATTTAGGTCAATGAATTGAAACATATTAATGTTAAAGGAGACTAACGTAAACATATTAATAGTAATCGTAACAAATATTTTGAAGTGATGTCGGACACGCTAGCCGAAGAGTACAGTTGGGTAAGTGAAAAAAAAAAGGGGGGCATTTAAATCCCTGAAGTTATCATAGGTTATTTTACATAAGTCAACATTTATAAATATATTTTTATGTACATCATCATTTACAAAATATCTTGATAACTTACATTACGTATAATATGAAATCTGCCAAATTAAGTCACACCCAGCACCCGTAGCTCTCAGCCTGAGTCAAATCTTAATTATTCAAAAAATCGAATAAATTTCCAGACTTCCATGAATAGTGCATAGTGCTACTAAATGCATATGTGACCATCCCAGAAGAAATAAAGCAGGTAAATATTAGCATCTGGAAAGATATCCCAATGCATGAAGGAAGAGTAATATATTTAGTGTATGAACCTGTTATGTCAAGAAGACTTTAAATGAATTAGAAGACAACATAAAATAGCAGTTTTATCTGATCGCAAATGTTTAAAATGTTATTTAAAATGTCTAACTTTTTTTTATTCTTAAAATGATGTTTAATCCTCATTTGTTCTGCTATTTAATTTTTATGATGTATTGTTACTTAGTTTGTTATCTATCCACTTGTCAGTAATTGAGCTGAATTAAGTAAAGCTTTGTTCTTTTACATTATATTTTACCGCTCGATCAGGCCGACTGCCGTACCAAAGCACTCGGGTTCGAATCTCGGAAAAGGTTCGGGGGTTGTAAATGCATAGTGTCTGTGCATCATGGGGGCACCCAAAATATGCTGCAAGCCGAAAAGTTCTTTCAAGAAGCTGATCGTAGGGAAAGAGAACTTGAAAATCCTTGGACTCGTCCTCCGTGTGATAGTTGCATCGCAAAAATGTTATGGTTTTTAATTAATTGACTTTCTGTTTAAATATGCAGTAATTATAATTAAAAATTCACAAGTAAATTTTCAATTTAATGTATTTTTTAGAGATAGTGCAAACTCATCTCCCTGCAACAATTGAAAAGAAAGGTGCTACTATAACAGTTAATCTCAAAAAGGTTGGTGGGTGGTAAATGTATAGTGTCTGTGCAGCATGGGGGCACCCAAAATATGCTGCAACAAAGTTGCTACTACACTCATGTCCATAAATTAAGGATAATTCGGAGTCATGCGGAAATCGAACTCTAAAATATACTAAAATATCACCTGTAACATCACAACACACATCTTCAAGAATCATATGCAAATTTTAGGAAGTAACCAGATGACACCGATGGTACTTCACAATGACGAGAATGTAAGAAAGTGATATATAACGAATACAGGCAAAGAAGTAAAATTGTTCGCAGGCACTTTATAAGCATTTCAGTGCAATAACCAAATAGTTCGCAGGGGCTTTATAAGCATTTCAGTGCAATAACCGACAAAGGACGCATTTGGATGATTTTTTACGTGGTAGAATTATCGGCCGTCTGGAATGTGGGCGTACCCAACTGGAAGTATCAGACAAACTTGGAATTGCCCAGAGTGTCATCTCCAGCCTTTGGCAACGATTCCCAGATGATGGTAATGTGAGTAGACGTTACAGCACAGGTCGCCCCAGAGTTACAGCGCCGAATAAGGACCGGTATTTGGCAGTTACTGCCAAAACAAACAGGTGGAGCACAGCCTGAGACCTGCCTCGTCAGCTCTCTTCAGCCACTGGTACGACAATTTCAAGGCAGACCGTGTACAGACGCTTAGGGCAGATTGGTTTATATGTTCGTAGACCTGTCAGATGCGTTCCACTTACTGCAACTCACTGTCGCCTGCGGTTAGCCTGGAGTAGAGAGCATGCACTGTGGACACCGCAACAGTGGGCTTGTGTGATGTTTTCCGACGAGTCCAGGTTTAGCTTGCAGTCTGATTCTCGCCGGACTTTCATATGGAGAGCTCCAGGTATTCATTACCACCAAGAAAGCATCATTGAACGACACCGTTACAGTGGTGTAGGAGTGCTCGTTTGGGGTGGAATTATTCTGGGTTCCAGAACTGACCTTCATGTTCAAATTGGAATCATGACAAGCCATATCTATCGGGACGTCATTCTGGAACAACATGTACATTTGTTTCGGGGTGCCATGGGCACACAATTTGTTTATGGATGACAACGCCAGTCCTCACCGTGCAAATATCGTAAGCGAATGCCTTCAATCGGAGGATATCACCCGTACAGACTGGCCAGCATTCTCACCAGACTTGAACCAGTAGAACACGTGTGGGACATGCTTGGCCGACGAGTTGCAGCCCGTCAACCTCCTTCTACATGTCTACCGGAACTTCGGAGTGCATTGCTTTTTGAGTGATGTAATATCCCCCAAGATCAGATCGATAATTTGATACTCAGATGCCTAGGCGTTGTACGGACTGTATTGCATCGTCTGGGAGACATACAATGTATTAACAATCAAACCAACCATGTAATATTGGTTTTTTGTAAATAAGTTTTTTTTCTTTTTTCTTTTTTGGTAATTTGCTCCAGGGAGAAAAAAAATCGCTAATTTTTTTAATAATATCAAACATATAGCACCTGTTTTTGCTCTTTACCTTTTGTTTAATAAATAAGCTTTACAAATAAGTCAAATTTGTTTTGCTTCTAACTTTTCCTTTGCCTGATTTTGCATTATCCTTAATTTATGGACATGAGTGTATAACAGCGAGTACTTTTGTGTACAGAAGCTGTCTTGAAAGCTTAGAATCTAAAATTTTAAGTTTGTATTTGTTTTTACTGAATTGTAAGTATTATAAATTCATATGTTTGGAAGCGTCCGAGTTTCAAAAATAATAAAAGTATAAATGATAAATAATAAAGCTTCAAAATAGTAAATCAAACAATCATCAAAATGTTTAGTACCTATTTAAAAATTTGGAGCTTTCTTTCAATTTTAAAGTAATTTAAAATTTAATAAATAGCTTTAAAACTCTTGCCAGTCACTGCTCATCTCAATGCATATAATAGCATTATAATTTTTTATAATAATAATGCATATTTTGTTTAATTTCATGAGGCTGAAGGAGACATTGTAAACTTATATTATGAATACGAGTCATATTTTGTAAAATTCGATGAAAGGCCATTCGAAAAACATGTATACATTGACAGAATTGCCGATATAAATAAAATATGTTATTAACAATATTAACTTCTTATTAATTAAGAAAAGGCTGCATTAAATATATTAAAAGGATCTTTTAAAATTTTTGCAGGAAATGAATTTAAGTTTCTCTTAAGTGAATGGATATTTTTATATCTTTATTACCGTATTTGCAGGCGCATAAGGCACATCCCCCTTTTTTTATACACATTTCATTATAATGAATTTACAGTATTTTAAATATAAATACAAAGTAATACTTTATACCCACAATTCATCTGGGGAAGAGCTTTTAATTTTCTTCATCAAAACCTAAACACTCATCACCATAGCTAAATGAAAAGTCACTTGAAACCTCTCCTAAATCAGCATTCGAGTCCTCATACAACAGATTGTCCTCTGTACCATCCAGTGTATTAATAATGCCACACTTCATACATGATTTAACCTCTGCCTCTGTTTTCACAGCATCCCAAGATGCTTTGACCCATTCACAAACTTTCCAAATGTTAGGCCTTCCCCTTCTTCTTGATGGTGTAACCTCAAAATTTGAAGCCTGCATCCAGCTTGCATGCTTTGTTACAGCAATTTCAACATTGTTTTTGAACCATAATTTGCCAACAAACTTAAGAAACACCAAACAGTTGAAATTTCCCACACTTAAAAGTCGTTCGCAAAAATTGCAGTTTTCATGCCAGATGCACATTTACTAAGCTCTCCGTAACTGTAATATTCCCACACATCGCAAGGAAACAAGAAAAAAATCACATAACTCCAAAAAAAGAGGAAATTTCCAGAAATTAATGCAATCAAAAACTGAGTATCGACATACAAGATGCACCTCCTTTTTTTCCCGACTTATTTTCAAAGAAAAAAAGTGCGTCTTATACACTAGAAAATTTGCTATTTAAAACTTTCTTACATTTATTGGAAAACAAATTGTTTTATATGCTTAATTTCATTCACATAACTATGCTCACTGTAGTTATTGGCTATACTAAATATTTGAATGAAGAAATGTAAGTTTTATTTGCACAAAAACTATTAGCATGTGTTTTATAGCAATACACGCAAGTACACAAAAGTGATACACAAAAACTATGAGCATATAGTTTTATAGCAATTTATGAGAGCAAAGTTTTACATAAAAATGTAAATGAATCATAAACGCATCTGTTATATAATTTCAATACAATGAGATATAACAATAATCACTGAGGAAATCTGATATGATTGTGATGACTATATTCAATAATTAAAAAATTCCAAAGATTCCAGTAAGATTTTAATAACTGGAAGAGTAACTTCTTACTGGATCAATAAAATGCTTTTCTGCTGTTATCAGTTTTACTGGAGGAGATGTCTGAAATACTGCTATTGCGACATTATACTGATTAAACTAATGTAACACTGTGCGACACCCACACAGATCTTTAAAGCAGCAATTCTCAACAGGTGGTACACAAGATAAAAAATAGGTGGTAGGCAAAGAAACAAAGTTCAAAAATTCTATGAAGAAAAAAAGAACAATTGTTAGAAAATTCCTGTGATTGCACTTCCACTGAAGATTTCATAAATAACAACTTTTGGCTACACCGAAAAAAAGAATTTAAAGGCATTTCAAATAAAGCTAAATTTTTATTGCCTTTTCGCACAACCTATTTGTGTGAACAAGGATTTTCTTCCATGTTTTATTTGAAAAATAAATACAGAATAAAATTAAAAGTGGATCACACTTAAAGCTAAGTGAAATAAGGCCAGACAAAGAAATTGATCTCTCTTAAACAGGCCCAAATTTTACACTAAATTTAAGTATATAACTTAAATTTTGATAATTAAAATGGTAACCAATTCTTAATTAATATTTTTTATGTGTGCCTATTTAATACAGATAGCCAATAGCTTGTGCAAATGGCAAAACATTTATTTTTTCTATTTATATTGAGAAACTGAATAAGTATTATAAAATGTACAATAATTATACTGGTTGTACTAAGGTTTTTAAATTTTTGTTTAGATGGTATGTGTTAGTCAAAAGGTTGAGAACCGCTGCTTTAAAGCAATTAAATTTATGTCACTTTGTGAAGTTATACAAAAGTCGCAGTGTGACATTAACATCATTATCGCAGCATGACTTTACTACCATACTCAAAGACAAAGAAGCAACAATAACAAAAAAAAGAAGCCAAGAGAAAAAATTGGTATCTTACCTCTCAGCCTCCACATCCACAGGGCCTGTTTGCTCACATCCTCTTCTTGGGCGCTTCGCATTCCTATAATAAACAAAAATAGGTACAATTTTATTACCGAGACCATAATAAACCACAGTGACAGTACATGCATAAAAGCACCAAACTTGGCACACACATCCATTTAAATCATAAATTGACATCACATAAATTTAGATACTTCTAAATGCAAGTGAATTATGACTGCACATAAATTTAGATAGCTCTAAATTTTAATTTACCACTGAAATACTGGTATACTTTTTAAACTTTTTAAAAGTGCATCGAATCTATCTATTTAGAAATTGCCAGAGATGAAAAATTTGCAATAAAATTTTGACAAAGAAAAGGCATCATTCATGATTGTGTGTGATTATGACAAAGCCTCAAGGGCTATCTGCCTGTGCCTTTGTGGAGCACTTTCTAAGGGAAACTGGCTTGTATACACATTACACATGGGGAAAACCACGAAAACGCCCAGCCCGTTCCTGGGATTCGAACCTCGGACCGACTACCAGCGTTCGGTGACTCCACCGCTCGGCCGCTGGTGGGCCTCATTCGTGATAGAAAATTAGGCTTAAACTATAGTCCAAGAACCATGAAATGAAACCATTTCATCGATAACTCAACAACTAAATGGCACCTTTAATCTTCTAGGTGTATCTACGGATTATTTCGTATTGAAAGATGGCTTTCCAAATCACGACACGCAGAATATTCTTGTCAGATTTTGATAAATACGAAATGGTTTCGAATGAATGCGGCAACTGGCAGTAGGGAAATAGCAATCAATAGAGAAAGATGTTACAGCGCGAGGTTCATAAATAAAAACCTCGTATCCAGCCACACTATCTGCCGACCTGTAGGCGATTTTCGTGCCGAAACCGAAAAATACTAAGAAGCCTTCGACCGAAAGCTTTGTGTATGCAAAAAGTTTGTGAAACAAAATTTCTTCTATAAAATAAAATGCAATTTGCACTGAACCCATGAATTACTTTTAAAGAAATTAATATCACCTAATTTACAAATAATTTCTTTTAGCATGGAATAAATACTTAAACAGGTATCTTACAATTACATGAAATAACGTAATCTTTAAAGGCATTGATGTATACAATATAAATATTTGCTTGTTATTTTATGAAATAACAGTGTCTGGGAAGCCCACTCAAATATCCTGTAGAATTTTAACAAATTATTTTATAGGATACAAATATGCATCTGTTTTTTTATGAAATATGTGAAATTCATGCAAATAAAATTAAGGATTATGAAATTTATTTTAATATAAATAACTCTGCAAAAAGAAATATTCAGGAGACTTTATTCCCCTTATTTTCCTATTATTGTCATCATAAAAAAATAATAGCATTTATCTTAAAGATAATTAGCTTATTTAAAAAATACAATCTGTAAGCACTTTCTTTAACTCGATATAAGATCCATTTATTTTAAATACTTTTCTAAAACTTTTTATAAAAAATAAGAAAATAATGTAAGCACAAACCTTGTGGTTGAAAAGTTATGCAAACCTTGGGTTCAGTACCCCTCAAATAAATAATGAAAACAATCTCAGATTTTATAGGATAAAAATTAGGTCCAAACGGGCAATTTTTTTCATTTACAGACAATCATTAGATGTTTGGGCTAATGCTACTTTGGACTAAAAGTATTTAAAAGCTACAATTTCAGACAGACTGTCTTGCACACTTAAAATACAAATGTTTTATTAATTACACTGCTTGCCTTAAAAATATGTTTCTTAATCAAAAATTTGCTAAATTTTTATAAAACATAAACTAATACTTATAAAAGAGCCTGAGGCAATTTGTTACAATTAATTAAATTGTTCAACGTTGTTTAATTAATTGTTTAGGCGGTCAGAGCCGGAACAGCTAATGAAGTTTATGAGACTGTGATATTACTTTCGGTTTTGTGAAATGAAGAATTACATAGGATACTTTCAGATTGAAGTTCTGTAGAAACAAAAAAGTAAGTACCATCCCTCTTTCTGAAGCTCTTTATTTGTTTATTGACTTTTGGTAATTAAAAGGTCACTAAAGGAGATATCAGCGAAAAAACATACATTGAAAACAAAGTTAAAACAAAACGTTGCCGACAAAAATATCCAAAGAAGTGATTTGGAAGTGCTGAAGAATAAGTTTAAAGTGTTCGAGACAAAGATAAATTCCAATTTCGATTCTTTGTTCGGGTTATGTATTGAAGAAAGTGCAGTCAAAAGTCTTTAATCCGGACATCCATAATCCGGAATGATCTATAATCCGGACCTCAAAGCTACAAATTTTCCGCGCATGCGTTTACGCATATGCATAATACGTTTACGCATGCGCGTTTAATGTATAACGGACGGTATAAGCTAAGCTAAAATAATCTATTTCAGTTAATGTTGCAGATTGTGTTGTTCCTTAATCTTCTAATTGGATACGGCTTATTATTTTCTTTTAGACTATTAGAGCAATTTAATAAAAGTAAGTTGGAACTTTCGATTATGTCAAACACAATTTCCGATACTGGAGATGATGGTAATGTGAGTAGACGTTACAGCACAGGTCGCCCCAGAGTTACAGCGCCGAATAAGGACCGGTATTTGGCAGTTACTGCCAAAACAAACAGGTGGAGCACAGCCTGAGACCTGCCTCGTCAGCTCTCTTCAGCCACTGGTACGACAATTTCAAGGCAGACCGTGTACAGACGCTTAGGGCAGATTGGTTTATATGTTCGTAGACCTGTCAGATGCGTTCCACTTACTGCAACTCACTGTCGCCTGCGGTTAGCCTGGAGTAGAGAGCATGCACTGTGGACACCGCAACAGTGGGCTTGTGTGCTGTTTTCCGACGAGTCCAGGTTTAGCTTGCAGTCTGATTCTCGCCGGACTTTCATATGGAGAGCTCCAGGTATTCGTTACCACCAAGAAAGCATCATTGAACGACACCGTTACGGTGGTGTAGGAGTGCTCGTTTGGGGTGGAATTATTCTGGGTTCCAGAACTGACCTTCATGTTCAAATTGGAATCATGACAAGCCATATCTATCGGGACGTCATTCTGGAACAACATGTACATTTGTTTCGGGGTGCCATGGGCACACAATTTGTTTATGGATGACAACGCCAGTCCTCACCGTGCAAATATCGTAAGCGAATGCCTTCAATCGGAGGATATCACCCGTACAGACTGGCCAGCATTCTCACCAGACTTGAACCAGTAGAACACGTGTGGGACATGCTTGGCCGACGAGTTGCAGCCCGTCAACCTCCTTCTACATGTCTACCGGAACTTCGGAGTGCATTGCTTTTTGAGTGATGTAATATCCCCCAAGATCAGATCGATAATTTGATACTCAGATGCCTAGGCGTTGTACGGACTGTATTGCATCGTCTGGGAGACATACAATGTATTAACAATCAAACCAACCATGTAATATTGGTTTTTTGTAAATAAGTTTTTTTTTTTTTTTTTGGTAATTTGCTCCAGGGAGAAAAAAAAATCGCTAATTTTTTTAATAATATCAAACATATAGCATCTGTTTTTGCTCTTTACCTTTTGTTTAATAAATAAGCTTTACAAATAAGTCAAATTTGTTTTGCTTCTAACTTTTCCTTTGCCTGATTTTGCATTATCCTTAATTTATGGACATGAGTGTATAACAGCGAGTACTTTTGTGTACAGAAGCTGTCTTGAAAGCTTAGAATCTAAAATTTTAAGTTTGTATTTGTTTTTACTGAATTGTAAGTATTATAAATTCATATGTTTGGAAGCGTCCGAGTTTCAAAAATAATAAAAGTATAAATGATAAATAATAAAGCTTCAAAATAGTAAATCAAACAATCATCAAAATGTTTAGTACCTATTTAAAAATTTGGAGCTTTCTTTCAATTTTAAAGTAATTTAAAATTTAATAAATAGCTTTAAAACTCTTGCCAGTCACTGCTCATCTCAATGCATATAATAGCATTATAATTTTTTATAATAATAATGCATATTTTGTTTAATTTCATGAGGCTGAAGGAAACATTGTAAACTTATATTATGAATACGAGTCATATTTTGTAAAATTCGATGAAAGGCCATTCGAAAAACATGTATACATTGACAGAATTGCCGATATAAATAAAATATGTTATTAACAATATTAACTTCTTATTAATTAAGAAAAGGCTGCATTAAATATATTAAAAGGATCTTTTAAAATTTTTGCAGGAAATGAATTTAAGTTTCTCTTAAGTGAATGGATATTTTTATATCTTTATTACCGTATTTGCAGGCGCATAAGGCACATCCCCCTTTTTTTATACACATTTCATTATAATGAATTTACAGTATTTTAAATATAAATACAAAGTAATACTTTATACCCACAATTCATCTGGGGAAGAGCTTTTAATTTTCTTCATCAAAACCTAAACACTCATCACCATAGCTAAATGAAAAGTCACTTGAAACCTCTCCTAAATCAGCATTCGAGTCCTCATACAACAGATTGTCCTCTGTACCATCCAGTGTATTAATAATGCCACACTTCATACATGATTTAACCTCTGCCTCTGTTTTCACAGCATCCCAAGATGCTTTGACCCATTCACAAACTTTCCAAATGTTAGGTCTTCCCCTTCTTCTTGATGGTGTAACCTCAAAATTTGAAGCCTGCATCCAGCTTGCATGCTTTGTTACAGCAATTTCAACATTGTTTTTGAACCATAATTTGCCAACAAACTTAAGAAACACCAAACAGTTGAAATTTCCCACACTTAAAAGTCGTTCGCAAAAATTGCAGTTTTCATGCCAGATGCACATTTACTAAGCTCTCCGTAACTGTAATATTCCCACACATCGCAAGGAAACAAGAAAAAAATCACATAACTCCAAAAAAAAGAGGAAATTTCCAGAAATTAATGCAATCAAAAACTGAGTATCGACATACAAGATGCACCTCCTTTTTTTCCCGACTTATTTTCAAAGAAAAAAAGTGCGTCTTATACACTAGAAAATTTGCTATTTAAAACTTTCTTACATTTATTGGAAAACAAATTGTTTTATATGCTTAATTTCATTCACATAACTATGCTCACTGTAGTTATTGGCTATACTAAATATTTGAATGAAGAAATGTAAGTTTTATTTGCACAAAAACTATTAGCATGTGTTTTATAGCAATACACGCAAGTACACAAAAGTGATACACAAAAACTATGAGCATATAGTTTTATAGCAATTTATGAGAGCAAAGTTTTACATAAAAATGTAAATGAATCATAAACGCATCTGTTATATAATTTCAATACAATGAGATATAACAATAATCACTGAGGAAATCTGATATGATTGTGATGACTATATTCAATAATTAAAAAATTCCAAAGATTCCAGTAAGATTTTAATAACTGGAAGAGTAACTTCTTACTGGATCAATAAAACGCTTTTCTGCTGTTATCAGTTTTACTGGAGGAGATGTCTGAAATACTGCTATTGCGACATTATACTGATTAAACTAATGTAACACTGTGCGACACCCACACAGATCTTTAAAGCAGCAATTCTCAACAGGTGGTACACAAGATAAAAAATAGGTGGTAGGCAAAGAAACAAAGTTCAAAAATTCTATGAAGAAAAAAAGAACAATTGTTAGAAAATTCCTGTGATTGCACTTCCACTGAAGATTTCATAAATAATGACTTTTGGCTACACCGAAAAAAAGAATTTAAAGGCATTTCAAATAAAGCTATATTTTTATTGCCTTTTCGCACAACCTATTTGTGTGAACAAGGATTTCCTTCCATGTTTTATTTGAAAAATAAATACAGAATAAAATTAAAAGTGGATCACACTTAAAGCTAAGTGAAATAAGGCCAGACAAAGAAATTGATCTCTCTTAAACAGGCTCAAATTTTACACTAAATTTAAGTATATAACTTAAATTTTGATAATTAAAATGGTAACCAATTCTTAATTAATATTTTTTATGTGTGCCTATTTAATACAGATAGCCAATAGCTTGTGCAAATGGCAAAAAATTTATTTTTTCTATTTATATTGAGAAACTGAATAAGTATTATAAAATGTACAATAATTATACTGGTTGTACTAAGGTTTTTAAATTTTTGTTTAGATGGTATGTGTTAGTCAAAAGGTTGAGAACCGCTGCTTTAAAGCAATTAAATTTATGTCACTTTGTGAAGTTATACAAAAGTCGCAGTGTGACATTAACATCATTATCGCAGCATGACTTTACTACCATACTCAAAGACAAAGAAGCAACAATAACAAAAAAAAGAAGCCAAGAGAAAAAATTGGTATCTTACCTCTCAGCCTCCACATCCACAGGGCCTGTTTGCTCACATCCTCTTCTTGGGCGCTTCGCATTCCTATAATAAACAAAAATAGGTACAATTTTATTACCGAGACCATAATAAACCACAGTGACAGTACATGCATAAAAGCACCAAACTTGGCACACACATCCATTTAAATCATAAATTGACATCACATAAATTTAGATACTTCTAAATGCAAGTGAATTATGACTGCACATAAATTTAGATAGCTCTAAATTTTAATTTACCACTGAAATACTGGTATACTTTTTAAACTTTTTAAAAGTGCATCGAATCTATGTATTTAGAAATTGCCAGAGATGAAAAATTTGCAATAAAATTTTGACAAAGAAAAGGCATCATTCATGATTGTGTGTGATTATGACAAAGCCTCAAGGGCTATCTGCCTGTGCCTTTGTGGAGCACTTTCTAAGGGAAACTGGCTTGTATACACGTTACACATGGGGAAAACCACGAAAACGCCCAGCCCGTTCCTGGGATTCGAACCTCGGACCGACTACCAGCGTTCGGTGACTCCACCGCTCGGCCGCTGGTGGGCCTCATTCGTGATAGAAAATTAGGCTTAAACTATAGTCCAAGAACCATGAAATGAAACCATTTCATCGATAACTCAACAACTAAATGGCACCTTTAATCTTCTAGGTGTATCTACGGATTATTTCGTATTGAAAGATGGCTTTCCAAATCACGACACGCAGAATATTCTTGTCAGATTTTGATAAATACGAAATGGTTTCGAATGAATGCGGCAACTGGCAGTAGGGAAATAGCAATCAATAGAGAAAGATGTTACAGCGCGAGGTTCATAAATAAAAACCTCGTATCCAGCCACACTATCTGCCGACCTGTAGGCGATTTTCGTGCCGAAACCGAAAAATACTAAGAAGCCTTCGACCGAAAGCTTTGTGTATGCAAAAAGTTTGTGAAACAAAATTTCTTCTATAAAATAAAATGCAATTTGCACTGAACCCATGAATTACTTTTAAAGAAATTAATATCACCTAATTTACAAATAATTTCTTTTAGCATGGAATAAATACTTAAACAGGTATCTTACAATTACATGAAATAACGTAATCTTTAAAGGCATTGATGTATACAATATAAATATTTGCTTGTTATTTTATGAAATAACAGTGTCTGGGAAGCCCACTCAAATATCCTGTAGAATTTTAACAAATTATTTTATAGGATACAAATATGCATCTGTTTTTTTATGAAATATGTGAAATTCATGCAAATAAAATTAAGGATTATGAAATTTATTTTAATATAAATAACTCTGCAAAAAGAAATATTCAGGAGACTTTATTCCCCTTATTTTCCTATTATTGTCATCATAAAAAAATAATAGCATTTATCTTAAAGATAATTAGCTTATTTAAAAAATACAATCTGTAAGCACTTTCTTTAACTCGATATAAGATCCATTTATTTTAAATACTTTTCTAAAACTTTTTATAAAAAATAAGAAAATAATGTAAGCACAAACCTTGTGGTTGAAAAGTTATGCAAACCTTGGGTTCAGTACCCCTCAAATAAATAATGAAAACAATCTCAGATTTTATAGGATAAAAATTAGGTCCAAACGGGCAATTTTTTTCATTTACAGACAATCATTAGATGTTTGGGCTAATGCTACTTTGGACTAAAAGTATTTAAAAGCTACAATTTCAGACAGACTGTCTTGCACACTTAAAATACAAATGTTTTATTAATTACACTGCTTGCCTTAAAAATATGTTTCTTAATCAAAAATTTGCTAAATTTTTATAAAACATAAACTAATACTTATAAAAGAGCCTGAGGCAATTTGTTACAATTAATTAAATTGTTCAACGTTGTTTAATTAATTGTTTAGGCGGTCAGAGCCGGAACAGCTAATGAAGTTTATGAGACTGTGATATTACTTTCGGTTTTGTGAAATGAAGAATTACATAGGATACTTTCAGATTGAAGTTCTGTAGAAACAAAAAAGTAAGTACCATCCCTCTTTCTGAAGCTCTTTATTTGTTTATTGACTTTTGGTAATTAAAAGGTCACTAAAGGAGATATCAGCGAAAAAACATACATTGAAAACAAAGTTAAAACAAAACGTTGCCGACAAAAATATCCAAAGAAGTGATTTGGAAGTGCTGAAGAATAAGTTTAAAGTGTTCGAGACAAAGATAAATTCCAATTTCGATTCTTTGTTCGGGTTATGTATTGAAGAAAGTGCAGTCAAAAGTCTTTAATCCGGACATCCATAATCCGGAATGATCTATAATCCGGACCTCAAAGCTACAAATTTTCCGCGCATGCGTTTACGCATATGCATAATACGTTTACGCATGCGCGTTTAATGTATAACGGACGGTATAAGCTAAGCTAAAATAATCTATTTCAGTTAATGTTGCAGATTGTGTTGTTCCTTAATCTTCTAATTGGATACGGCTTATTATTTTCTTTTAGACTATTAGAGCAATTTAATAAAAGTAAGTTGGAACTTTCGATTATGTCAAACACAATTTCCGATACTGGAGATGATGGTAATGTGAGTAGACGTTACAGCACAGGTCGCCCCAGAGTTACAGCGCCGAATAAGGACCGGTATTTGGCAGTTACTGCCAAAACAAACAGGTGGAGCACAGCCTGAGACCTGCCTCGTCAGCTCTCTTCAGCCACTGGTACGACAATTTCAAGGCAGACCGTGTACAGACGCTTAGGGCAGATTGGTTTATATGTTCGTAGACCTGTCAGATGCGTTCCACTTACTGCAACTCACTGTCGCCTGCGGTTAGCCTGGAGTAGAGAGCATGCACTGTGGACACCGCAACAGTGGGCTTGTGTGATGTTTTCCGACGAGTCCAGGTTTAGCTTGCAGTCTGATTCTCGCCGGACTTTCATATGGAGAGCTCCAGGTATTCGTTACCACCAAGAAAGCATCATTGAACGACACCGTTACGGTGGTGTAGGAGTGCTCGTTTGGGGTGGAATTATTCTGGGTTCCAGAACTGACCTTCATGTTCAAATTGGAATCATGACAAGCCATATCTATCAGGACGTCATTCTGGAACAACATGTACATTTGTTTCGGGGTGCCATGGGCACACAATTTGTTTATGGATGACAACGCCAGTCCTCACCGTGCAAATATCGTAAGCGAATGCCTTCAATCGGAGGATATCACCCGTACAGACTGGCCAGCATTCTCACCAGACTTGAACCAGTAGAACACGTGTGGGACATGCTTGGCCGACGAGTTGCAGCCCGTCAACCTCCTTCTACATGTCTACCGGAACTTCGGAGTGCATTGCTTTTTGAGTGATGTAATATCCCCCAAGATCAGATCGATAATTTGATACTCAGATGCCTAGGCGTTGTACGGACTGTATTGCATCGTCTGGGAGACATACAATGTATTAACAATCAAACCAACCATGTAATATTGGTTTTTTGTAAATAAGTTTTTTTTTTTTTTTTTTTTTTGGTAATTTGCTCCAGGGAGAAAAAAAATCGCTAATTTTTTTAATAATATCAAACATATAGCATCTGTTTTTGCTCTTTACCTTTTGTTTAATAAATAAGCTTTACAAATAAGTCAAATTTGTTTTGCTTCTAACTTTTCCTTTGCCTGATTTTGCATTATCCTTAATTTATGGACATGAGTGTATAACAGCGAGTACTTTTGTGTACAGAAGCTGTCTTGAAAGCTTAGAATCTAAAATTTTAAGTTTGTATTTGTTTTTACTGAATTGTAAGTATTATAAATTCATATGTTTGGAAGCGTCCGAGTTTCAAAAATAATAAAAGTATAAATGATAAATAATAAAGCTTCAAAATAGTAAATCAAACAATCATCAAAATGTTTAGTACCTATTTAAAAATTTGGAGCTTTCTTTCAATTTTAAAGTAATTTAAAATTTAATAAATAGCTTTAAAACTCTTGCCAGTCACTGCTCATCTCAATGCATATAATAGCATTATAATTTTTTATAATAATAATGCATATTTTGTTTAATTTCATGAGGCTGAAGGAGACATTGTAAACTTATATTATGAATACGAGTCATATTTTGTAAAATTCGATGAAAGGCCATTCGAAAAACATGTATACATTGACAGAATTGCCGATATAAATAAAATATGTTATTAACAATATTAACTTCTTATTAATTAAGAAAAGGCTGCATTAAATATATTAAAAGGATCTTTTAAAATTTTTGCAGGAAATGAATTTAAGTTTCTCTTAAGTGAATGGATATTTTTATATCTTTATTACCGTATTTGCAGGCGCATAAGGCACATCCCCCTTTTTTTATACACATTTCATTATAATGAATTTACAGTATTTTAAATATAAATACAAAGTAATACTTTATACCCACAATTCATCTGGGGAAGAGCTTTTAATTTTCTTCATCAAAACCTAAACACTCATCACCATAGCTAAATGAAAAGTCACTTGAAACCTCTCCTAAATCAGCATTCGAGTCCTCATACAACAGATTGTCCTCTGTACCATCCAGTGTATTAATAATGCCACACTTCATACATGATTTAACCTCTGCCTCTGTTTTCACAGCATCCCAAGATGCTTTGACCCATTCACAAACTTTCCAAATGTTAGGCCTTCCCCTTCTACTTGATGGTGTAACCTCAAAATTTGAAGCCTGCATCCAGCTTGCATGCTTTGTTACAGCAATTTCAACATTGTTTTTGAACCATAATTTGCCAACAAACTTAAGAAACACCAAACAGTTGAAATTTCCCACACTTAAAAGTCGTTCGCAAAAATTGCAGTTTTCATGCCAGATGCACATTTACTAAGCTCTCCGTAACTGTAATATTCCCACACATCGCAAGGAAACAAGAAAAAAATCACATAACTCCAAAAAAAGAGGAAATTTCCAGAAATTAATGCAATCAAAAACTGAGTATCGACATACAAGATGCACCTCCTTTTTTTCCCCGACTTATTTTCAAAGAAAAAAAGTGCGTCTTATACACTAGAAAATTTGCTATTTAAAACTTTCTTACATTTATTGGAAAACAAATTGTTTTATATGCTTAATTTCATTCACATAACTATGCTCACTGTAGTTATTGGCTATACTAAATATTTGAAAGAAGAAATGTAAGTTTTATTTGCACAAAAACTATTAGCATATGTTTTATAGCAATACACGCAAGTACACAAAAGTGATACACAAAAACTATGAGCATATAGTTTTATAGCAATTTATGAGAGCAAAGTTTTACATAAAAATGTAAATGAATCATAAACGCATCTGTTATATAATTTCAATACAATGAGATATAACAATAATCACTGAGGAAATCTGATATGATTGTGATGACTATATTCAATAATTAAAAAATTCCAAAGATTCCAGTAAGATTTTAATAACTGGAAGAGTAACTTCTTACTGGATCAATAAAACGCTTTTCTGCTGTTATCAGTTTTACTGGAGGAGATGTCTGAAATACTGCTATTGCGACATTATACTGATTAAACTAATGTAACACTGTGCGACACCCACACAGATCTTTAAAGCAGCAATTCTCAACAGGTGGTACACAAGATAAAAAATAGGTGGTAGGCAAAGAAACAAAGTTCAAAAATTCTATGAAGAAAAAAAGAACAATTGTTAGAAAATTCCTGTGATTGCACTTCCACTGAAGATTTCATAAATAACAACTTTTGGCTACACCGAAAAAAAGAATTTAAAGGCATTTCAAATAAAGCTAAATTTTTATTGCCTTTTCGCACAACCTATTTGTGTGAACAAGGATTTTCTTCCATGTTTTATTTGAAAAATAAATACAGAATAAAATTAAAAGTGGATCACACTTAAAGCTAAGTGAAATAAGGCCAGACAATGAAATTGATCTCTCTTAAACAGGCCCAAATTTTACACTAAATTTAAGTATATAACTTAAATTTTGATAATTAAAATGGTAACCAATTCTTAATTAATATTTTTTATGTGTGCCTATTTAATACAGATAGCCAATAGCTTGTGCAAATGGCAAAACATTTATTTTTTCTATTTATATTGAGAAACTGAATAAGTATTATAAAATGTACAATAATCATACTGGTTGTACTAAGGTTTTTAAATTTTTGTTTAGATGGTATGTGTTAGTCAAAAGGTTGAGAACCGCTGCTTTAAAGCAATTAAATTTATGTCACTTTGTGAAGTTATACAAAAGTCGCAGTGTGACATTAACATCATTATCGCAGCATGACTTTACTACCATACTCAAAGACAAAGAAGCAACAATAACAAAAAAAAAGAAGCCAAGAGAAAAAATTGGTATCTTACCTCTCAGCCTCCACATCCACAGGGCCTGTTTGCTCACATCCTCTTCTTGGGCGCTTCGCATTCCTATAATAAACAAAAATAGGTACAATTTTATTACCGAGACCATAATAAACCACAGTGACAGTACATGCATAAAAGCACCAAACTTGGCACACACATCCATTTAAATCATAAATTGACATCACATAAATTTAGATACTTCTAAATGCAAGTGAATTATGACTGCACATAAATTTAGATAGCTCTAAATTTTAATTTACCACTGAAATACTGGTATACTTTTTAAACTTTTTAAAAGTGCATCGAATCTATCTATTTAGAAATTGCGAGAGATGAAAAATTTGCAATAAAATTTTGACAAAGAAAAGGCATCATTTATGATTGTGTGTGATTATGACAAAGCCTCAAGGGCTATCTGCCTGTGCCTTTGTGGAGCACTTTCTAAGGGAAACTGGCTTGTATACACGTTACACATGGGGAAAACCACGAAAACGCCCAGCCTGTTCCTGGGATTCGAACCTCGGACCGACTACCAGCGTTCGGTGACTCCACCGCTCGGCTGCTGGTGGGCCTCATTCGTGATAGAAAATTAGGCTTAAACTATAGTCCAAGAACCATGAAATGAAACCATTTCATCGATAACTCAACAACTAAATGGCACCTTTAATCTTCTAGGTGTATCTACGGATTATTTCGTATTGAAAGATGGCTTTCCAAATCACGACACGCAGAATATTCTTGTCAGATTTTGATAAATACGAAATGGTTTCGAATGAATGCGGCAACTGGCAGTAGGGAAATAGCAATCAATAGAGAAAGATGTTACAGCGCGAGGTTCATAAATAAAAACCTCGTATCCAGCCACACTATCTGCCGACCTGTAGGCGATTTTCGTGCCGAAACCGAAAAATACTAAGAAGCCTTCGACCGAAAGCTTTGTGTATGCAAAAAGTTTGTGAAACAAAATTTCTTCTATAAAATAAAATGCAATTTGCACTGAACCCATGAATTACTTTTAAAGAAATTAATATCACCTAATTTACAAATAATTTCTTTTAGCATGGAATAAATACTTAAACAGGTATCTTACAATTACATGAAATAACGTAATCTTTAAAGGCATTGATGTATACAATATAAATATTTGCTTGTTATTTTATGAAATAACAGTGTCTGGGAAGCCCACTCAAATATCCTGTAGAATTTTAACAAATTATTTTATAGGATACAAATATGCATCTGTTTTTTTATGAAATATGTGAAATTCATGCAAATAAAATTAAGGATTATGAAATTTATTTTAATATAAATAACTCTGCAAAAAGAAATATTCAGGAGACTTTATTCCCCTTATTTTCCTATTATTGTCATCATAAAAAATAATAGCATTTATCTTAAAGATAATTAGCTTATTTAAAAAATACAATCTGTAAGCACTTTCTTTAACTCGATATAAGATCCATTTATTTTAAATACTTTTCTAAAACTTTTTATAAAAAATAAGAAAATAATGTAAGCACAAACCTTGTGGTTGAAAAGTTATGCAAACCTTGGGTTCAGTACCCCTCAAATAAATAATGAAAACAATCTCAGATTTTATAGGATAAAAATTAGGTCCAAACGGGCAATTTTTTTCATTTACAGACAATCATTAGATGTTTGGGCTAATGCTACTTTGGACTAAAAGTATTTAAAAGCTACAATTTCAGACAGACTGTCTTGCACACTTAAAATACAAATGTTTTATTAATTACACTGCTTGCCTTAAAAATATGTTTCTTAATCAAAAATTTGCTAAATTTTTATAAAACATAAACTAATACTTATAAAAGAGCCTGAGGCAATTTGTTACAATTAATTAAATTGTTCAACGTTGTTTAATTAATTGTTTAGGCGGTCAGAGCCGGAACAGCTAATGAAGTTTATGAGACTGTGATATTACTTTCGGTTTTGTGAAATGAAGAATTACATAGGATACTTTCAGATTGAAGTTCTGTAGAAACAAAAAAGTAAGTACCATCCCTCTTTCTGAAGCTCTTTATTTGTTTATTGACTTTTGGTAATTAAAAGGTCACTAAAGGAGATATCAGCGAAAAAACATACATTGAAAACAAAGTTAAAACAAAACGTTGCCGACAAAAATATCCAAAGAAGTGATTTGGAAGTGCTGAAGAATAAGTTTAAAGTGTTCGAGACAAAGATAAATTCCAATTTCGATTCTTTGTTCGGGTTATGTATTGAAGAAAGTGCAGTCAAAAGTCTTTAATCCGGACATCCATAATCCGGAATGATCTATAATCCGGACCTCAAAGCTACAAATTTTCCGCGCATGCGTTTACGCATATGCATAATACGTTTATGCATGCGCGTTTAATGTATAACGGACGGTATAAGCTAAGCTAAAATAATCTATTTCAGTTAATGTTGCAGATTGTGTTGTTCCTTAATCTTCTAATTGGATACGGCTTATTATTTTCTTTTAGACTATTAGAGCAATTTAATAAAAGTAAGTTTGTTAAGTTCTTTCAACATTCTGTTGCCTCGCCCATGTCCCGTACTCAAATGAGTTTTCATGAAGTACGGGAAATAACTCGGCATCCGCAACGTAGTACTGTACAGTATTGACGCTTCCTTTAAAATGATAAATCAATGTACTTTTCTTTTCCACAAATACACATCTTAGCGATTCAGGAACCATTAGTCCCATGGTTCCTTCTTAGTAGTCATTTGGGTTTTCATACATGATTTATTAACTTCTAGTAAGTAGTTTAGGTTCTTCGAAACAAATCAGAAATGTATTTCATGCTTTGCCTGTTTCTCATTTGGCATTCCTAGGAAATGTATGAAATATGAATAGTTTCATACATTGCCAGCTAGTTATAGGTATTATGTACAATGCCTTTTAATTTTTTTATTACTATGGAATTCATATTTCATGAATCATCTTCAAGAATTAGATATAAAAATATACAATTTTAAAAAATGTGTTTTAGTAATACAATGCGCATGCGAAATTTCATGTGAACAGATGCCTATGAGGGCTGAAAGCTTACATAAGAGAATACTAAATCATTTGTTCGAACCATTTTAAATAAAACTAATAGAAAACAAAACAAAAGGTGCTATGTCTTTCAATTGACTTCTCTACATAAAAACAAGCACTAATCTGCTGCAAATAACAGGAATGATTAAGCATTAAGCAATATAATTGAGATAAACATAGTGAGCAGGGTGCATGCACAATGCTTACTCACCTAACGGAGGCTAGTCTCCAGATATATTGCTCAACCCTGAATGCAGCACAAAAAAGATATGGAGTGAAGAAACATATTAAGAATGCAGGCATAATAGAATGAATGCAAATAACACTGCTTAAGGAATGATCGAAGAATATGCAAAGAAGCACAGTGCACAAAATAAATAAAAAAGTAAAATGGGACAATGCTATATCTGCCGTTCTACTAGGGAAACGCGTAGAAAAGATGAGTGTTCTTAAACGTATACTCTAATATTTCAAGTCTCGTAAACTAGCGTTAGTCCTGCATATACTCTTAATATTTTCTAGTCTCATCTTCAAGTGTTCGCTACCAGTAACCAGTTCAATATGCCAAGCAGATATAAAATGGTGCTCCGTGTAAAAGTGAACCGCACATGTTTTTTAATGAACACATAAATTTTCAACTCAACACAAGTGAGTACAATGAACGTGACAAGCAAATATTAAATAGGAACTCTGCAAATATGTGAATAGCACATAGGATGTACATTAATATACCCAGTCGATATTGTTCGTTTTAATGCATCAGAATAACTTCTTATATTCAAATTCTACAGTCAACATTCTCTATAAACTCACAATCACAATGCATAAAACACTGCTAAAATACTCATTCAGCACAGGGTTTCTTTAATAACCCATCTTCCAGAGTAACTTTATAAATTTCGCTACAATTTTTAATACTCCACGGAAAATTTTGGCTGGGCCTAGTGATAACAGAATGCTCCATCAATTGAGTCATACAACAGGAGGTACAGCAACTCAGCTGGTGGTAAGTAAGTAAGCGTACACTCTCTCTAGGATAGAAACTTCTCCTTTTTATGGGATCAGATGAGTACCATTCACTCGCTGAAATAAACCGGTTCTTATTTATAACTTACAGCTCACTAATAATAACCTTGATGGAAAAATTCGAGAAAAAATTTAACCTTATTCGGGTACAGTATTATATTTTAATTACGCTAAAGCCCTCCAGGAATATCTGCCTAAAGAGAGTGATGCCTTTGTGGAGGATTTTTGAAGTAAAACTGGTTCGTATACATGTTACACACCAGGAAAAGCAAGAAAACGCCATGCAGCCATCTCGTTTGCCGGGATTCCAACCTACTAATGTTCAGCGACTTTACTGCTTAGGCATAGATATTTTCAGAGAATTTGTTTGCTCCCGATTTTATTTATTGAGATGATGGTAAAGCCTTGAGGGCTATCTATCTAAGGGAAGGATGCCTTCATATAGATGACTTTCTAAGGGAAACTGGCTCGTATACAAACTTCAAATGGTGAAAGCCACGAAATGACTCATGCAGCCAATCCATTTGCGGAATTTGAACATCGTACCGAACTACCAGTGTTCAGCGACTTTATTGCTCGGCCGCTGGTGGGCTGTTTGCTCCTGAAGAGAAGAGACTTGTGTCCGATGCTTTCAAAATCAACAGAGTTATTGAAAATCTACATCAAACTAAGGCTGAGTTTGCACCTAATATGTATAACTGAAATTGCAAATTAAAATTACAAACCACGATGTTTGGCGACATTTTGTTGTTTGGCAATTTTTATAATGCCTTTTAAATTTTTTTGGCGGCTTTATTTTTTGTTTGAGGAATTTATTTCAGTTTAAAAAATTATCCTACAATTATCTAATTATTATAATTCATATTAATCTAATTATTGATCATCATAGTGATGTATTTACAGCAATGAAAATATTACTCATCTTAATTTTTGCTCAAACTCAGTCTTGAGAATTTTAGATTAACTACTGGAAAATTGCCGCGAATTCGCAAACAGATGTTTTGAACAGATACAATCGAAATTTATTAATATTTTAAATCTGTGCATTAGCCATTTTTTTGTATGGTTGGAAAGTGCTTTCAAGCATCAAAATTCTAAGTAATAACTTCCATTATTGAGATTTTCAAGGAAGCAAACAGAATACAGTCACTTGAAAAAAAAAAGACTTATGCGAGATTATCACTTAAAATGCACAAAACGGTTTTTACTATCAATGTCATTTGAGGCTGCAGTTTTATTAATTAAAATAAAAATACTAAATTTCAATTTCCTTTTTCTGAATTTTTCATATTTTTAGCAAAAAAAGATGCAAAATCTTACAGCGGTATGCTTCCGCTGAAATTTTTAAGAGTCTGCATGAGATTATTCTCTCTTTATAGATGCACATAATCATTTTTACAATCAATGTTATTGCGATGTTGAGATTTTCTGTATTTAAACAAAAATGTTAGTTTTCAGCTTTCAATTACTGATTCAGATTTTTACAGCAACAAACGAAAACTTTTATTGCAGTGGCTTTCCATAATCCAAGCAGAATAAAGCTACTTGAAAATGAGAGACCCACGTGAAATTATCGCTCGAAATGCTAAAAATCATTTTTCTAATCAATGCCACCCTCACGTTGAAGTTGTACTAAATTTAAATAAAAATGTTATATTTCAAATTTAAAACACTGCTATTTCTAAATTTTAAACATTTCTATTGCTTAGAAATGCAAAAATTAAATGTGTAAAATAAAAGATACATATAAAAATATTTCAGTAGTTTTAATCGCATCATAAATACCTTTTCTTTCCCCCCCCCCCACTTTAACGGCCGGAAAGAAATCAAAGTGAAATTATGTTTACAAATTATGTTTCAGTGACTTGTTTTATTTTCCCAAGTCTTATTTCCTATAGCAGGTAACAATCAAATCCTAAAAAGACTTACAGATATGATAGGACATAACACTGTTCTCTCTACCAAGAATCCATTCCTTGTTCCTATCTATAGGCTCACTGGTGGGAGCGAAGACGATGATCGGATAACGTTGCAATAAACTCCTGCATAATTCATCCCGGTTGACCATCTCATGGAACTGAAATGAAATGAAGAGCAAGTTCTTAGATCATTTGAAAAAGTAAAAGCCGGAGAAGGTGTCACATCTCCTTTAAACGAAATGATTTGAATAGTCACAAATGCAGATTCTCTTTTGAAACGAATCAAATTTATAGAATTTTTTTTTTTTTTACTTCCAACCGCAGCGTACAAACAGAACAAAACAAAACAGAATGCACACAAAACAAACAGGATATTGTACAAACAATGCAATAGAATGCAGTATTGTGCAAACAGAACTCAGTGAACATATAACGCTAAAAACCAATATCTCATCATTTGCCCTCCTAGTGCTCCAGTAACTTTGTTGTTGTTACTTATGCTCACTTGTCTGACATTAAAATCAGCCCAAATGCACAAAATTCCTCTTGGCAAGGAGTGCAAGATACGCTAGTCGTTGGCAACAGCATTGAGCACCTTACAGGTGACGATGCTATTTAGCTCAGTTCCGCCCTCCATTTTGATGGAGAGCACCCCTGGAAGATGGGTCGAAGGTCTCCCACCCCTTTCCCCTTCCACCAAGCCACACGAGAGGACTCTCGGCTCGCTGCATATCCAGAATGTCACCATGTCACTCAGAAACTAAACATTTACAAACATTCATGCCTTGTCCAAGATTCGAATTCGGGCCCTTCGGCACGGCAGTCGGCCACGCTGACCACTATACCGGTTGGCCGGCCCAATACCTCTTCACCTCAGAGACATGGACATAATCAAAATTACTTTATTCTAAATGTACTATAGTATACATATTTTAGTTGTATATGTACTTTATTTGTAATATGCAATTATATTGTTGCACCTGTATGGGTCCGTTATGAATTGTCCGATAAAAAAAATGAATAAGATTTATTATCACAACAAATAAAACAAAATGCTTAAATTATCTCAGATATTCCTACATTATCCCGATATCTCACAGAAGTTATCTTTTAAACCACTAAAATCGTTTACATTCAAAAGGTAGAGAAAGATAATCAGATTTCACCACAGCAGTTTTCTAAACAAAACTCATAAAACAACTAACTAAAGAATTGAGAGGTTTTCATGCCTCTTATATAAGCTTTTTAAATGTACGAGAATTTTTTGACACTTTCTCAAAATCAAAAAGAGATACTATTTATTTATTAAATGCACATGCTCTTGTATTTTTAATTTTCCTGCATAGCTCTTAATATTCCTCTTAATATTTGTCATGCACTGCACTGCACGGGGAATAAAACAATTTAATTTATAATTCTACTAACATTAGCTATTTCTATACCAAATCTGTAACAATATGTAATATGTTGTACTTTAATTGCGACATGGTGTATGAACCAAAGTATTATTGTATGGCAATGTACTATCTGCCAAGCCTCTTGTATGGCACTGTATTTCAATCAGCGACTGGTGTTAAGGCCTCTCACCCTTTCCATACCATCTTGGGATGCTCTGGACAAGGGGGATGCTAATTAATTGCTATTGTAGATGTGCGGTGCTTGTCACCTCAGAGGCTCCGTGCAGCACCAGGCACGTTACGATAGGGGTCCTGTCCATTTTTCATTTGAGCCACAGCTGGGCAGTTAATACCAGAACAATAGAAATACCAGAACCAGAACAATATTAGAAATACCAGAACCAGAACAATATTAGAAATACCAGAACCAGAACAATAGAAGTGGCATGCCCAGTGCTTAAATTGTGGCGGAGCCCAGCTCCGGGGCTTCTAAATTTTTAAGATAAATTACAATTGTAGCCAGAACACACCGGAGCCCTAAATAAGATGAGCTCCGGTACTACTTTTTATAAAACTAAGCCACAATTTCAAGGACAAAAATTAGAATTCCTAACGTTTTAGTTTAACAATAAGCAGATCTTGCAATACTCTATTTCCCTAGAAATACGAGCTCATGAGAACATGAGACGTTCAAGTAAAGTCCCCTCATTCACATGCAGAAACCTTTCTGTTTAAGAAGGGCAATAAATTTGGGGGAGTTTGTTTAGGAACGCGTACATTTCTCGCCATGCCATCATATCTAGTGCATTCTTATCGATGCTTACAGCTAGTTACCCTTCCAGGAAGGAAAATTTGTGTTCTTAAATGAGCATTAAGTGACAGCGAGTACAGTAAGAGGAAAAACTGAGATAAACTGCTCAAGCACATCCTACACATCGTCTTCTCAGAGTATCCACTAATGTAACCAAATACGGGGGGTGAAAAAAGCGTAACCAGCAACTTCGCATTCATTCTTAACAGATTCAGACTCATTTTACCCCTGACATACATCCGCTTGATGGCTATAATTGTTGGCTTTAGTTTTTCCTTATGCAAATTTTGATTGGAGGTCAATCGGTGGTAAGCTAACGTGGTTATGGAATAAAGCATGAATTTTATTTAGATTAGTCTTAGCTTTATTTAAGGGAAGCAAAATATGCTTTGCCTTTATCTCCACTGCCATAACGGTTATGGGCCCAGAGCCAACAGCTAACCTGTTACCCAGTTCAACTCAGCATTGAAGGAATGTAAATGAAGAGGGCCGTTATCCACGAAAAGAAGCTGACCTGTCTTAGAAGTTTGTTCAAGTCGTTGTGCTCACGCTTAATTGAAGATGTCATTACTACCTGAAAGTTTTGAGCTGCTAAACCATGACAACTGGGATCGATGGAAAGTCGATATTAAAATGCTGGTACTGGATAGAAATTGTTGGATCTTCATAGAGGATGAAGAAGAAGAATTAGATAAAAGTACAACAAGACGTGAAAAGCAGGAATTCACATTGAGAGAGAACAGAGTCTTCACTACATTATATTATGGAATTAAAACTGAGTTCAGGCCACTGATACAAGAATGTTCAAGTGGTAAAGAAGCATGGGAAGTTCTACAGAAGCAATTCGAACTCAAAACAAAAAGCAAAGATAATTCAGTTACTGGATGAATTTTTTAGCATTAGACATACACCAAATGAAGAAATAGGATTATTTATCGCGAGGATAAAAATGACTGCAAAGTTGGCTGAAGCTGGACACAACTTGCCAGATCTTTTTAAAGGATTTCAAGCAATAAGGAGATTACCCAAGGAATACGCCGGCATTGTACAATTGATCTATAGGTGGAAGGACGAAGATTTTACGCTGGAAAGAATTGCTGAAGAACTGGTAAGGGAAGAAAGCCGACTTATGGTAAATGCTGATTTAGAAGACAGCAAGGTAAGCGTGTTCAATACTATTAGTTCAAATGCAGGGAAAGATATGCAGGGAAATGGGGAATAAATGCAGAGAAATGGGGAATATGAGAATAGGACCTTGTTTCTGACGTCATAAATTTGGACACTTAATCGCTCAATGTGAAGAAAATGTAAGTAAAAATCAGAAATTTAAAATAGACGATAATAATGGACAGTTTAAAGATAAAGAATTAATGTTAGTAGAAAATTATGTAACAACTACAGATAAAGGAGGTAACGCAGGTAAATTTAATTGGGTCGTAGATACTGCAGCTACAACTCATTTCTGTAATAATAGAAATTTAATGACAAATTTTGAAGAAATAGATGATATACGTATGTCTTTAGCTGTAGGAAATTCTGAAAGTAAAGTACAAGGAAAGGGTACCATCAAATTTGCAGTAAAAGTAGGCAATTGAATAAATTGGATTGAGTTAGATAATGTGTTATATGATCCAAATCTAAAAAGAAATTTACTATCGGGAGCAAGGTTAGAAAAGGCAGGTGCTCATTTTGTGATTTCAGAAAGGAAGATGTGGATGTATTTTAATAATTGGGATAGATTATGCTACGCTAAACGATATGACAGACTTTATCACGTAAAACCATTTAGATATGCAACAGATAAAAAGGAAGCTGGTTACGGTACAGAAATTGGAAAGTTAAATAAAGTAGACGATACGATGCTATGGCTTTGGAGATTTAGCCACGTAAATTTTGATTATGTTAAGAATACTAGTAAGAATCAAAGCGTGAAAGGGTTACCAGAAATTGAAAAACCAATGGATAGGTGTGAACCGTGTATTATTGCTAAATCTAGTAGAATAACTTTTAAAACTGTTCCGAAGAGATCGGATAAATCATTGCAGTTGGTTTATTTAGACGTTTGTGGCCCACTCCCAGTTCCATCTAACGGTGGGAGTAAATATTTCCTCACTATTGTGGATGACTATAGTAGATTAGTAATAGTGTATTGTATGAAAAAAAATTAATCATTCTACAACTTTAAGAATTATCATAGGCAAATGGAAAGACTGACGAATAGGAAATTAATAAATATATGCACCGATAACGGTGTGCAATTCTGTAACAGGCAATTCGAAAGGTACTTAGCCGAAAATGGAATTAGTGTTGAACGCACAAACGCGTACACCCCAGAAGAGAACGGTGTGTGTGTGTGCGTTTTAACCAAATGGCATTAGACAGAGTTAAAATTATGCTTAATGATGGTAAAATGGGAAAAGAATGGTGGGCAGAAGCACTTGGCTGTTTCGTACATACGTGGAACAGAGTATGTCATAAAAGCAACCGAACCCCTTATGAAATGTTTTTAAATAGAAAAACCAATGTTGTTTATTTTAAAATATTTGGTTGTTGGCATGCCAAAACAGATTAGAAATAAATTACAAATGAGGTGCAAAGAAGAAATCATGGTAGGATATGCGAAGGAAACTAGGGGTTATAGGATATGGCTACCAGAAGAACACAGATTAATAGAAACCTGTAATGTGTTCGTTGAAAAACTGAATTTGATGAAACTTTGATTTCTGTTCCAGGATGCAAATGGCATCCTGGAACAGAAATCAAAAACTAAGTTTAAAAGACTAGAGGAACCTGAGCTATTAGCAGAATCAGATGAAGAACAGGAAACTTCTATAGAAGAAATAAAGTTCTCAGATGACAAATTTACCCCGAAAGAAGAATCAGACTTAAACTGGCAAAGAAAAGCAGTTAAAAGGCCAGACGGAAGATGTACAGACATATATTATTATGTAGAGGGAACAGACACCCGTTTTAGATCCTATAATGATATTGAAATGTATTGTGAGGCAAGAAATATTAAATTTGAAAAAGATAAGTTTGATTTTAGTGGAAAAAACGAATACTCGGGGAAAGTTAATTTTGTAGAAAAGGAGACTAGCTCCGTGTCTGAAGAGGCAAATTCCGTAGAAATTGTTATATCACAAAATTTTAAAGAAGCACGAAAATCAGTAAATGCCGAAGAATGGGATAAGGCAATGAGAGAAGAAATTGAAACAATGAAGAAAAGAAAGGTTTGGGAATTAGTCGAAAAGCCAGAAAATAAAACTATGCTAGGAAACAAATGGTTCTATATGCTAAAAAGAAATGAAAAGAATCAAGTGGTTAGATACAAAGCACGTTCAGTAGCACAGGGATTCAGGCAGAAAAGAGGTGAAGATTTTTATGACGTTTACAGTCCTGTAGTAAATTTTTCAATCATAAGAATATTTTTCACTATACTGGTATGTTTATATATGGATGGACTAATTGTCAGTTAGATGTAAAGAATGCATATTTATATGCAAACCTAAATGAAAAATATATATGACCCAACCAGAGGGATTTATTGAAGAGGAAAATAAAGTGTGTTTATTACACAAGGCCATTTACAGTCTACATCAAAGCGGCCATGAATGGTTTTGTGAATTTGAAAGTACTTTAGAAAATCTACATTTTAAGAAAATACAATGGTGTAATTGTGTTTATAAAAGTTCAGATGTAACTCTCTTGTTATATGTAGATGATATTGTGAATTTTAGTAAAGATCAATATGGTATAAAGTAATTTCACAGCTGAGTAAGTTTTTTGATCTTAAAGTATTAGGCAAAACTGAAACGTTACTTAGAATTGAATTCTTAGAGAATGAGAATGGGGTTTTTATATATCAGCAAAAATATATCGAAGAAACTTTTGAAAAATTTAAACATTTTCAGATACCAATAGCTTTACTTCCCATAGCTAAAGGCACTATTCTTACCAAATTAGATTGTCCATCTACAAGTGCAGAAATTGCGGAAATGCATACATTACCCTTTAGAAATCTGTTGGGATGTTTAGTTCTTGTAGCTAACAGGACAAGGCCTGATATTACATATGCAGTGAATATCTTATCACAGTTTCAGGAGAATCCTGGAATTAGGCATTGGGAAGCATTGTTGAAATTGCTTGGTTATCTCAATAGTACTAAATTATATAAATTAAACTTATCGAAGATTAAACATCTAAATTTATATTGTTATTCAGATGCTGATTATGCAAGTAATAGGAATGACAACTTGTCCATGGGAGGATTTATATTATATTTAGATGAAGTACTGGTAATCTGGAAAACTGTTAAACAAAAAAGTGTAAGTTTATCAACCATGGAAGCGGGGTATATCGCCTTATCTGAAGCAGCGAAGGAATTAATGTGGACAAAAAATGTCTTACAAGATGAAATTTTAAAGTTTAATTTAAGAGAATATAAACTATTTTGTGATAACAAGTCTGCCATTGATTTTTCTAGATCGCCAAACTAAGCACAGAGACATAAAATATCACTTTATTAGAAGACTAGTAAATGATGGAGTGTTTGACCTTGAATTTATCACCAGTAAATTAAATACTGCTGACTTATTTACAAAAGCGGTGACTGCTGTTAATTTAAGGAAGTTTTGTTTAGATGTTTTCAGTGTTTAAAGACAATAAGTGCTTTCGTATAATAGAATTGAACTATGAACTTCTGTAATTCTGTGTAAGTTTTTTTTTTTTTTTTTTTGTATTTGCATGAGGAAAACAGGGCCGTTTGTTGGCTTTAATTTTTCCTTATGCAAATTTTGATCGGAGGTCAATCGGTGGTAAGCTAACATGGTTGCTGCTGATTGGCCGATGACGTCAAGATCTGCGGGTTGGCCAAGTATTATATGTACGTCAGTATCGGCGAATGTGTGTTTTTATGAGTTAGCATAATGCTAGTTTTCTTTCACTCAAATGATTTTAAATGTAAAGGCTATAGTGTTAGCTTATTTTAATTTACGGAATAAAGCATGAATTTATTTAGATTAGTCTTAGCTTTAAGGGAAGCAAAATATGCTTTACATTTATCGCCACTGCCAACACTATATATATAAAGAAGAATGTTTGTGTATTTGTTCGCAATTAACTCAGCTACTACTATAGTTATCGTCACTATTGTTCTACAATTCTTTTGGGGTCCTGAGAAAGGTCGACATCCACTGCCTCCCCAAAAATAGCTAAAATCTGAGATACTAATTAATTCTGAAAACTCTAATATTCGACCTCATTTCTTCGAGTAGGAACAATCTCGCACGTTGGAGATAAAATTCTGCTTTCTTTCGAGAAGTGTTGTCACTGCTTGCTTTCAAATCGTAGAGTTTGTTAAAAAAAGTTTGTAAGTTTTACGATGAAATAAAAATAGCTTTGCTCAACATTAAATACATTTGCTACCTTTCAAATCGCAGTTTGTTAGTCAAAAATGGGTAAGCGTTACAATATATATATATAAAGAAGAATGTCTGTGTGTGTGTGTTTGTTTGTTCGCATTATTGACTTCTAATAAATTATGATAAACCTTTTGTCACATTTAATGGACTGAAATTGAATATAGGTGACATATTGGACGGAACTTGAGCTTTTACATCCTTTTGATTAGAAAGACGAAAATCATTAAAAACTGTGTGCGATTGTTGCCAATATAATGGGAGAGAATTAGTTTATTTTTCTACAGAAATTTTTCTGTGGGTTCCATATTGCATCAGAGTGAAAAAGGTATGACTATCAATCGTTTTTTTGCATCGTTATTACAGAAGGATTACAGTGGTATCGTTCTCTCCGTTGTTAGATACATTATTCTAAATTTAACTTAACTGGCATCGGATACTTCCTCTAGTAAGTAAATAAATAAAAATGACTCATTTATAGTTTTGATCTCTAAAAGAACATGTATAATATGTAAAAAATGCTTTTTTCTCGAAAACTTCTTAGAATAGACTGCTGTTAGTAATTAAAAAGATGTAGAAAGGAAGACAAAATCTTCTCAAACCTCTTTGAGTCAAGCAGAATAAAATATTACGGTAGAATTAAAATATTCTCTCGAGAGGCAATATAAGTGGATAGCTATCTTGGTTAATTCTGATTGCTCTGGTTCATTAAGCCTAATTAGCAAATTCTGTGTTAGGTTTTTGACAAGTGAATGTCAAGCTACTAATTTCTTTTAAATAATGGCATTCCTTTTTCTTTCCAAAACTCTCAGACATTGAGTTGGAGTTAGATATTTTTCTTAATTATTGGTCAAACAGTTGATTCGAAAAAGAAAACTGAACCAGGAGTTTAATTGCCATCTTGGGGCACGTGAGTGGAAAAGCGTTACTACTATTTTTTTTTTTTAAACTGAGGAGGAAGGGAAGTAAATATAAAAATTTAAAAATCTGAAAATTTTCAGATTTTGTATTACTCCCAAAAGGGCGTTTTTTAAAGTTTTTGTGTGTTACCATTATTTATTAAATATGTTCTTTGCACTTAAACCATAAAATTCAATTCAACGGCAATATCACCAAATATTTAAACGATCATATCTTTAGATTTCCAATACACAGTCCTGTGCACTGGAGATTAAAATGTTTTATTCGTACAGTGTTGCTATTGCTCTCTTTGAAATCGTCCAGTTTCTTAATCAAAAACTCATAAATGCTTTACAAAATATGAAATATATAAATAAAACAAATTCCAAATTTGGGCTTCCAGATCCCCATATAGGAATGGAAGACTACGTTATTCAAAATTGGATGTCTCTAGGTACCGTTGTTTTATCACAATGCCAGAAACATACATACATTTGTGCAGATTCATCATTATTTAATTTTTTTAAATATAATACAGGGCTCTAATATTTGGTGGCAACAATTTAAAAAGTGATTTGCCGTTTATAGTGAATCAACACAAAAATGCCAAAAACGAAATGAATGGCCCTTCTCGGTAAATTCCCGTTTGGGACAATAAAATGAAATAAAACTGAAAGTGTTCAGATTTTAAAGTCACACAAGAGAGTTTATTAAGATTTTCTAAACACTCGCTGAGTTCGCAGCTTATTAGTCTGCTCTTGAACTCACTTACATAATTTGTTTTGTTATACACATTGCTTTCTTCGCTTTTACTCCGTGTAAAATTCAATGGTAAAATGACAAAAGTATTATTTTACATTTAATGCAGCATATCTTTAGAATTTCCAATACAGTAACAAGTATTATTATGCAGTTTCACATTTTTTTCAGTCTTTAATCAGTTCATCATATTAGTATTCAGTTTTGATAGCAAGATGGCTTACAAAACATTTTTTTAACATTTTCTTATTAACATTGTGTTATATTGCTATGTGCTAACAATATTGTTAATTTTTTCTTATTGTTGTGTATTAACCTTATCTATTAAATATAAGGTTCTTCACACTTCACCACATAAAATTCAATACCAAAGGCAAAATCACTAAATATTTAAAAACAGCATACTTTTAAATTGGTGATACAATGGAAGAAGACGCCATGCATATTTTTATATTTGCTATACTACTTCTATAAAAACTAGTTATCATGAAAAGTTAGAGTCGAATTTGTTTATTAAAATTGAAAGATAAATAACTTCCACTTTTCTGAATGGCAACAGCTTCGCACGCTGGAGACAAAAATATTTAGTTTCAAAGTTTCGCCGTAGGTTCCGTGGTTTCAAATCAATGAGTTCGTTAATGAAAAATTTTAAATTTTAAATGAAAAGTTTTTTAAAATATGAAATAAATAATAAAACAAATTTGAAATTCAAAAATCGGGCGTTCAGGTGCAAATATTTGCATGCAGGACTACGCTATTCAAAATTTGCAAAAACATATGCTAGTATGCAGCTTTTAAAAATGTTCGTTGTGACATTTTTCTGAAGTGTAAGCGGCGTAATTGGGAAGAAAGCAATGCTTAATAACAAAGCTTTAAAAATGGATAACTAGTAGCGAGTGCAAGAGTAGATTAATAGACTACAAGCTGAGAGAGAGCACAGAAAACCTTAGCAAATTCATTTAAGCGACCGTAAAAATATTAAACCTTACCGATTTTTTAATTTCTTCTAAATATATAAAACATTTTTACACAAGAAGTGCAATATAAAAATGTAAAAGGCAGGAACACAAGAAAACACAACCACGAAAATTACAAAGCACTTAAAACTTCCTCAGAAAATATGTGTTACGTACGACATGCTTGCAAAATTTGAAAGCTTTTAATATTCGCTTTTAATAAAGTGAAAACTTGATTGTGTTTGCATAGAACAGCTGAAATGCCATACGTTTCATTTTGAAATAACTATCGAAGAAAAACTGATCGCATTGAAGAAGGATTGGTTTCGAACAACAAACATCATTAACATTTCCTTTTTTCTTACCTAGTAGAAGTAGACTTCAGATAAGTCAATAATTTACTGTAGAAACCAAGAAACTATCATGTTAAGCAATTTTATGCTAAATATTTAAAATATTACATTAATACCTCGAGCGCAGAGATCGCGGTAATAAAAATTGAGCCATTGTGCAAATAAAATCTGTGATTCTGTTTCTGAAAACTTGTGTATATTTGTAAAATCAAAAACAATAACAATACAAAAAATAATAAGGCAAGAACCTAGTAAACCATTTTTCATATTCTAATTATTAAGTTATTTATGTGCCATAATTTTTATTACATTTATGTGGTATGCTGTACATTATAGAGAAGAATATAAGGGGTTTGCAGAAGAAAACCATACTTTTAAAAGCAGTTGTACAAGTAACAAGTAAAAGGTCATTCTTTCATGAAATACATGGTCAAGACAACAACAATAAGTAAAAGCTGGAAAGCCTTTTAATATTAAAACATATTTTTATTTTTACTTATTACGTGCTCTGCCTTTAGGCATTACACGGAAAGGAAGGAATGCCCTGTGGAGGTCATTTTAAGGGAAACTGGCTCGTATCCGCCTTATGCATGGGGAAAACCACGAAAACGACCGGGCAGCTAGCCCGTTTGCTGGGAATCAAACTCCGAAATGAATTACCAGAGTTCAGTGGCTTTTACTGCTCGGCTGCTGGTGGGCCTCTGAACATACTAAGAAGGGTTTTTATGAATTTCAAGAAGAGTTATTCTAGTCTTTTTTTATTCAAGAGAAAATTACTCAAATTCTTTCTATGAATATTTCATGAATCACTCGAATATTTAACTTTTTTAATCAATAACTGGATCTAAATTTTAAAAGTTTAAATAAAACACATCTCCCTATTCGAATGAAACTAAGAAATATTTATCATAATTTAAATTCTCTCGAAAATTAATAAAGTCTTAAATTTCACTGAGTGGTTAATCTAATATAAATGTACTATGCCAAAACAATTAATTGACTAAACAAATTAATGTATCATTTAGGAAATGCCTTTTTCATGAAATAAGCTTTTATTTGACATTAAAGCACTTTAAATTTATTTTTAAATCTAATGAGAATATCTTATTTAATTTAAAAAAGGCTCAATAAATATTATTTCCGTTTTCAAAGCTGTACCAATACTCCTTTTGACTATTTAATTCCTGATCTTATTTTTAAAAATTATTTGCTATTACAAATGAATTTCTTATGATGTATTTTTCTTTCTAAATATTTCAAATGAAATTTTATACATTATGTGAAAAAGCATTTTTTTTTTTTTTTTTTAATCAATGGATTTCTTCAAAAGCCCATAAATTGCATTTAAATGTGCTCGTGAAACTTTTGTATACTGTAAAATTTATTTTGGTTAGCTTTAATTATCTCATTCATTAATTAAAGGGAAATGCAAATTATTAATCTACTTGGTTCTATACATTTACAAATGTACACAGTTGTATATTAAGAATTTAATTTCTTAATAATAGAAAAAGTGTTAAAAATTAATATTTAATAATAATGGCACCTGGTGTCAAAACCTGAAGTATTCCTACAGAAAAAATTTCAGTCAAATGTAAATTGCTTGTCATTTGCTATATGAGATTTTTACGTAGTAAATAATAAATTGCAATTTATTAAACAGAATGATATAATGATTTGTAATTGTGATTACAAATAATAATCATGCAATTATGATTAGAAATCATTAAATAATCCATAATTAAATGGAAATCATTAAATCATGCATAATTAAATGTATTAATAAAATATGTATTTTAATGATTATTTAATAATAAAATGTAATTTATATTAAAGAGCATTATTTCAGTAAACAGGATTTTGACTTAAATGTTCACAAACTTCCCTTAGAAAAGGCTTTACTTATAAAATTACCCAGAAAAGCTACCTTATCCGAGAAGATTTTCAATAAATCTCTATCGATTTTGAGGGCGATCAGGCACAGTCCCTCATCTTCAGGAGTAAAACATTTTTGCGAACATCTCGCTAACTTAAAAATAGCTATATAAGTCTAAACTGCGTCCTTCAAATTAATCATGCGATCTTACATAACACTTAATGTAGATGCCTCTTGCGAAATCAAAAAGATTGTAAATCAATAGCAATAATAATAAATAATTGTAAATCGAAACTTTTTCTAATTCAAACTGAAACTTTTGACTCCCTTCCTTCTTCCCCTGAATCCTTCTCGCTTTCATCCTAGCAAGACGCTGCTGCAATCATCTAGACTTGCTTCTATTGCCATTGTATCATGTATTGATTAGTGCTCCTAATCCCTGCTGATGAAAAGTCAATATGGCTGCTCTCTGTGTTATTTTCCCAACAGCAGTGGGATCAACAAGATTAATATTATCTCCTGCTTTCCAAAGTATGAAAAATGAGCTCTTGAATAATTTGACCAAGGACTCTTTTTATTGCTAGATTTTACTCAGATAAATACTACAAATGGAGGATGCAGAAATCAGTACTCCCAATAATCATACCTCATAGCAGCTGAAAGGAAACTGAATGTTACCTGCTATTGTTTTTGTGAGTCAAACAAACTTCGGATGGCAGTCATGGGTACAAAAGTCCACCTGTGGTTTCAAGGTCTATGCTAGAGTGTTGCACTGGCATGTAAATATTGTCATTTCAGTCTCTCTCCAACTGTTAATTGGTGAGAAATCTTGAACATGCATTGTGCAAAGCAGGAGTTGAACATCCTGTGTATAAAGAATATGTAGGGCAATGTGAGGAACATTGGTTTGCCCATTGTTCTATTGAAAGGAGAGGGGACAGAAGCCCTGAATATATTCATAGCCATGGGCATTAAAACCTCAGTAATATGATAGTGACTGGTAAGAGTACCAGATATACACACTACAGGTGAACAGGATGTGCATCCAGTGCACCTCATACTGTTGCTGGGCCAGCATAATGATGAAAAATGCAAGCTTCGAATATGCATTCTCCACACGTGGATATGACTATCATAACATTCTAAAAGAAAAGTGAGACTTATTAGAAAAGGTGATATCACACTTTTCATGAACCTGTGTTTGGTGCTGAACACACCATCAAAGGCATTGATTCCTGTGTCAGAGTGTGAAAGTAATGCTCACTTTACAAATAATCTACAGTGCTTCAGATGCCATTGAGCCATACTTGATGTTAAGCGATATATCCAGTTTCCTATAAAAAATTCCTAACAGTCATGTGGGCAAGATATCTGTCATTTGGCGCAATAGAGAGAGAAGACCAATGAGATTCTCAGGCCAATCTCTGTGGTTCTCCTGGAGTTATTAACTGCAAAGTCTAGCAAAAATCATTAGACCAAAATGATTAGCAGTTGGGATACACAGTAATTCACAATACTGAGTCCCCTTGCAACTGAATTCTGAGACATGTTAGTATGAATTGCTTCTTGTCTTATGAGACATTACATGACCCCCAACCTTCAAAATAACAAGTAAACATAATATATGGATGAAAAACTGGCATTTTAGTCTGCCTTTTTAAATTACTTTGTAGTGTTATTTACTCTTTCATATAATGTACACATGCTGTGGAATACTGAACATTTGCATATCCCAGCATGTTCTACTTTTTATGCAAATTTCAGATTTGATGTGTGATTCTGTCATGGTGTAATGATTCAAATGGCCAACAGCTACAAATAACAGTTCATTACATATAAATTTTACAACCTTGGTAAGCATTTCCAGATAAAAAATCTTCATCTGAAGAAAATACAAATTGCTGTTCCTCGAGCAGTGTTTTTTTCAGTGCCTTTTGATATTAGACAATGATCAAACTATTGAATACACTGAAAACAATACACTCAATACAAAAGCTCTGAAAAGGACTCAGTAGTGAATGGCATTAATTGATTGCAAAAGATGCTTCTTGACCCAGTTAAAGCAACACCTCTAACAGTTTAGAAACTCAACAAATTAAAAACAGCTTAGGAAATTATTTAGGACATTACTACTTAAATAATTATTTAACTCATAATTATTAATTTAATGCAATTCTAATTCTAGAAAAGACTGGTCCAAATTCTAGAACCAAGTGCTTTTGTTAGATCAAATTGAGTCGATTTTATGTCAATTTTTGGCAATGACTCCCCAAGTCTCTGGGCTCATTCCAATGAAGGCCAGGAAAACACTAAAATTATCATAAAAGGCACAAGGATTTTTATGTGCTGTAAGTTTTAGAAATTATATTAAGAAGTGGAATATTCCACAGATACATCTTACACTTATTGTTTTGGGCAGTATGCTAATATCCCATGTTACGATTGCCCTGTTTGTTAGTGATAAAGAATGAAAAAAAAAAAAAAAAATTGTGCTAAGTTTAAAGCTTATTTTAAAATAAGTTTCATTTCTCAGCTTGATGTGTAATTAATTTAGCCACTGTTATGGATTTAAGCACCCAGCAAGTATCTGACCTTTGGAGGGTAAGAAAAAGTTTATTTTGAATGTAGTAGTTGATTAAAATTGGCAAAATTGATTCATAGCTGTAATCAGAAAGAAAATAAATATTGGAAATCAAAGGAAAAAACTTGTTTTCCTATTTGGGTAAGAAAATGTTCAACACATTGCAGAAAAATGTGTGTAGCTACTAAACACATTTTCCTGATAAATGAGCAAGAGCAAAAAATTACTTCTTTGTGTTTATTACTATGTGATTTTATGAATTAAGAAATGTGAAATATTATTAAATTAGTTCAAACACTACTTTCTACCCTAAATCTGGTTTACTACTTTTAAAGATAATATTTATTACTTTTCAATCCTCTTCAGCTCCAATATGTGTCTCCTACTAACAAGAAATTAGCCACCCCTTTTTACTGCATTGTCTTCTTCATATAAATGCAATTTTATATACTAATTCCAGCTATTACATTATAAAGAATTTAGTCTACGGAAAAGTCACTTCATGTTGTCATTATGCTGCCAGAGTATAACTTTGAAATTTTAAATGAAAAAACTGAGAATGCAAATGTCCTTTTAAAACAAATGCTAACAAAATGCAAAAAAGAAAACTCTATTATAATACAGAAATAAAAAAAACTGCAAGTAACTTCTTTTCTTGATATTTTCTGTCACATTGCAAATACTAAGTAAATCTTTCATTTTCTAAAGTATTAATCCTAGAAATGATTTCCAGTTACAGAAGTTTTTAAAACAAGATAGAGAAAGTTATTGAAATAAATTCAATTATGTATATCAAAGAAGTCTATAAATATAAAATCAAATATTGTATATGGTATCGGTAGCACAAAAATATTCATTATGCCATCCAAGTAAAATATTCATTATGCCTAATCATGTATATATGCATGTATGTAGGTGGGTACCTATATATTTATTTAAACACATAAATATGGCTGACAAATTCACAAAAATATTCAAGAATGAATTTTCTGACTTAGATACCATTTCAATGCTTAAATTTTCAAACAAATTTAGGGAGCATTTAAAAGACAAAAATGCTTGTTCGGCAATTAATGGTTCTATATTATAAAATGGTATCATATGTTATGAAATTTGTAGCTTGCCCACTGAATTCTTACATCACATAGAATTCAATAGTAGATTCACATTTAGAATTCTCAATAGTGTGTTAAATGTTGCCATAAATTTTCCTACTTTCTATTGTCATTTCTGAATTCATCATATCAATGCATAGCTTTCTTAACAAAATGACCTGCACAACTATCTTTGTCTTTTTAACTTTATTATTAAGCATCCCTTTCTTTGCACTTACCCCACACAAAATTCAATAGCAAAATCACAAAATTTTTAAAAACAGCATATCATTAAGATTCCTGATATAGTATTAAGTGTTGCCAAAATATTTTTTTAAATTCCCTATATCATTTCTTTCAAAATAATACATAACAATAACATTTAGAGGCAGTATCCTTTTATTTGAAAAGTAATGTAAACATAAAAGTGGTGCGGAGAAAAATGAGAAGCGAGCACATCTGGCGATAGTAAAAAATTAAAAATAGAAACATCTACATAAACCTACCATCCCAGAGTTCAGTTTTTACTATAAAAATAACCATTTCTCTCATAAAATGAGTCAATGGTTAATAATTTAACTTAAATGGGCAACACAATACCTAACAGAACTTAAAAATACACTCAATTTTCTCACCTCAGAGTATGGCCCAAACCACCAGTTTGTAGGATCAAGTTCCTTGCTCTCAAATCATCCAATAACTCAAATGCATTGATTTCAGAACCATCAATAGAAATGTCATCATCTAATGCATGCATCTTCAAAGAAACCTGATGGTTGCCACCAACGACTTCCAGTTGATGCCATTCTCAGGAAGAACTATAGGATAAACATGAGCATGAGAATAATTCAGTTCATGTAGTAGATGCGATAGTATGCCTGAGAAATGAGCAAAATAATTGAAAATTTTAAAAAATTAATAAAAAGTGATATAACTAAATATTACTGAAATAGTGAAACCATTTTAATGCATTAAAAATATTTTTTTTGTGCGTATGTGTGTACTTATAAATATTTATGGGGCAAGAAAATAAAAATTCAGCACTAGAAATTGATGGATGATTGTCAATCAAATGGTAACTTTAATGTACATTTTAAATTGCAACAATGTATTGTTCAGTTAATGAAGCAAAAAGAACTTGAATGATTCTTCTTTTTAGTGGCAACCAAATTGCTGATAAAAAATCTGAAATTTTAACAACTGTTTCTATGCAGTGGTTTTATTGTTATATATAAATACCAGCATTTAGTTACTTTCTTCAAGTGTCTTCTCATAACAATGAAGCAGGAAATGAAATAAGAACTGGATAATAACAAAAGCCTTCATATGCAGAAAAGGTTTCATTCACCTTTTTTGTATATTATATGCACAATGAAGTGCATATGCATATCTACACAATGCTATTCATCCCTAAGGATAAATATCATTATGCAGATATTCTGGTACTGCTGCCTCATTTTGAACATGTGAAGATATTCCCATAGGATATGCACAAGTGTAAGTTTAGCATCTTGAAGCAATTGCTAAAAATCCTGTGATCATGATCTTTGTAGTCTCAGCCATAATCATGTGTAGCCAATAACACTAAACCTTAGTTCAGGTGATCACCTAACTACATGAGCAATCCAGACAGGGCGCCTCATTTAGTTGACTCTTTACACCTGATTAGATAAATTGTGACTACTTATTTCTTTGTACAGACTTCAGAAGCCAAAGAATTGTGATAGTACCACATCCAACAGCATGCCACTGTATCAGCATCTGCCTTCTATGAGTTGTAGAACACAATGACTGGTTCATTGATGAATGGAAGCAAGTGGCATGCAGGTATGAGTCTTGATTCCAAATGCATTAAGCTGACTTTAAGGTTAGAAATACGGTACTATTCTTATGAAGCCAAACTTCCAATGTACCAGTCTGAAAATGGACAAGGTCATGATGATTGTGATGATTCAGTGATGGTTCGAGACAGCTTCCTTGACAATGTTTGGGATCTTTGCTATTTGAACCAACAAGTATGTGAAACTGCTCAAAAGTCACATTTCTTATCACTTTTCTGCTATCTGGATGAAAATAGAGTGTTCCAAAAAGACAATTTCTCTCCTGAGGAGCATTTTACAGAATTCTCTTTTCTGAAATGGCCACCAAGAACCCAAACTTATTAAATGATTTGGTATATCTTGAAGGAAGAGGTGTGATCCAATCATCCAACATCACAGTGTTCTTAATTTAATCATGGGAAATCCTAGATGTTTGGCACGGCTTACCCCTGAAACATTTCTGCTGACTTTTTGAAAGTAAGCCTCAGCATGTGATAGACATTGTCAGGGTTAACAGAGAAATAACTTATTACTAATCAAGTATCCGTAATACAGTGACACTTCAGCAGACATCTTATGATTACGTGAATACTATGTATAATATTTTAATAATTATAAATGCATTACTTAATAATTTCTTTAAAGTAAAGGAAGAATGGCATTATGTAAAAATAATGGAATAACTCAAAAACATTTTCAAGCATTTAAATAATATCTCATGTAATATTCAATTTGATAAAACATATTTACCTCCATTTGTAAAAAATTGTAAGTATGCACTGTGGTTCCTACTAGAAGTTGCACCAATGCATGCCAGATTGTCTCCATATCTTCCAATTCGTACAATAAATCTGATGAATCTAAAAAAAAAAAAAAAAAAAAAAAAAAAATTAAACATATTTTATTACAAATGAAATAGATTTTATGTTCTTATGCAAGATCATAAAAAAGGTAATGCAGTATTCAGAATGATGATGTCCACTTTCAGTCAGTGGAAGTTGAGCTGAAAAGGAAAATAAATTACTTTTAGCCAAAAATTGTCTCCCACGTAAAGAAACAGGTGCAAGTAACCAAATACTTAGCAACTTTGGCCTGGACTTGGCAGTTTTCCTCTTCTCCAAGTTATCCATATGAACAACTTTACCTGAATGTCTGCTTTTCTCAGTTTTTTGCTCATTTGGTCAAAAACTGTTAAATTTGGCATATTAATGGACAGTAATTCTTTCTTTGATAGAACAGTCAAAAATCTCTAAAATACAATTCATATGAATTTGATCATGTTTAGAATAAATTTTAGTTTATAATTAAAATTAAAGAAATACGTCTTAAGTTTGGCTATAGTATTTCAAGCAAGAAATTATCCAACAATGATGAGATACATTTATATGAATTTGAGATAGATTAACTGTATCACTTGTCAAATTGTTGTCACCAAATATTAGCATCCTATATTATTTTTAAAGAAATTAAATAAAGAAGGATCTACATGAATTTATGCATGTTTCTTGCATTGTGAAAAAACTACCGTAGAGCAATCAAATATTGAATAATGCAGTCCTCCACCCAAACATGCGCATCTGGAAGTCCAAAATTTGAATTTGTTTTATTATCTATTTCATGTTTTACAAAAATTTAATATATTTTTGCTTAACAGACTCAATGATTTCAAACCAAGCAGTGGCAACATCGTACGAGTTTGGTGTTTGGCTGCTTTTAAATATCTTGCGATTTTGCTGTCAAATTGAATTTAATGTGGTAAAACTGAATACTGATATAGAGCTGATATAATAAACTGAGAAAAGACTGAAAAAAATTGAAAAATTGCAGAATGTATTCCTAATATATGTCTTTTATACTGTCTCAACAGTTAAAGCCCATTCTAAAAACAATTTGCTCAAAGTCCAGAAATGAATTTTCTGGTCTTTTATTAATATTTCAACAATTTAATGTATTTTATGCATTTTGAAATTATAATATGCATAAATATACTATGAAAAACGAAGTTGATGATATGTATAAACAAGCACCATAGCATGATATTTGAATTATACATTTAACTTAGTTATATATTTAATTATACAAATTAAACTACTGCTTATTATAAAGAAAACTATATTTAAGGAGGCAAAGAGTTGCATGTGGCTGTTCAGTTTACTGGAGGAAATTTTGATGAATTATAAAATTTCTGACCACACCCCAAATTATGACAAAAACTTAACAGTGCTTTGTATTTTCAGTTTGTTTGTTTAATAGTTTTTATGGGGAAGCACAATATTCTTAAAGTGAAGATGCCTTAATGGAAGACCTTTTAAGGGAAACTGTCTCCCACTCACATTACACAAGGAGAAAAGTAAGAAAATGCCCATGTAGCTAGTTAATTTGGGAGCATCGCATTTTCTGAACTGACGAAAATTTTAACAAACTGAAGTGAAATTTCAGAAACATTTCCCTTGCAAAATGTGTAAAAGAAAAATTAATCTTATCCCTTAGACACATTTTTTAGTAACTTTGCTACTCAGTCATTTGAGCAGCTTTCTCATTTTATTGGAATGTTTGTATAATTAATCAAACATTTTATTTTGTGTTATATTCATATTTTACATATTTTTCATTTAAAATTTCATATATTTTTCGCTTTTCCCATGAAAAATGAGTTCAAATCAAAATTCCAAATTGTCTCACATGTTGAACTCACAATATGATCTCACAAGCTTTTGAGATTATGTTTTAATACTATTTATAATGTCTTTAAAGCTTTAACTATTCTAATTAATGCTGATTGCAATTTATGTATCTAACACAGAAATATCAAATATGAGATTAAACTACAAAGTCAGAATGTAGCCATTTGCCATGTATGTTATGCTTGCTGTTTCATTTCATTTTAAAATAATAATTTAGAGGTATATGCATCAGTGAAATTTTTTTTATAATTTATCCTATGAAATTTAATTTAATTAAATAACTGCAAATTAAAATGAAAGTACTGTCTTCCAGGAATAGAATTTGAATTTACTGTTGTCTACTCATTTTTTAAAATAGTATGTTGAAGACAGAAATCTCAAGGTAGCTGAATAAACGAATTACTTTTAAAACTTATTAAGGAAGAGAGTTATTTATAAATCCATGCATTTTAACTTTCTTTAAGTTAATTTGTCTAGATTCTTTTTAAATCAAAATTATATAGAATAACATGTTTAATTTTTCCTCTTCAAGTAAGAACGCGAGTAAAATGCAAATAAAAGAAAACACAAATAGCCTGCTCTGTAGAGGCTAAAAGTTAGTGCTGTTAATTAATATGCAAAATTTGGCAAATAGTTGCCAAATATAAGCCAGTTGAAGACATGCAACTTAAGCAAAAGTTAACACCCAAGTAAGACAGGTAGAGATGCAAGATATTTTCTCAATGGAAAGGTATTATTTACTTGCAACCTGCCTCATTTCCCTTTCTGTGTGGAGGAGGGGGAGAAATTTCTGCTCTGAGTATACTAATTTCCCTTTCGGCTAATCTTCCACTGACTGAAAAGACACCAAATCATTCAAAATATCTCACCAATGTTCAGAAAAAATATGTTTTCTGTAATATGCAGAAACCGGTTTATTTGATTATGACAAAGCATGTCTATGTGCATATATCCCAAAACAATTAGAAATAAAATTAATCAGTCCATTTTATAAAAAGAGCCATAAAGAAAAAGTGTTACTTAGTGTTCGGTGTCTGAAAGAGTATTGCTTGGCAGCATTGTTTTACACCAAGCAGAGTTTGGCTTTAGTGTAACCCTAAAGTTATTTCGTTTTTGCCTTATTAGTATGTATGATTTTTGACTTGATGTGGGAGCATATGGTTGTTCGCTTTTAACTAAGTTACATAGGTAACTATAAGCACATGCGTGTGCTAGTATTCAATAATGTTGTTTTTGTTAAAATTAATTTGTTATTGTTAATATTACAGTCCACTTACTGAAGTTAAGTTTCATTAAATAAGTTGGAGCTATCTTCGGCAGGAACAGCATCTCATAAATCTAAATCAACTGCCTCCAGAATTCTTGGGCCTAGACCACAGAAAACAACAGCAGTATCTTCCACAAGAACAGAACACAGGTATGCTATTCTTCCACCTACTACATAATTGCAATATGTTGGATCAAGACTTGCTTCATGGAAACTTTCTTTTAGAAATGTCTAAAATAAAAGAAATAATAATAATAAATATTTCCACCTTAAATATACAATGAAACACACAGTATTAATAAATATTAATTCCCTTTTGTATACTAAATTTTTTGATGAAGCAAGTTCTAATCAGATTCAGCAAAGCCACACAAATATTTCCACAAAAATAATTATTATGTTATTATTATTTGCGGGTAAACAGCCTCAAATATTTAAATAAAGCATACAACTAAGAGGTCCATGATGAGTAAACCAGGTGTAATTATGAGTGTATGAGGGTAAATTTACGTATAATAATTTTTATCAGTTTTTATTTATTTACGGTGTCATCAATTACGATTTTAAAATAACTGTGTTTGTCTTATTGAATAAAATTCAGGTACACAAATAAATGATTACGACAATGCATTCAAGGATTATCCAGTCCTCGAGGCTTCCTTTTATTTAGCACTTTTATTTAGCACTATTTATTTAGCTTAAATTAAACTCATTCATGTTTGCAACATACAGAGAGAAGTACATGAGGAAAGCAATGAAAATATTCACACAGATAATATTTGAACTGAAATAGAATGAACTGCCAATGTACAATTACTTTATCCACTTGATTTATGACACATAAATTTGTGTTAACAGTTGAATATTCATCCAGAAAGTTGTATTTGTCAGCAATTTTCAAATGTATTTTATTTTTATTGCACGCAAACATTTGGTCATGAACCTCAGTAGTAATTTCTGCTTAATTAATTTATTGCGTTCATACATATACTGAATTACAAAAGCTCTAATATAATATATTTAAAAGAAACAGTAGACTACATATATAGTTGCTAATTTGTGATGCAATGAAACTTGTTAATAAATGATACCTAAATAAATTTACAATAAAAAAAATTCTCATTGATGATGACTAGAAGCTTCAGTCAATTTAACAGTACAATTTTGTTCCTACAATCATAATTCTAGACATGGCAAAAGAAAAACTCTGGCACTTAGGAATTTTTATGATGAATGGCTTTCAAAATAGCTTTGTTTATTTATTTAGATTTATTTGCCAATGTATGCAGTAAAAGACTATAGATAGGCGAATGAATCTAATAAGGATGCATTTTCTTATATTTAGTAACAAACAAAATACACAAGTTTTTTTTCAATACCTGACAAAATGTAGGCAAAAGCTATTCCATAGTGATTTAAAAAATTGACTGGACAGCTATAGCTACGACGCATGGACAGTATAGCAACATTTAAAAAAGTTTTCTGAAGTCAATTAACTTCTGTCCCTTTAAAAGTAATCCTCTTCTACATTCATATGTCATTCTAGCATTAGAATCATGCCTAGAATGCCTATGCCAAAAGTTATTTAGCCAAAAATTTCATGCTACACAAGAACGTAAATTTAACCAGTTATGATTTAGAAATTTACACTTCTCCTTTTCATTTCCCTATCAGAATGCAAACTAGTTCGAGAAAACTTGAGGATTACAGATTTTAAGACAAAGCCTGTTTCTGCTTCTCGAGGCCACATTTACTAGATTTCACTATCTCAGTAATTTATTATTATATCTATCTCACTATCTCAGATAAGATCACAATCCAAAGTCTCTGGCTTTGGATTGTGACTGCTGACATTTAAATTGTTATGCTGGTGAGAAGTTTGAGCCAACTTCCCATTAAATGAATTGTGCAATATTTGATTACAGGATTAGTTTTAATTTGAATTTGAATGTGACTTTTAAGATAGCTTGCGACAAGTCATTGTTTGACTTTGTTAAACATGAGATGTGCAGTTCAAGGATCTGATTTAATAAAAAGGTTATATTTTAACCATCAGAAGTCTTTGTCAGTCAGCCAAGCAATAATTCACTTCAAGTCCATTAGGAGTTTGAATATCAGTTTATGCTGCGAAAGAGCATCAAACTCTATACACTGAAGAGAGATTTTTTTCATTCCTACCTTCAAAAAGTGAATACAGCAAGCTACTGTGTATTGTGTAGGTTGTATTTTGTGCAACAAAAAGCAAGGAAAAGGTGGGAGCATGAAACCAATGAAAATGTACCTTTAAGCACACTTCATGAAGATTTTATAGGACCGTTACTATAAACAAACAAGAATTGACCCCTGTAGACGCTTTTATAAAGTTTGTCTAGCTGTATCAGTAAAGCTGACATCAGCCCAAGATTCATCTTTGGAGATCCTTTTAGAATAATTACAAACAGAGATACGGCTTTCACCTCAAAGAACTGCCCAGATGATTACTGTGCAAAAGATAAAAACCCAGTACATATTCTAAACTACAGGCATTCTGTGAGGAAATGGTCAAGCAGAAAGTATCCATTCAACTTTCATTCTAATTCTAGTCTTAGCCAAATTGTCTACTGAAGATCCAATAAAATGACACAAGTATGTTGCAGATGCCCAATGCATGTTAAACAGCCCTAACTGCAGAAGCACTAGGACATCAGCATTCTGTCAGCAGATCTGTCAGCAAAATATATTTTATTAAAGCAAGCAATTCATACAGCAGCAGAATATTACAAAGACTACTTTTTAAGGATACATGTGCCCTCCCCCTCTTTTATTCTATGGCTTCTGGAGCCAAACCTCATGCAGACATAAGGAAGAAACAGAAATAAGTGATTATCATTTACAAGAAAATTGTTTCTAACAGCTTATTATTTTTTTCAATTCAGTGTGACCATAACATTAGAAATGTAAAATTATAAAGAGACATAGAAAGGTGAATGCATTTCAGATTTATGATGCCATCTAAACCAATAGTAGAAAAAAAAATAATGAAAATATGTCTTATAAAAAATTAAACACACATGAAACAAAAAAACCTATGAAAAAATTACTTTTATTCACCCATTAAATATTAAAACTGCTAATGACATGATGTTTGGTTCAGAAAAGCATCAGTTGAATCAAAATTTTCTTCTAACAGATTAGCACGATCTGCAGCACTGCTTATGATGGTGTTGTCAATTGCCCAACATACCTTAAAAGTTCTTCTACCACTTACAGATTCTTGATACCAATGAATACAAATATCAGTTGATTTTGCAGAGGCAGGTAAACCCAGTATATGTATTGTTATTTAAACTGCAGGTTAAAATATGAAATAAAATTATGTAGAATAATTACTTCAAATTATTATTAAAACTCTATCTTTTTCATCTTTATACAGTTTCAAGGAATAAACATAACTTCAGGAATAGACCATCCTTAGATATACGAAATACTAATAAAAAAACAAATATTTTAGAAAATCAAAGTTTCTTACATTCAAATATTATTTTAGCTACAGTAGCTGAGAACAATGGGGTGCCCATTTGTTCCAAACTAACTGGAGCAGATTTATCTTGAATAATGCTGTTGTGAATATTTGTAAACATCTGAATCCTTTCTGATTACACTTTTTGTTTTTCTGCATTCTTGTGGTGTTCTATTCATTTATTGTTTTTAGGCTGATAATTTTGGGGTTTACTTGATTTCATCATTCATTTCCTTTATTCCTTGGCAGCAATTTTTGCTACCCATTTGGGAATGAGAACTTGTCAACTTGGTGCTTTTATGGGAGATTTGCAAAAACACATTTTCAAAGCCAGGGTTCATACACATTTCTGCACATGGAAATTAAGTACTTTTAAAGACTTTTAAGGACCATTAATGAAAAAAAATTAAGGACCTATGAACAAATGGGAACTGAATAAATTCAATTAAAAATATTATCTATGCCTGAACTTCACTTTTGTAACACCATCCTAAAAATAATATATAGATCCGTAAGTAGGATGCATTATTATTAAGCATAGCTTAATTAACATTATAATTAATAAGTGTGACAATAAAATTAACTTTATGGAATTTATCAAGTAGCATTAAATATTTTACACTTATAATAATTGGACATATTTGAAAGAAGATAAGTGGCATTTTATTTATGTTTTACAAATAGTTAGCTTTATGTTTATTATTATTATTAATGTTTCATTTTGTAACATACTCACTCAGTCTAGAGATTTAATAAATAGTAAACAGATTTTATGTCAAGGGGCATAGGTTAAAATGAAATCATAATCAGCATGATTCATAACAAAAGACTGGTTGTTGTCACCATTGCCTAGAAAGAGACCTGCTGATCAAAACAAACCTGAGAGGCCTGATGTAGGCACGGTTGGCAGGTTCTGAAAGTTAGCTGGGCTCCGTCTGACGCAGTTACTGTCATAATTTCATGTAGAGTTTCAGGGGTTGAGACTCAGATAATATACTTTAAGGTTCTAATAAGCCAATAAAGCATCAGAGGTGATAAGTTATTTTTCAGTATTTTAAGTGTCACTAGATGCGAAGAATAAGTTTTACATAAGTTTTTACATTTTTGTGTTTTATGTTGTGATCACATTAAGGGTTAATGAAAGGCAATAACTCGCTTTAATATGCAGAGATAATTTTTAAAGGTAAGCAGTTAGTTATAAGTAATTAAATTAGGTATTAGATAACCTCAGTCATTATGGATTTACATGGTCACTATTAAATTTTATTTATTTTTTAACAATATTTGTTAAAAAAGGCGCTAGTAAAATCACAATCTAATGAAATTTCACAGTTTAAAATACCTATAATTTGTAGGGTTTATATTTATTTTAACTAACATTTATTTTAAGTTTAAACTATCTTTCCTGTCAAGCCTTGCTTTCCCCTGGAACTGCCAATGCCAGAATATGTAAATTTTAGTAGAACGCGCAAGGATTCAAATTATCAGCGGAAGTATTATGATTTAAATAGAAAGGAAACGAGTTCGGTGTGTGATATTCTTACTTCACGAGCGCGGAGGTAGTTAGCGAGAAATTGAAGAACCCTGCGTTTCGGCCTATGTGCTTGGCGGGAAGTAGTGTTAATCGTTCAAGTGAGCTTCAAGTCTGCTGAATTAGCAGCGGTATTGAAACGCGGTGAGTTAGTTATTTTTAGAGAGCCTCGTAGTTAGAGTCTTGTCTTTAGTTTCTTTTCAGGTTATTATTTTTATTTGACCACCGAGTTGGCACAGTCCGTGAGCGTCAAGAGCACGCAATTGTAATTTATTACGTTGAATAAAAAGGGACTTAAACCCTTCACAAGACTCTGTCTTTTATCCAGTTTTCACAGTCACCCCTTGGTTGTGTGCAAGTTGGAGGCGCGCAACGCTACATTGGCGCCCGAACACTTATCGAACTGAAATGGCCGAAAATTGGATGGAAGCCGCTGGACAACACCAAGAAATGACAAACCAGTTGGAAGGATTTGGATACCTGGTCCAGACTTTGAGAGCGTCAATCAAGCCAAACGTCCATTTCGATGGAAAAAATTCGGTGGCGGTATTTCTAGAAGGTCTAGAAAACCACTTTCAGCTCGACCCTGTTCCTGAAAGACAAAAAGTTGCCATCGCCACATCAGCAGTAAGAGGACAGGCCGCGCTATGGTGGAAAAATATAGGCAAATTTTTATTAGGGGTATTTGGAAGCCAGACATATACATTTGAAAATTTCAAAAAATCGTTAGTAAAGGCCTTCCCCATAGTGAAAGATCGCGCACGGCTGGAAACCGAACTATATAGTTTCTATCAACGGGATATAGCAGAATTGACGGACTTTATTCTACGAAAAATCAAGCTAACGGATATGCTGTATGGAAAGAAACCCAATGCGGAGATTATTGAAATAATATTACCAAGATTGTTACCCGCTGTTCAAGACTACTTTGAAATTAGAAACCCAAGCACATTACAGGAACTCTTCGAATTGGCGGTGAAGTTTCAAAATCGCAGAATAGCGGAAAAAGCGAGAGGGGAAACATATTCTCAAAGTACCCGAAGGAAATCTTCAAATGAGGAAACCAGAAATGGATATCACTCTTATGGGGGAAAGAGCTATCAAGCTAACTCATCGAAACTCGAAGGTCAAGGCCCAAAAAGAAAATTTGAAAATAAACATCCGCGTACCCAGAAGGCACAGATTGAAAGGAAAGCTTTAAACGAGTAGAGGGGCCTGTGAAAGGGAGGGTCCAGACCCCGGAAGTTTTAAAAAAACCCTCAAACAGACATTTAAATACGGTCATCGTAAAAAACTCACAGCTACCAATTATACAAGTCCTGGTTGGCGATGTACCAGTAGAAGCCCTCATCGATACAGGAGCAGAAGGAAATTTTATGAGTGAAAATTTCTTCAAAAAGAATTTTTATAGGGTACGATTATTTAAAACCAAAAATACGGAAATTATAGCGGCGCAAGGAAAAACATGTCACTGCATCGGGAAATTATCATTAAACTTACAGGTAAAAGAGGAAAGTCTCAAAGTATTAATTTTTGTAGTGAAAGATCTGCAAAACTCTCTTATTTTAGGTATGGAGTTTTTAAGGGCCGCGAGGGCCAAATTAAATTTTCAAGATAGTTCCGTGGTGTTGGAGATGGACCAGAGGGTGGTGGAACCTGTGGAGACACCGCAAGTGGACCTTAGCCATCTGAATGACCATGAAAGAAAAGCAATACAGCAAGTGGTGAGTAATTTTTCTCATTTGTTTTCAGAAAAACCAGGAAACTGCCAAATAGTCACACACAAGATTGAATTAAATGCCGAAAAACCTTGTAGGACTAAACCTTATCGGTATGACAAACAAAAAGACGTAATCATCGAAGAACATATTCAGGAGATGTTAAAGAATAAAATAATAACGCCCATAAATAGTGAGTACGCGAGTCCAGTTGTACTATGTAGGAAAAAGAACGAGTTTCCTCCTTCGGATAAAAGGGCTTGGAGGTTTGCTATTGATTACAGAAAACTAAATAGTATTACCAAATTTCCAGTTTACCCTTTGCCGGTTATAGACGAGATCATTAGACAGATCAAATCGACAAGATATTTGTCTACTTTGGACTTAACGTCTGGCTACTATAAAATAGCTATGAGACTCGAAGATATACATAAAACCGCGTTTATAACAAAATCGGGCACTTATGCATTTTTACGCATGCCTTTTGGGTTGTGTGGGGCCCCATCAACGTTCCAGAGAGCTATGGACATTGTTCTAAAGCCTGTCCTAGGAAAATCAACTTTAATTTATCTAGATGATATAATTATAACGAGTAGTACGTTGGAATAACACATTAATGATCTAGAACAAGTTTTTAAATTATTAAAAGAGGCCGGTCTTACAATTAACGCCTCAAAATGCAAGTTCGCAACTAAAGAACTTAAATATCTCGGTTATAAAATTTCGCAAAAGGGTATAGAAACGCAAGATTCAAAAATAAAAGCTATTAAGAATTTACCACCGCCCAACACCGCCAAGAAACTTTCTTCTTTCCTTGGGTTATGTTCTTACTATCGATCTTTCATAAAAGATTTCGCTAATATTGTTGAACCACTCTTAGTAATCAAAAGAAAAAGGGGTAAATTTACGTGGACAGCGGAAGCTAACACAGCATTTGAAAGATTAAAAGAAGCGCTCATTAATGCCCCTGTTTTAAAATTCCCGGAGGGGGACGAAAACCTGGAAATTGCAGCAGGTGCGTCAGACTATGCGGTGGGTGCGGTTCTTATGCAAAATAACCATCCTCTGGCATTTTTTAGTAAAACACTGAATCAGACACAAAGGAATTATACAGCTACAGAAAGAGAAACATTAGCCGTATTAATGGCTGTACACAAATTTCGAGTTTATTTCGGCAAATCGCCAGTAACAGTCTTTTCGGATCATGCGGCTGTTGGTAGACTTTACTCGGGAAAAAACCTAACGCCCAGGTTAATAAGATGGGCTTTAAAACTCCAAGAATATAATATCACAATAAAATATAAACCGGGTAAGGAAAACAATGTAGCTGACGCACTTTCTCGTATAAAACTGGACGATGAAGGAAATGAACTTAAATGCGCTGTGTTGACTTCAAAAATTTTAGATTCTAGAGATACGGTTATTACTGAACTGAAAGCTGATCCTCAATTTGGAAATATCTATGCTTATTTGAAAGACCCCGAAAGCTTCGAGCACACAGATATCGATGTGATAAGAAATAGAGCAAAAAACTATGAAATAATAGATAATTTATTATTCTATACGAAAACAACAAACGAAAATCTTGAGTATAAACCAGTCATCCCAGCCTCGCTTCGATTAAGCATTTTGAAGGAATTACACGAAGCAAAAACAGCGGGCCATTTAGGGGTCAGAAAGACTATAAAAAGGGTACGCGAGGCGGTATATTTCCCGCAATTATACAAAATAGTAACGGCGTATGTCAGGTCCTGCAATCAATGTCAGTTAATAAATGATATTAATTACAGCCCGGCCGGGTACTTAAATAGCATTCGCGCTACATTTCCGAATGAAATTTTAGGCATAGATCTTCTTGGTCCCTTCCCCCAGAGCGAGTTAAATAAAAATCGTTTTCTTTTAGTAATAGTAGATCATTTTTCAAAATGGACAGAAATTGTTCCACTTAAACGCGCGTCAGCCAAAACAGTCGCAGATGCATTCTTACACAGATACATTTTAAAATACGGTGCACCGATAAAAGTCATTAGCGATAACGGAAAACAATTCATTAGTCAAATATTTGAAAACATATGCAATGGACTTGGCATACGCCATATCAAAATGGTTCCGTATAGACCACAGGCTAACATAGCAGAAAGAGTTAATAAAAATATAGTAAAAATAATTCGCAGTTACGTGAGCACACATCACAAGCGCTGGGATGGCTACATAAATGAATTAGCTTATGCTTTAAGAACGGCAAATCATGATACTACGGGGAAAACTCCAGCAGAATTATTTTTAGGCAGAAAGTTAATTACGCCTTTAGATAAATTATTCTTTGTGCAACAAAGAGAGCAGGAGTTCAAACAAAAAGATGTGCAAAAGCTGATTGATCAGGCGCTTAAAAGCTCGGATACTGCAAGAAATAGGCAGAAAATATATTATGATAGAAAACGCCGTGAAGCAGATTTTAAAGTTGGGGATAAAGTATTGAAGCGGAAATTTTCTTTATCAAGTGCCCCAGACAATTTTACGGTAAAGCTAGCTCCAAAGTTTGAAGGCCCCTATGTAATTCAGGAAATCAAAGGAGTAGTATTATATCTTAAGAACGAGAGAGGGGAAATCTGTAAAGCAAGTCCCGACCAGGTGAAAAAATACTATAATCCAAATGATTTTGAAATCCTTAAAAGTTTCTTGCAGGACTCAAGTCTAAACGAAGTAGAAGGTCCAGAGACAACAACAACTATTCCACCACCCAAGAAACAGAGAACTGAAGAGAGACCTAGCCCTTCTAAAACCCGGACGTCGGTATCAAAAAGAAAAAATAACTTTCAGACTCCAGCGTTTAATAAAAACAAAAATACAGATGCACCGAGTAAAGAAACCGTGGTAAAAAGAAAAACACCACCTACAAAGGATTGCAGGAGAAATTATACATCAAGGAGAACGCGCACACGGCCACAGAGTCAGGTGCCAGCAAGGCCGCCGTTCCGGAAACTGAAACGGCAACAGGAGGCACAAAAATACGACGAACAGAAGAAATTCAAGGACTCCAGACCGGAGGACGTCAAGACCAGCCGTCCCAGGGAAAAACGGAAATGCCAACCACCAGACGATTACTCCGCCAAGAGGCCAGCATGTAGAGGACGCAAAAGAAAAAGTAATGTGGACGACACTCGGAGGTCAATAAGGAGAAGATTGACGTCCATGAAACCTCTAACTTGGGAGCAATATTGCCAAAAACGAATGACGGAGTTTCAAGCATCGAAAACTCAAAGATAAGTTAAAACCTTCTATAAATTTTTTTTCTCTTTTGTTCCGAAATGTTATGCATAAGTATGAAGTTCTATGTTTTGACGAAAGTCAATATGTCTCGGTTGAGACTTAGGTTTGTTTTACTTTATTTAGCTAAGGCAAAAGTATTATTTTCTTTAAGTGTAAAAGCTAAAAACAAGCATTTTCTGTTGGTCGAAAGACTAATTCTGTTATGTTAAAGCCAAAATTTGGCCGAAGATAAAAATAACTTCGTATTCTTGTATTAATAAGAATTTTAGTTTCAGTGCCGCCAGCTTGGCGAAGAATGAGTAAAGTAAAAATTTATTTTCTCTTATTCATTTTATGGTAAATTGTAAAAATCATATGTATTAAAATTTTGTAAATGTACGTAAATACTTGAATGTTATGTAAAAGTAGAATTTAGTCTAGAAGCATAAAATTGTAGATGCTAAAAGTGAATGCTTAAAAGCAATGAAGTCAAAATTTAAGTATTAAACTGTAAAGTCATGCTTTAGAGCGAAAGCCTGCATGTTTAAAGATGAATGAGGGGGAAGTTAGAATGAATGTGTTTTGTAAGGTTCTCCACCTACATTTGAATTTTTAAGAATATTAAAGTAGCTCATTGAGTTGTAGAATGTCGAGTAAGGTATGTCTATTTGGTCGTTGAATTCTAACAAATCATGGTGGTTAGGGGAAGTGTTGTAAGACTAAAACACGAATATTCCCGTTTGACACCATACACGGTGGAGAGCCAGGGTAAAGTTAAATTAATGCTTGAAAAATTGAATGAATGTGAAGTAAGCAATAACTAAGAAAAACAAATCGTTTAAAAACAAAAATTTATTGTGCCAAGAAAGTGTAAATTATAATGTATTTAGAAAGATACTGATACTTATTCCTTCCAGATGCTGGAAGGAAAGACCAAGATTGATTGAGTAAATCCAGGAAAAGTTGCTGTAAGAAGAGAGAGTTATAACGATCAACAGAATTTTAGTATACAATTTGTTACATAAGATTTTTTTTGTGTAAACGAGGTTCTCGCCAGTTAGTTCAGAATTAGAGAAACTTACAACAGGTCGTTTGTAGGACCTGCTTCCAAGTTTTCCAAATTCTGGCAGCGGCAAATGTAGGGTTTATATTTATTTTAACTAACATTTATTTTAAGTTTAAACTATCTTTCCTGTCAAGCCTTACTTTCCCCTGGAACTGCCAATGCCAGAATATGTAAATTTTAGTAGAACGCACAAGGATTCAAATTATCAGCGGAAGTATTATGATTTAAATAGAAAGGAAACGAGTTCGGTGTGTGATATTCTTACTTCACGAGCGCGGAGGTAGTTAGCGAGAAATTGAAGAACCCCGCGTTTCGGCCTATGTGCTTGGCGGGAAGTAGTGTTAATCGTTCAAGTGAGCTTCAAGTCTGCTGAATTAGCAGCGGTATTGAAACGCGGTAAGTTAGTTATTTTTAGAGAGCCTCGTAGTTAGAGTCTTGTCTTTAGTTTCTTTTCAGGTTATTATGTTTATTTGACCGCCGAGTTGGCGCAGTCTGTGAGCGTCAAGAGCACGCAATTGTAATTTATTACGTTGAATAAAAAGGGACTTAAACCCTTCACAAGACTCTGTCTTTTATCCAGTTTTCACAGTCATCCCTTGGTTGCGTGCAAGTTGGAGGCGCGCAACGCTACAAATTTATGACATTGATTCTAAAACGATATTAGGATAATTACACATTAAAAGCTACAAAACCATTTATATTTTGTAGCAACAACACTCAACAAAATAGTTATGCATCTTTTTAATTTGAAGCCTTCCCAGACATTTTGAGTAATTTATATCGATTTCCTTCTCTTGAACCATCTTTACTAACAATTATAAATTTGTCTCATTATGCGAAAGAATGTCCTGACTAGTTTCTGCGTGTTTTATCTCCTAACCTGTCAACCTCTCCACAATGTACTTATGAGGGTTTATTTGATCTGGTAAAAGTTAAATAGCCCCCAAACCCCTGACAGTTGTGAAGCAAATTATTGCTGTGTCTGAAAGTAACTACAAAGTCAGACAAAGGTTTAAACAAGCTTCTTATTTAAAAAGAACTTAGAACATAGAGGCATGTTCTTATGCTAACAAAATCAACTGCAGCTCGTGGTAATGTAATTAAACAAGAAGAGTCAAATTCAAACTAAAAATATCAACTAGCGGTCAAAGACTATACAACTTAATTTCATTTAACTCACTCTATCGTTGTAACAAACTCAAATGTCGGCAACGGTAATGCAAAGACAAATAATTACAAATTATGAGAGCTGGTAGGAACTAATGCAGGGAGCAAGTGGAGGTCAGAAACACTCTTGCCTTACATTCCAAAAACCTCAGTTTAAAAACTGTCTAAGTGATTTGCATTCTGGTAAGGAAATAGAAATGGGAAATTAGAGTAAAAGCTGAAATTGTAAACAACTGGGTAAGTTACATAATAATAACTGTACATATCTTTGAAGAATAATTTTCTTTCTCTTTATGTATTCAGTTTATTTCTTCTCCATTTCCTTTTCATTTTAGAATTTTTAGATTTAATTAAAGATTTCTGTTATTCTAAATAAAATAAATACATTTAGAATGTATAGAAAAAGCAGCTAATTTTATTTCTTTAGTAATATGAACATTCAGAAGAAATATGAAATATAGATGATAAGGTTCGGTTACAGAGCTGATGTGGCATAATTTTCAGAATTTATTGACACACCGAGCAACAAAATCTAGAAATGGCAAAACTTTTAGCATTTAGAACAGGCACTGGAAGCAGTATTTAAGATCCACAGAAACTACATCAGGTGAGAAAATGCTTAGTGCCAGCCGTGTATATGATGCATTAAGACATATTAGATGAATCTTTTAAATTGTCAGTTTTCAATTTCTTTATTAGTAAAAAACATTTTCTATAATGCCTGTCCATATGATAAGATTAGAAGCATTTCTGATATTCTCCATGCTCATGTCTAATGAGAAGTAGAGAAAATAAAGGAAGATAAAAATGTTAAGAAGATTCTAGTATCAGAAGTAAAACTTTCAACTATAAAACCAATGTTTTCACTTTTCTTCCAGACGTTCTCCATAAAGTAAGAAACTGCGTGTTAATACCATCGAGACATTTTTCATTTTTCTGGAATCTTCTGTAATCGTGGGTCTATCAATCTTGCCTTCATATCTTTCTAAACTTTCCAAGCTGCAATGTCTAAAATCCTAAAGCAAAATTACCCCTACCAATTCTGTAACAGCATGACTAATAAAATCATTAATAATTAAAAAATTAAATAATTCACTAATCAATGCTTAAAATAATTACCGTATTTGACGGCATATAAGACACACTTTTTTTCCTAAATTTGGTCTCAAAAAAGTTACCTGCATCTTATCCATGAAGGACAGTTTCAATACTTAATGCTATTTTTAGCCCGGATAAAGATCTAGACACACATAACTTTTTCTACATCTACATGTGTGTGGCCTTCTAAATAAGGGTGCGTCTTATGTGCCAGTGTGTCTTACATGCCGTCAAATATGGTAAATAGTGCAAGTTAAAATTTAACAAAATACAAAGAGATAAATTAAAATTTAATATGATTTTTAATATAATTTTATTAGTAAAAATAAAATTTTCAAGATGTAATTTCTACTGAAATTTTGCTCAGGTACATAAAAGAAGTGTAGGGCTCCGGGTAGAATTATGATTTAACTGCAAAACTAAGAAGTACCGGAGCTGGGCTCCTGTGGGCTTGGTTGCAAATTAAGCTCTGGAGAAAACTGATGCATATTCTGAGAATTCTGAATACTCTGAGACAATTACATGGGAAAAACTCGATAAATATCATAAAAAATTTTAAAATAGATTTTTAATTAATTACATAGCTATTTTGCTTTTGCTAAGAAATGTTTTAGAATAGGTGCTTTACAGCATTATACCTTGCTTATTTTTCACATTCAAAAATATTGTATAATAAATGGCCAAAATGGAACTTTATAATATGACAGCGAAAAATACAAATGCTTTATTTTAATGTTATTTCTTAAATACAATTCCAAAATATTACCATTATTTAAATGAAATTTATCAATGTTACAATGTTCTGAAAAATATCATTGAAAAATTCCCAGATCTCGGAAATAAAAATTTTCTATAGAAACTGATCTTAAAATCGCCAAAATGTTGATAAACAGGCAAATTTAGAACCATTTAATAAAAAAATTCACATCCCCAAAAAGTGAAAAGTTCTTTAAGAACTCTTCATTATAAAAAATGAAATAATTTCGAAATGCTTATGTTTCACTTCGTGCTCAGAAACTCAAGTATCCCACTATTTATATTAGAAATAGGAACAAATTATAACCCATGAACCCATTCAAAAGATAACCAAAAGATTATCAGCTCCAAAAATATTCCTCCAAAATATTGTTGCGTGCGTACGGGTTCGTTATGAAATGAATGCACAAGTCCGATGAAAAATGAACAAAAATTTATTATTATCACAACAAAAATGCTTAAATTTTCTCAAATTATCATACAGTATTACAATATCTCACAGTAGTTTTCTTTTAACTACTCAAATGTCCAATAGAACGTAATTCAAAACAGCTAAAGAACGCTAATCCGCGAATTCGCTATAATCAACAACGGTAGTTTTCTAAACAACAACAAACTAAGCAACTACTACAAACTGAGATGTTTTCCTCCTTTTATAAGATTTTAAAATCACGCGCTAGAATTTTCCAGTACTTTCTAGAAATCAAAAAGAGATATTTATTTATTTAATGCACGCGCTCTTGTATTTTCAATTTTCCGGCTTAGCTTTCTTTTAATATTCGTCACGCGCTGCACTGCGCGAGAAATAAAACCATTTAATTTATAATTGAACTAACATTAGCTTTTTAAATACCAAATTCGTAACACTGCCCCCTTCCCAAGGACAGCACGTCCCGGGCAGTACAATCCCTGGACAGGAAGCTAAACTTATAACTGTGGCATAAATGCATTAATAAGCATTACATTACAATAATAAACAACATGAACAATAAATGCAATACATAAAACAAATCAAATGCTATCAAATACAAATCAAATACACATTTAAAAACAAAATGGACCATGGTCTTATACTATTTACAATTATTTACATTATGTACTATGGCCATAGTAATGAGCTAACATGTCGTAAGAGTTCGAAGATTCACGGATCCGAACCACGACGTCATTCGTGTTCAGCACTGTATATGGACCATCCGAAAGTGACTGTAATTTAGGACTCAGTCCTTTTCGTTGAATCGGGTTCCACAACCACACCTTGTCTCCTTTGTTGGATCTATGTCTAGTAGCTCTTGTGTCGCATCTGGTCTTCATTTTCTCCGTCGCCAAGTTGACTCGCTTTCGTGCAGAACGATGCATCCTCTCAAACCGGGCCTGGGCATCTTGGATGTGTTCCTCAGGCGATGAAGGCGCATTCGTAAGGCGACTAAACAGGCGGTCACAAGGCAGACGAAGGTCTTGACCGAAGAGCTTCTGAGATGGAGAATAGCTGGTAGTCTTGCGTTTCTTTTCGACCCTGGTATGATTTCGGCAGCTTCCCGAGCTCGATCTTTCGGACAAGGCGTCGACATTTCCAGGCGAGGATCCCTTTTGAGGATGGATAGTCATGCCATCAGATGCTGAAAGCAGCTTATTGTTTTTGAAATCTAAGAAAAAATTGTATTTCCTTAAAAAGTCCAATCCGAGTATGCATGGATCTGTAATATCCGCCACATATGCCGTGTGATGGTAGGCGGCACTTCCAAACGTGATGTTTACGTTTAACTTCCCAGTTATGTCCATCTTGTCACCAGACGCAGTCTGAAGGGTAACACAAGATGGCGTCCAAATAAGTTTATCTTTAAACTGTTCAGCTAAATCTTTCCTAATGATGGTAACATTAGCTCCTGTGTCAATGATCATATTGCAAGGAACTCCATCGATATTCCCATTGATGGACAGTCCGTTATTGTTGCCACTCACTATAGAGATCTTAAGCGCTTTAAAACAGGGTTTTTCATTATCTGGCAACCTCCGTTCCTTGATATGGTCATTAATTTGTTTCCTGCGTCGTTGCTCAGAAATTGTCTCAATTTTCGTACCCTGGGATGTTCTGCAATTCTTTCGTACGTGGCCTTCAGCTCCACAGTTCCAGCACTTTGGTTTCTTGTCAGTCCTTTTCCTTCCCGTGACATTTAATTGTCTGTTTAAATCATATGCCTTATTTTCCGTGCTCTGGGGAGTTCTGCAATTCCTTCGTAGGTGGCCTTCAACACCGCAATTCCAGCACTTTAGGGTCGGTTTCGTTTCACCAATATTTCGTCTTAAAGCATTCACTGGTCTTGTCAACTCATCCATTTTATTATCCGTGCCCTGGGGTGTTCTGCAATGCCGTCGTAGGTGACCTTCAGAATCACATCTCCAACATCTTACAGCCACTTCGTTCTCACTGCTACTCCGTATCAAAGCATCGACTTATCTGGATAAATCATCTAAACAAGCCATCAATTGGTCCCCTGGGTCGTGGACTCGCACAGCTCTGACTGGGTAGCGATCTCTAAGAGTTTCATGCTGGGCTGCCTCCAATTTCATGGCGTACACTAGAGCACTTTTTAAATCTTTTACATCCGCCATTTGTAGAGCTTTCTGTATTTCAGTATCTCGGATGCCGTCGATAAAGTATTGCAAGGACAGGATTTCCCTTGTTTCTGTCGGGCATTCCGAAAAGGCGAGATGGGACAGCCTTTCAACATCCGTGGCGAGCTCCTGAAGCGTTTCGGTGAGCTTCTGTTGACGAGATTTTAATTGGAGCCTGCTGTAGTCTTTTAAACACTTCTCCCCAAAGCGCAACTCCAAGGCGCCGGACAGAGCTTCGAAATCTAACCTTTTGTTTTCGGGAAGAGTCTGAAGGATATCCGCTGCGTCGGCTCTTAGAGAAGCGGCGAGATGACAGGCCTTAGCTTGGGAATCCCATCCATTCGCATCCGCCACGATAGAAAATTGTGTCTTATACACCTGCCAGGAGGTCTTCCCATCATATGTGGATAGCTTCAGAGGTGGACGAGCAGGCATTGGTAAGAATTTAAAATCATCACTCCTGCTCCCTGCCGACGCTACGAATTTCTTTAAAGTATCCATTTCTTTGGCAACTGCAGAAACTCTCTCATCAATTTGTTGTTCGATTTGGTGTTGGACGGCACAAACTCTTCCTTCAATTCGTTCCTTCACAGCAGAAACTCTTTCTTCAATATGTCCAACTTTATTTTCAACTGCGTCAATTCTGCCTTCCATAGCTTCAAATTTATTTTCTATTATGCAAGTAATTTCTCTTTTCATTTCTTCTTGACCAGCTTGAACGGCTTTCATTTCGTCCTTAACGGATTCCTGGCCCAATTTCATTTCTGCTTTAACGGATCTCATCTCTCCTTTAACGGAATCTTGGCCCAATTTCATTTCTACCTTAACGGAGTTGACGGCTCCTTCCATCTTTTCTTGGAAAGCAGCAAATGCAGTCATCATTTGCCTGAATTGTTCTTCCATCGCTCTTGTTATTGGCATTCAAATCCCACTTCTGACACCAAACATTGTTGCGTGCGTACGGGTTCGTTATGAAATGAATGCACAAGTCCGATGAAAAATGAACAAAAATTTATTATTATCACAACAAAAATGCTTAAATTTTCTCAAATTATCATACAGTATTACAATATCTCACAGTAGTTTTCTTTTAACTACTCAAATGTCCAATAGAACGTAATTCAAAACAGCTAAAGAACGCTAATCCGTGAATTCGCTACAATCAACAACAGTAGTTTTCTAAACAACAACAAACTAAGCAACTACTACAAACTGAGATGTTTTCCTCCCTTTATAAGATTTTAAAATCACGTGCTAGAATTTTCCAGTACTTTCTAGAAATCAAAAAGAGATATTTATTTATTTAATGCACGCGCTCTTGTATTTTCAATTTTCCGGCTTAGCTTTCTTTTAATATTCGTCACGCGCTGCACTGCGCGAGAAATAAAACCATTTAATTTATAATTGAACTAACATTAGCTTTTTAAATACCAAATTCGTAACAATATTAATTCACACTCAAAATGGCAGTCATAAAAACAGACAGAAATTTCAGATTAAATTTCAGGACCTTCTGTCGATTTTGGTCGAAATTAAGGACTTTTAAGGACCAAAAATCAATTCAAAAAAACTTAAGGACTTTTAAGGACCATACGAACCCTGAAAGCCAATTCTTTAAGATATTTCAGAGCCCATGTCCACTGTACATAAACACAGATCAGAAAGCCTGAAAGTTCAGTCATGAATCAGCTATGATATTTAGCAGTTAGCTGAATTTTAAGTTAGGGTCCACCCTGACAGGTATTTGAGAAACTTCACAATATATTTTGCATACTAAGAAGGAATACTTAATATCTGCATTTCTTTGAGTAATTTCTAGCTATTGTTGTGCTGTGTGTGCTACTTATTGTGCTTCATAATAAATAATAAATTGTTCATTTCTTTCAGCTTATCTGCACTTAGTATTTAAAGAAACATCAATAATCTATAATTCACAAATCAATTATTTCAAATAACCCATGGGCATATTCAGGGGCCATACACAAAGCGAAGAACGAAATGTCTGCGTTCGGATCAGACTAACAATAAAATATCAGTTTTTCTGATGTTAAGAGATTTAGTGACCAGCATTTCTATGCAGATTATTACAAAAAATAATGACCAATATTATTATTTCCTAAATGTAGATCTTAGTCGTATAATTGTATAGAATTCATGCTCATTTATATTGGCAGGCTTCAGTATTGGCATATAGCCAATTTGTAATATTATTTGCAAGCGTTAAAAATGAAAAATACTTTAAATAAATTTTTAACGATTATCAGGTTGTAATTGTAAAGAAATAAAACTTCTTAATAAATGGCTTATTAAGAATTAATCAAGTTCAAGTCAAAAAGAGGATCTGATGACATCATGATTATTCATTATCGGAGTTAACCCTTTGTGGTACGGTGTGCCTGGTCTGGGCACATCTAAAAATTTCCTTCTGTAGGCACAGAAAAATTGAATGAAAAATGATTTATAGATTACTCTGAACCTTCTTTATTTAAACTAGATGGCAAAAAACTGAATGAAAGAGGATTTATAGATTAATCTGAACCTTCTTTATTTAAACTAGATGGCAGCCCAACACAAATCAGTCCATATATTTTAGCAATGTTTAGTTTTTAAAACCCCTCATTTTTCAAAAACATCTGGTTGATCTTTGGATTATGGTAACTTAATGACTTTTTGGCGAAAATTTGGCGACCAACCCTGCTACAACAACCTGCTATTTTTTTTTTTTTGACGCCATTTTGTTTTCTCGAAGTAAAAGCACCCCCTCTCAACATTTTTTCCAACAATCTGCTAGCCGAACTACGCTTATGCTCGAACTTTTATAGAACAAAAGTGCTTAATCATGACAAAAATTAGGTGCGAAATTGGGAGAAATTGCAGAATCGCCCACTGCTTGCAGCATTTTTAATATTTACACATACACGATATCCATGTACACGTCGACCTATTTTCACTTAAAAAAACATCCCAGAATTGCACAAAAATGGCATTGCACACACTCTTGACTTTATCCATGTACATTGCTAAAGCCCTAGCTAGTAACCTTTATCGCCTTACCAAAATGTCGCCAAACTACCTGTTACCATATTCCAAAGATTAGCCTTTCCTTCGAAAATGAAAAACCCTCCCATTTTTCAACCAAAGTTTTATCAAGCATTATCATTTATATTTCCTGTAGTAATGTAATGGCCCAGTTAGTGCATGAGAAATAATTATTTTTATTTCATATATTTGTTCATATATTTAATTAAAATTAACTTTAATATTTTGTTAATATTCATATTTATATTTAAATTTCTTTATGCTGAATGGCAACTAGTTCTAGTTCTGATTCATGATTGCTAGGTTTTGGTTTCAAAACGTTGCTCGTAGCGTCGCATTTCGATAGCTGGAAAATAAAATGCAATAACTTAGCTATTTGTTTATAATTCATGCTGTTACTAGTCATAAATTAATTTTAAACATTAGTAGCCAAGGCTACATCGTGGTGACCCTGATTAATTTTCGAAATGTCAACAAATGACTCTTCTGAAACTGCTATGAAAGATACGATGCAGTCACCGGAGCTTCATAAGGTGAGTGTAAAAATACCTCCTTTTTGGATTGATAAACCGGAAATATGGTTTTTTCAAGTAGAAACTCAGTTTAAAATTAGTAATATCGTTTCAGAAGAAACGAAATTTAATTATTTAGTTTCACAGCTTGAACCTAAGTTCGTCGAAAATATTTGGGACATTGTAACGAACGATAGTGGCACAAAATATTCGGATGCTAAAATTAGGTTATTACATTTATTCAAAGAAAGTGAAAATGTACAGATTAAATGTTTGATTACTGGTATCGAACTTGGAGACATGAAATCAAGCCAACTTTTGCAGAAGTTGAGATCAGTTGCTACTACAGATGTGTCTGAAAATCTAATCAAAACTTTATGGCTGGAGAAGCTACCTGACTCCATAAAAAATATATTATTAGTTAGTGATGAAGATGTAACCAAGTTAGCGTCTATGGCAGATAAAATTAGTGATATGAATCAGAAACCAGAAGTATTTAGTACTAATGCTCCTTCCGTTCCCGCAAATGATTTAATGCAAAGAATTACCTTTCTTGAACAAAAAATTGATCAAATAACCATTCGCTCAAGACGCAGGGACTCGGATTTACGTAATTCACGTTCACAATCTCGAAGCCGATCTCGTAAACGATATGACCCTACTGGCAAATTTTGTTTTTATCACTTTCGTTTTGGAGCAAAATGCATTCCAGAAAAATGCAAGCCTCCCTGTGCTTGGGTAAAAAACGATTTCAAAAACCAGGAAAACTCGAATCTGCAGTAGGTTCAGCGGCAAACGCTGCTGCAGAAAATATGAAGGATTGTTGCAAATTTCGTTTATTCATTCGTCACCGAAGATCAAATTTGCACTTTCTTATTGATAGCGGAGCTGACGTAAGCATAATTCCTGCTACTTCACAGAATAAATGTAAAACTGAATATAAACTGTATGCAGCTAATGGCACAGATATTTCCACTTATGGCATAAAAACGCTAACTCTTGATTTGGGATTACGTCGTGATTTTCACTTTCCATTCATAATTGCTGATGTCACAAAAGGTATTTTAGGAGCTGACTTTCTTCACAAATATAAATTGCTTATCGATATAAATAAGAAAAAATTAATTGATGGCGTAACACAGCTTTGTGACCAGTGTGATGTCGCTGCTATTTCCAGTGATTACTCAGTAACCACATTAAATAAATCCATAAAAATTTTCGATTTACTGTCGAAATATCCCGAAATTTCTAAACCTAACCTTTTTCTTATACAAATTAAACATGGTGTTACACATTTTATTACGACTGATGGTCAACCCGTTTATTCAAAGGCACGACAGCTCGATCCAAAACGCTTAGCTATAGCTAAAGAGGAATTTAAATTTATGCTTGACAATGGCATAATTCGTCCATCAAACTCCCAGTGGTCAAGCCCCTTGCACCTTGTTACGAAAAAGGATGGTTCATATCGTCCTTGCGGAGACTACCGACGATTGAATGTGCAGACGATACCTGATCGATACCCAATTCCTCGCATTGAAGATTTTCATCATATTTTAAGAGGTACAAATATTTTTTCTAAAACTGATTTATTCAAAGCTTATTTTCAAATTCCCATTGCAGAAGAAGACAAATGTAAAACGGCTATCATCACTCCTTTCGGTTTATACGAATTTAATGTAATGAGTTTCGGTTTAAAAAATGCTCCTGCAACGTTCCAAAGATTTATTCACGAAGTCTTTAGAGGATTAGAATTCGTTTTTCCCTATTTAGACGATATACTCATTGCATCCAGTACCCATGAAGAACACGAAAATCACCTTAAATTAGTTTTCGAAAGATTACATACATTTGGGTTAAGAATTAATGTTTCAAAATCTGTCTTTGCTGTTCCCAAAATCGAATTTCTAGGCTACCTAATTACACCTAAGGGTTCCCGTCCTTTGCCAGAAAGAGTTCAAGCTATTACTAACTACAAACGACCAGAAACAATTCATGAACTTAGAACCTTTCTTGGAATAATTAACTTTTATCGTCGTTATATAAAGGATGCAGCGAAGAATCAAGCATTGTTACATGCGTATCTCAAGGGAGCTAAAAAGAGGGACAAACGTAAAATCGAATGGACTGAAGAAGCTGAAAAACAGTTTGAAACGTGCAAGAATGACCTGGTGAACACGGCACTGTTGTCTTTTCCCAATTCTGAATTACCTCTGGCGTTCTTTACAGATGCTTCAGATACGGCGATTGGCTTTGTGTTGCAACAATATGAAAACTCCTCATGGAAGCCAATAGCATGTTTTTCTAAAAATTTAAGTGATACTCAGCAAAAATATAGCACCTATGATAGAGAACTATTAAGCATATATCTTTCAGTTAGACACTTTAAGCATTATCTAGAAGGAAGAGTATTTACAATTTATACAGATCAAAAGCCCTTAATATTCGCCTTTCGTCAAAAACTTGACAAAGCAACACCTAGACAGGCTCGCCAACTTCAATACATCTCCCAGTTTTCGACTGATATCAAATATGTAAAAGGTGAGAATAATATTGTGGTGGATACATTATCTAGAGTTAATGAAATTTCATCGATAGATTATGATAAAATAGCTGATGAACAAACTCAAGATGAAGAACTGAAGAGTTTGCAAACCACTACTTCCTTGAATTTCAAGCAATGTTCTCTACCTTCGGGGAAATATTTGTGGTGTGATACATCAACTAAACATGTTCGGCCGTATATTCCTCAGGCTTTCAGACAACACGTCTTTCAACGAATTCATGGTTTATCACATCCAGGAATAAAATCGACTATGAAATTAATGACATCAAAATTCATTTGGCCTAACATAAAAAAAGATGTACAGTTGTGGACAAGAACCTGCATTCCTTGTTAAAAAGCTAAAATCAGTCGGCACACCAAAACAAAATTAGGTGAGTTTAAAGTACCACCAGGAAGATTTTCTGTCATCCATATCGATCTCATAGGACCACTTCCACCATCTAAAGGGAATATTTATTGTCTTACTTGCATAGATAGATTTTCGAATTGGATGGAAGCAATTCCTTTAGAAAATATTTCGGCTGAGAACGTCGCAAGAGCCTTTTATAGCAACTGGATTGCGCGTTTCGGAACGCCAAGTAAACTTATTAGTGATCGTGGATCCCAATTTAAAAGTGATACATTACGAGCTTTGTCCAAAATCTGTGGCATCAATTTACAACACACTACTGCCTACCACCCCTCGTGTAATGGCAAAGTTGAGCGCCTTCATCGAACATTAAAAACAGCATTAAAAGCCCACAACAACATATCTTGGACGGACACGTTACCAACAGTACTTTTGGGTTTGCGTACTGCTATTCAAGAAGATACCAATCATTCTATTGCGCAAGTAGTTTATGGCCAGAGTCTCAGACTTCCTGGAGAGTTTTTCAGCGAACCAAGTATCCAGACAGCATCGGAGACTTTTGCTAATAAACTCCAGAAACAGATGGAAGTTGTTGGACCGAGACTAATTCGTAAAAATTCATCTGAACAGATATTTGTCCATAAAGACTTACAAACTTGTTCTCATGTGTTTCAGCAAATAGATCGGGTAAAAAAACCTTTGGAACCTCCTTATGAAGGACCATTTCCTGTTATTGATCGCAAGGACAAATATTTTACTATTAGCATAAAAGGAAAACATGTTAATGTATCCCTGGATCGCTTGAAACCAGCATATATTTTAGCTGAGGAAAATTCTCAGTTGATACAACCTGACTACACTAATTTGCAGAGACCGGACTCAAATTCGGATGTGAATCAAAAACATTCTCGCACAGGCAGAACTATACGTTTACCTGTTATATTCAAGGACTGACTAAATTATTTTGATAGTGGTTAACACTGCTAGTTACTACCTATTTCTCCATCTTCGTAACGTAACTTAGTTACTGGTGGGGGAGTAGTGTAGTTGCTCAGTTATTGCATGAGAAATAATTATTTTTTATTTCATATATTTCTTCATGTGTTTAATTATTTTATAAAATTAACTTTAATATTTTGTTAATATTCATATTTATATTTCTTTTATGCTGAATGGCAATAAGTAGTTTATATTTATATTTAAATTTCTTTATGCTGAATGGCAACTAGTTCTAGTTCTGATTCATGATTGCTAGGTTTTGGTTTCAAAACGTTGCTCGTAGCGTCGCATTTCGATAGCTGGAAAATAAAATGCAATAACTTAGCTATTTGTTTATAATTCATGCTGTTCCTAGTCATAAATTAATTTTAAACATTAGTAGCCAAGGCTACAGTAATAATGCTGACTTACTGTGTCCGATTGCATTAAGGCATAGGATTTTAAAATTAATGCCTCAATGAGTTGTAAATATGAATTTAATTCGTAAAATTTTATTGTTTATATGGGAAAATATAAAGAGATGGAAAAAATTGTATGCAAGGAATAAAAACTGAAAGTCTCTGCTAAGTATTCATTTGATAGTAAGCTATTATGAAAATACCTGCATCAGTTTATAGTTTTATCATTAAAAAAAAATTTGGCAAGCCACGTATTAAAGTCTCCAAATTAGATTAATTTAATTAAATATCTGCATTTGATTTTCACTTTTAACTACCGATCATTGCAATACTTTCACGTGAATCTGCAAGTTATTGCTCAAACATGTCGCCAAGCTGAGGCAGCGATATTTAACACAAATGATTATTAAATTTCCTAAACCCTTACGTAAAATATAAAATGATTTACACAAAATAAAGGAAGCACTTCCGCAGAGAACCCGGTAAATGTAAACATCGCCAACTTTGGCGATAATAGTTTAAATCTGGTAACCCAGCAGATTTATCCTATTCGCTTGTTGGAAGTTTGCAACCATTCCTCTTGCGTTCATTTTGTTGAATTATCACTGTCGTTATTCGCATTTGCAGATTTTCGTAGATAGATGCCGGTTCTCGGTTCAGGATGAAAGGAAGAAAATACGGTGGTGAATGCTAATTTGTAACATGGCTGTTTACATTGTGTTCTTAATTATTAACAGCTCTAAGAACTATGAGGTTTCCAACCTCTAAAATAATTTGTTTCCGTAGGCCGCAAAAATGTGCATGTGCATTTTAAATAACCAAGTAATGCTTTTATTTTTATTATTGTTTATTGTCATCTAAAATTATGAGAATAAATCAATTTTTATAGTGTAAAATTTTAACAAGGTAATATATTGTTAATGCTTTTCTAACAATAACCTTTCAGAGGATGGCAGGTGTGACATAAATAGATGATTAAATTGAAATAAAAAATATTATTGATTATCTAAGATGACAGAATAGTTTGATGTATCACCATAGTCATCAGAATTAGCAAACCACTGCTGGTGAAAGGAATATATTGTTTTCTGTGTTAAATGGAATTTAAGACAAATTTTTTTTCGTTTATCACGTTTAACCGGTTAATTTCAGTATATTAATACTAATTGATATTTATTAAATGAATTTTTATTTCCGTTATAAATGCTTATATATTGTCTTATACTTAATATATTCTTTTCTCTGCTAACTTGAATTTAATACAAATTTATTTTCGTATATCACGTTTAACCGGTTAGTTTTACATCTACATGCTTATTATCTGTGAATTTTTACTACCATATGCTTAATATATTGTTTTGTCTGCTAACTTGAATTTACATGCAGTAAAAATCACGTTTACAGAATATAAGGTTTACGGCTCGGCTCATCGTCGCTAAACCGCTAGCTTGGCGAGTAAAAATGCAACGGCGCCAACGGGTTCTCTGCGGATGAAAACCAAAAATAAATATTTCTAAAAAAGCATTTCATAACAAAAAAGAACCAAAAAAAAAAAAAAAAAAAAAAACACAATTTTGCAGGTTAAAGGAATTTTAGAAATGCGAGAAATATTCATATTTGAAACTTGATTGCAAGTCAGTATGAAGTTTTTAATGTACAAAATAACTTTCAAGTATAGTTTTAACTTATGCTGTTTTTCAAGATAAACATAGCGGAATCGAAATAAATATGAAAAGAATAAAACAAGTATTTAGTGATGATAAGAAAAATGATAGTAAATAAAGGTTCAACTGAAATCTGGTTTAATTATATTCTTTTAATCATGCAGAAATTCTAGACAGTAGGGTAAAAAATAATTAAACTTACTTGTCTTATGAACAACTTACTCGGACTGGCTCTAATCAATTTTCGTACTCAAAGCATATGTAAACAAAACATCACTGTTGCCATAATAATTTTACATTATAATGAACATATTAAATTATTAGTCCAAAGAGGCTTTGTCCCTAAAGGACGATTGTTTTCGTTTTGCAATTTTGCGTTGAATGAATATAAATGTCCGTTTCACTTTTCAAAATGTTGCCACCAAATATTAGAGTATATATTATATTTGAAGAAATTAAAACATGAAAAATTCGAGTGGCTTCTAAACACTATACCATCTGGGGGAAAAATCTTTTTATTATAAATTAATTTTAATATAAAAGTTATTTTAATATATGTGCGTTTAAGAAAAAAGAGCAGTGAAAATTACCCAAAATCGCAAGCAGATAAATTTTGGCAGCATAGTTTTGTCAAAAATTGCGCGATTTGGCAACAGTGCGTTGCAACTTGATTCGCTGTTTGTAGCTGCGCCAAAGAACTAACTTTTAAAATGTATTTAATAGCTTTTGACACTAACATATTTTCTGAAGCAGGGCAGAATTCGAAAGGTAAATCCTCTTGAAAAACCAACAAAGATGTCTTGTAGAATATAATACAGTATTATCAATTAATTACATAACTGCTTTTCTCTTACTTGAAACAGAACTTTATTAATCTTGTGAGATATTTAGTCCAAGGCAGTTTAATTATAATATTGTTTTTCAAACTTTTAATATTAGGTATATTTATATTGTAATAGATGAGTAAGAATTAAGGATACAGTGGATATTTAGCTGAGGTATGCTAATCAGCCTAAATGCTACTATTTATCCTGTGATATATATATATATAATATAAATATTTAGGAAGTGAAAAATTTCCACACTTTTTTTAAAAAATTAGAATCTTTATTGATTATTTATAATGGGAATATTTCTGTTCCATTTTATTTCTCGCTTCCTGTTAAATAGTCTTAAAATTTGTTTTAATTAAAAATAAATAAAAGTTGTAGATTGATAGAAGCTTTTCATAATGTGAAACAACCTTTCCATGAATACGTTTCTTCCCGTAATGTTATGCAACTGCAACTTTAAAATATTAGATTATGTTAATTAAAATTTGGGTAAAATCCTAGGAGAGCCCTTGGCGACAAACTGGGAAAGTGCAGAATGTCTGCGTGTTTCTCAAAATTGCCAACTTAAAAATGGCAAGTAAACAAATTGCACAAACTTGGTATCCATGTACACATCGACCTGTTTTCACTTAAAAAAAATCCCAGAATTGCACAAACTTGGCACTGCACACTCTCTTGGCTTTGTCCATGTACACATCAATATGTGCCGTATAAATATGTTATATATGGTGCATATTGTATAATATATGTTATTAAATGTGGACTTTAAATAAAATTTTTAGAGTCCACATTAATAACATTGCAACAGCAAAAATTGCAAATATGGTGCAAGTTAGATCATTTTTAAATGCATATATTTATATTAATTGCACTAATTGTATATGTTTATTATATGAATATTTTAAATGTCTGTTTTATCATTCATTATTAATATATTTATGAACATTTCTGTTTTGATTGTTCTGCTCAATGTATCTTTGATTTTAATTTCACTTTTAAATTTTAGCACCATAATTTTATCAAAGTCTTCTGAAATTTAGTCACAATTTCACTTAATCAAATCTAACAGTGTAGTTCATAGATGCAGCATAAAAACAATGTCAAATAACAGTCACTAAGGTGTATGGATTAGGTTTTTCATGCCATCTGTTTTGTTTATTTCATGCTTATGACTGCATAAGAAGACTTACATGAAACAAATGTGTCACAAGCAGTGACACTAAGATGTTGTTTCACATAAAACTGAGAAGTACAGCACTAATTAGCACTGTAATTGTTAAAGAAAGTATCCTAGCTTTTAAAAAGCTTTGTTGCATGTAATGTGAACTTAATTACTTTATCATTTTAGGAATAAGAAGGCTTTGTGTGTTTATTTAATTCATAATGCAAAGCATGCAAGGGGTGGCTGAAAAAGGAATGCCTTCGTGAATAATTTCTAGGGCAATTAGGCTCATATTTACATCACTTAAGGAAAACCATGAAAATGTCACAAAATTCACAAAACACATGCGAAGAAAAATAACCTGCACAGCCAGCTCATTTTTCAGGATTTGAGCCGAGATTTAACTACCACTATTCAGCCCTCTGAATTACTCGTAAGACTAAATATGTAATATGTAATATCATGTAATAAAAAGTTAACTGTGTGTTGTGTGGCAGGATTGCTTTCTCAAGTATCAAGGTAGGAAATACTATTCTTTTCTAAATCTATTCTTTTTTTTTTAAGTGTTTGGTCACGGTATTATTCATTACATGTACTTTCCATAATTCATACAGAATACTAATATTTCTACTACAAGTGTCTTTTTTTTTTTTTTTTAAGTGTTTTGCTTGTTGATATTCTCAAAATTGTATCTGATAATTAGTATAGTAATAGGTATAAATACAATAGACATATATAATCAATCAGGAGTGGCCACAACTGCATATTTACATTATTCTAAAATAGGTGAAGTAGGTTTCAGGCAACAAGAAATATGGATTCCAAACAATCATTCAGTGACAATGTTAGTTGAATAAGAGCTATGTGCCTGTAATAAATTACTGAATGCATGACTTTTAATACATCCATTTTACATAAACAGTTTTTCAGTATTATTTTTTTAAAATTTACTAGCGGTATAACTCTAATATATGCCCTAATTTCACCAAATGTGGCGATATGTGTTCTACGCTGGTTTTTGGCACGATTGCGTGTCCTATGGCAACCCTGTTGACGTTGAAAAATCTTTCGCTGGAGCTCGTTGATTCGCCTCTGTGTCTGAGAAGATGGGAGGGAAACATAAAATGGTAGTTGTTGAATTGGAAGTTCGGCAAAAGGAAATATCATTGAGGCTATCCTGTTGAGGGGTAGTGGGTATTTCGAAGTGTGGAAAGAGTGTCTGGGAGGTTATTTTTAATGGCAGTGCATGATAGAAGTAGGGATTTGTAATTTTATTTATTTGTGAACCATAGTATAAATTTTCTGGATAGTGTGTCTGGCTGTCATGTAAATACGATAGTGATTACGTGGCGGCATGTTAAAGGCGGTATGAAATTTATATTTCTGCTATTTGAAAACGCATTAATTCATGGTAAGTGCATTTTATTTTATCCTTGTTCCTATTTTGTAGAATGTTATGTTCATTGGTTCTTTAGTATGAATTTCTGTCGTTATTGTTGTTTTTTTAAATTGTTTGAAATTTATTTTAGTTTATTTTATTGTTTAGTGTCTAGACTGTGCAATTCGTAGATGTTTTTTAAAGTTGAAACAGAACGCTGTGTACATGGTATTATTTGAAATTTATTGTTGTTACGTTATTTTATTTAAGTGAGGAGTGCGTAGATCGTAGATTCCTTCCTTGCCTAAATTGTGCAATTCATAGAATTTTTTTTAAGTTTAAACAGGATGCTGTGTACGTGGTATTCTTTGAAATTTATTGTTGTTATGTTAATTTATTAAAGCGAGGTCTGCGTAGTTTGTAGATTCGTTCGTTGCCTACATTGTGCAATTCGTAGATGTTTTTTTAAGTTAAAACATGTCGTTGTGTACATGGATTCTTGTCAAATATTTTTGGTTAGAAACTTTCCGTTTTTGCTATCTAAATTTTTTGTTTTTGTTTCAGATTTTTAGCTAAATTGTGTGTTCAAAACGTAGTTTTTGCATGTGCGAAAACCGCGTTTTTGGAGACATTTTAGGCTAAAAGTTCAAAATGTAGACAAAAAATTTAGATAGTAATATAGCAGCGTGAAGTTTCTCGCCAAAAATATTTGGCGAGAAATTTGGCAACTTGAGGGCGCATATCAGAGTAGTTCCTTACTTGCAAAACAATTTAAAGCATTTTATGTTGAAACAACTGCCTGTCTTTCATAGTATATTTGACAGTACCAATAATCTTCAGGAGTATTGAAATTCTATTCAGTAGCATTGTTAATAAAACTAGAAAATTGTACATTTTATTACTTTTGAAGAGTCATTTGCACTTGGATTCATTACACAAGTAGTGGTTTGCTAATTTTGATGACTTTGGGGATCCATAAAACTATTCTGTCATTTTAGAGAATCAGTAATACTTTTTATTTCAATTTAATCATCTAATTGTGTGTCACACCTGAAATCTTCTCAAATGTTATTGTTGGAAAAGCTTTAACAATATATTATCTGGTTAAAGTTTTAGGACATAAATACTGTTTTTCTCGTTATTTTAGATGAGCATAACCAATGATAAAAGCATTAATTAATTATTTTAAATGCATATTTTGGCGGCCTATAAAGTCAAAATATTTTATTGGTTGGAAAGCTCATGATTCTACGTGCTTAATGCTACGTTAACAGCCGTGTTACCAATTATCATTAACCCCCTTCCCGCCATATTTTCTTCTACAAACTAGCATCTGTCACCGAAAACTTCCTTAATTATATGAAAGTATTTCCATCTATTTGTGAAAAGTTCATAAAAAATAACGTGAAAATACGAAAAAATAATTATAAATAAGTGAAGAATAATTTAAATCGGCAAATGCGAACAACGAGGGTGATAATTCAACAAAATGAACGTTAGAGGAATGGCTGCAACCTTCGTACAAGCGAATAGGTTGAATCCGCCGGATTACCAGGTTTGAACTATTATCGCCAAAGTTGCCGATTTGCTTGGTTCTTTGCAGAAGTGTTTCGAAATTCTAATTAGATGTAAGCAAATTTCATTTAATAATAATTGAATGCCCCAGAAAGCTTCAAACTTCTTTTTTATTTATTTATTTATTTTTAAATTAATCTTTGGATTATGGCAACTTGGCAATTTTTTGGCAAAAATTTGGCAACCAACCCTGCTACAGCAACACCGAAGTAAAGGCATTTTTTTTTCTTTTTTTACTCAACATTTTTTCCAACAATCTGCTAGCCGAATTACGCTTATACTAGAACTTTTATGGAACAAAAATGCTTGGAACTACTCTGATATGCGCCCTCAAGTCGCCAAATTTCTCGCCCTTCACGCTGTCATATTACTATCTAAATTTTTTGTCTACATTTTGAACTTTTAGCCTAAAATGTCTCCAAAAACACGGTTTTTGCACATGCAAAAACTACGTTTTGAACACACAATTTAGCTAAAAATCTGAAACAAAAACAAAAAATTTAGATAGCAAAAACGTAAAGTTTCTAACCAAAAATATTTGACAAGAATCCACGTACACAACGACATGTTTTAACTTAAAAAAACATCTACGAATTGCACAATGTAGGCAACGAACGAATCTACAAACTATGCACACCTCGCTTTAATAAATTAACATAACAACAATAAATTTCAAAGAATACCATGTACACAGCATCCTGTTTAAACTTAAAAAAAATTCTATGAATTGCACAATTTAGGCAAGGAAGGAATCTACGATTTACGCACTCCTCACTTTAATAAAATAACGTAACAACAATAAATTTCAAATAATACCATGTACACAGCGTTCTGTTTCAACTTTAAAAAACATCTACGAATTGTACAGTCTAGACACTAAACAACAAAATAAACTAAAATAAATTTCAAACAATTTAAAAAAAAAACAACAATAACGACAGAAATTCATACTAAAGAAACCAATGAACATAACATTCTACAAAATAAGAACAAGGATAAAATAAAATGTACTTACCATGAATTAATGTATTTTCGAATAGCAGAAATATAAATTTCATACCGCCTTTAACATGCCGCCACGTAATCACTATCGTATTTACATGACAGCCAGACACACTATCCAGAAAACTTATACTATGGTTCACAAATAAATAAAATCACAAATCCCTATTTCTATCATGCACTGCCATTAAAAATAATCTCCCAGACCCACTTTCCACACTTCGAAATACCCACTACCCCTCAAAAGGATAGCTACAATCATATTTCCTTTTGCCGAACTTTCAATTCAACAACTACCCTTTTATCTTTCCCTCCCATCTTCTCAGACACAGAGGCGAATCAACGAGCTCCAGCGAAAGATTTTTCAACATCAACAGGGTTGCCATAGAACACGAAATCGTGCCAAAAACCAGCGCAGAACACATATCGCAACATTTGGTGAAATTAGGGCGTATATTAGAGTTGTACCAAATGCTTAATCATGACGAAGATTAGGTGCGAAATTGGGAGAAAGTGCAGAATCGCAAACTGCTTGCCGCGATTTTAAGAATTGCACATACACGGTATCATCCATGTACGCGTCAACCAACTTTCACTTAAAAACGCATCCCAGAATTGCACAAAAATGGCATTGCGCACACTCTTGACTAGTTACTACTAAACACTGCTAATGTACACTACTAAAGTCCTAGCTAGTAACTTTTATCGCTGTTATGTCGTGGAGCAAAAACAATTTTATTTTGCACCTGACTGCCACTGGCTCCGACATAGCAATTTGAATACTCTCCATCTAAAATTTGAAACATCATTCCAGAATTTTAAATGTTTATTTAATAGAATTCTATTCATATATTTGCAAGTTATACACTATAAATACAATAAACAAAATTTGAACTTATCTGCGCCAGCGTGAATAAGCCTGGCATAATATTCTGAACTCGACGTAACTTTAGCAGGAAAAATACCGCTAATTCAAACACAAGGTTTCATCCTTTCCAACGCAGCTAATTTTCTAAATATATTTTACTAATATCCGCAACGGGACAGCAGATTCCATTTCATTCACCCAAAACTCAAATGTTATAACGTAATAGTATCGCAAAAGATGCAAAAAACATCGACTCAAAATCAAAATATTAAAATCTATAGAATATCATCCGCTGTTGCCATTCCAGCACTGCCAAGTTTTTCTTCCTGCAGCTGTTGCCAGACTTATCCTCGCTGTATGTGAGAGGTACAACAATCGCCTTACCAAAATGTCGCCAAACTACCTGTTACCATATTTCAAAGATTAGCCTTTTTTTTTTTACTAGTACATAAAAGATCTAACATTGTGGTTCTCAACGTATTTTGCCCTATTCCACCTCTTTCGCCATTGCTAGAAGATCATTCTCATCATGCGCTTCCTTTTCAGTACTTGAAAAATGCATATGTATATTTATTTAGATTTCTTAACTTGCTTTATAAATTAAACAACAAAAAGTACAGAAAATGTTGATGTACAACCAGGATTTGAATAAAAATAGTTTTTTATATTCATAAACCACAGCTGCCAACTGTGGTTTTTCTTCTGGTCTCCTGGTATATTACCAAATCTCCCAGTTTTCAGTTTTTAGCCTTTATTAAGGAACATTTTTCCCAGAAATGAATAAATTTCATTGAATGAATTAAACTTAAATTGTGCTAATTCGATCTTTTCACCTTTAGTGATTTTCAGAATAATTTTTCTTATTAAATTTTATTATACTTGAATTGTATTTTTTATTAATTTTATTAAACATCATCTGATCTGAATTATCTTAATCTAGTGGAGATATTTGTAGATGTTTACATCAGGGTTCAAGCTCTGTTTAATCAATTAATATTTACGTCTAATTTAATTTTATTTCAATCTACAGTACATTACCAAGTTTATCCGGATTTAAAGTACTTTGATCAGTAAAAGCTTTCATTCACTACTTGAAAATTTCTCAATTCATACTCTATTTCGATTTTATTTTTGCCATCAGTTCGTACTCTATTTTGATTTGCTGTTTAATGTGTGAGCTACAGTTGAACACTTTTTTATAAAATCTTCATTATTTTTCTGTAGATGACAAAAAAATATTTCAACTCAGAAAAACTGTAAATTTCAACATTACACTGATCAATACATTATGTAAGTATAATCAGACATCAAGCTGATCTTTACCGTACGGTATCCCTTGGTTTCTGGAAAAATCAGAAAGTAGTATTGGTTGTTCGTGAAATCTAAAAACCCCAATGTTGGTAACCGTAATGTTGATAATGTTGGCAAAACTTGCCTTGGAGAATTTTTTTTTTTTTTTTTTTTTATCGTTAAGAAGCCGTTTTTCTGCGAATATCACCAAATGTGTTGTGATAAATTGAGATTTTGGCTATTTTTTGTAATAGTATTACTTCAGTATGGACCGGGATTTTTTTATACTTACCATTCTTTTCAATTGATGTGTTCAGTTGCACGTGCATTAGTGTTGTATTTTGATGTGGGTACCATCATTTGAATATGTCTGAGGTAAGTAAGAGGATGAATGTTGATGGTTTGGGTTCTATTATGTGTATTTATCCACCATTAACAGCAGATGAGCCGAAACAACCAAAAATTTAATTGAATTGCTTACATGGAAGATGGATAAGATGGTGGTGGGAAGCTTGAAAGTATGCTCATGATAAAAAGGTATGTTAAAAAATTGACGTTTCATTTATTTATTCGTCTCCGTATGTTAATTTTTGTTAAAAGATTTGTTGTTTAATGTTAGGAAATATGCATTTTCGGTTATTTGTTAATCTCTGTGAGTTAACGCAGCGGCAAATTTTTTCTGGTCAACATGATAGTTTTAACTTTGAGTGAAAATAGGTCGATGTGTTCATGGACAAAGTTAAGGCAGTGTGAAATGCCTGGTTTGTGCAATTCTCTGATTTTTTTTTTTTTCAAAGTTAAAATAGGTTGATGTGTACATGGACACCGAGTTTGTGTAAGTCTTTGACTTCTTGTTTTGGTTTTGTGTAGCGGGGGGAAAGATCGGCACCATCTTGAAGTTGGTGTAGATCCTTCCTGACGAAGATCTTGGCATCAAAAAAGAAATGATTCGCCAAGGGGTACTGTAGAGTAAATTTTAACCCAGAGCCATTTAAAAATTTAGCCATTTGAGCGTGTTGCATATTTTTTTGTTAGTAGCATTTCAAGGATGTTCCCCAAGACATGACTTTCCTAGTAACTTTCTGTATCTCCACTTGTAAGTTCAAGTGTTTTTCTAAAAATTGTTAATGGCTTTGTCGAGACTCTGCTGCTGTTGGTACAGGACTGGAATTTCATCTTCCAACTCACTTTCATTTTCACTGATTCCTTTGTTTTCCCTGATAACTTGGATGATCTCTGCATCACTCTTTTCATAGCAAGTCTGATATTTTTTTGGCAGGTCTCATCATGCATTTCTTCATCGCCACCCTTGTCTTCTGGCACATCTCGAGAGTTTCCAGGAATTTGCTTTGGATGGAAGCTGGCTTTTTTAAAGCAATTTGAAATCAATTGGGAGTTACTTCATCCCATGCATTTAAAATAACATGCATAACATCTAAAAGAGAAATCGACTTAACAGCTTCTCTAGAAGAACAAACTGTGTCAGCCATATCAATTTCATGGTACTTTTCTGTTATCAGGACCAGCTTGAGAGATGTATGTATGAATGTGTTCATGTATGTATATATGTATGTATTTGTCTATACACACATACCCATGTATGTATATATATGTATGTGTGTATACACATATTGTGCATACATACATAAATCTGGATTGGATAACAGAAGAGTACCAATTTCATTAATAACATTTTAAACCACTTCCTTCCTGTAATGGGTCTTCAATGCTTATATAACATCCTGATCAGAATGAAAATTGTAATAGGAGGAAGGAAAACTAATTTTATATTCTTCAGTGAGAGATCATATGGATGGGCAGTGCAGTTATCTGACAAGTGTACCACTTTTTCTTACTGAAGTTCTTTTTCCCACTTCATAAGTAAATGTCTAAAAATCCTTCTTGTCATCCAAGCATTTTTATTGCTATAATAGGCACCCTTCGGACAACGAGATTTTCTACTTGCACCGATGACTAATGGAGTCTTAATTTTTCTGTCTGTATTACACGTTAATAACATAGTAACACATTGTTTCATATCTCGCTGATGACTCACTTTTAAATATTAAAATGTGCTAAGGTAGGGCTTAAAAAATATATTTCTATTTCAGGCAAAAAAAAAATTTGCTGATTTGTTGGCACTGTTCCTGTTTCCAAGTAAAATAGCATCCAAAACATAAAAAAATTATAAACTCAATAAACTGCATTTTAAATCAAAATAAAACAAGGAAATAACATGAAAATAGAAATACATGATGTCTAATATGTACAGTAACAAAAAGGAAATATCAACTTCCTTATTTAGAAATTTCTGTGTCTTCGATGAGTAGCGCATAGAATTCCTTAAAAGCATCCCAAAGAATCTGTATATTGCCGTCGCCATATAAATTCACAAAAGTGAAAATAAAAAATATCCTCCGTAGTGCCGGAGGCTTTCAGATATTAATTAAGGCTAATCAAGTGTATGAGACAGGATTCAGTTTCTCTCATCCCTTCCTTAGCAGGTAGACTTAGCTTTGCTATAATTAAAATGAAAAACCAGATATTGTTTAGCTTTTTAATTCATTTAATTCTTTAAAAAAGTACTTTTCTTTCTGTATATTTTCAGCATTAAACAGTGATTTTTGTTGCTCTGATTTTTTTTCTCTCTGAGGAATCCTTTTTTTAATTTGATAGAATGGCTGATTTAACAGAAATTTTGGATTTTTGGCCTGGAATTGAGTTTAATGTAGATTGGACAAGTGAAGATGATCCTCATGACAACAACGATGAAGAAGTTCCTCCAAATAGGTATGTTTTAGCTGAGCCAGGAAGATTTCTAGTACATCTTATACATATATGTATTAGCAGGCTGCAGCCAAAGCAAAATTTCTAAGTTCTATGTTCAGCTGAAGAAAAGTGTATAAAAACATTTCAATGTGAATGAAATTACAGTCAAAAGTCGTTAATTCGGACACCCATAATCCGGAATGATCTATAATCCAGACCTCAAAGCTTCAAACTTTCTGCGCATGCGTCGGGTTGATGTAAGGCCTTTACGGCTGAGAATGTGCTTGTGCGTGTGCGCAAAATACGTTTACGAGTGCGCGTTTAATGTATAACGGACGGTATAAGCTAAGCTAAAATTATTTAATTATCTATTTCAGTTAATGTTGCAGATTGCGTTGTTCCTCAATCTTCGAATTGGATCCGGCTTATTATTTTTTGCAGACTGTTAGAGCAATTTTATAAAAGTAAGCTTGAACTTTCGATTATGTCAAATAGAATTTCTGATATATATTTATTAATATGTAAATGATCTACAAAGCGAAAGTATGTTTCGAAGTTCATTAAACAAAAAGTGGAATTGCTACAAAAACTGAATAAAGGCATATCCTTTGTTTATCTAAACTTTAACGTTTGTTTATCTAAACTTTGTTTATCTTTAACGCTGCGGCGCCACGCAATGAATTGGAAGTTGATCTGTCAGCACTATCCTTATCTTCAGGGCAGATGTTTTTATTTTATTTGGCTTATAATTCCTTATTAAATGTAGTATTTCATCTCGATGTTCTCCATCTTTGATATGATTTAAATCAAATTCCTCGTCATTATAATTCGCTTCCGACAGCGAAGAAAGTGACAGAGGTTATTGAAAACAAAAAAATTTCAATTGACAAATTTGTCGGTATTCTCGACACAGCAATTATAGGACTTGTACAGCGGAACTTTGTAACTGAACAAGAAATTATGTCTGTTTAAAGAATTAAAGAGAATGTTTAAGGAATTAAAGAGAATTCACATAAAAAATGAAGCAACTTAAACAACTTACATTGAAAGAAATGTTTAATGAAGTAAACAAATAAATATTAAGCTTTTTTTTTTTTTTTTGTAAATTTTGATACCCTTTAGATCATAATTGTTCTTTATTTCATAAATTACGGTTTCATATTTTTAATTTTATAATTTCTGCATGCCATCTTACCAGATTTAAACTGATGATCTATATTCCGGAAAAATCGATAATCCGGAATCGCCAAAGTCCCGACGAGTCCGGATTAACGACTTTTGACTGTATTTCAGTCTCTCCAAGCAACAACCAAATGGTAAATATTTTTTGGGGGGCCAAAAACTTTTGACACTTTAAGTTAATACGTAGTATATACGTATGACATCATGATTTAAATTTAATGTAATGTAACAACTTTTTCTCAATATCAAAATAATTAATGTGGCAATAACATAATCATGTCAGTTATCCTAACCCAGAACAAAAAAGTTGCTTAGCAGCTGCTATTTATTTTAAATGTTGATATTAACAAAACATTTTTGACATGCTGTTATGTCACATGCAATATTCTGCTTTCTTCAATGTCAGAATTAATTCTTCAATGCCTTATATAATAATAATATGTTTAATGTTTGGCATAAAACTTAAAAATCTGCTTTATTTTGAAAAGTGTGGCCACTGCTCGCTTTCAAATCATTAAAATCATAGAGTTTGTTAATAAAAAATTTGCATCTCCAGCATGCGAGATTGTTAGCACTTGGAAAAATGAAAGTGAAAATTAGCATTTTCAGAGTTTTTAATTAATATCTTGGCTATTAAAGTCGTACGAAGATGAGAATGGTGAAAATGGCTTCTCACGAATTTTTGGAATCCAACAGTACTTTTTACAAAATTCAACTCCCTGTCATTCTGGAGGAGATAATGTTATAAGCAAACAAAAATAGACATATTTTAATAATATAGATAAGATAAAAAAGTATGTAATTCAAAATTATAATTTAAATTATCAGTAACCGCTTAATTCCTCATTTTTAATTTGGGCATTTCGTCTCTATATTCCAAAAATAGTAATAATTATTTCTGGACTGCATTATTTATAGATCAGTCCATAACATATGACTCGCATAAAGCTGATGATGTTGCTTATTCAGAACTTATTGCGTATTTTCCCTCTGTATTCCAAAAACAGTGACAATTATTTCTGGACTGCATAATGGTTCATGGATTAATTTCTGGACATGAGACTTTTAGATCCGATTTGATAAACTTGAGAGCTGAGAAGAGTCTTTCCACACTAACTTGAGTAGGAAGAAGACTGTTACTGTTAGGACTACTTCTTTTAACTTTTTCAGGATAGATTTTTATAAGTTCCAAAAGAGGTGTCTTGCAAGCACAATCATATTTCTCTATTTCTTGAAAGGCCTTGTAGAAATCTTGTTTTTTCATTTTTATATTTAAAGGCTCTTGGTTCTTTATTTTCATTCGCTTTGCCTTAGCCTTTTCAATATTATCCAAAAGTATTTCTGAAAATCTAATTAATCAATGCAATAAATAAGTATCTATATAAACAAATCATATGTGAACAAAATAACTAGAAAAATCTAAGTTACAAAGTTATGGTCTCTCATTCTGTGCATTGTGGAAAAGAACTGTAGCACCCCGAAATAGGTACTAGTAGCCCCAGCACTCGTCAACCTGTCGAGAACTGTTGTCCCAGTGAGATTTGCCAATGTAACTGATAAGGCAAGAGTTGTTAGGAAAGATGAAGTGGTTGTAGAATGTACTCCAGTGATCAGCGTTAAATGGAACAGTAACTCTCCAGAATCCGCATCTTCAGAGAACATGACATTGGAGTTACTGTAGAATGTAAAATTAAGCGATGAACAGAGGAGTACTGCCGACCATGTCATTCAAGAATTTCAAGATATCTTCTGATGTGGGTCGAACCAATTTGACACAGCATAGAATTGATATCAGGGATCATCCACAAATCAAGCAACATCCAAGACTTCTACCAATTGCTGAATAGGAAGAGGTAAGAGCACTTTTAAAGGACATGCAAGAAAGCGAATTCATTGAGCCTTCAGTAAGTCCATGAGCATCTCCCATCGTCTTCATCAGAAAGAAAGATGGTTCAACCAGATTTTGTGTTGACTATCTCCAGTTAAACGAGGTTACGAAGAAATACAGCTGCCTTCTTCCTAGAATTGATGATATTCTTGGACACCGTTTGGATTATGTAATGCGTTAGCGACATTCAAATGCCTCGTGGAGACTGTGCTGAGAGGTCTTTCATGTGATGCTTGTCTGATATACCTGGATGATCATCATCGTAGGGAAGAGTTTTGAAGAACATTTAGAAAATCTTAGAAAGGTATTTCAGAAAGTGAAGGAAGCCCGTCTAAAGTTGAGTCCCGGGAAATGCAAATTATTCAAACTAGAAATGACTTACTTTGGACGTGTCATCTCTGCCGAAAGTGTGAGTACGGATCCAGAAAATGTTTCAGCAGTTGAAGGTTAGAGACACCCCGAAAATGTGCATCAGCTGAGAAGTTTCCTCGGTCTTTGCATCTACTATAGGAGATTTGTGAAGGACTATTCGTATATCGCAAGACCGCTTCACAAGCTGACAGACAGCAAGCAAAAGTTTCCGGGGGCAAAAAAATGTGAGGATACATTTAACAACCTGAAGGAGGTTCTAACATCTGTTCCAATCCTAACACATATTCTCAGCTCAACAAACCATTTATTCGCGACACAGATGCAAGCAATGAAAGTATCGGTACTGTTTTGTCCCAAGAAATTAACAGCCGAAAACGTTTTGGGACCTAATAGAGCAAGTAGTTATCTAAACAGGAGAATAATTACTGTGTGACCAGGAAAGAGTTGCTTGCCATAGTTAAGGCCATAAGACATTTCCATTATTGTCTCTGCAGCAGAAAATTCCTGCTCCACATGGGATCATGCATCATTGGCCTGGCTTTTAAATTTCATTAATTTTTTTTTTTAATACTAGTAACTGAATACCAAACAGCATGGTAATCTTTTATGTTGATATTAGAATTGATATATTGGATATTGATATTATTCATCTGTGATTACAGCACCCCAATCATTAATTAACTAACAGATGGTGGAATCTAGTATGGTTCTAAATTCAGAAAATATCGCTACTGATAGTGAAGAAAGTAGAAAGATTTATGAAAATGTAAACTGACAATTTAGTGGGAATTTTCTACAGGGCAGTTGGAGGACTGATAATTGAACAAAGAATAAAATCTATCTCTAAAAATAAAGAGAAAGTAATGAAGCAACTTAAATAATTTACATTCAGAGAAATGTTTAATATAGTAAACATTTCTTTAAATGTAAATTATTTTAAATTCTCGACGGTTTGGTAAAACCATTGACACTAGTCCTGTGAAAATTTGCAGATGTAACGCTGATTTTTTGGAGGTGGGGGTTGAATCCTAAATTAATACTTGTTCGGTGGGTTATTTTATCTTACACAAATAAATATCAAAGTTTATTTATTTATTGTAAACTTTCATTCTTTTAAAGTCATAAATGCATCATTATTTTGTAAACAACTATTCATACTTTTAATTTGATAGTTTCTACATGTTATCTTACTAAATGTAAACTGATGACCTAAAATTCTGGAATTGCAGACGAGTCCGGATCTCGAACTTTGCACTGTATTTGATGATTTGTCTTTAGCATTAACATCTATTTGGGTAAAGCCATGTTGATACTTAACTTGAATGAAGTGAATCTTAAAATTTAACTTCAGAATTATATGTATGTAGAGAGAAATGTTTGACACTATATAATATGAATTTTTTTATTGTAATTTTTGATGTTTTTAATTTGTTTCATTGTGCTTTATTTTTTAATTTATTTGTTGTTCTCACTGGGAATAAATATTAAATGTAATGATTCACCAGAAAAAGAGCACTATTGCCTTTTAATTTAAAAATTTTAAAACCTGTTTTATATTTTGACAGCATCTGTTTCTGTTGATATTGTAAATTTTATTATTTTTAGCTTGTTTATCAATGCCTGCACCTCTTTGTGCATATGAAAATGAGCCTGTCCATGTTGAATTCCGTGAACGGAAGTCTGATGAAGATGAGTTTGAAGACATATGAATATAAAAATGCTGAGTTTTCCATTAAAAAAGATATGGATACAGATGCTGATGAGTATGTTCTTTTCACAGTAGATTAATGTTAGCATATTCTTTATTATATTGCCTTACCAGTAGCCCACGCTACTGAATACTGACAGTTTGATCTGGTTTGGGTCAAAACCCATGGGGACAGGCCGATAAATACAAGTCAGCTTGTCTCAAATTGTCCTCCACCTCTTAGGCAGACAGCCCTTGTAGCTTTCCCATATTCAAATAACCTAACCTACATTTATCATATTGTTTAATAATGTGTTACTACAGTTGGTTTATGTTTTAAAGGGTACAAAATATATTGTTTAAGCATCATTTAATGCACACAGTACAAGCTTAGCATACAGAACATAACAAAACATTGCAGTAGATGATGAAATCAGGCTTGTGTAGACACATCGCATTTAAAACCGTAACATTTGATTCCTCTTTAGGTGATAGGGTAGTCTTCAAAATGTTTTGGTTCTGCACTTTATATAATGTAGGACATAATGGCTGTACAAGCTGGATCCATTAAGATCACTTCTGTAATTGTAAATCTAAGCAGGATCATTTAGTTTGAAATATTTGTATCTTCATTTTTCATAAGTGACTGGCAGAGTCAGGATCAGTAATCCTAAGAGTGTGCTAAGTATGTTAATGATGATGCTTATATTGTCTTAACCGTAAATTAGAACTATCTTTTCGTCCACATCTTTACACAATAAGTCTGATATAATTCTTTTCAGTCTATATGGTGGTTAATGATGTTTTCGAACTTGTTTTTCTTAACAGTATTTAATTTAGCATATGAATTCTTGAGTTGAACTTTTTAATACTTTTTTGAGGGATCTTGAGTTTTAAATGGTTGTCCTGTTCCCCATGAATAATTCAGAACTCAGACCCACTATTACGATGATGTGACTGAGTTTCGCTCTAAGGTTAATTTTATGCTTCTTAAGATGTCACAAAAATTGCTACAGAAAATTCCAAGTTTGAGTGAAGTGACTACATGAGTAAGCAAAACTGATTGATAAACATGTATGATTGTGTTGATGTCATGATTAATATATGTTGCTGGCTGCATCAGTTGTGCTGATAGAACAGAATTGGTTTGTCACAATTAAATCATTATGCTGACATCGCACTGTGCGAGTGTTATTGGACTCTAGTACTGTACCTGTTGAAGCCATTGAGCACATGTGTTTGGTTTTTTTGTGTATTTTTATTCAAAACTATGCAGTAAGCATACTTATGTCCCTTTGGGAGAAGAAAAAAAAAAGTTCTTCCAAAGTACAGATAAAGTGGCGAAAGGCCACTTCAAAATTTTCAGAAAATCGTGTATTGTCTTCTGTGTGCAATTTTGACTTTTCAGTTACTTATGCAAGCCGTGATGACTGAAGGTGACATATGGAGTCTATTTAACAAAAAGACTGCATTAAAAATAAAATCTACTTCAAAAGCAGTGCCCTCATTTTTCTATAAAAAATTATGGCAATTTTGTTACAGATGCAGGGTTTTCATTTCTGGTGAAGCACAGTATTTCAGTTTCATGTGCTGACAATGCAGCTAAGTGCTTTTTGTCATTTCTGGTGGAGCACAATATTCCATTTTCATGTCCTAAACATGATCTGTGTTTCGATCAGTGTTTGCCAATTCTGTCATAGGGAAAAATTGTATGCAGAAGTAATAAAGCAACTGCTCTGGTTAAGTGCATAGTAGATTGTACAAGAAAGGAATCTGAGCATCATTGCAAAACAAATCGCTTGCATTAGCTATGGATGGAGTTCAGATTACAGTATAGGTTACGGTATGAACAGCATAAAGGGAATTAGTTGTAGCTTTCAGTAGAGAAATTCAGTCTTCTATACTTCTGTAAGGTTTTTTTCGTTTTTTTTTCCTTATTTTCTTCACATAGCTGCTCAAAATGTCTAAAAACAGACTTATAGCTTTTAATTCATTTGTACACTCTAAAACATAAGAAGTGATGCATCAATGTGGTGTTATATGAATGGGACGCAATTGTATATTCCCATACCTTACAATAACTTTTGGCAGATAATGACTGACTAGCTGGAGCTCCAGCACATTACTACGGAGCATCTGGATGGTGTATAAAATAACAGGGCGTTCTAATGCTAAGACATAATTTCCATGCCAGTGTGTTCTGTAACCCACATGGGCTGTACCAATGTTTTGCAGATGGCTTCTTGAGTCTATCAAACTATAGTAGTGAACTGCAGCCTTTTCACATGGGTAAAGTTCAGTTACCGTAATTTCCGGAAGAAAGGCCGCACAGTGTAAACGGCGCACTCGATACACAGAAACGCCGCAATAGATTAAATTGCGCATGACATCGTCGTGGGCCGTATAGATGCAAAATCTCAACCTAAGACCTGATATATTACATACCAGTTAAGAAAAATACATGAAATGAAACTGTAACTCAAAAATAAATTAAAGGTAAGAAATGTGGAAAGTATATTTAGCTTCACATATATACTTGTATTTACCCACTAAAGAAGTCCATATTTGTAATACTCAGACTGTAGTCTGAAAAATGTTGCAATAAAAAATATTGCAACAACGAAATATTAACTTTGGATGAAAAAAGGAAATTTTAAATTTTACTTACAAAAGGAATTACAGCAAACTATACACCATATGAAGCCATCAAAATCTTATTCTTCACTATCTGAATTAAAAGGATTTAGTAAATCCTGATCTAAGTCGAAGTCTTCCAGATCGTCACATTCATCCTCTTGGTTTACAGTCTGTTTATCTAAGGATATAATATCAGCTTCTTTGAACCCTGCTATTATTGACAATGTTTTTACCAATTTCCACGCACTTCCTACCCACTTTGCAACTTCTTCATAAGATGCTCTACACATTTTAATGCTTTTGGTATACGTATGCAATCCTTCACTCATCCAACACTCCCACCGCTTTCGGACTTCAGCTTTGAAGGATTTATTACCTGATAAATCTAACTGTTGTAAGATTTATGTCAAACCATCAGGAATTATTGCTTCGGTCGTAGACAATTTTTGACATCTGGTTTTCACTGACTCAAATAAATGAGCACCCATGGAATCCATTATCAATAACCCTTTTGGTTGGAAAAAAGATCCCATACGACACTGCCAAACTTTTTGTAGCCGCTCATGCATGATTGTTTCGAACATTCAGCCGTTCTCGTTTGCACAAATAATTACGTCATTAGGAAAATCTCTCTTCGGAATAGTCTTTCGTTTAAAAATGATCATCAGCTTTAGCTTGTCACCGTTTGTGGCACATTCTAACACACATGTAAATGACGTTATTTCATGCCTCGTCGTAAGCACAGATACAGTTTTTGCACCAGTTTCATCAACACTTCTGTTTTCAGGAGAGTCGAAAGCTAACGGCATTTCATCCATCTGTGACCGAAAAAGTTTTTTTTTGTCAATAATATCTGTCACATATTTTTAGAAAAGATGCCTTTTTATCCTGCCAGTCCATTGGTAATTGTTGCCCGACTGTTGTTCTAGTAGGCACAGAAATATTTTTTCTTTTCATAAATCTGCTACACCTCCTTTGAAATCATTATATTCATTCGTTTTGCTATAAATTTTGCTTGTAAGCGAATTTTTACAGCTTTTACATTCCCTTTCCTCGTTGCTCCTTTTTCCAGTTTTCAAGGTCGTCCTCTAGATTCGGCCACCTTACAGTATCACTTCTTACGCTCGTTTCTGTTGTGGCATATTTTAAAGTTCTTTTTCAGTCTTCCAACGTCGAATACAACTCTCGTCAACTTCAAACTCTCGAGCTGTTGCTCGATTTCCAATTTGCTCAGCACGTGAAATTACATTAAGCTTAAAACCAGCAGTATAGCTTCTGTGCCGTTTAGGTGACATTTTCAAAAATTTTCCACTCTCTTCTTACTTAAAAACTATCCAACAAGTACTTGTACCCAAACTGATGGGATCTGTATCTGGCAGAATGCCAAGAAAAATTGATTCATGCTGAAGGGGAAATATGTCAGAGTTCATTATTGCAAGGCCAGGTGGAGTTGTATCCACCTTTGAAAAAAATTGCAGAAAAGGCAGGGGTGGGGAGAGGATGGGTACTGGAAGATTCATCGAATGGCAGAGGAGAGAGACTATTCAAACTGATGAGATGGTTGATTTGAAAGGGGGAAGAATGTTATTTTTCTGAGATCTTATTTAGGGTGAATAAGGCATGTAGATCCGTTCAAGGGAAAGAATGTAAACAAAATAACGTTCGCAAAAAGCAACTGAGTGGTCTTTTGTGTGGGAACAGTACCAGTCTATGCACAATGACAAGGCCATCCAAACTATGTACAATGACCATCATAGGAAATATTTTATATTTAGTACACCTAAACGCCGCATGGGTAGAAATGGCGCACACGCTGAAAATTTAAGTTTTAAACACGTAAACGCTGCAGCGTTTCTTCCGGAAATTACGGTACTTAAAAATAAAATATCGAAAAAATACTGAATGATGTAGGAAGGAAATCTAAGATTTTCTTATTTATGCTCAGAGTTTTTGATGATGTGAGATTTGAATGAGCTTCAGAGAATGATATAACATTAAGCATAACCATAAATTGCTTTAAAAAGCAAGATTTGTATTGTGGCTAAATGCAGTCCACTGATTGCTGCTGAATGCAATCATATCTATCCAGGGTTTTGGAGAAGGTGCTGATGAAGTGTAAAATAAAATTTCACACACCTACCAGTTGCCTAGTTACATCTCTTGAGGTTGCTTTTTGTCTAAATATTTGTTAGTGTTATAATATTTATGCTGCTGCAGAGTTTTATTAAGACTGCAAGGGTTTGTTTTTGATGTAGATGTCAGTGTATGGGTAGGGAAGTTAGAGAAGCTTTCTATACCAGAAACATATTGTAGATGACTGTGAGATTTGAAAATGCTGAGAAATACATCATAGTGCATAAAATTAATGTCAACACAAAATGTGAAAATTTTTTCCATTTCTGGAATTTTTGTATCTAAACACAGGACCTGTTTAGCAGATAAAGCAATAGACGCTTTATGTAAAAATTGTCAGCAACTGAAAAACATAACTTGTTATATATTTGTAATATAACTACTGATTGAATAAATGTAAAATATAATAATATTTTCTGTTTCTGTATTCTACGATTTTTTGTGCACTTCGCCCTTTCCTATTATTTTTAAGCATATTTCTCTTTAAATGTTAGGAATGTCTTAAGCAGAGTTTGTCCAAAAATTTGGACGCTTGCCTTATGCTATGGCGTATTTTTATCCATACAGCTTGACAAGTGTTATTACCGCATGAAGAATAAGATTAATTTATCTTTCACCTGATCTCACTGTTACTCAGTTTTTAAAGGGCTGCAAGAAAGTAAAGCATAAAATCTTTGTTTTAAATTTATTTAACCTGCTATCATTTAAAAAGTTATCAACATTTGAAGCATTGCTGTTATATTATTACTGTTACTATGTTTCTAGTGCTATGTATTATTACATACATCAGTGCAGACTTGTTTAGTTTTTAACTGAAGCAATTTGTTAGAAGCATGAGATTCTTGAGAAATAAATTACTAATTCTGGGTTTTCCAAATCTTGAGAAGGCAAAAGTTTTGAGAAAACACAATTGTATATAAAGCAATTTGCCTTTTAATTTGAATTATTTAACATTCTAGAAATAGAGTTGATGAGAATTTGATCTTATTTAAAATTGTAACTGGTATTTAAACTTAAATGCCTAATAATTTATTCTTCACAGCCTTGTCAAAATCATGATTAATTATATAGAAGAATATCTGCTTAATTGGATATAAAATATGGCAATTTATTATGCATAAATGGGAGTTGTAAAGTTAGTTTATTGTAGTACTTGCTTGAATTTTCTGATTTCATACATTACGTGAAAAATTGTTAAGTGGACGAAATCTTTACATTTTGCTGTTTGAACACTGCTATTAGATTTTAATATATGACTTTATAATAAATCCAGATTTTTCTAATAGCCATTATAAATGTGTTTAACATGTTTCTATAGAATCAAAAGAACAGAATTTGGGATATTTATTTTCTTGTGGAAAACATATGGTGTCTTGAAATATGTTTGATTGCGGGAATAATTCAGAATTTTGTGTAATGTAATTTGACTTAAGCTAGAACTGAAACACATTAACCACTTGCGCTAAAAAGACATGCCACGCATGTCGAGATGCTTTTGTCTCAAACCGCATGCAACATGAACACCACGTCGATAGGCATTTATCGCAAAAGTGAAAATAACGTGGTGCACATGTCGCCTAACAACGAGATTGTTTATTTCTCGAGTTACAGCTCTGGATTGCACTCGCAGATGCAAAGCGGCGTAAATGAGACACTTTACCGCTTGTTATATTGTAGTGCATGTCACCGCAACCGTGGAGTTTAGTCGTAGTGCAAATGGTTAAATTGAAGTAAAGTGATAGGATTTTGAATATATTTAGATAGGATCTTGAATATATATTTAGATGTTGCCATGATTACTGGAGAAGCTAGAGGAGACAATAAGTTGCTTTGAGAGATCTGTTTTAAAGTAACAGAGTCTAATTTATCTTTGATATATGACTTAATTTAGGGTATAAAGACTGATAATACAGAAGAAAAGGAAATACACCTATAAATTAATCATTTTAATAACTGTTATAATAACGCACAACTAACAAGGTGTAGCTGCAGCATAGTTAATACCAGACTGCTGTATTTTAAGTGTTTCCTTTTAAATCTCTCATATTTTTAAATTAAACATTTCCATTCAAAAACCATTTATAAGTGGATTACTTATTCAGCATTACTTGATGCATTGCTTAATACTATGCATTTCTGTGATGCATTACTTGATAATCAAATTTTAGTACTTTGGTACAGCGGCTTCGATCATGTTTAGTGATTTTAGATTTGTGCCGAGATTTCAACTATAATTTCTCCATGCTCATGAAATGTGAATGTAAAAATAAACAACAGATTATATATTACAAAAATACTCATAAGCATGTTTTTTTAAAAATCTTTGTTATTATTATTTTCTCTCATGTAATTATTCCAGTAAACTGCAGCTCCTGTTCAGCTGTTCAACTGCAGCTCTTATTGAGCTGTCACCCATATTAAGCTGTTTGTTATACAGTTTCATGGACATCAGCTCCTCTGCCCAAGAATTCCTAAATCTAATAGCAGTGACAAATAATATTCTGGAACTACTGAACAAATTTTCAATGTGGAGGCCCTTCTTCTTTTTGCAATTTTTAACATTGCATCTCCAAATGGTTTCATCGTTAACATAAAATTTCATGTTGTGGCCGTTTTTGCATACTCGTTTATCAGGTAAAAAACCTCTTTCTTGAAAAATGATATGGCATCTTCCTCATTACTTGGTAAATTAAAGAATGTTAATGTGATATTCACAAAAAAAAAAAAAAAAAAAAAAAAAAATGCAATGGATGTATTTTAAAATAAACAGTGTGAATTCAAAAACCTCATCAGAAAGGAATAATGTAAGAACAGGCTGCAAGAGCAAAAATGCAGCATGGTGCATTTTTGCTCTTGCAGCTAATAATATACGATTATGTGGTGAGGTATAAAAACATGCACCCAAAGCTGATATATGATCGTTTTGTGAAGTGTCAGAACTCGTAGCCAGATTCTGGCAAGAAATCTTAGTTGATTGGCGATTCAATCTCGGGGGTCGCTATAACGAAGAAGTACCCAAATTTCTTTAGTTTAGTATATGACTTTGAACTTCAAAGTGAGACACTAAGCAAAAATATTGTTACGAATTTGGTATTTAAAAAAAAAAAAAAAGCTAATGTTAGTTCAATTATAAATTAAATGGTTTTATTTCTCGCGCAGTGCAGTGCGTGACGAATATTAAAAGAAAGCTAAGCCGGAAAAATTAAAAATACAAGAGCGCGTGCGTTAAATAAATAAATATCTCTTTTTGATTTCGAGAAAGTACTGGAAAATTCTAGCGCGTGATTTTAAAATCTTATAAAAGGAGGAAAACATCTCAGTTCGCAGTAGTTGCTTAGTTTGTTGTTGTTTAGAAAACTGCCGTTGTTGATTATAGCGAATTCGCGGATTAGCGTTCTTTAGCTGTTTTGAATTACTTTCTATTGGATATTTGAGTAGTTAAAAGATAACTACTGTGAGATATTGTAATACTGCATGATAATTTGAGAAAATTTAAGCATTTTTGTTGTGATAATAATAAATTTTTGTTCATTTTTCATCGGACTTGTGCATTCATTTCATAACGAGCCCGTACGCACGCAACAATTTTTGGTGTCAGAAGTGGGATTTGAATGCCAATAACAAGAGCGATGGAAGAGCAATTAAGGCATTTAATATCAGCCTTTGCGTCATTTAAAGAAGAAATGAAATTGGGCCAGGAATCCCTCAAGGAAGAAATGAAAGCGGCACAGGAACAAATGAAGTTGTGCCAGGAATCTGTTAAAGGAGAAATGAAATTGGGCCAGGAATCCGTTAAGGAAGAGATGAAATCTCTTAAAAATGAGATGAAAGCAGGTCAGGACGAAATGAAAAGAGAAATTACCTGCGTAATAGAAAATAAATTTGAGGCTATGGAAGGCAGAATAGACGCGGTTGAAACTAAAGTTGGACAAATAGAAGAGAGAGTTTCTTCCGTAAAAGAACAAGTAGAAGAAAGAATTTCTTCTGTAAAAGAACATATAGAAGAGAGAGTTTCTGCCGTCGAACAACAAATTGATGATAGGGTTTCTGCTGCCGTCGCCAAAGAAGTTGACAGCCTAAAGAAGTGCATAGCGACGGTAGGAAACAATTCTGAAGGTTTCAAATTTTTATCGATGCCTGCTCGTTCCGTTCTGAAACTATCTACATATGATGGGAAGACCTCCTGGCAGGTGTATAGGACACAATTTTCTATCGTTGCGGATGCGAATGGATGGGATTCCCAAGCTAAGGCCTGTCATCTCGCCGCTTCTTTGAGAGCAGACGCAGCGGATATCCTCAAGACGCTTCCCGAAAACCAGAGACTAGACTTTGAAGCTCTATCCGGCGCATTGGAACTGCGCTTTGATGAAAAGTGTTTGAAAGACTACAGCAGGCTTCAACTAAAATCCCGTCAGCAGAGGCCCACCGAAACACTTCAGGAGCTCGCCACGGATGTTGAAAGGCTGTCACATCACGCCTTTTCGGAGTGCGCAACAGAAACAAGAGAAATCCTGTCGCTGCAATATTTTATCGACGGCATCCGGGATCCTGAAATACAAAAAGTTCTTCGAATGGCAAATGTAAAGGATATAAAAAGCGCTCTGTTGTACGCCATGAAATTGGAGGCAGCCCAGCAAGCAACTCTTAGAGATCGCTACCCAGTCAGAGCTGTGCGAGTCCACGACCCAGGGGACCAATTGATGGCTCGTTTAGATGATTTATCCAGACAAGTCGAAGCTTTGATACGAAGTAGGAGCGAGAAGAAAGTGGCTCCAAGGTGTTGGAGATGTGGTAGTGAAGGTCACCTAAGACGGAATTGCAGAACGCCCCAGGGTACGGAATATAAAGCAGATGATTTTACCAGACAAGTCAGTGGCTTGAGACGGAACAGAAGTGAAAAGAAACTGGTTCTAAAGTGCTGGAACTGCAGAGTTGAAGGCCACATACGAAGAAACTGCAAAACACCCCGAGGTACGGAAAATAAGACCATTTCTCAGCAATGACGCAGTAAACAAATTAGTGACCATATCAAGGAACGGAGGTTGCCAGATAATGAAAAACCTTGTTTTAAAGCGCTTAAAATTTATACAGTGAGTGGCAACAGTAACGGACTGTCCATTAATGGGAATATCGATGGAGTTCCTTGCAATATGATCATTGACACAGGAGCTAATGTTACCATCATTAGGAAAGATTTAGCTGAACAGTTTAAAGATAAACTTATTTGGACGCCATCCTGTGTTACCCTTCAGACTGCGTCTGGTGACAAGATCGACATAACTGGGAAGTTAAACGTGAACATCACGTTTGGAAGTGCCGCCTACCATCACACGGCATATGTGGCGGATATTACAGATCCATGCATACTCGGATTGGACTTTTTAAGGAAATACAATTTTTTCTTAGATTTCAAAAACAATAAGCTGCTTTCAGCATCTGATGGCATGACTATCCATCCTCAAAAGGGATCCTCGCCTGGAAATGTCGACGCCTTGTCCGAAAGATCGAGCTCGGGAAGCTGCCGAAATCATACCAGGGTCGAAAGGAAACGCAAGACTACCAGCTATTCTCCATCCCAGAAGCTCTTCAGTCGAGACCTTCGTCTGCCTTGTGACCGCCTGTTTAGTCGCCCTACGGATGCGCCTTCATCGCCTGAGGAACACATCGAAGATGCCCAGGCCCGGTTTGAGGGGATGCACCGTTCTGCACGAAAGCGAGTCAACTTGGCGACGGAGAAAGTGAAGACCAGATGCGACACAAGAGCTACTAGACATAGATCCAACAAAGGAGACAAGGTGTGGTTGTGGAACCCAATTCAACGAAAAGGACTGAGTCCTAAATTACAGTCACCTTCGGATGGTCCATATACAGTGCTGAACACGAATGACGTCGTGGTTCGGATCCGTGAGTCTTCGAACTCTTACGACAGGTTAGCTTATTACTATGGCCATAGTACGTAATGTAAATAATTGTAAATAGTATCAGACCATGGTCCTTTTTGTTTATAAATGTGTATGTAGTATTTGATTTGTATTTAGTATTTGATTTGCATTTAGTATTTGATTTGTATTTAGTATTTGTTTTGTATTTAGTATTTGATAGCATTTGATTTGTTTAAGTTAGTTATTGCATTTATTGTTTATATTGTTTGATATTGTAATGTAATGTTTATGCCTCAGTTGCATTTATGCCACAGTTGTAAGTTTAGCTTCCTGTCCAGGGATTGTACTGCCCGGGACGTGCAGTCCTTGGGAAGGGGGCAGTGTTACGAATTTGGTATTTAAAAAAAAAAAAAAAAGCTAATGTTAGTTCAATTATAAATGAAATGGTTTTATTTCTCGCGCAGTGCAGCGCGTGACGAATATTAAAAGAAAGCTAAGCCGGAAAAATTAAAAATACAAGAGCGCGTGCGTTAAATAAATAAATATCTCTTTTTGATTTCGAGAAAGTACTGGAAAATTCTAGCGCATGATTTTAAAATCTTATAAAAGGAGGAAAACATCTCAGTTTGTAGTAGTTGCTTAGTTTGTTGTTGTTTAGAAAACTGCCGTTGTTGATTATAGCGAATTCGCGGATTAGCGTTCTTTAGCTGTTTTGAATTACGTTCTATTGTACATTTAAGTAGTTAAAAGATAACTACTGTGAGATATTGTGATACTGCATGATAATTTGAGAAAATTTAAGCATTTCTGTTGTGATAATAATAAATTTTTGTTCATTTTTCATCGGACTTGTGCATTCATTTCATAACGAACCCGTACGCACACAACAATATTATAAAGGGCGGATGAATTTTGCCTAGAATCTTACATTTATTTTTTTGCAGTGTCATTTTTCCAATTTAATGCACTTGCCTTGTTTATTAAAATGCTTGTCATTGTAGATACTACTTCCTACTGTACCATCAATATTTGTGTCTTAAATCAATGATTAAAGTGAAGTAGTGACTTACTTTTGATATACTAAATTGACTTCTATGCTAATTTTAAATGCAAGACTATTTTTAGCATTTTATAATTTATAGGATGTTTATTCTTTCCTGAGAACCATATAGTATTTCATGATGATACTAATGAATGAGAGGATTTTTTTGGGAGGGGAGTTGATATTTCATTTAATTTCAAGCATTATAGATTTCCCTAGCATGTTTTTAAGTAATATAATTGCTAAACTGATTGGTAGTTAATGGAAGTTTGAATGCTTTAGGTAATTGTTGATGAATAAATATATTTCAAGGTTGAGTTTTAGATTCGTAAGTGGGATATTTTGTTGAATGTTCAGTTTCTTTCTTTCTTTCTTTTTTTTTTTTTCCTCATTACATGTTATAGGCTTTGAAAATTTAATATGATGTTATATTATTATTTTTTTTTTAAATCAAAACTTGTTTGATATAAAGCTTGTTTGCATGCTGTGTATTTTTCATTATGATTTATATGTTACATGTTTACTCTTTCTAGAAATTGTCTGCTCCAATATCATCTACAGAAGTGTGAAACTTTTTACAATTGTTTATTAAGAATTTCTATCATTTGCCACTTAAGTTGCATGCGTAGTAAATTTGTAAAAGTTTCTTTTCCCTGCTGCTTGCATGTGTCATTTGCATTATGCTATTATGATTTTTTCTTAATTTATTTTTTAAAGAAAGAAATGATATATTCCAACTTTCATCATTTGTTGTTATTGTTGCATTGTCAAATGTTGCTGGATTTTTCTTTAGTTCTATATAATACACATGAAAAATATTTGCATAATTTTTGCTTTGTATTACTTTCAATTCTGCGTCAAGATTAGTCGGAGATTTGCAACTATTTATGCTTAATCTAATATATAGTATTCCCTCGCTAACCTGATAATTAGTGCATTATCAAATTTTTTGTAGTTTATCAAAGATATTTTTTTGGGGGGTTGGGGGGGTTACATTCAAAAAGTTGCAGTGCAAAAAAACACAGTGAGAATTATTTGTTGTTTTACACAAATTGAATTTTTGATTTTTATTAACTATAGGTATTAATAGGAAACTACATATTGTAACACAAGCCTTTTAATAAAAATGATATTGAAAGATAATTACATTAATTGACAGAGAAATGTCTGTTGTACAAACCTTTTCACATTAAAAAAAAAGTTTTAAGCTAATGGCATTTCAGTATTATTATAGTTATTTTCTTTCTAAGTATAATATGATTTGAAAAACCTAATAACATCTATTTCAACAGTCATTGCAGGAATCTAACTCAAATTTAGGTCTTGAGTGGTGAAAGTGCTACTTGTTGAAGAGTATGATTATTATGGTATCTATCGTGACTTGTCAATGAACTTTTTAAATCAAAATGGAGGCATGTGATGCAAGAATTGTAGTTAAAACTTTTTAGAATTTTCAAATATTCAAATATTTAATTAAAAAATTTAATTAAAAAATTAAATTTCAAATATTTAATTTTTTCATACCTTATTTTTTAAAGGAATAAGTATCTAAGTTGACACAATTTGGCTGTTGTGTGCCTGTTATTTTTTTCCCTTCTATCTGATCTAAAGTAGCCCTGAAGTCTGGGACTCAAATGAGATTGGCATTATAAATGATGGAAGGATTTTGTTATGTTGCTGCTGTTCCCATTTCTGTTTGTACTGTTTCTTGTTACTGATACTCTGCTAAAAATTTCAAACAAGATTCAAGGTGATGGCCATGCTACTGATACTCTGCAATGAGTAATGCTTTCTTCCAGTCACCAATACCCAGCATTTGGTTTTGTTTCTTGTGTAAACACACACACATATATCAATGTACATGCATGTGCACTCACATACACAACACACAAATTAATATAAAACTGACAAAAGCAAATTGCAAGAATGACTTTGAGAATTATTATCTTGTGCATTTGCTGTTAAAATTGACGTACATTACTTTAAAATGTTAAATTATTACCACGTATGCAAATTTTTTTGAACTAATAAATTACATGATTAAAATAAATGAAAATTAATATGTTGAATTTTTTCACTGCCAGACCTGAACATTGTCAGGAGGTAGGTAGAAATGACACCTATACAATCATCATACCTGGCCTATTAGATGTGTTTCTGTTAATCCCAAATTGGCTAAGGCTTTAAAATGTAATATTTACCATTTTTAAAAACCATTTTTATGTCTGAAAATTTAAAGAGTCTATCCCTACATATATGGCCAGCCAGAGAAGCATATATACGATAGTATAAACTACATTCAAAATGAAAATTCAAAGCATCAGAAAATTTCAGTTGGGTCGTATGCATAAAAATGGCAAAGTGGGCGAAAGCAACACTTTTTACAGGAAAACTATAAACACAGTAAATATATAAGTGGTAAATGCAGTCATAAAATTAAGTATAAAGAATCTGGAATTCAATAAACATTAACACTTTCACTGCTGGTCATGTGAGGTTATGTTGATAGTTAATGCTGTGTGATAGAAATAGATTGTACCCATATGCCAACTTTATGAGAAATATGATTTAAACGAGGTAACAAAAGATTATTATGTCTACCATATTGATTGCTAAGCCTTTAAGCATAGAATTTTATGACTGCACACCAGTGTGTGATTGGCACTAGAGGTAAATTTATTTTTGCAATGCTGCATTAACCCTGGCACAAGGTATTTAAAAATGAATCAAAATTAGTAACAATAATATGCATTATTTTTGAATGAAACTATGCCACAAACAAATATATATATATATATATATATATATTATAAATAAATATGTTATAAGACAGTTACAATGATATTCCTACAAACTAATTTCTGAATGTTATTCGTGTATGGTCTTTGCATGAAATGGAACTTTGTTTTCATTCCAAACTACATACGTTGACAACTAGTTTCTAAGCTTCACTCCATGCCAGTACCAGCACATATTTTCAAAAGTTAATGCTGATCGGCAGCAAATTTCTTAATCAATATTTCAGTCTAATTACAAAAATCATATGAATCAATTAAAACTTACTCAAGCAGTAGGTACTTCTAAATGAATGTTGGAAAGAATGTTGATGGGAAAATTATCTGCACTCAGAGCAGCCTTTAATCTCGCCAAATAATATTAATGAAATAGTTGCTATAAAAACTTAAAGAAAAACTTTAAAAAATGGAATTCAGAATCTGGCAAAAATTAAGAAAACGAAAAATAGAACAGACTAACAGCTCTTTGTGTTATTTTGGCTGCAGTGACAAATTTCAGAAAATTTGAAATGTCCCCATTAGTCAAAGTTACAGCCATAATGGTAGAAATAAAAATACAAATTTACAGTAAATTACATATTTTACAAATTTTACGTACTAAAAGTAGTTTCTCACCCATTCACCTCATTCTTCCTTGCGGTTTAAAAAGGGCTTCATTATGTTAAAAAAAAAATCGCAGTTCATAGATGATGCCAGCTTTTTTTCAGTTTTAATTATTTTTAAACATATTTATTAACTTGATTATTGGTGAATGTTTGTGAAAGCAATAGAATTTCTGGTATGTTGACTTCCCTTAAAATATCTTTTATACAGGCTAATTGATTATAAATAGTATTTCCTATAACCTTTTTGGAGATGTTACTGTTCCGATTAAGTAGCTTAATAGAATTAAAGTCGAAATCTCTTTTGTCAAGTAATGTGACTTCTTTTGGTAATTAAAAATGTTAAGATCCAGAAAATCGACAGCTGGTCAAACTGATCAATCTCAGTTGGTCTTCTTAAGTTTAAGACAGGAAGGCTAAATATTGCTAGATTCGATGAAGTTAAAATTGTTGAAAGAATGATATCATCAATATATCTATAGAAATCTCTACTTTTTAGTAAATAAGTAAAGGTTACATATTTGAGTAGAATAATTCATTCCCATAAAGATGCCATTAATTTGCAGAAAAGTAGTATCTCGGAACTAAATGTAATTGTGAAAAAGAGAGCAGTGGAGATATACCTTCCAGCTAATAGTATCTAAACTTTTACGTATCTGTAACATTGGTAATTCTAATAGACTGGTATAAATTTTTTTCATTGGCTGTGGTGTATAAAGGTTCCCAAAGGTTCCCAAAGTCATAGCAATTGATATTAAGTATATTGCTCTTTTACAATTTTAATCACATGATGGTTGTTATAAATGATGCAATTGAAGTGTTTTTCTTTGTTTACATTTTTTAAATTAAGTTTACAAATCTGCGTGAATTTAAGTGAAAAAAATGTAGTCATATCCCTCCTTATAGTTCCTCGTGCCATTAGGAATAAATCTGAACTTGATTGAGCTCTTTTGGAACTTAAGCAGTGCATATAAGTTAGAAAATCTACTGAAATCAGAATTAAGAAATAATTTTAGTGTTCTGTGAAAAGCATGATGTTTATTAAAAGCATGACGTCTGTTGAAAAGCATGATGTTTATTATTAATAATTGCTCTTTTGTTACTTTTAGCAACACCATAAGTAACTGCTTGTTTAAGTTCGCTTTCATCAAGAGAGCTGTTACAAATGATGCTGAAATTATTACCGACTTTGTTTTTAGTTATAAAAAATTTAGCCCTAAGAGTAGAAATTTTTTTTGAGTTCTTGCAAGAGGTAAAAACTTTCAGAACTTTGCTGCTTAGACAGTGCTATTTTGCCATTGTTTAATATATGTTTCCATTCCATAAAGGTTTGAGTAGGTAGGCAAAGCTTGAAGCTGGTTCTTAAAATGAAGTCATCTGTATTATCTTCAACATTTTTAATGCATAATGACTTATTAACTGAGCCAACTAACTGGCGTAAATTTAGTACTCTGTTTCATAAGCTGCCTTAAAAAATAATCTTCCAACTGTATCAAAATTACCAGTAATAATGTGTTTATTGGGAGAATCCATACAAGAAGGGGGGGGGGAATACATCATTGCAGTATCAAGTTGCTTTTCAGTTCAGTTCCTGATGGTTGGAAAGCCAGTTACATTTTTTTTTTTTTTTTTTTTTCTTTTTTTTTTTTTTTGTAGTTGAAACAGACGTGAGTCCTGGAATCTGTTGTGGGAAAAGATATTGTGATGTTTTAAACCTTTTTTTTAAATTTATTCTATCGAAGGCAAGATGTAGAAAGTTAATAAGAGAGAAATTCATGGTCATCATCTTTCTGTTACTTTGAAATTTAAGTATAATAAAATCTAATACAAAGTCTTTAATATCAGAAAAATTATTGAAAGTACCTATGAAGTACTATTGAAGTTGTGATAATGTAAATGTGTGCAGTAACGTGACACTTTTTAAAGGGAAATCTCAGAATTAAATAAATTAATGAACTTAAGTTGAAGTTTATTAACATTAACCACTAGTATTTTGTTTGTAGTCTTTTTACCTCATTTAGTTCTTCTAAGAGCGTTTCTACTGAAAATATTAAATCTTCCATAAGTAGTATGATTAAAATATAAAGTAGATTTATTAAGATAAGTGTTAAGTCCCTGTTTTTTAAAATGTACAGATTTTCTGAAAAGCCTAATTTTTAGATTAGGAATAAAATCTAAAATTTTAATTGAAATATCAGTGAAACTGTGTGTTTTAAAATGTTCTATTTCTATTGTGGCCTGAGAAGTTTGAGCTGATGCAAGCAAATTCATTTTAATGCGAGATCTGTAGTTGTTTATTCTTGATTGTTTTTAGTCTGTCCTATACAAACCTTACTACATTTGTTACAAGTAATAGAGTAAATACAATTAGATGTTTTTCAGACTGCTTTTTCTCACCAAGTTGGGTTAGCTGGTGGGGCATTATGTCTGTCTGTATGTTAAACAATTGGAATTTTTACATTCCTATATTTCAAATCAGCAAGATGATAAAAGTAAAAAGGGAGCTAACCTTAATTACAGTCAAGATTTACGAAGGAAAAACTTGAAACCTCAGTTTTGCCTGAAAGTAATAGATTAATTCAAAATCGGAAAGTCCTTGAATTATTAAAATAAGAGTAATAGGTAATAATAAAAGAATATATTAAGTTGCTTACTCAGATACAAACTAATATAAAATTAAAAAAGCAAATTGCAAGAATGACTTTCAAACCTAAAACCCTGTGCATTTGCTGCTAAGATTGACATAAATTACTTAAACATGTTAAGTTATAATCAAATAAGTATTTTTTTTAAATAATAAATTGTAAACAAAAGTAATTATTGAATGAAATGAAAAATATAAAAATAGATGCAAATTTAGAAGTTGAATGAATAATAGTCAGTAGTCTTTGGCTGAGAGTGACATCTGAACGAACATTATGTTTTAAATTTTTAACTCTAAAAAATTCAAAAATACATCAAAATTGAAATTGGTATGGTCATTTTATCACTGTCAGATCCGAGCATTGTCAGCTGGTAAGCCTATTGATACAGTTACCTTATCTGACCCAGATTTCTTTCACTCGCATTACTTTCTTTTTTGTTACTTTCAACAATTTTAATCATATCCAGTCTAGCAGTATTTGCTTTTCGTATCTTAGTAACACTAACTCGGAGCAAAACTGACTGTTAATTTTCTGAATCTTGGCATTTTTAATTATCAAGAAGTGAGATTAACTTTTATTCAATTAAGTTAATTAAATGGAGCAGTAACATCTCAAAATAGCTGTAGAAAATACTATTTATAATCAATTAGGTCGTATCAATAATATTTGCACATAAGTTGAGCAATAGCAACAGGAAATTTTATTATTCATAATTTATCAGTTATAATTCATAATTCTTCACGATTAATTTATGATTCATGATTTAATTTTTCTTTAACAATGAATTGAACATTCAAGCACAAACTGCATATTGTTTATCAAAATGTTTTTTTTTTTGTAACTTTCTGTTACAGTAATTCCTGTGATCCTTCATGCCATCTTATCACTTTTATGATGGCATAATAAATAAGTAAAAAAAACTAATTTGAAAAAGATTGCATGATTTTATAATCTCCACCCATTGTTAATACAGTGAGTGACAAATAATAAAATTATCCTTTTCACATTTGACCAATTTCTATGACAAGGTAATTTTTAGTTTAAGTGCTGTATATACCCATGTATAAGTTGACAATGTTAAGGAAAAAAATCAAAAAAAAAGAAAGAAAGAAAGAAAGAAAGAAAAAAAAAGAAAAGAAAAGAAGATCTGCCGTCGCTGATCGATGACACATCAGCAAACTTGATTATTACATATATCGTTATCGTTCGTACAGAAAAAAAAAAAAAATTATTTATTCTTTCCATTTTATTTATTAGTTTTTTATTAAATTTGTTTGTGCAGCATTTAACAGCATTTCCAGCATGTGTTCATGTTTGCTTCCAGAAAAATGGTTGAATGGACAACACCCTAATGACTGATTGGTTTCAAAATCTATGGTTTAAAAAACCATATGTAATTTTAAGGAAACCTGCCCTTTTGATTTGGGATATGTTTCGACTGCATCGTGCTCATCATGTGCTAAAATGGAAATAAGCAAAAATTTGCTGAAGTGCGAGTGTAATTTTATCAAGTACATCGGCATGCTGTTTTATCAGCGGTGGCAAATTTATTTTTCTCAAAAGTCGGGAGGGATCGACTTATACGCAGATATATATGGTACCTGTTCTTAATCATAAGTATTAAGCTATTATTGCTAGTACCAAATATTATACAAATAGGCTATCTGATGTGATCTGAAAAGGATTTCTTGTTTTTAGGTATGCTCTGTAGTGTGACATAAATATCTGTATTATAAGTATCCTATGATTTTGTTTTGTTTTTGTTTCCCAGATTAATTTTATGCTATCTGGTCACAGTCAATTTTATACTATCTAAAGTGCGCTATCTGGCCACAAGTATTGGGATATCTACCAGTGGAAAATTTTGGCTGTAATATCAGTGGCATTATCAGGATCAAAGCTAACCATTTTTTCTCCAAGTGCGGTATCTGCGAGTCTAAATTCTGCTATCCAGCACCTCTCTAAATTCTATAAATTTTACTATGCATGAATTCTGGCAGTGTTTCTTCTAAATTCTAAAAAAATTTTCCATCTGTAGATTTGCTACAAGTTGCTTTTCTAAATTTAAAAAAAAAAAAAAAAAAAAAACTGCTTATGGTGTGACTGCACTGGTTGCATTGCCCATGGAAGCATGACTTTTAATGTAACAGCGGTTGACTTTAGTAACATAAATCAAAATCATGTACTATAAAAGTAGTATGCATGAAAAATCTGTACATCACATTATCAATAAATTTCCAATCATCAGTCAGTTCAGAATATTCTTCGGTTGTTAACCATACCAATGTTGGTAAAGTAAAGAGGAAGTTGGGTTTGGTAATGTGAGTCACATATAAGTATTGAAAATGCTGCACCTTCCTGTAACAGTATGCAAAATTTCATTATGTTGCCAAGAATGCCAAGAATGAGCTGGTTTTTGGTGTCTGTGAGGCAGATCATGAATATTGAGGTTTATCCAGACATTTTCAATTAACCTGTGCTGTTTGTGCTCTGGAAACTGTCTGAAATAGTTCTGTACTTTATCAACGTGAGAGTGCTATTAAAAAATAATGATCTGTTACTGCATATTTCTGGGAGATATCTATGGAGGACCCTATCTTAACCTCAACCAAATTAAATATTTGTGTAATAAGTTAGAAAATACTATTTATAATCAATTAGGTCGTATCAATAATATTTGCACATAAGTTGAGCAATAGCAACAGGAAATTTTATTACTTTCACAAGTAAGTGGGCAATAATCAAATTCCTAATTATTTTTAAGAAACTACTGAAAAAAAGCTGGCTTCCTCTACAGACTATAAATATTCTTTTACATAATAAGGCCAATTTTTAAACCGCGAGGAGGAATGAGGTGAATGGGTGAGAAAGTATTTTTATTGTCGTCTATAATAACCTTACTCTGACTTTCCGCCTACATTCTTTTCAGCAGTCATTTAGAAGTAGCTACTGCTTGATAAATTTTAATTAATTCTTCGCCTTTTTTTGTAATTGTATTTTTGTATTTTGATGCCAATTTTTAACATTGTTATAATTCCAGATTGTTTATATTTCAGTAGGCACTTACACAATTGTTTATTGTTTTCTTGCGAGAAGTTTTGTTCACTTTTATACATGTGATCCAACAGGTATTTTTTGATGCCTTGAATTTTTATTTTGAATGTTGTTTATACTATTGTATTTACATTTTTTTAGCAGGCTGGGTATGTAGGGGTAGCGTTTTTTAAATTTTAGAGGTACAAATAATTTTAAAATAATTAATTTTGAATCCTATGCTAATTTGGGATGAACAGAAACATATCTAGTAGACTGGGTATGGTAATTGTATCAGTGTTAAGCTCACATACATCCTGACGATGTTCAGGTCTAACATTGATAAAACAATTGTATTCATTTTTAATTTTCATGTATTTTCTGCTGTTTGAATTTTTAGGTCTAAAAATTAATATTCATTCAGATCTCAGTCTCAAATATTGACTGTTCATTCATCTGCTAAATTTTCATCGATTTATATATTTTTTATTTATTATAATGTATTTTTATTTATTATTTAAAAAAATTATGGCTTTTGTTTAAAATTTATTTGAAAAAAATTTGGCTATTTGTTTATAATTTAACTTTTAAAAAATTTATATATATAGTGTATATATATATATATATATATATATATATATAGTCTTCTTCGCTTTTTATTTTAATTTTTTAACTACGTTCACAAAGTTTAAACTCTACAAGCTAGTAGGTCCTTCCTAAAAATCTTGTATTTTTTTACTAATAGCAAATCGCTATTTATTTTATTTTGTACATTTACCTAACCAGGCCATTAAGTATAGTTTTTCTTACACCTTAATGTGTTTTTTCAAGCAGACGCGTCAGGAAATGGAACAGAGAATTGACACTAAAGTTTTTGACTAAGTTTTTTCAGTTAATATTCAAGAAGAGTTTCGTATACAGTTTCATTTGTCTGTTTCAACGAAATGCGTTATGGAATTAGCTGGATTCGAATATCATTATAAAATTTCCACTGAAGGGTCGGTAATGAGATTCGAATTGGGCTAATTTACCATTTACCGCTTTTTTGTTTTTGTATTTTTGCTTAAGTCTTATATCACACTTTTATTCTATTGTTTAAAGTTTGCCTTACCTTGATAAACATTTCACATACAATTAGATTTGAATTTTATTTGTAAATATTCTAGTGATAATAATGTTTACACTTAATTGCACTTTATTTTCCGTATGTTAAAATTTGTTTCACTGTAACCGCAGTATCTAAGCTACTTTTTAGTGGAAGCACTAAGACTATTCTTTTAACTTGTTTTCTAAATTTTGCAGCTCAATGCACAAAAGTTCTTGACCACAAAGGTCTTTTTTAATTTGTTCTCCTTTCTTTAGTTTGTTCTCCTTTCTTTAATTATTTATATATATAAAAGTAAATGAAAGACATATTAATATCTTAAAAAAAATATTGTGTGCAGAGCTGCTGTAGGATTAAAAGTAGGAAATAAGTAAAAGTGAACCTACTAACTAACTCTAGCTTAATTTGATGGCATTTAATTTATAGGATGACAAAACTTGAAATGCGGACAGTTTGTCATTCCTTGTCTTCCTGTTTATCTTCATAATTTTTGTTTGCAATTTGTCCTTTTGTCTTGAATTAGGAATTTGTTTGTGTTTGTAATTTGATCCTTTTGCTTTGAATTAGGAAGAATTGTAGAATTAAATATTGTAACATTCAGCTAGGCTTACTGGTGCTCACTTTTTCGTGGCATATACAAATACACACATGAAAAAGTACAATATTATGTAACAAAAAAGCCATGAACTCCTTATGTTTAATACAGATATTATTTTATATGAAAAAGAAATAATTGCTGCTTAGTTTGACATGTGTAATGTAAAGAAGTCAGTCTAGTGCATTGCCACTGTAAGTGGTGGTAACTGCCGTTCTGTATCCCAGTACAGAAGGGAAATTATGTTCATTATGTATTTGAGGTATGCAACTCAGTAGTTTCAGTATGCTATCAGGTTTCATCTGCTGTAGCTAAGATTGGTCTGTGCTGTGCTAGTTATTGTGCTATTATGACCAGATGCATTTATTAGGGATACATCTAGTGAATGCATGGCCTGAGAAAGAATTAACAACTGGCTGCTACACTTCAGATATGTAATGGTGGTTATCCGGTGCAGTGAGAATTGGAAACCAGTGGCATCTTATACCATAATGCTAGGTGATGGATTGGTACTCTGATATGTAATGTGGGATTCACTCTGTCTGTCCCTGTTCTACCGTTGGATGGCATCATAGTGCTACAGAGGGGATTCATATGAAAATTTTATATGTCATTGATCCCATCATATGCAATAGTCTAGGGTCTCATAGCAGTCTCAGAGACCTATGATATGCATTCTGAAGTAATGGGTACCTGGCAAAAATTTCCCAGTGGTATGTCAGTGTTCAACTGTATGTGCAGTAACTGGTTGCTTTGCAGTACATCAAGTTTTTCTAATACTTGAGTTGTGGCAGTACTGTCCAGTAATTAACTATGCATATAGTATGTCCATTATCATGGTCTTTCATATGATTCAGCTGTTGTGATTTTTCTCTTCATTGAGTCCATTTTTCCTCATGTTTGAATCACTATGCAAATAGTCTATCTTAACACAAATGTTAGTTTCTCAAAAGGTAGTTTTCAGTTTCAATATGCCATAGATTTCTAGCCGTTAATGTTGGAAATCTTTTTTATGGCAGCCATATTTCTTAACAGGATCTAGTTTAAGGCTGCCTATGCACAGGAGCAATGAAAAACACAAATCCGAAACTTAACAGTAGCTCTTTGTTCTACCCATGTACAGTGCTTCCAATCAGTATTTCTGAGGTACATAAATGGCATATATGTGTACTGCTATTAATTTACTACCTTTCATGATTATTTGCATATCATGCAATTTTAAGTTGATCTGTTGTACCTTTTCTATTACTCTGTACATAAAATGCTTATTTTGGAATTAAAATTATGATATGAGTTAAAATTATGTAAGTTACAAACATTAGTTCATAATGTTCATAAATTTCAGATTGGAATGCAGAACTTAGTGTGTGTCATGTAAATGGCTTTATGGAAAGAAAAAAAATTTTGAGCTGGTGCTAATTGTGTGAGATTTGATGTAGTGAAGCTTTGCAGTTTCATAGGCCATAATAATTTTAGAATTTGGATTTAACAGCATTGTAATTTTAAAATGATCATACTTGGAAATAATAATTTATAAATTTTGCATAGATTGAAAAGAGCAAAAAATATTTGTAGTTAAATATGTGAAATTTCTTATATTGTTCTGCAATTCTAAATTATTTTTTCTATCTGAGATAGAACAAATAATTATTGTATTAATGATAATCATGGAAAATATTTATTACCGAATGTATGGGATAACAGGTAATTTGAATCAGTAATTAGTTCAACATATTAGAATGCTAGAAATTAACCATTTTGGGGCACTTAAGAGATGACACATAGGAGACTAAACTGCCAGACAGACAATGAATGAATTGCATACATTCTGTAATAAGGTTACTGTAGTATTTAAGTTGAAAGGGATCATTGATTTTATGCATATAATTTTAGAATTTCAGTCTTTTAATTTTTCTTGATTTCTGTGATCAGATCTTTTGCTGTTTTAAAGATGATTCCTTAAATTTCTTTAAAGTGTTGTTTAATGTTTAATAAACATTCTACTGCTCTTTTACTGATAAATACTTCTAACACAATATTTTTCCTCTTTTTGTTCTGATAAGCATCAAGAATTAGTTATTGAGTTTCGTAGTATTTGTTTATATATTTTTAGAGACTGTTTTTTTGTGTGAATGTGTGACTACAGCCAAAGTTACCCCCTTCGAATGGCAGGCACTTGCCTTATCAGCATTGGCGACTTCTAAGGCCAGAAGTGGCGACCATTTTACTATGGAGGCTCCTATTAGGTGGCCACCATTGCCTCCTATGAGGGGACAGACAATTTACATCCATGCCTTCTCCGGCATTCGAACCCGGGCTCTTCAGTATCGCAGTTGACTCCCATACCCAGTATACTGCTTGGGCGGCTACTACAGCCAAAGTATGAAAGCTTTTAAAATTAAATTTTAAAATCGACATCATCTGTAAAAGTCAGCCTATAGTGTGAATTTTTTTATGCAGTGCAGTCCATGAGTTTTGACTTTTCTGTCCTTATTTTGTTTCATGGCTTCAACGTCCATATATAATGACTTAATGAGTTTTACATATTTCCATCTATTTAGTACTATTAATACAGATCAACGACAGTGTGGAAAAAAAACCATAGGACATTGATAATAGTTTGGTTTTTGATTGGGTTTTATGTGCTATATGAAATTTACTTTGTACTGGAAAAAACTAGGTTGTTTTCTTGGCTATCCATAGGTGAAGCATAAATACAAGCCAGTGTTCCTTAAAAAAAATCCTCCATAATGACTTTTTTTTTTTTTTTTTTTTTTTGATAGGTAGATAGTCTTTTACATGCTTTGTCATAGCTGCTAGGTTGTAACATATATTTGTCCCAATTTTTTAGTGTTTTTAAAATTTCTAAATTTTGTATTACACATAATGGATTTTGTAAGCATTTTGATCAGTGATTTTCGTCCAGTTTTCTTATTGATGAAATGTACCTTGTTTGTAGAATTCATGGCACTGACCCAATTGATTAATGTAATTAATTTTTTGGTGATTACTTCCTTCCCTCCTTTTTTTTTTCCTCTATTTTCTCGCCTTTTCCCTAAAATTTACTTCAAGTGTTTTTACAGAAATTTAAATCTGATAATTTTAAACCATTAAAAGCATTTTGCAGAGCTATATACAGATAGTACTCTGAAAGCTGAAGATCTGGGTTATATGATGGGTGAACTAAAACATCAGTATAACAATTTTTGCCAAGTCTTCATACAAATATGTAGTTTGTCTATGTCATGGTGGAACTCCAGTACCTATTCTGTTGGCAATAACTGACCTCTTCCTCTCAGTGACTTTGTTAATTTTTTCTGATTATAGGCAGTGTTTAATGGAATAAAAATTAAGCTGGAGAGCAACTTGTATTATATGACTTCTTTCTATTGTCACTAGAGAGGGAGAGAAAATAATTTTCTTTGGCTGCAAAACAGCCCTTGAGATCACCTGTGTTGGTCGTCTTGGGTTTGACCATCTTTTTTTTTTTTTTTTTACTAACATTGTACAGTCCACTTTTCATTTCCAGTGATGAGTTGTTTGAGGAAAAACTAATTTTCATTGCATTTAAGTAATGAAACCTTGCACAGACAAATAACACTAAATTTTGATTATTCAATTAATGTGCAATGCTGGCCATTAAAATTGCAACACCATGAAGGAAAGCAAATGCGAAAAAGATTGCATGTAAACAGTGTGGTATGAAGACAAAATGATTAAATATGTACGCACATTGGAGGTTTACAGGGTTGCAAACTTAGTAGAAACAGCTGCCATACCGGGCAGCTAAAACGGCCTTTAAACCATTAGGCATGGAGCTGAGAATACAGAAATGGACAACTCATTCCATGCTGCTTCATGTCTATGCCACATTTCATCAATTGTATTAGCTGGAGAGAGGTGGTGGGCCAGTCTCTCATTTAGCCATGACCAGACGTTTTCAGTGGGTGACAGATCTGGAGACTGTGCAGGCCAGGGTAGCAATCAAATACCCTGTGTATCGAGGAAGGTCCGAACATGACATGCAACATGTGGTCTTGCATTATCTTTACTATATATTGTTTAGGAATATATGGAATATACTGTTTAGGGGTCTTGAAGATAGGTCACAACCACTGGACGTAAAAAGTCAGAAATGTACCCAACTGCATTGAAATTATCATCCATCCGAACTAGAGATGTGCGTATCGTGTACCAAATGGCTAGCCAGCTTTGTCATTTGGTGCACCTGTCGCTGTCTGTCTCTATGCTACTTTGTCAAAGGAAGCGAAGTAATGGTCACCTTTCTGATAGTCCACGCTGCTGCAAATGTCGACGCACCTTATGAGCTGATACTGGGCGTGCTACAAACTTGCCCATTTCCTGACTAATGGTCCGTGATGTGGTCATACAGTTTTGCAGGGCTTACCTCACAATATGTCTGTTCTTTCTGGCTTTAGTCATGGGAGGGCATTGAGATCCTGCATGCTGTTCAGTATGATCCTCAGCACTTCATTGATTCCATATTCGCATGACAGTGGTTGGATGTCGACCAGTGCGACCGGTGATATCACAGAACGATAATCTACACTCTTGACAGGCAACGATCCTGCCTCTATCGAATTTCGAAACTTGCAGGTAAGCATTTCCTCTTCTTATCCGAGGATAACATGATATTCTGAGCAAACTCCAACCTTACAAAGCACTTTCCGAATGAGAAATCCACTACATAACTTTTCTTTTATGCTGTGCTTCAGATGTCTTTTCTCCCTCCTGCGTCGTCTAAATATGCTGAAATACTAATGATTTGCACATTCCAACTTCTTCCTTTGACGTTCGTCAGATCATTCCTTCCTCATGTTGCAATTTTAATGGCCAGCAGTGTAGTACCAAAATAATGAGCTTCCAGTCTTTCATATATGACTCAAAACCATAATGGTATTAATATTTAGTGTCTTAACATTCTCACTAGTTATCAAATGAGAGGTGCTATTAATCATCGTTTGATTTTATCCACAGCTGTGGTGACAGTTCATACAGCGCAAAATGTATCTTTGACATGAAAATTTCTTTTATTTATCTCCATAACCATTTTCGGTTTGTTAAATCATCTGCAGCACCAGCCCTATACATGATGCAAGGTAACAAGGATCTCTTTTTCATAATAAAGAAAGGATAGTAAGAAAAATGTCTGTTATTTGTATTACTATAGGGCATATTGATCACAATAAAGCAGCTGGGATCTAAGTTTTAAAATGAGGAATTTTATCCACTTTAATTGTAGAATGGTTAAGGGAAGTGGAAAAATGAGATAAATATGTTACTACCCCATTAATTATCCATATACAGTGAATGTACTTTGGCATTTGCTTAAAAATTATTTTCATGTTATAGCATTTCAAAATGTATAAAACAATCCTGACCATGCTTTAATGAAAATATATATGTATATGCATTCTATGTTCATCTCTTGAACAAAACATTAATTAGTTGATGACAATCAGTAAAAATTCAGCTTCAAGAGTAGATATCGCAAAAATCAATATGATTTTTGTTACCTTGCAGGTATTATTTATTTTGAAGACAGTATTAAACTTATTAAATGCTTACTATATCATATGAAGTGAATGTTTTTCTTATTTTAAAAAACTCATACCTTTTTTAAAAATTGTTTTTACATATTTGTTGTATCTTTGTAACGAAAAAACATTAGCAATTTGTGCTTTTGTAGAATATATATCAATTAAAACTTGTCAATTTCAAATCAGTAGGAGATTTTGTGTGTGCTGTAAAAGTGTATCTTTGTAGTAAAAAAAAGTGTTGGCAGTTACGCTTTTACACTTTTGTAAAATAGTTATCGATTAAAATTGTCAATTTCATATTGGTAGGAGCCTTCGTATATGCTCTTAATAAAATGTGTATTCGTGGCAAAGAGTAAAATGAGCTTTATAATCTAATTGTGAGCATTTATCTGATGTATGCTAAGTTTGTCAACATATTGTTGAATACCTTATAGTTAGCAATTGTGGTCTTTTTAAAAAGGTATGAGTATAATAGATCCATGGCATCATTTAATTTTTCAAAATTTTTTAAAAATTTGTGTGAAGAGTAGATAAATTTGGGTTTTATTGGAGATGCTTGCTTGCTTTATCAGCATTAGCACAGAATCAATATCTAAGTAATCTCTAAGTAAGAAAGAAACAAATATAATCTTTCATTCTACAAATTCTAAACTATTTTGATTTGATCATCTTTACACAATATGCATATGTGGAGCCTGTTTCTTGGTTTTGAATTAGTGTAGCTTTTAAAAATATTCTCTAGGTAGATTATCATTACTGTTATAAGAGACATAGTGAATTTTCTTTACTGATAATTCATAATTCTTCACGATTAATTTATGATTCATGATTTAATTTTTCTTTAACAATGAATTGAACATTCAAGCACAAACTGCATATTGTTTATCAAAATGTTTTTTTTTTGTAACTTTCTGTTACAGTAATTCCTGTGATCCTTCATGCCATCTTATCACTTTTATGATGGCATAATAAATAAGTAAAAAAAACTAATTTGAAAAAGATTGCATGATTTTATAATCTCCACCCATTGTTAATACAGTGAGTGACAAATAATAAAATTATCCTTTTCACATTTGACCAATTTCTATGACAAGGTAATTTTTAGTTTAAGTGCTGTATATACCCATGTATAAGTTGACAATGTTAAGGAAAAAAATCAAAAAAAAAGAAAGAAAGAAAGAAAGAAAGAAAAAAAAAGAAAAGAAAAGAAGATCTGCCGTCGCTGATCGATGACACATCAGCAAACTTGATTATTACATATATCGTTATCGTTCGTACAGAAAAAAAAAAAAAATTATTTATTCTTTCCATTTTATTTATTAGTTTTTTATTAAATTTGTTTGTGCAGCATTTAACAGCATTTCCAGCATGTGTTCATGTTTGCTTCCAGAAAAATGGTTGAATGGACAACACCCTAATGACTGATTGGTTTCAAAATCTATGGTTTAAAAAACCATATGTAATTTTAAGGAAACCTGCCCTTTTGATTTGGGATATGTTTCGACTGCATCGTGCTCATCATGTGCTAAAATGGAAATAAGCAAAAATTTGCTGAAGTGCGAGTGTAATTTTATCAAGTACATCGGCATGCTGTTTTATCAGCGGTGGCAAATTTATTTTTCTCAAAAGTCGGGAGGGATCGACTTATACGCAGATATATATGGTACCTGTTCTTAATCATAAGTATTAAGCTATTATTGCTAGTACCAAATATTATACAAATAGGCTATCTGATGTGATCTGAAAAGGATTTCTTGTTTTTAGGTATGCTCTGTAGTGTGACATAAATATCTGTATTATAAGTATCCTATGATTTTGTTTTGTTTTTGTTTCCCAGATTAATTTTATGCTATCTGGTCACAGTCAATTTTATACTATCTAAAGTGCGCTATCTGGCCACAAGTATTGGGATATCTACCAGTGGAAAATTTTGGCTGTAATATCAGTGGCATTATCAGGATCAAAGCTAACCATTTTTTCTCCAAGTGCGGTATCTGCGAGTCTAAATTCTGCTATCCAGCACCTCTCTAAATTCTATAAATTTTACTATGCATGAATTCTGGCAGTGTTTCTTCTAAATTCTAAAAAAATTTTCCATCTGTAGATTTGCTACAAGTTGCTTTTCTAAATTTAAAAAAAAAAAAAAAAAAAAAACTGCTTATGGTGTGACTGCACTGGTTGCATTGCCCATGGAAGCATGACTTTTAATGTAACAGCGGTTGACTTTAGTAACATAAATCAAAATCATGTACTATAAAAGTAGTATGCATGAAAAATCTGTACATCACATTATCAATAAATTTCCAATCATCAGTCAGTTCAGAATATTCTTCGGTTGTTAACCATACCAATGTTGGTAAAGTAAAGAGGAAGTTGGGTTTGGTAATGTGAGTCACATATAAGTATTGAAAATGCTGCACCTTCCTGTAACAGTATGCAAAATTTCATTATGTTGCCAAGAATGCCAAGAATGAGCTGGTTTTTGGTGTCTGTGAGGCAGATCATGAATATTGAGGTTTATCCAGACATTTTCAATTAACCTGTGCTGTTTGTGCTCTGGAAACTGTCTGAAATAGTTCTGTACTTTATCAACGTGAGAGTGCTATTAAAAAATAATGATCTGTTACTGCATATTTCTGGGAGATATCTATGGAGGACCCTATCTTAACCTCAACCAAATTAAATATTTGTGTAATAAGTTAGAACCAGAGCCGCCACCAGAGCAGGTGCAACCTGTGTGGTTGCACTGGGGGGGAGCAACATTTTTAGAATTCTGAGAAGCATCGAGTAGCAAAATTTTTAGAATTTAGGGGAGGCAATGGGAAGCAGAGTGGCAAAATTTATAGAATTTATGAAGGCATCGAGTCACAGAATTTTGGAACCATAGAGACTACACTTGGGTAGCAAACTGCCTAGCACAAACTGTGGTTAGAACAGCTATTATAAATGTGTTTCATTCACACAAAATTAGTGCCTAAGTTATCAGCTAATGTGAAATTTTAAGTTGTAACCTTCTAGAAATTTATTCTTTTTCATTGCACAGAGGCTGTGACAGTAAAATATAGACTGACAGTTTATTAAATGGATAAAATTTTTCATTTAATGCTTGCCATATTAAGTATCTCAGTAATTTTTCCAAGATGGTTTGCATGAAATCTCTGAAAATCTTTCTTATGAGTAAGCATTACAATATGTAGGTTGCTAGATTGTGCTTTGACTTAGAATTAAACTTATGCCTTCTTAAATTTGAGATTAAAAGTATGAACATCATGAACTTGCAGTAGTTGATCATTCTTTAATTAGATTCTTTTTTTTTTTTTTTTTTTTTTTAAGCCCAAAGGGGAAATTTGCTCAGAAGGACTATTAATTTTGTTTTGCCATTTTGCATTGGTTCACTCTAAACGGCATTTCACTTTTCAAATTGTTGCCAGCAAATATTAGAGCTCTGCATTATAAATAAGGAAATTAAATAATAAAGAATCTGCATGAATGCATGTATGTTTCTCACACTGAAAAAACAATGGTACCTAGAGGCATCAAATTTTAAATAATTTAGTCCTCCACTCGAATATGGGCATCTGGAAGCCCGAATTTGGAATTAGTATTAGCATGTATTTCCTATTTTGTAAAACTTAAATGAATTTCTGATTAACAAAATCAATGATTTCAAAGCAAGCAATGGCAACACTGTACGGGGAGGGGTAAAAAAGTTTTTATCTTCAGCGCGCGACACTGTGCATCGGAAACTCTGATTTTCGATATCCTCTTTTTTAATTTTTTTGTAATATTGCTGTTGAATATAATTTTACAGGTTAAGGGTGAAGAAAATGATATTTAATAAAGGTAACTTACAAAACATAAAAAAAAGTGCCCCTTTGGGCATAATATAAAATGATTATTTCATATTAATGCTTTCAGATTTTACACATATGTAAATACATATCTATATTTTTTAAATGGGTGGCTTTGCAATCCCTTCCTAATATTGTGTTGGATATATTTCCATCTGTATGCAGTACTGATGGAGGCCAGCTCTTCAAGTATTTTATTTCACCTGAGCACTTTGACAAAAATTTGCTGTAACTAGGGATATACTCTTAAGTCTGTAAATGTATAGGGAAATAATATGATTGTAAAGCTATGGAATTAATGGCCAGATTCCTTTTTTGATAATGGATTGTACTTTGGAGTTATATCCCATTTTAAGACAGAGATGCTTCAAATTATAAAGAAAAATAATGAAGATTTTTATTTTATCTATATTTTTGCCATTTAATACACATATGCATATAATGGGGGGGGGGGAGAAGTAGTAATTCAAAAATTCAGCTTTTATTTATACCTGTAAAGGCAGAATTTTTACTTACATGCTTCAGTGCTGCAATCTCATTGCTTGTTTGCTTTAAATACTGATGTTTAACTAATTAGTGTTTGTTAAAAAATAAAGAACAGCTTTAGACATTTCAGATGCATCTGTACATAAATTGATCATCTTGATTTCTGAATACATATTACATGTGGCAAATTCTTAGCAAATATATACTGTGTTGTTTAATACTTATATCTCCCACGGAGTGACTACCCAATGGCTGAAAGATTAAGCCTACTAAAATATCCTCACTTGGACCAAGTCTGATTTTTAATTAGGGCTCACTGAACAAGTTTTTCATGGTTTTCTTTATGAGGGTAACTGAAATACAGTATAAAGTCCATTATCCGGAATGATCTATAATCCGGACCTCAAAGCCACAAACTTTTTTTTGTATGCTTTATGCATGCATGTAATGCATTTACGCATGCGTGTTTAGCACAAAAAATGAAGCAACTTAAACAACTTACATTGAAAGAAATGTATAACAAAGTAAGCAAGTAAATATTAAGCTCTCTCTCTCTTTTTTTTTTGTGTGTGTATGTGTGAATTTAGATACCCTTTAGATCATAATTTCTCTTTATGCCTGTAATGCGTTTACGCATGCGCATCTAGCACAAAAAACAAAGCAAACAACTTACATTGAAAGAAATGTTTAATAAAGTAAACAAATAAATATTAAGCTATTTTGTAAATTTTGATACCCTTTAGATCATAATTGCTCTTTATTTCATAAATTACGGTTTAATATTTTTAATTGTATAATTTCTGCTTGCCATCTTACCAGATTTAAATTGATGATCTATAATCCAGAAAAACCCCTAATCCAGAATCGCTGAAGTCGCGACGAGTTTGGATTACGGACTTTGCCAGTGATTTCAGCCAGTGATTTCAGAATGTCCTTTACAAAGGAATGCCTCCTTTAGACATATAGCAGTCATACGTTTCTCACAGCTGAGTAAACATTTACAAACCACTGCAGTATTTTAAACTTTTTTGTCAGTTTGACTGTGTTTTAATGTTTATGTGAATGACACCCTGAAAATTGAAATAATCATCAGTTAATGTGACTAGATGAGACAACTGTAAGTCTCATAAGCTGGATACTGTAAGTACGTCAAAGGAGTCTTCAATCTAAATCTGGGAAAGACCCAGTACTTTCTATAGTTACTGTTCAGAAGGTTTGTTGTTTAAAAGGTAAACCTTTTTCTTGCAGTCACTTGAAAATAATTTTATCGAGTAGTAACAAGTTCATTGCGTCTAGAAGGTCATGTTTCTTCTCATATTCATTTATGTCTGTTTTGTGTGGACTTATGTCTTTGAAACCAAATATTAAAAATGTGGCCAATTCTACTCCTGTTATTAACAAACGGGCCTTTTCGTTTTTCATTGAGGCCTTGATCGCTCTCTAGCTTGAAGAATTATGACTTTTATTAACTAATGACTGTTTTTTCCATTTTACTCTTACTTTTGTGGCCATGTTAAGTAATTTTAGCTGAATTAGCCATTTTCACTTTTTGAGGCAGTTCTTATTTTTAAAACAACTTGACTGATGCCATTTTGAACTTTTTCCAAGTCTTTCGACCCCCCTTTAGTTTGTTGGGGTGAGTTCCCGCCAGCGGACAGTCTTATCACATAGGCTGTTGCCCAGTGACTTTGTTTACCCCTTCTTACGTCACACGACAAGTAGGAGAGCGTTGAAAGACACAGAGGGGAATTACAACCCCTTTCAGTTTATGCTTCACGATAGAAAAGACTGCATAGCTACAGGTCTGTTTTTTATGTTTCTTTTTCAAAAAAATTTTTTTCATGGTCTTAGCAAGACCCACACTGTTAGATTTCATTTAAATTTAATTTCAGATTTCTAAATTTATAAAGGTTTAATTCTTTAAGGTGCCAGGTCTAGCCCGTAAGTTATTGTATATTTTGACTAATAGCAGACCGCTATTTATTATTATTTTTATTATTGTTGTACATCGGAGTTGCATTTTCTATTTTTACACCTTAATGTGTCATTTTGAGCGGACGCGTCGGGAAATTGGAACAGAGAATTGAGACTAAAAAAATTTTTTAGGGCAATTTATCTAATTAATTAAAAATTTCATAACACTAAAGTTTCAATTGTCTGTTTCGGCGAAACACATAATGGTGTTAGCTTGGTTTGACGTTTAACCAAAAATTTCCCTTGAAAAGCCAGGTTGGACCTCGAATTGAGCTAATTTACCATTTTCCGCTTTATAATTTTTATATGTTTTTATTTGTTTTATTTGTTTTTACTTGTTCCATCGATTGGTTTTTTATATGTTTTAACTTGTCACATCGATAGGTATTTAATGTATTTTTTGCCTTTAACTTGTATCCAACGATTGTATTTTACTGCATTTTATAATTTACATTTTATTTTGCTTGTAGCCTAATTTTTCACCCTTCAATGTCATTGTTTTTTTAAAAAACTGTGTTGAACTTTTTCTTGGAGCCACAGCTCCTGGTAACTTTTTGGTGAGCTAACTACAATTTCTCTTCTTATTTCCTTAAGTATATATATATATATATGTAATTACAAAAAAAATTATTTTAAATATATATAAAATAGCAAATAATTAAAAGCTTTTACTTCATTCAAGTATATGAGACTATGACCTGACAAACGGCTCACTTTTAAACAGGAGTGTTTTTCTACTATTAGCTAAACAGTATCTCATCAGTATTAATTCTTCCAATTCCTTTTGGTCATATGCTCATATTTATTTCATATAAGGGGAAAAAGTAATTCTATCTTGCTATGGCATAGGTTTCGTTCAAATGGCTGTTTCTGATTACACAGTTGAAAATGGTTTGAGAAGTTTAAATACAGAAATTTTGCCCATGCAAGTAATGCTCTATACAGTAATGTTACATGATAGTAACATCAAGAAGGAGGTTGCATCCTAAAAAAGGAATGCTTTGTGTGTGTGTGGGGAGGGGAACTTCGGAGAATTGTATACCATTTTTTTTTTTTTTTTGTAGATATCCTACTCTGCGAAACCTCATAGCATTTAAAAGAGCCAAAGCAAGTGCATGAAAAGTAAGAAGGCAGAGCCAAAGGAATTCTTGGATTTCACATGTGTCATCAATAACATCCTCTATGCCTAGTAAGCGGGTTTGGGAAAAAGTTCAAAAACCATGCAGAATATATTAAGACCACTCACTTTCCTTTTTGGGAAAAGATGGCCGAGTGATTAGCTACATAGAAGAAATTGCGAATACTATTGGTGAGACATTTGCTGCCATTTCTTCCAAGAGAAACTATTCACCTGCATTTCTCTCTATCCAGTGCTCTGAAAGAAATTCCATCGCATTCAACTCTTTCAAATCTGAGTCTTATAAAAGAGATTTTACTTTGCTTGAATTAAGAAGAGCTTTGTTGCAGCAGACACATAGGTCTTCTCCGGGTCTTGATGGCATGAATTATGAAATGCTAAAGCATCTGTGCTATAACTCACTGATTGCCCTTCTCATTCTTTACAATAAAGTGTGGAAGGAGCATACTTTTTCCAGTGCATGGAGGAGAGCTGTTGTAATTCCTATTGCTAAGCCAGGGAAAGATCCAAGAAATCCCTCCAGCTATCGGCCAATTAACCCTTACGAGTTGCATATGTAAGCTGTTTGAAAAGATGGTAAACAGCCGCCTAGTCTACTTCTTGGAAAAGAATAATATTATATCGCCTTATCAAAGCGGTTTCCGAAAGAGGAGAACATGTAGATAACATGCTTCTCTTCGAGACACATATTCGAAAAGCTTTTGTAAGAAGAAGTCACCTAGTCTCGGTATTCTTTGACATTGAAAAAGCTTATGGTAAGGCATGGAGATACAGTATACTTCGGGAACTTCACAAGAGTGGCTTGCGCAGCAACCTATCAATTTTCATTCAGAATTTCTTGAACATTAGAACATTTCCAGTAAGGATTGGCTGTGTTTTGTCAGATGTTTTTGAACAGGAAGAGGGTGTGCCTCAAGGCTGTGTGCTTAGTGTAACCCTGTTCATTTTAAAAATAAACTGTGTATTAAAAGAACTTCCTCCCACCATCTTGGGATCTCTATATGTTGATGATTTACAGATTAGCTGTCGAGGGGCAGACATGAAATACGTAGAGAGGCAATTACAGATGGCTCTGAATAAGATCCCAGAATGGTCAGACAATCAGGGATTTACATTTTTGAAACAGAAAACTTTGTGCGTGCACTTTTGTAGGAAGCGAGGTCTCCATCCTGTGCCTTAGTTATATCTGAATGGTACAATTATTCCAGTTGTGCCTGAAGTAAAATTTTTAGGAGTGACGTTCAACCGAAAATTGACTTTCCTTTCTCATGTTTTAAATTTGAGAAAGAAGTGTTTGAAAACACTAAATATTTTGAAAGTGTTGGCGAACTCCTGGGGTGCAGAGCGTTGCTGTATGCTTCGCATTTACAGAGCGCTTGTCTGCTCTAGACTGGACTATGGCTCAGTTGTTTACGGATCCGCTCTGTCATCAGTATTGTTAAAACTAAATTCTGTTCACCATCAAGCTCTGCGGATATTTGTTCAGGAGCTCTCAGGACTTCTCCTGTCCAGAGCCTGTATGTTGACTGTAACAAACCATCACTTTATCTGAGGCGTGAGCAATTGTCCCTTTTGCAGTATTTTAATATTTTATCGCAACCTGAACAACCTAACAAGTTGTGCTTCCTTGATAATGTGTGTAGCACTTTATTTGAAACACGTCCATCATGTCCATCATACCTTTCCTTTAACAGCACACCCTATCATTGAGGAACTCTCCCTGTCTGATATGTGTTCCCAAGCAGTGCAGAATTTAGAAATCCCACCTTTGGAAAATGCACAGATCCAGCTTCTTAATTTTTTCAATCATCACGTGAAGGCAAGTGCTAACGACATCGTTTACACACAACTTTTTGCTGACCACAGGCATAAATATAGCAGTTTTCTTCCACTATATACAGATGGATCCAAGTCAAAAGATCATGTCGGGATGGCATTTGTAATTGAAGATCATATTGAGGGCAGACGCTTGCACCATGCTTTTTCTGTCTTAACATCTGAACTAACTGCAATATATTATGGTCTTTTGTACATCTCAAAGCTCTGCCACAAAAAGTTCATAGTTTATACAGACTCATATAGTGCTTTTAAATCGTTGGAAGCTTTTCCCAACACTCAGAATCCTGTGGTAGTGGATATTCTCAAGATTCATATAAACTTAACAATTCGAATATATGAAATCCTGTACTGCTGGGTTCCCGGGAATAAAGGGAAATGAGCTTGCAGATATTGTAGCAACATCTGCTGTTGAACTGTCCAGTCACCTTATCCCTTTTAGAGACATCTGCTGTGTCATCAAGGGGAAGATCTGAAAAAAAAAAATGGCAGCAAATTTGGGATGTTCAGCTTCGTAACAAGTTAAAAAATGTAAAGCCTAGAATTGAGCATTGGTATTTTGCTGGAAATCGTAAGGAGAAAGTTCTTTTGACTCACCTCAGAATTGGTCACACTAGAGTGACCCATAACTATCTTCTGAAAGCTGAAAATGAGCCTATTTGTTTAAATTGTAATGTTTGTGTATCTGTCCGTCATATTTTAATCGAGTGTCTATGTTTTAATAGTCTTCGTCAGAAATATTTTAATAGCTGTGACTGTTTAATCGGAAGAGAGGTCAATTGTAATTAATTTTATTATTTAGAAGAGACTGGCTTTTATTACCTAATGCAATTTGTTGTGAACATTGTGTCTTTGATTTTATTGTGTGCTTTTACCTTGTTTTTATATGATTTCATCCTCTGGATTTTGTACATTTGTTCACCTGTTTTTATTTATTGTATTTTAATCTCATCAGTTTCGATCATCCCACCTTGTGTTTGGCGCGTTATAATCATCTTTGGTTTTGCGCCAAAAACCTCACTCACTTAATTTTGCCCGTACTTCTAATCATGTTCAATTTGGTAATTGGTACTATTTTATAATTTCAGCCACTATAAACTTAATAAATCTTTTTGTGGATTTTTTTTCTTATTTGTCAAAAACTTCACGAGGTTTTATGATTTTTTGGGAGTGCTATGTTTTGTGTACTTAAAATCATGGATGCTAAATCGTCCATGTTCCATGGTTGATCGGCCAACCATCTGTTGGAACATGAATTTTATTTTTAGTAATACAGAGCTAGTTTCAGCTTGTATTGTTTAATTTTTTTTTGTTGTATTTCATTTATTATTTTAAATATTTTTTTTTATTATTTCATTTATTATTTTATTATATCGCTAATAACATCCATATCAGCTTAGTGTATAAAAAATTAAAAGAAGAAGGCAATTTTACAGAGGGCTTTATGATAAGCTAAACTGTTAAAAGATTAATAGTTTATATCTTTTTTTTAGCTTTTGTTCTTTTTGACTATTTTAGAAACTTTAGAGATTATAATTATTTTTGAATTTCTTAATGTATCAAGTAAAAAAAAAAAAAGGATTTTGTAATATGTTTATATTTTTTACAGCCACAAGAACTGTTGAAAATTTGGCTCAGGGTGCTTTTACTGGTAAGGGCTATAAATTTTTTATCTTCTTTCTGAAGCTTTAGAATTTCATTATTTCAGTCAGAAAATTGTATAATAATATCGATTTCTTGATCTGGAAACATTAAATAGTCAGGTCTTCCCTATTGAATGGTCCAAGTCCAAAATATACATTATTTGACCATATTTTTTCTGCTAAAATATGCTAATGCATAAATTTTTCCTGATTAAGGTTTCTGTATTGCAGCATGTTTTGTGAAACTTTCGGTACTTTTCCGTTTCGCCGGCGCAAATCTCGCCAAGCAGACTTTATTGGCGACAACATACAGTATACACATAAAAAATATTTAAAAAAATGTTAGTTCTAAGAATTTTTTATTTTGCAGGCATAAACATTTTAATACCGCTTAAAATTTTTATAAAAAGCCAATAAATAAAGACAATAAATTTGTAAAAAGACATTAATTTAAGAATTTACTATGCTTTCATGGTTCAACATCCTGAATCGCCGGTTCATATCACATGACCCCAAGCGATCTCATCTCACGTAAAATACTCTACAAAAATCTAATGCTCTCAGTAATTATCTACATTAATTTCAAGTTAAATCTTAATTTGGAACACAAGTTTAAATGCAAGAAATATTTCAATTCGTACAAATAGCTTACTCATAAATTATGTAAAACCGCAGTGCTTTACTTCGCTAATGCATTCTCATTAGAATAGATGAATTTAACCCTTGACTTTACCTTTTCTATATTTTCGGCTTCGGGTAAGTGCTGTGATTGCATCCTAATTGACGTAATTACCGAAAATGGCCTTAGACATAAAACTGAACTATCTGATAAAAATTCTGTGTAATTATATGCCAGTATTGAAAGAAACAATCAATCTGATAAAAAAAAAAATGCTGCGACTTGTTTTAAAAATGAGGCGTAAAAGGTTACCAGCGAGAATATTCCGTTTGGCATCGGTTGTACCATTATTGGCGACTTTATCACTTGCGCCGGCAAAACGGAAAAGTACCAAACTTTCATAAGTACTTTCTGATTATCTGCACCTTCTACCAAAAATCCACTAAAGAGAATTAATGAGGCAATATGCATACTATAAAAAAGTATTTATAGCATCTGACGATGTTGTCTGAAAATATTTATGTATTTATATGGCAACTCGGGTATGTGAGTAGCACATGTGTGTTTGACACAAGGATTTGTAGTTTTGTCAATGTTTACTTTTCTGATTAGTATAGTTTCCATTGAGTACATTTGTTTTTATTGTGATGATTCATAATGAAACTGTGGATTTTTATTACATTGGTGTATTTCTTTGGAGTGTACGTTGAAGTTGCAACAGTTCTTAGGCAGCTGTGATCAGGGTTGATACACAAGTGCTGAAGTTACATGCAATGCCGAGTTTGTGTTTAATCTCTGTTTAAGGGGAAAACAGATCACTGTGTACATGAGGAGAGCATTCTTCTGTGGGAAAAAAAGAATGTAAAATAATAAGCAAACTGGACATCATTGGAATAAATGTTAAAATGCACAAATACTTCTGCTGTAAGTGGGCAGTGAATTCACAAATGCTCTTCAAAGTCTATAGCAAATTTGCGATTTCAGTGTGGGTGTGTATTATATCATATAATGCAGCAAGACTGTATTAATTGTAATGGAAACCACCTTTGTATTGTAATTTTTAAGAGATGGATATATTTGAATAAATTGTAGCAAACTGTCTCTGTGTCTAACAATACTTGTGTTTCTGCTTCACTTGTTAGGAAAACTGTTTAAAATGCTTGGTATCTTGCAGGAAATAATTTTTTTTTCCAAGTATGTTAAATAATAATTTTTTTCAATAATTTCATTCAAAGATGATTTATAAGTTCTTAATAATATGTATATTTGAAGTTTTTTTTTTTTTTTTTTTTTAAGAGGTTGAGGTTTTGGTTGATCTTAATATAACTATCAAATCAAAAATAAAAGGGAGGAGGAGGAGGATTATATTGTTCTTAAATACTGAGAATCTGTTTTGGTGTTGTGTTCTTGGTAGATGCAGCTAAATCCTTACTTACAGTTATAAATTTTTTTCACTTTAAATATGAATATAATAAAAGTGCAAGCTGAAAATTTTGTGGGAAACATGGTTTTGCTCTAGAATAGGGACTCCCCCCCCCGTGTCAGTCTGTAGCAAGCAATATCTGCCATGTGAATTCTGACAGCCCAATAAAATTTAGTCTTGGTAAAGTTGTCAGAATTAAAAGTCATAAAACTGCCTGGGTGAAATGCTTGGGTCTTGTGATAGTGAAATTCCAGAAGATGTAAAGGTAATTCAAAACGGTCGTCAAGTAGTGCCTGGTGAACGGATGGACTTAATGAACTGCTATTGACTTTTTCTTAGACGTTGATAATTATAATGTTATTTGTGTGTTTATTGTTCTGTATTGTTATATTTATATTCACACATTTATAGTTCTTAGTTCAATTTCATCTCATTCGTTAAAGTTTATGTGTATTATATATGTATACATTTTCACTGCTTCAATTTGCATTGCTTTTAAGGCTCGTTTTTAAGGAGGATGTTGTGACTCCTGTTAAGTTTTCATTAAAGTTTATGTGTATTATATATGTATACATTTTCACTGCTTCAATTTGCATTGCTTTTAAGGCTCGTTTTTAAGGAGGATGTTGTGACTCCTGTTAAGTTTAGCATTTCGATTTTATTATTATTTAATAGTTTGTTTTGTAATTTTTTTATGTTTGAACCTGGCAACCAGTTTTGTTTTTGAATTTGAATATTGTGATCGGAAAATTCCTGTTCTAAGCAGTTAAGTAAGCAGCAATTAAGTTACGTTACTGAGATACTGAATGCTTTTTATCATTAAAATGTATGGATCATTTGATCATTATACTATACACGTAAATAGTCACATTAATATGTATGTGTTTATAAAGTGAAATAAATTTGATATTAAACAAAGTTGGATCTTGAGTCAAAATACATACCGATGGCAAGATTATAAGTAGGAGCTCTAATAGTAGGAAGAGAGAGGCCAAACTGAAAAGGGTGGAGTAAAGTAGGCATGATGTTATATAGGGTACAGAGTTCCTCAACACAAGTGATAAATGATTTGTATGTTTTCAGTTGAGGGGGGGGAATACTTATTCCAATGTTTCAAATTCGATCTTTCATACTTATCAGGGAGTTTTAAAACCTGCTTTTCTCTTCTAAATTTTAAAGACTCAGTGTCAGTCTGAATCTCTATGGCAGCAATTGGAATGGAACCTGCTGCACCAGTAATAATCCTGAGTGCCTTATTTTGCATCAAGTTAATATCTTCTTGACAGGTTCTGGAGGCAGTGGCTTGCAAGTTCACTCCCCGTACTCCAAAGCAGGCCTGACATAAGTTTTATATGAGGTCAAAAGAGTATCAGTCAAGGAACCCCAAGTGATGCCAGGCAATCTTTTTAAAAGTTTGAGTCTGTTATTTCCCCTTTTAATCATATGGACATAGAAATGACATATACTACATGGATGATACTTCATCATGGCATATAAAAAAAGTGATGTATTATCCAGTTCATTAAAAAAGCTTGAATTGTAGTATTATTATTTTATTGTTGGCAAATTCTGGACATTCCCAAAAGTTCTCTTGAGGATATATGAAATATTATCTAGAATATTAAATCTGTCCTTGCAATCTGTCAAATTTTGCTGCATCTCCTTTTCCCTTTCGTGGTAATGAGGATTTAAGTACAGAAAACTTTTAAAAATTGGTTGAAAGCACATATAAAAACAATTTTGTTTTGCGTTCCTAATTTTATATTGTGTCTAGAAATGATGGAATGATATTTTTAATAAAATTCATCAAGCATTTATAAATTAGATGTGTAAAAATGAATGAACTGCTTTAAGGCTGAATATTAAGTGCCTGATGTAGAAATGAGTAATTTGGAATAAGAAAAGTAATGAAGATATTTATGTTTACCCAGCTAAGGATTTAATTTTATATGTCAAACGCATAATGCCTCAAATAATAGCTTATATTTTAGAAGACAAAAAATTGCGCTTTTAAATCGAATAACAATTATAAAAAAAAAAAATCCACTAGAGAAACAAGAAACATTAGGAGTAAGATGTATTAAATATTTATATTCTGTCTGTGAATGAAATTATTATATTATTGATGTAATGCACACAGAATTATGATACATTTGAGATTATACATGTTTGAGTGAGGTTAAAATAGCTCTAATCAAAATAAATCATCAGCTGTTTTAAAACAAAGGAGGGGGGAATATAATACCAAAAAAGTACTTCATTTGCAAGATTAAATTTTGAATTTTATGAGAAAATTTTAAAGGTAAATTAAAATATTTCTGTAGCATTCAACTTTCAAAGTCATCTTTCATTTAATTCTATGAGACTTAGTCGATCCCAGGGGCAAATTTAATAGTATTTATTAATATTTATTAATTTTTTGTTCAGACAGTTTTATATTTTCCCCTTTTGAATAAAAAAGGATTCGAGGCTAATACTATTTCCTTCTGTTGCATGCATAGAAAGTTAATGTTATACGTGCTGATTCAAAGTGAAATTTTTCAGGTGGTTAAGCGTTATGCACCAAAATTTATAACCTTGCATTGCCAAGAAGTTGAAGGTAAAAACACTAAAGAATCTATGTTGTTGAAGTTGTTGGCATGTTGAAGAATTCTTAAGGTAAATGAGTTCTTAATTTATTGTATATATTTAATTTTGCAGGTATAAAATTAGATTGTTTCATTACTAATATAATAGGTTTTTAAAATTAAAAAATTGACAAATGATTCTTGATAAATGAACATTTAATACTCACATGTACACAAATGCATACGCACATAAAAACCATGTCCAGAAAAGTGATTACACAGCCTTTATTTTCACAACTGTTAATCAAGGATATCTACTTCCAGTTACAAAAAAAAGTTTTAAATGACATGAATATTCATGCTTTAGCCTCCCCCCCTTTTTTTTCTTTTTTGTTCAAAAAATTGAATTTTGCAAATGATACAAAATGTATTTTTTATGCAGTTCCCTGGGGTCTGTAATTCTTACATTCAGGAAATTTATATCCCTGTTATGAAAAATAAAACACAAGCTTAACTTCCAATATGACAAAAATTGTCTAAGATATTTAATTTCAAAATTTGGGATTTTTGGCATCATTGTCAATTTGCCTTGAGATGCCTTATTAATAAATATATATTAGAATAATTTGAGGTGATTTTTTTCCTTCGGAAATGTCATTCAGTGGTATTCTTTTGTGGTTTAATAGAGGGTAACCTACTTTAATTTTCAATTTTGATCCATATTGTATGCTGAATGAATTATCTAATTAATTGATAAGCTTTCAAATGCTGAGAGGATCTCATTAATTATGAAGTTTTATTATTTTAGAATCATGATATAATATTCATACAAAGAAAGTCAAACTAGAAATATTTTTCATTTTTAAATTATTCAAACACTCCTACGATTTGGCTGTTTGCCAATACTAAAGTCTTCCAGTGTTTTCTAGTACAGGGGATCTGTAAGATTTTGTAAATAAAATTTCATTTTTGAAAAGCATTATGTTGAATAATACTTATAACAATTTGCATAGAGTGCTTATCAGTTAATCTGTTGGGTCATCTAAAATTTTCTGATGATAAATACAAATGAAACTGAGCAGAAACATAGGAAACCTACATTGAACTTTTTAGCATCATTTTATTCCGAGTTTTTGTCCCTATAATTTTTGTTTTGGTTCTGTGACATCTCTCAAGCACCTGAAAAATTTACATTTTAAAAAGTCATTAGGATCATTCTTAAAAGAAGTTATTGACATGTTGTCAAATAATGTAAAAAAAAAAAAAAAATTAACTGCAGGCTATTCAGAGATTCTTTAAGTAACCTGAAGTGATGCAAATCCAAGAGGGCAAGGTCTTGAATATGGGCATGGATGACACAAAACATCTCATCCATGCTCAGTATGTTTTCGTCTGACATTCATTGAAATGTTGGGCCAATCATAGTTGTGATAGAAAGGTTGGTCACTTTTAGGCTCTTTGCATTGATTTTTTTTTATATTAACACTGCCATTTGGAAACAGTATTTTTCTGAATTCGTCTGATTTGGTGGCAGCAATTTGTAGTATATAATTTCTTTGTAGTCTTTCCGTGCACAAAGCATTGAGTTTTTTGGATGCAGTCCCCTTTTGGTATTACTAACCAAAAGAGATATTTTGGCTAACCTTATGATCTTTCTCATGTAGTGTTGCATAGTTCAGAGCTGAAATTTACAGGCTTGTAGTTCTCAAACTACCTTGGAACTGTGTCATAAGAAACAGCACACATTTTGCTGGCAATCTAATTAGCATTTTTTTTCCATTTTAAAATAAATGAGCATAATATGACAAAAATAACTTATAGGTTCTCTGTTCTTAGCACTGTTCTGGGAAAAAAAAAAAAAAAAAAAAAATTGTGCCCAGCACATTCTAGGTTAGGTTATTTAATTATGGCAAAGCCTCGAGGGCTATCTGCCTAAGGGGAGGGATGCCTTCGTGTAGAACTTTCTAAGGGAAACTGGCTCGTATACACGTTACACATGGGAAAAACCACGAAAACACCCATGCAGCCAGCCCGTTCGCAGGATTCGAACCTCGGATTGAAGTACCAGTGTTCAGCGACTTTACCGCTCGGCCGCTGGTGGGCCTCCAGCACATTCTAGAATTATGCAATGCGAATAGAAAAGATCGTATTTGAACATGTCCACTTTGATCAAGGTTACTCAGTATCAGAAGTAATAAAATAATAAGAAAACATACTTCAATTTGAACAATGCAGAATTTTTCAGATGACCCAATATTAACATCAGAAACCTTTTTATAAACTTATATATTATCTTCGTCATGTATAAATGCAAACATTGTGTTCAGTTTGTGTATGGTCTCTGAATATGATTTCAAACATGGAAATTAAATAATCTGGTTCAATTTTTTGTAACTGAATTTAAAATTTTATTTTTTATAATTATGAAAAGTGTGAAATATTCTTAAATATAACTGTAGCGATCCAGGATTTGAATAAAAAATTACATTATATAGGTTTTTACATAATTATTTTTCCTTAAATTCAAAAGAGTTTTATGTAATAATACGGTTGCAGTAGCACAGGAAAGTTATTTGCTACCAAAATTTTAAAGTGTTTATGTGTCAAATGTCATATTTTTACCTTTATTGGCAAAAGCAATTTGATGTACAAATATTGGGTATATTCTGCTGTAACTTTGATTTTCAAAAACTCAGCAAATTTTGCACATTGTTGATGGCAATGTTCTAAGCATGGCCAATAACATATTATAAATACGACAGTAATATATCTGAATTTCCTGTATGGGAATTTCAGATTTTATGAAAATTCTAATTCAGAGTTAAATAATAATTAAAAAGTAAATAGTTTACTATCTGCAAGATTGCATTTTAACTAAAGGTAAAAAATTTTTAACTAAAAAAATTAAGAATTTTTAAAAATTAAGAATTAAACAATATTATTTTAAAAAGAATTTTTTAAAAATAATATTGTTTAATGCTTCTATGCACTTAACCAGTAAAATCCGAAGATACTAAAATATATAACAAAAATCAGAAGTTCAAGGAAAGGATATATGTAATAAGCAACACTATACAAATAAATTTTAATCTAGATTAAAAGTTGTGTAAAGAATGCAGATAAAGTAATTTGAACTCTGAGAACTCTGAGACAAAGTAAGAGAACTCTGAGAGGGTTTGGGTATGATTTTGACCTTGTCGCATTTAATTGTTGAATATGGATGCTTGGTGAAGAATTTAACCAAAAATTTGCTATTTTCTTTAATGAAGTGGCTGGCAGAGAACCCGGAGATACCTTTTTTATGTTGAGTAATCATTGTTGATAATTTTCTGGATGTTGAGTCATATATTGAGTTTCTGTGCTAGTATCTTTGCTACAATTTGGTATAATATATATATGCCTGAAGTATCTACTATGGCAATGTCTGATTTATATGATTATAACGATTTTCAGACTGATGGGACTGGGGTAATGGAAAGTTTATAATCAAATCTTCTAAAGATGGAGTACATATGTGGAGTGATTTGGTACTAGGGAGAAATTCCAATAAATTTGCTATTATTTGATCAGTAACGACTTAATTTTTGTAGAAGTGATTGTAGAAGCTATTTCCCCCCCCCCAATTTTTATGGTTGAGTTTTTCCTTATTATCAAGAATATATCTGTTGTTTTTAAACACTTTTAGTTGTAATTATATTCAGTTTCATAAAACTGGTGTGCAACAAAATTTTTTGGCTTATTTTAAGTAAAAGGCAGCTGTTTTAAGCTTTTATTTTTTACTTAAAATGTAACTCTGAAACAAATTTTATAAAAATTGTAAAATATAAGTCTTTACATGCCCCTGTTCCCTATGATTATGTTAGTAAAGATTTACGCTCATTATAAAGAATATGGCATTAATAGTGTGACTCAGGTAGGAAAAGAAATTTACCGAGATATTTAATTTCTGAGATGATTATGACATACCATGTCAGCGCAGTTTTGGAAGTTCGGCTAATTTGAAAATTTTAGTAATTTTCTGTAAAGTGATTACAGGCTCCTTGAGCAGATGCTGACAAAGTATATATATTCTAAGCCTTGTATGATATGTGTTTTATGTTGCAGTAGTAAGCTGCCCCTGATTTGCATTGTTCATCCTGTAGTTTGATTTCTGTGATGAATGAAACAAAGTTCTGCTCAGATTTTTAAACTGTTAAATATAAAAGTCATCAGTGTCACATCATGATATGGTTTATGCTGCCCTGATTGGTATAATATTTAGTAGTCCTGGCTTCTGTATATTTCATTGGGTTTGAATCCTCTGGGAGGCATGATGTTTGTGTGGCTTAATGACATTATAAATATGTGGTGAGCTGAAATCCTGTTAAGTGGCTTAGCGACAGCGATTGGGAAAGAGGAGTGTCTTCAGGCCTTACCCTTGGGGGTTGATCTCCATGAAAATCGGGACAGAACTGAGCAAAGTGATCCTGTGGCCTATTATGCTGGTAAAGGCCCATGCAATTTAAAAAGATTCGAAGACAACTATGGATTTAATATGAAAAAACATCTTAATTGCAGATATTTACAAAATTTAGAAGCAGTAGATATGCAAAAATGATAAAGCTTATTTTCAAAACATAAAATTTTACATCAAAAGATTAAAGGTGCTATACAAAATGCTGTTTAGTGGAACTGACTTGGAATGATGTGTAGCAGGTGTTGGCAACCTTTTTTTGGCTGTGGGTTAAAATCAACCACAATGTGTGTATTAAGATGTTTTGGGCAAATGGTGTTTTCATTTTAAAACCATCAGTTTGGGTGAATAATAAGTTTGTTTGAGAAAATAATTCTAATATGCTTTAAACTTTAAACGTAAAAATTTAAATTACAATTTTACGTATAAAAACAAACGTAAGTGAATTTTATTTATAACATTTTAATAACAAAAGCATCTGAATTTTTGGTGTTTAAGCTCTGCCTGTTCTTACTTAAAATAAATTTTGTGTGTGAAAATATTTGCTTGCATTTATAAGTTGAACAAAATGCCGATTTTTTTCGCTACTGAAGTCATTCTTGGACTACTGAACATCTCAGAGTGCATGAGGAGAATTGAGCTAACAGTATTAATGTTCTCAGATGTCAAAGAATTATAGAACAGCACTGCCAAACTTATCAATTTCTTCTTGAAATTATACTACAATTTAAATTTAAAAATAAAAATGTGTGTTCTTGACTGGAACTTTGTAATCAAACAAAAATGTTATTGTTATTTAGTTTCAATTAATGTTTTTATATATTCTTCAAGTGTTTGTTTCATATTTGCCTTTTACCTTATTTCTGAAACTGAAGTGGGTTGCTCTGTGACCTGTGGTTCATAGAATGCTCAGACCTGGTGTATAAAATTGTCATCCTTTTTTCATGAAAGTGCCTGCTGTCACAAGGGCCAATTTGAAAGTTTTGCCATATGGTCATTATAATCCTGGTTTTTGGTATCTGTGTTTAGTATCTTTGTCTCCTTTTGTCATTCAACTGATTGTCTGCTTCATTTTAGTGTGCTTGCCCCCCCCCAAAAAACACCATATACGAGGGATAATATGCAAGTTAGATAAAAAAGTGCAGCCTTAACTTTTAGTCTCAGCAGCGATGCAGTTCTTTCTGAAGAATTATAGAATTGCCTCGATGAAGGCAATGATGCCTAGATGCATGAGGAGTTATAGTTTTGGTACTTTTTGGACTTTTCATTGCTATAATTTAAAAAAGGGTCTTGGTTAGCTTTGAACCATTTTTCGGAATAAGTATTAGATGAGAAATTTTGCATATTCTGGATGTTTTAGAAGTGAAATATTTAGAAGAAAAGTGGGAATACAAATGTTTTCTTGCTAAAAGTTGGAGAATAGAAAAAGTAAAATAATTTAAATAGATTGAATTTCATCGTTTCCTTTTGTTATAGGGGGTTAACTGCTTACAAACCAGCAGAATATAGCTAGCATCATGAAATATGTTCTAGAAGAATCGGCAGGATTGGTGGAAAAATAAATTACAATAAATAAAAATATAAAATGTATCATAAGGGCAAAAATTTTAATGCCTTAGTTTAAAGCATTTTTATAATGAGTTAAGCCATCATGTAATTCCTTTTTTATAGCAATGGTTTTAATTACATAAAGCAATGAAACGGTGCTTAAAAATTTTTCATCATTAACATGTTTTCAAAAAACTTAATTTTATGGAATGCCTTTGTGTATTCCTTGTGGTTCCTTGAATATCATGATCCATGATGGCCATAAAGACTGTTCATCATTTAATACAGCTTTCATGAGTCACATATGTAGCTTGAAAGGTGTAGGTAGAAAATTATAGAGGATTTATCTTCAGCATATAAAATTTTTGATTTGAATGAATTGTGTGCTTTTAAAAGATATAGAGTGTTCCAAGCATGTGGCATCATTCTGGCTACTGCTATGTAAAGAATATTCTTAACATCAGCATTCAGTATGTTTAGTGACTTTAAGGATGTGATCAAAGTTCATTTCTTAACTATATTTATGTAATATAAAATGAGCTGAAAACTTACATCATCTGAGAAATCTTGTGAAGAGACCTTGCTTTGATTACAAAAATTAATCTTTATTTATGTATGTTGTATTACTCACTTGAGGAATGAACATTGGACATTTTTATTGGTTGTCACTCTAGCATCATGTATTTCATAGAACTTGTTATGTAATAATTATGTAACAGGCAGTGCAGACATTCTTTTAATATATTTTGTTAATGGAAAGTGGGAAAACTAACTGACTGGATTCTTGTGTCTCTAGGATTAGAATTATTTGATAGTTAAGCAGAGCAGGTAAATATGATTTTCAGCAAAATAATGTACCTTGTCAAAGATGTTCACATGACCACACACTTTGTTTAAATGTTTATAAAATATTTAAATAAAAATTAAATTACTTCAGTGCTATTCTGCTTTGATGTCAGTTTTGGTGAGATTATCCACAGTTAATATTTTGTTCTCTCTAAGTTTCTTGCTAAAGCATCTGTAATTGCATATTGATAAGTAATGAAATGTTATAGTGTTTTTACATTGGTTGTAGAAGTTTTTTTATTTATTCCTTTCAGGAAAGTGTTAAAGTGTATATAATTTGTATTTTTAGAGCTCTCATGACCAGTGAACAGCTGTCTCCTTTTGGTCAGTTAAGGATATTTCTTGATGAAGATATCAGATGTCCAGAAAAATATACAGTAAGAAACATAATCAGTTATTTTTGTAAGCCTTAAAAATGTTTCCTATTAAATTCTTTGTTTTCCTTGCATATTGCTTTTATTAAAAGCATTTTCATAACAAATCTTTGGTTCTTACTCTGCATTAATTTAATCCCTCTAGTTTCTTTTGATCAAATAGCTGGCAAACATATTTCAAGGGGACTACTAAACTCTTGGTGTATTGGGGTAATACTGTGGAACATGCTTATGGTTAACTAAAAATCATTTAATCTGAGGCAAAAACACAGGAAAATAGAATTACCCATATTATAATACAAGTAACAGAAAAATACTAAGCAGTTTATCTGTATTTTCACCTAATCAATCTTCAGGTTTTTTTTTTTTTTTTTGACTGTGTAAAATTAAATCATCATTAAATTAAATTAGTAATGGATCACACTTCAAAACAAAAAGAATAATGTATGAACAACACTAGTTTTTCAGTTGAAGTCGTTATGTACCAAATTTTGGCTGTGCACTTGATTTATTTCTATAAATGAGCAATTTTAACTAATAGTGTTCATATGTTCCACAGTACCTACAATTACTTTATATATTTTGCATTAAAAACCATTCCCAAAAACTATGATGTCATAAGCCATCACTTTTGTTATCACTCTTGAGATTTAGTACTTCGTAATTTTTAATGTAGATATTTTGAGTTTTTATGTATTTTTGCCTTCTCGCAAAGTGAGAACTGAATTAATTAAATGAGAAATACTCAATCGTCTGTGAAAAACTGTTTCTGTTTTGTTTTGTTTGCTTAATTTCTTTTATACATAGTTCTAGCTTTATTATAGTATTTGAATAGAACATGTAGCAACGATTAGATAATTCTTTAAATGATATACATTTTGTGCATTCTGAGTTATAATGTGAATGAAATATAATACTGTTAAGTAAACCTAGCGCCAGAGTGTCGCTATGGTAAACAAAGTGAATTTTAAAGAATGCATTTATTCTATTGTGGTTTATGCACTGTCGGCGAAGTAGGTTTAATTCAATCTAATAAGTTTAAATAAAATGCAAGAAAAAATGCGTGTAATTTAATATTCCGTACCAGGAAGTCATGTGGTGTACACATCAGATTTTTTTATTGGTATGTCAAGGGGTTCAGACGCTTATTTTATTTGTATGTCAAGAGGTGAATGTAATAATTTAATATACGAATAAGAATTATTTATTTAAAAATGGTTTGTTTTTTGTGATTTAACCTTTTTAAGTGAGTGAAATTTAATGAGAATATTAGAGGACTTGCATTTATATCCAAATCCTGTGATTTCAAATGAGTTAGGAAATTTTACTTGTATTTTTAAATTTCTCTGATTTTAAAAAAGTTTAGATTTTACACTATTAATTTCACACTATTATGAGATCTGAATATACTGTAGCCATTTTATTTGGAAATAAGACGTCTGTCAGAAAAGAATTACTTTTAATTCTTAATGAACATTTACATTTCTAATAATTTCATTATAGCTTATTTCTTTTTCATTTAAATATTAGAGAAAAATATCTGTGCTCTGAGCTTGTCATTTCACCCTTACAATGTACCGTATTTCTTCATGTATTCCCCCCTCTCCTATTTTATCTCCTAGCCTTTTAGGACCTGATTTTGAAGATTTAAAAAATATTTGCATGATTTCCTTTCCTTGCTGCATTCAAAGAACGAGCTTCCCTAAATTTTAAAATGGATTCTTCCACATGGTGATTGTTTTCATTTATACAAAGCCTTGGAAACTACTTGTGAAGGTCACACTGAACCTTTCCCTTAAATTTTTAATCCATTGTTCCCACCAAGCCAGTTTTCACCAGACAAGCCGGTTTTTAGATTTGTGATCTGAATTAATTGTCAGTTTGTCCGGTTTTTATAAAAATTATGATTAAATAAAGTAAATTTGCAAAAATATTTTTGAGTATTTTGTTGGAACAGATAATGAATATAACTTGACCTTTATCTAAACTGATCTAAAGGTTTCGAGTGACAAAATGTGAAATTTTTAATTTCTAACCTGAAAATATTTATTGTAAAGTGAATGTTAGTTTCAGTTTATAAGTTTTTAATTTCTGTTTTAATTATTCAGTCATTCAACCAGTTCTGAATATACATATATATTATAGTATATATGGTAAATGCATAAATTAAAGAAAATAAACAGTTAAAGAGATAAAATTCACAATTTTTGCCTTGTTGCTGTCTAAACCTTTTGTTTAACTTAGACAATTATAGTTTCTTTACTATTGAATTTTATAGTAAAGCAAAAGCAGACAGAGCAGTTTATTAATTTTAAAATAATTAATTAGTTCAATATTTTTAATAAATAATTATAAATAATAAATGTAATAATAGAAATATTTACTTTCTATTCACCATAAATTTGGGGAAAAATAGGTTAATTTTTTAAATTAAATATTTCATTTAAAAATATGCTGGTCAGAAGTTTCAAAAAGGTAGCAACACTGTATTGAACTTCGTGCCAGACCAATACAAGAACCAACTAGCCACAGTTTAGCAAACATGAGCGGTCAGTCAATCTAGTTTGAGTCAGCTGCACATTCAGCTTCTCTAATTATTTATGGATGATTTGAAGCCTAAGGAGTAGTAGAGAAAACAATAAGAATGTATGAGATTAAAGTTATAGATAAGTTAAAATGAAGATATCTTATTAGGTACTGTAATGCTGCTATGTATTCTTCTTGGAATGCAGGTTTCCTTTTAAAGAAATAATAATATTTACATGTTGTTTATTTATGACTACTCTTTTTCATTTCTTAATTTCTTAGCTGTAGCTGCATCGTTTGGAAATTAAATTATTCAAATTCCCCCCCCCCCTTTTTTTTTTCTCTTCTCTTTTTTTTTTTTTTTTTTTTTTTTTTTCCTGTTAGTAAAAGAAAAAGGGAAAAATATGTGAGGAAACATAGTATGTTAGTTTTATTATGTGATGTTTCATAATTTAGTTTTGTCAAATAGAGCATTTGAGTGCAAAATTTAAAAAAATGATTGTTTTAAAGGTTTTCTGAATTTTACGACAATTTCAGTTGTAAATGTTATGATGTTTGGAACTGAAATTTAATTTTAATTTTCTTTCAGTATTTATGCCTGTGCAAAATTTAAAAAATGATTGTTTTGAAGGTCTTTGGAATTTTACAATAATTTCAGTTGTAAATTTTATAAAATTTAGAACTGAAATATAATTTTAGTTTTCTTACAGTATTTATGCCTGTGTCATTCTTTTTTTGTTAGGAGATTTCAAACATAAGTATTCATTTAAATTTTTTCTAAAGCCTGCTCTTACATTTTATGAGAAATATTTTGAACATTAAACTCTAGTAGAATTGCTTTTCTTAAGTGAATCTTTGACCTGCTGTGTAAAGGATAAGCCAAGCATGAGGAACATCCAAGTCCAAATTTAATTTAATCTAGGTATTTAAGCCTCAAGTTGTAATGTAGTATGTACAGAAAATTATATATTTATATATACTCACACTGTACAGTTTCGATAATCTGCATACTTTGGGACTAATGGTTGTTCAGGTTGTGCTGATAATAGGTTATAACTTTTTGACTTTTGTTTACATTTTGCTCTTTCTAATTTCTATATTATATGTATAGATTATTTGCTCATGAATAAGTAAAATGCACTCATACCTTAATTATTTTTTAATACAGATAGATCTGTTCTTAAAAACCGGTACAAGTGTCGAAAAACATAATGGAGAGATAAAATAGGAAAATATTTTAAGGAAGTGAAGAATGCTTTTCAAAATATGCATCCGAGAATTTTGTTGAAAGGAAAACTGCATCTTTTAAAGTTATTTTTACACTCTTAAATGAGAGAAAAAGATTATTAATAAAAAATTACAAATAACTACACAGCTCACAAACACCCCCTCTTAATAAGGCTTTCCCTAAATTGAATCTGTTTGTTGATTTCAATATTATATTCTGCGTAGGCACATTTTGATTAATGACACTACCAGAATTACTAGAATTAAAATTTTAAACTTATAGGAAATCTCTCCCCTCTTTAGGCTCTTTTTCGCTATCATATTTTCTATTTTTAGAGCCAGAAGAAGCTTTACAAGGGCTGTTTTCAAAAGCATGTGTGTATTCTTCCACTGATGTAAACATGCTCATTTTGTGTAATGTAAACAAATGAACTGTGAACAGCAAAATGGCACTGAAAACACGCATAAAGGAATTTTTTAGATATGTCACGTTTTAGACTGTCATAAATTTGTATGCTAAATAAATTCAAAATTAATAACAACAGTGGAGTATGTAACCAAAATATGGATTTATATGAAGCAAAAAAGTATTCAGCATGGCGTTCAGTCCTGTGGTTGCTCTTCATTTCCTGCACACTTGTCCTCAAGGGGTTAAAGAAGCATTGTACTGCAGTTTCTGTCTTTCTTTATTTATTTAATTAGTGAAAAGGTAAATTGCTACTTTTTATTTTTATGCACATATTGCTTTAAATATTTTTACAATATTCTTTTATTCTAAAGTGCTTAACATGGTGATCTCTTGAAAGTGGAATCTCATTTAATGTTATAATGGTAGAAAACCTCTTCTTTATGATAAAGCTCATGGTTCTGATGTGACTGATTCAAGTCTCACTCTAGACATTGGCTCTTTCTCTATTAAGGTACAGAAAGTCACTATTAAAAAAAAGGCATTAATGCACTATAAGTTGCACGGCAAATGAAGAAACTTTTAATAAAATTGTAACAGCAGACACCTAATGTTTAATGATTGGTTACTTCAAAAAGTCCATATGATTATCCAAATTTGCTGTTGCAGAACATTTAACATGTGTTTTCATAATTGGTGGTAGTAGTCTTTAAGTTCAGTTCTAAGTGGTTCAGAATATTACACAGGAGAGTAGACTATTTCTGAAGCAGTGTTCAATTACATGTTATGAGCAACAATCATGCTTGTATTTATTAAACTCTGTGGTTATCTATGTTGCTGTGATATGCTATTACAGGGTTCGTACAGTCCTTAAAAGTCCTTAATATTTTGGAATCGATTTTTGGTCCTTAAAAGTCCTTAATTTTGGCCCAAATCAGTAGAAGGTCCTTAATTTTAATCATCTGAAAATTCTGTGTTGTTTTTACGACTGCCATTTTGAGTGTGAATTAGCATTTAGGAGGAATATTTTTTTTGCGATTCACTAATGTATTTTTTTTTTTTTTTTGAATGGGTTTACGGGTTGTAATTTGTTTGTATTTCTAATATTTAATCGAGTTTCATGGGATACTCGAGTTTCTAAGCAAGAAGTGAAACATCAGCATTTCGAATTTCATTTTTGGTAATAAAGAGCTCTTAAACAATTTTCGCTTTTGGGGATGTGAATTCTTTTATTAAGCAGTTCTAAATTTGACGACTTGTCAACATTTTGGCAATTTTAACGTCAGTTTATATAGAAAATTTTTAATTCTGAAATCTGGGAATTTTTCGACGATTTTTTTTTTTTTTTTAAACATTGTAACATTGATAAATTTCATTAAAATAATGGTAATATATTGAAATTATATTTTAAAAATAACATTAAAATAAACAATTTTTATTTTTCGCTGTTATATTATAAAGTTTCATTTTGGCAACTTATTATACAATATTTTAAATCTGAAAAATAAACAAGGTATAATGCTATAAAGCACATTTTACAAAACAGCTCTTAGCAAAAGCAAAGTTAGCTATGTAATTAATTAAAAAGTCTCCTTTTTAATTTTTCATAGTAAGCGTTTTTCCGATGTAATTCTCTCAGAATATTCAAAATTCTCAGAATATGCATCAGTTTTCTTTATAAAATTAATTTTATACTTTTCTCCCCCCCCTTTTTTTCCCCAAAAATATTTCTGGCTCTTTGCTGTTACAAAATTGGTTGGGATAATTTTTCTTTAGTATTTTTGACATTGCAGCTTGGAAAATTTAGAAGGATTTGAAGGCAAGATTTATAGACCCTCGATTCTAGATGATTCGAGAAATATGTGACAAAGTGAAAAATGTCTCCATGGTATAAACGCGTAATGGATGTATTTTACAGAAAGTTTGCGATTAATTTCTTACTTTTTGGAGAACGTCTGGAAGAACAATGAAGGCATAATATTTGAATGTTTTACTCCTGCTACTAGAATCTTTTTCTTAACATGTCTTCCCTTTATTTTCTGTACTTTTCACCAGACACAAGCATGGAAAATATCAAAAAAGCTTCTAATCTTATCACTTGGAAAGAAAGGAAAGATTATAGAAAGGGATTTTTTAATTAATAAAGAAATAAAAAACTTACAATTTAAAAGGTCCATCTAATATGTCTTAGTGCATCATACACAGAGCTAACACTAGAAATTTTCCCATCTGATTCAATCTCTGTGGATCCTAAATTCAACTGCATAGTACCTTTCTAAATTCTGCTTCCAATGCCTGCTCTAAATTATAAAAGTTTTGCTATTTCTAGATTTTGTTGTTTGGTGTATCACTAAATTCTAAAAATTCTGCCACACCATCTCTGTAACCGGTCTTTACCATATATATTTCATATTTCTTCTGAATTTCGTATTACTAAAGAAATTAAATTAGTCACTTTTTTCTATACATTCTAAATGCATTTAGTGTTTTTTAGAAAAACAGAAATCTTTAATTAAATCCAAAAATTCTAAAATGAAAAGGAAACATGCTGAAGAAAGAAACTGACTACATAAAGAAAATTATTCTTCAAAGATATGTGCAGTTATTATGTAAATTACCCAATTATTTATAATTTCAACCTTTACTATAATTTTCCATTTCTGTTTCCTCATATGATAGGGTTACTGAACCAGATTAAATTAAATTGTATAATCTTTGACCACTAGTCCACATTTTTAGTTTGAATTTGTGTTTAATTACGTCACCGTGAGCTGTAATAGATTTTGTTAGCACATCATTTATGCATGCATTTATGTTTTAAGTTCTTTTTAAATAAGAGGCTTATTTAAACCTTTGTCTGATATTGTAGTTACTTTCAGACTTAGTGATAATTTGCTTGACATCTGTCTGGAGGGTTTTGGACTGTTTAGCTTTTACCAGATCAAGTAAACCCTCATAGGTACATTGTGGAGTGGTTGACAAGTTAGGAGATAAAGCATGCAGAAACTAGTGAGAGCATTGGTTTGCATATTGAGGCAAGTCTCTAATTATTGTTAGAAAAGATGCTTAAAGAGAAGGCAATCAATATAAACTAGCCAAAATGTTTGAGAAGGCTTCAAATTAAAATGACGGATAAATATTTTGTTGAGTGTTGTTGTTACAAACATACATGTTTTGTAGCTTTTAATGTGTAATTTTTCTAATATTATTTAAGAATCAGTGTCATAAATTACATGTATTTTAAACTGTGAAATTTTATTAGATTTTGATTTTAATAGGGCTTTTTTAACAAATATTGTTGGAAAAAAAATTTAATAGTAGCCATGTAAATCCATAATGATTAAGGTTACCTATTTACCTAATTTAATTATTTATAACTAACTGCTTGCCCTTAGAAATTATCTCCATGTATTAAAGCGAGTTATTGCCTTTCATTAACCACTTGCGCTAAAAAGACGTGCCATGCACGTCAAGATGCTTTTGTCTCAAACCATGCCTAAAAATGAAAATAACGTGGTGCACACGTTGCCTAACAACGAGATTGTTTATTTCTCGAGTTACAGTTCTGGATTGTACTCACAGACGTGGAGCTGCGTAAATGAGACACTTTACCGCTTGTTATATTGTAGCGCATGGCACCGCAACCGTGAAGTTTAGTCGTAGCGCCAGTGGTTAATACTCACTGTGGTCACAAGATAAAACACAAAAATGTAGAAATTCAAGTAAAACTTATTCTTTGCATCTAGTGAGACTTAAAATAATACAACTTATCAACTTTGGTGCTTGAATGGCTTATTGGAACCTGAAAGTATATTAACTGGGTTACAACCCGTGAAATTCTGCACAAAGCTATGACACTAACTGCATCAAACAGAGCTTGACTAACTTTCAACACTTGCTAACCGTGCCTACAGCAGGCCTTTCAAGTTTGTTCTAATCAGCAGGTCTCTCTCTAGACAAGCAGCAGCAGTGATAATATTCAGTCTTTTGTTATGAATCATGCTGATTATGATCTTACTTCTCATTTTAACCTCTGCCGTTTGACATAAAATCTACCTGTTATTAAACCTCTAGACCAGCAGTTCTCAACCTTTTGACTACTCAACCTTTTGACTGTGTACCATCTAAACAAAAATTGAAACCCTTTAGTACCATTACTACAAAGTACTACCACCATCAATCTTGAACAAAGCGCAGATCACATAAATTTACGAGTGTTAAGAGAAAAAACTCAATCAGGATGTTGGGATTTTAACTTTTGAAAAAAATAGTTAAAAATACTTTGCTTCTTTGTGTACCACCTATTTTTTTCTTGCATACCACCAGTGGTACACGTACCACTGGTTGGGAACCTCTGCTCTAGACTGATCAAGTATGTGACAAAATGAGACATAAAAAAAATCAACATAAAGCTAACTATTAGTAAAACGTAAATGTCACTTATCTTCTTTCAAATATGTCCAACCTCTTACTTAATATTTATAAAAAACTTAATATTTATTTGTTTACCTTGTTAAAAATTTCTTTCAATGTAAGTTGTTTAAGTTGCTTTGTTCTTTGTGCTTATACTTTCTCTTTAATTCTGTAGACACACATAATCTCTTGTTTAGTTACATTGTGGATGTCCTGTAACTGCTGTTTCGAGAATTCTGACTAACTTGTCAATCAAAATTTTCTCATTTTCAGTAACTTCTCTGTAACTTTCTTCACAAACAGTAGTGGTATTTTCTGGATCTAGAACCATGCTACAGATTTTGCCATTCATTAATTGATTGATGATTGAGAAGCATTGTCATCACAATGAAAACCTTCTTTTATATTATCTTCATTTATTATTGCATATCCACATTTCTCTACAAAATCCGTTAATTGGAAAATTTCACCTTTGTTTTGTGATATCTGAAAACCTTTAAAATTAGCAGCTATCATCATCAAATTTAGCTATCCTTCACTATACATATTTGGCTATGCATCATGGGCTTGGCGATTAACGACAAGTTGTTCCGTTAAATTTTATGTTGTTTCTAATGCGCACTGAGACAATTAAGCCTGAATTGTATTAGTTTAGTTATTTATTATACTTTTGCCCATTTCTTGCACATGTGTAAGGCTTATCAGAGTTCTGAATAAATAAATTCCCACATATACTTAAGCCTTATTGAGGGCCGGCACTAGATATCTTACTGCCTGATGCAGCCTCTGTGGGTCCTAAATTCTGCGACTCGATGCAACCATATGGGCGCTGGTTCTGGGTTTATATGAATAACAAATCGGTTGTTCTTAATTCAAATAGCCCTAAATGTAATCTTTGGATCTATGAGTATCATCAACAAAATCTATGTTTAGCGTATGGAAAGAAATTGTTGGTAAATTTTTCCTCGTCAACATTTTTAGCACATTTAACTTAAATCTGTAATCATTGCCAAGCGTAATGTCAACATTAAAGGTTACCATACTCCTTTATTATTCATTTACTAACATAAAAAAATTGTTTAGGCATCGCTACATGAGTCATTACTCAATTTGTCATGTTTTGATAAACATGCAGTGATGAAAGGAAAGTACAATAAATAATGATTTGCAAAGTTGACATCAGATCAATGATGGATCTATGTGGAATGTTTCCATTTGAGATGTGTGCCTAGCAGATAGGCAGCAACAGAGCCAAATTACTGGTCATACAAATTTACACTAAAATGATTATTTCTTCAATAACAAGGTATTTTATGTAGTGTTGAAGTGAAATTAAGAATTGGGACTCTGCAGATGTTTTATTATGCGCAGAGGGGGAAATCAAATATGCATGTGTAAAGCCTACGAATAAAAAGGTTTTGGAGGTTTTTGATGTCCGAATTTTAGATCATTCCAGATGATGGACATCCAGATTTTGGATTTTGTACTGTATTTATTTGTTTACTTTATTAAACATTTCTTTCATTGTAAATTGTTTGAGTTGCTTCGTTATTTGTGCTTATACTTTCTCTTCAGTTCTATAGACGGACATAATTGTTCAGTTACAAAGTTTTGCTGTTCAAGTACTGTAGTTGGTATGTCAAGAATTCCGACTAACTTGTCGCCCACCAGCAGCCGAGTGGTAACGTTGCTGAACACTGGTAGTTCAGTCCGAGTTTCAAATCCCGCGATAGGCCTGGCTGCATTGGTGTTTTCGGGGTTTTCCTCACGTTTAACAATTATACGAGCCAGTTTCTCTTAGAAAGTCCTCCACGAAGGCATCCCTCCCCTTAGGCAGATAGCCCTAGTGTGCTTTGCCATAATTAAATACACCACATCACCACCGACTAACTTGTCAATCGAAATTTTTTCAGTTTCAATAACTTCTGTGTTCTTTCTTCACTATTGGTAGTGGTATTTTCTGGATTTAGAACCATACTACAAATTTCGCTGTCCGTTAATTGATTGATGATTGGAGCATTGTTATTGCAATGAAAAACTTCTGTTATATCATCTTTGTTTATTACCACTTCTCCACATTTCATTTAAAAATCCATTACTTGGAAAATTTAACCTTTGGTTTGAGATATCTGAAAGCCTTCACATTTGCGGCTGTCATCTTCATCATCCTTAACATGAAATGTTGGCCATAAATTATGCCAAGCAGTTTTTAAAGTATCTGAAGAGACCCAAGATCGTGTGATGCTCCAGAAAGTAGATTTTACGCTAAAATATTTCAGAAATTCTTGAATAGTCTTGCCATTGTTCAAGAAGTGTAACAAGGATTGAAAAAATTCTAATTTATATTTGCATTTTCAGCATGCACACTATTCTGATAATATCCATAGGCTGAATGATGGACGTACAATTTGGAGGAAAAAATAATACGGTTACTTTGTCTTTTGCTAAAATTTTGAGTGGCATATGAGCCAAAGAGTTGTCTACAATCAGAACAATTTTTACGTCAGGCCTCCGTAAACCAACCGAATTCTTCCAAGCCTTGGGTATGAAATAATTTTCAAACCAACCATTCATTAACACTTTTGTCACCCATGTTCTTTTATTTGCATGATATATGATGGGAAACATTTTACTCCTTTAAATTCTTGACGTCCTGTATTTTTTCCAATTACGAAAAGTTTACACTTGTGCGTTCCTGCAGCATCCGCACATGCAAAAATTGTTAATCTCGCTTTGAAATCTTCGACACGAGTTAAAGTCTTTTCTGTAAAGGTGTCCAAGGTAATTTACGGTACATATTGCTCTAAAAGACCAGTTTCATCTGTGTTGCAAATTTGTTCTGGAGATAACTTTTAACTAATGAGTTCAATGAATTCATCTGCAAATAGTTCATCATAATTGTTTCACCTGAAATTCTTAATTGCCTTATACTATGGCGATTTTTAAATTTAGTTAACCAACCTGTCGAATATGTTTAGTTTGTAAGTTCATTTCTTAGTCAAATAATTTAGTTTGAGCCATTAGCATTTTATCCGTCAATAGCATGCCTCGCTGTGACACCGTCTGACCCATTCAGTCATCACTTTGCCATAATCTTCACTTTTTGCATAACGAATAATTTTTCTGTTATGCGAGTTTGTTATGATATGTTTGTGGGTGTTGGAATCCACAAAAAATTCAAAAAGTTTCTTTTTCTGTTATCTTATGTCATATACAGTTGGCTTTCAAATGCCATACTCCTCGCATAATTTTGAGACAGGTATACCTTTATCCATTTTTTGCAGCAATTCCATTTTTTGTTTATTGGACTTCGAAGTAGGTTTTCGCCTTTTAGATCCTGTTGCAACTCCAGAATCAGTAACTCTTTTCGACATAATTGAAAGTTGAAACTTTAATTTTTTATAAAATTGCTGTAATAAAAATAGCCTGCAAAAAAATAATAAGCTGGATAAACTAGAAGGTTAAGGAACTGCACAAGCTGCTACATGAATTGAAATTCCTTGGAATCGGAATCATTTTAGCCTAATTTAATAGCGTCCGCCATACATTATTGGCTATGTATTATGAAATTGATGATGAAAGACAAGTTGTTCCGCTTAATTTAGTCTTGCCTCTATAGCACACTGAGGCAATTAAGCCATAATTATTAGTTATTTATTATACTCATGTCTATTTCTTACACATGTTTAAGGCTTATCGGAGTCCTGAACAAATAATTCCCGCAGATACTTGAGGCTTATCAAGGGCCAGCACTAGATATCTTATCGCCTGGTGCAGTCTCCATGGGTCCTAAAGTCTCCTACCATGCACTTCCCCCCAAGTTCTAAATTTTTGCCACCCCTAAATTTTGGATCCCAGAGCTTTCTTTAAATTCCAGATATCCTTTTATCCCTTAATTTTGTTGCTCGGTGCTTCTCTAAATTCCAACAATCTTGTCTTCCATATATTCTGCCTCCAGGTTCGGCCATACAATCTCGGGTGCCGGCTCTGAGTTTATGTGTTAAACAATTAGCACTACATGTAATCTTTTGGCCTATGAGCATCATTAACAAAATCTATTTTTAGCATATGGAAAGACATTTTTGTTAAATTTTTCGTCGTCAACATTTAGCGCATCTGTAATCATCGCCAAGCGTAAATGTCAACATGAAAGGTTTCCATACTCCTTGTTATTCAGTTACTAATATAAAAATATTGTTTAGGCATCGTTGAATGAGTCATTACTCATGTTGTCGTGTCTTGATAAACATACGGTTATGAAAGTAAAATATAATAAATAATAATTTGCCAGATTGGCATCAGAGATATAAAAGTTTTAAAATCAACAATGTTTTTACGTAGAATGTTTCTGTTTGAGATGTATGCCAAGTAGATACACATATACGGAGCCAAATTATTGATTACACAAATTTATGCTAAAATGATTGTTTCTTCAATAACAAGGTATTTTATTTAGTGCCGAAGTGAAATTGAGAATCGGGACTCTCTACATGTTTTATTATGGGGAAAACAATCAAATGTGCATGTATGAAGCATAAAAAAAATTCGTAAAGAATAAATTTTGTTGGTGGCTTTGAGGTCCAGAGTTTAGATTATTCCGTATATTGGAGTAGAGATCTCAGACTTTGTACTGTGTTTAATCTGAAGGCTACAATTTATATTTTGTCTCTTATGAGGTGCAGAACATGAGTTAACAATTTTACTCAAATGGCTGGGGCCCAAACAATTTAAGAATTACTAATCTGGAATACTGGTTTTACTGAAAATGATATGTTGTATATAATTTTATGCATAAAATAAAAAGATCTTAAAAAAAGTGCTCTGCTTTTATGATTTGTTACATGTGTATTTTTATTGTAATAAATCACACTTATGTGCACCATTTGTATGCACAGTATATTTTAAATAAAATAATTTAAATCATGATATTTTTACTTGTCTAGGCCACAAGTACTTACCTTTGACAGGGAAAGAAGTTTATATTGGAAGTATTGAGCATTTTGGAATGAAAGAAAAATCAAAATTTCCCACAGAGATATTTCCTGAGGTAACATTATTTCGTTAGTTTCTGCTTTTTTCATTGGGGAAACGCCGAGTCACATGCAAAGAATTTTTTTTTCCCAAAATTTTGAAATAATTACTGTGATATATATATAATAGGCAGTGTAATGTAGAAAGTGCTGTGATACATCTAAAGGACACCTGCTTAAAAATTTATCTTTCTCATTTTTCTGCAGCGGGGCCCACCAGCGGCCAAGCGGTAAAGTCGCTGAACACTGGAAGTTCGGTCGGAGGTTCGAATCCTGCTAACGGGCTGCCTGCATGGACGTTTTCGTGGTTTTCCCCATGTGTAATGTGTATACGAGTCACTTTCCCTTAGAAAGTCCTCCACGGAGGCATCCCTCCTCTTAGGCAGATAGCCCTAGTGTGCTTTGCCATCATTAAATACACCACACACCACCATTTTTCTGCATTGCTTCAATTTTTTAATTATTATATTTAATGATTGAAAGCAATGCTTTATGTTGCATTTACCCCTTCCCATGCCATTTACCTCGACGAAACTTGGGCTCAAGTGTTATGGGTCAATGTTTGGTAAACAAGCCAGACTGATGCTTGAGAACAATCACAATACAAGCCGAAGCATAAATGCCTGTATTATACTCACTTTTGTGCGATACTGGTGGCGTGGAAGTAAACTTTAATCCTTCATAGATATTATAAATATATTTTGTAATAAATAACAGTTTCAAAATTATATTTCATAAATAAATAATACTTCAAGTAAGTAAACTTTAGTAGAAGTAAACTTTAATTCTTCTGCCATTTGCAGATATTATAAATATATTATATTTTTAATATATAATTTTAATAAAAATTATATCATTTATACAGTCAAAAGTCGTTAATTCGGACACCCATAATCGGGAATGATCTATCCGGACCACAAAGCTACAAACTTTCTGCTCATGCGTCGTATTGACGCATGCGCGTAAGACCTTTACGGCTGCGAATATGCCTGTGCGCATGCGCAAAATATGTTTACGAATGCACTTAATGCGCAAAATATGTTTACTAATGTATAACGGACGGTATAAGCTAAGCTAAAATGATCTAATTCAGTTATTGTTGCAGATTGCATTGTTCCTTAATCTTCAAATTGGATTCGGCTTATTATTTTTTGCAGACTGTTAGAGCAATTTTATAAAAGTAAGCTTGAACTTTCGATTATGTCAAATAGAATTTCTGATATATATTTACTAATATGTAAAGGATCTACAAAGCGAAAGTATGTTTCGAAGTCTATTAAACAAAAAGTGGAATTGCTGCAAAAAATGGATAAAGGCATATCCTTTGTTTATCTAAACTTTAACGTTTGTTTATCTAAACTTTGTTTATCTTTAACGCGCGCTCAATGAATTGGAAGTTGATCTGTCAGCACTATCGTTATCTTCAGGGCAGATGTTTTTATTTTATTTGGGTTATAATTCCTTATTAAATGTAGTATTTCATCTCGATGTACTCCATCTTTGATATGATTTAAATTAAATTCCTCGTCATTATAATTCGCTTCCGATAGCGAAGAAAGTGACAGAGGTTATTGAAAACGAAAAAATTGCTGTTGAGAAATTAGTCGGTATTCTCGACACAGCAATTATAGGACTTGAACAGTGGAACTTTGTAACTGAAGAAGAAATTATGTCTGTTTATAGAATTAAAGAGAATGTATTATCACATAAAAAACGAAGCAACTTAAGCAACTTACATTGAAAGAAATGTTTAATAAAGTAAAAAAATAAATATTAAGTTTTTTTTTTGTAAATTTTGATACCCTTTAAATCATAATTGTTCTTTATTTCACAATTGTTCTTTATTACGGTTTCATATTTTTAATTTTATAATCTCTGCATGCCATCTTACCAGATTTAAACTGATGATCTATAATCCGGAATCGCCGAAGTCCCGACGAGTCCGGATTAACGACTTTTGACTGTATAATAAAAATTTGTGACTAACTCATGTAGTGTACTGATAGGAGCTAACATTGGGTTACAACCATGAAATTACGATGTTAATGCTCACTAGCCCAGCTTTCTTTCCACAAGCCTGAATCGTGATGTTTATGTGTGGCTCTGCTTTCTGTTCTCGAGCCTGTCTCATGATGTTTATGTTTGGGACAAAATCTGAATCATGAGTAGTCAGATTTGTTAAAGCATGTGAAGCGGTTAAATAAATATTCATTTTTTTTTTGTAGTTAACATAGTAAATCAAGATATAAAACCTCCCATTTAACCATATATTATATATTTTATGGTCAGGTATTTTTAAAACTCAGTTATTAATAATAACAAACCACTTCAAATTAATAATTTATGAGAGTTTATCACATGAATCGTTTGTTATTAATAATTACCATCAATGAAGGGAAGTGTAACAATTTTCAGTGGGTTCCTTTTGAGATTTGCCATTATGCATGAGTGTGATTTTCCTGCATCAACACCTAACGAAATTGCAAATGTACAATAGCGGTGGTGAACACTCATGTTTGTTTTTGCCTGTTGGCCACAACTGAATAAAATCTACTGTAGGCACTTACATTTTTCAAAACACTCACATATACTTTACATTCAACATTCCCAAATGTTCTGTGTTCTGCTGTGTCTCAATTTGGTACTACTTTCGTCAGTTGCTAGCATACACATAAATGTTTCCAAATTTTGACAAATTTTACTCTCTTTGTAAGCACAGTGGATGATGATTTAGATTTCAGAGGGCACATTTTGATGATGGTTTTGATATGCTAAAATCGAAAAAAGAAAAAAAATTCTCAGTTAGAAGGGTTTTTTTTTTTTTTTTTTTTTTTTTCCCAAGAGAGAGAAGGAAAATGAAGAGAAGACTTCTGGTAAATAACCAGAAGATTATCATTGACTATCAAGGTATGATATTGTTAAGAATTGGTTGTGTTAAAAAAACATATTGCTGCAGCTAAAAATAAAAAAGACCTAATTATACTTTATGCTTTTCTGGAGGCCATGGAGGGTGCAATAGAATGATAAAAATGCTTAAGACAAAATATAAGCAGATTGTGATTAAAATTGATATATTTAAATCTTTGTGAATTTTGTCAAAAGAAACAATTCGTTCCAAGAAAAAGTTTTTTTGTTTGTTTATTTTGTTAAAAGCATTAAATTGAATCCAAGGTGTCAAGTTGATCTTACTGATTTACAGTCGGAAGCGAATAGAGACATTAAGTTTATAACGGTTTAACGAGACCATGTAATGAAAATTGTTCAGTAAAGGGCATTAAAAGCAAGTTAAGTTACCTATCATCTGCTGGATGTGTTCACGATATGGAGAGCTAAGACTGACAATGGTAAATAATTTGCTAATAAAAATATTGAAACAAGATATTGAAGAGGTTGGAAATTGCTGAGTTGGAAACAAACATACAAAGTGGTCAGAAGGCATAAAGTTTATTCAATTTGTGAGAAATGGAGCACATTGCTTAGAAAGAGATCACAGCACATATGAAGCTATATTTAGCTGTAAAGCTAAAGTATACTTAGCTTTACAGCTAAGTATACCTACTTGCCACTTAATAGCCTTGCCACTTTACTACTTGCCACTTTATACCTACTTGCCACTTAATAGGAATTGAAGATGAAGAATACCTGGCATTATTAAGAGTCTAAGACTGATATCCATCCTCAGAAAGTAATCTCAGTCAAGGATAAAGATACTGGTGCAATGAATATGGAAGTTGAACTGGATGATTTGAATGAAGACTGGGAGGTAGTGACTGTTGCAGATGTAATGAAAAACAGAAATAAGAGTGTTGGGAAAATAGAAAAGGAGCAACATAATTCTGAAGTGGAAAAGAGAAAGAATTGTTGAAGTCTCAAAAAATATTCAAGAAATTCAGCGCTGTGCTAAACTGTCACCAAATAAGCAAGAAGAAAACATGTTAGCACTTTTTAAGTTAAAACCTGCAGCTGCTAATTTAGGAGAAACCGTTTGGATAAAAATACCAGAGGGATGGCATGGGAAAGGCTGATAAGGTGAATTATAGCTGTTACAATTTTTAAACAAAATGAAAATAATTTAAGCTCAAAACATGGCATTTTAAACCAACTTCTAACCAAAGAATTATTCTAGTGTATGCTAGGAAGCTTTTATTTTAGTCAATAAAGTTACAAATATTAAAATAAGTAAGAAAATGTGCTCATAAGAAATTTACGTAGTCAGGGATTTCAATATTGTAATTGCACAAGTAATGGTAGCCCAAATCGCTACAGTGAAAAATTCAGAAACCCTCCGTAACTTCATATTTCACAGTCGTTAATCATTTCTTTAAAATGTAATAGCAGTGTGTTTATAATTCAATTTATTTGCATTTTTTGTTGCTGTAAGGTGTTCATAATATAATTTATTTGATGTAGTAAATAATGAATGTATCTTACAAATAACAGTAATCATTGTTATAAAACATTTTTTTTCCCATTGATTGAATTTCACTGCTAAGAAAAATGCTAAAGTATGTAATAAATAACAGTAATCATTGTTGTAATACATTTTTTAATTTCATGCATGTTTGCATGACATTAAAATTTCATTAGAGTTTGAAATTTATGTTTAGTATGCTTAATTATTTGCATTGACCAAACCCCATTGATGATTATAAATATTTATTAGTAAATGTGATTATTTTGTGTTATTTATCACATTAAACCAACAACTGGATTATTATTAATAATCGCTGGATTTTTTACTTTGACCATAATATATGCAATGAATACAAGTAGGAATATATACTGTAGGGTAATTGAAATGCCAAAGAGATTAAGCTGTTCATCTGCTGAAATTTAGTTTTTTTATATTTTCTAATTTTGATGAGTCACTGTCAGTTGTATTGCTCAATAATGAATTTCTGGTAAAATTGTTGTATCTGAAAGGCAAATCAGCTGTTTCAGCTTTGTAACAATTTCATATGCTAAAACAGGTGAAAATATGCCTAGGCTATATGACTGTAACAAAACTAAAAATTCTTGTACTTTGCTTTAGGGAATCTAGGGTTTGGCTCATCGAGGTTGCAGTGGCTGTCTGTCATTGGTCTTATCTTAAGTTGTGGCACCACAGATTCAGGCTGTAGCAACGCAATCAGCAAATTACGTAGCATAATATCCAGAAGAAAGATCACATCAGCGTAAATGTTGCACTTGAGGAAAGTCGCAAGAAAAAGAAAAAAAAAACTACGAGGAAATGAAACTCAACCTAAACAGTATACTAAATTAAAATGTGTGTGACATGTCCTTGAATATTATAGTTGCAAAATCTTCGCCTGTTTCATGATATCTGTGATATCAGTTAAGAAAAATGCTTCGAATAAAACCTTAAGGATAAATTATAGATCCTCTTCTGTCTGACCAAAGTATTTTTCTTAAATTCTAACCTGATAAATCACACTGTGTTTCATATGCTGGGAAATACAGTATCTTGAGATGTTGCAATCCGTGTGACTGAAATTTGTTGCCAGAGTTCTATCATTTGCAGCTGCTGGTAGTCTCTGTTATTCCAGTGTGTGCAGTATTTGTATACCAGACATGTTCATTTGGGAAAACATCTAGTGAATCCAACAGTCAAGGCAGAATTGAACCTTTTGTGTGTTGCTGAAGTATTGACATTGATTGCTTCCATGATTATGCATTACCTTGCTGTAAGGTAATTCTGAAGTCCTTGTGAAGATATGGGAAAAACCACAGTTTTTTTCATGTCTGTAATGTAACTCTGGCTAGTTAGTTTATTGTATGCTTTCTTGACACAAGCTTAACTCATATCAAATGGCACCCAACGAAGCAGGTCGTTTCGACGCCAAAGCAGTTTGACACCATATTTTTTTAGTATTTTTATTTATTTATAGAATAAATATGAAATTATATAAGTAAGTAATATGACTGATTTTTATTTATTGAATTAGCAATTGTTTGCATGCATATTTGAAATAAATATATGTGTGTATATGTGTGAAAGTGTTCTAGATTTTTGTTTGTGTTCCAGATTAATGAGAAACTCCCTTGCCAACGTCAAGGCCCCGGGACATGAAGGAGGTTTTTTTTTTTTTTTATTTATTTATTTCAGAAAACAGCATCAAAATTGCAAAATACGCAAATGGTAAAAAAAACATATGGTTACAAAGTAGTTATATTATATTGCAGACAAATATAATTACAGGTAAATAAGATTGCACATAAATAAGATTAGAGATAAATTAGATTACATCACAGAACCGTTATTATACTAATCCATTGCAAAGTTATGCGTCACACTTTTCAGGTGTTCCATTATTTCTCGGATTTTCAAAATCTTCAACTATTACTTTAATTCTCATATCAGCTTGCAGATACCGATTCCACTTGTGCGGCGGTTCATCTCCACGTACAAATTGTTCATAACATTGATCAATTGATTTTTGAATACGCCTGAGACCATCTATGAATTCCCATAATGTGGGGTGTGAAACACCAAATGATGATAACACCAAATTTATTTGAATGATGGTGCAAACTTATTCTAAAAATAAATAAAAATATTAAAAGTATGGCGTCAAACAAGAACAAAAAAAAGTATGGTGTCAGACTGACCCCGCGTCGAAACGACCTCATGTTGAATTGAGCACACATCAAAATGCTGGCGTCGATCTGACCTGTACAGGGCACCCCATACTATACCTCCTACTGCTGGACCTGTAGGATTCATACAGTAAAATTCTAAGAAGCACTTCCTACTGTGGAGGCATCTGTATATTTGTCTACCTTGATATTGCATGTAGAAGCAGAATTTGTCTGAGAAATGTCATTCTGTTCATATAATCGCATGCACCACTCTGTTCACAAATGAAGGTCATATGCTGCTGCACCATTAAAGGTAGGCGGAGGAGTAGCAACTGTGCCATACACTGTATACCCTCTGCTAAGGTATGCGATGTGGCCATGTGTTCTCCACAACCCATTCACACAAGCTCTGTTGAACAATAATGCAATGAGGTTGTTGTGAGCTTGCAGTCCTTTGTAAAGCTTGATTTGATGGAGTGAAAAGGGCCCACCAGTGGCGAAACGGTAATTTGGTCCAAGGTTTGAATTCTGTGAATGGGCTGTTTGATGGCAGATTTCGCCATCTGTTAATCGACTAATTGAAGCATTGTTATTGCAATGAAAAATGTCTGTTATATCATCTTTGTTTATTATTACTTTTCCACATTTCTTTACAAGTTCCATTAATTGGAAAATTTTGCCTTCTGCTTATGTATAATTTTTGTGATTGTTGTAATCATCATCACTGTGAAATATGGCAGCTAGCAATAAATTATTCCAAGCATTTCTAAATATATCTTCAGACACATCTTTCTATGACCAATGATGTCCAATGATCCACGAAGCAGATTTTATGTCAGTGTACTTGAAAAATTCTTGAATGGCCTTGTTACTGTTCTGAAAATTCAACATAGGTTTTAAAAAGACTTTCTTACATCTGCATCAGTGTACAAAGCACTCTGATACTCATTGGGCAAATGATTTATGTTTAATTTGGAGGAAAGAAAAAGATGGAGACATTAGCTAAAACATTAAGTAACGTATGAGCCAAACAGTTGTCTATAAGTGCTAAAATTTTGCATCATCCGATAAATCAACTAATTTCAAACGTTGCTGAGTATCTGGTATGAAATTATTTTCAAAATCAGTCATTTGTTAATGTGTCTGTCATTCATGCTTTTATATTTAAGCGATGATAGAGAAAATTTTACTCTTTCAAATGTCAAAGTTGTGTTATTCCCAATTGTGTAAAGTTTAAATTTGTGCATTCCTGTAACGTTTGCTCATACCAGAACGATTAGTCTCGCTTTGGAATCTTTGACACAAGGTTAGGTCTTTTCTGTAGAGGTAGCTCGGGTATTTCAAAATTCATATATTACCAGGCAAGACCAGTTTCATCACAGCAATAAATTCTGGAGATATCTTTCATTCTTAATGAGTTTGGTTTATACACATGGATCAGCTGAAGCTTTATTGCCTGAAATTTTGAACTGCCTCATGCCATGGTGATTTTTAAATTTGGTTAACCGACCTGTTGAATATACGAATTAAGCTTTTAACTTCATCATCATTAAATATTTTGCCTACAGCCATTAGCAATGGACTGTCAATGATGCAGCATCGCTATCTCATCTATTCAATCATCACTTTTGTCATAATTGTCATTTTTAGAATTATGAATAGTTTTTTTGTTATTCATTGTTGTTCTATTGACTCTCCAGTGCCATATTCCTAACATAAGTTCTAACTTTAATTTTAATAGTGCAGCACCAATTATACCAGATCTAAAAAATAATAAGCTGAATCAAATTAAAAAGTTAAGAAAGAGCACAATTTGCAATGTTAACTGAAATTCCTCAGAATCAAATTCCTCCTCCTGTTGCTATGCCAGTGAACAGAAACTAGGATGAGCGACATCCTGCTCCCAAAAAATATGTCTTGGACATTCAGTTATTGTTTATGTTAAAAAATAAATTATATTGTTAAAAAGAATGCTAATGCCCCCACAACCATTCAAGGGCAAAAAGTGTAGTCATAGCCACTTAGCCAGCAGGTGTTTGAATGTTATGAGTAGGAATCTCAGTTAGTCAATGAGAAAAATCATTGTTATGGAACAGCTTCTTCTTCTTCTTTTTTTTTTTTTTTTTTTTTTTTTTTTTTTTTTTTTTTTTTTAAGTTTTATACTCTCCATTCCAATACTTTGTAAGAAAAAAAAATCTTAAAAAATTGCTGAAGGCTGTTCTGAAGTCCAGATATTAGATCATTCCGAATATGAAAAATCCAGATTTTGGACCAGATTTATAAATGCTGTATTAAAGTAAATTGGTTGAGCACTTTTTGTAGAAAGCATGAACAATATCATTTCTAGTATTGGAATTAAAATTTTGGACCTTAAATCAAATTTAAAAAATACTCATGTATAGAAATTTATTCCCATTTCATTAAAAATTTATCTCATATACAAGTTTGAAATGTTTAAATTGCATTTATTTAATATAATTCTTAGACTTCTGGTTTGATTACAATATTAAAAAATTTAAATGTAATATCCTTTGTTAAATTTGACAGAGTACTGCTTAGAAAACAGAAATCTTAGAAATTAAGTTAGAAAAAGTGTGTTGGAATATTACATGGTCTACATAATGATAAGAAAATATTGTTAGGAGGTTTTGAATATGATAGTTTTATAAAAATTAATAGACAGCAATTCATTGGTACTACTTTCCACATCTTGACTCTAAAACATATTAAACACTTAATTCTAAAATATGCTGTATGCACATTATCTTTTGTTTTTACTAAGGTGTTTGATATTTGTTAAGTTACTTTTTTTTGTTTCATTTTCTGTTTTTAGAGTAAGGGAGTCATGAGAACACGCTGGAGTATTGGTCATACAATCTTTGATCTAGTCAATATAAATCTTTTTCATGATTCATCAAATTTCATAGCCATGGAAGATGTAAGTTTTGTTTAAATGATTTTGCTGAAACTTTTGCAAAAATTATGCTTTTATGTTTAATCAGATTTGCATGAAAACAAGGGGGAGTCTGAAAGATACTGCCATATAATGTAACTGGAAATTTAAGGGGAAGTTGAGTAATATGTTTCATGTGCCTTGCGAGTTGTTATTGGATTCGAAAATCTGTTTAATACATTTAGTTTTGACATTATTAATGTGCTTTTCTCTCTTTTTTTCATTCATGATTTTGATATCAGGCTTGAATGCTTATGGGGGATGGTGAAGACCAGTTTTTATTCTATGAAACTAAGAAATTTTAATGACATTCATTAGGGAATTACCGTGGGATTCAGTCCATGCTGCTTGTTGTGTGTTGCTGTGTAACGGAGAACATGATCCAACTGATGCATGTGTGCATTTAGAACACGGTGACTGGTTTGAAGATATTTACTAACTCAGGTAAAATTAAATGACCTGACTTGTACATGTGCGATATGCTTTGTATTGCCATATCTACTTATATGTAGCTTGCATTGAAAATTAATATATTCATTGAAGTGGTAACATCCATGTTGCCTGTCCTGTATAAGTAGAAATAATGGATTTCTTTAAATGTCTAAAATTTCTATTATTTTTATGTTCCAAATTCTCATAAATTTACTTAAAATTCAAAATATTTTTGTATTGGCTATTGTGAAGATTTTTCAGTTTATTAAGCCATGTTGGGGAAATAAATCATTTCGATATGCTATTTTTGAAGCTAGAACTTACTCTGTTTCTGTTTTCAAGGTCTTGGCTCCAAACAGAGTTAAAAGCAAAAGTTCATAGTTTTGCTGGACGAACACTCCACATATGTAAAAATGAAATAATCACCTGTTAGCATTTCTTAAAATGTTTTATCTGTCCATCTTTTAACCCCTTGTCTTATGATTTAAATTACAAGAGTGCATGCCTTACACACCAACAAGGTTGGTCACACATCAAGATATTTCATGATTTGGCTAAGCATTTGAACTGGAGGCAACTCTAGCATCAGTTATGTCTAAATACTTCACTTTCCTAAATGATTTATATTTCACTTTCCTAAAAACTGTATTTTTGCAAAATTGACTGACATTAAAGATATATTTCTAACGTCCCGCTTATATTGCTGAATTGCCGAACTGAAGAATTGATTGCTGTTTCACCCATAGTAATCAAATAGACTGTTCTGTTATTAATACTTCATCTTTGTTTTCATTTCTGACCTACAAAATGCTAAGAAGTTTCTTTGATCAAGTAACAGAAAATAACAATTGCTAGCTTTTAAATGTAGTTTGACCATCTGAAAAATACTAGTGAAAAACCAGACAAATCTTGCACTTGTCTTTTGATAAAGCTATTGTTTGCAAAATGGAAACATTTAACTATCGGGTTGTAACGAAAGTTTTCAACCAAAAAACGTTCTTAATAAAGTTAGAGGAAAAAAAAAAAAAAAAAAACGCGAAACCAGTACCTTTAGTGCAGGTAGTAATCACCACCTAAATGTATGATTTTCTGCTAACATTTTGTTAGCTTCTCAAAGCCTTCAGCCCAGAATGGAATATAGCACCAGCAAGGTGTAGCTGCAGATGTAAAAAAAGTAGAAGTCCAAAAAAGCAATGTCAGGGCTGTACAGTGGGTGTTGCAAAAGATCCCATTCAAGTCTGTACAGAGTCCAGCTGGTGAATGCAGACACATGTGGTCTTTCATTATTTTGATGGAGTATATTACCTTCTTGCGCCGGAACTCAGTTTGACATTTTTCCTTGATAGTAGCGTCAGCATGGACTAGTATCTTGCTGTACACCTTACTGTCAGGGGTTTTACTTTTTTCCAGATACTATTTGTGTATAATACCACGGTTATCTCACCAGATACAAAGCATGATCTTTTTATTAGTCAAAATTATACTTTGCAATGCTGCCGACAGGTTCACTGCATGCAGATCAAGCCACTTTTTGGTTTTTGTTGTTGAAGTGAATCCGCTTTTCATCAGAAGTGTTGATTCGGTCCAGAATTTTATCCTTGCATTGATATTCGAATGGATTAGTGCAGGCCTGAACATGTCTGTCTGTATCTGCTTCGTCTATGTCAAGTTTATGCGATGCATAGCATGAATGATGGACATGGCACTAACATCTAATTCTTTAGCAAGCTCTCGAGTGGTTGCATACTGATCTTTTTCTGCAAGTTCTGGCAGGCAGGCAGGCCTCATTAACATCAGTAGGACGGCCAGAGCATTCTGCTTCTTCTATGTCATAGTCCTTGTTTTTGAACTTTCGATACTAAATCATCACAGAGTTATATGATACAATGTTAGTACCAAAAGCTGTTCACATGATTTGGCGAAATTTTGTAGTTGACTCTTTGCAATAGAACTGGGAATAAATGATGTTTCTAATGTGGTAGCCTGATAGTTCTATTTGTGACCCAATTCTACTTAACAATATTTTTTTAAAAATTTTACAACACAGTGTACTAAAGCAAGTGCCTTTCTTTCAAATATCAAAAATCATTTGACAAAATGCGTTTAAACAGGCGAACGTGATCTGTTTAGTGGACAATAGTTGCAGTGGTGGGAAACTTTGATTAAAACCCGATATTTGCAAAAATCTGTTGAACTGCATCATTTTTCTGAATACTGGAGTTTCTTAACTGCCCTCATTAGAGGAATTCATTTGAATTGTTAGCTTCAGTTCAACCATTATTATACATAATGGAAACTATATTTTCATGTCATCCCAGTCTACAGGAAACCAAGTCTTGTCTATTTTTTGTCTGTTGCTTGTCTATTTATTTAAATTGCATGCTGTATGGTTTACGTGCTTATGTTTTCATGCAGAAAGTAAAATATCACTACTGTCAATATTATTATTTAAAATACCTGTTAAAGCATAGTTTAAAATGTTAGCAAACTTTTATTAACCTCATCAAAGCTTAGTATTCTTTTTGAAGACATTTTCAAGGGTATCTAATATTCAAGAAATATATCTTCACATTCCAATGTAGACAGGAAAATTGATAAGTGTTTTGTGGCATGTAGCTCAAAGAATATAACTAGCTCATGTCTGTCACATGTTGTGTTTACTTTTGGCCCTATTGACGTACCACATCTCTCATATGCCATAGTTAATGCAAGGTGTTAAATTTTACAGCTAACAAATGCAGAAAGCCTGGAGTTAAATTTTCAAAGTTTATAGTTGACAAAAGAACTGAATGTAATCATACAGTGATGTGTACTGTGCTGGATATGTGCATAACATATTGTTTGTTCTGCATTGCTACTTTTACCTGAGTGGATTCTCTTTGCTGAAGTGAGTTAAGGAGTGATAAAATATAAATAGAATACAAAGTCTATAATCCGGACTCGTCGGGACTTCGGTAATTCCGGATTAGGGGTTTTTTTTTTTGGATTATAGATCATCAATTTAAATCTGGTAAGATGACATGAAGAAATTATACAATTAAAAATATGAAATCTTAATTTATGAAATAAAGAGCAATTATGATCTAAAGGGTATCAAAATTTACAAAAAAAAATAATAATATTTATTTGTTTACTTTATTAAACATTTCTTTCATATTAAGTTGCTTCGCTTTTTTTTTTTTTTTTCCTAATACTTTCTATAAACTATATATTCTTTCTATAAACAGACATAATTACTTGTTCAGTTACAAAGTTCCACTGTTCAAGTCCTGTAAATGCTGTGTCGAGTATACCGACTGACTTGTCAATTGAAATTTTTTCGTTTTCAATAACCTCTCTGTCACTTTCTTCGCTATACGGTATTTTCTGGATCTAGAACCATACTACAGATTTCGCTGTCCATTTATTGATGATTGGGGTATTATCATTGCAATGAAAAACTTCTGCTATATCATCTTCATTTATTACCACATCTCCACATTTCTTTACAAAATTTAATAACTGGAAAATTTCGCCTTTGGTTTGCGATGTCCGAAAACCTCCAAATTTGCGGCTATCATCTTCATCCTTCCAATGCGCATGTGCAAACGTGCGTTAATGCATATGTCTAAACGCATTACATGCATGCGTAAAGCATACAAAAGAAAATTTCGCCTTTAGTTTGCGATGTCCGAAAACCTTCAAATTTGCGGCTATCATCTTCATCGTCCTCACCATGAAATATGGTAGCTGGCCATAAATTATGCCATGCATTTTTGAACGTATCTGGAGACACATCCTCCCAACGCGCATGTGCAAACGTGCGTTAATTCGTATGTGTAAATGCATTACACGCATGCGTAAAGCATACAAAAGAAAACTGTGGCTTTGAGTTTCGGATTATAGATCATTCCAGATAGTGGATGTCTGTATTACAGACTTTGTACTGTATTATGCTTTTAATATTGAATTTATGATCAATTGCTCTAAAATTAAAAATTAATTTTTCAGTTTTTTAAGTTCCTTACTATATATTAAAGCAGAATGAAATATGTACTGAAGGTCTGAATTTTCCTGTACCCCCCCCCCCCCAATTCTGCTATGCTACATCAAAGTGGCGGGGTGTGTCACTGGGCAGAATGAGCGAAGTATGTTGGGAGCATAACTCCTGGTAGGGCCACCTTAGACATGAAGGCCATTTCAATATGCCCTGCTAAAGCATAGCAGGTGAAGATCCTTCACGGGATTACTGTCTTAGTGATCGGGTATCACAATCCTAGGCCTTTTTCATCCTTTCTATCCTTTTTCCATCTCCTCTCAAATGTTAACTTTTCTCTTTTTCTTCTGCTTTGTGGTATTCCTCTTCCGAGGTTGAGGTTTGTTATGAGAAACTAGAACTGTTCTTGTCTCTAGTTTTCGAATGGTGAGAAAACTGCGTGCGTGGAGATCCATGTCACTGGAAAGGAGGGTCCTGGTAGTTGAAGGACGAGGTACTGTCCCCAACACACTGCTTTGGCTTCTGCTTCTTCTAAATGGGAGGCACTTTATCGTACTCATGGGTATCAATCGGCTGGCCACTGGTCCTTTTGTCAGTGGCTTGGGGACAAGCTCTCGGGAGTACCTGCTTTTAGGAAAGCTGACTGTGGGGCTTCAGTTTGCATATAAACCTGGTTATCCTTGGTGCAGGAATCTGAGTCCCCTTGTTGGACTCTGTGGTGGGTGGGGATGCCAGGTTCAAATTTTTATTTCCTTCAAATATGGCTTTGCAAAATTTTATTACACTTCATGAAACTGCCAAGTAATCATCTAGTAAAAGACCTCAAACTACAGAAAGTACAGAAAACACCTAAATTGTTCCCCTATTTTTGGTTATGACAAGATCTGCTGAATTGCATAAAATGTCACATTTCCTTGTTCAAAAATATATAAAAGCCTGTGCAATGTTTGTATGTAGAATGTTTCGAGCCACTCCTTCAGCTGAGACATGAGTAGTTGTCTCTTCACTATTACTTCAAAAACTGTTTCACATCCTGATAATTCAGCCAACTACTTAGTGCTCGATAGCCAGTTTTATTTGCTCTACCAAGTGCATCTTTCTTGTATTCCTGCTTTGGGATTATGCATTCAACAGTGGATGCAAGAACATGGCTTCTAAGAGGTGAAAGTTCAAGCAGTAAAATATTTGGAAATCCTCCTTGGAAAGATGCTTACATTGAGCTTCTCAACACATTTTCCAACTTAGCTAAAGATAACACCAATGATGATGTGTACAAGCAGATTTTCTATGAACATAGACAGGCTTTCAATGACTATGTTGCAGTGTATACAGATGGATCTAAGTCCCAGGATCACGTCGGCTCTGCCTTCGTGTGCGGGAATACTGTTGAGGGAAGAAAACTTTATCTCGCTTATACCATCTTTACTGCAGAGATTGTTGCTTTGCTCTTAACTCTATCTTCCATAGGTAAACAACATATGAAAAATTTCATTAGTTACACACACTCGCTTAGTGTGCTAAAAGCTCTTGAATCCTATGTGGATAACACAAATCTGTTAATCGTAGAAGTTCTGAAGTTCAGTGTTAGCTTAAAAGCCAAAGGTTACCAGATCCTTTATTGCTGGGTAGTAAGCCTTGGCTTGGTACCCAACAATAAAGGATCGACAATGACCTTGTCGTGCTTCCATTTTATCCTTCTGTTAGCTATAAAATTGCACGGATTCTCCAGAAATTCAATTTTCAAGTCGGTTTCTCGCCTATTAATAAAATTCACCCTTCGATTCTAAAAGATTGCGTTTCTGTCTTGAATTCTTGGGGAATTTATAGGATATCGTGTCAGTGTGGTTTAAGATATATTGGCCAAACAAAAAGAGCATTAAAGTTTCGTATCAGGGAACATGAATCTTATGTCAGAAAAGGCGAAATTAAAAAGTCTTCAATAGCAGATCATAGTTGGACATTTAACCATAATTTTGACTTTGGGTCTGCAAAAATTATCCAAAAGGCTTCTTCCATAGGTGAATTGGATTTTCTTGAGGCTTTTCATATTCACAAAGATTTAGCATGTTTAGTTAATGATTTTAAGTCCAATCCAGTCCTTCGTAATGCCTTTAAAATTCTACTATCTTAATTCAGTTATTTTTGCCGAAAAATGGTGTTACCTGCTCGCATTTGGTATTACCAGAGGGTATAAAAATCTGTTCAGTGGTTGCTTTCCATTATTCGAAGTTCAGATTTTGAGCGTGAAGGTGCATTTGCCCCTCGCTCCCTATTTTTAACTTCATCATTTTTCTTGTCCTTTGTGTTACATGTTTGATCAGATAGCCTGGCTCAGTAAAAGTAGGCGGCCAGTGCAACTCTGATTAAAAATTTGGTTACAACCACGTGCAGTGCTAATAAGGACCACGTGTTTCTAAGACTCCTTTCCCTGTATTTTTCCTCTTTCTTGTTATTTCTTTCTCCTGATGAGGAGGGACCTTTAGCTGCCCTCGAAATCGATTGAGTGTTTCAAAATACTTACGCTAAATACAAGGTTGTTTTTACGATTTTGATTGTCACATTGGCGTGTTTCTCTTCTATTCTAGTCTAATAAAGGATCCATTGGTGTTGTGGGAAACGAACTGGTGGATGTCACTGCAAAATATGCCTGTTCAGCTAACCCGTTCCCTATTCATATAACAACACTTTGATTGGGAGGAAAATTTTGATGAAATGGCAAAATCTTTTGGATGCACAGTTAACCAATAAATTACGAAATACAAAACATAAAATAGAACATTGGAAATGTACCCTATACCGAAAGGAGGAGGTCCTTCTGACCTGATTAAGAATTGGTTTCACAAGGCTAATACACAGATACCTATTGATGGGCGAAATTGAACCAGTTTGTGCTAAATGCAACACTGTTTTAACCATTAAACACATTTTAATTGATTGTCCAAATTTTAATTGCTTTCGAAATTTGTTTTTAATACTTGGGAGATTTCAGCAAAAGATTAAGTTGGTAAAGAACTACATTCTAACATTTTTAACTTTTTAAAAGCTACAAAGCTTTACCATGTTAATTGGATGCCCTGAATCCAATTTGAGTTTCAGACGATCTAACTGGGATCTAGTTATATTCATATTCATCAGAATTTATCCTTTGACTATAGAGTTTACTATCTGTATTTCATGGTTTTCAAAAATTAGTAAAAAAGAAAATTGTGTGTTTGATCTTATAGCTTGCTATTTTATACCTATATGTAACATTGTATTAAATTTCCAATCATGACTCGTGAGTATGCACTGAATGGTGCATGTGTTCTTGTCTTTATTAGTTTAAGTTTTGAAAATACATAATCTTTTGTTTGGCGCAATATTAATCACCATGGGTTTTGTGCCGAAAAGTTCCAACCAACCAACCTAAATTTTCTGTGCTTTTCAAATTTCTACCATTTTCCTAGAGAAAAATGCAAATATCTTTCGGATATTCTTACCTAACATTTTGTTAGTTATTTAACTTAACATTTTGTTAAGTACTTACTACTTACCTTATTGGTCCAACTTTTTTTCACATTGCTTGTCTATTTTTATTCATTACATTTTTCTTCGCAGATTGATGGCGGCTAAGTGAAATATCCCATTCTACCATCTAGATTCTTCTTATCACCCTTTTGTTGTTCCAGACATTCTTTTATCTGATGCAGAGTAAAAGCGCACTGTCACTCTCTTTCCATTCGATACAAGCAAATTTCTAGCAGCATACTATGTTAACAAAAAAAAATTTGGATTTTACCAACTGTATCATCTTATCATGAAACATTTCTTGTTTTTCCTTATTTGATTAACCCTAAAGGTAGGAAATGCATATATGGAAGATAAAGTATATGCGAATTAAAATTACAATTTAAATTAGCAATAGCCAGTTAATTAAATTAGCCAGTTAAATTAGCAATAGCCAGTTAAATTAGCAATAGCCAGTTTATATTTAATTTGGTCATTTCCCTCTCTGTTCTAAAAATATTGTTAACTGTTTCTGGACTGTGTTCTGTCTAGATCAGTCCATATAATATGACTTACATAACATTGAAGATGTAACTAATTCAGAACTTGAACTTAAAATTTTGAGAATAAATCTTTCTCTTAGTGAACTTTCATATTGAATAGCTATGCTCTTTTGCATATCCCTCTGTTCTTGCTAAGACACTGCCTTGCTGCTCTATTCCTACTACAGTATCAGAAAGGTAAATATTTTTTAATAGGCATGACTAGAGTGCCAAGTGAATTGTGGCTGTAAATGTCAATTGAAATAAAGATGAATATTTATTTGCCTCAACTGCCAAGTTTGTTTTTTTTTCAATATTGATCAGCATTCTATGCTATCAATATTGCTAAGTTTGCTGTATTGCATATAGTTACTGAAAACTTAGTGTATTAAAATTATTTTTTTGCTAGTGAACAGGATTTTCATTACTGCATATAATGTCTGAAAGAGATTATAACATGCATTAAAAAATTTCTACTCTTTAAGTACCTTGAAAGGTGTTGCAGCAAAATAGTTTTTGAAGCAGTGGTTGGCAAATTAACTTTTAAATTTTATAAACTAATAATGTATGTTTATATTAGATTTCTGTTACAATGCTTAAAGTTTCAGTAAATTTAGATATGTTTTGATAACTGAAAACTGGCATCTATTAATGTATTTATTCTGTGGCTGTTTTTACTTTTATATCGTCCAAAGATTATATTAGAGGCAGTTTTATCTTTGCTGATTTCTGAAATTTATTTTTAGTATTTATTATTAATATGAAAATATTGTTACGAATTTGGTATTTAAAAAGCTAATGTTAGTTTAATTATAAATTAAATGGTTTTATTTCTCGCGCAGTGCAGCGCGTGACGAATATTAAAAGAAAGCTAAGCCGGAAAATTGAAAATACAAGAGCGCGTGCATTAAATAAATAAATATCTCTTTTTCATTTTGAGGAAGTACTGGAAAATTCTAGCGCGTGATTTTAAAATCTTATAAAAGGAGGAAAACATCTCAGTTTGTAGTAGTTGCTTAGTTTGTTGTTGTTTAGAAAACTGCTCTTGTTGATTGTAGCGAATTCGCGGATTAGCGTTCTTTAGCTGTTTTGAATTACGTTCTATTGGACATTTGAGTAGTTAAAAGATAACTACTGTGAGATATTGTAATACTGCATGATAATTTGAGAAGATTAAGCATTTTTGTTGTGATAATAATAAATTTTTGTTCATTTTTCATCGGACTTGTGCATTCATTTCATAACGAACCTGTATGCACGCAACAATTTTTGGTGTTAGAAGTGGGATTTGAATGCCAATAACAAGAGCGATGGAAGAGCAGTTAAGGCAATTGATAACAGCCTTTGCCTCGTTTAAAGAAGAAATGAAAGAAGAGATGAAATCTAGCCAAGGAAAGATGGAAGGGGCCGTCAATTCCGTTAAGGAAGAAATGAAATTGGGCCAGGAATCTGTTAAGGACGAAATGAAAGCCGTTCAAGCTAAGATTGAAGCAGGTCAAGAAGAAATGAAAAGAGAGATTACCTGCATAATAGAAAATAAATTTGAAGCTATGGAAGGCAGAATTGACACAGTTGAAAATAAAGTTGGACTAATTGAAGAAAGAGTTTCTTCGGTGAAAGAAGAAATAGAAGAAAGAGTTTCTTCTGTAAAAGAACATATAGAAGGGAGAGTTTCTGCTGTGGAGGAACGAATTGAAGGAAGAGTTTGTGCCGTCCAATACCAAATCGAACAACAAATTGATGAGAGAGTTTCTGCAGTTGCCAAAGAAATGGATACTGTAAAGAAATTCGTAGCGATGGCAGGGAACAATAGTGATGGTTTTAAATTTTTACCCATGCCTGCTCGTCCCTCTCTGAAGTTATCCACTTATGATGGGAAGACCTCCTGGCAAGTGTATAAAACACAATTTTCTATAGTGGCGGAGGCGAATGAATGGGATTCCCAAACTAAGGCCTGTCATCTCGCCGCTTCGCTGAGAGCAGACGCAGCGGATATCCTGCAGACGCATCCTGAAAACCAAAGACTTGACTTCGAAGCTCTATCCGGCGCATTGGAGCTGCGCTTTGGCAAGAAATGTTTAAAAGACTACAGCAGGCTTCAATTAAAATCCCACTAACAGAAGCCCACCGAATCACTCCAGGAACTCGCCGCGGATGTTGAAAGGCTGTCCCATCTCGCCTTTTCGGAATGCCCGACAGAAACAAGGGAAATCCTGTCCTTACAATACTTTATCGACCGCATCCGAGATACTGAAATACAGAAAGCTCTTCGAATGGCAGATGTAAAGGACATAAAAAGCGCTCTGTTCGCCATGAAGTTCGAGGCAGCCCAGCAAGCAACTAGTAGAGATCGCTACCCAGTTAGAGCTGTGCGAGTCCATGAGCCAGTGGATCAACTGATGGCTCGTTTAGATGATTTAGCCAGACAAGTCGAAGATTTGATACGGAGTAGGAGCGAGAAGAAAGTGGCTCTAAGGTGTTGGAGATGTGGTAGTGAAGGTCACCTAAGACGGAATTGCAGAACACCCCAGGGTACGGAATATAAAGCAAATGATTTTACCAGACAAGTCAGTGGCTTGAGACGGAACAGAAGTGAAAAGAAACTAATTCTAAAGTGCTCGAACTGCGGAGTTGAAGGCCACATACGAAGAAACTGCAGAACACCCCGAGGTACGGAAAATAAGACCATTTCCCAGCAACAACGCAGTAAACAAATTAGTGACCATATCGAGGAACGGAGGTTGCCAGATAGTGAAAAACCTTGTTTTAAAGCTCTTAAAATTTATACAGTGAGTGGCAACAATAACGGACTGTCCATCAATGGGAATATCGATGGAGTTCCTTGCAGTATGATCATTGACACAGGAGTTAATGTTACCATCATTAGGAAAGATTTAGCTGAACAGTTTAAAGATAAACTTATTTGGACGCCATCCTGTGTTAACCTTCAGACTGCGTCTGGTGACAAGATCGACATAACTGGGAAGTTAAACGTAAACATCAGGTTTGGAAGTGCCGCCTACCATCACACGGCATATGTGGCGGATATTACAGATCCATGCATACTCGGATTGGACTTTTTAAGGAAATACAATTTTTTCTTAGATTTCAAAAACAATAAGCTGCTTTCAGCATCTGATGGCATGACTATCCATCCTCAAAAGGGATCCTCGCCTGGAAATGTCGACGCCTTGTCCGAAAGATCGAGCTCGGGAAGCTGCCGAAATCATACCAGGGTCGAAAAGAAACGCAAGACTACCAGCTATTCTCCATCCCAGAAGCTCTTCAGTCGAGACCTTCGTCTGCCTTGTGACCGCCTGTTTAGTCGCCCTACGGATGCGCCTTCATCGCCTGAGGAACACATCGAAGATGCCCAGGCCCGGTTTGAGGGGATGCACCGTTCTGCACGAAAGCGAGTCAACTTGGCGACGGAGAAAGTGAAGACGAGATACAACACGAGAGCTACTGGACATAGATCCAAGAAAAGAGACAAGGTGAGGTTGTGGAACCCGATTCAACGAAAAGGACTCAGTCCTAAATTACAGTCACCTTCGGATGGTCCATATACAGTGCTGAACACGAATGACGTTGTGGTTCGGATCCGTGAGTCTTCGAACTCTTACGACAGGTTAGCTTATTGCTATGGCCATAGTACATAATGTAAATAATTGTAAATAGTATCAGACCATGGTCCTTTTTGTTTTCAAATGTGTATTTGATTTGTTTTGTATTTAGTATTTGATAGCATTTGATTTGTTTAAGTTAGTTATTGCATTTATTGTTTATGTTGTTTGATATTGTAATGTAACGTTTATGCCACAGTTGTAAGTTTAGCTTCCTGTCCAGGGATTGTACTGCCCGGGACGTGCAGTCCTTGGGAAGGGGGCAGTGTTACGAATTTGGTATTTAAAAAGCTAATGTTAGTTTAATTATAAATTAAATGGTTTTATTTCTCGCGCAGTGCAGCGCGTGACGAATATTAAAAGAAAGCTAAGCCGGAAAATTGAAAATACAAGAGCGCGTGCATTAAATAAATAAATATCTCTTTTTCATTTCGAGGAAGTACTGGAAAATTCTAGCGCGTGATTTTAAAATCTTATAAAAGGAGGAAAACATCTCAGTTTGTAGTAGTTGCTTAGTTTGTTGTTGTTTAGAAAATTGCTCTTGTTGATTGTAGCGAATTCGCGGATTAGCGTTCTTTAGCTGTTTTGAATTACGTTCTATTGGGCATTTGAGTAGTTAAAAGATAACTACTGTGAGATATTGTAATACTGCATGATAATTTGAGAAGATTAAGCATTTTTGTTGTGATAATAATAAATTTTTGTTCATTTTTCATCGGACTTGTGCATTCATTTCGTAACGAACCCGTACGCACGCAACAATATATATTTTTTTAAATGAAGCTTTAAAAAAAATTGTTGTGGATGTTTAGGTCTGCTTTTTGCAGTTTATGAATTAACAATTTTACAGAAAAAAAAAAAAAAAAACTGTGTTTGAATTTGCTTTTGCTAAAGTGACTGGTCATTTGAAGTGTTTTTTTTTTTTTTTTTTATTTTGCTTAATATGTTGAAAGCGTAATGCTTCATTGTCATTTAAGCTTTTTAAAATATGAATCATTAGATTCATATTTTAAAAACTGTTTGTTTGTTGATATTACTGTTGTTTACTTCTTTTTGATATTGCTATTATTTTGTTTTCAGTTGGTATTACTATTATTTTATATTCACCAATGTACTTCATTTTAAACTTATCCGATATATGATTGGACCAATATTTTTATATTTCAGTTTCTGTCAAGATACAGTAAAACTAGGCAAAATGCATTACGTTATTTATTACAAAAGTAAGCATATTTTTTCATTTTACTTACTAATTTTTCTAGATACCTTATGGTATGTATATTTTAGATTTTTTTTTTTTTTTTTCCTTTTCCAAATGCTTTGTAATATACTGAACTCTCCTGTGATGACCACCTTTTGTAGACAGCTAACTGCATGAGAACATTAACAAACACTGGTATTAAACATTACCTCTGAGGTGACCAAAATCATCTGAAACCTTGAGTGGTTTTTGAAAAGCATTCACTGTTTGTATAAAGGCATTTGAGAATCAATCATTATTATTGAAAATGCGTGATAAAGAGTTAAAATCAACAAAAATGCAAAAATTATTTTTCATCATAGTAAAAAAGTTAAATGAACTCATCTGTATTTTCACATATCATCAGATGATAATTCATGTTAAGAAATCTCTATGGGCTGTTTGTCTTGCTTCATTGTCTTGCAGTCCTTGTGTGAAGAATTGTTGTTAAAAAGGTTAATCAGTTGCAAAGAAGATGAGGTTAACCACTTGTTGAAGGTTAAAATAATCATAAGACAAAGCAGAGTATTCATGGACTGATGTCTCCACAAAGTGCTGAACAAGCCATACAGTATTATTTCCAGGATTCAGAGAAGCCTTCTAGGTTTAGGAACAGTTCGATGCTAGCCACTAAGAGGTGCTTGCTAAAAGTTCGTAACCTGCATGATGTGGCTTGCATTATCTTTATAGTTTCATGCAATGATATCTGGCAGGTAATAATTTTCAGAGCTTAAGCCACCTCAGTAGAAAGAAATTCATTATTGTCTGTTTGCTACTGTGTCTCCGGCTCAATCTGAATTTTTCTTTCTTTAGTGAATATATTCATTGTAACATCAAGTGAAGGGGTCAGTTTGGTTGTCTGAGGGATGCAACAGGCAAGCATTATTTTGAATGGGTGTGTTATTTTGACACTCAGTTGTGTCTCTGCCTTTGTATCTTTCATGCATATTTTTTAATTTTATTAATTGTAGGTGACTTTTAACCAATTTGCTCAAGGAATGAACAGAATTTTTGTGTTTGAAGTTGAAGGAAGTCTATGATTTGTTTCATGTAGGATATCTGATGGTATAATTTTAACATCTTGTAGAATTCCAAAAGTGTGTACTTTTTCTTCATTGGTTAGATGAAAACAAATCCCAATGTGACATGCAGTTCACCTTCTTTCATGTTTCTGATATTAATATAAGTTACTTTTCTTCATTCTCAGTGAAAAATGGGTTAATCTTGTAACTACTATTGTAAAAATCATTGCATTATGCAATTATTTCTAAGTAAAGTACAGTGCTCATTTAAACCCTTTCAAATGTCAAATATGAATTTGGGGAAATGTTTTGACTAGTTGCTGTTTTAGAAATAAAATATGCATTTTGATTGCCTTCTTTTATTAGAGAAGAAAATTCTAAATCTGAAGGCTATGGCAGGTGAAGCATGCAGAACTAAGACTTGTTAATAGAACATATTGTGTCAGTTGATAATTTTATAACATCATACATTGAGTAAAATAACTGATAAGTATAAAACAGCTTGTTAAGAAATATGAATACTATTTGAAGAAAAATTTTAGATAATTTAAAAAGCTGGAAGCATATTTTATTTATTTATTTATTTTTATTTATTTATTTATTTATTTTTATTTATTTATCAGACACATAGCAGTGTAGAAGTACAAGTAGTCCTTCTTCAACACAGCATCCTGTAACACGGTTTCGCTGTAACACGATTCATAAATTGCAAGAACCCTATAACAATATACAACAGTGATAAGATTAGATTGTCTTTAAAGAAATTGTTTTAGTTCTCATTTCATCAATAGATGTCGCCGGTAGCTTAACTCATGTTCAGTCTTTCTTATCTCATCTTATCTAATAATCTTATCTTGTTCATTTGCACTTTTGCAAATGAGGATGATGGTTTGGTAAAACCATCGAAACTAGTCCTGTGAAAATTTGAAAACATAATACTGATTTTTGTTGTTTGACTTCTAAATTAATGTCTAGCCCTATATCGAGAAATTTAAAATGACCGGGTAAGAACTAGTAAGCAAAGTAAAATTACGGATTTTGTAAAGATGGAAGAAAATGGCAGAACTTTAAATGAAGAAAGAAATAATGAAAGTGAAAGCGATCTCATTCCAATGAAAAAAGATTCTCTGTTGATTATACTGAGTAATGACAAAGAAGAAATTTATTACACTAAAGTTGTATTAAATTAAAATATGTAATATTCTTTGTTGTGTGTTGGCCCCTTTTTATATTGGCTCTGGGTCTCGTACAACATGATTTCACACAACACGGCATTTTCTAGGAACCTATCTACTGTGTTATACGAGGGTTACTTGTATTGGCATTATATTAGCAACATTATGGTAATGATAATCTTAAATTGAAGCATTTTAGTTACTCATAATAAAGAAACAATTCTAAAACAATTGAATTTCGGCCATAAAGACCAAACATTGTTCAGATCATTGTTTTTACAAGTATTTCATAAAAGCATTATCAGTATGATTGTCAATCCATACATTTTACAAGCATTTTAAATCTTGCAGTTATAAACATTTCAATCATTTACCAAACCACAAGGTTTAAAGTTTCAAAGACAAAATTGCACTTAAATTATGTGTTAAAGCATCTAATATGTGTAATCTATCCAAGGAAATTAACATGCGAATTGCAATGAAAATGGTATAAAAATTGCCTCTTTTTTGAGAAAGTGGCATGTGTAAAGTATATACCATGTTTATAAATATGTAAATTTTAAATACAGTATCTATATGTTTATATTTGTTAAATTAATATTACATCTATCTAAATATTATAGTATTAAAATAAATGAAAATTATTTGTTCTATGAAATTTCAATTGTCTGTTTTTCTGCTCTAAAAAGTTAAATTTAATGTTTAACCATATTTTTCTGTAAATGCAAATAATCAGCTTTAAGTAAATTTTGCTGAATAAATTTCACTAAAATTAAAACATTTTCAGCTGAAGTAGAGATTACATGCAAAGCTTCTGAGAAATTTGATTGCTGACATTGAAGTGATATTGGGAGTTGTTCTAGGTGTTGGGAGGGTGTGTTCTATTGTAGTATTATAGTCATTCGTACAGAAATGTCCTGTCATATATTTTAGAGATGCCTTGGTCCAGAATTTATATTCATGCTATATTGCATGTTTTCATGAAACTTTGGTGAGGGAAGTGCTTTTCTCCATGTAAAGGATTCTGATGCATGGAAAGAGTGTCTAACTATAAGCTTAGCAGGGCATTTTCAGGTATAACTGAATCAAGGAAAAAAAAGAAGGCGGGGAAGCAATTCTGTATCTTCCATTCTACTCGGCCAGTTGCTGAAATTCAGCTTGCATTTTTTATGTCTTGAAAGCATAACATAAGATATATATTTGATAACATAAGATATATTTATATGGAGTGTTATTCTAATATACTTATTCTGACATAAAATTGGAATTTTTCTGAAAAAGCATGGCAATTTTTTTCCATATTTCAGTTCTAAGACTCAACTTATGTATTCAAATATCGAATTTTATAAATTGTGATCAGAAATTTAAGGAAAAATTTGAGAATTAAGTTTTGCTCACTTTTTTTACATTGTGCCAAGAGTAATTCACTTGGAGAACTTCCTAGTTTTTGGCAACATATTTCACTTTTCTTTTCATTCTTAATCTGCCGAAGTCTCAGTTCTTCTTTCGTAGAAATATTTTTGCCATATATTACATTTTTTAATCACTGTTGAAATTTATTCCCTTTTCAAATTTTACTGAATTGCTTTAGATATAGTACTGAATTATATTCCTTTAAATAATTATGTAAAAAATTAAATTTTATACATTTGGATTGTGTAATTTTAAGTATTTATTAATATAAATTTTTCAGTGTTTTTTATTTATTTTAACTGCATTTCCTTTTAAAGAGTGCTTTGTGAACCAGTGTACACCATGATGCATTTAAAAACTAGATGTCTTAAAAAAAGGAAATATAGTAAGCACAATTCGTACGTCTTTCAGTGAGCCGTTTTGGAAGAATATATAAATGAAAAAGATGATAATAGAATTTTAATTTAGGAGGAGATGCATATATTGTTTATGCGGTTTTTCCATTGCCTTGTCTTTAAACAATTTGTTATTGTGACTTTTTATATATTATTACATTTTTATCATCTTACTTTTAAGTTTGTTAAAATGTTATGCGTATTTCAGAATAAGTTTAAATATTTCATTTTTTAAATCATAAGAATTAAATAGTGTAATATAAAAAAAAGAGTTCACAAAAATTATTTTTGAGTTTTTAATACTTTGCCAATTTTTTTGACACATTCTACAAATATGTCTGCTGTCATTCACTTTTTTGGGCTGCATATTGTCAGTAGTTGTGAAAGATCTTGGTTTTTGTAACATTCTTAAGAGTAGTCTTCTATTTTTTCCTTATTTGCTCATTATAAAATAGTGAAGGGATTTTCACCGTGATACTGAAGGTCTTCAGAGGTGAGGTATTTTAAAAACTGGAGAAGAAAGAAATGACTAGTTTCATCAACATTGTAAATGATTTTAGATGGTATAAATGTTTTTTACTTGATTGTTGAACTTTGGATAAATTCTTAATCATTTGGCTGAGACATCTTTGGGTTTTCAATTTAAGATATAACATTCTGTGACATATGTAAATTTATACAGCCCTTCAGTGAAAAAATAATCATCTTTTGCATTCATCCACAAAGTTGTATCTTGGCCCTTTTCAGTTTACATAGGCCCATTTGCTTAACTACTTGATGTGCTACACTGCCTGAAAATTTTTAATAAAATACGGTTTGAACATTCAGATATTTTGCTTTGAACATGCAACTTCTCTGAAATGGATTTTCTGCAGTTGTTCATTCTTCTAATTTCCTTCTTTCAGAAATATTTGTTTTCAGTGTTGACACAAAAACATTAGTTTTTAAACAGTTATATTTCCATTAATTATGTATTCTGGCCAAATTCTCAAATTTGAATTGTATCTTTCAGGAAGACCACCTTTCATTTTAAAGATATTTCACTTGCAGATTAAATTTCAAGCAAAGCTCATTGGACATACTATTGAGTTAAAACCTGTTTAACAAATGATAGAGACTTGTTTTGGGCAATGCTGTGAGAGAGGATCCACTATCCAATTCCAACTCAATGATATGTTATATATCCAATTGCAACTTAACTTTGTATATATTGTTTATTTATCTATATCCATATCATGTACAGTATGGATGTTTTGCTGACACTCTAGTGAGCAATCAGCTATGTTGTTTTCTAGGATTAAGTGAACTGTGAGTGCGGCATAGAAAATATTCCTAAATTGATTTGCTTCAGAGAGGCAAGAAAATTCTACCTCCAGTTTGAAAAGCAGTTATTCACTGAGCTCTTGCGCCTGCTGAATTTAGTTACTTTGTTATGTACAGTAATGGGTATAAAAAGCCTCCCCCCCTTTTTTTTTATATTTGGGTTATCTTGCAGGTTTTGGTATTTTTGAAAAGAATAATCAATAAATTTCATCTCTGATAATGCCAGTTTGCAATATATTTGAGAAATATTCTAATTAGATTCTTAGGTGTTTGTGGCAATAATTATTGTTTGTTATTTGTCTTGGAAGGGATGCTTTCTAAGAAAAACTGCTATGTATTCACATTATTTATGGAAAACATCAGCCTGTATGCCAGAAGCCAAATCCAGTATAAACTATTAGAATTCAGTGGATTTAATTGCTTGGCCTCTGATTGATGAAATATTCTCATATAAGAGCTGTTAGTGATTCATTTAAATATTATTATTTGCTGGTACTGTGCTTTAGTGTCTAAACTGTGAACCCAACATATGTGCATGTATATATGAAAAGTATAAAATAGATATTTATAGGTGTACATAAAAATAGAAATCTGTTTGAAACTTCATTGAATGAACTTTGTAACTGCATATGTTTCTAATTAGCCAGTATGAAAATTTTTAACATCAGAAAGAGAATATTAATGTAGTTCATTTATTTTGTTATGGGCTATCTCATCAAGGCTGTCTGCCCACTCTGGAGGTCTCTGTAAAGAAAACTCACTTATTGATGTGTTGGAATTTATAAAAATTCACTCACTCAGCCAGTTCAGAAATAAAGAAGTCAGATCAAACTCTCATTATTTTGTGCTTTTTAGCCTCTGAGGCAAATAATATATTTCTATGAAGGTTTTTAATTGTGCTCAGTTTATCAGGACCACTATTTCGTCTAATCACTTTGGCGAACATGTGGGTGTCCTGAGAAGAATAGTGAGTTTACTTTAAAGTATGTCCGATGAAATTGTAGAAGATATGACAAAGATGGGAAGGATTTAATTACCCTTTATTCTTCATGGTTTGCAGCTGCTCCCACACTTCAGGATACAAAGACCAGTACTTGTGGTCTGAACTAAAAAAATAAGAACTTCAAACTAACTAAATTTAAATAAGAGCTAAACTCAAATACTATACAAAGACTAGTATCACTAAGATTGGCCTTTTAGGTCTTTACGTATGTAATACACAGAATGCGGGAAAACTACAGTATGTCTTCAATATCAAGAGGACTAAATTTCTGGCCTGAAAGGTGGACAGCAACTGACTGAAAAGCGTGCATGAAATAAGGTGGCGAGAAGTCTCTCTCTCTCTTAACTCCTTCTTGGCTAAAAGCCACAACTTAAATACTTAATAGTTTGCAAGCTCAATTTGCATACTAAAACTAACCGCGTTTATTCTGGCCGGAAGTGGAAAATAAGAGAAGACACTAAAGTTTTAAAATAAAATAAACTTTAGTAAAACATAAAATCCTTACAAGTTAATTGGCCTCACATATGATAATCCCATATTTTTTGAAAGATTCTAGGACTAAGAATAACATATTATGAAAAAGATAACTTATACATTCTACAAGGAAGATAGTTAATTTATCTAAATACCATACTGTAAGGAAAGCAAATATATAAAGTTTTATTTCAGAGGTTTGAAGTTATTAACTATTGAAATATATTCTTAAATGTTTAAATAGATTTTCCAGAAGATCATTTTCAGGAGGAAAATTATCATATATTCTTAATATTATAGAATGCCAAATAGCTCATTCATTTGGGTAGTTAGCTGGTGAGTATTTCATAAGACATAACACCTATAAAATCTGCAGATTAAAAAACCTTGCATTCAATCAAATTTTAATGAGCTGAATTGAAGGGACTTCTTAATCCCTTCAGTTCAAGGATGCTCATCAAAGTTTGTATGAATTGAAAGGACTATGAAAAATTTCGTGCTGAAAAATTGTTTGACTAATTACATTTGAAGAAAATCTCGGATTCTTCATAGATATGCATATAAGTATTTAATTAAATAATAATGCTTTTTAATTAAATAATAATGTCTTGGGCATAGTAGTAATGCTGAACCTGTTAAAGCATAATTAAAAGCAAAAAGTTAATCATAATTAATTTAACCTATGATATTGTGGCAATTGAAATGATATAGGCATTCATGGATTAAGTGATGCTGACATAAAACCATACAGTTCCATTAGTGAATTAGATTGTACATCTGCACTTGAAAAAGAAACGATAATTTTTCCCATGATTATGACTATATTTCTCTTTCTTCCAATGATAGAAATATCTGGAAATGTTATTAGTGATGCAGTCCAAATGATATTAAAATATTACCTTTTAATTTCTGAATGGCAGTGTTTCAGATTTCTTGAATCAGCAAAAAGAGAAAAAGGGAAGCAGTTCAGGTTTATTTAATTACAAATAAAAATGTAGGAGATACTGCTGAAATAAATTTTCTTGAAAGTGTGTTTTTAAATGCTAAGAAGTGAAGTGAAGGTGACTAATTTATTCAAAAGACCATGGAAATGCAAATTACTCCACATTTATGGATTGTGTGAAGTTGGTGTGTGACATGACCTCAGGGATTGATTCATGACTTTTAGGGATAATATCAGGCTTCAATTGCTAGGGAAGGGAAAAAGTCAAGAAGCGGTTTCATTATCATTCAAAAACAAGTTTTTCTTATTAAATTCTGTGCATTGAAGAAATTCGCTTTATGGAGAAAGTTTACATTAAGTTTCTGTACAATTTGTGGAAAACATACTATGTAAGTACTGGAATTTATTTTAGTATATAATAACTGTTCATTATAGAGAAATGCCGCAAATGTTTGTGCATCCACATAAAGATATTTCAAATGTATTTGACAAAGGGCATGGTAAATTCATGAAGAAGTCTGTTTCTTAATTTAGCTGCAAAAACTTAATGGTCATTCATATCAGGCAGGCTTTATAAAGCATGCTTATTGTTGACTAATTAATCTCTCATTTATAATTATTAAATATTATTTGTAACTTTACCACCCTTGATGAGGGCCAGTAATTTATTTTGTTTTTAGATATTGCAAAAGAATAGAAAAAATATAAACAAAAATAGAAAAATGATGAAAGGAGCAAGCTATTCAAAATATAGGAAATAGAATGTTCTTATTCTATATTGACTGCATAAACACAATCATTGCTGTTCCCCCCCCCTTGTATACAGAATATAATTATAAAAAAAAGTTTTTGAAAATAAAGGAGAACAGTATTCTTTCTTGAGTATTTAAAAATAATTTCTGATATTAGCATTAGTTATTGAGCATAGTGTTATGATCCTTTATGTTTGTTTATTTTTATTTGTTCATATTTGAAGGTTACATCAAGTTGGATTATGCATTTTGTTCTTTTAAATATGCTACTGTGTATATAGTTATTTTAAATTTGTGACAAATTGATCAGTTTCATATTTATAGCTGAGGCATTTACTTTTATTATTTTTTATTATACAATTTTATGTTATTATTTCAAATTTCTAAGACTGTGTTACACTAAAAAAGTTGTAATATTATCTCATAGCCATTTTGCAATTTGTCTTGAATGCTTTTTTGTTTTTGTTTTGTTTTGCTTAGTATCTATTTTAGATAATGATATATTACAAGTTATAAAACTGATATATTACAGGTTTTCTACTGACCAATATGAGAAAGTACCATTCTTTATTTTTGGAGACTGTAATTTTTGCCTAGATACCAAAGATGCAATACAGGTAATTTCTTCAGAAAAATAAGTTTGCATAGTAATTATAACATTTATATGTTAGATAAATGGAAATAATTATAACAAGATAGCTAAACATTGTTTATTCTGTACTTCTACTAGCTGTTGTTATGTATTAGAGTTATAATATGTATAATCTTACAGTTACATATTTTGCAGTAATATTCCTCTAAAATATCTGAGACACAAATTTTTGTAGTTTATAGTTAGTCATGCAAATAGAATATTCAAATTCGTTAACAGGTATCTTAGTATATATTATTTTCTAAAATTGAAGGAATCTACAAGTAACATTGAACTTGCCAATTTAGTTTGAGTTTTACATAGTTGTAAAAAAAGTTTTAATTTCCATGTTTGCAGAAGAATAATGCAAAACTTTAAAAAATGAGCAAGAGCTTCAAGTTCTAGTAATATATATGTTTCTTGTAATATTAGAAGGTGGAGTGAACATAGTTGTGTATGTTATTTGAATTAATTTGTTGAGGTTTTTAAAATCTTAGTGATAAAATCACTGGTTTACAAGGGAAAAAAAGCTGGTGATAAAATCTGAATGTGCATATTTTCTTCCATATTTTATTTTTTGTTTACTTTACCCTCCCCCCAACTCCAATTTTTTTTTTAAATGACCAACATAAAAGTTTCGAGAAAAATCAATTTTTATTTATTTTTAGATGTATACAAAACAGCATATTTCACCTTTATACTGAATGTATAATGGCCTACCATACTTTTCCTTTCCTTTGGAAATTTTTCTTTAAAATTTCAAAAGGTTGAAACAAAAAAAGGTTCAAAAGGTACCATTGCTTGCTTTTTAGCATCAGACATGAGGAAGCTTCCACCCTTGTCCTTTCAATTACTGCTCTCAGATTGATTTTGAGTGAAAGCAACAGCTGTCTTTTTCTTCTCTCTAATGAATTCATCTAATGTGAGCTGTTCATTACTGTATGTTATGGACAGAGATCAATCTCATTATTTAATAACCACACCATGTAGGTGTCTATGCAAACTGGAATTTCATTTGCAGTAACACAGTTAATATGTAAGACTTCAGAATTTTTTCGTATATTAAATGTGCCCACCAATGGGCGAGCGGTAAAATCGCTGAACAGTGGCAGGTATGACCTGGGTTTGATTACAGGTGAACATGCTAGCTGCTTGGGCATTTTCATGATTTTCCTCATGTGTAACGTGTATATGAGCCAGTTTCCCTTAAAATGTTCTCTACAATGGCATCCCTTTAGACAGATAGCCCTAGTGTGCTTTGCCATAATCAACTAAATCAAACCATATATTAAATATTGACCTCTTTATGTTTATCATTTGTGTGTTGCAACACAAGCTAAAATATTAAGAACTTTATAGTCAGTAAGGAGACTTTTGTATCTGCAGATGTGAAAAAACTGAATTCCAAAGAATAGTAAATGACAGGTTAATATGTAATTAAGTGAAAATATTAATTCTGTTGGTGGAGATTTCCGAAACATAGGGAAGGGAAAACTACTGTAACACAGCTAGAATTATCTATGATATGTGTTTTTCATAATAAACTGAATTGCCTGTTTACTTTTATTCCTCTAGATTAAGTATTACAAAAGCCATGTTCTGAATTTCCTTGATATATCCAGAATACTAAAAAAATCATACTTTTGTTGGACCATGTGTCAAGAAATGCCAGCTAAAGGTGCTAAAAGGTGTTGTTAAATAATAAATTAAATATTACTACCATCTGAGTCATCTCAGCCTAGTATAATGATATTATACTAGGCTGAGATGGCCAATATGTATTTTGCTTATAGGTCAATGGATAGAAATGGATGTATGTGAAATTGAACGTAAGATATATGTACTGCACTAGCTATTTAACACATCTGTCTATGTCAAAAGTGCCCAAAATGGAGAAGTCTTTCAGTCCAGATGTAATAAGTATGCACAACTAGTGTTTATCTCCTTATAGAGACAATTACTAGGAATAGGAGATTACAGCCAGCATGTAGAATTTCCACACTGTTTTTTGTAGTTATGTTCTGAAGGATGAGTTTTTCCATTGCGGGTATGCATATGTAGGTATATGACAAGCCATATAGCTTTATACTGTAAAACTATAGTTCACTATAAATGTTTGCATTGGTACTCTTTGATTGGTCTTTCTTTCTTCATGACTTGACTAGCGAAAGATATTCCGAGAGAAGATCTTGTCAGAACTGCAGTTTAATGTTCCTGGTGTTTCAACATATTTATTTTTATACAAATGTTTTAATGATTGAAGCTAATATGTATCCATATTCTAACATATTATTTTATTTATTAACAAGTTTTATGTACTTGTTAATAAATAAAATAATTCTATCATCAAGTTCTACTTATGATGCTTCTTCCCTAAAATGTATATATATGACATGTATGGAATGGGCTGAAATATATATACCCAATAACACAGGGGTTCTCAGCTAGGTTGAAATTTCCCCTTGGGGAAAAATTTTCATGGCTCATGTGTGGGATGTGGTCAGCCATTTACTCTTTAACTTGTTTTAGTTTATGTATATAAAAAATTACTCTTATTCAAGTTTTATCAACATTTTCTATACTTTTGGTTTAATTAAAAGAACATTAAAAATAATCTAAATTTAAGTAGATGTATATGCATTTTTCAGTTTTGGAGTTGCATGGGGCAAAAAAACTTGAGAGCCACTGCAGTAATGTAAGCTCAAAGTATACCCTCGTAGTTATACCACCATAATATGAAATGTATAACTCTTTCAAAAACGTTTGTGGAAGAATCATATCACATGTATAAAACTTGCAACAACTGAATTTTGTTGTTAGAGGATGTTAGTATATTCTTTATAAAAGACATATGTGAAGTAATATCTTGTGGGGCAGCATACACAGGTGATCTCATGCAAATAGAAATTAAAGCATCTTTTGACTATTTAGTGTGATGCTGCATTTTGTAAAAAGTGTGCTCGAATGCAAATACTTGTGTTTCTTTGATCAGAGAAAAATTTTCATCAAACCACAACCTTTTTGGAAAATGTTTTATCCTCCAACTCCATTTTTCTGCATTATTTAAGTGTTTCTGTAAGGTCAGCATTTCTGGATAATACAAGCTATTCAGTATGATATAATGGACTGTCTGTGATGTACATGTAAGACAGGCATTCTACTAATGCTTCCATTGAAGTGAATGTTTGTACATTCAAGTTTTGAAAAAATTTCTTGGCTGCAGTTATCCCCCCCCCTGATATTTGCATTCAATAATTTGTGGTAAGGAATAAAAAGTTTTATTATTTAAAAATAATGACTGAGTCATTTCTTAGAAAATACTTCCATGCTAGGTGTTTTAAACTTTGTGCCTGTCATTGTATGCAGGTGGTTGGCACTTATTTATGTTTTACATTTCTGAAAATCAAGTAAGCCTTATATTTAAATTTTAGTGATTTAGATTTATAATTAAAATCTCGGTAATGTTTTTATGTTGATTGATTTTAATATTTCTGTATATCTTTTTCCTTTACTCTTTAATTGAATAATCTGAATATTTTATAAGTTCTGAAATTAATCAAAATTATTATTTAGAAACTGACCAACCAAGCTGTTCCTGTCTATGTCAAAAGTGCCCAAAATGGAGAAGTTGAAAAAATGTTGTATAGAGATCCAGGGAATGAAAATAAGGTAAGTCTTTTATCCTCACGAGCAAAATTTAAAATGGAAATAAAGTAAAATTTCTGCTAAGATTCTGCAATATCCAAGGTGAACTTCTAAATGTAATGTGCAGTGTGCATCAGAAAAATGTATACATACTTTGAACTGTCATAGAAAATTTATTTTCCTACCTACAAAATTAAATTTCTAAGAAAACGTAATGTTATGTTTCCTCAGTAGGTAACAGCAGTCATTGATCTAGCTGTACAATCCAGTTAGTGTCAAGTGAAGTAACATCAACATAGCAGACATATGTTTGAGCTTTCAAGAGCAGATGCAGGTTATTAAGTGGTAGTGAAAGTTTGAAAATATTGCTGTAGTTCAGAGAGAGTGGAGGTGTGAGTGTGGGACTAATCCGCTTTCAAGAGTAATAATTACATGTGTACAAGAAAAATCTAAGGTCCGTGGAACAATGTGTGATGTGCATAAAAGCTAATCAAGCCAACCTTGTATGGCTACAAGTGATGAATCTTCATTTGTGGTGCTGGAACTGTTTCAACATTCACCAAAACCAATCGTCAAGCAAGGCTTGCATGAGAGTGGTGTAAGTGCTAGTAGTGTGCTATACATTTTGAAAAAGGGCAAGTTTAGGGTACATTCCAAGGCTGGGGCAACAGCTAAGTGATGATAACCCTAATCGCTGGGTACAGCTTTGTGAACGAGATCAGAAGGTGCTTAAACGCGATTCGGGGTTTATGGATAGCATTGCTTAGTCAAATGAGGCACAATTTAAACTTAATGGAAATGTCACTACGCATAATTGTGTGTAATGGATTGAAAATAATCTCCACGTTACTGTTGAAAAGCCGTGAATTTTCCTGGTGTGGTTTGTCTCCTAAGGTATCATAGGGTCTTTCTGTTTTGAAGGTACTGTAACTGGAGAAGAGTATTTAACATTGCTTGGTGATTCCATTTTCCTTGCCATTCTTGCAATATGTGGTAATGATAGGGTATTACCAGCAAGATGACACCTCTCCTCTACATAGCATGCCTGGATCAAAATGTACTAGGACATTTTGATAGGGTGCAGGGAACCAGTTGAGTTCCGTGTATGCTCTTCACACCTTACGCTGCTTGATTTTTTTGTATGAGGCACAGTAAAAAATGAAGCGTATTGTTGTTAACCATGCAACCTTGACACACTTGGATAAGATTCTAGTAGTTTGTGCAGAAATCCCATCAGACACTGTAGTGCAAAGCACAAGTCAATGGTAATTCATACTCTGAAATACTCTCTTTCGCAAAAAAAATCAAAGCACCATGGAGGAAGTGGTTGTTTTTGATGAAATTGAATATGTATATAGCTCATACATAGATAATAAAATAATGAAAAAATTAAGGTCATAGTACCTGTTCATGGCTCACAGTCACCCACTGAATGTTCAAATTCTATAGTACAGTCAAAAGTCGTTAATTCGGAGAGCCATAATCTGGAATAATCTATAATCCGGACCTCAAAGTTACAAACTTTCTGCGCATGCATCGCGTTTACACGTGCGCGTAAGACCTTTACGGCTGCGAATATGCGTGTGCGCATGCGCATAATACGTTTACGCATGCACGTTTAATGTATAACGGACGGCATAAGCTAAGCTAAAATGATCTAATTCAGTTAATGTTGCAGATTGCATTGTTCCTTAATCTTCAAATTGGATACGGCTTATTATTTTTTGCAGACTGTTAGAGCAATTTTATAAAAGTAAGCTTGAACTTTCGATTATGTCAAACAGAATTTCCGATATATATTTACTAATATGTACAGGATCTACAAAGCAAAAGTATGTTTCGAAGTCCATTAAACAAAAAGTGGAATTGCTGCAAAAAATGGAAAAAGGCATATCCTTTGTTTCTTAACCATTCCGAAATCTGTTTATCAATTTCATGCTGCTCTGCGGGGGGGACATCGCAGCGCGCAATGAACTGGAAGTTGATTTGTCAGCACTATCCTTATCTTCAGGGCAAATGTTTTTATTTTATTCGGCTTATAATTCCTTACTAAATGTAGTATTTCATCTCGATGTATTCCGTCTTTGATATGATTTAAATCAAATTCCTTGTCATTATAAATACCACAAGTACACATCAAATAGTTTTCTGGTTGCAATTTTCTAATTTCGACTATGCTTAATGTATGCTTTACGCATGTGCTTGTTGAAAGAAATGTTTAATAAAGTAAACAAATAAATATTAAGCTTTTTTTTGTAAATTTTGATACCCTTTAGATCATAATTGTTCTTTATTTCATAAATAACGGTTTCATATTTTTAATTTTATAATTTCTGCATGCCATTTTACCAGATTTAAATTGGTGATCTATAATCCAGAATCGCCGAAGTCCCGACGAGTCCGGATTAACGTTTTTTGACTGTAGTTGGTCGAACCGCCCCTGGTGGCAACGCATGCTTGAATTCGTTGAGGCAAGGAGTGGTAGAGATTCCTAATGTCATCCAGCGACACATTTTGCCAGGCATTCATCAGTTGTCACTCCAGATCTGCGATATTTTGTGGTGCCCGAATCTGGCGGCCTACTATGTCTCAGACATGCTTGATTAGTGAAAGACTCATGATTCCAACTTCCTCTTCCCCCAGTGTAGGGGTCCACTAGCAGCCAAGTAATGCTGAACACTGGTAAATTGGTCTTGAGTTCAAATTCCGTTGAAGATGGGGCATGGCTGCATGGGTGTTTTTGTAGTTTTTCCCATGTATAATGTGTATATGAACCAGTGTTCCATAAAAAGCCCTCCACTAAGGGAAGAAGGCATCTCTTCTATCTTGGGCAGATAGCTCTTGAGTGCTTTGCCCAACCAGCCCCCCATGTAGCAATCATCCTTCAGTACCCTCTTCCTTCCTAGTCCTTGAATTGAAGCATATGTGCTTCAATTTTCTTACAGCTTCTTTACATAAAATATTCTTCATAACAATGCAGCATAAATAACAGTATTCTATACTATATTATGTATTGATATGATTATTACTGAGCTCCATAAACATGTGCAATATTCTAAAATTTTAAGTTATTAAATTATTTTAAGATTAATTATTAATAATTTTATTTAAGATTATTTAAATTAGATTTTCTAAAGGCATTTCACTTTGATATAAATCTTTCAGTTCTAGTTAGCAATCCCAGTTCCAATCCGTCTTGTCTTTACCCTCAGTTTCTAATGAAATTATTTGACAGCTGTTTTCATTTTTCATCATCAGTAGAGGGTGCCAGCAGCTTGACATCCTTCTTATCATTCTTATTGCCTAATCTTATTACTGCTTTTTCCTTCATCATTTGCACTTCTGCAGTTGAAGAAGGAGTTTCTATATTAAACCTTCAAAACTAGTCCTGTGAATTTATAAATATTGTGCTAATTCTTGTTGCTTTAACTCCTGCAATAATAGCTATTTGCATGTCATTTTAACTCGGATACACTTGATTTCACATATGTAATATTCAATTAAAAACTCTTCCTTGCCAAATAAGATTTAAAAAGCTCAATAGCTTTTCCATAATTCTCTTTAGAGAGCAAAATCTTCCAATAAGCTGGCGAGTTCGGTTTCATGCATTGAAATAAATGATCAAATTTATCCTCAGAATTAAGAGATTCATATTTAAAGTAAACAATATTTTCATTGCCATTCTGTAAAAGATAAATTTAAAGCAATGCAACAGTATTCGTATTCAACAGATACACAGTTTGCTTCACGTTAGTGCCTTTTCTGCTTAAAAACTGCTTTCTCTATAGAAAACAAATCATTTCTCAAAAACAATGAGCAATCCAGACTTTTTTAAGGTTAGTTTGAAATTAAAATAGGTGAAAATTATGCAGGATACCTCTGTTTTATAAGGAGGACTTTGCTGCTGAATAGTGCAAATTATTATGAAATAAATGCTGTACATCTTATATGTATTACTTTGTGTATTTTGACTTAAAATGTTGTCTTTAGAAATTAAAGAAAATTCTGATCAGGAACAGTTTTTCCCTTTCATTATGAAAATAACTCGTACTTTTGTACTTGCGTAGATCTTAAAATGTTTCCCTTTTTTTCAGGTAAGCTTTTCATTAGTTTTAACATTATTGATAAATATAAATACATAACATGAACAATAGAGTTAATTATTACTCAAGGAAAGAATATCAGCTATAGAACTATGATTAAAAACAATAAAGACAGTAGGAGAATAATCATTAGGATCACTGGCTTTCTTTAGTTCATCAAAAAAATCATCTAAAAAAATTAGAATGTCATTATTGTCTACAGAAACATCAGTCTTTTCTCTCAGAAACTGGGCCATGCCACCAAATGTTACCTATTCAATAAAATGTCAGCACCAACTCTCCTGCTGAGATCTGTGAGATTTTCTTTCCCAGGGCACTGGTATCACTTAAACCCTGTATTTCGTTAACTCTGTTGGCAGCAAATGATTTCTATCATTTTGTTGTCCTCTTAATCCAACAGAGTGATTTTTGAATCCGTCCAAAAAACACCAAGGAGCGCCTTTTTTTAAATGCACCATTTCCTTGACTTTGCTTGCTAACTGAGCGGCAAGCAAAGCGCCGAATAATTCTAGTTTTGGAAGAGTGATTTTTCTTAGTGGCGTCACTTCACACTTGCTAACCAATAAATTCACTTTGTTTGGGTTGTTTACTGTATTTGGTATTTTAGATTTTTCTGTATTTAACAATTTCGAATGAAGATGTTTGAAGTGTTTATGTACTTTTGCATTGCTGCGAAGTGATTGATTGTAACAGAAATGCATTTCTAATGAAATTCGAGGAAATAAGTCTAAAGAAATTGCAGGGATACAAGAAATATAAAAAAATTGTCTAAAGTCAATTCCTACTTAGATCAACACAGAAATATTTTAAAAATACAACAAAATTTTAAATATGTGAAAAAATTATATTAACATCAAGTGTCATGAACTACAACTTTAAAAAAATGTATTTGAACTTCAGTGGACGAATAGAAAGTATTTTATTAACAATTGAAAATTTGCACAAGATATTGGTTGAGTGTGAGCTGATAGTAGGAATTTTAAAAAGTAAAATTTCAATAGTCAGTACAAGGCAGTCGCATGGTGTGCACATTATATATTTACTATGAATTTAATTGAAATCTTCTCTAACAAGTTTATTATTATCTATTTCAATGCAGATTGAATTTGAAGGTGAAACCACTGATGGAAACTTTGCTCTTGATGACGTCACCTTTTACGATGGGAACTGTCGAAGTAAGTATGATAACACATTTTTATGCTCTTTTTAAATGCAGCTAAGATGCTCTTCCCTATGTCAGTCAGTAGCGATATCTGCCGTGAAACCTCTGGCAGCCCCCATTAAAATTTAGCCTTTGGAAAGTTGTCAGAATTAAAATCATAAAATGAAGTGCAGTACAAGTTGTCAAATGAAGAAAGTCCATGGTTTCACCGGACGGACATCATCAGCAACTACACTAGTGCGGTGCAGGTATTTATATAAAATGTCCTGTCGAGAGTTGAAAATTTGCCGTAAAGAATGCACGGGGTATGTCCACTGGGATAGGCGAAAATACAAGAGTATTCCACACTTTATCAGTTGAAAGGAGTTTATATATTTAAAAGTTGGTCCACTTTCCTCTTTGCCTCAGAACTAAACTGTTAATTGGAGAGTGAGAAATATGGCATTTTTATCATTCAGATATCAAATCATTATAGCATAATGTGGCTAGGGTACAAATAGGGCGCAGCCTCATCCACCTAATCGACAAGATTTTATGACAAACAAGGGCTGCGCCAGGATAGCTTACAGCCTACAGCCATTTTTAGGCAGAAGATGGGCTTTTTCATTTCCAGTGGCTGGGGATCCATTGAAAAACAAGCTCCGAGCCAAAAGCCATTGCATTGGATACATTTATCTTGGTCTCTTCAACAAGAAAGTAATCAGTAGGTGTATGAGACAACTGCCCACTCGGGAGTGAGCAAATATAACTGCCTTGCTAAAGTTAGTATCAGGTACAAGAAGATTTAAAATTGCCTTTCCTGTGGCAAAAATCTCTGCGTCGAAGTTAGAGGCATTCAGATCAACAGAATAGGATTCCGCAAAATATCCTTCACAGTACAACCGGCACCAGTATTTTCCTTACGTGCAGTGTCATCAGTAGAAATGTGGATCCACTCACAGCTAGGGTTATTTGTAGCTATAACTTCTAAAAAAAAAATTTTAAGAGCATCAGGAACTGCCTCGTATATTTTTTCAGCCATACCAATTTCAAGATTACAAGTAGGAGCCCTAATAGTAGGAGGAGAGAGGCTAAACTGGTTAGGGTGGAGTAAGGTAGGCGTGATTAGGTATTGCAATTTCGGACCAAAATTTCAATACCTGCATTTTTTGTAGGAGAACGTTTAAATGTCTTAACAATTTTTCAAACTTGATTTAATTATAATGAACTTGATGAGTTAATATTTCATCCTCATTAGCAATATCTTCAACAATTACAGGGTGATTATAATTAAAGTTGCGATATCAAAACGCTGCTCTAACTTTAAAACTACCAGTCAGAATGACTGGATATTTTACCAATGGAATCTGAACCATCGTGAAACAATTGAATTTTGTTTAGTGAAGGAAAAATACCATATTTGCCGCCGCATAAGACGCACTTTTTGTCTTTGAAAATAGGTCTGAACAATGGAATTCGTCTTTATACGTCAATACTCAGTTTTCGATTACATTTATTTCTCAAAATTTCCTCTATTCGGAGTTGCACAATCTTTTGTCTTGTTTTTTGCAGAGTATGGGAACATTAGTTACATAAAGTTCATTGAACCCGCATGCGCACATATCGACAATCACAGCTGAAAACTTTCCAGTTTTTGTGAACGACTTTTAAGCGTGTGAAATTTCTACTGTTCAGTTATCTTTCATTTTTTGCCAAGTTATAGCTAAAAGAACCATTGTCCGCATTGCTATAACATAACATGCAAGGTACGTGTGATTGCGTATGGTAACAAGACTATAGATAGGCATTTCGGGCCACCCCGACTGATAAAATGATAAGAACTGTGAACTGGGATGCTGTGAAACTAAAGATAGTGTTTAAATCATTTAAGAAATGTGGTATTAGTAATGCACTGGAGGGTACAGGGGACAATTTGTTGTATGAGGACTCTGATGCTGATTTAGAAGGTTTCTATTGACTTTCCAGTTAGCTCTTGAGATGAGTATCTGAATTTTGACGAAAAAAATTAAAAGATGGTCTTTCCCAGATAGATTGGATATTTGCAGAAATTATCAATTTGTATTACTTTATATTTAAAATACTGTAAATTCATTATAATGATCAGTGATAACGTTTTATCCTTCAAAAATGTGTATAAAAAAGGGGTGCGTCATATATGCCAGCAAATACGGTAGTTAAAAAAATGTGCCGATAGATGGCATTGTCAGGGTTTACATGGCTGTTGTAGAGATATGGATATTTCAAGACTTGTCATGCACACCACAGATATAGCTGTGATAAAAATGCAGAACGTTAGCGGAACACGTAATGCTTTGCTTAAATGCTTTATTGTGACTGACAATGAAGGATCGCGCTCTGCTCGTGAAACTTTTCTATCAGAACGGTGACTCTGCATTAACAGCTATCAGGAAGTTTTGGACATTAAAGGGCATAAAATTCGCCCCCAAAACCACTTACGGCCTGCGAAAACTGATGGATAAATTCAAAGAGACAGATTTATTTAACGTGAAACGAGGTAGAGGACGAAACCCAGTTGCGATAGTGGAAGATGTGGCTACAAAGTTCCAAGAATAGACGAACAGTGATACAGGAATCAGCAGTGCATGGGGAACTGGACGAATGTTGGATATGCCTGTCAGCACGGTGCGTAATGTCCTGTGGAACATCTTGCGCTGTTATCCGTGCAAGCCAACTCATGTGCAGAACTTTCTACTTGCTTACCTGGAAACATGTGAATCGTTTGCACAGTGATTTCTTGCCCGGATGGAAGTGGAGAGTGGATGGCCAGGGAATATTCTGTGGTCTGGCGGAGCCCATTCCGTTTTGCAAGGTTCTGTAAATACTCAAAATTGCAGGATATCGGTGATCAAGAATCCGTTCCCGCTACAGCGAGTACCTCTTCAGTCTAAAAAGGTCACTGTGGTGCGGAATAATGGCAACGTTTGTCATAGGTCCGTTCTTCTTCGAGATCACATCTGCAGGGCTCATTAACTGCTTAACCATGTCCTTCTGGCAATTTAGCAGCATCAGTGGTTTGCTCAAGATGCAAGATGGTGCTCCTCTGGACATTGCTACTTCTATGAAGGAACTGCTGACCACTCATAAAATCATAACCTGCCATTTTCCAACAGTTTTACCGCCACGTTCGCCCAACTAAACCCATGTGATTTTTGGCTTTGGGGGATACCTGAAAAGTATTGTTTGCAGTCGGTAGATTGGGAATCTGGCCGACTTGAAGGCAACCATCACTTACCACATTCATAGCATCAGCACAGATACCCTCCGGAACTGTACTGGATCATGTAGTTTTGCACTTCCAACTAGTAGCGGAACAAGGTGGACACCATATCGAACAACTTATGCGCGTTTGTTTTCATGAAGCTCTTCCTTTTTCTCTTGTCATTATCATTGTACACACGTATTCTTTAAACTATTCGCTGTAAACATGTCTTTTTGCCTGTCTTAAACCCTTGGAGTCTATTATTTTCTTTTGGCTAACAACATTCGTGTGGTTAATGATTAGGTCTTACCCCTGCTAGCATAGTCTGTAGCCACATTTTGGAACTATTTTTTCCCTTCGCCAAACAAAATTTCATTGCCTCTCGATTGTTCTGGCAAAATATCAAGTCATTCTGACCTGTAGTTTTAAAGTTAGTGTTCTGAAATCGCAACTTTAATTATAATCACCCTGTACCTTGTCATTATCTTCATTGTCACTCTCTTCAATGTCGGAATCGGAAGTTCCTATATCTACAGTATGCGGGTTCTTCTGTTGTTTATTATTTTTGGTATAATACATCTACTACTCCTAATTGGAGAGAGTGTGCGTATACGTGTGAGAGAAAGAGTGAGTGAGAGTGGGTGTGAGGAGCGTTTGAGAGAGTATACTCTCTCTAGCACTCTCACTCTCGCGACCCACACTCTGTCTCTCGCACTCACACACTATCTCTCTCGCAATCATACTTCTTTTTCACACACTCTCTCTCTCGAGTGCGAGAGGGAGTGTGTGAGTACGCGAGAGTTCGTGAGTGGCAGAGAGAAAGTGTGTGTGAGAGTGAGAGTGTGTGAGTGCGAAAAAGAGCGCGTGGGAGACTGCGAAAGAGAGTGTGCATGTACGTGCGAGAGAGAGTGTGAGTGCGAAAGTGTGTGCGAGTGCTAGAGATTGAGTGGTGAGAGTATGAGTGCAAGAGACAGAGTGAGTAGGTGTGAGGAGGGTTTGAGAGAGAGAGAGTACACTCTCTCTAGCACAATCACACACACTCTCTTGCTCTCACACTCGATCGAGTGCGAGAGGGTGTGAAGAGCGTTTGAGAGGGTACTCTCTCGCTAACACACTCTCTCGCAATCACACCTCTCTTTCACTCCCCCCTTTCGAGTGCAAGAAGGAGTGTGTGTGAGAGTGTGAGAGACTACGGAAGAGTGTACGTGCGAGAGAGATTGTGAGTGTGAGCGAGTGCTACAGCAAGAGTGAGTGAGAGTATGACTGCAAGAGAGAGAAAGTGAGTGATTGTGAGGAGCGTTTGAGAGAGTATACTCACTCTCGCACACTTTCTCCACACGCTCCCTGTCTCTCGCAATCACACCTTTCTTTCACACTGCGAGAGAGAGAGTGTGCGTGTATGTGCGAGAGGGAGAGTGAGTGGATGTGAGGAGCGTTTGAGAAAGTATACTCTCTCACACTCAAACACTTTCTCTCACACTCTAGTGCGAGAGTGAGTGGGTGTGAGGAGCGTTTCATAGAAAGAGTATAATCTCTCTCTCACACTCGCACACTCTCGAGTGCGAGAGAGTGTGAGACTGCAAAAGAAGAGAGTGTGCGTGTACGTGCGAGAGACAAAGTGAGTGGATGTGAGGAACATTTGACAGAGTGCGTGCACAAGTGCGAGAATGCCTGTGAATCAGAGTGCATTTGAAAGAGTAAGTACGCTCTCTCACACTCGCAGGCACTCTCTCTGTCGCACTCATGTACTCTCGCATGTACATGCACACACTCTTTCGCAGTCTCACACTCTCTCTCTCGCACTCGAGTGTGATTGAGAGAGAGAGAGTGTACTCTTTCTCTTAAACGCTCCTCACACCCACTCACTCCCTCTTGTCCTCGAGAGAGAGGGGAGAGTGTATGAGTGCAAGAGAAAGTGTGCGAGTGTCTGTGAATGCGACAGAGTGAGTGGGTGTCAGGAGTGTACTTACTCTCTGACTCACAGGCATTCTCTCACTCATTCGCGCACACTCTCTCTCACTTTCTCACTCACTCTCCCTCTCTCTCGAGGGCAAGAGGGAGAGTGTGCGCATATGTGAGTGCGACAGAGAGTGAGTGGTGTGAGGAGTTTGTGTGTGCACAAGTGCAAGAGAATGCCTGTGAGTGTGAGAGAGAGCGTACTTACTCTTTCAAACGCACTCTGACTCACAGGTATACTCGTGCACTCTCACTCACATACTTTCTCTCGCACGTACACGCACACTTTCTCTTTTGCAGTCTCACACTCGAGAGTGTGTAATTGATAGAAAGTGTATGTGAGAGAGCGAGTGCGTGTGTGAGAATGCTAGAGAAAGTATACTCTCTCAAACGCTCCTTACATCCACTTACTCTCACTCACTCTCTCGCATATAAATGTTTCTCCACACTCTCTCGCACCCGAGAGAGTGTGGAGAAAGTGTGTGAGTGCGAGAGAGAGTATACTCTCTCAAATGCTCCTCACACTCACTCACTCACTTTCTCTCTCTTGCACTCATACTCTCACTCACGTGCACTCTCTCTTCCGTAGTTTCACACACTCTCTCACGCACTCTGTCGCACTCGAGAGAGGGGAATGAAAGAGAGGTGTGTGAGCGAGAGAGAGTATCTCACATGTTCTTCACACCCACTCACTCTCTTGCACTCATACTCTCACTCACTCTCTGTTGCTCTCACACTTGCACACACTCACTCCCTCTCGCACTCGAGAGAGAGAGAGAGAGAGTGCGAGAGAAAGTGTGAGAGCGAGAGTGATTGTGCTAGAGAGAGTGCACTCTGTCTCGCACACTCAAACACACTCCCTCTTGCAGTCAAGGGAGAGGGAGTGCGAAAGACTGTGTGTCACGAAAAAGAGTATATTCTCTCAAACATTCCTCACACTCACTCTCTCTCTTCCACTCATCCTCTCACTCGCTCTTTCTCTATCACTCTCGCACTCGTGCACACACACACACTTTCTTGCACCCACTCACTCTCTCTCTTGCACTCATACTCACACTCCCACTTTCTCTAGCTCTCGCTCACACTCCCACTTTCTCTAGCTCTTGCTCACACTCTCTCACAGTCGAGAGAGTGTGTGACTGTGAGAGAGTGTGTGATTGCACTTTCTCTCTCAAACACTCCTCACACCCACACACACTCTCACTCAGTCACATACTTTCTGGCACGTACACAGTCTCTCTTGCACACTCGCACTCTTGCACTCACAAACTCTCTTGCTCTCACAATCACACACTAACTCTTTGACTCACAGGCATTCTCTCTCGCTCTCGCATTCTCATACTCTCTCTTTGACTCGCATACTCGCACTCACACACACTCTCCCACTCACACCCACACACGTTGCCCTTCAGTTCCCTAAAGTGTCACAGAGATAGGGTTGACATTGTCAAATACTTTTCCCCGAATACCGGGTTAGCAAGAAAATACATAGCAAGCGAGCAAATTCCAAAGACGTCTCACCCCAGTTCTGCATTGCCAGCCAAGCCAAACATTACCTTAAATTATCACCCAGCTCAGTCAGTAAACCGACTATGCGACCCACATTTCTTCATAAGTGCTTCGGGTGCCCAAGAAAGAACCATTGCTCTGTGTATGTTGATCTTAGCTGCGAGTATTCCCTGAGCAACAGAACACGGAAAATGGACTCTGGAAACTGGTATGAGGAAGTAATCAGTCTTAAAAACGACGACACACTCAGAATAAGGCGTCATGCTCATGAAGCAATGGATCCTGCATGCCAGGCCATGGCGACTTAATCATGGTTTGGGCTGTTTTCTCTTTGGCACTATTTCGGTGTTTTGCTACTTGTATCAATCTCCCTCCGTATGCTTCGGTACGTGGAGTTGCTGGCCAATCTTCTCTATCCATTTATATAACCTATTAAGTGTTTCTTTAACCATGCCTGTATCAACAAGTTAATGCAAATGTACCTCAACTACTAGATGTTCAACAGTTGCCCCTGTAGGGCTATATAACATATGCCTGTTAACCTCTGTTAAACTTCAGGCGTTCCCATCCTCCGTCACCTGTCTTTCATACGGAAATTCAGTATTCCAGCAAGATAATTGCACCTCTCACAGGTCCCAGTTGCCTACTGCATGCTGACATCACCATGCCTCTGAATTCTGCGTCATGAATTAGTTACCTAGAAACCCTAAATGACTTAATCCTATTGAGAAACTTTAGGGGAAAGATGTAAAATTCCAGAAAATTATTGAATCAATGCCTGGTAGTGTTGCGGCCAGATGAGGCCAAACGTCTTACGGACTAGCTATCCAAAATACAGTTAACACTTTTTGTAAGTAAAATTCTTTTCTTTTCCAGCTCATCCTGTAGAAGCAGCAGTGGAGCCCCCTATATCAGAGAAATTCCAAGTGGTTTAAGAAACTGCTAAAAAATGAAGAAGAAAAATGCCGCTTTTAAAATACAGAATATTTCTAATTAAAGCAACCAAAAAAATATAAAAATTAGGCTTAGCATGTTTCATAAAGTGCCTTATATTTACTCCTGCATCCCATTACAGTGGCAAACTGAAAATCAGATACTTTCCTCAACCATCTCTGCTTTGTGGCAAATTTTGATACTTTGGAAAACATATCGATATTACTTTCTCTCGTATTGAAGGACAAGCTGAGACTTCAAAGAGGAATCTGCCATTATTTTCATGCAACTGTGGTATCAGCCAGCTTTTTGTTCGCATCTACGGCATTTTCGTGGCATTCAAATAAATCTTGGCATAACACATAAATAAATGTCTGCTCAATTCGCAAAGCTGTATGTGAAACAAATCTGACACATTAAAAAACTGAAATGTTTCACGTCATGTAATTATAAATAACCTTGTATTTAAATACATTAATACTAAAACTATTTAAAATTATGACAATTTTTATACTACATCATTAAAAAAGATATCAGTTTTGCAAGAAACTCTCTATTGAATCTTTCCTTTTAAATAGCATGTGCGTAATTACTATAAATGCAATATAAATTAATGTTTATTAAAGAAAAAGAACAAAATGGAAAGCCTTAACCTAATTTTAAAATTGATATTTGCTAAAAAATCTTAGCAGTATTTTAACACACATAAGGCAATTTAAAATTTCACGATCACCGTTTTGACTACATATTATCATACACCTGGTCACGTGCGCATCGAATTTCGAGTTTTTAGATTTACTTTTTGCAAAGTTAATACTTTGCACTAACTTTCATTAACAAACTTGGCGATTTCAAAGCAATAGATGGCCACTCTGCAAGACTTATGATATTTGTCTTTCAAATTTCATCAAAACCAGCAATTTCAAAGAAATATGTTCACGCTCCAATTTGTTTCCATTCGGCGAAGCATAAAATACTTTTTTTTTCTCCAGTCTTCACAGTATATAACCTGCCTCTTACTGATAACCAAATTAAGCAATTTAAAATCAACTAGTTCTTTCAACAAGTTCTTTGTGTCTTTTATTATTAATTGCTAGTTGGACATGTCAAATCAATCTAGGACTCATTATAATTGTATATTTTTTTCCTAACAACTATTTTAAACACTTGGTTTAAAAAAATACGTAAGTGAGAAATATATATATTCTTTAACTTATTTTTTGCGTGTTTTTTCCTAATTTCTTTTGGTGAATATTTTTCCATTCTCTGTCCTTGTATTCAGTTATAACAGCCATTTTGTTAGAAGTGAATATGTATACTCTTCAATATTTATGGTGTCGAATAATAATAAAGTATATAGCAAACATAAAATTACAGTATTTTAAATAAAATTGTGAAAAATTACAAAAATGTATAAATGAGTAAAATAAAGCATTTGTACTTGCGTTTTTTTATTATTATTATTATTATTTCAATTTTTTTATTTTATTTTTTTATTTAGAATGAAATTTACAGGTGCACTTTTACAACGCATTTCAAAACGACGTCGCATGACCCAACATCTTACGCATTTTGCGACGAGAATGTAGTATGACAAAGCGAAACCGATATTTCTGCTTAAAAGAAAAATGTAAGCAAAGACCTGAAATCCAAGTCTTTGCGACGGTCAGAGAATCGTGGAATTTCGCATATATCTAGGTAGCTTAAAAAGGATGGATTTCGTTGTGCCGAATAAAACAAAAATTTATCTTTTAAACGCCAGATAAAATAATAACGGTTTAAATGAGGTCTTTTTGTTGATGTGTTTGTACTCATAATCTACTTAAATTGATATTTTTATATTTTTTTAACTTTCTACTAATATTTTCTACATCGCCGTAATAGCAATTCTGAAACTACAGAAGATTTTCTTATTCCTATAAATACTAAGTTATGATTTCAGATCTGAAGAATAAATTGTGCAAATTTCGCTTCAAAATTTAGTACATTACATTATTTTATATAATGCATTATACGATTGTACCTCAAAACTTTAAATGGTTTTTATTTTATAGGTTCACCAACGAAGGGCGCCACAGATAAAACTTTGTTATATTCATTGCTGCAAATGCACAGCACATCAGCACGAGCAGAACTACCATAATAATTGCATTTTTCTACAACTAGGACTAAAAAATTCTCCACTTTATCCCCACTACGACATACCCCGTAGGGTAACTACTTTAGGAGTCAAAGTCTTTTAGACTAAATACTCCTCCTACCGCAATTCATGCCGTGCAAATACGCATTTAACTCATGAAATGTAAAGATTCAACACATTTGTAACCATAAGGGTCACTTATAATTTAGTTATGAATAAATCAAAAGTAAATTTTAATTTAGTACCATGTATTTTCACACGCGAAAAGCACCCGGAAATAATATTCTAAAATATTCAATGTAGCTGCAAATAATGGTGAAAAATATTTAAAATAAAAGCAATAGCAATCAAAATTCTGAAAGAATTACGATTTTATCGGTCGCCCAAGAGGATTAAAGTTTTTATGCTGTCGCTAAGCTCGCAGTCTAAGAGTCTGTTACATTCCCTCTTACCAATCCCCCTTTTATTCCTTTGTCTATTTAGCTCTATTATAAACCACCATTAACACTTATACCACATAAAGTATGTGTCATCTTTTCAAGGTATATGTGAATCGTTTGAAACAGAGTCAACCATTTAAAATAACTGTCTACTTTTTGTAAAAAAGCCTTTTAACCAATGAAATTAATTTTAAAGGTAACCTTCCCGTAGCCAAATACATATTCTCACTCACATTATTCGACAGAAACAAATATTCTTTAATATTACATGTTTGGAATATTCACAACATAAATTATTCTTGTAAAATTAATAAAATGTATTTTAATCTTCCTGCGATATTAATTATAAAGACAAAAACTTTGTTATGACCCCGAATATTAAAATTAACCAATATAATACATTTTCATAAAATATCAATCTTTAACATACTGAAAATTTAAAAATAACAAATATTTTCTTACGATAAAATATGAATTATTTTATTTCTTCAGTACACGTTTTCAGACGATTCTTTTTTCATACCTCGTGTTAATTATTTTTTCTCAAACGTTACAAGTATAAAAAATTATCTTTTTTTAATTCATGAAATAAATTTAAATAACAATTATAAGCACAAATTTGTGATCTGGTTCCTTTGAATTCTGATCTTTAAAAAGTAGACATGCTGATATTTTCCACCAAGGTAACAAACATCCTTAAAGAAGAATTTACAACAAAGAAAAAATAAATAAGTAAAAGCATTTATTTATTGTCCGATATTTTACTTTCGTAGAAGAACAACTTGTGTAAAAGCTCATGCTGCTAATTCAAATGAAACTTACTGAAAACTCATCGTAGGTAATTAATAAATTACATTTTCTTAATTTTTAAGCAGTGAGTAAAATTAATTACTTAAAAACTTAAATCTGAAACCGAGATGCATTTCAATAAATTTTATTGGTTTATTCTTACCTCACCTCTGAAATAGTCGATATACTCATGAGCTAAGTAATTCTGCGATTTGTAAATTAGTGAATTATTTTTTAATGTCAAAAGAAACGTCAGTGTCAAGTATAAAATCAGGTAAAAATTCCAAATTTAAGTTAGCTTTGATTTTATAGTAAACTCGATCCAAGCAAAAGGGTCTTTTATTTTCGGTACAAAAAAAAAAAAGATCCACAGTACAATGAAAACTACCTTCCTTTGAAAAAATATAAATAAATAAATGAAAACTAAAAAGTCTGAAATTATATTCGACAGAATATTAAGGCTCGCCCAAAACGGTTTGCTAAGGTTTTCAGGTTCGCAGTCTGCCTGTCTGCTGTTGCACTCCCTCCTACTAACCCCCTTTTTTTATCTTTTTAGCTCTGTGATTAAGCATTATTTTCTTCGCACTTACACTTTATACAATTCAATCAGAAAATTACAAAACTTTCAAAAGCAGCACACCAGTATACGTTTAAGAATTCCTGATGCAGGGTTGTTGGAACACACTTTTCTGCTCTCGTACATTCCTGTGAAAATGGGGCTGAGCAGTTGCAAAATGTGCTATGAACAGGGTTCGTAGCGGTCCTTACAAGTGCTTATAAGTCCTTATATTTGAAAATAAAATATAAAGGCCCTTATAGGTGCTTACTTTTTCTTTAAAGCCCTTATTTTTTTTTGTTTTTAGTGCTTATTTTTTGCTTTTAGTGCTTTTTTTTTTAATCCTTTGTTTTTAATGAACACGCATGTTTTCCCTGTACCAAAGCCAAAACTAAATAAACAACTTTTCTTCCTTATATGCAACGTCAGGTGGTGAATCATACTCCCGAAAATTGCTTCCCCCCCATCCTCTGCCTTGGAGGTAGGAAAGAGAGGAGGGGCCAACCCGCGCTAAAAGTGAAGCACTGCTTTGAAGCTTGGGTCACCAGATGGGGTGTTCTTTGTTTACATTCAGAAGCTCGCTTGACAAGATTCTGATAGTATTTCGACACACGACAGTTCCATAGAAATCGAAAAAGGGACACTTTCGCATGAAAGAAACATTCATAGTGTGATGGATAATAGCAATCTGTATAGTTTAGTGACATTTACGCAAAAATCACGTCTTGGTTATTTTTCGATAACTAACAAGAGCGATTTTGATTATGAATTTGTTTTATAAAAGTCTAAGCTGTTGCACTACAAAAATATAGATTTTAAGAAAAATGTTATGCTTAAAAGAATGAAAAATACCTTACGGTACATTTAAACCGTCGGGGTTCAAACATCACTTTCTTATCAGTGAATAAAAACAAACAGTGATGTGTAAGTATTCAAAGTGATACAGTAACGGAACATAAATCGAAAATAAAGTGTACTTAGTGTATTTCTTAATTAAAAAAAAGATTTATATTTTATACAATGCCGAAACATAAAAGAGCAGGCGGACTTGCCAGTTCTGAAGCAAAAAGCCAAAAACATAAAGAACAGCGAAGAGCGCGAATCACGTTTACGTTCCCAACGAAGGCGAATGAGCACCGTGAGAAGCACAGAAACCGAAGAAGAACGAAATGAATGAACTGAAGAATCAAGAATTGCTACACAACCTTATAGTAAAAGACTACGAACGCAAGCCAGCCATGAAAAATACGAGAAGCGCGGACAAGGTCAAGTAAACAGTACAACCTAACAAATGAAGCATTCCAGACGACCAGCCTCATTGAACTCAACAGCGATTTCTGTTACGTAGCCACTACTGGAAAAGAACTCATCGACCCAATTTATCCAAACATTGTTCGCAACTATACCAATGCGGAGTGACTATTTCAAACGGAAATTTTGGCAACTAATAATAATATTATTGACAATATTAACTTTAATATTCAAAAGAAAATTCCGGTAAAGAGAGAATATGTAAATCGATTGACAGGATGGTAAACGTTGAAGAAAGTGTTAACTTCCCTACACAATCTTTAAACTCTTTGCCATTGCACTGCCTCCGACTGAAAACTGGTCTCCGAAGATACTGCTCAGAAATCTCAACTCACCCAAACTATGTAATGGAACATGGATGGTCGCCAAACAGCTATCGAATAATATCATCGAAGCCGAACTTATGACTGGAAAGGATACATAGTATTTATGCCCAGAATACCACTGATATCTGAGCTGCCATTCTAATTTAAAACTGCAATTTCCAATCAAATTAGCCAATAATGTTTTAATTAACAAAGCACAAGGACAAACTTTAAAACTTTGCGGCATTAACTTCAAAGCCATTTCACTTTAAAACACTCAAAAGACTCCTTTTTGTCACGGTCAGCTATACGTAGCTAGCTCTCGAATAGGTTTAGTTTGGTTTGGTTTGGTTTTATTAGATTATGGCAAAGCATTCGAGGGCTATCTGCCTTAAGGGAGGGATGCCTTCGTCGAGGACTTTCTAAGGGAAACTGGCTCGTATACACGTTACACATGGGGAAAACCACGAAAACGCCTATGTAGCCAGCCCGTTCGCGAGATTCGAACCTCGGACCGAAGTACCAGTGTTCAGCGACGTTACCGCTCGGCCGCTGGTGGGCCGCTCTCAAATAGGAAAGTCGAAACATTTTTACGTATATATCTCGGAAAACAAAATGATAAATGTTGTTTATAACAAACACAAAAAAGTAAAAGTATTGTAAGTAGATAAGTATTGCAAGTATTATAAGTAGATTGAATATGTTTCAATAAAAAAAAAAAATTACCTCTTATTAGTCCAAAGGGACAATTTGCCCTGAAGGACTATCAATTTCGTTTTAGCATTTTGCGTTGAAAACTTTAAAATGCTGTATCACTTTTTCAAATCGTTGCCACCCTATATTATCACCCTGTCTTATTTTTAAAGAAATTAAATAATGAAGAATCTGCATAAATGTATGTATGTTTCTCGCATTCTGATAAAACAACGGTATCATTAAAATTTGAATAACGTAATCTTCTATAAATATAGGCACGTGGAAGCCCTAATTTGAATTTGAAATTTTGTTTTATTATCGATTTCATATTTTGTAACACTTCAAGGAATTTTTGATTAAAAAACTAAATGATTTCAAAGCGAGCAATGGCAACACTGTGAGGGGAAAAGAAAAAATTTTTATCTCCAGCGCGCGAGACTGTGTATTGGAAATTCTAAAGATATGCTCTAAAATGAAATAAATTAATTTGCTATTGAACTAAGTTTTATAGTTTGAGTACGTAGAACATATTTTATACATAAAGGTAACACACAAAGCGTTTAAAAAAAACGCCCCTGTGGATGTAATTTAAAATCTGAAACCTTTTTATCTGTTTATTTTACTTTTTTTATTTTAAAGTTTATCCTTTTATTCCAACTACCACACAACCTCGTACGAACTCTCTGAGCGGAGCCGTTATCCTAGATTTAAATAAAAATAAATAAATTGCTGCGTTGATTGCCTTCAAATTGCTTATATTACTAATCAATAACAGGCAGATTCAATTTTAAAGGGACGGTGGACTTAAAAATGAGTTTTTTAAGTTTGTGTTTTCAACAAGAAATTTGACACATATACATATATTTTATAAACTGATGTTACAATATGATCAAAATTTCAATTTATTTTAAATAAAAAATTTTTAAAACAAATTATTATTTTAATTAAAGATTTAAAATGTTCCTTGCACACTAATTTTCAATACTTTTTCCTAATTTTTCCTTTTAGTTAGTTATAAAGACTTGACACAAATTTTTGTGTATCGGTTATTGAATATTATGAATCAAAAATTTTTAAAACGGATTTTTGTGAATTTAAACCTAGTTTTCGGAAAAATATCTGCATTTGATTTGGTAGCATTGTGTTGCTAGTATCTCAACTAGAATAGTTATCTCCACGCGTTGGTATGTTGACATGCCTGAAACAAAATACGTGAATGGCATCTTATGCTTTACTGAATGGTAACACACTGGCGTGTTGCCATTCAGTAAACATAAGGTATTTAACTTTCAAATTTAATATTTCCATTACTGAATAAAAAACCAAGCTATTTTAAAACCAGTTTTTAAGAATATGTTTTTCTACTTTTAAATCTGATTGATTTAAACAGAAATGCAAGTTAATCATTAAATATCTAATTAAAAGTATTAAATATTTTCCTGAAATTACGCTAGCTGAATTCACAAAAATTACTCCATTTTTTCCCTTTTTTACATCCATTTAAATTAAATCAAGAATTTTCTGTATTCAAAATGGTCCCACCAGTGGCCCAACAGTAAAGTTGCTGAACACAGGTAGTTCGGTCTGTGGTTTTAATCCCGACAAACAGGTTGTGTGCATGAGCATTGCCGTGGCTTTCTCCATGTGTAACGTAGGAGCCAGTTTCCCTTAGTCCTCCCGCCTCCCCTTAGGAAGATAGACCTCGTGTTATTTGCCTTAACTGAATAAATGCAAACCATATTCCATGTGTATTATTACGTTAACAAACTTTCGAGGACCAATGGAAGTCATAGTATGGAAAAGATAAACGTAAGAAGAATTACATTTAATTAGTTTGACTTTATTTTAGGAAATTCTTCACTATCATCAGAGGCAAGGTTTTTGTTTCCATTATGGTATAATCAGGAATGTTATAATAGTTAAAAATATGTTTGGTTTTTAAGAACGCTAAATACAAGGAATTCGACCCTGGTGAACTCATGGAGGTAGGAAGTAAGACTTACCTCCACGGTTGAACTCCAGGGGAACGGACCTGCCTTCCGGGTTGAACGAACCAGGTTTGGCTAAAACTAAAAAAGACTTCCACGGAGACATCCCTTAGCAAATATTCTTCGTGCGCTTTGCTAGACAAAAATAACCCTGCCTAAGGGCGAATTTCAGAGAAAGGATTGGCTGTTTGGCGATTTTCCCATATGTAATACGACAACGAGCGAGTTTCTCATTGACAATTCTCCTCAAAGGCATCCCTTCTGTTATCAGCTTCAACATAACCAACCCGTACTTTGTCTTTATCTATCGAACAACAAACGATTATTTTTTATTTATGCCAAATGAGCGCTAATTTTAATGTACTATTTTTGCTGTAGGTTAGGTTATTTTAATATGTTAAAGCATATGATGGTTATTTGCCTAAGTTGAGGGATGCCTTCGTGGAAGACTTTCTAAGGGAACATGACTCATATTCACGTTACACATGCGGAAAACAACTGTTTCTGTGAAAATGAAGAAGTTAAAGAACGCATGTACAGTTGAAAAGAAATTTTCGTTTCTCTCAAATTTTTTCCCTTAAAAAGAAAAAAGGTACTTTCATCAAACCTCAATTTAATTTTAACTATTTCATTTTCCTTTTAATTCTAAATTAATTTTTAAACAAGAATTCTTTAGGCATAGTATTCATAAATCATCTTCCTACTCTCAATATAAAAAGAATTTTTACTCACACTGTAGCAGTAAGTGTAGTAGTAATTTAGCAACTGTAATAACAACTTTGCAGTAGTAACCTAATGCTAAATTTATTTGTTTTGAAAACTTAAAAATTTTTTCTCGGCTCCGATTCCAGGCAAACGGACTGGCTGTGTGGGAGTTTTCGTGGTTTCGTTCGTGTGTAACAAGCATACGAGCCAGTTCCCTTAGAAAGTCCTCGACGAAGGCATCCCTTCCCTTAGGCAGATAGCCCTCGCGTACTTTGTCATAATTAAACATACCAAAACTTTCTTTTGTTACTTTTACACCGTAGGAAAATGTACATGTTTAATGACGCAATAAAGTACTTTATCGAAAAATAAACTTTTTCAGCGCGTTACATTGATGGAGAAGCATACGCGTGTCAATAACATAGTAATGTGTCCTTATTCTTTGCAAATGGCCTTCGCCTACGTTATACACTCACCTCGGAATAAAAAGAAAAATCCATTTAAAATAAAAAATAATCCATTTAATTTTTCGAACTTGATCTGGCTACTTCTCTTGAGGGGTAGCATAACAGCTATATCTTCAGCTTGTAAAATACAAGCTGATATTTTACATGCTGCTTGTATTTTACAAGCATCAGCTTGTAAAATACAAGCTGATGTAAAGCTACAGTTTATACGTCAGAGCAGAAATTTATTACGTTGAGTTTTAGTAATTAAATTACTTTTCTTTCAATAAATTAGCCAAGAAAATTTGCTACATAAACCGCAGGAGTTTTCTGTAAAACTTTTCTTCTTCTTTTTTTTTTTTTTTTTTTTTTTTTTTTTTTCTCTCTTAAAAATAGGGAACAAACTTTTTTAATGTAAAAATTTTCAATATTTATTTATTTCTCTTTTGAAATTCAAATGATATCTGATTTAACAACTTGGCACAAAAGCAAATAGTTTTTAGAAGCGCTTTAAGAAGTTCATTTAGCAGTTCTCAAGGATAAATATATTACTTCTATATATTTTTAAAGATGACTTAACGTTTATTAATTTCATGGAAATGAATTTAAAATAATTCAAATTATAAAATTTTTTTATTTAATTTGGGATATTCTGATAATGCATATTTATAAAAATGCTTTTTTTCTGTTTCATTATAATATACATATAATATTTTATAAATATTTACATAATGTTTATATCTTTACATATATATTATATATATGTATGTAAAGAAAATAAAAAACGTAAATAGAATTTACCAAACAAGGGAGATAATTTAATTAAATTGCTTTTGCATTTCTTACAGTACAAAATAAAAATGATATAATAGGATTATTTAAAAAAAGCTACAATATGTGGAATTCGATCGCTGATTTTTATTTATTTATTTATTTATTTATTAGTCTGATATAGTCACATGTAACCTTTAGTGCTACCGTGATTCTATCAAGAAGATGAATTCAAATAATTAACATGCAACTTCAGGGTCACCTTTTGTTTTGCTTGGCTTTAAGATGCGTTCACACGAATGGATTGCATTTTAAAGCCCATTCTTCTACGCATAATTCAGGCGATATCACAGCAGTTTTTGTTGTTAATGTACATATCTGAAAAATGTGTTTGATATTTCTAGTATCAAAACGTGTAATAACTCGAGCATTCAATTTATATATATTCATTAGTTCAAGTAGGCCCGCCAGCGGCCGAGCGGTAAATCGCTGAATATTGGTAGCTCGATCTGGAGTTCGAAACTCGGCGAACGGACTGGCTACAGGAGCATTTTCGTTGTTTTCTCCCTATGTAACATGTAAACGAGATAGTTTCCCTTATAAAGCCCTCAGTATGCATTCTTAAAGTTAGGCAGATAGCTCTCGAGTGCTTTGACGTAATTAAGTAAACCAAATCAAAAGTAAAGTCATAAGTATGACTCCATAAGTATGCATTTTACATTACTAGTCATAAGTATGCATTTTACAGAACTTCTTGTTTTCTAATTTTAAGTAACTGATGAAATCTTGTTTCGGGTTTCATGAAACAATGTTCTACAAGTTTCGTCGCTGACAGCACGGGCAGACTTAAGCCGGATGCAAGTGAAATTCCGTTAGCGAACAGCTGAATGCGGAGAAATCTTAAAAAAAAAAAAAAAGAAAAAAAAAAAGAAAAAAAAAAACTTAGCCAATTATGTAAAACTATTCCTTTCAGTTTCCGGAGTTTCTTTTTCTAAACTTTTTTATGATTATTATCTGTACAAGGCTTATTATCCGAAGTGTATTCGGATAATATGTTCTTATAATAATAATATAGTAAGCTAATATAACTTAAGTAATATTCGGATAATAAATATACATTATGAGTTATTCGGATGATCTTGGCTAAATATTGATGTGCAATCAATGATAAGCGGTGTAAAAGTTAGTTTCAAATCCTTGCAAGTTCGGTTGGCTGGTTAACTGATTAAGGCAAAATACGTTAGAGTATCTGTTCTCGTGCTGGATGCCACCGTGGAGGTCTTTCGAAGGAAAACTGGCTTCATAGTACGTATGAGGTGGACCACGATAGACCGTGTAGCCAGCCTGTTCGCCAACAAAACACTTATTTCTAAGCCAAAAACTTCAAATGGAACTCTTACTGCTTTGCCAGATAGCTATGTTGGAGAACTTAATTTCAAAGATCCGTAAAAGCCTTTCCCAATAAGGTGGCTGTATGAATTGTATATATTCTGAACTTGTTCAAACTGTTTCCTTTCTTTAAGAAATTTCGTAATTCAGTTGTTAAGGATGCTATACTGCATCTGAATTCCAGAAGAATTCATAGATTCTGCAGCCTATATGATTTTTCGGACTCAAGTTCAGCTGTGAGAAATTTGAAGATTTGCATTTAGAATATACTGATTTACGCCCAAAAGGAAAAACTAATAAATCTTTCAGGTTTTATTATTGATCTGCGACCATTTTTTCTTTTTTCAAGATGTAACTTCTAAATTTTCTCACAAGCGGTGGAGTGGTAAATCGCTGAACACTGGTAATTGGACGCGCATCCAAATTCCAGACTGCATTTAAATACTAGACAATCTGCCTCAAAAAGTCCTTCACGATGGCATCCGTTTCCCTACACAGATAATGCGTGCTTTGCCACAGTCAAATAGGTTTGGTCTATCTGATTACGGTAAAATCACGCGACAGCTATCTGATTACGGTAAAATCACGCGACAGCTATCTGCCTAAGGAGAGGGATGCCTTCGTGGGAACTTTCTAAAAGAAACTTTCTTCTAGAAAGTTCCATGTACCATGTGCAAGGTGTACGACAAATCATACACCTTACACATGGGGAAAACTACAAAAACGCCCATGCAGCGAGCCCGTTTGCGGGATTCCATCCTTGGACCGAACTACCAGTGTTCAGCGACTTTACCGCTAGGCCGTTAGTAGGTACCTCCGTGGAGGACTTACTAAGGGAAAATGGCTCTATACACCTTGCAAAATTGTTTTTGTCATGTATAATGCTTCCATGCAGGTAACCCGTTCTCCGGGATTCGAATCCCTGGGGCCTAACTACTAGTGTTCAGCGAAACTACCGCTCAGCCGCTGGTGGGTCGCTATAGTCAAATAAATTAAACTCATCTTCTGCATTTAAAGAAAAAAATTGCTTCTACTGTGGCTTAATTTTACTTGGAATTATTTTGTTTTCAACAGAATTTTTCAGTTTTAGTTAGCTGATAATTATTATTATCAGGTTGTTAAATTATTTATTTGAAATATGAGTTATTTCTCTTTCCTGTTATTGTGAAAGGTTAGATTATTTGAATTGTGCAAAGCACATGAGGGTTGTCTGCCTAAGAAGAGTGCCATGGAGAACTTTCGACTCATATTCACATTATACATAAGAAAATCCCTTAAAACTAACCCTGCAGCCAGCTCGTTCGCCTGGAATAGACCACTAGGTCGAACTACCAGCACTCAGTGGTTTAAACCGCTCAGACATTGGTACAGCCTATACTGCGAAAAGAGGTGGATTTCTAATTACTAATGGAAAGCCATGAACTGTAAAGAGGACGTTTTTAAGTATTTAAATTAAGATCAAAACTTTTTTTTTTTTGAAAATTTCAGTTAGCTTTTATTATAGTTAAAACAGCGTGGCTTTTTGAAGTAGATTATTTCAGAATTCTATAATCTAAAACTAGGAATTAGCAAAATGTTTCTTTGACTTCCTCGTCTTCCCGTATATGTTTTGGGTCTTGAAAGAAGACTCGACTTTTACACCGATAACGATGCAGCCATATGCTGGTTTGTATTAGCATATCGGGTATAGTCTTCAGCGTCAATACAAACCCTGTAAAAAAAGGGGGGAATAGTTTTGTATCCCCCGTTCTACTGGGAAGATTGAGGAAATTTAATTTGTGTTTCCATGTCTCGAACGCGCAACTTGCGATACATATTAGATTTATAACCTGATTTTCCTTAGTCATTCAAATGAAACGGTAAAAGAAAATATACGACACAAAAACCCTTTAAAAAAAATGAGAGCTTAAAAGTCATCAAAAGGATTTTCCTAAACTACAATCCAAAATCTTAAATGCAGTAAAAAGAAAAACAATGTCCGAACATGACTAGAAATTTAAAAGTATCCCTTCATAATAATACCCATAGCCCCACGAAACGAGACATCTGCGGAGATAAAAATGAATAAAATAATAAAACTGAAATAAAGACTGTATATAGAAAAGGGATTGTGTGGAAGAAGGGGGTAGTTGCTTGGGAGAGAAAGGGAAATGCCAAAATCCACGAGTGGTTGAACGTTTCACGTGATTTAGAATAAAGCACTGAAGCGCAGGACCTTGAAGTTGCGAGATGAAACTGCTCTTTTTTATCTCAGAATTTGATCAACAAGATTAAGACGACAGGAGAAAACTGTGGATTATGGAAAATCAGAGACCGCTGGTAAAATGGGCCTGTGAAGACAAATCCCTCTTTTAGATTCTTTTGTTGTCGACCATTTTTCTCAACTGTAGAATTTTGCAATTATAAATCTATTGATTCTGTTTTTGTTTCTTTATCTACTAGCAGAAAATACCATGTTAGTTTTTCAGAAATTTTAGTTGAAGAAAATTTATCGAATATTGCGATGTCCGACTTTGGCTTATTGCCGATATTTGCCCGTTTGGAAAGAAAAGTGATGAACTTGCGACATAATCCGTTATTTCATCATTTTCCGTCGATAATTTCTGACGCAACAAGAAATTATAAAAAAACATACTTTCCTATGAGCGTGAGTTAAAACTATGGGATAGGTTCAAGTTTACCTGCTTGAGAAATTACACCTACAGGAGAAGATGCATTAACATTATGCAGTATAACATTGTAGATAAATGGCGGACTCAATGGGAAACTCTGCTAAAAACAATACGTTCATGAAGATTTTGGTTCCTAAGGAAAATATGAATATTTGACTTGAATCAGTTAATTACAGGACATGGGAGATTTGCCTTTTATCTGAAAAGATTCCATGTTCAAGATAACGATTTATGTAAAGTATGTACAAAAGTAGGAGACAATGTCCGCTTTATTACAGAATGTAAGTTAACCAGATGGAGCGAACATACATTTTATGAAAAATTGTTTACTTAAGGCAAGAGAAATAGAGCATAAAATCATGAAGATTATTAACAACAATAAAGAAGCCACTGGCATTGTGTGATTCTTGTGTTTGTATAGTTGTGTGGTGATTTTTGTACTGGCGTAGCCCGTACAGGGTCATAGGGCAAACTTTGTTTTGCAAGGTAGACCGGGCTGCGCCCTAACCAAAAAAAAAAAAAAAAAAAAAAAAAAAAAAACACCTACATGTATGTTTTTCTATTTGCCTTGCAGAGTGTCTTTCCCATGACGCCACAGTTATTTGGATGTTAGGACCTCACAGAGCAGAAGATGGAAGTGGAATGCAAATATTTAAGCGTGCTTTTTTTTTTTTTTTTTTTTTTTTTACAAAGATCCTTAATTCAATAAGTTTTCTTTAGTTCTTATAGTAATATATACTAAATAAACTTAAAATTTTAGAAACCAGCATTAAGTTTAATGATTAATTTAAGCTCCCTAACCTAGAGGTAATACTTGATACTTAGAGGTAATACTTTATAAAATAATTTTATTTTTGCATAAAACTGTACAATGCAATTATTATACTAGACTGTTTTGAAAGAAAAATGAAAATATCAAATCAGTAGTCCCCAGATAGTTGAATACCCACGTTGTCGTGAACATTGTGAGTTTAAGAGAAAATAATGAGCGGTTTGTTAAAATTTAGATCAGATGAAAGATCTTTTAATATATAGCATTTTAATACTATTTAGCACAGTGTAATAAGTTCATTTTACAGTACGCAACATCCTCAAAAATGATCGTTACAACGCAGTTCGATCATCCATCTTTTCTGAACAACAATCTCTCTCGTTGCCATTCCGTAACAGAGAAACTTACCTCTCATGGAGTTCGACAGTGGCGCGACATTCTCCCCACCTTGAGTTTGGGGATACAAACTCAAAACAGTAAAATAATGATAATACATACATACAATTTTGAGATAACAATAACGTGCATAATAATAATAGAAATATTTCAAAATAGTAGAATGCAAATTGAAATCAATATTTTAGAGTTCAAACACAGAAAGTTCAAAAGTGTTTAGAAGTTTATAAATCCAGTCTTTTAACTGGTTTTATTTTTCGTCCTGAGCGAGACACGCGAACAGTTTCATTAGAGTCAGTATTAAGCTCAGGATTTTCAGCTACCACTTCCGGAACCTTCTGAGGTTCCGATACGACTTGCTCGTAATTTGGGGTCAATTCCAAAGGATAACAGTCGTTGGATTGGTCTTAATATGTTTCCCTTTTCAGTTCGCAGTTTCACAAGTCTGATGATTCCATCTTTTCCTGGAAAGAGTTCCAGTACTCTCCCTAGCAGCCAATGGAGCCTTTTTTTATCATCTGTACCAATTAACACTATGTCACCTACATTTATTTTATCTTCTCTTTTGTTAACTGAAGAACGAAGGAAACCCAGATACTCCCTTTTAAACCTTCGTTTTAGATTTTCACGAACCTTTTGAATATGTCTCCATCTCAAAACAATATTAGTCTTTTCAATTTGATCCAAATCAGGAACATCATTTAATGGAATGTCCTGAAGAAACATTGAGGGGGTCAAGGTCTTCAGATCTTGTTCCTCGGATCTGCTGTTCATGATCGATTCGCTTTCACAGACGAGAGTCTGCAATTCCTCGTAAGACAAACAGGAGCGTCCAAGATTTTTTCTCAAAAGATCTTTCAAAATCCCAATCAAGCGTTCCCAGAAGCCTCCCCACCATGGAGAGGAGGGTGGGTTAAACTTCCAACGAATTTCGTTGACTCTAAATTCACTTTCAATTGTAGTCCAATCTAATTGTTTCAGAGCATTATTTAGTCCTGTAAAATTAGTACCATTGTCTGAATACATCACAGAAATTCGTCCTCTTCTGGCTATAAACCTACGCATAGCTTGGATGAAGTCGTTGGTACTCAGTGAAGGTATTAGCTCAAGATGGACAGCTCTAAATACGGCGCAAGTAAAAAGTACTATCCACACCTTTTGTTTAGATTTAGTCAACAGAGGTCCAGCTATATCTACACCTGATACTTGAAAAACTGCTGCTACTTCTGTTCGGTCTTTTGGAAGAGGCGGAAAAGGTACCTCAAGATGTTTTACCTTTTGCCTTTTACATGTTAAGCATTCTTTGATAACACTCCGGACAGTTCTTTTCCCTTTCACTATCCAAAATCTTTCCCGTAAAATAGTCAGTAGAGTTAATGTCCCAGCATGCTTGTTAGCAATATGTTGTTGGGCTATAAATCTTCTCACTGCCAGATGTTTCGATGGTAGAATTATTGGAGAAATAAAATCTTTCGATTCTTCCTCATTTATCAATCTGGACTTCAATCGTAAAATTCCTTCTTCATCTTCAAATATTAGACCTTTCAAATTTTTTCGTGTTTCTTCATTGGAGTAACATTCCTTTTGTATTACACGGAAAATAGTCCTTTGTGCATTTAACAATTCTTCATTTTGAAGTTCCTTACATTTTCTTAAGTCCTTGGGCCTTTGGTTGAAAACGCAGTATCCAAGCCATAACCCTAATCATCTTTGAAAATCTAGAGAATCTTCTGGCTAACTGTAATGGAATTGACTCTAGCTCTGTGTTACTAGCAGAGATGACTGACTTTCGTTTCTCTATCTCTACTTCTTTTTCGTTAATATTTACAGCTGACTTTGGCCACTGCTCCTTCGGATTCTTCAACCAGGCTGGCCCTTGCTACCACTTGCGTTTCTGAAGTTGCCTAGGTCCACAACCTCTTGACAAAAAGTCTGCTGGATTCTGGTCAGTTGAAATATGGAACCAATCTTCCGAAATTGTCAATTTTCTAATTTCACTTATTCTGTTTGTAAGGAATACCGACCACTGTTCTCGACGAGTTATCCACACAAGAACTATGGAAGAATCTGTCCAAAAGTACGTCTTGATGTTGGGAAGTTTTAGAGCTTGCTTCACAGAACTAAACAGCCTAGCACCTATGGTAGCAGCCATTAGTTCAAGTCGTGGTATAGTAATAGTCTTCGTTGGAGTTATTCGTGATTTGGCTTGAAGTAATTGAACAGTCACTGAACCCATACTGGATTCACTTCTTAAGAAAATGCATGCCGCATAAGCTGTCTTGCTGGCATCGACAAAAGTATGGATACTTAAATTGGATTCCTTCATCACACCTAACCATCTTGGAATTTTTATATTTTTGAGGTATTTCAGTTTTTTTCCCCATTTTAAAAAATTCTTCTTTATTTCATCATTCACTTCATCATCCCATGATTCTTTGCTCTTCCAAGCGACCTGCAGCAAAATCTTAGGCTGAATCATAACAGGTGCAAGGAAACCTATGGGATCAAATACTCGACTAACTAGTGAAAGCATTTTCCTTTTAGTTACTTTTTCTCTTTCATCAAATTAAAAAAATTCGGTGTCTATTTCCAAGGTATCTAAATCTTTGTCCCAAACCAGTCCTAATACCGGTGATGTTTTACTTTCTGATGCCAAAACTTTCCCATCCTCTGAGATCAAACATTCCTTCTTTCATTACATTAGTTGCAGATTCGATGAATATTTCTAGTTCGTCATTATTTTGTACACTAGTTACGCAATTATCGACATAAAAACTATCTTGTAATTTTTTAAGAACTTCTTCAGAATATTTTTCTTTCCACGTTTCTTTGGATAAATGATAGTCAATAACCGCCATCAGCAAAAATGGACTACAAGTAATGCCAAATACCACACGGGTGTGACGAAATGTCTTCACTCTACCATCATCACCATACCAAAGAAATCGTAAAAAATCTCGATCTCTTTCATTTAGAGATATCTATAAAAAAGCTCTTCTGATGTCTGAAATCACACCAATTTCATGTAAGCGAAATCTTGCTAGAATAGACGGAATAGTTTCAATCAAATTAATTCCAGTCTCTAAGCAATCATTTAGAGATGGCTGATTAGAAAGCTTTGCCGAAGAATCAAAAACGGGTCTAATTTTCATGGAAGATAGTGAGGACGTTTCCTTAATGACTGGATGATGTGGGAGGTAATGAACAACGGGTAAAGACAACTCCTTTTGGGGAACTTCTTCAATCACTCCTTCCTGCAGCCATTCATTAAAGACTTCATGATACCTTTCACGATATCCGATTTTTTCCAACTTCTTCGTAGTAGATTCGAGTCTTTTCAAAGATAGGTCATAATTGTCAGGTAAGACTGCATGCTCAGTTTTCCAAGGCATATCAACCTCGTATCTACCATTTTCTAATTGACGAACTGTTTCTTGGAAATGAACCATAATAGCTCTTCTTGACTCTTCTTTAGTTTTTTGTTCAACAGGATCTCGGATACCCAATTATTCTAAGTCCCACAACGATGAAATAGGCAGGTCTTCTTGAGATAACATAGAAACTATAGTCATATTTACATTGTGCTGATGTTCGGATTGAGGTACTTTACCCATCAAAGTCCAACCCAATTTTGTTTCTATAGCCACTAAACCTGTTCTTAGTTCTTCTCGTTTGCCAGTAAATAACTTCCCTGCAACGTCTGCCCCTAACAGTACTTCAATAGGGCCTGGATTCCCTTGGGTATCAGTTAAGCGTATTCCCTTATTTCCTAATTCGCGAATCCAAGAATCATATCTTATGCTTGAAATATCATTACAAATAACATCATGGTCTACAGCATCTAATTTACACGAATATTTACCATCAAGGCTACTCAAATAAATCTTGTAACATTGATGTTTATAAATTTCAGTTTTCTTTCCACCAAATAAAGAGTGACTAAATTCTTCCTCCCATTGCAAGTCAAAACCCATTTCTTCTGCAGTAGACTTTAAAACATAAGTTTTTGAGCTACCCGTATCAATCATTAATCTAACTTTACGCCGTTTATTCTTACCCTCTATGTTCACAACTAGGGTCTGAAGGGAAACTTCATTCGTAGCACGCGAATGCAAAGAATCGATTGTTTTCTCTTTTTTCTCATCATTTTCCTGGTTATGCATTTCACTAGACTTATTACATTCAAGACTAGGACAAAAAAATTTCAAATGCCTTTTTGAACAAATCTGACACTTAACACTTAATCGACACTGGTTACTGAGGTGACCTTTAACCAAGCATATTCTGCATAAACCTTTCTTTTTTACCGCAGACATTTTTTCATCTAACGGAATATAAAACGCCTTTTTACAATTACGCGTTTCATGATCTTTTAAACAAAACGAACAAGAAGGTATTGCTTCATGATTCATCAAATCCGACGCGGAAGGAATATTTTGGCTAGTTGCCAAGTGCTTACGATCAGACTTAGAAAAAATATCCGCTCTGCTTAATTTTATTTTTTCTTCTGACTGAACTTCGCTTTTCAGAAATTCAATTATTGCATCAAGACTCGAAATGTTTCGTTCAGATTCAGTAATTTTTCGTTGTCTTTCAAACGATCGCAATACGTGAATAGGAATAGCACTTTCCACAAGAGGATATAAAATTGTTCCACACTGATCAGTCGTTACACCAAGACTGCTCAGGGCTCTAAGTTGTGTTGAAAGTTTGTTATACAAACTACTCAAAGAATCCTGCTTCCTTTTCGCTGCGTTATCCAAAACAAGTTTTATTAAATCTCGAACATAAAAATCAATTAAAAGTTCTTTACGCCCATATCTCTCAGTAAGGCTTTCTATAGCCAAAGGATAATTTTCGTTCGTCACCGGAAAAGATTCTACAATATCTCTAGCTTCTGATTTAATTTTTGTTGACTGTATCAAATAATGGAATTTGTCTGCATTCGTTAAGTTATTATTTTCATGTATGTTTTTAAACTGATTCCAAAACGTAAGCCAATTTTTTAAATCACTGCGAACTTATAAAGTTCTACTTTCGGTAGGCGTTGGCACAAAGTTTTACATGTATTTTCATCAGTAACTAATTTCTGACTACTCTCTGACGATGTATTTTGGATTTCGTTCAATTTACTCTTAATATTATCGAGAAATCGTTCCGATTTTAACTGTATCCTAACAGCCTTCTCTCGATAGTCCTCTGTTATTTCAAATTCTGTTTCGAATTCTTTATCATCAGTTATAGTATCTAAATAAGCACCGTGCGTCAATTCTAATGTTTCTGCCTTTTTCTTGAACAAATAAAAACACATTTCTGCTTCTTCATCGTCAACATTATCATCATTTAAAAGTTCATATAGTCTTTTATATGCTTTAGTAAAAGCTGAACGTTGCGCAGTTTTATTTCTTTTCATCACTTCCATTTTGTCATAAAAGTTTAAAATATTCAGATAAAAATTAGGCAAGAAAAGTATTTTAAACTTCAGTAAAACAATAATCAATAACTTCAAAACGGAAGTAAAAGGTAATCAACTTACCCTATCTATTCTTTCATCCGACATGTTTCCAACAAACACGCCCACCCGGGGGCGCCAGAAATGTCGTGAACATTGTGAGTTTAAGAGAAAATAATGAGCGGTTTGTTAAAATTTAGATCAGATGAAAGATCTTTTAATACATAGCATTTTAATACTATTTAGCACAGCGTAATAAGTTCATTTTACAGTACGCAACATCCTCAAAAATGATCGTTACAACGCAGTTCGATCATCCATCTTTTGAACAACAATCTCTCTCGTTGCCATTCCGTAACAGAGAAACTTACCTCTCATGGAGTTCGATAGTGGCGCGACACACGTATTCCTTCCTAATCGCTCATTCATTTGTGATTGTATTATATCATTTCGAAACTCTAAATATCACCTAATACAGACCATTTCTTGGACTTTAATAACTTTTTCCAGTAACGGCTACCATCCGTTTCATCTCGACCACCTAAAATTAAATTTCTAAGCCTAAAAACGTGTATGTGCGAGATTAACGTAAGCGTAAAGTGTGTGTAAACGCAACGTATTAACTTTATTTAAAATGTATTTTCACGATTGGCAACAACAGTTTTTTTCAGAACGATAATAATTTGAACTGTAATGTTTTTGAGCAGTAATGTTGACGGTAATGTTTCTGAATAAAGCAAGTAACTAACAATTAATGTTTGACGGAATGTGTTTTTAATAAAGGAACTAATCAATTGCTAACATTTGCGAGATATTTTCATAAAACTAGCAGCTGAGTTGACATGTGAAATAAAAATTTGTTTAATATTCATTTAAATTCTCAGATCATCTTAAAGAGTTTATGCATTGAGAGGGGAAAAAATTCTACTTTGTAAGTCTTCTGCCAAAAACAAATTATCAGAGATACTAGTATATTACCAAATAGTGTTTACCAAAAAGTCATTCGATACACAAACTAATACATAAATTTTCGTAACTATTTATGCTCACTTGCGCAAGTTTAAATGGCTCTGAAAAAGAGGCAGAATATAAAGTTTTTAGAAACCCGTCTACACAAATATACTTCAGCTTCCCTTAAATCTAATGATATATATACAAGGAGTTTCTTCTCTGTCTTATGCACTGGGGGGTTAGACATATCACATATAGTATACTAAGAGTTTCTTCTGTGTCTTAGGGGCTGGGATTAGGGATATTATACTCATGTATACTTATCTGCTTTCAGGAGGGTTGCCTTTGTAAGAGCTTTCAGAAGCAAACAGGTCAACAACTTTATGATCCCCATAAGGTTAACAAAACCATGTTAACTATATGGTGATCATGGTAGATAATCTTCACTAAACAATGATCATGGTGGAACAACAATGATCATGGTGCATATTAAATTAGCTTAAGTTTGCTGATTATTTAGCTTGATAGAAAATCTGGGACGAACTATTAATATTTTGAAGTTTTAGGCATTCGGTTACTTCTCAAGGACAAACTAGAGATTACGATGATGAATATTGTTAATTCAGGTGCTTTAAATTACTGATATCTCTTAATAATGAGTTAGTCTGAGGTTGAGAAAGTCGACAATTTCATTTTTTCTTACCGTTATAAATGACAAAGCAAGCAAAACTTATCTATCTGTAGCTTAGTTTATCAGAATATGGCAAAGCACATAAGGGCTATCTGCCTAACCAATTATTCTGATTTTGGAATAGTTTATAATAATAAGAAAGAAAAACATGCTTTTAAAACTTACAAATGCATTGCATTCGAACGTTGCTATTGTTAGTCGATTATGGTAAAGCATGGGAGAACCAGCTGCTTACGGTTAGGTTAGGTTAGATTAGATTATTTAATTACGGCAAAGCCTCGAGGGCTATCTGCCTAAGGGGAGGGATGCCTTCGTGGAGGACTTTCTAAGGGAAACTGGCTCGTATACACATTACACATGGGGAAAACACCGATGCAGCCAACCCGTTCGCGGGATTCGAACCTCGGACTGAACTACCCGTGTTCAGCGACTTTACCGCTCGGCCGCTGGTGGGCCGATCATCTGCTTGAGGAAAAAATACTTTGTGGAGAAATTTCTAAGGAAAGATGGCTCTTATTCACGTTGCAGATGATGGATAACCCACGCAGCCAGGCCGTTCATCTTGAATCGAATCTGGATTGAACTACCATTGCTCAGCAATTTCTTCTACTAGGTAATTCATGAGCGTAACGTGATTGAAAATTTGATATTTTCTATCAAAAATTATCTGCAAAAGAAATTTGGGTGTGAATCTGTGCAGTGTGACCTAACATGTTTAATTCTGATATTCGTAATGATGGAATCCTCATGGCTTCTTTCAAGTGTAACGCAAATATGAGAAATTCATCGCTGATATTACTCCCACACCTTAGTACATTTTGCTCCAGTTTTTTTATCCTAACACAACTTTATCATTCTTGTTCTGTTTTCCACGTGGTAGTCATTATATTAGTTAGAGACAGCAAAAAGGTTTCTTGAAAAGGCTACTGACAACTTCAGTCAAAGTGTTCTAATTAACCCCTACTTCTCTATTTATAACGTCAAATTTTCTAACGTTTTCTTTCTAACATCAAGTTAGAAAATGTTAGGTTATTTGCTTACTGAAGAATACAGGAGGATTAACAGTTTTAGCAAAGACTTCATAAAGTTAATCCATGTGACGGCAGTTTTATTTAATTGATACTACCTAGTGTACTGAGATCAACTCATGGTGATCCAAAAGTTAATATTTAGTGTTTTGCGAATATTCTCTTTTAACTTAAATATATGTTTTTAATTCTATTTTCTGTTTTCTTAATAAATCTTAGCATTTTCCGGTATATGTATTTTACAGTAATATGCATACCTATATGCAATAATCTGTGCATAACAGAATTAAAATTTAGAAAACTTTAGTTACTCGGAATTTCTACAGTAGCAGTCATTCAAGAGCTCTGCTTTTTACGCTTGATGTTTGCTTTAAAAGCAAAATATATAAACTATAAAATTAAATAATTCTTGATTTAAATTTCACCAATGTTTAGTTCAATAAATAGCGTTGTAGTTTACAAAGATACTAAATAACTTTGAACTCCACTTTGAATAGTAAGAATTAAAAATTCAGTAACCCTTTCGACTCGCTTAATGAAAATGTATTATCTCTTTGAACCGCTCTATAGAGACTAGGATAAAGAAAGCATCTACGAAAATAAAAATATAGACTTTTCATTTTAACTTGTAATTTTGAAACGGAGTTAATTAATTAGCAACCAGTGACAGTTGCACGATAATGAGACACGTTTCCTGTTTACGCATCGTCGATTAAAGTGACCCAATAGTGGCCGAACAGTAAAACCGCTGAACACTCGTACGATCCGGGTTCAAATTTCGACAAAAAGGCTGACTGCATAGAAGTTTTCGTGGTTTCGAGGTAGTTTTTCCACATGTAATGTGAATACGGGTCAGTTTTTTTTAATTTATGAAATTTCTCTACGTAAGTATCTCTTCTCATAGATCCTTCTGTACTTTGTCAAATCTAAAGAAGCCTAAATTCTATAATTTACCCTCAATAAGAACAACTTTCCTTGATCTTTGGTTGTGCGGGAGGAATGCGTACATTGTCAGGCAGAAAAAGCCATCGGGAACTTAAATACTTCTGTTCTACATAATATTTTTGTGCAAAAAGACTCTTCTAGGTTAAATGCATAAAAATTAAATATGGAAGCCGATTTGAAATTCAAATGAGATTTACTTGATAACATTTCGAAGATGGAATCGGCTATTACAGGAGCAAAAAGGGGAAAACAGTAATAATTATATTTTAATAAAAAATGTAATTACATCCTTTCTAACAAAGCTTTTTTCCCTTAATACGGCGAAATACACTTGAGATTTTAATATTTTACTTAATAAACTACACAATAGCAGCCTGTGAAAATGAAACTACTTTTTTGTACATTCTTTATATTAAGCAAAAGTTTTATGTTAGAAAAAATGCACATCATAAGAAAAGGTACCCTTTCGTATGATGAGTATTTTATCAAAATTTAAGAGCCCATTAACTACCGTAAGATTACAATAAGACGCTATGTAAAATCAAATTATTTTTATTATATTACAACCTCACAAATCTATCCTTCAAATTTAAGCCTTTTTAATCCTCAGGAAAACCTTCAAAACGAAAATTTTGATAACATGGTTGTCCAAGTCTGTCGGCCAAGAGCGTGTTGGCTATCAGGTAAAGTTTTTGGATGCCTTCAAAAGCAGTCACAAATCAGAATACACCTTCTCTCTTTTCACTTTTATGAATTTCTGAAATGTTTTCAAATTATGTTCGTTAATGCGAGATTTCATTTAGGGAACAAAAAGAACTGAGCACAGTGCCAGTCTGCCGAATAATGGGTGACTGAAACACCTATTTTACAGAGCTATATTGGATGGTAGCTGCATTTTTGGAAGAAAACTTTTTATCGTTTTATCACCAAAATTTTATCGCTAATTATTCATCCTCTGAATCCATAGCAGCAGATATTAACTGGATGAAATTAAAAAATTTTAATTTGAAGTTCCTTTGATAAGTAGTCATATTATAACAGTCTATGTCATATGTCAAGGTTAAGAAAGTGAGATGTGGAAATAATTACTATCACCCGTTATCATTTTGGCAGTTTTGCTTCGATTATAGTTGAATAAATTCGACTTTTCGTAGAATTACTGATCAGATTGGATTTATTAGTTATTGATAAAGCACGCTAGTGCTAGCTGCCTAAAGGCAGGAATGCCTTCGTGGATGGCTTTCTAAGGTAACCTGGCTCGTATTCATGTTACACGCGGAGAAATCACGAAAATTCCCATGAAACCAGGCCATTCGCTAAGGTCCGCCAGAAGCGAATTACCTATGGTCAGCATTTTCACTGCTCAGATCTGGCGGAGTTAAATACACCAATTATCTGCTTAGACTTTTTAAAGAAAGGGCAATTTTATAGTTTTAGGGGGCGGAATGCAATCAGCCTTTTACATATCAGTTCTAGTTTATGAATGTAAAAAGCTGTTTGTACTCAGATTTTAGTATTTATCAACATTTTCTATACTTTTTCTCGTTTCATTTTACACAGCGCATTACAAATAACCTAAATTTAATAAAATATATATTTATATTTCGAGTTTTGGAAAAAAGGTGGGAAAGAATGTCTAGCAGTAGTGAAAGAGGTTGGCCAAAAAGGTTCAGAGCCCCTGGTTTAAACTATTACTATTTACTTTCATTTAATTATTTATCTTCCTTTCGGAACACCTACAATTTCTTCTTCAAGTTATTGCTAGGATAGTTTGAATAAAATTAGATTCAGGAGTCTTTTATATAAGAGAAGGTCTTTTATTTTAACCAATATGGCTTCTACGTTTTAGAAGTAAACTCCATTTTTTGTTTTCCAAAATAAGCCAATGATTTTAATAATATAAATCCCATCGCATCATTTGTATTAAATATTTTTCTAAAAATTAGTGATCTTCTAAAAATGCAGATTCGTTTGGAGATTGAAGGAACATGTGCAAAAATTAGAAAATGCATTATGCATAAAATTGTATTAGCAAAATTCCTTATCTCCATGCATTTTATGGAGCATTTAACCGAGGAAATTTTTAAACTTTTCACGTCGCTCCAGAGCCTTATCTAATAAAAGTAAGCAGTGCATTTCCTGTGAAATTACGTCGAAGGGTCCGGTTGTGAGAATTTAGGTAAATGATAGAAAGTTATATATGGAAACTATAAGTAAGGAAACAATTTAATTCGGAAAATTCAATATGACAGGAAAGCTTTCAAAAATGTTTCTTTTCAAAGGAAGTTTAATTGATATTTACTTTCTCCCAACAGAAAAAAAAATATATATATATAGAAAGAAACGTGTTTTTCTACGAAACATGAAAAGTTTAATTAAATTTTGTAAAATCTGCAGTTTGTATTTGGTAGCCCTTTAAACTTTCCCTATCTGAATAGATAAACGGAGATTAATAAATAAAGCATAAATTTCAAAAATAGTAACTGAATAGATGTAAATGAATTTAGCATATTTACATAGATTCTTTAAATACATAGCTGACATTTGATTATTTATGTTTCATCTTCTTCATAAAGATTTCCTTAAGATAAATACTGAAATAAATTCATCCTTTTTTTCCATCAAGCTAGCTGTGTAATTAAACTATTTCAAAGCGCAACCATGATATGAGCTTTGCACCGGAAAGCTCTTTGTGATTTTTTTTTTTAAACGTGGGCTAGTGCTTCGAAAATAGTACAAAAAATAGCAATTAGCATGTGTTGCTTGTAATTTGAAATCTGAAGGAAACTGCTAGCATTCAAAGATTGTATTCGATTGATTACAAACAGATTTTTAAGACGTATATTCCAGATTCGGCGAAATTCGAGCGAAAGTATTTCAGCGGAGACAGTTAAATTTAAGAGTAATGGGAATAACTTGTACCTGATTATGTTAAGTTTTCTAAGTACCAAACTAAAATATTCATCTGGGCCTTAATTAAACTGAATCTGAGTTCTGTGCATATAATTGGGTCTGTACAGGTTAATCTTATAAATACGGCTACTAGCGATCAAAACGGCTGGCTGCATGGGCGTGTTCGTAGTTTTCTCCATGTATAACGTGGATGCAAGCCAGTTTCTCTCATAAAGTTCTTCGCGAAACCATCCATATACATCCGCAGATAGCCCTTATGCTCTTAAGTAAACCAAACATAACCAATTTTAAAAATAGAACCTTCTCTATTTTTAAAATTAGAGGTGAACTATTACAACAGTTTCTCGAAAAGTTAATAGCAAAAATCGTGTGCTGTTATACAGCGAATGCTGTAAAAAAAAAAAAAAAAAAAAAAAAAAAACTGTAAAATTAAAGTAACATTAATTTATTATTATGTCATTTTTAAAGTAAAAACACACGCCTTCCTTTTAGCTGAAAATCAGTTTTTCAGTTATAATTTAAATCTAATTTTCAACAGTAATAGTGTAAACTTCTAAAAATAATCAAATGGAAAACTGCAAATCGCTTTTTATAAACGATATATTTTGTAACTATTATAACGAGATAAGACCTTTACTATAAGAAGAAATAGTTTCAAGAGGTCCCTTATAGTTAGTTATACGTACAAAAAACTTAAATTTTGTTTTCGTTAAAATTGGCAAAATATGATAATAATGATCAAATTATATAAAAATCTGCCGTCTTTTTTTAACTAATATTAATAAAGAAATGTTCAGAAGAAAATTAATGGCTGTTTGTTAGTACTATTTATTCTCACATAGGTTAAAAAAACATTTAGTGGGCTAATCTTTGGAATATGGTAACAGGTAGTTTGGAGACATTTTGATAAGGCGATAAAGGTTACTAGCTAGGACTTTGGCAGTGTACATGGATAAAGTCAAGAGTGTGCGCAATGCCATTTTTGCGCAATTCTGGGATATTTTTTTAAGTGAAAATAGGTCGACGTGTACATGGATACCGTGTATGTACACTTTTTAAAAATGCGGCAAGCAATGGCGATTCTACACTTTCTCCTAATTTCGCACCTAATCTTCGTCATGATTAAGCATTTTTGTTCCATAAGTTCTAGCATAAGCGTAATTCGGCTAGCAGATTGTTGGAAAAAAATGTGGAGTTAAAAAAAAATTGCTTTTACTTCGTGAAAACAAAATGGCGTCCGAAAAAAAAACTAGCAGGTTGCTATAACAGGGTTGGTCGCCAAATTTTCGCCAAAAAATCGCCAAATTACCATAATCCAAAGATTAACAATTTAGTGTTCAGTAGAATTAATCAAACTTATTAAAATTCGGAATTTAGCAGATTCTCTGTGATCAGATTTATTTCCTTGTTTTACTAAAAAAGACTACAAAATTTTTGGTTATGTGAATACAGAAGCAACGTTAAATAGCGTCCTGAGTACAAAAGAATCATTTGCAGAAAATCTCTCTCTTAACATATATTAATTTTCTTTCAGTATATTTTTTGCAGAACGAATTCGTGTAAAGCAAAAGCCACTCAGGCAGAAATCATCATATTAAGTTTTGACAATTATTGCAAAGCAGATTATTCTGAAGATTTTAAAGAACTCTTTCCTAGAGCTTGGAAAATAAGGTTTTTCTTTGAATTAAATTTCTAAGCTGAGAGTTGTTTTAGGCCAAAGGAAACTTTAAAAAAGTTTGTACACTTGAATTTTAAATAAGTACTTGAAATGCGTTTTACGATTTCATATTTAAATAATATGAATATGAAATAATATGATTTAATATAAAAAAACTACAATTTATTTATACCTTAATAATAAATTTTTCTTAATATTTGTCCCATAAACTTTTTTTCAACTGAATATCATTGACAAATAATTTTGTGCGGTGTTTCTGAAAAATTTAACATACATCTAAAATTAAGAATTTACTTAGTTTTAAAAGTGCACCATTTATTCGAGAGCTATTATGAACTACACTCATGTCCATAAATTAAGGATAATTCGGAGTCACGCGGAAATCGAGCTCTAAAATAAACATATCACTTGTAAAATCACTATACACATCTTCAAGAATCATATGCAAATTTCAGGAAGTAACCAGATGACACCGATGGTACGTCACAACGAGAGTGTAAGAGAGTGATATATAAGGAATACAGGCAAAGAAGTAAAATTGTTCGCAGGCGCTTTGTAAGCATTTCAGTGCAATAACCGAATATTTATGACACAAAGGACGCATTAGGATGATTTTTTACGTGGTAGAATTATCGGCCGTCTGGAATGTGGGCGTACCCAACTGGAAGTATCAGACGAACTTGGAATTGCCCAGAGTGTCATCTCCAGGCTTTGGCAACGATTACAAGATAATGGTAATGTGAGTAGGCGTTACAGCACAGGTCACCCCAGAGTTACAACGCCGCATGAGGATCGGTATTTGGAAGTTACTGCCAAAAGAAACAGGCGCAGCACAGCCTCAGACCTGTCTCGTCAGCTACTGGTACGACAATTTCAAGGCAGAACGTGTACAGACGCTTAGGAAACATTGCTCGTAGACCTGTCAGATGCGTTCCACTTACTACAACTCACTGTCGCCTGCGGTTAGCCTGGAGTAGAGAGCATGCATTGTGGACACCACAACAGTGGGCTTGTGTGATGTTTTCCGACGAGTCCAGGTTTAGCTTGCAGTCCGATTCTCGCCGGACTTTCATATGGAGAGCTCCAGGTACCCGTTACCACCAAGAAAACATCATTGAACGACACAGTTAGGGTGGTGCAGGAGTGCTCGTTTGGGGTGGAATTATTCTGGGTTTCAGAACTGATCTGCATGTTCAAATTGGAACCATGACAAGCCAAATCTATCGGGATGTCATTCTGGAACAACATGTACGTTTGTTTAGGGGCGCCATGGGCGCACAATTTGTATTTATGGGTGACAACGCCTGTCCTCACCGTGCAAACATCGTAAGCGAATGCCTTCAATCGGAGGATATTCCCCGTATGGACTGGCCAGCATTCTCACCGGACTTGAATCCAGTACAGCACGTGTGGGACATGCTTGGCCGACGAGTTGCAGCCCGTCAACCTTCTCCTACATGTCTACCGGAACTTCGGAGAGCATTGCTTTTTGAGTGGTGTAATATTATCAGGATCAATGTTCCTTCTTACCTTCTTCGGGAACATACAAGGACCTGACTCGGAACAGAGAGCTTACTAAAGCTATGTTCACTAGTTGTGGTAAGTAGACAGGATACAGACGAAGGGTATACAAAACCCTTTATTTTTCTCTATATACAAGAACTTCCGTACTTCGGAAATACACTGACCCGCTACTTGGGGTCTAACGTAAAAATATAAAAATAAAACTAAACTCCAATTTAACTTTAGAATAATACACGTGGAAGATTGGCCTTATAATAACAGGAAGCGTATGTAGTACAGAGACTGTGGACACTACAATACGTTTGAATTTATCAAGAGGATTAAAACCTCTCGCCTGGAAGGCAAACAGCAACTGCGTATCTTCTAAGGTAAGCGGCCTGCTTTGACTCACTGCTTCCTTTCTCTCGCTTGGCAAAAGGCCACAACTTAAATACTTGGCGTTCGCCAGACAAACTTTGCATAAAAACCTTAACGCTTATAATTCTGGCCGGAAGTAGAAAATAAGAAGTGATAGTAAAGATTTAAAATAAAATAAACGTTAGTAAAACTTAAGATCCTTACATACTTCCCGCCAGAGTTAATTAGTTTGAAACTGAGGTCTAAAACGACCTTGTTGAAAACTTTTAGCTCTAGAATCTAACGCGAGGCCAACCTTTTACAATCATAACTTCGTTAGAAACTAGAAATTTAAAAGAAAGAAATTTGTTACAATAGCAGCTCCCAGGATATACAAGAATTTTTTTTCATCTGTACTGCATCTAAACAGGAGCTTTTATTCAATTCTGGTTCCTTCCAGAGATCTGGAAGGAAAACTAGTTTAATGAAATATTACACAATGAAATGGCAAGTAACATATACAATTCTACTTCTCTTAACATTCTTATTTCATTCATGACTATTTAATTATCTCTCCCCGTGCTCTCTGACATGTGTTGTAAAAGAACACCAAACACGAATGTGTTTCTGTCTACGTGTGCCACACTTCCTCCTACAATCAAAACACTAACGTGTTAAAATTCAACATAACGAGACCTCTTAACACACCCTAATTTCAACTCTAAACCCTGAGGTACTATTCTGAAAGTGGCTAACTCTGAAGTGTAGCGTCAGAGAGCCTAACTACATCATTCAACCTTTAACACATATTCGCCATGATTTAGTCTTTACAGTCACACGAATAACAAATTTTTAACATCACTTTCACTTTTACCATATCACGGTATTTTTTAACATTTAAAATAACAGTTCACATGTATATAAGAACATATCAACATGCCGTTAATTTTACACATTTGAAAACATACATTAGTAGTACATTGTTAACTTCTATTCTTTTCAAAACAAGTGCCAATTCTTTCTACATTGAAATAATACATTTCAAAAAGTCTTTCAGACTAAAACTTCTTTCTTGCTAGAATGTTTTAAATAAAATTTATACAATAACTTTTTACAATATTTAAGTTTTTACACAACGCTATTATACATCAACTTTAGTTTTACGCGCGAGTAATTGAAAAACATAATACGAAAATCGGTCACAACTCATTTCTCGCCCTTTTGGCGATAAAGGTAGGCCTCGCATGAGGTAAAACTTCTTGAAATCTGCCACTTGCAGTAAGAATGAAAGATTAACTTAAGTTTGCAAAGTAACATAAAATTTTACTTATCTTTGAAATATTCAGACATCCTTTTCTGGGCCCAGTCTTTAAAGGTACTGCAGATAGTAGTTTGATTTATCCTCCTTCTTGTACGGGCTCGCCCTTCAGTGCTTTCCTCTGGAAGCTTCCTTTTTTCACCAGTTCGGCCACCCTTGAATACCTTCCTTTTCTCCTCTGCTTGTGGTCTTGGCCGTTTGATGGCAGCTGGTCTTGGCGGAACCGGGAAACTTCTTTCGTGTTCTTGCTTGGACCTCGTTGGTGGCCGTTCAAATTTTCCTTGTACTTTTTCCTCCGCCGCTGATGGCCCTTCCGCAGTTCAGCGACTTTTGCTGCGGAGAGTTCTGTCGGATGACTAGATCTTCCGTTTTAGAGCCGGGTTATAGTTGCCGTCATTTCTCCTGGTTCTCTTCCCATACGTCGTCCTTCTCGCTTCTTCATTCTGGGGGTGTTCGTGAACTCTCTTTTCTGGACGGTGGAATGGCTTCTTTTTCTTGTTACCTTGAATTTTTCCGCGGGGCAATTTTCTTTTCACTTGCTTCTGTCTCTTATTGGCCTGCCCTTGTACTTGTCGTTTTTCCACCTCTGGAGCTTGTACCTGCGGTGTCTACCGTGCCGGATCCTGCAAAAGATCTGAAAAGATTTGCATTTTATTACGATCGAAGTAGGGATTGATTTGATCAATGTTTGCGGAACAGGTTTCACCATTTCTGGCTTTTAACACTACTACAGCGTGAGTTATTTTTTCTATAACATATGGTCCTTCAAATCGTGGAAAAAATTTGGCAGTTTTATCTTCTGGTGCTGAAGAAAGTGAATGCTTAATTTTTAAAACTTCATCCCCTATTTTATAAGTTACTACCCGTCGTTTCAAATCATAATAGGGCTTCTGTTTTCTTTGTGCAACTTCAGTATTCTTCTTTGCTTCCTTAATTAATTTTTCTATATCACCCATTTTAAATTCTGGGGCTCCTTGTTGCACATAAAATAATTTATCTAACGGTGTTATAATCTTTCTGCCTAGAAATAACTCAGCAGGAGTTTTGCCCGTTGTATCATGTTTTGCGGTCCTAAGGGCGAAAGCAAATTTATTGAAATAGTTATCCCAGCTTTTATGAAAATTTTTAACATAACTACGGATAATTTTCACTATATTTCTATTGACCCGTTCCGCTATATTTGATTGCGGCCGATACGGGACCATTTTTAAATGACGTATGCCCAGTTTTTGGCACATGTCTTCAAATATATTACTTACAAATTGAGGACCATTATCCGACATAACTTTTAGGGGCGCCCCGTATTTTAAAATATATTTATTTAAAATAGAATCAGTAACTAATTTCGTGGAGGCTCGTTTTAAGGGAACAATTTCGGTCCATTTACTAAAATGATCAACCATAACAAGGAGATAGCGACTTTTATTTAACTGACTTTTTGAGAAAGGGCCCAATAAATCGATGCCAATTATTTCATTTGGAAATTCGGATTTAATACTATTTAGAAACCCGGCCGGGCGGAAATTAATATAATTAACTGCTTGACATGTTGGGCAGGACTGGACATACGCCCTTGTTAACTTTTGCAGTTCAGGAAAGTAGACTGCCTCGCGTACGCGTTGGATAGTTTTTCGAATACCAGCATGAGAAGCTAAAGGGCTGTCATGGAGCTCCTGCAGGATATTTAATCTAAGACTAGCTGGGATAACAACAGGTCGAAATTCATTGTTGGAATTCGTAGTTTTTGTATAGAATAATAGACCATCTATTAGTTCGTAATGGGCCGCCCTATTTCTTATCGCCACAATATCTTGGTGGCTAAAATTTTCAGGATCCTTCAAATACTCATAAATACTTCCAAACTCAGGATCCTTACCCAGTTCGGTTATTACAGTTTCTCGGGAATTTATTGTACATGCTGTGAGCATTGCCACCTTTACAGTATTACCTTCTTCATCTATTTTAATTCTGGATAGGGCATCTGCTACGATATTTTCCTTTCCGGGGGTATGCTTGATTACCAGATTATATTCTTGTAGCTTGAGTGCCCATCTTATTAACCTTGGGGATAAGTTTTTCCCTGAGTACAATCTAGTTACCGCCGCATGATCAGAGTACACTGTTATTGGCGCCTTTCCAAAATAGACTCGGAACTTTTGCACTACTAACAGAACTGCAAGTGCCTCTCTCTCGGTCGCGGAATAGTTTCTTTGTGTTTGATTTAAAGTTCGGCTAAAAAATGCCACGGGCTGCTGATTTTGCGAAAGTAGCGCTCCTACCGCATAATCCGAAGCATCCACTGAAATTTCTAAATTCTCATCCTTTTCAGGAAATTTCAGCACAGGGGCTTGCGTTAATGCTTGTTTTAATTTTTCGAAAGCACTATTGGCTTCGGCCGTCCACGAGAATCTTGCCTTTTTCCTTTTTAATTTTAACAATGGTTCAGCAATAGCTGCAAAATCTTTTATAAAGGACCTATAATATGAACAAAGTCCTAGAAAAGAAGAGAGCTTCTTCGCGGTGTTTGGAGTCGGATACTTTTGTACAGCGATTATTTTTGATTCGTCTGTCTCTATTCCTTTCTGAGATATTTTGTAACCTAAATATTTTAATTCAAGTGCTGCAAATTTGCACTTTTCGACATTAACTTTTAGACCGGCCTCATTTAATAAAGAAAACACCTGTCTTAAATCCTGTACATGTTGGTCGAGATTATCACTAGTAATAATGATATCGTCTAAATAGATAAATGTGGACTTTCCAAGAACAGGTCTTAACACAATGTCCATGCATCGCTGAAATGTTGCTGGGGCCCCTGAAAGGCCAAACGGCATACGCAAAAATGCATAAGTGCCAGACTTGGTTATAAAAGCAGTCTTAGGCACGTCCTCAGGCCTAATCCCTATTTGAAAATAACCAGTCGTTAAGTCTAAAGTCGTCATATATTTGGTGGATGTTATGTTCCTTAAAATTTCTTCTATGATCGGTAACGGATATACCGGATATTTAGTTATGGAGTTTAATTTACGGTAATCAATAGCGAATCTCCACCTTTTTGGATGCTCCAAAGGATAGTCATTATTTTTCTTACATAAAACCACCGGACTAGCATAACTACTTGAGATGGGCGTTATGATCTTTTTACGTAGCATATCGGTAATATGCCATTCTATAATTTTTTCCTTATTCTTATCGTACCGGTATGGTTTTTGACGAACTGGCAATGCATCTCCGGTGTCAATACTATGGTTAGTAACCTGAGTAAATCCTGGAATATCACTAAATAACGAAGCAAATTCACTTACCACTTGTCGGATTCTTTCTTGCTCGTCATTAGGCAGGTGGTCAAGATTTACCATCGGCGGTTCAGCCTTTTCAGTACGAACTGGTTTCATTGTCAGCTTAAGAGACGCTTCATTAAAATCCAGTGTTGCTTGTGCGTCTGAAAGAAAATCTATCCCTAAGATTAAATGTGCTTGCAGATTCTTTACTATAAAAAACATCACCTTTATTTGTTCGTCCTTGATACGGACATATAGCGGTACTTTACCTATACACTTACATAGTTCTCCTTGCGCCGCTAACACTGTCGTATTATCCGAATTATATATGCGGTATTTCCGAAAATACTTTCTAAAAAAATCTTCTGCCACACAGGAACACTGCGCGCCTGCATCCAGGAGTGCGGTGGCTGGGATATTATTCACCAAGACTTCAATCTTCGGAAGAGTCAGATTTTTCACCATTACTGTATTTAACTTATAGGAAGAGGGGTTTTTGTGACCTTCGGATTTCCGCACCCTCTCGTCAGCAGAAATCCGTTTTAGTTTAAATTATTTTTCCTTTCCGTGCTTTCCTTCTTTTTCCACTGGCCTTGAGACTTTTTTCCTGGGTTGCTATTGAACTGTCGACGTTCGCCGGCTGTTTTTGAATGCTCGGGTTTCCTTGCCCACTGATTCGCTTTTTCTCCGTAGCCGTGTGCTTGAGTTTGCTGTAGTCTTGGCGTACCAAATTGGTTTCGCTGTTGATACTGGCGTCTTCTTTCGACGTCCGCCGTTCTTCTACTTTCAAACTGGATTGCTAGCTCAAATAACTTTTCCAGTGTAGTCGGATTTCTTAATTCAATAAAGTCTTGCACTTGGGGTAGTAACCTCGGCAAAATCACTTGAATTATTTCAGGATCAGGACGGTTTCCATACAAGAGCTTGAAAACGTGAATTTTTCTTAAAATAAAGCTCGAGAGGTTTTCGATTCTTTGTTGATATATACTAAAAAGTTCCGTTTCTAATTTCGCACGATCCCTTACAACAGGGAGGGCTTTTAGTAGGGCAGTCTTGAAATTTTCGTAAGTATAGGTGGGACTTCCTGCTTGACCCAAGAGACTTCTGCCTATACATTTGAACCAGTTAAGCGCTTGGCCCCTCAAAGCGCTGGTAGCTAAGGTAACTTTTTGAAAGTCGTGCACGGGGTAGAGCATGAAATGGTCATCCAATTTTTCCAAAAAACTGGTTACCGGTGAGTTTCCATTAAATGTTGCTTCTGGTTTCATCGAAGCGCGCATGGTCTGGACGATGTAACCAAATCCTTCCAGGGCGGGAGCTGGCATTTCTGGATTCTGAGCCGTTTCTGCAGGCAGCACAGGTTCTTCTTGAAATTCGGCCATGGTTATTCTTCTTCGTTGGGCGCCACTATCAGGATCAATGTTCCTTCTTACCTTCTTCGGGAACATACAATGACCTGACTCGGAACAGAGAGCTTACTAAAGCTATGTTCACTAGTTGTGGTAAGTAGACAGGATACAGACGAAGGGTATACAAAACCCTTTATTTTTCTCTATATACAAGAACTTCCGTACTTCGGAATACACTGGCCCGCTACTTGGGGTCTAACGTAAAAGTATAAAAATAAAACTAAACTCTAATTTAAATTTAGAATAATACACGTGGAAGATTGGCCTTATAATAACAGGAAGCGTATGTAGTACAGAGACTGTGGACACTACAATACGTTTGAATTTATCAAGAGGATTAAAACCTCTGGCCTGGAAGGCAAACAGCAACTGCGTAACTTCTAAGGTAAGCGGCCTGCTTTGACTCACTGCTTCCTCTCTCTCGCTTGGCAAAAGGCCACAACTTAAATACTTGGCGTTCGCCAGACAAACTTTGCATAAATAAGTTAACGCTTTTAATTCTGGCCGGAAGTAGAAAATAAGAAGTGATAGTAAAGATTTAAAATAAACTTTAGTAAAACTTAAGATCTTTACAATATCACCCCAAGATCAAATCGATAATTTTATACTCAGCATGCCTAGGCATCGTCTGGGAGACATACAATGCATTAACAATCATACCAACCATGTAATATTGGTTTTTTGTAATTTGCTCCAGGGAGAAAAAATCGCTAATTTTTTTAATAATATCAAACATATAGCATCTTTTTTTGTTCTTTACCTTTTGTTTAATAAATAAGCTTTACAAATAAGTCAAATTTGTTTTGCTTCTAACTCTTCCTTTGCCGGATTTTGCATTATCCTTAATTTATGGACATGAGTGTAGAAACATTTTAGATGATCTTACATTCCATCCTTCATGTGTTTGAGGTGCCCACCAGAGGCCGAGCGGTAAAGTCGTTGAACACTGGTAGTTCGGTCCGAAGTTCGAATCCCGCGAACGGGCAGGCTGCATGGGTGTTTTCGTGATTTTCCTTACGTGTAACGTGTATACGAGCCAGTTTCCCTTAGAAAGTCCTCCATGAAGGCATCCCTCCCTTTAGGCAGATAGCCCTAGTGTGCTTTGACATAATTAAATAGACCATGTCTTTGAGTTTTTCCATCATCTGCCTGAAACGAGGTCTGCTTTTTGGAATTTCTGTTCAACGTTCTGTCATGGTCAAATGTAATACTGCATGTCCGTCTCCTGTAGAAGCAGTCGAAGTAACTTTCTCGAAGTCTTATCTGGTCCTTCTTTCACGAAATGATAGAAAAAAGCATATTACGTCTTGCTGTACACTATATAATAAATCTAAATAAAATTAAGTTTCGTTTAAGCGGATTGGATGGAGTTCTAGTTCACTAGGTAGAAAGCTGATCATTATTTTCGTGGCACACTGACAAAAAGATACAACCTTTTCATATAATATGAAAAGAAAGTTTCATGCTTCTCAAATACTGAAGCAGAATTCTATAGTCTACATTTGTGAGAAATGCTGATAAGAATTTTCTTTCGAATTCTGTATAAACTGAAAGGAAATAAGTGCCGAATATTTCGAGGTATGAAGAAATATCAGTTCTTTTTTCTTATTCCGAATTTGTTTACCTTTTGTTATTATTGTCGATCTTTTTCTTTGCTTTTTAAGGTGTTAAGAAAACACAGCTTGGATGCATTTCCTTTAAGACTAATTCTACACATAAACATACATTTTGGAGACATACAAGGCTTTGGTCACAATTTTTTTAGCTAATATTAAAGAAAGTGTCGGGGGAAGCTAATGTTTAGTCAAAGTGTTTCAGCTTAATTGCTTTTAAATAACACTGCCTGGTAAGTGAAAACATCTCGTTCTATTTAGTCACGTAATATACTTTTTGCCCGCATAAGTTATGTGTTAGAATACCTTTTTGCAAACGTTACCACAAAATGGCACTGCCATATATTATTATAAAGAAAATGAGAAAAAAATAACAATAATAATAAATAAAATACAGACCTTTCTCTCTTCTTACTAAGAAGTGAATAATTTACCACGAAAATATTTTTGAACGAAATGATTTCGGAATTAATTTAAGTAATTTTATACTAAATATTTAAAAATTGCATCAATACATACATAAAAGGCGATCATCACATTAATCAAAATTGAACTTTTTAAGAATTAAAATTTGTGATTTTTATTTTTGAACACTCGTTAACATTCGTAAAATAAAAAAAATAAAGAAATAATACAAAAAATGAATAAAAAATCAAATCAATAAAATATAAAAATGTAAAAGGGTTTTGTGGGTTACATTACGCCCAAAGGGGCTTTTTTTAACGTTTTGTGGGTTACCTTTATTTGTTAAATATCATGTCCTTTGCACTTAAACCATAAAATTCAGTTCAACAGTAATATCCCAAAATAATTTTTAAATAAACCTATCTTTAGAATTTCCGTTACACAGTTTCGCGCACTTGAGATAATTTTTTTTTTTTTTTTCCCGTACAACGGCTCGCTTTGAAATCGTCGAGTTTGTTAATAATTGTTTCCAGATGCCCATTTTCAGGTGGAAACGTACGTTATTCAAAATTGGATGGCTCTAGGTACCTTTTTTTTATCAGAGTGCAAAAAACATACGTACATTTATGCAGATTTTTCATTATTTAATTTCTTTAAATATAATACAGGGCTGTAAAATTGGGTGGCTACAGCTTGAAAAGTGAAACTCATAAAATGACATTTTGTTTTAAGTCCGAACTATGATTTCGAAGTTCACAGTATGCAACGTAATTCAAAAACTTCTGAAGAAATTTTTGATTGATTCCTTTCTAATCGAACACATCTCTGTGGTGTCTATAATTCTGACATTTTTAAACTAAATGTGTGCTGAAAACGGGTATAAGGGTTGATAAAAAGTTTTTTTGGGGAACTGGAGAATCGAATAGGTTCCGAATTCCGTTTTCATTCCGAATGCGTTCTCGCTAACATTAATTATCAGCTTGAGAAATCGGGTTGTATTTTCAATTTAAACTGAACTTTGTTGTGGGCATCGAAATCTCGTAACTTCATCATCCGGTTGAAGTGTGTGTGTGTGATTATGGCAAAGCCTCGAGGGCTATCTGCCTAAGGGAAAGAATGCCTTCGTGGAGGACTTTCTAAGGGAAACTGGATCGTATACCCGTTACACATGGGGGAAAACCACGAAAACGACCATGCAGCCAGCCCGTTCGCGGGACTCGAACCTCGGACCGAACTACCAGTGTTCAGCGACTTGACCGCTCGGCCACTGGTGGGCTCATCCGGTTGAAGAACTGAGTCCAACGTTATTAAGCTGCTATGTTTAAATGTAAAGAAGATTTCAACCAAACAACTGGAGCGAATGGAGCCGAAACGTTCGGAAGCAAAAAGCATGAAAAGGCTCGTGAAGCAAATAAATTTTGTATAATTAATAGTTTTGTTCAACCGATAGTTAAGGAGACTATGTAATTAAGTAAAATAGGGCTTAATTGTAAATTGGGAAAATTAGCCATGTGTTAGAAACCAAATTCAAGGAATCGCAATTCCATCAATCGCGTTTCAATTCTCAAGAACCAAGATGTACCTTCTAGTTCTCGGTCAAGAATAGCTTGTGGAATCAAACTAGAGTCTGTTTAGACTATATCTGAGGCTGTATGAGGGTTACGATAAAGGATGTTGTTATATATTCTTTGCAAATTCTTTATCATCTAATATTTGGTGGCAAAAATTTGAAAAGTGAACCGAAATTTAAGGTTTTCAACGCAAAATGCCAAAACGAAATTAGTAGTCCTTCTGGGCAAATTGCTCCTTTGGACTAATAAAGTTAAGAGCAACGCAACACCATTTTGTTTTGGTTTTTTTTTCCATAAACTTTATCTAGCGAATGTAACCATCATTTTGTCTACCACACGGTAAGTTTCGCAAAATAATTTAAAAGCAGAAAATCCCAAAATTTGGCAAAACAACCAAAAAAAAAAAAAAAAAAAATGCTTTTAATGCGATAACTTTGTCGTACTTTTCCTCCATCTTTACATAAAATTCTTTGTACTATACGTTTACTTTCCACCTCTTCGCTCGCATCCTTGCTTGGATTTCTTTCGTCAGGGAGTTCTCCGGGTAACCGGGTGGTTAAAACTGCTGAATGATGGTAGTTTGATCCCCGTTCCATCCCAAGTAAGCGGGCTAGATTCATTTCTTATTTTTTCCTGTATCTAATGTGAATACGGATTAGTTTCCTTTATAAAATCCTTCATGAATCCTCCCTTAAACGGGTAACATTTGTACGCTTTGTCACATTTAAACGATTAACACATAACCAATATTTTTAACCGAAGAACGGTACTAATTAAGGTTTTTGGTAAATTAAAAAATTTCATAAAATGGAGTTTGAATATAAAATATTGATACAAGCCCTGAATGAAGATAAGCAGTTTTTAAAAATGCAGGAAAACAAACTAAACAACAATGCATTACAAACTGAATACACCAAATAAAATTAAAAATATAATTCTGTTAGCATAGAATAGCATACGATAAATTTGACTAGAATGAAGAATTATAATTCAGACCTCGAAAATTCAACAGTAAAAAATTTAATTTTTATTTAAACAGCAAAAACTATCGAAATAAATATCAAAAACTCTAAATCAATGAAATAATAATTATGCGTTACATTAAATGCTCTACAAAGATATTAGTGCAAAACAGTGCGTTAAAAATACAAGCTGTAATCATATATTTCAATAATACTGAACATTGTTAAACATATATATTTTGTTGTGAATTAAGTAATTATTAGTCCAAAGGGCGTTAGCCCAGAACGGCTATTAATTTCAAAACGGCATTTTCGTCGATTCACTTTTATAACTGTTCCCAACAAATATTATCACAAATATTATAAATCTCTACATATAAATAAAAGAAAGAGTCTCTGTGTGTGTGTCTTCGCGCTGCGCGTAAGCTAATAGACCCAAGGCTACAAAATTTGGTACATAGGTGCATCTAGAGAAGAGCCAGTGCACCTCGAAGCGATTTTTTCGAAATTCGAATTTTTTTTATTTTATGTTTTGTGACGAAATCGCGTCATTTTGAGACATAATGGGCTATAGGAAAGCTCCATTTTCACATCGTCATGAAACGTAGGCACTTACCTATTTTACGAACTTAAAAATAAATTTAGTGTTTCAATAAATCGATTAAATAGGAATTTATTTAGCAAAGTGAGCTTAACACCTTTTTAACAGGATTTTTTTCTAAAAAAGTTTATTTTTAAAAACATACAGTTTAGTTTTCTTTGATTTTTGGATACGTTAAACTTTCATCCTTGCGACTGCTTTTACAAAAAGAATTTTGGAAAAATGATAATATTTTGTATTCTTAAACAAATTTTATGAGAAGCTTCCGAGTACACTTCTCACATCTCGCATCTTTAAAAATGTGATTTTGGCAACAATTTTCCTTTCTTATTGTTATTGATAGATTTTTAATAGAATCGCATCATTTTGAATAGTTTCATTCTTTTAGAAATATGCGTTTGGCAACAATTTTTCATCGTATTTCTTATGTCACTGTTTTTTAAGAGATTGGCATATTTCATTCTCATTTATATATATATTATACATTTTTATTGATAAAGTTGTTCTGTAGCGTAAAATTCTGGGCGGAATTTTATGTGTTTTGAGTTGCTTTCATGTTATTTTTTGCTTATTTCACTGTTTGTAAGATTCTGGTGTTGGGTGGCCCCAACTTGTCAGCAACTATGGTAGTGACTGCTATGAACTGTAAATTGCACAAACTCGTAAGAAGGGTTTAAATCCATTTTTATTCCACTTTAGAAATAACAGCTGCGTTCACTTGACGCTCACAAACAACGCTGAACCGGCAGTTCAACAAAAACAGAACTGTGAAACTAAAAATTAATGACAAGATGAATAAACAACTAGATCACTACCTATCAGGCTGTGAAATCGTAACTAACTTAACCGCGTTCTAAAATACAGCTGAGATTCAGCAAGCTTACTGATTAAGCAGTTGAACGATTCAACGAACTGCCGAGATAGGCACACAGGCCGAAACGCGCGGTTCTTAAATTTCTACAATACCTAGCAACCTTCACGTTAGCGATTCAAGAAGCACACATACAATCTCGTTTCCCTTCTATTTAAACTCAACTTATTTCTGCTAAAATTTGAATATACTGCTCGTTCTACTACAATTTACATACTCTGGCATTGACAATTCTAGAGGAAAGTAAAGGCTTGACAGGAAAGATAGCTTAAACTTAAAATAAATGTTAGTTAAAATAAATATAAACCCTACAAGATATTGAAAAGTTTTGGATGATTATTTTTCTTCAACGGCAAGTTGGCTAATTTTTTTTATTAGGATAATTAATATTTGTTTTAAGGGATATAGCTTATTTCATTGTAATTTTTTTCTCTTTAAAATATAAGATAAAATATAATTATACTTTGCTTTTCAGAATTTTTTTTTTTTTTATGTTATTTATTGCTCATTTCACTGTTTTTAAGAGTTTTGAGTGATTTTTTTAGGAAACAAAATTCTTAACCTCCTTTATACCATTTGAGTTCTTAAAATTTTGCAAAGGGAATTTGGTTAATTTATTTATTAGGATAATTAATATTTGTATTAAGGGATATTGCTTATTTCATTGTAATTTTATTATAAATAATACTTTTGTTTTATGAAGTTATTCTGCAGAGTAAAATTCTGCGCAGTTTTTCAATTTAACGTTTGATGTTCCCTTCAGCCATTTTTGCGGTACATTTAAAAGCCAGACGAAGGCTGGCAGCTGCTAGTATTTAAATAAAATAAACAATGAAGAATCTGCATTAGTGTTTCTCGTATAGTGAAGAAACAACGGTAACTGGAGCCATCAAATTTCAAATAACATAGTCCTCCAACCGAAGATGGGCCCTTGGAAGTCCCAAATTTGAATTTCGAATTTGTTTTATTATGTATTTAAAATTCTCTAAAAAAATTTTTTTAAACCAATTCAATGATTTCAAAACGAGCAATGGCAACACTGTACGAAAAAAAAACACATTTTTATCTCCAGCGCCAGAGACTATAACAGAAATTCTAAAGATATACTGTCTTTAGATATATTGTGATATTGCTGTTGAATTGAATTTTATGTATTTTAAGTGTGAAGAACTTGATATTTTATAAATAAAGGTAACACGCAAAACGTTACAAAACACCCTTTAGGGCGTAATATAAAATCTGAAAGCTTTCGGATTTTCTTTTTTTTTGTATGTAATTTAGATTCTTGTGTATTTTATTTTTTTATTTATTATGTACATTTTGCTCGCTGATTCTATGTTTATATATTGCCCACGTGTGTTTAATCAACTATATTGCTACATAGTAGTTAGCTAAGCTATACTTTTAGAAATGCAATGCGATGCCATGCGTCTGTGTAATTCAGTTGTATGTCAAACATTGCGAGTCGGTGAAGTTAGATGCTCAATATGTCGACCTTTACTGTGACTGAGAGTGTTCTTGGCCTAGTCGCTCTAGCTCAAAGGCTCCCAACCAGGGGGATATTCATAGTTTCACGGGGAATGCACGTCAGCTTTTTACTCAGCTGTTAAGTATTCAATTTCAGTTTATGAATATAAAAAATTACTTTTATTCAAGTTATCACTTTCTATATTTTCTGTATGTTAATTTATGAATTTTAAAAATAATTTAAATCTAAATATTACATGCATTTTTGTAATTTTGAAAATGTGTATGATTTTCTAGCCGTGGGTCAGAACAGTTCAAGAATGAATGTTCTAACTTATTGGAGGGTTAATTTAGAAGGCAAACAACAAAAATCAGCCTTATATTTTCAAATCTTCGCAGGATTAGTTTGGATGGTTATAACGAACAGTCACCACAGCTGCCAAAATGCAAATGAACGAGATAAAATACAGTGATATGGATTAGGACTATTCAGTTATGGCAAAGCACACGAGGGCTATCTGCCTAAAGGGAGGGATGCCTTCGTGGAGGTCTTTCTAAGGGAAACTGGCTCGTATACACGTTACACATGGGGAAAACCACGAAAACGACCATGCAGGCCCGTTCGCAGGATTCGAACTTCGGACCGAACTACCAGTGTTCAGCATCTTTACCGCTCGGCCACTGGTGGGCCATACAGTGATAAGAAAGGGTAAGATAAGAATGGCTGGACATGAGTTAAGTTACTGGCGCCATCTATTGATGAAACAAGAAAACTAAAACATAGTTTCCTTAAATACTGAAGGGAAAGATGGATTTGAATTAGGGTCGTTAACTATAACAGAAAGATTTTTTTTTAATGTGAAACGCTTCTAAAAAATCCACTTCACCAATGGAAGATGCTTTTTGGATAACTTTGAATAATTTTTGTTGTTTGATTTCTAAATTAATATTTGTTTTCCATGTTATTTTACCTTAATTATTGGAGGGTTTTAAATGTTAGTGGCCAAAGACGAGGTTTGTGGTAATTGGTAATTACGAGTAATTGGGTTTCCAATATGAAAGCATTTGCGTACTATGGGCAACATACAGCTCATCATATCTCCTTATGAATTAGTATTTACCCTGAATTGTAATTCAATTGTGATCAGATTCATTGCTCTCAATAGAAGATTTTTTATTACAATTATTTTTTTCTCTTCGTCAGAGAACACGGTCATAAGTATGTCATGCATTCGAAGTTAATATCTCAGAGTAAATGTTGTTCACATTACAAAGTACCAGTTTTGGTTGGACGTTAGCCGACGGCCCGTCATTTATATAAAACAAGGATTGAAATCTAATAAGTATTCCCCTTCATGTTACATTGTCATTCATTTTTTGATAGTTTACATTCTCTCAGTGAAATTAACTAACACCTGTTCTGAAATATTTAATTAGTCGAAGAAAAATTTTAACGAATGTATTATTAGTATTAATACTACTGGCTGTTTTTGCTAAGAGTTCAATGATATTAATCTTTTTGAAATAGAATAGTTGATAACCATAACTAGCGGAAGTACCGATGCCAGTTACGTTAAACTGAGAATAATGTATTTAACAACACAGAGAACGTAATGATACAAAAAATATGATTCATAGTCATACATGTTTCAGTCTCATGCGATATGGAACCCACATAAAAAGTTTTGATAGAAGAATAAGCTAATTCTCTCCCATTATATCAGCAACAGTGGCACGCAGTTTTTAATGATTTTCGTCTTTCTGATCAAATGATCGTAAAAGCTCTCGAGTTCCATCCAATATTTCACCTATATTCAATTTTAGTAATTAAATGTAGCGAAAAAATTATCATAACTGATCACAAATAAATAACGCGAACAAACAGGTATTCTTTATATGTATAGATTTCATAAAACGTATAAATTTTTAATTAACGAACTCTACAATTTGAAAGCGAGCAGTGGCAACACTTCAAAATAAACCATTTTTATCTCCAATGCGCGAGACCGTTGCCACTCGGGACTGCGAAAATTACCGCTTTCAGAGTTTTTAATTAATATTTCGGCTGATTAAAGTCGTACGAAGATGGGAATAATCGAAGTGGCTTCCCACGAATTTTTGGAATCGGGAATAATGTATTTAATCTTTGGCGATTGCTACACCTTTCGAAATAAAGCAGATCTTCAGCTTGCGAGACTGTTGCCACTCGGAAAAATGAGGGTGAAAATTGTCGTTTTCCCGAGTTATCTCTGATTTTAGCTACTTTTTACTTCCTCGTACGAAGTAAAAAGTAAGTATTGTAATCGCGAAAAGTTTTAGGCAGCATATTTCAACGAAAATATCCATTTTGACCGCTATCGAATGCAATTTAACGATGTTTTTGCGTGATATCTGTACGTAAGGACAGAATAAAATATTCTTTTCCTTCAAAAAAAATTATAAAACTGCTTTAAAATTAATTCTGAAGAGAATTTTTCGTGGCGTCTGTACGAACGTATGTACGTACGTATCTCGCATAACTCAAAAACGAGTAGCCTCAGAACGTTGAAATTTTGTATACAGGACTGCTATAACACGTAGATGTGCACCTCGTATTTTGGTTGCAATCGGCAGCACCAAACGTATATAAATATATTTATATATATATATATATATATATATATATATATATATCAACTCTGTTACCCGGCTCAGTGATCTCAGTTTCTTTACTCTTATATGTTTGTAAATTGTACATTTTTTGCTTTAAAAATGATTGAATTATGTTGTTTTTATCTTCCGGTTAAGGGTTTTATGCCTTTAGTAAATCTTTGTGCAATATTTTTAGAATTATCAGCAATTTTAAAGTTGTTTAATTGCCGCTAAGCCTTTTTTAATGGCGGCCATTGATGTTTACATTTGAAACGGGAGACTAGTGGATTTGTTGCCAATCTAGAGAGACTAAGCTTCGCAACAACAAAGATAACGCCTTCATTTATTATTGCGAATTAAATCATGCTTAATCCTTTCTGGAGTTTTTTCGAGGAAATAAGTGTTCAAGATTTACTTCGTAATTTTTAATATAGATATTCTGAATTTTTATGTATTTTTGCCTTCTCGCGAAGTGAGAACCGAATTAATTGAATGAGAAATACTCAATCGTCTGTGAAAAGCTGTTTCTTTTTTGTTTTGTTTGCTTAATTTCTTTTATACATAAGTCTAGCTTTATTATAGTATTTGAATAGAACATGTGGCAACGATTAGATAATTCTTTAAATGATATACATTATGTGCATTCTGAGTTATAATATGAATGAAATATAATTCTGTTAAGTAAACCTAGCGCCAGAGTGTCGCTATGGTAAACAAAGTGAATTTTAAAGAATGCATTTATTCTATTGTGGTTTATGCGCTGTCAGCGAAGTAGGTTTAATTCAATCTAATAAACTTAAATAAAATGCAAGAAAAATGCGTATAATTTAATATTCCGTACAAGGAAGTCATGTGGTGTACACATCAGATTTATTTTAAAGTAGACGTAGACCTTTTTCAGGACCCAGAAAAGAATTGTAAAAACTTTGGTGACGATAGCTATAGTAGTGACTCAGATATCAGCAGATTTTCTTATATATATATATATATGCTATAACCACATATAATAAAAATTGGCCATCGTATTGACACCTAGTAGGAAAGGTATAAATATCATTACGTGGAGTGCTGTAGGGAAGGCATAAATGTCATATATGGGACATGGGGGCACTTTTAAAATACTGTTCGTCTCGAAAGAATTGCCGTAGAGTAAGAAAAGGTAAGAGACATTTGAATCCATCCCGGTGAGTATTCTCTATCGAAACCTGGACAAAGCCGGAGAAGTTTATACTGTCGTAAGTTCCCCAAGACTTAAACCAACAAGAGACTCTTTACAGGCATTTAGCCACATTATTTTAGCCAGGCTGGCTTAATTTACATTGTGTTCAGATCAAGAGCAGCACAATTCTAACGTATTTTTATAAATTGCTAATAAAATACTACACTTAGTAAAGAGTGGTTTCTTATTTGTAGAAAATAATTTTGAGACATTTTTTAAAGAATTTGAATAGCACTTTATTCGTGCATTAAAGGATAAATTTTAATTCCTTCAAGGCTAATAATATTTAAATTTTCTTTCTTAGCTTTGGAAGACTTTGTAGTTGGGCACATATTTTCAACCTTTCTAAATTCTTATTTTCATTATCAAATCGAGGCCAACCAGCGGCCGAGCGGTAAAGTCGCTGAACACTGGTAGTTCGGTCCGAGGTTCGAATCCCGCGAACGGGCTGAAAGATTTTTTTATTTCAGTATGTACAGGAGTCAACTTCATACGAATATGTTTTACAGTAGCACCAAATGTTACTTCAACAGTTAAGGAATTATTAATGAATTTATTCAACAATTACTAAATTTACTAATGAAGTAGAAAACTATAGTTTGTAATTAAGAAATATATATGCGACTAACTAGATCTTTATGTGTGTAGAAGAATTGAAAACAAGTTCAGTATAAGTAGGATATTGATGTGAATATTAAACATATCGATTGAGGTGAAATCTGAAAAGACTATGGAACAACAATTTGAAATGCAAATTTTACAGGTAACAGATATGGAAATTGTTTTTATAACTTACGACTACAAAATTAATTTTATTTCTGTCTCAATTTAAACAGAAAATCATAATGTACAAAAGTTTTAATATTTATTTAAAAACACGACGTGTTATCAATACATTTAATTTTCATTTAATACATTAATATGCCTTGTTTAATTTGTTTTTAAATATTTTAGCCCAAATGCTCTCGAAACGTGTATGTGTGTATAAATGAAAAAAAGAAAAAAAAAAAAAGAAAGCATCTTTGGGATTAATACAAAATCAGAAAGGCCTATAGATGTTATCTATTTTTTTTATAATATTTCAGTTCAGGCAATCTCTTTCGGAGCTCAAAAAACTGCATTATGCACACCAACTCTTGTCATTTTCCCTATCCTATAACTACAAAATTAGAGATATTCCACAGCTAATTCTTTTAGTCATGAAATATTTCTATACGAATGCAAACTCCATTATTTTGAACAGAATTTGGTGTGGCGACTTTTGGTTATTTCTCTCCAATTTTGGCAACAAAATTAGTCGCCAAAACCGTTTACTCAGTAGCCATTTACTCAATGTTAAATAAGACTGTATTTCTGTTTTTCCAGCACAGCATCACTTCTGTCGGCTTTAAAATACAACAATTTTACATGTAATTTCATTAAAATTATCTATGTAAAAATTTCTAACAATAGTTTTGTGAAAGTAAACATATTGCAATTCTTGGAGGAATTTTTTATAATCTGAAATGTTTAGATTTGTGTTAAATTTTGAAATTATATACGTAAATTAATTTGTTACGCACGTTACAGAAACCTTAAATTTACGTTGCTTAATTTCCTATGGGGCATTCTAAACGTATGGATGCCCATTTCATCTATGATGAAATTCAGCATTTCAAAAAAAACCCTGTAAATTTCTTAGGTTTTTTAATTTAGACGACATACATCTAGAACGAGAAAATGAGACGAAATGAAAAAAAAAGAAAAAGATATGAAATTAGTTAAAATGCTAATCTTTCATTCGACCTAAATATCAAAGAAATGCAGTTTGCATGCTTAGAAATGGAATAGATTAATTTTTTTTCCTCTGACACGTTTTAATATATGTCTTCTTTCTCGGTGTTTCTCGGATGATAGTTCTTTAGAAACAGGTTTAGAAGTTTATTATTAAGGGAGGAGAACTAAAAAGGGAGAAAGATTATAAGAAGAAAAAGAAGAAAACTAGAAAAAGGGTCATTAAAAGAGTTACTGTGTAGTGAGTGAATCAATTATTAGCCTGCTGGATGAGACCAGATTCCGAACACTTTGTACCTTTGGGAAAGGGGCGAAACCTAACAAAACAAGTTTTACATTAGGCTAGCATAGCATATAGCATATGCCAAATTTAGAATAATACTTAATATAGGAAACAACAGAAAATATAGAATAATACATAAAGTATAGAATAATACATAATATGTCATATAATAAAATTTGGAATTTTCCAAACTTGGAATAAAATTTAAAAAATAGAATATATCATATGACAATTTAAAATAATACTTATAATATAGAAAATGAAATTCAGAATAATATGTAATATATCATATAATAAAATTTAGAATATTTAGAATCTAGAATAAAATGTTAAAACAGTACTTAGCAATTGTGTACTTGAAAAGTCACAGTCCATTTACCGGTTTAGACAGAAAGTTTACTCTGCCACGTAATGAAAACAGATCCACCAACAGCCGATCGGTAAAATTCAAGAACACTGGTAGTTCGTTCCCGGTTCGAATCCAGACGAACGGGATAGTTTCACGGGCGTTTTCGTGCTATTCTTCATGTGTAACGTGCATACGAGCCAGGTCCCTTAGAAAGTCCTCCACGAAGGCCTCGAGTGCTTTGTCGTAATTAAACTAACGAAATCTAACGAAAACAAAATATGAAAATCCACTTGCCAGCTTAGGGGCGATTCATAATTTAAGTTATAATTTTGATTTATACATTTATTTCATATACATACACACGAAAAAATAGTATATATATACATATCATGCGTACATCCAATATGAATATATATATACGTATATTTATATGTATTTGTCATCAAAATTAAAAATTGCCATTTCAGAATAGGTGTATATTTTTTTGCAGCAAAACTCTCGAGAGCTATCTGCCTAAGGGAAGGGGTGCCTTCTTGGAGAACTTTCTAAAGGGAAACTGTTTCGTATACATGTTACAGATAGGGAAAATCACCAAAACGGGCATGCAGCCAGCCCGTGTGCGTAACTCGAATCTGGCACCGGACTACCAGTGTTTAGCGACTTTACCGCTCGAATGCTGGTGGGCGCTATCACTTTTATTTTTCGATGTATTTAATGTTTGCAGATAATAATCTTATTTTATTTATCTTTAAAACTTCTGTTTTCAATAACTGCCATTTTAAAAATCACATCAGTCACTGTTCTACTTTTGAAATCTAAAAATCAGTAAACTGCATTATAGATACTCCTAGATATATCAGATGGAAGATCTACAGGATGTTGAAAAGAACGTAATTTTTCGATGATTTATTTGAAGTAATTTTAGTTAATAAAGGAAAGTTTAATCAATAAGATTAGTGCATGAACAAAAAATCTGATGTATACACCACATGACTTCCTTGTACGGAATATTAAATTATACACATTTTTTGCTGCATTTCATTTAAACTTATTTCCTCGAATTTCATTAGAGATATATGTCTCATTCAATTAATTCAGTTCTCACTTCGCAGCAAGGCAAAAATAAATAAAACCTCAAAATATTTTCATAAAAAATTGAAAAATATAGAAAAATATAAAACAACAAATACAGTTAAAACAATTTTTACAATTTAAATTATATTTTCTACTCAAAAACTTGCAATTCTGCTGACGGGCAAGAAGGCAGGTATTTTGGTGCTCAAAACTGAAAAGTTTATTTTTGATCCCATTTGGCAAAAAGACACTGAAGGGGTAGAAATTGACTTAATTCACTATTCTGCTAAGTTTCAAATGCAAATAAATATGGCTGCTATGGTAAAACGTTAGGTTTATCCGAACTTAAACAACTTTTAAACTGTTGATATTTATACAACTATTGCATGCAGATTAACAAAAGGCATAAAAACCTTTTTTACGTACTTAGAGACGTCACGAAAAAAATCTCTTCCGGATCCATTTTAAATCATTTTTGCAACCCGTTTTGGGAAAAAGAGCCCCTTATCCTATCCTTACGTACAGATGTTGTTCAATTGTATTCGATAGCAGTCAAAATTAATATTTTCATTGAAGTATGATACCCAAAAATTTTCGCGATTTCAATACTTCCTTTGCTCCGTACAAGGAAGTCATAAAAAACATCTATATTGAATTTGTAAAAGTAATCCTGAATTTTGTAGTATTATCGCTAATAAGTGTTATGCATCGGGAGTTAGGTATGCAAATACAATATTCATAGAAATAGGTAAGGCATACAACGATAAAAAAATTATTTCAAGATTTATATCTATAGGAACAGGAAGTAAGAAAACCCAGTTATACTCTTGCGAGGATTCTAGTTTCCCAATTATAGTACAGAGGCAGGACAGAGGAATGTCTTTTGGATTCTTCCCCACCTAAAGACCATCTGGGGAGGAGAGATCACTATCGCCAAATTCAGGCGGTTACGAATTATCGTCACCGACATTTTTTACTTCTGGCGCCACGTGTGGAGTCACTTAGAACTTTTGGAGCAGAAAATGTGAGAAAATCACTTATGCATTTGACGGGATTCAAACTCTTGGCTTCCCGATTGCTTGCCGGACGTGTCTTCAATTACACCAAGAAGGAAGGAGGAAAACTTTTACAACTTAAATAAATGCATAAAAAAAATCTGAAAGCTTTCAGATTTTACATTACGCCCAAACGAACTTTTTTTTCTTTTCCATATACAGACACATACACATTTCGAGAGTCTTCGGGCTAAAATTATTTAAAAACAGCATATCGAGAATTTCCGATAGACAGCCTCGCGCGAGTTGTTGCCACTGCTCGTTTTGAAATTATTGAGTTTTTCATCTAAAATTTTACAATATGAAATAAATAATAAAACAAATTCGAAATTCCAAATCGGAGCTTCCGGGTGGCCACGTTTGAGTGTACTCCTGTATTACTCAAAATTTGAAGACTGTAGGTACACTCGTTTTTTCCCGAGTACGAGAAACATACATAGATTCATGCAAAGTGTTCATTATTTAGTTTCTCTAACTATAATACATGCGATAATATTTGGTGGCAATAATTTCAAAAAAAAAATAAATATTTAAGTGCTTTAACTCAAAAGCCGTTTCAAGACAAATAGCCTTTTGGGCTAATGACCCTTTGGCATTACAAATAAACAAACTGTGAAATTTATCGAAGTAAAATCGCCGAGTAAACAAAAAATAATTACAAACATAAGCGATCTTGTATTTCACAATTATTTTTGCCCACTATAATCACACCCGTTGTTTGCAACTGCAAAAAAAATTACAGATCAGTGCGTTGAATTTCTAGCAAATTTCTGCTTCTAACAATCAGTTTTTATTTGTCACAGCAAAACAATCCTAAACGAAAATGAACTAATCGTGAGTACGTCTAATAAAATAAATTTAAAAAAAAAAAAAAAAAAAAAAACTTAAATGTTTCAGATTTTAAATTACGTCCAAAGGGGCGTTTTTTAACGTTTTGTGTGTTACCTTTATTTATTAAATATCATGTTCTTTGCACTTAAACCATAAAATTTAGTTATATAGCAATGTCGCAAAATAATTTTAAAATGAGCCTATCTTTAGAATTTCCGATACACAGTTCGACGCGCTGGAGATAAAAAGGTTTTTCCCCCCGTAGAGTGTTGCCATTGCTCGCTTTTAAATCGTTGACTTTGATACTCAAAAATTCGTTAACGTTTTCAAAATATGAATTCGATAATAAAACAAATTCCAAATTTTGGATTTCATATGCCCATATTCGCAGTAGGATTACGTCATTAAAAATTCGATGGCTCTAGATACCGTTGCTTTATGAGAATGCAACAAATATGCATACATTTATTCAGATTTTTCATTATTTAATTTCTTCAAGTAGAATGCAGGACTCTAACATTTGCTGGCAACAGTTTGAAAAGTGAAACGGACATTTATAGTGAATCAACGCAAAATGCCAAAACGAAAGTAATAGTCCTTTGGGACTCAAATCCCTTTGGACTAATTATCTTATTATTTTCCTCCTCCTTCCAGCATGCCTTCGTGGTGTAACGGTTAGCACACTCGGCGCGTATTGGAAAGGTTCAGGTTCGAGTCCCGGCGAGAGGATTGTTTATTTTTCATGTACTTCTGCTTCAAAAATACCTGATGCCTCTACACTATGTTTAAACGAAATATTTTGCTACTTCATATTGTAGTATGTTTTGTAAACATCAGCATGTTTTTTATCCGGGCACTAGCCATTTCTGGGCTTTCGCCCCCTACTAAGACCGGAAGCGGTGGTCATTTTATTTTGGAGGCACCAAATATGCGGCCACCGTGGCCTCTTATTAAGAGACACAGTTTACATCCATGCCTACTCCGGGATTCGAAACCGGGCCCTTTGGTACCTCAGTAGGCTCCGGTAGCCACTGTATCGTCTGAACGGCTCAACATTTATTTCACTCTCAAGAAAGGTATACTGTATTTCTGTGGTTTAAAGGAAAGAAGCGTACAAATTCAGCATTAGATTGACTTCTCCAGAAATTAAAGATACGTTATTAACTGATGTGATTGAATAAATATTTTTATACAATTAGTTAAAAACAAATCATATAATAAAAAGAGTTTTTTCTTTATGCCAGATTTATAAAAACATAACATTAAAAAACGCGCTTACATTTACACGCACAAAGCCAGAGATTTCAGAATTAAATTAAGGAAGATAAAAGTTTTATCGATGGGAAAATCAACTCACAGAGTAATTATTTTGTAAACGTTGACGATTACAGATTGTGCTTTTAATAAACGGAATTCTTTTAAAAGTTATCGTTCGAAATCTATTTGAATTTACTTGGCTTTAGTTTCAAAAACTCAGTAATGCCATTTTCCTTCACAAATTAAACTCACAAAAATACATTATTTGGGAGAGAACATGAATATTAAATAAGGAGCTTAGCTAGATCATTAGGCTCTTGACAGCAACAACAAATCATTAGGCTGGGCATTGCTTATTATTTTTCTCATGGAGTTTATCGATTGTAAAAATAGAAAGATGCAATGTTTATTTTCATAAAAATACTTCCTCAGAGCAATGTAAAACAGCGGTTACTTATGAGCATGTTAACTATAACAAAGCTCATAAAGTAAAATAAAAGTAATATTTGAACCAGAAATAAATGAATACGCTCTTTAGTTATAAGCAACCTCTATCAATCTTTTGATTATTGCTTTAGACCAGCGGTTCTCAACCTTTTGACTAACGCGTACCATGTAAACAAAAATTGAAAACCTTCAGTACCACCACACCCCCACCACTCTTGAACAAACCTCGTATCGCATAAATTTACGGGTATTAGAGAAAAACCTCAATCAAGACGTTGAGGTTTTAATTTTTGAATACAATAGTTAAAAATATTTTGCTTCTTAGCGAACCACCTATTCTTCTCTTGCGTACCACCGGTTAAGAACCCATGCTTTATACTATTATCATCCAAGATTTTGCGATACAATAACATTTCCAATCACTTCTGGAACTTACAGACCCAGAAACCGCCCAGACATATAGTGTTGGGGACGCCTACTGTAGTACGGAAGGTCACGGGTTCCAATCCAGAAGACGGCATGGATGTTTGTGAATGCTCAGTGTCTTTGCAACATATGGGACACTATAAATATATGGCGAGCCGAAAGTCCTCGTGTGGCATGGCGATAGAGGGAGGGGGGAGACCGCCGGACGCCCCCCCCGCGAGGTGCTTTCCCTCAAAATTAGAGTGGAAGTAGAAGTGAGGTTGTGGCAACCATTCATCCATGAAATTAGATGGAAAGGATAACAACATAAAGAAACATCAGGTATGTTAAGACCAGTTTTTTAATGAAAAATTAGCAATCGCCTTCGCCGGGAATCGAACCACGGACCTCTGGAATACCGGCCCAGCGTGCAGAAACACCGCTACACCACGAAGGCACGCTAGGAAGGCGGGAGAAATACACTCTTTTGCAAAAAAATCGAAGCACCAAGAAGGACTTTGGTGATCGTGATGAAATTTGGTATGCAGAAACATCTTGATCGTAATGAATAATGTTCTTTCAATCTCTCTCCCGTCTTTAGTTCAGATTCCAAGAACACCAAGTGAATAAAGTAATAGCAAATGTAACTAAACGTTCACTACGATTTGGTAGATTAAAAATTAACACTTTAACAAAACTCTGCTGTTTGTGCTTGCGAATATAATAATCTGCAAATCAGGTGGTAATTTAGAAATCTGTAGGGTTGTTGTTATAACTGGAAAATAGATCCTGCAGCCCATACTAAAATAGCAAGTTATCGTTATGTCTTCAGCAACTCACAAAATACAGAAGAAGGCTTAAATAACATTTTAATTTTACTTTCAGTTTAAACATAAACTCACAACTTCCATAACTTGTAGATAGTTTAAATTAACAACAGAACATTACAGAACAGAATTCAATTGGAACGCAGATAACGCAATCTAGAACTATACGTTAAATATAATAAGCTGGCTCATATATTTTACCGGCGGTTACTTAAGCCATCGGCTAGTAAGAATGCTAAAGCCGAAATATAATTTTAAATGTTCGGCTTATGTGATTATGGGGAAAGCATTCGAGGGTTATCTACTTATTGGATATGGATGTCTTCGTGAAGCACATTCTAAGGAAGCGAAGTATTCTAAGAAAAAGTGGCTTGTATACACGTTTATGCATGGGGAAAACTAAGAAAACACCCATACAAACAGACCGTTTGCCGAGTTAATTACATTTAAAACTCAAAACCTTAATAATTTTTAGTTAATTAATGGATGGGGAATGGTTTGTCACAAAATTTCAATTCATCAAGTTTCTTACTTCCATGGAAGATTTTTTGTTTGCTTGTTTTCGTTTTTTAGTGGCTGAGAGTCAACCAAGTGCTTTTTTAGTAAACTGCTTTAATTGTATGAAGCTAAAAATTAATTATTTCCTTCGAGAGTTTTAAGGGTTTTCAAAAAATGAGATATTTTACATCCGCTATTATTTAATGCATTACCTCGAGAAGTAAGGTAAATAAAATTTTTATAAATGATAGCAGTCAATAGTTAAGGCATCGTGATAAGAAGTTAATTCATTGTGTACTTTTTAGTTACTTTTATCTTTAAAGATATATATTGCAGTAGCCATATTTCATCTTCTGAAGTGAATACTTTTCCTACGAGGAATAATTGTTTTAATCTCTCTGAATAAATGTACATAGTAATTACTGGGAAGGAAATTAAGCTGAGAAATGCTGAGATGAGAGTTAATATTGTTGTATATAAATTCATATACACAGAGTGGCGTATATTTTAATATTGTATGTGACAAACATAAATTAATTTCGTACAATATAATTTAGTTTATAATACTCTTGCTCGTTACGGATTCGTGATGCATATAAACAACTATGAATACTCCAGCTGGGATGCAGATATAACAAAAATTCTCCTTAGCGCAAGAGAAGTAAGGCAAATAACGAATATCGCTTTCAGAGTAAATTCTAAACCATAATTCTGATTTCATGGAAAATTGAGCTAATTCCTTAAACCTAGTTCCGTGAATCCCCTTGCTGCCGCCGTTCAAAAGAGCCATTTACACAGGGTAACCAAATCCTCTAGTAGCTTCCAGGAAAATCATTTAGAGGGTATCAAAAATCCGTTTTCTTGAAATATCCAGAAATTCGCCAAGTTAGAGACATACCTTCAGATGTCTCTAACACGCCGATAAAAAATTTCGACAAGGTCGGTCAGGAAATTTTTGCCTGTATCTTCGACTTCTAATTCAAGTATTTTCACAATTTAAAGGTTAATGAATAATTAATTCGGAATCATGATATTTAGTAGAATCATGATAGAATATTTTAGAATCATGATATTAGCTCGCCAGACGAGCGGGCTGCGGCCAAAGCAATGTTTATAAGTTCTATGTACTGAAAATCTGAAAATTTGCTATTCAAGCAAATGCACTTTATACAAAGTTGCGGCCAAAGCAAAATTAACGAGTTCTGTGTACACCTGAAAAGAAAATACACAAAAACATTCCAGTATGAATGAAATCAGGTTCATTCTTTCCAAGCAACGACCAGTTAGTAAAGTGTGTATTTTTTTTCCCAAACCAGGAAACTGAATTCGAAATTCGTTGTTTTATATATTTTACATACCTATTTATAGGGAATTCCAGATTTTAGTGGTTTTGAATTTTATTTCTTTCGTGTCTTTGAGGATTTGGCTTCTAAATTTCTTACCTTTTGATTTTCATTGATTTCATTGATTTTACATATATATATATGGTGTGTATGCGAAATATGTATGTTATATTTGGTACTTTTCCGGTTCGCCGGCGCAAATCTCGCCAAGCAGACTTTGTTGGTGACAGCATACACTACACACATAAAAACTGTTAACAAATGTTAGTTCTAAGAATTTTTTATTTTAATATGGTTTAGAATTTTGTAATTAGCCAATAAATTTGTAAAACGACGTTAATTTAAGAATTTACTATGCTTTCATGGCTCAACAAATTCTGATTCGCCGGTTCTTATCACGTGACCCCAAGTGATCTCATCTCACGTAAACTACGCTAGAAAAATCTAATTCTCTCAGTAATTATCTACATTAATTTTAAGTTAAACCTTAATTTGGAATAATAGTTTAAATGCAAGAATTATTTAAATTCGTACGAATAGCCTACTGAGAAATTATGCAAAACCGCAGTGCTTTACTTCGACAGTGCATTCTCATTAGAATAGATGAATTTAACCCTTGATTTTGCCTTTCTATATTTTCGCCTTCCTGTGAGCGTTGTGATTGCATCCTAATTGACTTAATTACCTCGAATGGTCTTAGGGCATAAAATTTAACTATCTTGTAAAAATTTCTATGTAATTGTATGCCAGCATTGAAAGAAACAATCAGTCTGATAAGAAACAATGGCTGCGACTTCTTTTGAAAATGAAGCGTAAAAGGTTACCAGCGAAGATATTCCGTTTGGCATCAGTTGTACCATTATTGGAGATTTTATCATTTGTGCCAGCAAAACGGAAAAGTACCTTATGTTTTAATCATTTGTTTTATATCAGCCATGTTTGCTCTGATTCGAAGATTACAATCTCACAACAAATAGTTTTAAAACTGACCATTTTTAAGCATTACTAATGCAGCGGTATAGCAATGTCACGACGCACACACAAATAAGAAAGAGTGGACTAAATCAGATGCTTTTAAACCATCATCGAATAATGAAATAGAATCTTCAATTTGGCACCTTAAGATTTTTAATTCAGCTAAGGAATTTCATTGCTAGCTGACCGTAATATTTCTATTTTAAGATGATTTTCTGTATGTTTGGAATTCAAGAAGCAGTTTGCAACGTTTATTGAATTTCAGCAAGTATTGCGTTTTACCAGAATTTCGCTATCCTGCACTGTATAAGAGAATACAAAACAGAAATAATATCTGCACGATAAAATTTTTCTTTACAGTTTTTTCGAGAAAATGTAAATCAGTTATTTTATTTATGTACCAGGTTCATATTTCTAAGCTACCAAAATTTTGGATGTATTCTATCCCAAGAACTTCGCTTTATTATTTACAACATGTGTTATAACAGAAAAATTTGTTTTTAGAAAACGTACAAAAAAGGTATTCGCGGAAAACTAAAAAACATCTGAAAAAGAGCTATTCTTCCTTTTTCTGACTAAAGTCTTCAGCAGTTTTTTGTATAAAATACTCCAGCAGTAAAAGATGCTGAAACTTCCAGAAATATATGAATCATCGGCTGGTTCGATGACGGAAAGATATACAAGAAAGAAAGTTTTTTTTAAACGAATTTGCAAAACTATTTTTCTCGATACATTGAACCAAAGGTATTGGGGTTCGTTCACCTGCTTCGAGCTATTATTTATGTAGACAAGAAAAGCCTCTTGAAGTGAAAACTTGCACTTATGTAACGGAATCCGAGGGATTTTATTTTTTTCGAATAAAGCGGCTTCTTAAAAATCCACAAATTCACACAATATAGATATGCTCTAGTTTGATTTATTTTTTTTATTATTTATCAGTACGTGATCATTTGCATATTAATATGCTACAAAAGTTTTTAGTTAAAGTAAATTAAACGCAAAAACTAAATGTAAATTACGAAACGTAAAATAAACGTATCAACATGTTTTAAAGTAATTTAATATAAAATGTTGCTTTTTACGTTAAATTTATACCTCTGTTCGTTTAGTTTTATACATCGTGTACTTTAAAAGATTTAAACAATGGGTTTATTAAACTCAGGGTTAACATAAAGTGACCCGATGTCCGGACTTTTAACAATTTGTCCCGCAGCTTTTTAAAAAAGTCCCGATTTTTAGGAAGAATGCACGGCAAGCTACGGAATATAGTAAAGCAAGAACTTAATTGGAATGTGCAAAAATCATTCGATCATATTACTCAAATTTTTCCATACAGTAGTATTTCTGAAAATGATCTCTTTAATTAGACATTATTAAAAAATATATAGATAAGGAAAAGGTTAAATCTTGGACATCATCAAAAATCACAATAGAGAAGAAATAGCTAGAAATATTTCCTCATTTTGAAACAAACCATGTTCCATACAATAATGCACTCAAAACTGTGAAATATCCCAGGAACTAATGCTGTGACAGCACTTTTTTTTCTACGGTAAATAAAGTGCAGACATCAGAAAAAACACAAATGAGTGTTGAGACTTTGAAGGCCATTTTATGTGTGAAATATAATTTAACAAATTCTTGTGAGAAATGTCATGACCTTTCAAACAACAACAACAATCTATTAACAAAATTCACTCAAACGAAAAATATGCCAAAGAAAGAATAAAATAACACATTATTTCTTTTAATTAAAATAATACATAATTTCTTTTAATCTATTTGTAAATTGTACTTTGTTGAAATTTAAAAATATATTACAATACTATTTTTTGTTCTATGAAAATTTGTGCTGCTCTGTATAGACCAAATGTTTAATCGCCCTCCCCCCTGTCAATGGTGTCCCGCTTTACTAATGTTAAAATCTGATCACCTTAGTTAACATAAAATGGCCTGAATTTTGCTATACTTCAGGCCTTATACATTACTTGTGATGATATTTTCGTCGATAACAGATGCTTAAATTTCAACATTGGCAAAAGTAGTCCAAGACCATGCAGACAATAAACTAAGCTACAAGCTGGCTCAACTACCATATTTACTCGCGCAATAGTCGCCCTCGCAGGGTTATAGTCGCACCCCCGTTTTAAAGCATAAAAAAAAAAAAAAAAAAAAAAAAAAATCATCAGAAGTGTACAATATCGTGCAGTAGATTTCCCCGCATAATAGTAGAACCGGTGCGAAAAAAGGGCGACTATTACGCGAGAAAATACGGTAATCAACTAACTTGATCTGGCGCATAAGTTTTAAAGTAATCGGCTTCGAGAGAATGCAACGAAATAGTTTTAGTTAGATAGAGCTAGCAAATGTCGAAAATCCATCTAAAATATTTGAGATTGTCACATTTAAAATTTGATCTATGAAACATTTGGTACTTCCGTATTAACGCCACCGCAGCAGAAGTTGCGCTGATGCGCCAATAAAGAGCAATCCTGTTGTTCGCACGCAGTTATCTTTTGGATTTCTTTTTGCCTTGTTGTTTGCCGATTTTTGACGCCCTTTTTTTAGTGCTACGAAAATGCGCCTTTGGGATTTGCCAAATACAGAAGAAGATGTAATGTTATTTTTTCAGGAGCGAAATATTTTGCCAAGAAACGAAAATGTACCAATTCGCATGATATGAAACTTTATTTTGGTTAAAGTACGTTTTGGAAATGTAATTTAAGACAGTGTGATCAGCAAGTGGGACTTTGAAAAGACAACTGGTTTGAGAGAAGCAGAATTCCATTTTGTTCAGCTTTGAGATTCATATACTGCTGGTACGAGGAGTTGACGTCAATTAAATATTGTGAAACGCAACTTGATTTATCGGATAAAACTGTAATAGATTGGAACAATTACATGCGTGAATTATGCGTCTTGGATATGGCGAATAAACCAAGCAAGAAGGTAGGTGGACCAGACGGCATTGTGGAAATTGATGAAAGTTTGCTAAGCGTAAAAATAATTGTGGTCGAGTAATACCCGAACAGCGGGTTTTTGATGGTATATGTAGAGAGACAAAAGATTCTTTTATTGTCACCATTCCTAACAGAACTGGCTAAGCTTCTTAATAAAATTATTGGAAACATTGCAGATGGTAGCACAATTTATTCTGACAGTTGGAAAGGTTACCAAACAAATAGAATAGAAAAAGAAGGATTCCTAGATGCTGAAGTTAATCATTAAATATAATTTTATTGATATTACAGGAGTTCATACTCAAACAGTTGAGAGAATGTGGGGTAGTGCTAAATGGAGGAACAAGAGATACAGGGGACAGCGAGACATAATTTAGAATCTTACTTAGCAGAGTTCATATGGAGACATATCAGGTCAAAGAAAATAGAGTCTGTTTTGAATCTATGTTGAACTCTATATCGGCCCATTTTCCACCAAAATCCGATTGACTACTTTGGTTTTAAATAAAGTGTTTGATTTTAAATAAACTGTTTTAATTTACGATTTGTCACAAAAATTTTAGGTGTAGATTGGCGGCACTTAAAAACCGCCAAATATGCAGCTGCGGTGGCGTTAATACGTAAGCACCAAACATTTCACATATTTGTCTTCCAAAATTAACCATCAAAATGATATTAATGCTGAAATCAGAAAAGGGATCATTGCTTCTTTGGTTTAACACATCTTCTGAAATTCCATCTAATAAAGAGAAGGTCAAAATTCTGTTATACGAGCCACTGATAAAATCAATCTTAACCTATGCTTAGGAGACGTTGATTTCGACTACGAGGGAAGAAAGAACCTTGGCGATCTTTGAAAAGAAGCTTCTAAGAACTATTTTTGCTGCTATTTAGGAGAATGATATATGGCGTAAACGAAATTATAACGATGAGGATATTATTAAATCCACAAAATTAAGTAGAATGAGATGGACAGTTTACCTCCTAGGAACGAATACACAGAGAACGGTCCTTTAAGTCTTTAACGCAACTTAAGGGGACATATAACATAAAAATTTTCAAATATTCAAATTTTCAATTTTGGGCTAAAAAAACAAAGTATTCTGAGACGATTCGAAAAATATATAATTTATCCATGTTTAGAAATTTTATGACCGAAATCTTTCATTACAAAATGTAAACAACAAGCACTAGCAAGCTGACCAGTTGAGAAAGATGTCTGGTGTGGCAACAATAAAGCCATATCAGCTGGTAAAAAATATGTTCATAAACATTATGAAAAAGAAATGAGTCGGAGAAGGCATGAATGTTTGTAAATGTATAATGTTCATGCGGTATGGAAGCACTCGAAATATGCGGCGAGCAGAAAGTTGTCTCGAGAGGTGGGTGATAGGGGAAGAAGGGTGGGAGACCTTCGGACCCGTCTCTCTTGGGGTGCTTCCCATCAAACCTAGAGGCGGATCTGAGCTAAATGGCACTTTCACCTGTCAGGTGCTGAAGGCTGTTGCCAATGACAGGTGCTCCTTGTGCTGTTATATGTTAAACAAGTGAACAACAACAACCCAAAATCCGAATGAAAGTTTTAATAATTGCAATCCAGACACGCATACCAAAAACTGTTTTTGTGAGTGACATCACTTTAAAATTAGCTTTATTAGATGCGGTAATATGTTTTAATGATGGTGTACAAAGTGGCAATAAGTAATGGAATTATTGGGAATACAACCAGTGTTTTATACGGTAAAGTTCTTGGGAATATAGATTGCGATAGAATTCGTGAGGCGCATTTCGCTTACCAAAAACTTTCTAAAATGGCCAGAAAGAAACATAAGTTAATAACACTAAAACAACTAGATATAGAAATGTCAGTTCAAGATGATAATGGTGCAGGAAAATAAAAAAAATGTTTAAATGATTTTTGTTTATAAATTATTAGTGTTTAAATTGTTTTTTCGGCTTTTCTCAATTTTTTTTTCTACTTTCGGTACACTTTTCTTGAAAACTATTCAGCCTAGAACATTTAAATTTTCCACAGTTGTTTATCTTAAGTATTTCTTTGAAACTACTCAGGATATCACATTTATGATCATTAGTTTTGGATATATTAAAAATTTAATACCATTTTTGGTTGATCTTTGAATTATGGTAACTTGGCGATTTTTTGGCGAAAATTTGGCGACCAACTCTGCTACAGCAGCCCTCTATTTTTTTTTCCCCCGCCGCCATTTTGTCTTCACGAAGTAAAGACACGTTTCTTTTCTTTTTATTTACTCAACACTTTTTTCCAACAATCTACTAGCCGAATTACACTTATGCTAGAAATTTTATGTAACAAAACTGCTTAATCATGACAAAGATTAACTGCAAAATTGGGGAAAAGTGCACAATCGCAAACTCCTTGCGCGTTTTTCAGAATAGCACATACACATAAACCATTTACACGTCGACTTATTTTTACTTAAAAAAACATCCCAGAATTGCACAAAAATGGCATTTTTGGTGAAACTGAGTCAATCGCAAATTTGAACTGTAAGCAATATTGTCTACTATTTAATATTTGTCAAGTTTTTTATTTTCTAATTATTCAACCCCATGTACATTCACATGTTGTGCACTGGCCATTTTATTATGTGTAGAATTGTTTAAAACTAACTGAACATTGTAACAATCTCATCACAGTTTTGTGAATTGCCACATGCTGCTACATTTTTATTTTGGGGTTTTAATTATTAATAACATTAAATAGTAGAAACCTTAATTTTTTTTAATGCTAACTAGCTTTACATACCTGGTAAAGGTAGCTGGTATTCCTGTACCTTGAATTAGGCTTACTTGTACATTATGTAAACTTGTATTTTATGCCAATCAGTCCCCCTTCCCACGCATGTTGACGTCAGCATTTATTCGTATTCCTTACATTTTACAGCAATAATTCATAAGTTTGTCTTATGGATATCCGAGATATGAAGAAATATGTAAAGAACACGTCCCCCCCTACGGGGGCGAATTTTGAAAACATTTGAAATTGGTTTTTAGGTATTCATATTCCATACATTTTAAAGCAAGAATTTTATGTACATCTGTTTCTTCCTTATATGAAAAAACAAAAACACGTTTTGCCCGCCGAATCTTAAAATATCGCTTCTTAAATAACATCTTCGGTACAAAAGGAATAAGATCTTAAGTTTTGATATCTCTAATAGCTTTGGGCGATGATCTGTAGGTGAATAAATCAGGAATTCTTCCTTTATGTATAGATTTATAATAAAACATATGAACAAATAAATATGTATACCAATTAAAAAGAAAACTATTTCAGAAAAACTAATAAAAGAGATTATTTTACACTCAGTAATGCGCACTAAGTTCGCAACGTTTTAAACGCGTGGCGTTTTAAAAAAATCGGCTTTGACCACGCCGAAATTTTTGGAGTAAACACGCTGCACGTGAATCTGCGCAAATGATCAGCGAGAAATCAGGAGGAAACTAGCATCTGAGGGGCTAGACGCTTGTGCCTCGTGCCCGTAGCGTGGTTGCAGTAGTCCGAGATGGAAGCTCTTATTCCTTCTCCTGCCGCCTGCGAGGTTGGGTCAGTGATAAAGTTCTTGAATGAAGTACTGCGCCAATTGAAAATCATTGTCAGGTCTATGGGACAAACATCATGAGTAAAGCAGATGATGCATCGTTGGTCTAGGCAGTTTTCAGAATGTCGTCAAAGTGCTCATAATGAAGAGTGCAGTGGCAGACAGTCCCTCATCAACGATGATCTTGTTGAGCTTGTGCGGCAGCTTCTGATGGAAAACCTTCGCTTCACGATTCCGAAGCTGAGCAGCCATTTTCTGCAGATATCAATCCTTGTTGCAAGAGATTGTCACTAAGCACCTGCTGTTCAAAAAATTGTGTGCCAGGTGGGTGACGAAAAACCCGACATCTGAACACAAAATTGAACGCTTAGGAGCAGCACTGACATTTCTGTAACGGTATCACGATGACGGCGACAAGTTCCTCGATGGAATCGTCACGGGCAATCAGACTTGGATTCTGCACTTCACTGCGGAAACCAAGCAGCAGTCAATGCATTGGCAGCATAGTGGATCTCCAGTCGGGACAAAATTCAAACAGACGCTAACGGTACGCAAAGTGATGTGCACAGTGTTCTGGGACAAGAGGGGCATTCGGCTCATTGAGTTCCTTCCACGTGGTGAAACAGTAAACGCTGACCGTTACTGTGAAACACTGCGGAAATTGTGACGAGTCATTTGAAACAAGAGGCGTGGAATGCTTACTGCAGGTTTTGTGCTCCTATATCTGAATAAAGTGTTACCTTTACAGAAAAGTAACAATTTATTCAGATATATATATATATATATTAAAATAAACTATAAACAATAAATAACAGTGACTAAATAATATATAAACAAAACAGCCGCTGATTCATAATTAGCCATTTAAAGATTTTTTAATTCCATGTGCCTGGGCAAATATTTCCTCCATAATATCTTTAATTTTTGCTTTTCTATGTTCATCAATAGTAATGACTTCAAATTAGCTTGCTTCATTGCACTCCTTAATCTACTTTTTACAATTTTTTATTTTGAAAAATTTCTTTCACATTCATCGTTATAGATAGGGCGAGTACAAACGTATAAGCAAAAAAGACATTGGCATACACAATACTACATAAATTATATTTCAAGAGTAATTTATATGCACACAAGAAATTGCATTTAGCTTTGGATGAATGGATGAATGCTCATGAATAGATAGAGCTTTTTCTCTTTCTGACTCAATATTAGATTCAGAATAATGATTTTCAAATGAATTTTTTATGATTTTACATTTAATTACTAGGTCCTGATATTCGTCCTTAAGAATTTTAACCGGCTGTTACACCTGCATAATACTCTAATAATATAGAAAAATAGTCGAAAGTGTTCGGCGACAATGGCTTCAAAACGTTTTGGGGATCGAGAAGTGATATGTCTTGATACAACTTCCTATGCCCTTTAAACCTACTATTCATCGATTAAATGGCGTTATCCAATATAAAAGTAAAGACAATAACTTGTTTGATAGAGCACTGAATCTTAAGGATGTCTAAAGTGTGAAGAAATATATGAAAAACATGTTTTGCCCCTGTGGCGACTTGCCTATTACAACGCTGCTAGTCTGGTAACACATAACATTGAAAGACAAAATAATATTTATTCTATTCTATTGTTATGATTATTAACGATCTGTCTCACTTATTGTACTACCTTAATAAAAATTGTATTACCACAGCCCTCTACCCCCTTGGGGGCCGAATTCTCAAGGGTAGGGGACCTTGGGGGTCGAACTTCTGAAACTGGTTTTTAAGTATTCATGTTCCATACATTTTAAAGCAAGACTGTTGTGTACATCTGTTTCTTCCTTATATGAAAAAACGTAAAAACATGTTTTGCCCTCCTCTCCTTGGGTGCCGAAATTCAAAAATCTCTTCTTAAATGACGCCTTCAGTAGACAAGAAATTAGCTCCTAGTTTTTGATATCTGCATCTGTAATAGCTTTGGGCGATGATGTATAGACGAATGAATAAATAAATAAATATCAGGAATTCTTTTATATATAGATTTATAATTAAACAAAACGGCGCAAAAGGGAAAACACAAATCAAAATAATATATTATTTGATAGAAAATGAGAAACAACCAAAAATCAATATCAAATTAATTTGCACTGAGTAATGCGCAGCACTTTTGTAACTTAACGCCACGGCGTCGGTGCCAGCTGATTCCTTTCTGCATGCCGAGCTCCCTGACATAAACACGCTGCGCGTGAATCTGCACCAAGGAGGTTACACCTCCTTGATCTGCACAAATGATCAGGGATGAATCAGGAGGAAACTAGCATCTGAGGGGCTAGACGCTTGTTTAATTATCTGTCCAATTCTGGTGTGCCCTGTACCACAGCAAACACCTTCCCCGACGAGCAGGCGTTAATGGTATACACCGTACAGGTCGTCGTACAAAGAGACCACCATTGTGCAGCCTTCTGGCCATGGTAACACGCCTGTTCTGTATGTCTTGAGATTTTTCCCGCTGTTTGCTGTTTCTTCTTGCCTACAGGGCAATATAACGCTCTTCCGTTGTTGTGGTTGCTCGAGGACGAGATGTCGTCTAACAGATTTTATTCTTCCACATTTCGCACTGATGCAGCATCTCGACGTCGTTTAAACTGATATATGCCGTGCAATAGCTTCTCCAAAATGCTGATCTAACAACTCCAGTGATTTTTACACCCATCCGACACTCCCTCATTATGTCTAGCTGCAAATATGAGCATGTGTTAATGTAACTGCGCAAAAAAATATGACAGTTCTGTACGACTTCTGCTGGGCCGATTGACGAAATTCAAACTGCGCTTGTCATGTTTCGAAAGCTCGTCTTAGGACATAGATTTATTTATAGCATTACTCTAGCGTAGGTATTTTGAAATAAAGCCGGACTTTTCCTGAAATAACATATAAATTTTTTCCCATACTTCGATTTTACAAGTCAAATTATGCTTAGGTACTAAATTTTGTAAATTTTGGAGAGAAATTTAAAAATTTATGTCGGCGCATTTTTTTTTTTTCAGTTTGCGCCAAGAGTAATTCATTTGGCGGAATTCTTAATTTATACAAGTAGTAACCTACTTATTTTCCTTTTTTTTTTTCATTGATACAATGGCATACACCGTACAGGAAAAGAAGTCTATCGTTCATCCTTTCAAATAATTTTAACAAAGTGTGTAAACCAGATTTTCGTTACTATCGCTTATATTAAATATGCCAAACTTCAAAACGCACAAAATGTAAAGCCGGATATCTTCAGAAATTTTGAATAAAGAACTAATTGTTTGCAGGTGTACCTAGAAAGATGATGTTACATTAAGATGATGTCAAACGTTTTATTGGTTATAATGTAAAATGTTTTCGAAAAATTTAGAAAATTTATTTTAAAAACATATTTAAAAATAAAACTAAAACAAAAAAAAAAAAAAAAAATGTGCGAATTATATTTGGCCTAAATTTCGATTTCTGGAAGAAGGAATCAAGTAAGTGTAATAAGAAAAATCTATATTAATAAATATATATCAAATTTAATTAATGTCAAGGAGCTAAAATTTTGAGAGCTACGTTTTTAAAAACTACTTGTGCGATTTATAGAAAACTTGCACTTTGGCATTATTTGAATCATAGAATCGAAATGTGGTTCGTGTGTATGTGTGTGTATTTAATTATGGCAAAGCACACTAGGGCTATCTGCCTAAGGGGAGGGATGCCTTCGTGGAGGACTTTCTAAGGGAAACTGGCTCGTATATACGTTACACATGCAGCCAACCTGTTCGCGGGATTCGAACCTCGGACCGAACTACCAGCGACTTTACCGCTCGGCCGCTGGTGGGCTTAATGCACATAATGTTTTTGTGGATAAACATAATGTATTATATATTAAAGTAAAAGACAAACAAAATTATCAACTGATTAAATATTGCTTAGTTCTTCATATAAGTCCCTACAATTGTCTGTAATAGATTCAGAAAATTCAGATCTAATGAAATTTTAATAAGAAAATTTAATATGAACAAAAATAATTAAATAAAAAAGATCATAAAATTTGATAAAAAAATAATAAAATTTAGATGAAGTAAGATATTACAGAAACATTATTCTGAAATTCACTAGGGGTGAGAAATACAGTTTGCACAATTTAGCTTTCATTAATTCAATAGCTTCATTTATTGCCGGAAAAGTCTATAGTAAAAGTTAAAACCGGAAAATTTGATATTCTGTAGAGAGCCGTGCTGAATAACCGGTGAGCTGGTAGCTATTATAATCTAAAAGTTTTTCATTATTCTAATAATCTAAATAAAAGAAATTTAAGGATCAGTCATTTTTCAGTTAGACGTTATAGATATTCTGGAAAAAAAGATTAAAATAAGCAAAATATTTTCAGTCCAAGATATCCACAAAGTTCGCTATATCCGTTTTTAATTATATTTAGAATTTTGCTACAGCCGCATAAAGTAACATTTAAGTGTATAGAAAATTAAACAGGACCGAAATGTTAAATCGTTATAAGCGGTTCGCTATTCATGGTTTCAGTGTATTTAAAAGAGCTGTAGGTAAAATTAAACTCAAAGTAAAAAATCGACATTTTGAACTTTTTTTAAATACGGTAGCCTTTAAATATCCAAAACGGAGTTGATAAAGTATCATAATGTTATTCAGAACATATTTAAATAACTATGCTTTTAAAGCAGCATTTAGTTTCAAAAACTGAAGCATTACATATGACAACTTTTAGTCAAAATAATTTTAACTAGAGATGTAAGAAAAAATAAATTTCTTCAAATCCGATTCTGAAGAGAAAATTTCTTGAAATCCCTCTAAACGTTCAAATTTGATAACTTTAGAATACTTTTTTTAAGATTAATTGTAACGGAAGGAGCTTTCCTTAATACTCACTGACCAGTAAAGCCGTATAGCCAAAAATATTTTCTTGACGCCTTTAAGAAAATATGTATATAACCGGAAGTATGTATACCCCGAATCTTGAAATATGTCCAAGAAATTAAAGCAATATATTAAAAGTACATAAATCATCAGGATAAAAGTACATAAATCAACAGGAGCATCTTGGAATTAATATCAAGAAAATACCTTTTTCTCATGGTAATTTTGAGAAATATGCTTTCTTAGCGAAACCCTGTACCTATCAAAGTTTTAACTGAAGAAAAATTTAAACTGTGGATTTAGTAAAAATAGTCTTTATACCATTATTAAAAGATACAAATGAAAGTTTTATTTTATTTTCCTAGCGCTTAAATTTTACTCTGGCAGCAACCTCCCCTTCAAACTCTCATTTTCAACCCACGCTTTCTTGCCAGAATGAGATTTTAGTTTCGCGTTTTGTGCAAAGTAGGATAGGAATGATGAGGTGTGTTTCTTCAAACAGAGCGTGTTCAGCCTTTCGGCCATGTTGTTTCGTTACTAGTTGAAGCTTGTTATTTTACGGCACTGCATATTATTTGCCGGTTAACCTACGTTAGTTGTATGAGCCAAGAGCCAACTACGCGTTAAATTATCTCTGTGCAGCTTCGGCTGGTTATTCAACTTTTTATTAGTTTTAATCTTTCTTTCTATTTTGAATTACCGTCAAAATTGTTCGCGTGATACTGTACGCACGAGAAGTTTCGTCTGTGAAACTTTCTTCAGTGAATCTTTTCACTCTTCTTCTTGCAATGTTTCTGACATATCAGAAATTAGCGAATAATAGCTTTACAGTTCTATTAAGCTGTAGCTTTTAAGTAACCTTAATTCAACTAGAATCTTATAGTTTGTTTACGTTTACGAGCCATGTTACTGGAAAGTGGAAAATTTAGTTTGGGCTGCTCCAAGGCTTAAATATCCACCGGCGATAGTAAACCCAGTGGAGGGTTTGGGCTTCAAAGTCCGGACCATGAGGGACGCTATGAAACCCGCTGCGACTTTCGACGGAGAAGGTTCCATTATGTTGTTCCTGGAACAGATGAACTTTCATTTCGTACCATACCGTGTTTCAGAATGTTACAGTTACTACGGCAAATTTTGAAAGGCCAAGCATTAAGCTGGTATAAGGGCATAGGCAAGTTCCTGCTTCGGGAGCTACGAAGTGAAGCCTAAACTTGAAAAAGTTTAAAAATACGCTACCGAGAGCATTCCCATTTATACCAATTTGGTTCCTAAGATGAACCCTTAAATTCTAGTACTCTAATAGAATATTTAATCTGCGCAAATAAAACAGTGTAACACCATGTTAAAATATCGCTAAGAAAAGTTTTTAATAATTATTCCTATTTATTATCAACTATATAAGTAATGAAAGCAGTACCTTGAAACATTAATTGCACTGGATAGTTTAGTAACATGCAAAGAACAACTGGTTTATAGCGAACTTTCATATAAAAAAGCGTTGGGTTTCATATAAAAAAGCGTTATGCATAGAAAGAAATACAATATTTTGTCGTTAGGTTGTATTGGATCGTTCAGCTCAGCAAGCAATAGGTATGAAAACTGCGATTTTCTTCTGTAACAGAACTGAAATATTTTTATGGAGAATCATTACGGAAATGGATTCTGCTTCGCGTATCTTTATTTATCTGCTAAGATTCGTATTAATATTATTACGGTTAATATTATTACGGTTCATATTCTTCTGGGTCGACTGACGAACTTTGAGTCTTTCATGTCCCGAAAGTGCAACTTAGCAAATATATTAGATTACCTAGGTATTTTGACGCAAAATCCTATTTATTCTGAAACGACATACGGATTTTTTTCCATATTTCAATTCTACGACTGGAGTTGTGCCTAATATTAAATTTTGTAAATAGGGTGAGAAATTGAAAAATTTAGTGTGGTGCACTTTTTTTGGTTTGCGCCAACAATAACTCACTTGGCAAAATCTTAATTTACTACAATCTTTCATTATTGTCGCTTATAACAAACATGCCACATTTCAAAACGCGCAAATACAGGGTGTCTCAAAAAATGTACTCACAATGTAACTGTCGCTAACATGCTGCCTTTTTTTAATTGCAGGTGTAATTAATTCATGACAGCATGGCAGGAAATCAACTTAGCTTGGAAGAGAGGAAGTTTGTCCTGAAAGAAGAACTGGAAGACCGAGAACGCCATTGAAGTGCAAAGGCGATTTCAGAAGGGGATTCGCAAAAGCGCCACGAACGTGCCGAACCATTCCTGGCATCAGAGACAGGTTTGAAGCAGATGGAAAAGTTCTGGACGACCACGGACATCCACGAGCTCTGGAAAAGAAGAGCAGACTACCCTAACCAGACTCAACCTGATCAACTGATCAACCTGATCTCAACGAAGACTATCCTGACCAAAGAGTTCAATTCTGTGTGTGGAGCGATAAGACATCTTTTAAATTAAATGGCTCCATTAATAGTCATAATTGCACATTCTGAGGGCTTTGTAAATCTACATGTAAACTAAACAGGAGTAGCAATGTGGTGTGGAATATCCGCTCTGGGACCATTTTTTAACAGATCTGTCACTGATGAGAGTTACCTAAACTTGCTTCAGGAGTTTGTCGGTCCACAAATTTCAGAGATGTTTGGTGATGACGACAAAAATTACTTTCAGCAAGACGGAGCACCTCTGCAATACCATCACGACGCTCACTTCGACGCAGCTTTTCCAGACCCATGGATTGGAAGGAGGGGTAGCCCTGAATATCCTGCGCATTCCCCAGACATCACCCCATGGACTTCGTTTAGTGGGAATATCTAAAAGAAAGTTTATAGCATCAAACCAAGAACAATTGATGCATTGAAATTGGAAACTGAAAGACAATGTCGCGATATTCCTAACGACCTGTTCCGTGACGTTTGCGAATCCCTTGGTGTGCGTTAACAGCGTTGTTGTCTGGACAATGATAGTCATCCATTTGAACATTCAAGAACATGATTTCTTCTATTTGTCTTCTGTATTCGAAGCCTTTCCACTTCACTCTAATGTTCAGAAATAAAGTTTTCCTCGGCTAATCATTGGAATATAGTAACAGGTAGTTTGGCGATATTTTGGTAAGGCGATAAAGGTTACTAGCTAGGACTTTAGCAGTGTACATGGATAACTTCAAGAGTGTGCGCAATGCTATTTTTGTGCAATTCTGGGATGTTTTTTTAAGTGAAAATAGGTCGACGTGTACATGGATGATACCGTGTATGTGCAATTTTTAAAAAGGCGGCAAGCAGTGGGCGATTTTGCACTTTCTCCCAATTTCGCACCTAATTTTCGTCATGATTAAGCACTTTTGTTCCATAAAAGTTCTAGTATAAGCGTAATTCGGCTAGCAGATTGTTGGAAAAAATGTTAAGTAAAAAAAAAAAAAAAAAAAAAAAAAAAACACCTTTTTTACGTAAAAACAAAATGGCGTCCAAAACAAAACTAGCAGGTTCCTGTAGTAGGGTTGGTCGCCAAAAAATCGCCAAGTTACCATAATCCTAAGATTAACCTTTTCCTCCTTATTCGAAGTGCGACTACGTTTTTTTATAAATTCACGTATATCTTGAGAAATTTTGAATAAACTGTTAATTTATTCCAGGTATGTCTCGAAATAAATCTACTTTAAGATGATGGCGAAAATTTGATAGCTTTCAAAATAGTTATTCGAAAAATTCATAAAAGTTACTAAAAAATACAAACTTCAAACATAAACCAGAAAATACTAGGATTTTTATTTTAATTGATTCTAAATTTCGAATTCTGAATGAAGGAATGAATTAAATTTAATAAATAAAGAGAATATTTATAAATATATAGCAATTTCAATAAACATCGAGGGGAGAAAATTTTGAGAGTTTAGTTTTTAAAAATATATACTCGTGCGAATTTTACAAAACTTGACACTTTGGCATAACTTGAAACGTAGAAACCAAACATGGAAAGTAATATGTATGTGATTTCAGAAGTAGTCCGATTTCGTGCCAAAGTACCCACGTTAGAATAATGCTATATGTAAATCTAATATATATTCGAAGTTGCGCTTTCGAGATATGGAAAATTCAAGTTAAATTTCGTCAATCGGCCCAATAGAACGGGGAATTCAGGACTGTTCTATTTTTTTATGCAGGGTATACAATAATGAAAACATGAAATGTTCATTTAAGGAGTGATACGCATCCCTGAAAATAAAATATTATTTTTGCTGAAATAAACAAGAAAATTTATCCAAAAACTTTGCGCGAAAAGAAATCTCGGCGTAATTTTCTGAAAAAGCCATATTTCAGCAACGGAGTGCGATATGTTGAGGAACCAAGCTGCTCAAGCGAGGGTAAAAGGTTACTAATCAACAACGAAATAGAAAAAATTCCTCATGCTAGAAACGTATTAGCTCCTTGAAGGTAAAGAAGAATGCTTGTAGGCAGTTCAGTATGTCAAAATAAACAATACGGATAGGTTATTCGCTTATCTTAGAACACAACAATTTGTTTAGTTCTCTCATGAATATCAAGCCTCTTCTGTTTTAAAAATGACGACAGCAGCAATGTTGCTAAATGACAACTGAAAAGTTACACTTACATGTTTTATCTGTATGTATTATGTACTAAATGACAAGGGAGTACTTTTAGTAGACATCAGATATGAAATACCACTGAACTTTTAAACGTAACTTAGATTAATAAACTATATGATATTTTTTTGTACTGTAAGCACTTGATAATACTTTTGCTAGATTTCTAAAGTGAAGAAAACGTTACATAGTACAAGCGATGATGAATATGACAATTTGCTTCTCACGATCTACATCTTTTTATAATGCAACTCTTTATAAAGCATGATACTTTGGAAAAACATACTTAAGCGTTGTCTAAAATAACCCAAGATTTCCCGTAAACAAATACCTAATTAATTATTTAAAATTACTGTATGTATGTATTTTATAAACGAAACCACTCTCTGCAAGTACTGTGTAAATACATCTAATAGAGTCGTACAACGAAAAGTTTAAACAGGAATAATTTATGAATTTATATTCATGAAACCATGAGCACTGCAGCATTTAAATTTCGATGATTAGGTTCTCATTTATAAATCTCAAATGAATTTAATACATAAATATCACAGACACAAACAATAATAATAATAAGCAACAAGAAGTAGCACAACATTACACAGATTCTTATTAGATATTTAGCGTATGAAGCGTAATCTCTTTATGCTCGATATTGGAAAAACTGCTGGCGGATATATCAGTTTCCGTGATGGAAAAAAAAAAAAAAAAAAAAAAAAAAAAGGTTGATCTTTACATTATGGTAACTTGGCGTTTTTTTGGCAAAAATTTGGCGACCAACTCTCGTACAGCAACCCTCTATTTTTTTTTCCCGCCGCCATTTTGTCTTCACGAAGTAAAGACATGTTTCTTTTCTTTTTATCTACTGAACACTTCTTCCAACAATCTACTTAGCCGAATTACACTTATGCTAGAAATTTTATCTAACAAAACTGCTTAATAATGACAAAAATTCACTGCAAAATTGGGAAAAAGTACACAATACCATACTCCTTACGCGTTTTTCAAAATAACACATACACATAAATCATGTACATGCCGACTTATTTTTACTTAAAAAAACATCCCAGAATTGCACAAAAATGGCATTGCGCACACTCTTCACTATATCCATGTACACTGCTTTTTTCTCATAAATTAGAAAAATTTCAGGAAAATACATGACAATTTTCTCAATCTTTAAACCCGGTAAAAAGAACATATATGAAATTACCTGATCGCGAAACAGTATTTACCCTTTACAAATATGAACATTTCCACATATAAAATAAATAAAATATCCAAAAACTTTTAACCTCTAAATCATCCATTACATTATACACGTCACCAACGAATTCATACCGCAAGCATTACAAATACTTAGTGTCAAATATTTAAATTATTTCCATGCACGTTTACTTCAACTAAAACGTATACCAAATTCCTACAAACATAAAATTCACAAAATAACTAGCATTTAATTAAAATATAATTAAATTCAAAAACACTACTTAAAATATAAATGAGCACATACATTAAATTAATACATACATAACTACCCATTTCGAATTCACTTTAGTTACGGCTATGGGATCCAAAAATTCACGAACACTGTTTCACACAACACAGAATAAAGCCAAATACAAAATTTCCAGATTTTTCCCGATTTCCCCCCCTTTTCCGATTAAAGAACCGTAATTCGTCCATTAATATCACATGACATATCCCATGATCTCTCATTTCCCTCACACAAAATAATGCGTAATCGGAACTGAGTACTGCTCACATTATTACCAAAGTCCTTTAGTAACCAAAGTAGTAACCTTTATCGCCTCCAAAATGTCGCCAAACTACAAGTTACCGTATTGTAAAGATCAAACAAAAAAATGAATTTATAAAACTGTGGATCAACGAACACTGAGCCTCACATATATCATTATTATTCTGTTAGAGTTGTAAAGTTTGGCTTTCCACATACTGGTTGTTGGGAAAACCACACATATAATAAAAGTAAAAATTCGTAAGAAAAAATTAACCTAGTTTTAGAAAGTGTGGATCCAACTTGTATTGAGCCTCATATACAGTTAGTCACAAAAGTCTGCGTACAGACTAAATTTTAAATTAAAAAAAAACACTTAAAGCAAAGAAAAATGTATTTTAATCATTGCATTTTTTTCTTCTATTAGCTAAAACTGTAAGCTTAAATAAAAAGTAAATAATACCAGTGTAATACTTTTTAAATTTTTTCAAAAATATATTTTGTCAAAAAAATTCAGAAATTCCCTCCAATAAGTCTGCGCACGCTTTCAAAAAAAAAAAAAAAAAAAAAGCAAAATATAAGTTTTTTACATTACTTCAATACTTTGTAGGATATCCTTTATTCTTCAAAACAGCTTGCAGACGTCTGGGCATTGACTGAACTAGTTTTTCAGTGTCATCCGACGTAAATTTCGCCTATTCTTCCTGCAATTTACTAATTAGCTCATTTCGCCAAGTAATATTGTGTTTTCGAATTCATTTCTCCAATTTTGCCCACAAATGTTCGATTGGATTGAGGTCTGTTGACTGTGGAGGAGTACGCAACTATCTTGGAGTGTGATAGAGGAGATATTCCTTCACAATTTTAGCTGTATGTTTCGGGTCGTTGTCTTGTTGGAAAATAAAGGTATTAGAAAGGTTTAAATTTCGGGCACTGTCTCGTAGATTTTTCTTCAGAATATCCAGATAAACATACTTATCCATGACTTTAACAATAATGGGAAAATTTCCAACTCCTTTCGACGACATACACCCTCATACCATCACACCGTCAGCTCCATGTTTGACAGTTGGATTTAAATTTCTCAGATTCAGTTCTGTTCCTGGTTTTCTCCATACAATAGGGTGGCCATTAACTTTAAATATTGTAAATTTACTTTCATCTGACCAAATTAGATTATTCCAGAAGTCCTGCAAAGAGTTTAAATATGTTTTGGCAAAAGCAGTTCTTTTCTTTCTATTTGTCTCGGAAATGTATGGCTTAGACCTAGGTTTGCAACCATGATAATCGGCCTTTCGGATTCGTACAGTTTTAGGAGAAATTTCCTTGTTGCTAGTTAAAAAAATGTCTTTTGCAATGCTTGCAGCAGAAAGTTTAGGATTTTGTTTAATTCGTAAAAGAATTTTTCTTTCTTCTCTCTGCGTTAGCTTCTTCGGTCTCCCAAATATTGGTTTTACAGCAAGACTACTAGTGTCAAGATAGTTTTGAATAACTCTTTGCACACTAGAAAATGGTTTTGAAATGTTTTTACCAATATAGCGAAGAGTTTTACCTTCATCTCTCAATTTGATAATTAGTTGTCTCGTAACTAAAGGAATCTCTTTATTGGTTGTCATTTTCGTCAAAGAAAATAGAAATAACAATTTCCAATCAACGTAAAATTTGCTTCGGAAGTCAATGACCTTGAAAGTGTAACCTTCTTTGCATTCTCAAGTTTGAAGTTTAAAAGTTAGATAAGAAATCTCTTGCCTCCTTCGCGTTGTACGCAAACTTTATTGGCTTTGATTTCTGGCCACTTATCTTTTAAAAATTAGTGTGCATAAATTATTAGATATGAAAATATTACAGTTAAATAATTTCAAAGTCCCTTATTGAAACTAAATATTTAAAAAATAAAACAAAGAAACTACCCTTTTCGCACCTTAAAATTTGGATTTGATATTACTTTTCTTGATGTAAGCAGACTTTATTGAATAACTGTATGTCATTATTATTCAATAAAAGTAGTAAAATTTGGCTTTCCACATACTGGTTATTGGGAAAACCGCACATATAATAAAAAGAAAAGATTGACCAGTGATAAATAAAATATAATAAAATGAAAAATTGACCATTAGAAAGTGTGGATCCAACTCATGTTGAGCTTCACATTATTATTCAATAAAAGTAGCAAAGTTTGGCTTCTCACATACTGGTTGCTGGGGAAAACCTCACATATAATAAAAGGAAAAAATTGGTACGAAAAAATGAATTAATTTTAGAAATTGTGGATCGAACTGATGTTGAGCCTCACCTATATCATTATTATTCTGATAAAGTAGTAAAGTTTGGCTTTCCACATGCTAGTTGTTCGGAAAACCACACATGTAATAAAAGGAAAAAAATGGCAAAATAAAGTCTGTCATCAGAATGTCAATACTTCTACTGAATCCTTGGCTAAATCTACTGTAAATATTATACGGTAAGATTTCACTTCAAAAGTTTGGGTTTGCGTTTCTATACGTAAAATTTTCAGAAACCTGACAAAGGTCCATTTTCTCGTATTTAACGGTGAAAAAGCTTTAATTATTTAGAGTTCGGTCAATTCCAAATATAACGTCATCATTAGGCGAGATACTGATGTTTGCCGTAAAATACAGGTACACACTGTTAATCACGAGTATCAAAGATTATTATCCTTAAAAGTATTCGTCATCCATATCGGTGCGAAACAAAACTATTTTCAAAACACCTATTTCAACTGGTCAGCCAAATTACCCGTCGTGCATCAACACAGAAATTGTCACATGCAGGTTATAAACTTGGAATCTTACTGCAAGACTCTCTAAGCAATTAACTCCCAAAAATTACAACGCATTCAATAATATTTTGGAATCTGCTTTTTGTAACGTTTATCATCATTTTCCTATCCCAAGCAGGGAAGGTTGCTATTTAGGCAGTGAAGTTGGTATACTGCTGTCATCGTGACCGGATTCAGAAATGTATGCATGTATATGTTTGTACGTTCATACGCACTTACATATATACATGCATACATGAACACGTATATTCTATCCATGCACGCATACATAAATATATTTCTCAATACGATCCCCACAACAGAAGAGTACCATGAAGATTTATGGGTTTGCCAAAAAGGATGAACAAGATTTTCTTACCCCAGCCATATTCTGAACATAGTGAGTAAGCAGCAGGTCGTGCAAAATTTCATTTCGAAAGTTTGGGTTTGCTTGCAGCGTAAAAGTAAATATTGATTTCGAATATATATATAAATGTTTTATTAAAGAAAAATATATAACGATAGAAAAAAAATTATACGAAGTTAATTTTTCACTTAGATCAATCTTTAATAATTTTGACTGGATGAATAACATATAAAATAGCCCATATCTATTAGTTTAAGAGAATGTTTAATTCGCGATGACGCAAATGTTATTAAAATACAAAGTTAATTTTCCTAATGAGCACATTTTCTTACCAGTGAATAAGCACGCATTTTTACCCTTTGCAGGTAATGTTGCCAACAAGGGGACTTCCGTATTAACGCCACCGCAGCAGAAGTTGCGCTGATGCGCCAATAAAGAGTAATCGTGTTGTTCGCACGCAGTTATCTTTTGGATTCTTTTTTGCCTCGTTGTTTGCTGATTTTTGACGCCATTTTTTAGTGCTACGAAAATGTGTCTAAGATTTGCCAAACATCCGAGTATTACCCGAACAGTGGGTGGTATATGTAGATAAACAAAAGATTCGTTTGTTGTCACTGTTCCTAAAAGAACTGACTCACCCTTCTTTATAAAATTATAGAAAACATTGCAGATGGTAGCACAATTTATTCTGACAGATGGAAAGGTTACCAAACAAATAGAAAAAGGATTTATACATGCTAAAGTTAATCATAAATACAATTTTATTGATGCCGATACAGGAATTCATACACAAACAGTTGAGAGAATGTGGGGCAGTGCTAAATGGAGGAACAAGAGACAGTGAGACATCATTTAGCATCTTATTTAGCAGAGTTCATATGGCGACAGATTTAGGTCGAAGAAAATAGACTGTTTTGAATCTATGTTAAACTCTGTATCAGAATTTATGATTTGTCGCAAAAATTTTAGGTGTAGTTTGGCGCCACTTAAAAACCGCCAAATCTGCAGCTGCGGTGGCGTTAATACGTAAGTATCCCAACAAGTCTAAGATGTATAAAATAGTAGTTCGTCGAAAATAGTCAAACGTAGCTTTGTCCAATCGGTTACGAATGCTTCACACTTGAACACCTTCTAAATGCTCACAGTTTCACAACTGAAAGCCAAGAGAAATTTACTTTGTTGTTTAAAATCAAAATTAATTATCGTCTAACGGTAATATAGTAAGCTGACACAAAGGAAAATTATTCAAATGCCTACTATGCTGAATAAACGTTGTTTTATATCAAAAGCTGTCTTAAGAAATTGTATTCGGTTTTATATTTGAAAGGCAGATCGTCTCGTGTAAGATTTCTTTTTATTAAATCACATATTAAAAGTGTACGATATTACGCGATTGTCAGTATGTACTTGGCTGCCTTGTTTCAGAAAGCATTTTCGGTTACTCACTTTGCAAAGTGTGAATAGCTTACCCGAGTAACAGTGTTAGATTCAGTTCCTAGAAAGCAAACACATAAGTGCATTGTGCTTTAAGTGCTAAATCGGGGGTATTTAACATGGCAATCAGAATTGCCATTTCTGTGGTATCCGGGGTATTTCAGACAACCAAAGGGCAACATGGCAAGTCTCGGAGGAGGAATGCCGTTTCTGATTATTGTGACACTTGGGCAGTTGAATTTTTCCAATAAATGTTTCAACTTTAGTGCTAAGATAAATTAGCTAAGTAAGATAACGGATTTGGTAAAAATTTTCATCAGGAATAAGCAGGGCCTGAAACGTGGAAGGGGTACCTTAGTTCTGTACTTTGTTACTTGCACAACTTGATGCCCTTTAAAAGCTAACTCGGTAAATAATTAGAAACAATGTTGATAAGTGAATTCGAGAGTATGCCTCCAAGAAGACCTTTTAAAAGGGTTTCTTATTGCGCAGGTTAAAGACATTGTGTTTTGCTAAAAACACAATGTCTGCTAGAAAATACTAACTGAAGATCCTATGATCATTTTCAGTAGTCGGCTCAACTTATAGAAATTCACCGTTCATCACCAAAGAACTTGCATTCTGGTGGTTCATAAGATAAAGATTTTACAGAGGTGTAAAAAGCTTTACCCTTTCTAGGCTTGACCATATTTGGTGTGGCCTAGCTGGGATTTGGCTGCTGCTTTTGCAACCTTACACCTGCCTAGACATTATTATCATTTAAATTACTAGAACTTAGAAGGTCAGGGTGAACAACACAATTCACAGCCATGCCAGAATTTACATCATTATTAACATTTACATCAGAAATAGCATTAGAAACATTATTAGATATACTGTATCATCATCAATATTAGCTAGAAAATCTATTTAGCAAAGCAATAGAGAACTCTGGCTTAGTAAGGTTAATTCACTCGTCCGTTTTATTGGGTTTTGAAAGTCGCAATTATTAACATTATCAATGCCAGAAATTTCAATTTTTATATTATTAATTTACAAAAGGATTTATAATTGGTAAACTAACTCTATTTGCAAACAAGATATCTCACTTACCCCGGAGAACACATGACCCGAAGAACTTGACATGAAGAGTCCAATATCCTTAAAAGAGTCTACACAATTCACTATTCATATCACAGCACGATGCATCGAGCACACTTAATCCATAAGAAAAGCACACTCTCAATAAAAAGAAAAGCACACTCTCAATAAAAAGAAAAGCACACTCTCAATAAAAAGAAAAAAGCGAATAGAATTCCCAGAAATAGCAGTTTCGTCGGACATGGTTAAGAGACGTACTAACATTGGGAAGGTATACATCGTAATGAATCTTGAATCCAATTCTTATGCTTCATTTTCCCGGCACAGGTTACGTGGAACCGTTTCAGAAATCAAGTGTTTCGTGCAAAGATAAAAGTTCTTCAATCAGCAATGTAATAGTAGAAAGTTTTCAAACGACCTAAATTTACGAAGCCCCTTGGAAGTCAACGTGCCAGTACGCAAGTGCCGAAATAAAGAATACCGAAGGACCTTCCGAATATTCTAAAACACACGTTGCTTCGTTCTCGGCTGTCACAACTTGTACCATTCATCCAGTTACCCTGTAAAATAAAAATTTATGTAGAGCTGTTATAGATATTTCAGAGTGGGAAAATTAATTAAACAAATTAGAAAATTGGGTACTTTTCCGTTTTGCCAGCGCAGACGATAAAATCGCCAGTAACGGTGAAACTGATGCCAAACGGAATATCTTCGCTGGTAACCTTTTACGCGTCGTTTTCAAAACAATTCGCAGCTATTTCTTATCATATTGATTACTGATACTGGCATACAATTACGTAGATTTTTTTTACCAGATAGTTCAATTTTATGCCCCTCGCGGTAATTATGTCAATTAGGATGCAATCATACGGCTCACCCGAAGGCGAAAGTACAGAAAAGGCAAGGTCAAGGATTAAATTCATCAATTCTGATGACAATGCACTAGCGAAATAAAGCACTGCGGTTTTACATAATTTCTGAATAAGCTACTCGTAAGAATTGAAATAATTCTTGCATTTAAACTTGTATCCCAATTTTAAGATTTAACTTGAAATTAATGTAAATAATTACTGAGAGAATTAGATTTTTGTAGCGTAATTTACGTGAGATGAGATCACTTGGGGTCACGTGATATGAACCGACGAATCAGGATTTTGAATCACAAAAGCACAGTAAATTATTGATCTCATTTTACAAATTTATTGTGTTTATTTATTGGCTTTTTGCAAAAATTTAAACGATATTAAAAGGAAAAAATAACAATAAAATTCAAACTACAAAATTCTTAGAGCTAACACTTGTTAACATTTTTTATGAGTACACTGTATGTTGTCGTCGATAAAGTCTGCTTGGCGAGATTTGCACCGGCGGAACGGAAAAGTACCGAAAATTGTTATCGTACAAAGCTAAATTACACGCTATTTAGAAATTCTGATATAAAATTGATTGATTTAAAAAACTTGTCACCTGTTAAATGAATGCATTCCGAATTTACTCAGTTATTTTTCCAAAATACATTTAATTATTTGCTTGCGATTAAGATATAAATTAGGTATAGATTTCGAGATGGAAAGTTATGTTACAAGTTGACTGAAACTAAGATCAACAAAATTCATAAAATCAATTATTCCGTATTTTTAATTATCTTACAGAAATGAATTTATACTAGCAATATTTGAGCTTGAGGTCATAATGAAAACTTTGCATCTCCAAATGTTCTCAATTCATCGATCAAATTTTAAGACAGAACTAGCGGGCTGCTGACAAAGCAAAATTTAAAAGTTCTCTGCAGCTCTGGAAAGTAAATATATAAAAACATTTCCAATATGAATGAAATGAGTTCATTCTTTCCAAGCAACAACCAGGTCCTAAATAATCTTTTATTGCCAACCCAAGAAACAAAAACTTTGACACCTCAGGTTAAAACGTATGACGTCATGATTTAATTTTAATGTAATATAACAGAATTTACTCAATAACAATAAAAGAATCAACGTGGCATTAGCATATCACGTCCTTTATACTAACCTGAAACAAAAACGTTGCCGATAGCAACCATTTATTTAAAATGCTGACAATGAAAAATTTTCGACATACAATGACATCACATGCTATAACGTGCTTTCTTCAAAGTTCGAATATGACCTTGTAATAATAATACGATTAAAATTTGGCAACATATTTTTATTTCATATTTTATAAAACTTACTTTTTTATTAATAAATAAACTCTGCGATTTGAATGCGAGCAGTGGCAACACTTTTCCAAATAAAGCAGATTTTTTTTTATCTCAGCGCGATAGACTGTTGCCTTTCGGAAAAATGAGTGAGAAAATTAGCGTTTTCTGAGTTTTTAATCAATATCTTGATAAATCAAAGTCGTACGAAGAATGAGAATGATCAACATGGCTTTCCACGAATTTTTGGAATCCCGGGGGGAGGCATCTCTGGAAGCTTAACTCCCTGCAGTTCTGGAAGAGATAATGCCACAAACAGACAGACGCACACAGATGAAAGTAGCTAAATGTTTTTACCTATTGAAATCAGTCAAAAGAAATACAAGAATAATATATACAAGAAATGAAGAAGTCCAATTTAATGATTTATTACATTTACATAAATATATGAAAATTATCCGTATTTTTCTGTTTCAAATGATACCGGCATTTTTTGTACAAGTTTCCTACTTGCACTTTTTTTTTTTTTTTTTTTTTTGTTTTTGTAGATCGGCGGCAATGAATATTAATCTGCTATGAGATAATGACATATACCAATGGTACTCGACCCCATTTGAGGTCGCAAAAATTTATAGTGGGTTCCCAAAGTGCATAAAATTCTATATTGATGGTTAGAGTCGGCGCTCTTTTTGGAAACGCGAAATTCTCTTGGGGGGTTGGTTTGCATTTTTATGGGGCCATAAAGTTTAATACGAGATATAGAGTATTATTTTTTCAGTTTCTTGTTCCTTAATGATGTGATTTTACTGTAAACCTTACATTGTATACATTATGCAAATGATATTCCATTCTTTAATAAAAATCATCATGTGAACCTTTACAGCAGAGGGTAAAAATGAAATGATTTCAGAGTTGTTTTTGTTATCTTCTATCCTTCGATGTTTCAGGAATTTCGTTACTACGCTTATAAAAGCTACCTAGCCTCACATATAACATTTTTCAATGCATTTTGAGTCGCTCGTTAGTTCTTTAATTTTAGGGCAAAGAGAATAATAACTTGTAAGGTATGTTTTTATGGACAGATTTAACTTCATCATTGACTCCAAATAACGCTATGTCCTCAGATGTAGAATGCAATTCGTTATTTTTAAAGTCCAAGGAAAAATTGTATTTCCTTAGAAAGTCCAATTCGAGTATGCAAGAATCAGTGATCTCTGCTACATATGCCGTGTGATGGTAAGCGGCACTTCCAAACGTGATCTTAGCATTTACTTTTCCATCGATGTTGATCTTCTCACCGGACACAGTCTTTAGGGTAACGCAGGGCGGCGTCCAGATAAGTTTGCTTCCCAGTTGTTGAGCCAAATCTTTTCGGATGATGGTAACGTTGGCTCCTGTATCTATCGTCATATTGCAGGGAACTCCATTAATATGTCCTATTATGAAAAGTCCATTACTGCCGCCTCTCACTGCAGAAATCTGAAGCGCTTTAAACTGGGCCTTTTCATGATCTGGCAACCTCCGCCCCGCGAGATGGCCACTAATTAGTTTCCCTGCTGTTTGTTAGGAGCGGTCTTAGCATCCGTGCCCTGGGGTGTTCTGCAGTTTCGTCGGATGTGTCCTTCAGCACCGCAGTTCCAGCACTTTACGGTCGGTTTCTTGTCACCAATATTCTGTCTCAAGGCGTTCAGTTGTCTAGTTAAATCGTCTAGACGAGCAGTGACTTGATCCCCTGGCTCCTGGACTTGAGCAGCTCTGACTGGATGGCGGTCTCGACGGGTGGCTTGCTGGGCTGCCTCAAATTTCATGGCATACACTAAAGCGCTTTTCAGATCTTTAACATCCGCCATTCGCAGTGCTTTCTGTATTTCAGGGTCCCGGATGCCATCGATGAAATATTGCAGGGACAGGATTTCCCTTGTTTCTGTCGGGAACTCCGAAAAGGCGTGATGTGACAGCCTTTCAACATCCGTGGCGAGCTCCTGAAGCGTTTCGGTGAGCTTCTGTTGACGAGATTTTAATTGGAGCCTGCTGTAGTCTTTTAAACATTTTTCGCCGAAGCGCAGCTCCAAAGCGCCGGATAGAGCTTCGAAATCTAGCCTTCGATTTTCGGGAAGCGTCTGCAGGATATCCGCTGCGTCGGCTCTCAAAGAAGCGGCGAGATGACAGGCCTTAGCTTGGGAATCCCATCCATTCGCATCCGCCACGATAGAAAATTGTGTCTTATACACCTGCCAGGAGGTCTTCCCATCATATGTCGATAGCTTCAGAGGTGGACGAGCAGGCATTGGTAAGAATTTAAAATCATCACTCCTGCTCCCTGCCGACGCTATGAATTTCTTTAAAGTATCCATTTCTTTGGCAACTGCAGAAACTCTCTCATCAATTTTTTGTTCGATTTGGTGTTGGACGGCACAAACTCTTCCTTCAATTCGTTCCTCCACAGCAGAAACTCTCCCTTCTATATGTTCTTTTACAGAAGAAACTCTTTCTTCTATTTCTTCTTTCACCGAAGAAACTCTTTCTTCAATATGATCTTTTACGGAAGAAACTTTTTCTTCAATATGTCCAACTTTATTTTTCAACTGCGTCAATTGTGCCTTCCATAGCTTCAAATTTATTTTCTATTATGCAAGTAATTTCTCTTTTCATGTCTTCTTGACCAGCTTGAACGGCTTTCATTTCGTCCTTAACGGATTCCTGGCCCAATTTCATTTGTTCTTTAATTTCTTCTTTAAATGAGGCAAAGGCTGATATTAACTGCCTTAATTGCTCTTCCATCGCTCTTGTTATTGGCATTCAAATCCCACTTCTGACACCAAAAATTGTTGCGTGCGTACGGGTTCGTTATGAAATGAATGCACAAGTCTGATGAAAAATGAATAAAAATTTATTATTATTACAACAAAAATGCTTACATTTTCTCAAATTATCATGCAGTATTACAATATCTCACAGTAGTTATCTTTTAACTACTCAAATGTACAATAGAACGTAATTCAAAACAGCTAAAGAACGCTAATCCGCGAATTCGCTATAATCAACAACAAACTAAGCGACTACTACAAACTGAGATGTTTTCCTCCTTTTATAAGATTTTTAAATCACGCGCTAGAATTTTCCAGTACTTTCTCGAAATCAAAAGAGATATTTATTTATTTAACGCACGCGCTCTTGTATTTTTAATTTTTCCGGCTAGCTTTCTTTTACTATTCGTCACGCGCTGCACTGCGCGAGAAATAAAACCATTTAATTTATAATTGAACTAACATTAGCTTTTTAAATACCAAATTCGTAACAATATTATGCAAATGATATTCCATTCTTTCATAAAAATCATCATGTGAACCTTTACAGCAGTGGGTAAAAATGAAATGCTTTCAGAGTTGTTTTTATTATCTTCTATCCTTCAATGTTTCAAGAATTTCGTTACTACGCTTATAAAAGCTACCTAGCCTCACAAAGAACATTTTTCAATGCATTTTGAGTCGCTCGTTAGTTCTTTAATTTTAGGGCAAAGAGAATAATAACTTGTAAGGTATGTTTTAATTTTATAACAGTTATTTTAATTTAGTGAACCTTTCCTGTCTTAATCTCGTTTCAATTTAAAACTCCCTACCAGAATGAGTTATTAGAATGGCGTTGAATGCAAAGGAGGGAGAGAATAGTATTAAAGTCAAGTTCAACTGACTTCGACACAACAACTCTATTTTGGCTTGCTATGCAGATGACACCGTGTTAGCTGTGAAATCTGCAAATGTAAATCGTGCAGTCAAAAAACATCCAGATCTTTATTCTTCCGATTGAACAGTGATGAGAACAATGGAAAATTCAAATGAATGCCTCAAAGTCACAGCTCTTGATCCTTCGGAAACGCAAAAGAAACGCTCCGATCAAAAAAACAACTTTCTTTATTCAATGAAATTGTTCCGGTGGTTTCCCAGGCCAAATATCTTGGTGTTTATTTAATGTTGGTGTCCTATTTAATGACCGCCCTACTTGGACACATCACGTTAATAATGTGCGTGAAAGGAGACTTAAAATCATGAAATGCTTATACGGTATTATTGGGAAATACTCTCCACTGGACTTGGACAAGAAGAGACTTATTTAACTCTCCGTTATCAGCCTAGTCATGACTTCCGGTTCGCAGGCATGGGTTACTATCTCCGACAGGGAACTTTAGAAGCTTCAGGTGATGCAAAGCAGATATTTTCGCATTATTACAAATGCGCATTTCTATGTACGTAAAATATGTCTTCACGACGATCTTAAGATCGAATCATTGGCAAAGTTTCTCAGAAAACTCAATGAACGCTTCTATCAGAAAGCACAAGAATGTAATATAATGAGCCACTCTGAACGTTTTAGCAACGAGATTCTTCACTAGATGCCAGTAGAATGGTGTCTCAACACCAGAGTACCTGGGCAAAAGCCCTACCCCTTGTAGAACACAATTAAGACGATTTGAATCACATTAAGGTTAGCCAGGACTGAGATATATGAATAGGATATAGGATAATTAAATTTTTAAAAACATTTTAATCTATATTTTTAGGCAGAATGTATATCTGAAGGCCAGAAAGCAGTCGAGCTGGTGATGTGATTTCTGAAAGACGAGAGATTAGCACATGACATATCAAGTGTGAGAATGATGGTGCCAGAGTACACGAAGGGATGCAAAAGATTACAATACCAAGAAGCGAGACCAGCGATAATATTTTAGCAAGATAAAATTTAGTTAGACATGTTACATATGACCTACACAGATATTCTACAGAATAAAACGCATGGTACAGATATTAATATGTGCAAATATAAGGATAAAGGATACAGTAAGCACATAACAGTAGTTACATAATCCATTTGTTAAAATAGCTAGAGACCTGTCCATATAACTGAAGTCATTAAAATCGTAATCAGCAATTTTTACGGCAGGGTTGGTCAGGGAAAGTTGTTTAGTATGAAATTTCTTCGCCCATTTTCGACTTTCATGTTCAGCTATAACCAAAAGTTTCATACATAAAGTTTAATGTGCTTTCGCATCTGCTCTGCCCAAAAATCTCAGCGGAATATGTCTTTATAGCATGATTTTTGACTTCATCCTCATCACTCATTTAATGCAAAAAAAAAAAAAAAAAAAAAAAAAAGGCTGTATATATATATAATGTTGTATGATCTTAAATTCATTTAGTGCGAAATCGAGTTATTCTACTACTTGCGCAATTGCTGCAAAGTAAGTTAATAATAATTTATTTACTAAAGAATATTTATTATATTATCTCCTAAGACTAATTTTAGTAGAATTATCTTAAAAGAGTGAATCCATACTTAGTAAGTTCAATTTCGAAAAATGTTTTAAAGTAACTTGAATGTAAATTGTTAAAAATGTTTAACGGGGACTGGAATTAAATCATGAATAACGAAATTTCAATTGTAAAAAGAAATAAATTAAAAGCAAGTAATTAAATTAAATGCAAGTAATCACTGCTATTGATCGGAAATTAGTTGACTTTTCAAGGGGAACAAACCAACTCCCGTTCAATGAACAATATTTAAGAAATAAATACGAAGGTGTTTCGTCCTTTACTCGAGCAATAAGGCGATGCCAAACCGGCAATTCAAGCTAGGCCATATATAGTTTTCCAGTTTATGAAAAAAAAAATTATTTTATGTATTATATCTTGTTTTCAGGACTCACTTAGGCATTTCTGTCCCTGCACCGCTACATGAAGCAACCAAAGGAAGAGAGCCGGTATACAGCTTGCAAGCTAGAGACTGCGACAACGGCAAACGGAACTTCGACACAGAGAGCTAGGATTCGTGAACAGCGCGCGTTTGCCTTTGGGATACGTCTCTCTAAGCCGTTCTTACGCTCGGCCGTATTATGCGCTTTTTGATAGTTCGCCGGCTAGTTTAAGATTACGATTAGATTGGATTGTATTATTAAATTAAATTATGGCAAAGCACACGAGGGCTATCTGCCTGAAGGGAGGGATGCCTTCGTGGAGGACTTAAGGGAAACTGGCTCGTATACATGTTACACATGGGGAAAACCACGAAAACGTCCATGCAGCCACCCCGTTCGCGGAATTCGAACCTCAGACCGAACTACCAGTGTTCAGCGTCTTTACCGCTCGGCCGCTGGTGGGCTTTAAGATTACGGGCCAACTATTTTAGAATTGTGTTAGTTACGGCTAAATCTCTTTGTTAGTCATTTATTAGTTCTTATTTCTTACTTTTGAGTGGAGTCCCGAGTGGAGGCTTTCCTTCACGTCCGAAGAAAGAGGCGCATTGTTAATCATATCTTGAGCGAATAATAACAACCCTTCTTGAGTTTACGCTTTCTGTTCTTTGAACCCAACGATTATTCGCTTAGCAGTTCAATAAATTTCTTCACACTTAATTTAACAGAATAAAAGTGAGGAACTCGGTAAACTTTTTTTTTTTGGCCTAAACGGGCGCCCAGAAGCCCAGAAGTCTCGAAACGGCATTTTTTTTTTTTTTTTTTTTTTTTTTTTTTTTTTGAATCACTATAAATGGTTGCATCACTTTTCAAATTGTCGTCACCGAATATTTTCTCCCCGCGTGAATGTTTCTCGCATTATGGAAAAACAACGATAAATATAGCCATCAAATTTTGAATAACGAAGTCTTCCACCCGAATATGTGCAACTGGAAGATCGAATTTTGAATTTCGAATTTGTTTTATTATCTATTTTACATTTCTTAAACTTTAGTGAATTTTTGATTAAGAAACTAAACGATTTCAAAGCCAGCAGTGTCAACACACTACGAAATAAAATATTTTTATCTCCAGCGCGCGAGGCTGTCTATCGGAAATTCTGTACAGAGGCTGTTTTTAAATAGGTTTAGTACAAAGCGACGTTATCTCGAAGGCTTATGAAACATGCATGTACATGTAAACCAAAAAAACATCCCACTGGGCGTAATATAAAATCTGAAAGCATTCAATTCTTTTTTTTTTTTTTTTCTGCGTATCTAGTATTTTGACAAGTAACGCTTCTCTATACCAGAAGTTTGTACAAATTTTGGTTACGCGTGGCTGAACTGATGCTTTTGAGATTTTATTTACCTGAATCGTTCATGGAAGCCATTTTCTCTTAAAACCGTTGGTACTTACGTATTACGACTTTCACCGTAAAACTGTCGCCAAGCAGCATCATTTATGCATAAACTTGACTTCGCAGGCTTTTATGGAGAGAAGGAGATAAATTAATAGCTATTGCTGTAATTTTTTTCTGGCATTTTGAAAAAAGGTTCACCGGTTGTGGGGTCACAGTGCCTACACTCTATTTCATTTACAGTTGGTCAAGAGAATTCGTATCTGTTTAATGGGAAGAGGTTTAGTTTGGTTTGGTTTGGTTTATGCGATTACGGCAAAGCATCGATGGCTATCTGCTTAACACTTTGCGGGCCGCTGTCACGCTGGCGTGACTTTTGCTCGGCAACAGTTATCGGCCGCTGTCACGTACGCGTAACTTATTTTCGCGAACGACGATGCTTCACATCGACGTTTGTATAGATAAACATACTATAGCAAAACATTTGACGATCAGGAAACATTGGTTTCAACTGCTTCCTCTCCCAATTCACCAGACTGTCTATTATTGAAATCTTTTTTCGTGGACGCTTGTTTTGTTAGTTTGAGACTGTCTTTCGCTGCCTTCAAATATCGGAAACTTACGTTAGATTTAAAGATATCCTTCAAAATGCTCTTCGATGAGGAAATATATGCTGATCTGTTATCAGAAGAGGATAATTGCTCTGATAGTGAAAGTGATTCGGACAGTGGAAGCGATATAATTGTGAGACGATTCAGAAATAAGGGAAGACCAATAATTAGTGAATCTGAAAGTGATGAAGAGCATTCTGTGGCAAATGATTGGTCAGAAGTTGATTTTAAACCTAACTTTCATGCTTGCCTGGAACAGTTTGTGTTACAGGTACCATACACACCAGATATATTATCAACTGTGGAATTGTTCATTGGGGACGATTTATTTAATTTGTTTGCCACACAAACAAACTTATATCATAATCAGCAGACTAATGATAACAACATTGAATCAAAAAGAATAAAGCTTGGATTGATACAAATGTTGTAGAAATGAAAAAACTTTTGGGGTTTGTTATCCTAATGGGAATAGTAAGAAAACCAGAATAAGACGATTATTGGTCTACTCACCCTGGATTACATACACCTATTTTTGGGAATACTATGCCAAGGAACCGATTTCGGCAGTTATGGAAGTATTGGCACTTCAGTAATAACGAGCATTGCTAAGAAAGGCTTGATAAAATAAAACCAGTTTACTCGTATCTGGTAGAAAAGTTTCAAAAAATTTATAAACTTGAGAAAGAATTATCGCTGAATGAAGGTATCATTCCATGGAGGGGCAGGCTATCTTTTCGTACATATAATCCTGCGAAAATTATAAAATATGGAATTTTAGTTCGTATGGTGTTTGAGGCGACATCTGGTTATATATGCAATTTAGAAATATATTGCGCGCAAGGAAAATCGCTAACTGCAACAATATTCGCCAGGTCCGTGCTATCGCCAGATTTAAATTTATGGCACAATGTATATGTGGACAACTATTACAATAATGTAAAGGTTGCAGAGGAGTTACTAAAGCATAAAACAAACATCTGTGCAAAATTAGAGTAAACAGAGGAGAGCCAAATTGTTCTGCCAATCTGCTACATTGAAAAATAAGTCAATGCAATTTCGTAGGAAAGGGGAAATTATGGTACAAAAATGAAATTCGGCCAAAAAATTGATAATGATGATTTCTACGATAACTTCAGCAGACATGGTCGAATGTGTGAGTAAAAGAACCAAAAAGAAGTGCATTAAACCAATTTGGGTACTATTCGGTTTCGAGGGCCGTAAAAAATCGCCAAACTATTGTTGATGCCAGTGCTGCCAAAAGTAATTGCGGCAACCCTAACGCAAGAAAGGAAGTACAATAGTAAATAACTATTTAAATATTGATGTTTTAATTCAGATGAAAGGTTAATTTCATATAATATTTCGCTACCAAGTTATCAATTTTTTGGCCACTAAAGCATAATGTCATCTCGTTGGTTGTTCAAACATAATTTTCTATAATGAATGATGCCTTTTCTTTGAAAACATTTTCGGTAAAGTGCAGAATCTCCCGCTTATTTCTTTGCCGCTTTTTACAAGGGTAAAAGCAATTGGAATTGTGTCAATTTGCTTTTACTTTTTAAGTGACAATAGGTCGATGTGTATATAGATAAAGTCAAGGGTGTGCGCAGTGCCATTTTTGTGCAATTCTAGGATTTTTTTCAAGTGAAAATAGGTCGATGGGCACATGGATACCGAGTATGTGCAATTCTTAAAAACGTGTCAAGCAGTGGGTGATTCTGCACTTTACCCAAAATTCTATCGCAGACTTTTCATCATAGGCAATTCCGAAATTGTTAAATCCATAGGATAGCAAAAAAGGAATTAAAAATTAAACTGGTATTTCAATGACGTCTTAAGAAATATAGAACTATATAAACTTACGCAATCTGAAATCAGCATTTTCGCTGCAATTTTTTTACGGCCCTCGAAACCGAATAGTACCCCAATTTGCATACAAGAGTGTAATAAATTTATGAAAGGTGTTGATCACGCCGATCAATACCTATCGTGTTATTCCATACTCCGCAAAACAAAAACAAAAAATGGAAAAAAAAAAAAAAAAAAAAAAAAAACCGGTTTTATATCTCATAAACTGTGCATTACTCAACGCGTTCCAGATATACATAAAAAATTATGAAAATCCTATTAGATTCAAACAATTTTTACTAAACCTTGCACTAGCATGGATTAATGGGAATGAAGAGGAGCAACAATCAAGATCGGCTGCTCAATGTGATAAAAGATCGCCGAGGTTTGATCCACCAGGCAGACTTACTACGGACTTGAGAAAACATAGAATAACACGTATTAGTGGTAATGGGAGAATTGAAAACCCGCAAAGGGCCTGTAAAGTCTGCACTGCCGAAAAGAAGTTCCACTGCATACATGTGTTCTTCCTGCAACGTTTTTCTGCATGTTGGAAAATTTTTTCAGAATTATCATACTAAAAAGAACTATGAATCCTAGGAGTTAAATTTTCTAAATAAAACGTTTTAGTACTAATTAAAAAATATAATTGGAATAAAATGGAATGAAAATAGTGTAACAGTTATTTTAGTGCTTTCTTTAATAATAATTATATACTAACTACTTATGTTTCGAAAAATTGCGTAAATATCACCGTTGGCGAGCAGTAGAACCTGCGTGAACCGGCGGCAGCGTAACGGCGCTTCGATAAATGCGCGGCCCGCAAAGTGTTACGATAAGGAATGCCATCGTGGAGGACACTAAGGGAAACTAGCTGATATACACGTTACACATGGGAAAAACAACGAAAACATCCAAGCAGTCAGCCCGTTCGCAAGATTCGAACCTCGGACGAAACAACCAGTGTTCAGCGGGTTTTACGTTCGGCCGTTGATGGGCTTAATGGGAAGAACGGCTGGATATAGCTGACACAATAGTTACCGTTTGGAGCAATTACTTGAGAGAAGTTGGTATTCTTAAGGTTCTGAACAGAACTTCCAGTTTAATCGGAAACCATACCAAAATAGTAGAAATCTACAAAACCAATTTTGCGAAATATTGCGAAATATTGAATAAATTCTATACATTTTCTAAGTACAATGATAAATCATACCAAACCAGCTAACACTATAATACCATAAAACAATACAATTTCTCTTCAATACGATTACTCTAGCAATTGTACTACGTAGGTAAACATTAAAAGTAATAATCTTATCATCTACACAATCATCAATACGATTACTCTATTACAATGTTTCAAAACTATGATACTATGAATCAATACAACACACAATTACTCTGATAGAAAACGATTACTCAAATTAATGACAGAACCATTCCATAATTAAATAAATCAGATAAGTAAACATTAAAAGCAATAACTTTGTCATCTAAGTACTTATTATGGTACTGATTTTACATTTACTTAAAAACAATTCAGTTTTAAGAAATGAACAGTACACAATGTGACTTGCACACTGGAAATTGAATACTATTCAATGATTCAGTAAGATGATTTTATACGATTATTCTAATACAATGATTTAATACGAGAATTCTATGTGCTTACTAAAATAATTATTCAGTATAAATGTCAATTCTATAGTACAAGGAAACAAAGTGATCTCTGAATGATTTTATGCAATTACTCAAATAAATAATAATAAAACCGTACATGTTATTAGTCATATTAGCCAATTGAATATCAAAACAATAAGTATATCATATTATACGTATTATAGTATTAATTTTCAAATAGCAGAACAGTCAATATCTACCTACCTCACATGTCCGCTCCACAGCCAAAGGAACGTTCATAGCCTAGGGAGTCCACATTATGTATAGTACAGTATGTTATATACAGTACATTAGAACAGTTTGATACATTTGGAATAGCCAAGAGAGTGATTTTCTGACTGCCTGACATGTCCGCTTCAAAGCCAGAGGATTGTTTAAAACCGAGGGAGTCCACATAACGGGGCAATTCTTGGTTTTTATTTGCATTGCAGATTAAGATAGTTTCTTTACGATTTACATTAGAGACATATAAAATCAGATTTGACATAGGTCAGTGCCGAGGTCCGTAAGTTTATTAACAATTTTGTTCATCTTTCGTACTGTATGCTTGTTATTAATCATCAACCACCTAAATGCTTGCTCATTCGTTGGCGGGATCGGCAGGTGCAAATCAGTTGTTATTGGGCAGTTAACTACATAATGTTTGGGTGTACCCAACTCGCAAATGCACTGTGCCGTATTTGTAATGCCAAACCTTTCAAAATATACCGGAAAAGGACCGTGTCCTGTTATATACCGTACAAGTTGAGCATGTATTATGAGGGGATCATAAGTTACTGTGGGGATAATGAGTCAGAGTTCCAGTCTTCCTGTCACAGGGATTTAATTTTTTGCGTAAGATTTTTCTTAAGCCAGGAAATTGGCCAAGGTATCGTAATTTGTTCAGCATTTATGTTCTGCGCCGCTTCTTTGGCTAGCTGATCCGCCAGTTCGTTTCCTGTTTGGCCAGCAGGGACTTTTATCCATTGCAGCTTTAGGTTTAACACGTTAAATGTGGCGCCGGTTCCCAGGGACCGGCAGTGAACCTTCCGTGTGGCCGGCGTCAGTTCCTGGGTACCGGCAGTGAACTTTCCGTGTGGCTGGCGTCGGTGCCTGGGGACTGGCACTGGAATTATCGTTTGGCTGGCTTCGGTCCGCGAGAAATAGTTAAAAAATTAAACTATTTCCCGCGGAAAAAACGTGTTAAACCTAAAGCTGCAATGGATAAAGGCCCATGCTGGTCAAACAAGAAACGAGCTGGCGGATCAGCTAGCCAAAGAAGCGGCGCAGAACATAAATGCTGAACAAATTACGATACCTTGGCCAATTTCCTGGCTAACAAAAAATCTTAAAATTTAAAGTTAAAAAATAAATATAGTCTCAATGAAATGTGATCAAATTTAGTTTTAATGAAATGTATTGAAACATTCTAAACAAAAATACGTCTTAGCTTTACGGCTGATCTCGCTACCGGCTGAACGGAAAGGACAGGAAATTCGGCGCCGCGCTCAACGTGTTAAATGACCGTTGCCATATTCGCAATTCGTTTCCTTTAAACCCCCCTTTTTTTTTTTTTTTTTTTTTTTTTTTTTTGTATGGAAGAATATGGAGTATACTTTCTAAGAAAATACTAAGAAATCACAAGCTTTGCTTATTTACTAATTCTTCAAACCATTGTCTCCCAGTTAGACCTCAATAATTTAACATTAATTTTTCGATCATTCTGCACTAACAGATTAACATAAAGCAACACTTCGTTTTACATTCAGACGATAATGTTAAGGAACAGATGTCGTTGTTAGCCTATAATAAGTAAAGCCAAAGCAACTCGATGGTTATTTGCCTATGGGAGACATTTCTTCGTGGAGGAATTCCTAAGGGAACCTGGATTCATTCTTAAGGTCAGAATTTATTAAGGTTACTTAACCAGAATATTTTAGTTACATGGGGGGGGGAACTAGCTCGTTCGCCTGGATTCGATCCCAGGTCAAATTACCAGTATTCAGCGGCGTTACCACTCGGCCGTTGGTGGACACCGAAAATTAGATGTATTGGACGGTTTACCAGGTATGCATTTCCTAATTCATACTCCAAAAATATCTTTTATTTCATGGTTCTTTCATATATTAATCGTTTTTCGCGAACGAGGGCTTCTTTTCTAGGACACTAGAAAGTTTCCATTTTTCAACATTCTCCTGATCACTCAAAATTCCAAATGACGCTTCCACATTGCTGCAAATTGTTAAAATATCAATTTTGGAAATGCAAGAAGTTTAAAATAACTGTTTCTCTGATGAACTAAGAAATGGGATCAGCTTAATTTTGATGTCGCCCCATTGTCTGATAAAGTGACAGCATGGACAAAATGACTTAGCAAGAATAAATGCAGTTGTAAGTAGGGAATAAATATTTCATTACTGTGAAAATTTCGAAAGTCCCTACATTACTTTTAAAGGAACTAACTAAGTAAATGTCTGCCTGAATGTACAGTTAGTCAATAAAGTCTGCGTACATCAAGAAAAGAAATATCAAATCCAAATTTTAAGGTGCGAAAAGAGTGGTTTCTTAAAGTTTTATTTTTTAAATATTTAGTTTCAATAAGGGACTTTGAAATTATTTAACTGTAATATTTTTATACCTAATAATTTATGCACACTAATTTTTAAAATGTAAGTGACCAAAGTGACCAAAAATCAAAGCCTATAAAGTTTGCGTACAACGCGAAGGAGGAGGATTTCTTATCTAACTTTTAAACTTCAAACTTGAAGAATGCAAACAAGATTACACTTTCAAGGTCCTTGACTTCCGAAGCAAATTTCACGTTCATTGGAAGTTGTTATTTCTATTTTCTTTGACGAAAATGACAACCAATAAAGAAATTCCTTTAGTTACGAGACAACTAATTATCAAATTGAGAGATGAAGGTAAAACTCTTCGTTATATTGGGAAAACCATTTTCTAGTGTGCGAAGAGTTATTCAAAACTATCTTGACACTGGTAGTCTTGCTGTAAAACCAAGATGTGGGGGACCGAACGCAGAGAGAAGAAAAAAAAATTCTTTTACGAATTAAACAAAATCCTAAACACTTTCTGCTGCAAGCATTGCAAAAGACATTTTGTTAACTAGCAACATGGAAATTTCTCCTGAAACTATACGAAAAGTGCTGCGAAAGGCCGATTATCATGGATGCAAACCTAGGTCTAAGCTATACATTTCCCTAGACAAATAGAAAGAAACGAATTGCTTTTGCCAAAACATATTTAAACTCTTCGCAGGACTTCTAGAACTATGTAATTTGGTCAGATGAAAGTAAATTTACAATATTTAAAGTTAATAGCTATCCTATTGTATGGAGAAAACCATGAACAGAACTGAATCTGAGAAATTGAAATCAAACTGTCAAACATGGAGCTGGCGGTGTGATGGTATGGGGGTGTATGTCATCGAAAGGAGTTGGAGATTTTCACATTATTGATGGATAGCTATGTAAGTATAAGTATTAAGTCATGGATAAGTATGTTTATCTGGATATTCTGAAGAAACGTCTACAAGACAGTGCCCGAAATTTTAAACCTTTCTAATACCTTTATTTTCCAAGAAGACAACGACCCGAAACATACAGCTAAAATTGTGAAGGAATATCTCCTCTATCACCCTCCAAGACAGTTGCGTACTCCTCCACAGTCAACAGACCTCAATTCAATCGAACATTTGTGGGCAAAATTGGAGAAACGAATTCGAAAACACAATATTACTTGGCGAAATGAGCTAATTAGTAAATTGCAGGAAGAATGGGCGAAATTTACGTCGGATGACACTGAAAAACTAGTTCAGTCAATGCCCAGACGTCTGCAAGCTGTTTTGAAGAATAAAGGATATCCTACAAAGTATTGAAGTAATGTAAAAAACTTATATTTCGCATTTTTTTAAGTGTACGCAGACTTATTGGAGGGAATTTCTGAGTTTTTTGTGACAAAATATATTTTTGGAAAAATGTAAAAATATTGCACTGATATTATTTACTTTTTATTTAAGCTTACAATTTTAGCTAATAAAAGAAAAAAAATGAAATGATTAAAATACATTTTTTCTATGCTTTCAGTGTTTTTTAATTTAAAATTTAGTCTGTACGCAGACTTTTGTGGCTAACTAAGTATATTTCTCGCACTGTGAAAAAACGACTGTTCCTAGGGACAGCATGTTTGGAATAGCGTAGTCCTCTACACCCGAGCATCTGCACCTGGTTGTAAAACTTTAAGTTTGAAACTGAACGATTTGAAAGCGAGCTGGGCCAAAGATGTTCGTAATTTTCACTCGTAACTATCTATTGGGAATTCTAAAGATATGCTATTTTTAAATATTTTGTTATTTAGCTATTCAACTGAATTTATTTTTATCGCACGAGTGCGAAGAGCGGATATTTAATTAATAAATTTAACACAAAAAACGTTAGTACCCAAAACACAAAAAGTTTCGCAAGCCATCTTACTAAGTACATCGACATGGTAAACTGAGAAAACACTGAAAATAGTAGAACACATGCTGCTTTTAAAATTTTTCCAATTTTTCTTGTTGAATTGTAGATGGCGTAAGTGTGAAGAAAATGAGACTTGATAATAAAGCTAAAATGACAGAAAGAAATGGTTTAGCTAGAGTAGATGCAGCAGCAGACTGCGAGCTTTAAAAAAACCCTTTTGGACCACAGGTAAAGTCCGAGTCCTTACAGTTTTCGTTTCATTTATGTGTTATTCTTCTTATCCGACATCCTTACTGTTCGTACTAACCCGTCTCTAAAGGTATCATTCGCAATAACGTAACGTTTCATTTTATTTATTCACCCACTAATTGTACTACATCTTTATAATTGTGAAACATTTCGCATACATGGCAGTATACTAAAATGAAAGCTGTTCTTTTCAAATATTTTTACTTCAGATATTCCAGGAAAAGCAATATCTTTTAGTGTTCAGTATTAAAATTGAATCTGGACGATTTAAATAATACTTAAGAACTTCTCAGACTGCAAGGAATACAAAAATACATTAGTCTCGATTAGATATTCTGTCTCAATATTTTTAACGTTCTAGTAAAAATAAAACCAGAACAACTTAGGGAACTTGTTTTGAAATCAGATATTAATAAAAGTGCATAAAATAATTTAAAAAATGCAACCATAACATTTCATTAGAAGAGGAATGTGGAGAAATGGGCTTCTCGTTTCGCTATCATACTCTATTTCAACAGTATAAATTTCCTTATTATGAATGATTTTAAAATTGAATGTAATAATAGACTGTTCGTGATAAATCTGACCAATTTCATAGGCCAATAAATGAAGATTTCCCTTTTTCGCACAGAAATAACCCAAACTCTGTTTTTCATTTATTGTAATTTCCTTTTCAGATTAGAAATAACACTAATAGTTACATATAGCATCTGGCCTAAACCAAACGTGATGATGAAAGCAAAATCAAAATGCTTATCAGACCTCGAATAGTTTACATTAGATTATTTAATTGCAGTTTGGTTAGTTTGATTACGGGGCTATCTGCCTAAGGGGGGTTCCATTAATTTTAAAATAATCTTAATATTATAAAGCAAACTAAAATAATTTAATATCTTCATAACTATGCTTATTAGCATTTTCACTCTTCTTTTGTTGTATTTATATTAATTAAAGCCATCGGAATAATGAAATAAATTTTAAAACTGCGAAATTTTAAAGCTCAGAGCAAGAAATATTTGGAATTTCAAAAGTATTTTTTCCAAACTTAACTGAATAATCGTATTAGTTAAAAATTTACGTCTATATTAAAAGGCTGTGCTTGACAACTTAACAAATTATGACGTGGATTTATTATTACAAACAATTATTTGTGGATTAATTTTTGTTCATAAAACATCTAAAACTTTACTTACACACTGGTAGCGTAATAGGAGGCATACTTGGAAAGAAACTGGAACGCTATTAGCAGCTAAGCTACGACATAGCATAGCTTTACGTGCTTTAAAAATAGCGAGTTTGCCAGCATTTATATACTCTTTACATTGTAAAACATCAGATTCATACTCAGTATCGGAGAATAAATTATGAATGCTATTATTATCCAATAATTTCATTTCACTCAACATCTCCGAAAGTCCATCCCAAAAAATATTCTAAATCACCATTATTTACATCATCGGAACTATCATTAATAACGTCTGCCAACTTGATAATAAAGCGAGTAATATTTGCTCGAAAATAATAATAATAATATTTAATTTACGTAATAAAGCGAAAAATATTTGCTTCTGTTTTTTCTCAAGATGCTAATGTCATCCATAGCGTTGCTTTGGAATGACATTTCAAAATGCGCAAGGAAAGATTAAAGTTCTAAACGATATAAATAAAGAAAATAAAACCATACTTGCCTTAATTCCAGATAACACAAGCGTATCTATACAAAATCCTACATCTATAAAGTTTCTGCACCAAATATTGAGTTTATATCAGTATTTTAGTTTCGTTATTACGCACTCAACTGTTCTAAACATAAACATTTCATTCTTACAATTTTGTGCTGCCAGGTTCAAAAATTAAATCAAATTCCGCGCGGAGAAAAATCGTGACTGACGTCACGAGCAACAATGTCTATCGACAGGTGGAATACCGCTAGATAATAAGTATTCTGTTTGAGGTCGCGGAAACACATTGCTTTGAAAGAACTGAATTTGTGGATTAAAATTGAAACATAAATATCTTACACTTTGCAGAATAGTAAAAGTCTGTCAAACTGGAGTTGCAAATAATTTATTTCGAACAATGTTGCCACTTCTCGCTTCCAAATCACTGAGTCTGTCAAACTGGAGTTGCAAATAATTTATTTCGAACAATGTTGCCACTTCTCGCTTCCAAATCACTGAGTATGCTAAACAAAAATGCTTTAAATCTAAACAAAGTGTGAAATAAGTGAAGCAAAAACACTCCAAATTCAAAATTCTGACTTCGAGGTGCCTGATGAGGATTGTGCAGTAATTAACATCGTTATTTAAACTTAACTACTACTTTATCTAATATTTTTAACTTACGTTTCGTTATTACTTTTCTTGTTGCTCAATGGCAACAATTATTATTGTTGTTAAAAAATATTCTTTTTCCTTTTTGCGTAATGTTTAGAACGTAAAGTTTTCGGCCATTTTTTATGTTGTTTTTGTTAGCGATGCTAATTTAAAGCTGCATTTTAACTGAATATATAGCTTTTAATTTTTTTAAATTATCGTATTCATTCATTGTAGTTCATTTGAGTGATTTAAAAGGCATCTGTACCTTTTTGTTTGCAGTTGTTCTTTACATTTTCTGACATTAGGTGTCATGACATTACTTCTGATTCGAAACAATATTTCCGGCAGCAAAAGGATTTAAGAAAAAAGACTTGTTATATGTTGTCGAAGAAACTGGAGCGACATTGCTTCAAACGATCACAATAACATAACTGAAAGAAATTATTTTTTCAGAGTAAACAGTATTTGGATAATTCACAGTTCGTTTCCGATTTTTTGATAACGACTGTTAGTGAACGGAGACAAAAAGAAGAACTTGATGAAAAACTAAAACAAAAAGAATACGAAGAACGGGAAAAGGTGAGGCAACATGACTTGAATTGCGCGAATCCATGCAAAATCGCCAATAGCAGATGAGTCTCAGAACTCTGTTACTTTCACTAGATCTAAAAATAAATTTAATTTTCGAAATCAGAAATTGCACAGTTTAGTGGTGACATTAAGGATTGGCTACCCTTTTAGAGTCAATTCTAACAGATTCATAATGCTGAAGAAATTTCACCTGAAATTAAATTTCAGTGCCTTATTCAAGCTACTCAGCAATTCAGTGCAATTTCAATTGGAAGCTTGAATAGCAATTTCAGTGCTATCCAAGCTTCCAATTGTTGCCACCAAATACTGTATTATCTTTAGAGATAATATCTTTAGAGATAATACACCAAATACTGTATTATCACCAAATACTGTATTATCCTGTATTATCTTTAAAGAATTTAAATAATGAAGAATCTTCACGCAATGTATGTATATTTCTCGCACTGGGAAAATCCGATGCCACCTAGAGCGAGCCATTACATTTTGAATAACTTAATCCTCCACCCAAATACATGCATTTAGAAGTACAGAATTTGAATTTTAAATTATAAGTTTCCTGTCTTTAAAACTTTAATGAATTTAAGTTTATGTGACGTAAGTGCCAAGAACGTGATATCTAAAAAATAAAGCTAGCACACAAAACATTAATAATACAAAGACACAAAAAATGTTTTGTAAGCTATCTTACCAACAAAAAACGAACACTGATATGAGGAAATCTGAAAAGTAGAAAAATGTATGCCAACACTTAACACTACATCGGGAATTCCAGTATATTCTTTTGATAATAATACAGCCTAGAAGCATAACGATACACTACTTTTAAATATTTTGTAATTTTGCTGTTGAATCGTATATGGCGTAAGAACGAATAAAATGATTCTTAATAATAAAGATAGCACGAGTGACTGCAAGAGCAGAATGGTAGACTGCGAACTCAGCGAGAGCGTACAAATCTTACCAAATGCTTTTGGGCGATTGCTAAAGTCCGAAATCATTCAGATTTTAATTATAATAATTGTTTAATTATTTAATTGGATTTTTGATAACACGTTTACGCTCGTCAGTCACGAAAGGAATTAGAAAAGTCTTATTATTAAACCTGAACTCAGTTTTGATCAGTATAATAGTCTCGAATCTTCTAATTTTTACCTCGATCGCTGAACTAATAGCATCACACGCTGGAAAGGTTTTACGTTATTAGGTAATTTAGTAAATATACACGTCGAACCCAATTTAAAGCAGACTCTAAGGATAAATACAATTAGAAAGTAACAAAAACGGAAAAAAAAAAAAAAAGTCTGAAAGTTTTAAAATTTCATATTACGCCTAAAGGGGCTTTTTTTTAACGTTTTTTGCGTTACCTTTATTTATTAAATATCATGTTCTTCGCAGTTAAACCATAAAATTCGATTCAATGCTGCCATAAAATTCCATAAATTCGATAATAGGGCTGCTTCTCTAAGGAAAGGAAGGTATTCGAGGAGGAAGTTTATAGGAAATAGCTTGTGCTCTTGTGATAGAACAGAAAAATTACGAAAAACGCCCAAGCAATCAGCTCGTTCGCTGAAATTTGAATCTAGAGCTAATCACCAGTGTTCAGCGGCCTTAACCGCTCGTTCATTGGTAGGAGTTACTTAAAGCCGTTTAGTCAACTATTCAGTCGGCAAAGAACGGAAAAACAAATCGACGGGGGTCTGTCATTTCCTGCTCCGCATTTGTAGGAAATTTGAAACTTCCACAGTACACGAAATTTGAGCTATGTTTTAATGTAGTGAACACGAGTGGCACAGATATGCTACACTCCACAGATAAACATGAATTTTGCCAGGGTTGCAGATGATTTGTTACAATAATCCTGCAAGAGCTTATTTTCTGTACGTTTACTTATTTTATTTATTATTCTGGCAAAGCACAGTCCCTTAGGCTATCTGCTTAAGGGGAGCGATGCCTTCGTGGAAGACTTTCTAAGGGAAACTGGCTCGTATACACGTTGCAATGGGGAAAACGACGAAAACACGCATGCAGCCAGCTCGTTACCCTAGAATCGGACCCAGGTCGGAACTACCAGTGTTCAGCCATTTTACCGCTCGGCGGCTTACTTGTTGTAGGAATATTTCATTTTAGCTACGAATTGTTACGCTATTCTTAGAATCATTTAAAAACTGCAGTTTTCACACATAGCCTGCCAGATTTTGCTTTTAAAACCATTAAAAGTTTTTAAAAAAATATGAAAAAAATAACCAGTTTTCTTGCAGGATTGGAAACATTTCTCTTTGGACTCCAAGCGACCTCGTAGTGGCAGATGATCTAAGAGCAATTAATACTGATAGTTAGACCTCGTTTCAAAATCTGGCGAATGAGCTGATAGTATGTTTTTATGGGTTTTCTCGTCTGCAAGAAACAGATGCTACAAAATCTTGAAGTCCTAAGTTTTTATCTTCTTCTGTGAAAGTCCTTATAAAACATGGAAATCTGTCGATATGCGTAAACAGATTATATTCTGCGTTTCGATTATGCAATTACCATTATAATCAAAGTAAAATTAGCCGTTACTGGGCAAAAGCAAACTCACTTTGACCCTAAAAATGATTAAAGATTAACCATGAGTTCAGCGTTGTCAGAGAGTTTTTAACCAATGTAGCAGAAGCAGAATCAAAAATTAGAAAAAAGGTAGCACATGACATTAGAGATTACGTAATTTTTGTGACGTCATAGTTATGTATGTTCACATGACCTTGACGTCATCACAAATTCAGCCTCCATCGGTTTCGTAATATATGGACTATAATTCGATTCTTAGACATTTTAATTACATATCTCAGTTTTGGCGAAAATTTTAAAACAATATTACTAGTTATTCACTGTTTAGACAATAATTTTTCTTTTAATAGTTACGGTTTTTTTTAATTCAAAGGGGTAATTTGCTCAGTAGGACTATTAATTTCGTTTTGGCATTTTGCGTTGAAATGTCGGTTCACTTTTTAGATAGTTGCCGCGAAATATTAGAGCCTTGTATTACACTTAAATGAATTAAATAATGAAGAATCTGCATAAATGTATATATGTTTCTCGCATTGCGATAAAACAACGGTACCTAGAGCCATTCAATTTTGAAAAACGTAATCTTCCACCGAATATGGGCATCTGGAAGCCCTAATTTGGAATGTGCAATTTGTTTTATTAAAGATTTCATATTTTGTAACACTTCAACGAATTTTTGATTAACGAACTGAACGATTTCAAATCGAGCAATGCACGAAGAAAAGACCTTTTTATCTCCAGCTCGCGAGACTGTGTATCGGAAATTCTAAAGGTAGGCTCATTTTAAAATTAGTTTGCGATATTGCCGTTGAATTTATTTTTATGGTTTAAGTCCAAAGAACGTGATAATTCGTAATTAAATGTAACGCAAAACGGTTAATAAAAGTTCCTTTGGGCGTAATGTAAAATCTGAACTCTTTCACATTTTTTTATTTGTTTATTAGTCTAAAGGGGCTGATTATTGTTTTCGTTTTGGGATTTTGCGTTGGATCACTATAAATGTCCGTTTTACTTTTCAAACTGTTGCCACCCAATGTTAGAGTCCTGCATTATATTTGAAGAAATTAAGTAATGAAAAATCTACATAAATGTATGTATATTTCTTGCACTGTGAAAACACAAGGGTACCTAGAGGCATCCAATTTTGAATAAAGTACGTTTCCACCCGAAAATGGGCATGTAGAAGCCTAAATTTGGAATTTGTTTTATGATCGATTTCATATTTTGTAAAACTTTAACGAACTTTTGATTTAACAAACTCAAGCTTTTCAAAGCGAGTCATGGCAACGTGGTATAGAAAAAACATTTTTATCTCCAGCGCGCGAGACTGTGTATCGGAAATTCTAAAGGTAGGCTCAATTTAAAAGTATTTTGCGATATTGCTCTTGAACTAAATTTTAAAGTGCGAAGAACGTAATATTTAATAAATAAAGGTAACAAACAAAATGTAAAAAGAAAGCCCCTTCGGACGTAATTTAAAATCTGAAACCTTTCAGATTTTTTAATAGTAGTTTCATATTAATTTTTTTTATAATTAACTTGTTCATATCACTGTTAAGCGCTTTCTCGCCTTTGGATTTTTAGCGTATTTGTGCTAAGTTATTTGAGTTAGCAGTTCATTTTCCTGGTTATCATAGCAAAAAATCAGTCGCCAACACGTTTGTTACCCTACTGCTAATCACAAACTACGAAATTGAATTTTAATTTTTATACATTCCACGAAAGGTAAATAACATACAGTTTTGCAATTCGGAACAGGGGACTAGAGACGGGAAAATACCACATGTTTTATAAGTTCTGTAAACGAAGTAAGAGAATTCTAAATATAGTCAGTAGAACATGAACCGTGAACACCGGTAGTTGGGTTCGAGGCTCGAATCCAGCGAACGAGCTGGCAACACCGAGCACCGAAGGAAGTTGTGTGTTAGACGCCTACTGTGTTGGTGCGAGATTTCTGTTATTATTCAAGAAAGATGAACTTTGCAAAGTTAGGACTTTATTTTTCATCGATGAATTCTTCTTTTGTCTACTTATTTAACCAAAATTTTTACTTTTACTTTTTATTTTTACTATTTCGTATCGTGTGTTTTAAAATCAAAGTTCGTGGTAACACCAAGTGCTTACTCTCACTCATTAGCCCTAGTGAGCTACATGACCTCATTTTCGTCTTTTACAATTTCCGATTCATTTAATGATTTTATCGCAAGTTTAGAAGATTTTCAAAAGACATAGGACTCTTAAATTCACAGATAGATGTTGCTTTTACTATGTTCGAACTTTATTTATTTCCAAAAACTAGAAAAAACTTCAATTTTCGAACTCTGACTCCTCGACTCATCTAAATGCCGGACGCTGATCACGTGTTTCTGCTCTTCTTGATTCACCCAGAAGCTTAGACTTTCATTTCGCTTCTCGCCACCATTTATATAATCACCCATGCTATGCCATGATATGCAATTTAGCGAAACTTATTTTATGAGTTCTCTCATTTATTGATCTCGCCTTCGGGCGCGGTGTATTTTTAAATGCACCTCTTAAATTTTTAACTTTGTGGCCTATGGTAAAATGATAATATACTGGTAAGAGCTCCTAGTAGCTAAAGCCAGCAGTAAAGATATGATCCAAGATCCTAAGAGATTTCTGTACTCTGCTGGGTAGAGTGGTTTTTATGATACACGAGCGTAGTTTCTCTGCGGAAGCCGAAGATTTCCCGACTCTGTCCCGCAATGTTTTTGGAACTTCGGCCTCAGCCTTGATGGATAACTCAGATTTGAATCAGTATTTAGCGCCCGTCACTTCTAACGGACGGACATGGACGTTCTCTGGGTAACGAACATTCAACTCAACATTTGTGAACTTGGAGATTGGTGCGTGTGAAGAAGACTTTCATTTATTGAGGATCAAACGTGTTGCACGCACCAAGAATTAACTGCGGGACAATGGGTTATTGGCCTTTCTACTGATGATTATATGTCTGCAGTCCGAATGCTAACCAAGCAGATTGAGGTTTCAGAAGGTAAGTGAAAATTCTACCTGGCATTCTTCAAATTTTGTTAAAGGTAATGACAAATGTAATGATGGTACCGCCAACGTAGGCCCTGAGCCAAATTCCATTGTTTTAGGTAATAGTAATTCTAAAAGTAAAAGAAATGGTTGTACTAGTAAATCTGAAATATCTCGCAATGATAAAAATAAAATAATAATAATAATAATAATAATAATAATAATAATAATAATAATAATAAAAAAACTAATAAAAATGCTTGGGCATTTAAAGTCTAGAAGTAACCTTTTATTTATCGAACAGATGTGATGTTGTCAACAATGTTATTAGTTCTCTTATTCTTGGAAATAATCCTGGGTCTAGTAATAGTGATCTAAGTTTAAACGTTAATAATTCTACTGATAACAATGTTGTTCATAACTGTAATACTGATGAGGATTCAAATGATAATGTTAACAGTAATGTGCAGCAGGAGGCTGCCGCAACCGTTCAAACTGCTATCCGCAATTATGATTAGGCCAGCCGGAAATGTAAAATTTACTTATTCTCTTAAAGATCTTTCAGCTAAATAACTAGACGCTGAATTTTTATGCCAATTAAGCGACGAATTCCTTAGGGTGCTAGCTCGCTGGGACCATGATCATAAAATCGTCAGTAGGTACGTTTCGGAAAATTTTATAAATCGCTTTGTTACCTTAGCTACGCATGAAAGACTAGTAAAAACCTTATGAAGAGACTTGTCCTCAAATACTGACGCGGTTGAAATGAAGTGCAGGTGAATTGTAAACACCATACAGTTTGCTATGAACTTCAGCTGCTTTCGGGTATTCCGTTTGAAGACTTAATAGATAATTTAGTGAGGATCTTGGTTCAGGAAGCCGTCTTGACTTCCGTTTGCCAAATATAATTTAGTGAAATGAAAAACTTCCACACATATGGTATATCCAGCTATTTTATGCAACTTTAAAAATGTTCTTCCTTACTGTTTCTTTTCCCAAGTTTTTCTACCGACCCAATATAACCCTATAGTTTTATTATTAGAAAACGAGTTATTACTGTAATACAAGACTGTTGTTCTTTGTTTACTTGGCGAGATTTTGGTCATGAAAATACATCCGGTGAATCTTCGGCTTATGGTAACTCGGAGATTTTTTGACGAAAATTTGGCGACCAACCCTGCTCAACCTGTTAGTTTTTTTTTTTCATGACGCCATTTTGTTTTTTGTTTTTACTCAACATTTTTTCCAACAATCTGCTAGCCGAATTACGCTTATGCTAGAACTTTTATGGAACAAAAGTGCTTAATCATGACGAAGATTAGGTGCGAAATTGCTTCTAAGTGCTTATTAGCTAAAACCACGATCGGAAGTTTCCGGAAAGTAGTGGAACAAACGTGCACAGAAATTTATTTTTACAGAGCAAATTTATATATGAAACATGTAAATAATTTTTCGCATGAAATAGAAAAATTTGCACGAAAATGCAGGAAAATTTTGCGAATCTTTGAAGTCTGTAAAAAGGACATGTATGAAATTACCTGATCGCTAAAAAGTCTGTATACTATGCAAGCTTTTATATCTTCAGCTTGTATATGTTCTTTCCAAGGATGAACATTTGCACGTATAAAATAAATAAAATATGCAAGAAACCACATTGGCTAATCTTTGGAATATGGTAACAGGTAGTTTGGAGACATTTTGGTATGGCGATAAAGTTTATTAGCTAAGACTTTAGCAGTGTACATGGATAAAGTCAAGAGTGGGCGCAATGCCATTTTTGTGCAATTCTGGGATGTTTTTTTTAAGTGAAAATAGGTCGGCGTGTACATGGATTACCGTGTATGGGCAATTCTTAAAAACGCGGCAAGCAGTTTGCGATTCTGCACTTTCTCCCAATTTCTCACCTAATCTTCGTCATGATTAAGCACTTTTGTTCCATAAAAGTTCTAGCATAAGTGTAATTCGGCTAGCAGATTGTTGGAAAAAATGTTGAAAAAAAAAACATGCCTTTACTTTGTGAAAACAAAATGGCGTCCAAACAAAAACTAGCAGGTTGCTGTAGCAGGGTTGGTCGCCAAATATTCGCCAAAAATCGCCAAGTTACTATAATATGAAGATTAACCATTACATTTTCTTTCCCTCTCTAAATTATCCATTATAAAAGTCGCCACAAAATAATCTGTGACTGGAACTGTGTACTTCTCAGATTATTGCTAAAGTCCTAGCGATGGGTTAATGTGGTTTTCCTTTCCAATAAAGACTAATTTGTCTTTCAGTTTCTGCTTTCAGGTGACCCACGTATGATATTCAAATGATAATCCATTGTCATACCTATTAATTTTAGACTTGAATCTTATTTAACGTATAGTTTTTATTGTTTAAAACTTGGGATTCGACTGTGAATCTTTAATTTCTAATAAACGCAAAACCTTCTGTTAGAATTCGGTTTCCTGCTGCAATCAACTTGATTGCAAAACCGTAACGCACTACATAAACGTTAAGAAAACAACTTCTTAGCAGGAGCTGCACTTTTCCAGGTGCAAGTTCTGATTCTCTTATGTAATGGATACATAAACGGCTCCTCCCGGGTACGGGGGAACAAGACCACTTTATAGCCCTTTATAAATCAAGCACTTCCAGAAATAAAACTGTAGAACTTATAGAAAAACATAACTTGAAAATAAATTGGGTTAAAGGTTACATAGGAGTGTTGGGAATGAAGCTACAGACAACACTGGGTTTAATCCTAGTATCCGGTGCACACGGGATTTGGCTACATTTGGCGACTTTGATGATGAGCAGTAAAAACTGGACATATACGATGAGTAGTAAACGGGTCATTCGAAGAATATATATAGTTATACATAGTATATACTATGTATACACAATGTATATACACTATAGTATATATATAGACGTTCTTTGGATCATGTTTGCTGTTGGCGATAATTTTCAAAACCGCGCCAAGGCTGCACCGTATACTAGGATTTTACCCAACACCGCGAAGGAAGCAACTAAGAGCGATAACATAGATATTTGTTTCATCCTCTCAATAGAATACGTGAAAATATTATTGCAAAAAGAAATTATGAAAAAAATGGCAAGACCGGTTGAATAATGGTAACACTGGAAGAAAATTATTTCAGATTTTTCCTAAAGTTAAGACAAAAAGGCTCTCTAGTGACAAAAGAATAAATCAAGCACTAAATCACGGACAAACTAAAATGTAAATGGGATTGTGAAGCACAAAATGCAGACTTTACACACTATTTCTGTGAATGCAAACAGACAATCTCTATTAGAGAAGAATATTTTTAAAATACTTCAAAAATATATATAAAGTATTTATGGAGGATGATGGTTCGGTAAAAGCACCGAAACTAGTCCTGTGAAAATTTGAAAAATTAACGCTGATTTTTGTTGTTTGACTTCAAAATCAATACTTGTTCGGTGTGTTGTTGTATCTTAATTATAATTTATTTACGAAAACAACCAGAGTTAAACATTATAAAAATTGTAAATAATCTAATTGGATATGAATATTTTGAAGTAGATTATGTAGTAAATTTCTAAAATTATAACTAAGTTGACTCGTATATTTGTGATTATTTATGTAATTTAGTTAGAAAAATTGTATAATAAGCAATAATGTGTTTCGTAATTGTGAATTTTTGTTATAAGTCATGTCAAATTGGTTAACTTCAATTAATAAGTAATTCAGTGTTTTAGAAAGGTGGAAAATCTCGACTCAAAAAATTGTAAGTCAAAATATTTAGTTGTATCGTATTTTATTCAAACTGTTATGTTGAATTTATTTAGAATAAAAGTCGAAATGATACTGATGGCGAGGCCAAAGAATCTACCTCGGAGAACGATTTAAGGGCAAGCTACCCAGTATTTTAATATTTGGTTAAGAATTAAGTTTATTTAGTTCTTTGATTGTTTTGCCAGTATCTGCGGTATGGGTTATAAGTTGAGTTTAGTTTTATGTTTATAGCCATTATGTTTATAGCCATTATGTTTATAGCCGTAGACTTTGGCTTTATTACAGAGTAACTGGAATAAAGCCAAAGTCTCACAGAGTCTCTACGCCTGCTTTGGACAGAATCTAGCTCCTGATACTGCTGCTCCGTTTAGGTTTGAACTGCACTGAAAAATGGGAGAGTGTATCCTGGTATACGGTACACACGGGATTTGCCGACTTTGTACAACAGTAGTTTTTATAATAATGCACCTTTTGGCTCATTATAATGTACCTTTTGGTAACATTGTGATGAGCAGTAAACGTGGTATTTACCATGAGCAGTAAACGAGTCAATGTTGGTGTTGGCAACAATTTTCAAAATCGCTCCAGGGCCGTACCGTATACTACGATATTACGCAGAGGAGATTGTCGCTACTTGAGCTGTGTATGCAAAATTTCGGACTATAGGTTTACATTAAACATTAGCATTTATGGTAATTTTCCGTTTCGCCGGCTCAAATGTTGCCAAGCAGACTTTATTGGCGACAACATACATTATACACATAACAAATGTTAGTTCTAATAATTTTTTATTTTGAAAGCATGAACATTTTAATATCGTTTAAAATTTTATAAAAAGCCAATAAATAAAGACAATAAATTTGTAAAAAGACATTAACAATTTACTATGCTTTCATGGTTCAACATCCTGATTCGCCGGTTCATATCACGGGACCCCAAGTGATCTCATCTTATGTAAACTACGCTCGAAAAAACTAATTCTTTCAGTAATTACCTACATTAATTTCAAGTTAAATCTTCATTTCGAATAGAAGTTTAAAATCCAAGAATTATTCCCATTCGTATTAATAGATTACTCAGAAATTAGTAAAACCGCCGTAGTGCTTAACTTTGCTGGTGCATTCTCAGTAGAATGGGTGAATTTAACCCTTGACTTTGCCTATTCTATATTTTCACCTTCGAGTGAGCGATGTGATTGCATCCTAATTGACTTAATTACTGCGAATGGCCTTAGGGCGTAAAATTGAGTTATCTGGTAAAAATTCTCTATAATTTTATGTACAAAGAACCTATTATTCTATTTTCGTTTCTCACGTTCAAATTTTGCCAGTATAAAGAAATCCTTAATTTGCTTCAGATATCAGAATGTCATTTCAGTGTGCACATAATTTTTGCTTTTATGGATGACCTTATCAAAGAACTCATTTATTATCCCATAAAATCTAAAAATGACGTATTTAGGATATTTGTTTTATGTTATTATTCATGCTCCTTAGATACAAACGGTTCTTTTCCGTTTTCCCGGCGAATGGCCTTAGGGCATAAAATTGAGCTATCTGGTAAAACTTCTGTGTAATTTCACCCCAGTATTGAAAGAAACAATCAATCTGATAAAAAAAATGGCTGCGATTTGTTTTGAAAATGAGACGCAAAAGGTTACCAGAGAAGATATTCCGTTTGGCGTCAGTCGTACCACTATTGGCGACTTTATCGCATGCGCCGGCAAAACGGAAAAGTACCGCATTTACTATCAAGAGCACATTTTCCGGTCAGTAGTTTTGCAGTTGATTAATATGTTCATGAGAAGGTTGCTGTACTATGTCCTTTGCTTTATTCGCTTTCTATGGAGAGAAAGTTCACACGATACTAACAGTCGATGTTGAAACACCAAAAACTAATCAGGCAGTGTGTGTGAAACCGCCAAAAAATAATTAGTCGGTACATGAAAGCACCCAAAACGAATCAGGCAGCCTTTTCCTGTAGCTCTACTATGGTTCTTCTTCAGAATTTGCTTATTAGTAAGAGCATTTAAAATTGTTTGGGAGACTGCTATCCCAGCTGATTCTATGAGCTTTTGAAGCAGAATAACTGGAAAAGGCTTAAAAATAATCGTTTTTCTCCCAGATGGTATATCAATATTGCGAAAATGGTCAACAAAAAGCATGTCAAAGGAATTGATAGAAATATGCAGGACTTATCGAGAGGAAAGAGGGAAAATGTACTAATGATTGAATTTCTGTACTAGTTGTTAAATATTGTAGGAAATATCAGAACTTCTACGATGAGACGATCTTTGTGTGCTTTTTTTGTCATGCCGTAAATACTAAAGTCTGTTAAGTATGTTTTAGGTAATGTGTTTTAAAAAAATATCAACAAACCGTTGCTAAATGCAATCCGTCTTCGGTGGTGAGTGTTGAGTAACTGAAATATAAGAAATACTCTTGTACAAATTATAAACGGAATTTGCATATTTTCACACAAATCTGTAAACAGTACTATCTATGTTAAATAACATGCTTTAAAAAATATTCCTAAAAACTACTGCCAGATAATTTTTGCTCATTTTAATAAGAATTGTTGATAGTTGTATGTGTGCGTATACAAGAACTTCGAATTTTCATTTTATTTCGCATATTTTGTCTTTTAATTATCAGAGGCTTTTCATTGACATCTGAGCGCATGCTTTTGAAATCGGAAAATGATTGTCCCATGCGATGGTAGTAGATGGAACTTTGTATTCTCGTTTTACAGTAAAATTTCAGGACATTACAAGCGTGAACGTTTTCAGTTAAAGCTCGAAGAATAAAGTCCGTTTTTTATTATTTTACTTAGGATAGTCTGAAAATCATCATCGCAGTGGTCTTAATTTGCCGATATACTTGGAATAATAATCATTTAATATTAGGTTGAAAAAATTCTTCTAGCTCTCACAGTATTTAAAAAGTATAAATCCTAATAAATTGCATAAGCTTTTGTCAATATGAAACACATTAAAATTACCATACTATATAAAATACCATGACAGAATGATAGCCGTGTATTAAAATACGTGTAGCATATTTGAACAAATAATTTATTTTTACATAACCACATCAGTGAAGTACTTTCAAGCATTTAAGCATATGATATGTATCATATTATGCAATATTATTTAAACATAAGTGGGAAAAAACCTTTACGACTTATTTGAAATTGTATGCTAAACTGCTACATTCATCGAAGTATAACATGTCGACTAAGAATGATAAAACTAAAACTTCCTTACAAATAAGAATTTACTTATAGCCAAATGTCTTAGCTAAAGTTCTCTGTAATATATTACTGTATATCAAACATATAAAACATTTAATAGTTCTTCCACAATGTAACTTTAGCATACTTTAAATGCTATGTGTACAACTGCGAAAAATCGTGTTTTAAGAAATTTGAGTTTTAATGCCAATACTTCAGTATATAACTTTCTAATAATAAAGTGCATAGTATATTTATTTTGAAAATACATTTAAAAAGTATAAATCCTAATAAATTGCAGAAGCTTTTGTTAGTATGAAACACGTTAAATTTACCTTGCTATATACATTACCATGACAGAATGATAGCCGTATATTAAAACACATGTGGCATATTTGCACAAAAATTTATTTTTACATAACCACTTTAGTTAAATAAACTCAAGCATTTAAGCATATGATATGTATTATATTGTATAATATACATATTATTTAACATGGGTGAAAAAATCTTTTACGACTTACTTCAAATTGTATGCTAAACTGCTAAAATTTTATTTACAAATTAAAACGCACCAGCACAATAAACATCCCCATCATTTTTATGGAGGCCTGCACTTCTGACATTTTTTGCTGCCTTTCAAGCTTAGCTGTTGTTTTGTTTCTGACAAGCCTTTCTTTTCTGCGTTATCTATTCTCTTGTTATCAATTTGTAAAAATCCTTCAATAGAAAACTTACTTCTAAAAAGCTCTAGCTCATTTTTTACAGAATGTCTACCAACAGACCTTTCGTTAAAAGCAATTACTGCTTCATTTCCAGCAATTTGAACTATCCTACTACCAGCACGACATGTCTTTGGACAAAATTTCCAAATTAAGGAATTAAATGATTCATTATTATTTTGTGTTTTGCCGCCAAGGCAACGTCTATATAACGAAGGTTGTGACAAATCTATAAAAACTGGCTTTATTGCCTCCATTACAGCGACTGGTTCAGAATTTATATGCTTATAATCAGCTTTATTTTGCTTAGCTTTATTGTATTTGCACCATGTGGTTTCATTTGTAGGACAAACGTCATGAATCGGCTTTTCATCACTCGATATTTTGTGGTAGTAAATTGCCCAAATGGCTTTTCTCATATCACTAACAGACTCATTATATTCTCTAATCGCATTACCATAATACGAAGTTATTTCATTTATTAACTTATCTGTTAGTCTCCCTTTCCCAGACAGATTTTACCGTCATTTAATTTCACTTTTTTTCTTTCAAGTTTTAATTTGCGTAGCCATATTCCCATTCGTTTTTGAATATGTCCAACACACTCAATTTTTTCTATATTTAATGAACCATATGGTTTGGCGTCAGTTATACCTGCAAATGGTTTTGCATCAACTATGTAAGGATCTTAAGTTTTACTAACGTTTATTTTATTTTAAATCTTTACTATCACTTCTTATTTTCTACTTCCGGCCAGAATTAAAAGCGTTAACTTATTTATGCAAAATTTGTGTGGCGAACGACAAGTACTTAAGATGTGGCTTTTTGCCAAGCGAGAGAGAGGAAGGAGTTAGTCGAAGCAGGCCGCTTACCTTAGAAGTTTTACTCAGTTGCTGGTTGCCTTCCAGGCCAGAGTTTTAATCCTCGTGATAATGTTTAAACGTATTGTAGTGTTAACAGTTCTCTGTACTACATACGGCTTCCTGTTAATATACGGCCAATCTTCCACGTTTATTATTCCAAAGTTAAGTTAGAGTTTAGTTAAATATTTTTATATTCTTACGTTTAGACCACAAGTAGTGGGTCTTTGTATTCCGAAGTACGGAAATTATTGTAAAGAGAGAAAAATAAAGTGTTTTGTATACCTTTCTTGTGTATCCTGTCTACTTCCCACAGTTATTGAACATAGCTTTAGTAAGCTCTCTGTTCCGAGTCAGGTCCTTGCATATACCCGAAGAAAGTAAGACGGAACATTGAACCTGAGAGTGGCGCCCAACGAAGAAGAATAACCATGGCCGAGTTTCAAGAAGAACCTGTTCTGCCTGCAGAAGCGGCTCAGAATCCAGAAATGCCAGCTGCCGCCCTGGAAAGATTTGGTTACATCGTCCAGACCATGTGCGCTTCGATGAAACGAGAAGCAACATTTAATGGAAACTCACCGGTAACCAGTTTTTTGGAAAAATTGGATGACCACTTCATGCTCTACCCCGTGCACGAATTTCAAAAAGTTACCTTAGCTACCAGCGCTTTGAGGGGCCAAGCGCTTAATTGGTTCAAATGTATAGGCAGAAGTCTCTTGGGTCAAGCAGGAAGTCCCACCTATACTTACGAGAATTTCAAGACTGCCCTAGTAAAAGCCTTCCCTGACGTAAGGGATCGTGCGAAATTAGAAACGGAACTTTTCAGCATATATCAGCAAAGAATCGAAAATCTCTCAAGCTGTATTTTAAGAAAAATTCACGTCTTCAAAATCTTGTATGGAAACCGTCCGGATCCTGAGATAATTCAAGTGATTTTGCCGAGGTTACTGCCCCAAGTGCAAGACTTTATTGAATTAAGAAATCCGACTACACTGGAAAAGTTATTTGAGCTAGCAATCCAGTTTGAAAGTAGAAGAACGGCGGACATTGAAAGAAGACGTCAATATCAACTGCGAAACCAATTTGGTGCGCCAAGACTACAGCAAACTCAAGCACACGGCTACGGAAGCAAAGCGAATCAGTGGGCAAGGAAACCCGAGCATTCAAAAAAAGCCGGCGAACGTCGACAGTTCAATAGCAATCCAGGAAAATGTCTCAAGGCCAGTGGAAAAAGAAGGAAAGCACGGAAATGAAAAATAATTTAAACTAAAACGGATTTCTGCTGACGGGAGGGTGCGAAATTCCGAAGGCCACGTAAACCCCTATTCCTTCAAGTTAAATACCGTAATGGTGAAAAATTTGACTCTTCCGAAGATTGAAGTGTTGGTAAATAATATCCCAGCCACCGCACTCCTGGATACAGGCGCGCAGTATTCCTGTGTGGCAGAAGATTTTTTTAGGAACTATTTTCGTAAATATCGTATATATAATTCGGATAATACGACAGTGTTAGCTGCGCAAGGAGAAAGATGTAAGTGTATAGGTAAATTACGTCTGTATGTCCGTGTCAAGGACGAACAAGTAAAGGTTATGTTTTTCATAGTAAAGAATCTGCAAGCACATATTATCTTAGGAATAGATTTTCTTTCAGAGGCACAAGCAACGCTAGATTTTAATGAAGCGTCTCTTAAGCTGACAATGAAACCAGTTCGTGAAGAAAAGGCTGAACCGCCGATGTTAAACCTTGACCACCTGCCTAATGAAGAGCAACAAAGAATCCGACAAGTGGTAAGTGAATTTGCTTCGTTATTTAGTGATATTCCAGGATTTACTCAGGTTACTAACCATAGTATTGACACCGGAGATTCAATGCCAGTTCGCCACAAAGCATATCGGTATGATAAGAATAAGGAAAAAATTATAGAATAGTATATCACCGATATGCTACGTAAAAAGATCATAACGCCCATCTCAAGTAGTTATGCTAGCCCGGTGGTTTTATGTAAGATAAATAATGACTATCCATTGACACATCCAAAAATGTGGAGATTCGCAACTGACTACCGTATATTAAACTCCATAACTAAATATCCGGTATATCCGTTACCTATTATTGAAGAAATTCTAAGGAACATAACATCCACCAAATATATGACGACTTTAGACTTAACGACCGGTTATTTTCAAATAGGGATTAGGCCTGAGGACGTGCCTAAGACTGCTTTTATAACCAAGTCTGGCACTTATGCATTTCTGCGCATGCCGTTTGGCCTTTCAGGGGCACCGGCAACATTTCAGCGATGTATGGACATTGTGTTAAGGACTGTTCATGGAAAGTCCACATTTATCTATTTAGAGGATATCATTATTACTAGTGATAATCTCGACCAACATGTACAGGATTTAAGACAGGTGTTTTCTTTATTAAATGAGGCCGGTCTAAAAGTTAATGTCGAAAAGTGCAAATTTGCAGCACTTGAATTAAAATATTTAGGTTACAAAATATCTCAGAAAGGAATAGAGACAGACGAATCAAAAATAATCGCTGTACAAAAGTATCCGACTCCAAACACCGCGAAGAAGCTCTCTTCTTTTCTAGGACTTTGTTCATATTATAGGTCCTTTATAAAAGATTTTGCAGCTATTGCTGAACCATTGTTAAAATTAAAAAGGAAAAAGGCAAGATTCTCGTGGACGGCCGAAGCCAATAGTGCTTTCGAAAAATTAAAACAAGCATTAACGCAAGCCCCTGTGCTGAAATTTCCTGAAAAGGATGAGAATTTAGAAATTTCAGTGGATGCTTCGGATTATGCGGTAGGAGCGCTACTTTCGCAAAATCAGCAGCCCGTGGCATTTTTTAGCCGAACTTTAAATCAAACACAAAGAAACTATTCCGCGACCGAGAGAGAGGCACTTGCAGTTCTGTTAGTAGTGCAAAAGTTCCGAGTCTATTTTGGAAAGGCGCCAATAACAGTGTACTCTGATCATGCGGCGGTAACTAGATTGTACTCAGGGAAAAACTTATCCCCAAGGTTAATAAGATGGGCACTCAAGCTACAAGAATATAATCTGGTAATCAAGCATACCCCCGGAAAGGAAAATATCGTAGCAGATGCCCTATCCAGAATTAAAATAGATGAAGAAGGTAATACTGTAAAGGTGGCAATGCTCACAGCATGTACAATAAATTCCCGAGAAACTGTAATAACCGAACTGGGTAAGGATCCTGAGTTTGAAAGCATTTATTAGTATTTAAAGAATCCTGAAAATTTTAGCCACCAAGATATTGTGGCGATAAGAAATAGGGCGGCCCATAACGAACTAATAGATGGTCTATTATTTTATACAAAAACTACGAAATCCAACAACGAATTTCGACCTGTTATCCCAGCTAGTCTTAGATTAAATATCCTGTAGGACTCCATGACAGCCCTTTAGCTTCTCATGCTGGTATTCGAAAACCTATCCAACGCGTACGCGAGGCAGTCTATTTTCCTGAACTGCAAAAGTTAACAAGGGCGTATGTCCAGTCCTGCCCAACATGTCAAGCAGTTAATTATATTAATTTCCGCCCGGCCGAGTTTCTAAATAGTATTAAATCCGAATTTCCAAATGAAATAATTGGCATCGATTTATTGGGCCCTTTCCCAAAAAGTCAGTTAAATAAAAGTCGCTATGTCCTTGTTATGGTTGATCATTTTAGTAAGTGGACCGAAATTGTTCCCTTAAAGCGAGCCTCCGCGAAATTAGTTACTGATTCTATTTTAAATAAATATATTTTAAAATACGGAGCGCCCCTATAAGTTATATCGGATAATGGTCCTCAATTTGTAAGTAATGTATTTGAAGACATGTGCCAAAAACTGGGCATACGTCATTTAAAAATGGTCCCGTATCGGCCGCAATCAAATATAGCGGAACGGGCGAATAGAAATATAGTGAAAATTATCCGTAGTTATGTTAACAATTTTCATAAAAGCTGGGATAACTATCTCAATGAATTTGCTTTCGCCCTTAGGACCGCAAAACATGATACAACGGGCAAAACTCCTGCTGAGTTATTTTTAGGTAGAAAGATTATAACGCCGTTAGATAAATTATTTTATGTGCAACAAAGAGCCACAGAATTTAAAATGGCTGATATAGAAAAACTAATTAAAGAAGCAAAAAAGAATACTGAAGTAGCACAGAGAAAACAAAAGCTGTATTATGACTTGAAACGACGGGGAGTAACTTATAAAGTAGGGGATGAAGTGTTAAAAATTAAGCATTCACTTTCTTCAGCACCAGAAGATAAAACTGCCAAATTTTTTCCACGATTTGAAGATCCATATGTCATAGAAAAAATAACTCACGCTGTAGTAGTGTTAAAAGCAAGGAATGGTGAAACCTGCTCCGCAAACATTGATCAAATCAAACCCTACTATGATCGTAATAAAATGCAAATATTTACAGATCTTTTGCAGGATCCGGCACGGCAGACACGGCGGGCACAAGCTCCAGAGGTGGAACAACGACAAGTACAAGGGCAAGCCATTAAGAGGCAGGAGCAAGTGAAAAGAAAGTTTCCCCGCGGGAAAATTAAAGGTAACAAGAAAAAGAAGCCGTTCCACCGTCCAGAAAAGAGAGCTCACGAACACCCCCAGAATGAAGAAGGGAGAAGGACGACGTATGCAAAGAGAGCCAGGAGAAAAGACGGCAACTATAATCCGGCTCTAAAACGGAAGATCTACTCATCCGACAGGACTCTCCGCAGCAAATGTCGCCGAACTGCGGAAGGGCCACCAGCGGCGGAGGAAAAGTTACAAGGAAAATTTGAACGGCCAGCAACGAGGTCCAAGCAGGAACGCGAAAGAAGTCTCCCGGTTCCGCCAAGACCAGCTGCCATCAAACGGCCAAGACCACAGGCAGAGGCGAAAAAGAAGGTATTCAAGGGTGACCGAACGGGAGAAAAAAAGAAAGCTTCTAGAGGAAGGCACTGAAGGGCGAGCCCGCACAAGAAGGAGGATAAATCAAACGAGAATCTTTGCTACCTTCCAGGACTGGGCTCAGAAAAGAATGTCCGAATATAACAAAGATAAGTAAAATTTTATGTTACTTTGCAAACTTAAGTTAATCTTTCATTCTTACTGCAAGTGGCAGATTTCAAGAAGTTTTACGTCATGCGAGGTCTACCTTTATCGCCAAAAAGGCGAGAAATGAGTTGTTACCGATTTTGGTATTATGTTTTTCAATTACTCGCGCGTAAAACTAAAGTTGATGTATAATAGGAATATGTAAAGACTTAAATATTGTAAAAGTTATTGTATAAATTTTATTTAAAACATTCTGGCAAGAAAGAAATATTAGTCTGAAAGACTTTTTGAAATGTAGTATTTCAATGTAGAAGAATTGGCACTTGATTTGAAAAGAATAGAAGTTAACAATGTACTACTAATGTATGTTTTCAAATGCGTAAAATTAACGGCATTTTAATATGTTCTTATATACAACGTGAACTGTTATTTTAAATGTTAAGAAATACCGTGATATGGTAAAAGTGAAAGTAATGTTAAATTTTTTTTATTCGTGTGACTGTAAAAAGACCAAATCATGGTGAATATGTGTTAAAGGTTGAATGAATGTAGTTAGGTTCTCTGACGCTACACTTCAGAGTTAGCCACTTTCAGAATAGTACCTCAGGGTTTAGAGTTGAAGTTAGGGTGTGTTACGAGGTCTTGGTATGTTGAATTTTTAACACGTTAGTGTTTTGATTGTAGGAGGAAGTGTTGAACACGTATACATAAACACATTCGTGTTTGGTGTTCTTTTACAACACATGTCAGAGAGCACGGGGAGATAATTAAAATAAAGTCATGAATGAAATAAGAATGTTAAGAGAAATATAAATATGCATGTTACTTGCCATTACATTGTGTAACATTTCATTAAACTAGTTTTCCTTCCAGATCTCTGGAAGGAACCAGATTTGAATAAAAGCTCCTGTTTAGATGCAGTACAGATGAAAAATTGCGTGTCCTTGGAGCTGCTATTGTAAAAAAACATGTCTTTCTTTTTTTTTTTTTAATTTCAAGTTTCTAGCGAGAAATGTTTGTAAAAGATTAGGCCTCGCGTTAGATTCTAGAGCTAAAAGTTTTCAACAAGGTCGTTTTAGACCTCAGTTTAAAACTAATTAACTCTGGCGGGAAGTATGTAAGGATCTTAAGTTTTACTAACGTTTATTTTATTTTAAATCTTTACTATCACTTCTTATTTTCTACTTCCGGCCAGAATTAAAAGCGTTAACTTATTTATGCAACATTTGTCTGGCGAACGCCAAGTACTTAAGTTGTGGCTTTTTAGGAGTTAGTCGAAGCAGGCCGCTTACCTTAGAAGTTTTACTCAGTTGCTGGTTGCCTTCCAGGCCAGAGGTTTAATCCTCGTGATAATTTTTAAACGTATTGTAGTGTTAACAGTTCTCTGTACTACATACGGCTTCCTGTTAATATACGGCCAATCTTCCACGTTTATTATTCCAAATTTATGTTAGAGTTTAGTTAAATATTTTTATATTCTTACGTTTAGACCACAAGTAGTGGGTCTTTGTATTCCAAAGTACGGAAATTATTGTAAAGAGAGAAAAACAAAGGGTTTTGTATACCCTTCTTGTGTATCCTGTCTACTTCCCACAGTTATTGAACATAGCTTTAGTAAGCTCTCTGTTCCGAGTCAGGTCCTTGCATGTTCCCGAAGAAAGTAAGACAGAACATTGAACCTGATACCGTCACCAATATAAGAAGTATATTTTACACCTCTTTTTTCCATGGAACATGAAAAATTGTTTATCTTTCCATTCATTTCCTTTTTTCCTGAAGAACCAGCATGATTCTCCAAACAGGCCTTGTGTTCACTTACGCCATTTCCTAGAAATGACTCGCAACCTTTGCAATATAAAGACAGTATTTCTGTATCGATTACTGTGTTGCTTTCTGACCCTATTACGGAACAGACTCCAACCAAAGACGTATGTCCTCGAGTCTTCCACGTACCGTCTCCACTTACAGTCACATTTAACGACGAATTTGAAAGAACGATGTGCAATCACAGGAGGGAGATCCATAACGCAGCAGAATTTCTGCATAGCAGCTTTCCCTTGACCAAGAGTTCGCATTGCATACGTAAATCTTCTGTTTAGCTCTGATATATTTTTTCGGACACCCATCATATTAGAGTTTCTGAAAGTTCTTTTACATGAACACTTTGAGCATAGTAACTCAAATTTTGAGCTTAAACCATGATGAAATAGTTCACTTAAATGAAGATTACAAATTTTACAACATAAATTATTTTCAATAAATTGAAATAGGATATCCAAATCAAATAGTCTATAACCACTAAAATTAGGCTCTAAAGTTATCTTTATCTCTTGGTGGCAAAACAGTGTCACTATATAATTTTTTAAACGAAGAACTGACACCACACTTCTTATTCATTGTATCATTATGCTGATTTCCCTGGAACTTTCTTTTCTTTGGTCGATGAATATAAGACCTTTTATTTTTTACATCTTCCTTACAATTTTCCATAATTATCAGGTGATAAAAATACTAAACAAAAACTGCAATGTTATAATAAAAGCACCTTTAAAAAAGTCAAAAGAAATTTAGAAATCGCAAAAGAGCTTGTAAGCAATCACCTTTCACGCTAATCCAAAGCTGGAGTAAGATTTCAACACATGCCTATGTTAGATGCCTATGTTAGAATAGTGCTATGTATAAATCTAATATATTCCTAAGTCGCGCTTTCGAGACATGAAAAACGCAGTTTGAATTTTGTCAATCGGCCCAGTAGAACGGGAGATAGAGCACAGTCCTCCCGCCCTTTTTTTTTTAGCTTGATAACACATCAGCACTGTTTTTCCACCATCTCAAAATAAATTATGAAGATTTGTGCTTTTGCAACTAGTTGAATTTCAACAGCACGTTCATATGAAAACGTTGAAGCTCTTTTAAAGGGCCGGTTTTATACCTTTATGCAAATGTAATTCTACCGCATATAGCAGTACTTCCCTGTCAGCTGAATTACTTTCACACTGAGTCTTCCGATGAGAATTTTCCTATTTAAATACCAAAGGATGAATGATTATAAATTTCAAAGCACCTACTATCTTAACGATCGCTATTATCCAACTGTGGGCATTGTGGTAAGAAGTCCTTTACTGAGTTCTCCAGCCGAGTAAACGTAAATGCGATTAACCTCTCGAAGCCGGCTGGTACAGCAGTTGTACAAGGAGAATGACTTTCTCAGGCGCCGGCATTGGTACAACTGTCATACCATCCATGCCCTCCCCATTTTAGAGAATCGCCTATCTGTAGATCTTTGGGTGGTCCATTGTCGCTGCTCAGAGTAGCCGCTGGCTACGCATTATTTCCCTCTTCTTATCAGTTTAGCTACATTTTGGCAAAAACCGCAGGTTTCGTCTCGCGCGAATATACTTGAAAATTAAATAGAGGCCATCTCTTTCTCAATCTGTCTCATAATTTTAATGCTATTTTTTTTAGTACTGACTTTTGCTATGATTAAAACGTCAGCGATTTTGCAGCTCTTTAAGCATACCATATTTAATGTTCTTTAATCATAACAAATAAGAATAGATTAATATTTTAGATTTAATGCTCTTCTAGAAAATAGGTAAAACCGTTTTTATCGTTTACTCGTTTACTTCATTTTCATACTTATGAATAATAAGATTTTATTTTGACATTGTTTTGTGGAGTGCATAAAACCCTTAAGAACTGTCAACTCTTTCAAACTTCTTCTATTATGCAATCAATTTTGTCTGATTTATCAAGAGACAATTGTATGCATAATAGTTTTTCTGATTTTCATTCATTCAGTGATTGCTTTCAATGATTTTCATTGATTGTAAATTAAATAAAATTAATTTATCTTTACACCCTATTTTAGGATGAGATCTGCCAAAAAATATTTAAATATCAGTAAAGCTCACGTTACTTCTAAACTGAATCAAAACATCAGTAAAATGTTATAAAATTTTGGGCCAGTTTTATTTGCTGAAATTCTTATACTCTTCAAGAGATAGAGAGAATTCAGACAAGTTGACAAAAAAATATCTTAAAAAAGTTGTTATTTTGTCTGTAATAAGGTGTATGTCAACTTACTACTAAATGTATGAAAATTAGGATTGGATTACGGAAAAGCACGCGAACGCTATCTGCTTAAGGGAATGGATGCTTTCGTGTAAACCTTTTTAAGAGAAAATTGCTCGCATTTACATTCCTGGTGGAAAACTCCACATGTAATCAACCCGTTTTTCGGTATTGATTAGATTAATTTGTTCGCTTACTGAATTACATCAAAGCACCCAATGATTACCTGTATAAGGGGAGTTATGTCTTCGCGGAGGACTTTCTAAGAGAAGCAGGCTTGCATTTACGTTACACAAAAACCATGAATCCAACTATTTATCCGGGATTCAAATCCAAGCGAGCTATAAGTGTTCAGCCACCTTTACCGCTTTACTGAAGAGCAGGTAAAAATATTGATAAAGGAAAAGTATTGAATTAACCGGTTTAATTTACTAACCTATATTTCTCAATCGACAGTACATAAATTTCGCATATGAGGGGGATTATTTGTGAATAAATAAACTGTATTGGACTTTTATCCACTATGTCATATTACAATGGAATTATTGCATTTCAAAGTTATTTCTCATGAATTAATTTTGCTCTTCATGATTTTTGATATTTTCAAAGAGAAAATTCCACACTTTAAATAAAAATATACACGAGAAGATACTTTATGCAAAATTTGGCGTAAACGGTTTTCTTAATTTTGCTTTGAAAATATTGCAGTGTAATCGTTTTCATTACTGGAAGAAATATAAAAAACAAATTTACTACATGGTATCTACACCGAATATTTCCTTATTCTTTTGAAAACGTGAAAGATTACTCTTTCTAAAATAAATTAGAAAATATAATATGTGCAAATAGAATATTCGTTGAAAATGAAATAGACTTCAACTTTTGGATATAACGATAGTTTTAGACGAAATTTCTACCTATGGAAAGAAATTGACGTATAATTAATTCTTCATGAACATTTAAAACTGTTCTCAAAATTCTTTTGATGATTGCATGTATAAGTCACGAAATTTTTTCTCGGCTAACATAAACAAAAGCCAATTTTACAAAGAAAAATTCTCGTTAAAGATATACCTTCTTTGCCTGATAGTCCAATGTAATATTTGTTAAAATTAATTATTAAACGCAACCAATGTATCTCGGATTTTGATTTTTATATTATAATAACAAAATTATCGAAAAAAGCAGATTTAAATCTCTGTTATTGTTATGTAAAGCTTTATTATTGCTGTAAGTTCATCTCAAAATCTAATTGTATTGAATCTCATTCTAATCATCTAATGGTAATAAATATTATTATTATTATTTCATTAACTTAGTCATTACCATTATTTTATTAATGAAAATATGTTATTAAAAATCGCATTCCGGCCTGCAGACTTACAGATCTAGTCTGTATTTACTATATTTTGTTAAATTTTGTTCTCGCTTTCTAATTTCTAATACGAAAATACGCGAATATAAATGAAGAGTGAAAACAAAGTTAAAAAATTCACAAATTATTTACGAGATTGATTAGAAATAATGAATGAAATATAAACATTGCATACATTTTGTTCTAAATAAAGTGTGCACTGGATATGCATCCAGTACTGCACATTTATTTATGCACTATTTATTTAGAATTTTGCTTTCATTTAAATATGAAAGCAAAATAATCATCGAAAAAATTGCAAATCTAGCAACTCCTCTACTATGGGACGTAGGCGTCCGACAAACATGTAAATTTTACTTCATCCATGGAGGAGAACTGACGACTTTTCTCATTAGGAAAATGTCAAAGAGGGGGCAAAACTGTTTCGGATCGCGCTGGTCTGAAAGCTATAATATGAGAATTTCGGCCCGGTTTTAGAAGGTTAAGAGGGTAATGCTTGAGAACCTATTGTAATAATTTTGTGGAAACATTTATTTGGAAGAACGTTTATAAAAGTATAAAGAAACATTACAATGAGAGAGAAAATATAAATTATTATCAGGTTTTAGTCAAATTATCTGTATATGAAACGTCGAAATGGTAATATGAGGAGTATTTTATTAATTTGTGTAAGCATTTTATTTACTTGCATACCAACGAGTTCTGACGAAAGTCTGCATAGATTTATTACCTAATTATTGGCACTTCTTGCAGACGCAAATGAGATCTAATCAGAAAATAATCAAGCATCTGAATCAGTCAATCATCAACACGCACATTCTAAATCAGATTTCTGAATTACTTTCTTGAAGAGTTTACGGTCCAAATAAAACTGAAGAAACATTTTTAACACAAAACAAAGCAGCAGAAGTGTGAGAAGTATATATTACTATAAAGCCAACACTCTGTCAGTTAAAGACAAAGTAGTTTGATTAAATAAACAAGGTGAACAGAGACACAGTTGTAGCCGTTTGTAATTTTAAAGTACATAAAGCGCAGGAGTATATGAGAAAACCAGTGAGTAGCACATTGGTTACAATTTTTATTATAAACTTGCTGAAACTGTGAATATAATTTCAAGCATCGGTGGCAACATCGAATGGAGACATGCTTCAGTGTCAGATGTATTTCATTAAAAGATATGAAATATTTTTAAACGTTTCAGAACACAGTTTCTGAAGTACTTGACAGCTCACACTGTATAAGCTTCATTCCTTTGTTTAAAAGTCGGTAAAGAGTTATCACAGATTTTCTTAAAAATTATCGGTGATCAATACTGGTATTGATCAATCATAACGACAATAACATACATTGTTATGGAAAGAGAGAAAGTACTTGTGAGGCTTTCTGAAAGACCGAGTCTCAGTTTTAATATTTTAATATTAATCTCTACAAGTCTGACCTAACTGACACTACTGAAATAGTTACGAAAAATTGATTCCCACTGTTAAAAAATTGATCTGCATTTTTTTTTTCGTAAATTTTATTTTTTTAAACAACATGTCTGTAATCAATGTGCGCACCGCATTGATGCTGGAAAAACACTAAAATTTGAATCATCGTTGTACAAGCTAAAGAAAAAAAAACAATATTTAATTGTGAGAATAAAATATTCTAACGATTATAATGATAAGTCAAGAATAAAATCAAATCTGTAGCTGCAAGCCTTTTTTAGCGTTATGGTGGTTAGGGAAAACTTAGTGCGATACCGAAGGGCTCGGGTTCGAATCCCGGAGAAGGCATGGATGTAAAATTGTAGGTCCCTTCATAGGAGGCAATGATGGCCCGCCTACTAGGCGCCTCCATGATAAAGAGACTACCGATCTGGCCTTAGGGCAGGACGATGCCGACATAGGCAAGTGCCACCCATAAGAAAAAAAATTTGATTGTAATCTTATTCAAAAATTCCTAATTATAAGACGCAAATTTTTAGACACCTTTCTCATGTTCGTTTTTAATGGTAATCAAACTAATATGAAAGTGGACTGAAAAGTCATTTTTAAATGAACCCCATAATCTTATACGTCTCTGTACATTTGCATAAATCCATAATGGGCCAGGTATTATTTTATCGAAGGACAAGAGTCTAAATGGAACGATTACTTCGCTTGCTTGCGAGTGAATTCTAGGAGGTCCGACGAAGACATCGCGGACGAAAACGTAGCGGAGAAAACAACGTAAGACGGAAACTTCGTTGTAGAAAACATGTGGGAGAAAAGAAGGCAGGAAAACATATCGTAAGTCTAAAACATCATCGAAGAAAACAATCGTGGTACAAAATATCGACGAAGAACAGAAAGCGGTTCCAAAACTTCGCAGTTTAAAAATATCGTCGTGGAAAATATATTCCTATAAAAGAGAGTAAATAAAATAATCGCATGACGATTATTCTGCAGATATATCTTTTCTACTTTTAAAAGGTGCTGGTGCGTATTCGAATAATGAATTCTAGGCGCGAGTAAGAATGAGAAATATTTTTACCTCTATATTTCATATATTTCCTTTCATTAATAATTTTTTGCTAAAAATCCAAGAAGGAACTCTTGCATTGAAAAGTTGAAAGGAAGTAGAAAATTAATGATACGTATGGGAGTACTACGCAGTTTTTTATTTTTTATTTTAAGAGAATTTTAAATTTATTTACTTAACTATTAAACGTTATTATTTAATTAAGTCATTTCATAAAGTTGTATTGGCAGTTCTTCATGAACAATATATTTTTAAAAAAAAAATTAAAAAAGGGAAAAGGAGCATTTACTTTAGATTAAATGTATTTAAAAGTTTTATGCATGTATGAAATTTCTAATATTATGTTCTTTGAATAAAATTAAGACTTCTTTTGTTCTTTTTCCTTCAGCTTCTTCAAAGTAATCCTTTTATATAAGTATCCTTTGCATGTTGCGATTCGTTAGTTGTGATGACACAAGTCAGGATGAACTACGTAATATTTCAGTACCGTATTTAAATTTATTGGATTATTGGAAGAGCACGTTAGGGCTCTTTTACTAAGGGGAGGGAAGCGTTTGGGGAGGACTTTCTCAGGAAAAGTTTCGTACGCACATTACACATTAGAAAAACCACAAAATTCTCAAGCAGCGTGTTTTTGTGCTGGGTCTAGCTACCAGCGTTCAACGACTTTACCTCTGGACCACTGCAGCCAGATAGAGTTATTAACGGAATAGATTATTAACGGAAATGCATTCATTTTCACACTATTTTTTTGAGAAAGATCAAATTTAAATTTAGATCTAGAAAATGTAAACGCAGAATTTTACAAAAAGAAAATATAGGTACAATAAATCCTCTTGTCGATTACCATCCTAAGATGACCGATGTTTCTGAGAAAATAAGTAAATATAGGTTTTTCACAATGTCTCTCTAAGATGACCGCATCAACGGAAGACTAAAGAGATATGGAATCGTCAACGATCGCTTTGAAACGAATATTTTATATTTAACTTTATATTTATATATTTTTATAAATGATTCTAAAATATGGTTAAGCTTTTGTGTCTCAGTGTGCCACTACATGGAACACCCAAATTGAATCGCTTCGAAAGCCTCTAAATTCAACCGTAAATAGATAAAAATGCTTTTATAATATACTTTGAACTTTTCTTTTTAAACCGTAGATAGCAGCATATCACAAGGAGACACATAACGTTAATTTATTATGTGTTATTAAAATCCATTTTTTTCAAGTAATTTTCTCTATTTTTTAATGATATAAAAATTTTATTTGGAGAAAAAATAGGCATAATTTTTTTGGCTGTACTCCAAATTATTTTTTTAATCTTTCATACAAAAATCATACGCAGAATCATTGAATAAAACCAGGTGTTCCATTAGCGGGAACACTGCGCCTTTAGCAATCTCATGCTCTTACTAATCAGAACATCTGTGCTCTCAGGAGAGAACATCCGTTGTTTTCGTTTTCTCTTTCCGTTGATTTTTTTTGGGGAGGGAATGAATTCAAACAAAGCAGCATTGAGGGGCGAGGTGGGTTTTGTGTTATGAAAGCATTAATATTGGCATCTCGAAATTTTTGGGGGTAGTTTTTAGGCGGGAATTTCATTAGTAGCTTCACTCATCTTTACTTAGACCTACGCGAATGTTTTGCTGTCTTTTTAGTCTCATTCCCGTTTATTTTCAATAATTGTGTAGATATTTTTCGTGTATCTATATATTATAAGCTTATTTTTCTTTTTTGTTAATATTAATCGTAGTTAATTATTTTAATCTTAGTTGGTTTGTGCTTCCATCAAAAAGGTGTGACTTGCTTTGAACAATTTCACGAAGCTAAGAAATAGGAAAATTTATAAACATTTTTGTATATAGGACTTGTGTATATAGATATGTATCTCATTTATTCGTATATATTCAAGAATATTGTGTATATCCAGGAAACCATGTATACAGCCATAATACAGAGTTTTTTCATTCTTATGCAAACGCTTCTACTCATTTTCGTGCTTCACTGCAAAGCTCGCTTAGTCGCACTTTTATAAGCTCTGGCGGCGCAGTGTTCCACCTCATGGAACACCCACAGAATTAAAACGGTAAGTGCAATTTTTACAACATTTTACCTGTATATTTATTTAGGACTAAATAGACTGAATACAACGTTTCTTGCTGAAATTCCGACTTTAACGTACAGTGCGCCGCAAAGGATTAAATATTTTAGTTCTATGTTACGCAAATTGTATTTCTCCCTTTGTACCGAGGAGAGGCGCAGACACAAATTTGTTAGGATCGTAAAGCTCGGGTTTAGAGCTTTTAAGTTGCGGTGAGTTTCAACTAAGCAGAGGTTCTCCTGAGTTTACTTGGTGAGCCGCTACTGAAGTCGGAGATTTCAAAGAGTTCTTCGCCGTTCCTCAGCCAACGTAATGTTTGAAAGCCAATAAAGTAGTTTCGGTCAACATTATGACTCTGAGGTTTCTTGGGTTCTACACTGAGGGAACATCAAGTGAATTTACAGTCCACTACTTTTGAACGATTGGACATACAGTTTTCACACACAATTTATTCGAAAATGTTTTATTTATTGCTTGAACTTTTAGAACGAAGTTCTCAGCGAACCACTTTTTTTTACGACCACTTCTTAAAAGTATAGCTGTGGAATTCTGGTACTAATTCTCATCTTTTTAAGATTTCCCATTTAGGTAATATTTTATTACTGCATTTTACAATATAAAGGAAGTATTATAATTACGAAAATTTTCAAGTATCACATTTCAGTGGAAATATCCATTTTGTCCATATCTGAATCCATTTGGATTATTTTTGTGCGACATCTCATACGGACAGAATAAAGACTTTTTCCTTTTCATATTATATTTTATAATGCATTCAAAAGGGATTTTTTCGTGTTCTCTGTATGTATGTAGATATAATATATGTGTGTATGTATCTCGCATAACTCAAAAACGATTAGCCGAAGAATATTGAAATTTTCTAAAGAGTAGGCTTGCTTCTCTCTTTATATTGCAGGTTAGCTGTACCAACCGTATATGTATATGCTCACGTATATGTACACCAACATCCTTTATCCGGCTTAAAAGTCCCTACACGACCTTTATTTTTGCAATCGTTGCTTGTAGTAATATACTTCCAGTTATTGAAATGTTTTTAAATCACGAAAATATTCATGTTTTGGCGATGTCAAATTTTTAAAAAAATTCTTTTTTGACAAATAAGTAAATCCAAATTTTAATACAGTCTCGCGGTTCGTATACTTACATTTGGGAAAGTTTCATACTTGTTATCTATATAGTATATAAAGAAGAAAGTTTGTGTGTTTGTCCTCTCATAACTCTATCACTACTATAGCTATCACCACCAAACTTTCTACAATTAGGTCGACGTCACTTTTCTCAAAAAAAAAAAAAAAAAAAAAAAAAAAAAAAAAAAAAAAAATGTAGCTAAAATCAGAGATATAAATTAAAAACTCGGAAAAACGATAATTTTCTTTCTCATTTTCCGAGTGGCAACAGTCTCGCAAGCTGGAGAAGAAAATCTGCTTTATTTCGAATGTTGTTACCATTGCTTTCTTTCAAATCCTAGAGTTTGTTAAAATACGAAAATAGATAAAAGATGAAATAAAAATAGCTTTCCCAAACATTAAATACGTTATTCCCGATTCCGAAAATTCGAGGGAAGCCATTTCGACTATTCTCATCTTAACCACTTTCATGAGCCAAAATACTAATTAAAAATTCTGAAAGTTCTAATTTTCGCACTCATTTTTCCTAGTGGTAACAGTCTCGGGCGTTGGAGATAGAATTGTTTTATTTCGAAAAGTGTTGCTACTGCTCGCTTGCAAATCGTACATTTTGTTAATAAAAAAATTTGTAAATTTTACATAACCTATATATATAAAGAAGAATGTCTGTTTGTGTGTTTGTTTGTTTGTTTGCGTTATTGATTTCTGATCAATTATGATAAATATTTTGCGACATTGAATCGACTAAAGTTGAATATAGGTGAAATATTGGATGGAACTTGAGCTGTTATGGCCATTTGATTAGAAAGACGAAAATCACTAAAAGCTGAGTGACATTGCTTCTGATACAATGAGAGAGAATTATATTTTTCTATCGAAATTTTTTATGTGGGGTTGCATATCGCACCAGACTGAAAAATGTATAACTATGAATCGTATTTTTTACATCGTTAGAGAAGGATTACAACGGTATCGTTCTCTCTGTTGTTAGATACATTGCTTTCAATCTAACTTAATTGACATCGGGTACTTCCGCTAATAAAGAAATAAAATTAGAAAAAATTCATAAACGCACGACCAAAATTGTGCAGTATACGTAATTTCAAAATCAGCAACTTTCTTTTAGGAATCGGGTATTCAAGTTTGAAAGAGCAATTCGAAGAAATAAATTTAAATGATCAGCAGCAAAAAGTGTGTATATTTTAATAGGCCTTATAAGGAAATTCACATAACTAATAAGGAACAACACATAAGTGTGTTATGTGTTGTTCGCCTGAGATTTTTGATTTTAGTAAGCACATAATTTTTCGATTTTTTTCATTCGAGAAAATATGCGTCTGTTTCTCGTACTTTTCTAATATACAGTGAATTATTTCATAAGGGCATTACGCGGAAGTTTCTAATTATTAGTTTATATATAGTATATAGACATTGTCAAACATTCGTTTTCTCCAGATGTAAACCACCTGTTTCTCCACCTGGCCCAAACAGCTTTTTACATATTGTTAACTGCAAACAATCATTCGATTTACTGCATAGTTAAATGGAATGTATTCTGAGAGCTGAAAAATGTCATCTAAGCAATTTGCAATTTGATTCATTACTAGTAAATCTGAAATCAGTTTCGTTATTTTAACAAGAAAGGGTGTTTTTATGCATAGTGCTGGAAATAGATTAAAGATTTAATAAAAATTAAATTTTAGGTTCGAGTTCCATTTGACGAATATCAAAATGTTTACCTTGAAATATTAATAAAAGTATTTTGAAAATAGGAATGCAATTTTTAATTATTTTAAATCTATTTACTCTAAAGCAAAATGCCGTTACATTAAATATCAGAGGCACAAGTAGAAGATATAGATCTGGATATAGATGGCTAGAAGTAAGAAACAAACAGAAAAGAAAGAGAGAGATCTGAGTAAAATTATTCATGTTAAATTCAAATGGAAAGAATTTGAAAATGCTATATTTCAATAGCTAAGATTTAGTTAACTCTAACAGGGAGAAGTACCTCATATGGGCATAGTATACATCATAAGTGAAGTGGTAAAAGCATACGGTATCGTGTTTTTACTATTTGAACACTTTGGAAATCTGAATGATGAGTTTATATATGTCAAATACTCTGTTAATTACTTATCTCTATCTATCTGTAATTATACACGTACTGTCCAGCAATGAATGTTCGATGTATAGGTCACAGCCACTATCCCACCAAAAGAGAAAACTTTCATTTATGAAACTTCCTAGTACGTCTGCCAGGGAAACGAAAACAGGCTTTACATCTAACATTATCCTGCACATTTTTATGAAACATTAACATTTTGATTCGACCCTTTTGTTTTATTTTGTTTTGAGTTTTGTTCAAGCAAACGTTTCGAAAATCATTCCTACTAGTAAATATCTGTTTGTTTCTTGTATGTTTGGGGCACCATTGGTCATGTGGTTAGGATTGCAGAATACTGAGAGTTTTATGGAACTGATCATCACAATTGTAATTTCCATTATTTATATACAAAAACAATATAGGAGCATGAAAAACACCAATATGGATAGTTTAATAAGACGAAACTTCAGCTCGTAAGTGCTGATAAAAAACAATGTACAATAACTAAATGTTACTGTAGGATGTTTATTATAGCTTAAATAAACAATATTCTGTTTTTGATCAAACACAGCGTTAAAAATACCAAGTGGTTGACACGAAGCCACATAAATTTCATTTGACTAATTATTAATATATTATTATATCATAATATTAGTTAGCAGTGGTAAATCTAGGTATTAAAAAACCGTAAACACGAATTTTTGAAAATTTTAATATTTCTCCTTCGGCCACGTTTGAATTATCCATTTGAAATTAGGCATCAAGAAGGTGGCAAGGAGCCTTCATTTTCAAGGAATGATTTCTACCGGCAGTAATTTTACAATAATATTATAAGATTAGACATAATAAATCTGACAGCATGAATGCATTATATGAAAAAAGCATGGAATTTGCATTATTTTGCTATAGAATGTTATACTAATTCTCGATTATCCGTGTGTGGAATACCCGTCTTGCAATTTGGAACTAGGTACCGTTGAAGCAATTTTAAGCGACCAGGGAATATATTTTTCATTTAGTCAATTTGTCGAAATTTTAATCTTTTTAATTGCAGTTTTACATTATTTTGATTACCATTAAAAACGAACGTGAGTAACTCATCTGAAAATTTATAAGCTGTGAGAGAAATCATATTGAATGAACTGAGCATACAGAGGAGACTAATTATATGCCTTTGGCTTTACAATCCTTGTTAGAATATTTCATTTTCAGAGTTGTGTTTTTGTGTTTATTGCAGCTTGTAGGATGATGAGTGAAATTGCTTAGAACTCCGTGCATTAAATAAGTGCAAACATTGGTTACAGACCTTGTTAATTAAAAAAAATTAAACTTTACAAAAAATAATGTTACAGAATACATATATTTCTTTTACATTCCGAATCAATTTTTCGTACCTAGTTGAGTCACATAAATTATGACAAACTTTGAGAAATTAATTTAAAAGAATTAAATATGAAAAAAAAGAATTTAACAAAACAATTATAACTTGGCTGTGCGAGAAATCTCACAAATACTACGTTTATGTTTCTGAACAAATGCATAATATTCCCTCCCTTTCTATCTATCAATTTTATCATTTATCTCTCACACCCTTTTTTATGAAAATCTGTGATAACACTTTACAAACATTTAAACAAATAAATGAAACTTATACAGGTTGGACTGTCAAATACCTCGAAAAATTAGTTGTTAAATTTCAAAAAATTTCAGATTTCATTACGAGATATATCTGACATCGAAACAGGTCTCAATTCGATAATGTCATGGAGTTTTAGAATTATGTTTACAGTTTGAAATTATCCTTATTATATGAAAAATATTAAATAAATTTGTTATATATCAGTTTCCTTGCACACTCTTGTGCTATATGTACTTTAACGTACAAAGAACGTTATAGAATAATATGTTAATACGTTATAGATACGTTATAGAAACGTTATAGAAACGTTATAGAAATGTTATAGAACGTTATAGAAAGAACGTTATAGAATAGTGTTATCAATGATTATTTAAACCAAACTGCTGTGCGTTTTTAAGGCCGAGCGGTAGCTTTCTAATTAACACGCTGAGTTCTGCGCCGAATTTGCTGTCCTTTCCGTTCAGCCGGCAGCGAGCTAAGCCTTAAAGCTAAGCCGTATCTGTGTTTAGAATGTTTCAATACATTTCATTAATGCTAAATTTGATCACATTTCATTGAGACTATATTTATTTTTTAACTTATACTGTCGGTTCCGTGGAACGACGCCAGGCAAACGAAAATTCCAGTGCCGGTCCCCAGGAACCGACGCCGGCCACACGGAAAGTTCACTGTCGGTCCCCAGAGAGCGGCGCCGCGATCAACGTGTTAAGAAAGTTTCGGGCCGGTAAGTAAATATGTATTTAATTCAAATATATGAATTAATATGTAATCTATATATATGATTGATTGCATTTGAGTTCCATTTCGAATACTCAAAACTTAAACACAAAGAACTAGAGCCAGCAGATACATAAATCAGTTTATTGAACGCAATTTAACAGAATCGTTACAGGTGATGAGATGTGGGTAGCTCACTTCACCACAGAAACCAGCAACTCACGATTGATTGGCGTCACAGGGATCCACGCGCCGGACGATCCTCAGTCTATGCACGGAAATTGATGTTCACGGTATTCTGGGATAGTAAAGGCATTCTGCTCATTGACGTATTGGCGAGTGGTGCTCCGGTGAAAGCTGATCTTTATTACGCTTTACTAGAGAACATCTGAAGAGCCATTCAGAACAAATGGCTTGGGATGTTCAGTGCTAGTGTTGTGGTGTCCTACGACAACATCGGACGCATACGGGGAATTCCACAAAATGTATGTTGTAGACGTTTCGCTGGGAGATGTCTGACCATAATGGCTCCGATCTTGCTGTCAAGTACTTTCACGTGTTATTGCACCTGAAGACGTTCTTGTCTGGGCACACTTTCCTACAGGTGAAATGTTGCAGACAACTGTGACGGGCTTCCTTTCTTCCCAGGCGACAGACTTCTATGACACTCTAATGGAAATAGGTAACCGACGCTATGACAATTGGTATAGTTCCGATGTTTCTTATGCTGAGAAGTAGCAGAAATATAGCTGTATCTTTTGCAATAGATCTTTCCAGGTAATAAGACTTTGTTTTTATGGTTTACGGCAAAGTAATTTTTCGGACGACCCTCTTATTGTTTAAATACTCATTATCAAATGAATATACCTTCATCTAAATAAATATCTAACTCATTGAAATCATCATCTATATAAATTTCCTTCTAAATCCAATCAACTTCATCTGCTAAATTTAAATCATCATCTAAGACATTTAACTAAGCATAACTACCCAAAACACATCTTCATGTTAAACCATCATATATATATTATCATCATCATCGTCATTGAAAATATCGCCAAATTAAGATAAATCATCATAGCTCAAATCAACTAAATAAAAAGCAGTATCATCTAAATCACCACCATCAACAATATGATTCTCATTTGATCATCGTCTTCATCACCTCAACCGTCTAAATCACCATCAAAATTGTTATCTGAATAACCAAGAAAGAAATTCTAAAATTATCACCAGATAATTCAAAACCATCATTTAAATAATCATCATCATCGAAATCATACCTTCAGTTTAAACCGTCGTATGTGTCATCATCACCATTATCATCGTCGAGATAGATAAATCATAATCCTCCAGATCATCTAAATAGAAAGCAATATCAACCAAATCATCATCTTCTTCATCCTCATTTAATCATCGTCTTCATTGCCTAACTCCTCTAAATTATTATATAAATCACTCTCACATCATGTATAAAATCGTCATCAGTCAAAACTATGTCACCATCAAATTCATCTAAATATTTATTATCACTTAATACACATCGTCATTTTAACCATCATGTATATCGCGTCACCATGATCATCGTCAGAATAAGATAAACCATCATCACCCAAATCACAAAATTTTAAACCATCCTATGTATCATCTTCATCATCATCATTGAAGTCGTCGTCAAAATAAAAGATCTTCACCTAGATACAAAGCCCAATCACCTCAAGTTTTATTATCATCCTACTCAAATATTCATACTCTTCATCATTAAACCATATACTCACGATCACCTAAATAAAAAATCATCAGCAGTTAATCTAAATCCTCGTCCTTAAAATACCAGTTAAATTATTTAAATCATGATTTTTTAGTGTTTCGCTAGAGTGCCGTCAAAAAGAGCCAGTTTCGTTCAGGTACAGACAGAAGGATATCACCGGAAGTTCACTATCTTTGGTACAGGTGTAGTAACCAAACGCCCTCAGGAGATGCCAGAGGCTTGGGTACGTAGCCGAAACCTATGCCATCTTAGATAACGTGACACTCGGAAGTGACATAAGAGTTTGAATAACGTAATGTTTCAAAAAGTTTTGTTTTTGTGACAACGAAAATATTTTTTTAAGTTTCATGTCAAAACGACGAATTGTTTTCTTTTTTTTTAGGCAACGGCCTCTTGAATCTCTTGAAATCTTGTTTGTAATGACATTAAAAATTTCCCTTTTATCATTAAATCTGTATTTGATTTTAATTGAGCATCTCATTACTTACTGTTTGTTCCTTTTGCATAATTTTAATATAATAATAATAAGCAAAATGCAAAATGTTAATCGTTAATGAAAAATGCGACCAGAGATATAAAATAAAAAATTAAAAGACAAAGAATTAAATTTATATATAAAGTTTTACCAGAATAGAAAAAAAAGAGAAAGGACTTTAAAGAATAGAATAGTTGAAGGGGTGTTGTTTATGTGAGTATCGTTTGCTTCATTTTATTGTTGCAAACAGCGTAAATTCCTTTTGCTTTTCTTCCTTTAGTTTTGAACTTTATGTGTGGCAACAAGATAATTGATTGATAGAATTGTGTTTGTGACAGCCATGTAGAATGGCTCGCTTATTTTGTATCAATTATTTTGCATCGCTGACAAGTGTAATTTAATAAAAGTGTAGGAATACAGTTCATTTGTTGATTGATTATAGTTTGTGAAACATATTAATTTAATAGAATACAGGTGTTGAAAGCCAAAACATTTCATAAAATGAGGATTTCTGATATTTGCATTTTCAAATTCTCTATAATTTTAGCTTTCTTAAAACACCATTCTTTAATCTCTATGAAAATTAGGACTGTACAAAATCTAGCTTTAATTTGTCATTGAATGCTTTGATAATTGAGAATTTTTACATAAAATCGCCTTTTTCGAACGTGATTTTTTTATACTCGATGTAGTACCTATTCTCAAGAACTACTGCTCACAGGTATCCGAAATGTTTATACCTTATTTACTACGTTTCCAAATATTTGCCGAATTGAGCTTTTGATTATAATCAGTGCTAAATTTTACTATGCGTAACAAAATATACTGTAAAATACTCTAAAATTTAAAATGATAAAAAAGCTCGTTTCAGGATATTCAGCTAGGTATTGTGATGTTCCTTCCCTTAGCGAAAGACGTTTCCAGAACATTTGATCTGCGAGGGGCTAAAGACGGTTAAAGGAAGGGACGTAGTTACGCCGGAAAACAGAGTGGAGGCAAGCTGGTGGGAAGAATACGAGACTTGTGACTTTTGCGGTTGGACCGGCAGTCATGCCGTGTGCAAAGGGATAACTTAAGCTAAATGTATAGTAGTGGTATTTGTTTTATTGTGTATTGTTTAATAAATTAGTGGATAAAATTTCAAAGCTGATCGAGATTATTTTCCTATTATGGCGAGTGCATTAGAAATGACCGAACCCGCCTCGGAGTTGAAACGGCGCGAGGTGCAAATCGGCGCAGTCGATTGGATAAGATTGTGAAAAAGGAAATCACTAAATAGTGAAAATAATAAATAAATATGGTTGTAAAAAGTTACTGAAAGTTATAAAATGAAATTCGGTGATAGTTCACGAATGGATCTACGATGAGAGAAGATTTTTATGACGAAAGGAAATGGCGCGTTTAGGGCCATGTGTGCGAATAAATTCATCCGATTTGTGAAAGCGTGATGTGCTAAAAAGTTAACAGCCAGTGAGTGGTAAAATGGGATCATCAGTGTTGATCATCCTAGTGAAATCGTGAAAAGTTAAATCAGGGGTAATGTGAATTACCGTGTTGTAATCATGTCAAGTTACGTGCCACTGCAGTGTGCTCATGATTAAAGTTAACAGCGTCAAGTTGTGCTCTTCGTTCGATATTTTCACTATCGGGATCAAAGGTAAGTCCTTCTTAATTTATATGTTAACCATATTAACTTAGAAAATTATAATTGTTTTTATGTCTGTTATTAACATGATTCGAATGTCAGGCGTTAAAGCCAGTAGACACCGAGAAAGTATATTTTATATGGAAATGAGAAATTAAGGTTCTTATTTTTATCAAGATATAGGAGATTCTTAGAGATTCTTAGAGCAAGGGAAACGATTATTGAAACATTTGAAAATAATGAAAGGAGTTATGTTTGACTCACCATCGAAAGCTGATAAATGGCTGTTCTTTTTACATCATGCTGAAGTGATTCTTAATCTCTATAAAATATCTGAAGAAGGGAAAATTATTTTGCAGAGTTTAAAAACAAAAGTTAAAAGTTTGATCGCGACTCTCGATGAAATGGATTGAAATAACAATATTATGATTAAAGACACCGTATTAAAAGAATTCGAGATTCCTCGGAAAAACCGATCGAGGCAGGCTGGTGGCGTGAATACGAGACTTGGTACTTTAGCGATTGGACCGGCAGCCATGCCGTGTGGAAAGAGATTACTTAAAACATGTTTTGCGCGCCTTATATTATGTATATAGTTGAGATTACTTAAAGAATGTTTTGCACGCCTTATATTATGTATATAATTAAATGTATACTATACTAGTGATATTTGTTTTATTGTATATTGTGTACCGTTATGTGTAATAAATTAGAGGATAAAGATAGAGATTATTTTCCTACTATGGCGAGTGCATAGACGTCCTGCCATCGTGGTGGAAAGGGCGCGAGGTGATAGATGTACTTTAATTATGTAAAAACCTTCAAGCCTGTAAGAACAGTAGATTTTCAGAAAAGGTAATTCAAAAATGGCCAATTTAACATTGCCGCTATAGGGTTTCCAACACCCCTTAATAAAAAGGAGTAAAATATTTTTTAAAAAATGCCATTTGTGGAAATACAAAAAAGAAATATATTTTGCTTATAAGAGTATATAATATTTCTGTAAAATAAATAAAGTGAGCATTTAAAAGCAAATTTTAAAATAAAAAACCAAAAGGAAATATTTATAGTATTCAAAATCAGTATTACTTTTGTAAAATGAAAGAACTTAAAACCTTTTTAAAGTAAAAATAGTGAAAAGGAAAATTTAAATTAAAGTTTCACGTTATTAAAGTTAAATATTGAAGAGAAAAACATTTTTGACACGAGAAAGGGAAAATAAAAGAATTTTAAAGTCAAAATTACATTTGCACAAGTTGCAAATTTGATAGAGATTCGCGTTCCTTTAAGCCTCGGGCGCATCCCTATGACGGTCGGTTACTATTAAGCTTGTTATTGTAAACTGGCTATTCAAATTACAGTCGGTATGCGCAAAGGGGGCCTGAATCTTCATCCTGAAAAATAAACAAAATTATTGTTACACATCACATAAAAATATCAGTTAAAATGATAATTCAATTCTGAGTCACAAGCATGAGAATATTTGAAAAGGTTATATCGCATACGCAAATAACCAAAATGAAAGATACTCGAAACGGATGACTGTGCACTGTCTGCAAAATTTCAGACCGGATCTTGGTCGTTTGTGGTGGGCATTGACTTCCAAGTACAAAAGTGTTTTGAAAAACGTAAATGTTTGCGCTTTGGTACTTTTAAATTTAAAATAATTTGTTTTGTAAAAATTACGAAGCCTAGCTCTTCATATGTTTCTCCGACACTCATGATTTTATGAGGAAAAAGTTTGCACTCGTTATGAAATAATTTTGAACATAAGTATCTCCGTCTGATTTCGATGGACATCAGTCAATTGTTTTGTTATTTATTTCTTATAACCAAATACCTAGACAGAAGTCTAGATATTGGAGGAAAAAATAATTAGTCAGATTTCGTACTTTGTGCAATAATAACCGTTTATTATTCGAAAAGACAAAAAGTTGCGTCATTTAAAACAGATTATTAATTGAAGTATATCCACGGTTGCACAAATAAAGAGCGAGTGAATATTTTGTGGACAGAGCGTGTACAATTTGATGAAAGGCATATGCAGTAGAAAAGTGCCCAAACTGGCGTAAATGGATAAAACGGCTTTTGTGGGAGTAAAATCTTTTTTATAATTAAATTTTAAATTAGTAAGTTATTTATTATGATATAAATAGTAAAATATAGATAACTGGTACTTTTATTTTCAGCTTTTTTGAAGTAAACTCATTACGCATCGTGCCAAAAGAAAATAAAAAACTTCTTTCAAAATTTAATGCTTAACGTTCTTTTTTGGAAATGAAAATATCAATTAACAATAGACAAAACTCTTCCTTGACCTTGCAAATTATTCTAGAAATCCTTGACTTCCTTTAGCTGGTAAAAACCTGAAATCTCTTACTAAATTTGGCATGGAATATGCCAGTAAATTTCAAACGTAAAAATGTGCGCCATTTGGTTTTACATAAAATTTCTCATATAAATAACTCTTGGATTAGACTTTTTTTGAAAAGTATCTTGACCCAAAACGTCTAAACTGTTTTCTTAAAACATTCGTTTGCTATTGAAAATTTTATAAATATAATAGGTCTTTAGTAAATAAAGAAAGCAATAAAATACACATGGTGGTTTGGCAATACCAAAAACATCATATCCCGCAACAGCTCTTCTTGATTATTTCATACCTTAGGAAACACGAGCAAATATGTCAATTGCGGAAACATTGCAGTTTGGCAAGCGATAAGGTGGTGCGCAGGAGAAATGATTATCGGGGAAAATATTTCTGCAAGGTAGGAGGTGATTTGTATTCATTCTGGATGTGGAAGAGAATGTTATTCTAGGACTTCGAGAAACAAGGAACATAATTTGGATAAGAGTGCACTTTCGACCAAAGTGAATTTGCGGAATTAGGAGTCATGTTCTTCTTTCTGTAGTCATTTGAAACCGTGGTTCTGATGTCAACATTAAAGACTTAACGATATCACATTTGATTTTAGTGAAGTGTAGTTCATCCAGTGCTTTCTTCAGCAGTAGTTATGGCTTTTGCCGAACGAAACAAACACAATGCAAGTTTCAAATGTTAAGTCATTCAGTTTGCGAAAGAAAATGGAAATCATGCAGTTTGGTTTTCGTGAGTGCTTCGTACACGAGTGGAGGAAACATGAAATTTTACAATGATTATTGCGCCAAAGAATAACTGTGCATTGCATAAAGAAGTAATGAAATAGCTTACCGTCGGCGAAAGTGTTGGAAACTGCATTGTAGAAAATCCCCATCATCGCTAGAATGAATTAATTGTAACAAGAAACAGCGTACGTTTCTTTGACTTAAAAATAGAAAAAAGGAGTGCAAATGGAAGTGAAAACTCTAAAGTAAACTGAGTTTGTGTTTTCGATTTACTTCACGGAATAATTCAGTTCTCCGAGAAAAAAAGACAAAATTTTTTCAAAGGCTTCGCAAATATAGAGATAAAACTTTGATGAGTTTTTAAAAATATGGAAAAATTTAATTACTATCACGTGTTGCAAATATGGATGTCATTCCAGTAGTTTTTATACGGTAGGAGATAAATAAACAATGATATGAAAGAAAAATAACGGTTAACATAGAAACAATAGTCCAACGAGAAATCTCACCTCACCGTACTGATCTCCTGCTTAGCCGACCGTACGAAATTAAAATCCCATCGATATCTTTAAAAGAAAGATTTTGCAGAAGTGCAGTTTCCCGAAAGTGTTTTCATCCGTATTCAAGAGAAATGATCGGCGGAGAAAAATGTCGTGAAACTGTGGATAAGAAATATTTGGGAAAAGCTTCCTTTTGTCTCAGATAATCAAGAAAATCCAATACTTTGGGACATGTTCAGCCTCCATCTAACGGATAACACAAATATGTTGTTGAAATAATGTTATACAGATATGACAGTTTATCCAGGCGGATTATTGCCATTAGTTCAGATATTAGACATATATGTCAATATATCATCGATAGAATATTTTTAACGTCAGTGGAATACTCGAGCAAACGTGAAGGTGAAAAAAACAGTTACAAATGGAGACCAAATACGTCATGCCAGTCCATAAATAGTGTGTCAGTAAATAATAAAAGCACGGAATAAAATTAAACCCATTTAATATATGTGGTATATCTGACGGTCTAGTTGAAACGGAAGATGATTATTTATCTGTTGATCAGAGAAAAAGTGACGGCGAAAATGAAACAGAATCCGATGATGTGCTTGAAGATATAACTTAAGCCGAATATGAGGAACTTGGATCTATGGAAGTATGGATCAGATGTGAAGGTGAAAATGAAACAGAATTTTTATAACGAAAATTTTTAAGTACATAAACTGTGTTATTTCTTTTAAAGAAAAAAAAATTTAATTACACGCAGAAATCTAATTTTCGTATGCTCACTTTTTCCATATTTCCAAACATAAAATTTTTATAGCTGGCGTACAGAGCGCACACATAAATTTCCATCTTACATTTTGTTTTAAAAGTGCGTCTTATACGCCTGAATATACTATAACAAACATAGCTGAAACTTAAGTGATAGAGATATTTACATGCTTGCTGAACCATTGTATTCTGCTTTTCCCCTTCTATTAGTTTACAAATGTTTTCAAAATGTCGATGTTACGTTTTTCGATCTTTGTGTTGAGAAAAGAGATAAGGAATTAAAATTTTTATCTCGGAAAACAAAATTCCAAATCAGATTTCTAATGAAGAAGTGAAATTTTCTATAGCTTTACTTTCCGGATTATTTAAAATTAAGAAAAAGAAGAGAGGAAAAAAAGAACTGATTTGGGTAACCAGAATATTTAGCCATTGAGTATCTATTGATGGGAATGTATATAACTCTAATGAATAGTACAGAAATAAGATAAAGTTACGTTTCGGTTTGTAGGCCTTACATTTCAAAATGCTTTTATACATCTTAAAGCGCATAGCAAAAGATTAGGCTCTCAACCGCTTTTTGTGTAATAACGTCAGAGAATAATTCTTACAGTTACAAGGTTTTCAAATAATACATTCCTTCAAAAGTAATCTATTGTATTAAGATAATGCGTTTTCGAGGGGGAAGAAAATAAAACAGAACGGCGAGATCCTTTAGAGTATGATCCTGTAATGCTTTAGCAAATCTTTCGCAGTCTAAAGTAATAGAGAAATGTGGTAGAGCTTCATCTTACACTATAGTAATGTAGTCAGATTATTTATATTATGTGACTATGTGTCTCTATTCGATGTGTGGGAAAAAAACGTCTCCAACAGGTTTATATATACGATACCATTCAGATAAACGCAAAGCAAACCAACATTTCCATCTAATAATATTTATTTTATTTTAGTTATACCATTTTCTAGTTAGATAACCAATTTGTGAGCAAGAATTTGTATCGTAACAGTGAATCATATTGCTGCCAAATTCCAAATATAAAAAACTAAAGCTCACGAATCACAAACCGAGAGTTTCTGTGAGATTTGTGAGGTGCGAAGGAATCTCTATTTTGAAAGAAATCGAAATTGATATAAATTCGCTTTATAATATATTATTCAGTTTTTTTCTCTAATTATATTATGATTCTGATTTAATGTATACACACATTTTAAAAGTTATTTTTTCGCTCATTTTAATTTGTAATCTTGAATTTTTACACTAGAAAAATCCTGAGTAGAAACGGAAACTGTGGTATGTCAAATTACATTTAAACAAGGTGAAAGCAAATTAAAAGCTAATGTACATACTACAATAGCTTTTAATTTGTTTAGAATTACAATCTTGGTAATGCAACTCAAGCTGATTAACACATAATTAAAAGCGGATAAACATTCCTTTTTGAGCGTTTCTTTGAATCTTGATATAAAGTCCTATAAATATCTGCAGTTGGATAAGACAGCTCAGGGTCAAACAAATTTTAAAATGAAATCTGTATAAATTAATTTCATGAGTTCAATTATGAAAGATATGACGTGCAATATTTATTTGCACAATTTAAAGCCAGTAGCATAACATAAATTTATAGTTGAAAAATACTGTCATGTGACTATGTGTTAAAAAAGTCAATAAACTGTGACTTTCCAGGTAAAACCGGAAGACCTCGCAGCCATGAAAGGCACTGAAAACATAGATCTGAACTACGAAAGAGTGTACTTAGTTGCTGCTAAAATAATGCTGATATCTTAAAGTTAGCATGACTAATTACTAGCTAATAATATATCAGTAGTTACACTTACCGAGCAAAATATTATCAAATGCTGTCCATATACTAAGAATACCATAAAGTTCTTCATAATAAAAATGTTATTGATAATAAATTTTGGTAAAATGAAGCAGGTGTATGATTTATTTGTTCTATTTTTCTTTTCCGGGTCTTGCTTCGTTTGGTCATTAAATCAATCGTTCTACAGTTGTTATCGAGTTCTGGCTCTTTTCGCAGTTCATCCGGTTTCCTTTTCGGGTTTGACAGTTCTTTTCCGGTTCCAGCTTGTTTTTCAGATGAGGATTCTTTTCCGTTTTTTGCTTTTTTTCCAGGTATTGCGTCTTTTCTGACTCGTCTATATTTTCCAGTTCTGGCATCTTTTCCGGCTCTTGCTTCTTTTCCAGTTTTTGCATTTTTTCCAGTTTCTTATTCTTTTTCAGTTCTTCTTTGTTTGTTGTTTTTTGCATTTTTTCCAGTTTCTTCTTCTTTTTCAGTTCTTCTTTGTTTTTTAGTTTTTGCATTTTTTCCAGTTTCTTTTGACTTTTCAGTTCTTCTTTGTTTACTAGTTTTTGTATCTCTTTCAGTTGTTTCTCCATTTTCAGTTCTTCTTTCTTTTCTAGTTTTAGTATCTCTTCCCGTTTTTTCTTCTTTTTCAGTTCTTCTTTCTTTTCTAGTTTTTGAATCCATTCTAGTGTTTGTTTCTCTTTCAGTTCTTGCTTCTTTTCTAGTTTCTGTTGCTTTTCCAGTTTTTGTTTGTTTTTCAGTTCTTCCTTCTTTTCCAATTTTTGCTTCTTTTTCTGCTCTTGTTTCATTTTCAGTTCTTGCTTCTTTTCCAGTTTTTGCTTCTTTTTCAGCTCTTGCTTCTTTTTCAGTTCTTGCTTCTTTTCTAATTCTTGTATCTTTTCCTGCTCTTGCTTCTTTTCTAGTTTTTGTATCTTTTCCAGCTTTTGCTTCTTTTTCAGTTCTTGCTTCTTTTCTAGTTTTTGTGTCAATTCCAGTTTTTTCTTGTTTTTCAGTTCTTGCTTCTTTTCCAGTTTCTCCTTCTTTTCATGTTCTTCCTTTTTATCCAGTTCTTGATTCTTTTCCAGTTTTTGCATCTTTTCGGGTTCTCGCTTCTTTTCCAGTTCTTTCTCGTTTTCCAGTTTTTTGCTCCTTTTCATGATCACAAGGAGGGTTTTCCAATCTACAAAATAATCAGTATATCTTTATTTCAGTAGTAAAAAAGTGAAAGTAATGCAACGACTATCACGTTTAACATGTACAACACTTCCATATTTAGATACTATATAACACTTTTGGCTCAGTTTCATAGGGAAAAATCTCCCCGTAGATTTATTGCCTGACAGAATGTTTTTCTACAAAAGGCGAATTTGTTGCTTTTGTTCTTCTGACCTAAAGCCAAGCAGAAAAGTTAAAGCATTTGGCGTGATTTGTATGCAATAAGCGACCTCCATGAATCTCACGTAGAGCGTAATAATTTGCAAAGTTTCAGTGCCTTACTTTCCTTACTTAATTTTGACATAAGTTGAAATAATAATAATAGTAATAATAAACAGGTGGCTTAAAACAGAGGGAAACAATGGCGAAAATTGCAAAATAGGAGAAAAAATGAAACTGAAATGAAAAATAAAACAACTACAAACAAAGGATGGAAAAAGCATTTTAGAAGATATACACGTAACGTTCTTTCTGAATCAGCAAAACCTGTATTTAAACGAGTATAAGTTTGAAAGCTTTGGATTCATTTATTTTTTGAATCAATTACTATTTCTTACGCATGCCAGATATTTTAAATTTCTTCAATTTTTGTATAATTTACTTACGTATTTTACCATTTCTTATTATTATCCAGTAGAGGTAACCTTACACATCATTAAAATATCTCCGAGTTTCCTCATTTAAGTCATCTTTCTCGCAGATCAATCTCTTTGCATCGCTGGCTGCACAGGTTTCAAATTTTCTCTCGTTATTCCGAATTCGGAACATAATGCTGGTCTATTTTGTCGTCCAGCAAGAAGAACTAGGATTTTTGCCATCATTTGTTTTCAATTGAAAAATTTATTCTCATCTTCAGTTGGCATTCTTAAAGTTTTATTATTTATACAGGAATAAAGAAAAAAATCAAACAAAGCAAAACAAATTAGGAAAAGAAATATCTGTTTTCTCCTATATTTATTGTTCCCTGTAATTTCTTTTGCCTGTTCCATTAAATTTATTGAAGGAAAATTTGCTAAATCTTTCAAAATGTATTTCCTAAATCCTTATGCGAATTAAACCTTTCTGAGCGTTTCGGCTACACTTTAATGGCTTTTACAATTTAATGTTTGAATACTGACAGCTGCCTATGCTGAAATAATTTCTCCATTGACCTCGAAAAAAGAAGAATTAAAGTTCCAGGAGATTTTACAATGAAGGACACATATTTCTTATTTGAAGCGCAAGAGGATAAAAAAAAGATATTTTCGGATGGGAATATGTAGCATTTTAAACACCGTGTTTGTATATTTCATCATATAGTAGCAACACTTGAGTCATAAGCATTTATGCTCGTATATGAGAGAGACGACGATGACGAAAAATGAAATGGCAAAACATGGCCGAAAACACTTTCCTGGCCGGTACAAACAACACAAAACACAAGAAAGAACGGACACCAGTTATGCTTAGCGCAAGAGAAATTAAAAAATAGGAACAAAATTAGACACTTATGGACCTGAAAGAAGGTGTTCGAAATTACGACCTGCACCCTGATGCAGGTATCACATCTCTCGCACATCGAACATAGGATGTTCTCGAAAATACCGTGCATTCCCAGGACTTTCCCAGCAGCTGCCACGATATGTGTCACAAGTTCCTGTGTGACTTCTAACAGAGGTTTCGTGCAATAATGTGTTGACGTATCCCGAGAGGAAGTCACCGAAGGAACTTTCGAATACTTTCTTTGATGACGATCCCCTGTTTTTGTTCTTATTTCTTAGTTTCCGCTGCGCTAAGAATAATAAACAAATACCTTTACACTGTTCGTACCCTATTTTTCTTGTGTTGTGTCTCGTCACTATGGGGCCAGGAAAGCGTTTTCGATCATGAATTGCAATAAACGATTATATGTATATATATATATATACGGGAGTTGGTTTGTTCCCCTTGAAAAGTCAACTATTTTCTGATCAATGACAATGATTACATGTTTTTAATTTAATTTTTCCTTTTAAAATTGAAATTTTGTTCTTCATGATGATTTAATTCTAGTCCCCGTTAAAACATTATTAACAATTTACTTTCAAGTTACCTCAAAACATCTTTCAAAATATAACTTACCAGTATTGATTCACTATTTTAAAATAATTCTATTTTAAATAAACTTAGGAGACAATATAATCAATTAATCAATATTGTTTAGGAAATAAATTATATATATATAATCGTATATATATATATATATATATATATTACCGTGAAAGATCGAAACTGGAGAATGTCGACTTTCACCGGAGAATGTCAACATTCACCAAATACGTCGGTGAATGATCGAATATTGCATTACATTTTTGTACATTCGGACCCTCACCGGTGTATGTCGACAATCACAGATATGCTCTGGTGTAGGTCAAAAAGAGAGGAGTATATGTACACGCTCTCGTTGCAAAAGGAAGTGTTCCACAAATAAATGCAGTTGTAAAAGCAAGGGCCTCTTGTGCAATTGAAAGTGTCCTAATAGTTTAAGTTGTTGCAAATAATAAGATTTGAATCACGTAATTTAGTAAATTTTTAACTTCTATTATTTTCCTTTCTCATTTTGAATGTACAGTGTGTTTCAAGTTCTTATATTCTTAAGTTCTTATTTTAAGTCCCAAGTGCGTTTTTTCGCGACCGAATTACGGAGAAGAAAATGTAATATTCTTATGTGTTCAACATTCACCATTAGTAGATGGTGAATGTCGACATTTACCGGTGTAAGTCAGAAATAAGTGTTTTTGAAAAATATTTCGGACATACAACAAGCGACTATGTGAATGTTGACATTCACCGGTGAAAGCCGACATTCTCCAGATTTCGGTGTTTCACCGTAACATATATACGATAAACGTATATATATAGATATATATGCATGTGTGTGTGTGTGTGTGTGTGTGAATTAATGTTAGGAATTCTGATCGCACATATTGATCTATAATACAGAGCAAATTTGGCAGATGAATAAGATAAAATATTCAGATTTATTTCAATTCACATTTGCGCCCCCAATTCATTTGAAATTCTAAACTTACCTATTTCTAGAATATTTATATTTCTCATATTGTTGGAATAGGAAGAAAGTAGCACGACAGAGATAGGAATACCGTGCCAGCGTTGACAGAGATAGAAAAAATATGCATAGTTCTACAATATTGTGGTTTAGTAAGAGAAATATTTGTTTCAGGAAAATTTATATTCCCACTTAGCTAAGTCATCATCTTTAACTGAAATCATGTGATGGGGATATATAATATTAGATTTTTTTTCATAGATAGATTTTGCACTTGATTTGCTTATGCTTCTGAATTTAAATGATATTGTAGATTAGTTCGAGAATTAAATCGTTTACATGTTTGCATATTTTTAAATTATTTTAAATTATTTGGCTTTTTTCCTTTTTTTAGAATTTAAATTTGCTTTTTTATATTTTTATTTTTTTACTTTTTTACTTTTATACGTATTTGTTAAGAATTTAAATTTGTTTAAATATATATATATTTATATATATATATATATATATATATATACATAAACATATATTTTAATTAATTAATTTTTATTTTTTAATTTGTTATTAATTCAAAATTATTTAATATTATATATTAAAAAAATAATTGCAATGAAAAGTTAGAATCTCGAAATTTTTATTATGTTTGATGAGTAAATTCTAAAAACTATAGCTAAATAATATCATAAATCTCTGTAAATCTAGAAATATGTAGTCTAACAGAAACAGGTGAAGAGAACAATTTATATGAGTTTTGTTCCGAATAGAGTATGGGATGGATTTCAGTGTTTACTTAATTTGTTTTACATACATATATATATGCATATTATTTATAAACATAAAGTCCTTTTTGTCTTTGTTACTCTAATTATATCAACTATTTCACACTTACTTCTCATTCACAAATTTTACAAACTGGCCGTTTAAACACGTCTATTTTGTATATTAGCTTTCTGTTTAGGTATTTCTTTAGTTCATGCAATAAAGTTTCCTCATAATCAAAAGGTATTACAATAAATTTGAATTCTTCACAATGTGATTTTCCAACTTAAACATTTATAATCTATTTTTGTAATGAAGGAATGAAAAAACATTACGCATTACAAATCTGAAAACGTATTATTTTCCAGACCAGCGTTTTTGTCAAAAAATTATTAAACGTATAATTAAACTGGACATGAAACATTATGTTTTGTTTTATTATTTTTTCCGAAATGACTTACGTCTCCGACACGTATTGCAATCTTAAACATTGCGGATCCAATTCTTCTAGTAATTGTTCGCTGAAGTATATTTTTGCTTCTTCTTCTTCTTCAAATATACGTCGATAATTATTTGCGCTGAAATATTTTTATTTTATTAAATACATATGTTCATATGTTTGAATTCATTAATTTAATAAATGATTATTTATACGTTTTTTGTCAAAAGTAGTAAGTCACATTTTGCGAGCATTTTTACATTACATTTTTACATTTTTGTCAAAGATTTTTAAAGGCGCTATGTTCCACGAAGAAAATAGCTTTACTTATTCAAAATCTTCAAAAAACAGTAAATATGGAAATGAATATTCGTCTTATTAGCCTAAATTCCATTATGAGGATATACAGGTATAATAGGAAATGAAGCTGCTGCCATCAGCAGCTCAGGATGCCATATTAGAAGGTCTGATTGACATCTATCATCTCAGATCAAACTTTGCAATCAGGAAAAAAATTTCCAAACACGTTTTGATAAAATAACAAACAGGATGGGACGAGGCAGATACAAGAAGATTGCTCCACAGTTACTTTCCGCAAGTATCCCTATAAAGAATACATTTTTTTCTCCAATTAGATTGGCAACAAATCATGGAAAGTTTCCATTTTATTTCCAGAGATTCTTAAGAAGGCACGTAAAATGCGAGCGCGAAAAACCTGCAAATCTAGCAAAACCTAAGCTTTATAAATGGCACTCTCCATTACTTTCCATTCTTAGAAAAAGAAAACTAGGATTTGCATCAAAAATTCCAGAGAATTTTTTTTCTACAATATGAAGTGTGTGTCTGCACTTGAACAATTTATGAAATATATTATTGAAAGTGATAGAACTGTGACTATAAGTATCTAATCATATTACAAGAGTTAATAAGCAAGTATTTAAGAACATGTAAATTTTTTAAACCGTGGCTTCCGTTGACCAGGCTGATCAAATTTCCAGTCGAGCGCAACTAAGCAATGATTGGGCTCTCAACCTTATGGCTGCGTATGCTGAGCCGATGAATGATCAATCGTTTGGACAATTTCCGCACAGGATTAAAAATTGCCTTCCCACAGACTTCTTCACTTAACGGGCCATGTGTTCAAAACATAGATTTACACGTTAACTGAAATGTATAAAAATTTAGCGAAAAAAAAGAAATATTAAACGCACAATATCTCTTCGGATCTTCCTGATTATTACATCTGCTGAAAACAATTTAATACGTTTAAATGCAATTACGTTTCACTGAAGTAATCTATTAATTGTTTAACACTTTTCTGCTGTTGACTTCAATAAATTTATGATGTTTGGTATTTCATTTGTTTGCAGCAACACCTAGTCTCCTTTGCAACGAAAATTAATATGAACTTTTGCAATTAAGAAATGATTTAGATGAAAAATTAAATTGGACTGAATTTAATGTCTCGGTTGTTTCCGTTAAAAGAAGTTGGTGCTTTCCTAATTCGAAAAAATATCTCCATATATATACATAACATACATTTAATTAATTTGCACACTAAAAAAGGATTCTTCACATGGTATCTTCAAATGGGTAGATACGATAGCTGAAAAACAAGTGTCGGACAAAAGCCGAGCTGCAAAGAGCGATTTGTTGTACTGTTCTTTCCGTTTAAGTAATCCTGTTATTCGATGCATGTAATTTTGTTGAAATTCGTGTTACAAGTTGCTTTATTTTCTGACGTAGAAGGAATTATCCCAAATTTTATTCAGAAGATTTAAATAACGGTTTCGATCCCAATACGCAGCAGTTACTAATAAAATATCTGGCTCAGTGGCTTTTTTGACGTCATTTAAAACGCTTAATTACAGGGCCGTAGTACAATTCCCAACCCCAGGAGTATAGCGATATACTACAATAGTGACGTGATCGAAGCGTTTTTGGAAAAAATCGTTGTCATCGCATATTCTATTTAAGTAATCATAGTCATCAGCTTTTAATATTCGTTGCAAATAATCATTGTAAAGAATCATTCTCATCGGATAATCATTGAAAATAATCTTTGTCATTACATAAAGGGGCATAGTAGCTGATGTATAAAGAATTGCACTCAAATTCTAATCAAAAGAATCGAATATGTATTGCAATTTATCATATGATCATTATTTACAGCAATGATTCTTAAATGTCTTCGACCTACGGCTCCTAATGACGCCGCGGAAAACTTGCGCAACACTGACAAAAAGAATATTTAAAAATACAATAAAAGCTTGAAAGCTAGGGAAAATGTCTGAATTTAATTTCTTTTTATCTAAATGAAGCTAAATGTTTTTAAAGGAAATTGAATATTGTAAAGAGTAATCAACAATATAAATATATGCGGGTATTTGCCTCTTTGTTTTTTTTTTTTTTTTTTCGTAACATCATATCCTTCGGAACCGGTGGGGGAATTTGAGTTTGGAAGGAGGTACCCTCAAATTTCAAAAATCCATGGTAAAACGTTTCGACTATTGTTATCTTCCTACGACTATCACTCGAGATATTATATAAAATTTCTTAAAACGCTAATTTTTCGCATTCATTTTTCCAAGTGGCCGATGTCTAGCGCGCTGGAAATCAAAATGCTTTATTTGGAAAAATGTTGGCCCTTCTCACTTTCATATCGTAGAGTTTGTTTAAGAGAAATTTTTAAGTTAAAAAAATATGAAATAAATAGCATTGACAAACGTGAAACTTATGGTTATTATTATTTACGGTTATATTCTGAGTTGAAGAAAGCACGTGATTCCATATAACGTCATTGTACGTCGAAAATCTTTCGTTAATGTAAGTATTTTAAATGAATAGCTGCTTTTGGCAACTTTTATGTTTCACCTTTAGATACGTGATACGATATGCTATCGCTACGTTAATTCTTTTATTGAGATTTTGAAAATTTGTTATATTAAAATAAATTTAAATCATAACCTCAAATGTATTACCTGAAGTGTCAAAGGTCTTTGTTTCCTGACTTGGCAAGAAACATTTATTTAAGAATCACTTTTTGCTTGGAAAGAATGAATACATTTTCTTCATAATGAAATGTTTTATGCATATTATGCTATTCTAAATTTATTTATAAAAATTTAATTTCTTTTATTGCACAGTTCCTTTCTGAGTAGAAGTTTAAACTTCTGTAAGTATTTAACGTTTTAGATGCAATGTTACTTTACTACAGTTACATAATTTTTTTTTCAATTTACGAAAATGTCTGAACGCAAGAAGACACCACAAATGTTACAGCGAGCTACAGAAAAAATGAAGTAAAAAGCACTAGGAGACTCAGCAGGCAAGTACAAGAAAACTTGCATGCTTCAAAAATGAATGAAGATACAACTAGAAACTCAGCAGGCAAGCATAGTGACAAGAAAGGTTACGCATTCAAGAAACTGAAGAAGAAACGAATAGGAGTTCCAGCAGACAAGCAACAACTCAAGAAACTTCGCTTGCTCAAACTGTATCAGAAACTAGTAGCAGACGCAAAAGACATTCAGAAAACCAAGAATCACTGCGTGCTCCGGAAAGGTAAGCAGAAGCGAAACGGAGGCCCATTAGGAAAGCGGAACGTCAAAAGAATATGCGCGATGACGGGAAGAAGTCGCAAGTAAACGAAGGATGCAAGACTGTCCGCGTCATCGTCAGATTCGACAGGAAATACCAGAACAGCTCAAGAAGCTGCATAAACAACTCAAGACGCTGCAGATTACGGACAATTTCGGTTCGAAGAGGCAGAGCTCATACGAGGGAACAAGCTTCGCATGAACGCATCACGACATACACGTAGTACTCTTCACAATGCAGGAAGTTTACTTTGAGCAACACACTGTATACGTAGAGCTCGTAGACATATATAGTAAAGATTTTGCTTTTTCAACAGCCCCCTAGTAAAATGTATGAAGTTTATATTGACATCTCACAATACCTGAAAGAAATTTTTTTATTTACTTCTTCATTTACTATTTTCTTACATTTCTTATCAGTAATCCTGTCTATATATTATAGATATCAAAATCAGAAAAAATTAATTAATTATCTTTAAATGTATCTAAGTGATGAATACTTCGCCCCTGTTCGTACCGAAACAACACGATGTAATTGTAGATACCTAGAAAGTAAAATGTATTCAGCATGCTGTACAGCAAGCGACAACTATAAATGGTGATAACACAAGAATGTTATATAATGTTATACACTGGCAGAATTTAAAAAAGAGAACATATACATCGGTGTTTTAAAAATACGAATTTTTCATCAAATTGCAAAACAAATATCTTAAAATCTGCCTTTCCATGCATAAGAGTTCAGGATTCGGAAAATTATATTTTCGTAAACGGTTTAGCAAAAATAACAAAAATTATTGCCTTGAGAAATGGATAATCTTGGTATGAATACGAATTACGCCAAGACTACTCGTCAATGGTTGTTTTGAACACGCCCTTAATGTATATATATAACCCTTAAAAAACGTAAAGTGAGTGAATCTCCTATTCGAGTGTGTCTTTATATCTTGACTATTTAAGAAATAAGAATTGCATTTATCTATCTCGATAAAGCTAACGCTATTGCCCGAATAACAAAGTTTATTTAACACTTGATATAACCAACTTCATATATATCTTGAAATAAAACGTAAATTTCCTAATCAGATACTACCAATTGCAGAAAAAATACAAAAATAATGGAATTTCTAATAACACTACAAGTAACATACCGAGGAATAAATTGCGCTGCAAAACTGATGCAATCTACAATATGTAAACCACAAAATTTATGTTACGCTATAGAAATGCAATAGAATGAGAAATGAAACTGTGATGAGATTTATAATGAAAAATTTACCATAAACTATTAGTATATGATATAAGTAAATATATACTTTTAATACTATTCATTTAAATATGTTCAAACGTTCATAATATTCATTACTTACAAACGCTTCTTCATCCATCGAAGCATAGCACAAGCCATTCTCAATTCTGTGCTGGTGCACGTCAATAAAATAAGGATAAATCCAAATTTTTACAAAAAATCAATCGCCTTGACTCGTTTCTCAGAAAACGTATGTCTACAAATGCAGTATTAATATATCACATCAATATAATTCGGGATCATAAAATCACCAAACAACGCATTAAACGCAAAAACTCGCATTAAGGCAGAATGAAGAATTTTCACTCTTACAATGACTTTTACAACAATATATAATAGAATCGAATTTCTAAACTAAGTGTTCATTGTTACACCATATTTCATTCTTGGGGAACCTTTCATGGTTGAACTGTTAACTGGTATAAAAAGAATTATGATTTCATATATATGCACAGACTTATATATGTATTATATTAATACGTATCTGTAGTAACATACATCATCTTATATTATATGTATTCGCATAATTCTAAATCAATTATACTAGTCAACATAATTTGTATATTGATAGCAGCACAGTTTTAAAATTATTTATTACTATCTGCTTGCTAACGATTATATAATTAAGTACAGTGGTACCTCGACATACGAGTTTAATATGTTTCGTAACCTTGCTCGTATCTCAAAGCAATTTTCCGCATTGAAAGTAATCGAAATGCCATTAATCCGTTCCAGCTCCCAAAACACGACCTCAGCTGTTTTTTTAAGTGTTTTTGAATAAGAAAAATGTAGTTTCTTATTCAAAAACAAGAAGAAACATTTATTTATAAATAACAAATACATATTCTATAAAAACATAATTAAAAGAAAAAGTGCCTACGGAAGCGCTTAATTTTTGTCACTGGTCTTCGCTCTTTTTGTCATGATCTGCTCATTTTCACCCGCAGATCGTTTAAAAAAACTGTCCAAGGATGTTTGTTTCTTCCTACCTGTCAAGGTATTGCGGAATCGAGTTAGGCAAGTTTCGTTGAACAACTCCGATTTAGGATTAGTTGCAACTTTTTCGCGGTCATTTTTATCCACGAACTCTAGAACTTTATCCCACATTCTCAAGATCTGTTTTATATCTCTTGTAGGGATAACCTCCTCCATCTCTGGCTCCTCTTCAAAACTAATTTTTCGTTGAACCACCGTATGCTGCTGCAAATGCAGATCGTGTAACTCCTCGGTTGTCAGCTCCTGAGACTGTTCCTCTACGAGTTCGTTCACATCTCTCTCCTCCACCTCCAGACTCATGGATTTTCCCAGAGAAACAAGCTCCTCTACCACTGACACTTTGGGTTCCAATCCTTCGAATTCTCTTTCAGCTACAGCCTCAGGCCACAGCTTCTTCCATGCAGACGTTGTAACACCCAGCCAGGCCTGAACAATAATTCTTAGGCACATCACGATGTTAAAGTGGTTTTTCCAGAACTCTCGAATGGTAAGGTTTGTGTTCTCTGTCACCTCAAAGCAGCGGCGGAAAATTTGCTTGGTGTACAAATTCTTAAAATTAGAAATCTCCTGCTGATCCATGGGCTGCAGGATAGGAGTGGTGTTGGGTGGTAGGTAGGGAAATTTTATATACTTGAACTCTTCGAGTAAATCATCTTCGAGATTTGATGGGTGAGTAGGGGCATTGTCGAGGCCAACACCAGAACAGAACACCAGAATTATCCACTCCACAAAGAAGTTCATTCTGTCCCACGCCTTCGGATTTGCCCTCGACATATCTTCTTAAAATTATAACTGGCAGGTTTTCTTTTAAAATATTATATGACTTAAAGCCTCTGGGGTTTTCCGAATAATATACTAGCGGAGGCTTGATTTTACAGTCGCCACTCGCATTGACGCAAATTGCTAGATTTAATCTATCCTTAATGCGTTTGTGACCTGGCATCTTCTGCTCTGCCGTTATGTAAGTTCTATTCGGCATCCTTTTCCAGAAAAGCCCTGTCTGGTCACAGTTGAGGACTTGCTGGGGGGGATGTATCCTTTGGCTACTATCTGTTCGGAAAACATTTTGATGTAAACATCAGCTGCCTTTACATCCGGATTTGCTGTCTCACCATGCCTGACGACGGAGTGAAGGTCGGTCCTTTCCCTAAAGTTGTCAAACCAGCCCCGACTGGCTTTAAACGGGTCTTCCGATTCCACGTTTGTAGAAGTGTGTGGGATCTTCTTTAGAAAATAACCGTAAATCGCTCGTAAATAACTCGTAATAGTGCCTTCTCACATATGATGCTTTGTGTTAAGTTTCCTCCTTGAAGCTGCTTCTCTCTCACTCACACCATCAGTAGTTTCTCCATGTCTTGACGGAGAGAGGTCGGAGCTTAAAAGTTATTGTAACGCCCTTAGTTGGCGTTATACTTTATCAACTCCTTTTGTTCAAGCACAGTAAATATCATTGATGTGTTACGCCCGTACATCCTCCCCAAGTCAATTACTCGCACACCTTGCTCATGGTTTTCTATTATTTAACGCTTTCATTCAATAGACATCATCATCTTCTTTGGACCCAGGGTTATAAAAATAAATATGATAATGTTTTCTAAATGTACAAAAAGCAAAAAACGCGAACCCAACTTACCAAAAATGCTTCCAAAACGAGGGAAACAAGCACTCAGACTGAGGACTAGTCTGAGGTGGCAGAAACTGTTAGACGCTGCACACGACACCTACATGCGCGCGCATGTTGCGGTCGTGTACAGCGGTGTAGTGTGCGATTCCTCGTATCTCAAATCTTGCTCTCGTCTCAAAGCAAAAACATCGCTCGCTCGGTAGCTCCTGCCTCAAAACACTCGTATGTTGGGGCACTCGTATATCGAGGTACCACTGTAAATACAGTTTATAGTTTTTTTAATGTGACAATCATTATAAGCCATGTAGATTTTTCCTTGTGGCTTCATTTGTTTTCTCTTCCAAAATTTCGGACGTCCAACAGTTTTGTCAGTTTCGGGCTTTTGGTATGGAGATTGAGAAAATGAGATAAGACCAGAATGAACTTCAGTTCTGAACTTTGCAGTTCAGCATAGAGTAAGGAGTATTGACAGATTTATGTTCGCTCTTTACGTGCGCTTTTCATCGTATTTTCTTCATCATTCTCAGCACTTTAAAGTGATAACTACTAGCAGTGTTCCTTTATATTTCGTATATTTTTGGAATTATATTTTTTTACTCGTACTTTTCGAAAAACTCCAGAATTGTTTAGTGTTTTTTCGGGACAAATAAATTCTAACAAGCTATCAGCTCTTCCGCATGCTTTACGAACCTATGTGCCAGGAACAATTTTGGGTGTTAGAAGTAGGACAGAATGCTAGTGACAAGAACAATTGAGGAGCATTTGAGGCAGTTTGTGACAGTCTTTGCTGCGTTCCAGGAAGATATAAAAGGAGAGGTTGATTCCTTTACAGAAGAGATAAATGCGTCCAACAAAAGAGGGAAAGCTGAAATAATACCAGTTCAAGGAAAGATGGAATCTATCCAAATTTGATACTTAAGCGTGTCAAGAAGAAATAAAAGACAACAGTAGAAGATTTTCGAGGATTTTGAAAGCAGAAATAACATGGTCGAAAGGAGAGTTAGAGAAACTGGAGAACGTGTTTCTGTTGTCAAACAGCAAATCAAAGAAAGAGTTAATGCTGTCAAACTACAAATCAAAGGAAGAGTTTCTGATGTCGAACAACAAATCGATGACAGAGTTTCTGCTGTTGTCGCCAAAGAATCTGACAGCTTGAACACATTCTTAATGCAACTGGAGACGATTCTGATACCTTTAAATTGGTACCTATGTTTTCCAACCCATTTCTCATGCTTTCCACGTGTGATGGAAAAAACATTTGGCATATGTACAAGGCTCAGTTCTGTATAGCTCCAAATGAAATGGGTAGGATTCCGAAGACAAACCTGTAATTTCGCAGCTTCTCTGAGAATAGAAGAAGACGATATCGATCCCACTCTTCTAGAAAACCAGAGGCTAGATTTTGATGCTGTACCCGGTACGCGAAAGCTCTACTAAGAAGTGTTTAAAAGGCTACAGAAGGCTGCAGTTAATATCTCGATAGCAGAAGCACACCAAAATAATCCAGATGCTCGCCACTGATATCGAAATGCTCTCCCATCTCTCCTTTTTTTACTGCTCAACAGAAATACGTGAAGTACAATCCATGAAATACTTCCTCGGTGGCATACGGGAACCTGAGGTACAGAAACAACTGCGAATAGTGGATATCAAGGATTTAAAAAATGCCTAGAGTGTACGCCATGAAAAACGTGGCAGTCCTTTCAGAAACTTGCACACACCATTGCCCAATCGGAACTACTCCAATCCAGAAGCTAGTGGACAAGTGACAGCTCGTCCAGGCAGTCTATCCACTTAAGTAAGTGCCTTGAGGCGGAACAGACGTCAGACGAAAGCGACCTTAGTATGCTAGAACTGCAGTGGTGATGAACACTTACGAAAGAACTGCAGAACACATTAGGACACAGAAGATAATGCTTCTAATCAGCACGAAAACAAATCGTGGATGTTGAGCGGAATTTGCCAGAGATTGCCAGATATTGAGAAGTCCCACATAAAATCCTTTCAGATTTCGGTTATGGTTGGTGGCAATAATGGACTTTTCAATCATGAGGCATACAAATAGAGTTCCCTTAGTATAACAATCGATACATGAGTAATTTACCATCATCCAAAACCTCAAGTCGAGATGATAGAACCAGCATGAACAGAACTTTTCCTTCAAGGATTATAGCTGAAAACAGAAATTTCCGGTAAGGCATCATGAAATATGTTAAGAACGTTAAGAGCACGAAATGAGTACTGATAATATGTTCTTTCGTAGAAATATCAAGGCCGTCATTCCGGTGACGGTTGAAACGTAAGTGCCAAAGCTAAAGTCATTGGGGAATGCGAAGTGGTTGCATCACGTTCTCCATTGAACTACGTTAAGGGGTCTCGTACACCTTAGAACTCTCAAAACCACTGAATATGATCCTGTTGTAAGAATTGGGATAACATATTTATTTTTAAAGCTATTACTTCCAGTTTTTTACAGCTCACTACATAGCACAGCTGAATTAGTAAGCAAATAGTTTGTGTTGCCACAAATGCTTTTATAATTTATCTTCTTTGTGAGGTAATTTTTTATATGTTCACGTAATACTCCCACTTTGCGTGCACAATTTAAAACATTCTGTTATATATTTTAACTTCATAGTTAATATACAGCTTGTATAGCATCTAAAGACTACTGTGAACCAAAAATCTTAAGCATTTCATGTTAAATTCTCATTTTATTTTGAACTAAATTTATACAATGCATTTTAATAAAAAATTTTTAATATTTCCATGCGTAAAATTTTTTACTATTAAAATATTCAATATATTTTTGGTTCAGTTAGATGATAATACTCATATAAAGAAGTCCATTAAATTGAAAGTGTGTACCAAGAACCGTTTTTAAAATATCATGCGCGCAACAGTGAAAATTTATGTTTTGATATAATCAAGTTTTAATGTAAATATTTTTTTAAATACTTCTGTTGTTATAAAATATATAAAATGCTTATTTTCTGAGAGATATTGTAATATTATACAATTTCCAATAGTTGGTATAAGCATAATTAATGTAAAATAAGCTGCCATCATCAAAGTATAACATATCAACTAAAAATGATTTGAAACTTCTACGCTATCAATGATACAACTAAAATTTTTCTTACAAATTGGAACTTACTTATAGGCAAATGTTTCAGGTAAAGTTCTCTCTAATGTATTATTGTATATCAAACATATAAATCATTTAATAGTTCTTCCACAGGGTAACTTTAGCATACTCTAAATGCTATGTATACAACTGGGAAAAAATGCATTTTAAGAAAATCGAGTTTTGATGCAAATATTTCAGTATACAACTTTTTAATAATAAAGTGCATAGTATATTTATTTTCAAAATGATATATTTAAAAAGTATAAATCCTAATAAATTGCATAAGCTTTTGTCAATATGAAACACATTAAAATTACCATACTATATAAAATACCATGACAGAATGATAGCCGTGTATTAAAATACGTGTAGCATATTTGAACAAATAATTTATTTTTACATAACCACATCAGTTGAGTACTTTCAAGCATTTAAGCATATGATATGTATCATATTATGCAATATTATTTAAACATAGGTGGGAAAAAACCTTTACGACTTATTTGAAATTGTATGCTAAACTGCTACATTCATCGAAGTATAACATATCGACTAAGAATGATAAAACTAAAACTTCCTTACAAATAAGAATTTACTTATAGCCAAATGTCTTAGCTAAAGTTCTCTGTAATATATTACTGTATATCAAACATATAAAACATTTAATAGTTCTTCCATAATGTAACTTTAGCATACTTTAAATGCTATGTATACAACTGCGAAAAATCGTGTTTTAAGAAATTTGAGTTTTAATGCCAATACTTCAGTATATAACTTTCTAATAATAAAGTGCATAGTATATTTATTTTGAAAATACATTTAAAAAGTATAAATCCTAATAAATTGCAGAAGCTTTTGTTAGTATGAAACACGTTAAATTTACCTTGCTATATACATTAGCATGACAGAATGATAGCCGTATATTAAAATACATGTGGCATATTTGCACAAAAATTTATTTTTACATAACCACTTTAGTTAAATAAACTCAAGCATTAAAGCATATGATATGTATTATAATGTATAATATACATATTATTTAACATGGGTGAAAAAATCTTTTACGACTTACTTCAAATTGTATGCTAAACTGCAAAAATTTTATTTACAAATTAAAACGCACCAGCACAATAAACATCCCCATCATTTTTATGAAGGCCTGCACTTCTGACATTTTTTGCTGCCTTTCAAGCTTAGCTGTTGTTTGTTTCTGACAAGCCTTTCTTTTCTGCGTTATCTATTCTCTTGTTATCAATTTGTAAAAATCCTTCAATAGAAAACTTACTTCTAAAAAGCTGTAGCTCATTCATTACAGAATGTCTACCAACAGACCTTTCGTTAAAAACAATTACTGCTTCATTTCCAGCAATTTGAACTATCCTACTACCAGCACGACATGTCTTTGGACAAAATTTCCAAATTAAGGAATTAAATGATTCATTATTATTTTGTGTTTTGCCGCCAAGGCAACGTCTCAATAACGAAGGTTGTGACAAATCTATAAAAACTGGCTTTATTGCCTCCATTACAGCGACTGGTTCAGAATTTATATGCTTATAATCAGCTTTATTTAGCTTAGCTTTATTGTATTTGCACCATGTGGTTTCATTTGTAGGACAAACGTCATGAATCGGCTTTTCATCACTCGATATTTTGTGGTAGTAAATTGCCCAAATGGCTTTTCTCATATCACTAACAGACTCATTATATTCTCTAATCACATTACCATAATACGAAGTTATTTCATTTATTAACTTATCTGTTAGTCTCCTTTTTCCAGACAGATTTTACCGTCATTTAATTTTACTTTTTTTCTTTCAAGTTTTAATTTGCGTAGCCATATTCCCATTCGTTTTTGAATATGTCCAACACACTCAATTTTTTCTATATTTAATGAACCATATGGTTTGGCGTCAGTTATACCTGCAAATGGTTTTGCATCACCTAGGTAAGGATATTAAGTTTTACTAACGTTTATTTTATTTTAAATCTTTACTATCACTTCTTACTTTCTACTTCCGGCCAGAATTAAAAGCGTTAACTTATTTATGCAAAATTTGTGTAGCGAACGCCGTTACTTAAGATGTGGCTTTTTGCCAAGCGAGAGAGAGGAAGGAGTTAGTCGAAGCAGGCCGCTTACCTTAGAAGTTTTACTCAGTTGCTGGTTGCCTTCCAGGCCAGAGGTTTAATCCTCGTGATAATTTTTAAACGTATATGTAGTGTTAACAGTTCTTTGTACTACATACGGCTTCCTGTTAATATAAGGCCAATCTTCCACGTTTATTATTCCAAAGTTAAGTTAGAGTTTAGTTAAATATTTTTATATTCTTACGTTTAGACCACAAGTAGTGGGTCTTTGTATTCCGAAGTACGGAAATTATTGTAAAGAGAGAAAAATAAAGTGTTTTGTATACCTTTCTTGTGTATCCTGTCTACTTCCCACAGTTATTGAACATAGCTTTAGTAAGCTCTCTGTTCCGAGTCAGGTCCTTGCATATTGCCGAAGAAAGTAAGACGGAACATTGAACCTGATAGTGGCGCCCAACGAAGAAGAATAACCATGGCCGAGTTTCAAGAAGAACCTGTGCTGCCTGCTGAAGCGGCTCAGAATCCAGAAATGCCAGCTGCCGCCCTGGAAAGATTTTGTTACATCGTCCAGACCCTGCGCGCTTCGATGAAACCAGAAGCAACATTTAATGGAAACTCACCGGTAACCAGTTTTTTGGAAAAATTGGATGACCACTTCATGCTCTACCCCGTGCACGAATTTCAAAAAGTTACCTTAGCTACCAGCGTTTGAGAGGCCAAGCGCTTAATTGGTTCAAATGTATAGGCAGAAGTCTCTTGGGTCAAGCAGGAAGTCCCACCTATACTTACGAGAATTTCAAGACTGCCCTAGTAAAAGCCTTCCCTGTCGTAAGGGATCGTGCGAAATTAGAAACGGAACTTTTCAGCATATATCAGCAAAGAATCGAAAATCTCTCAAGCTGTATTTTAAGAAAAATTCACGTCTTCAAAATCTTGTATGGAAACCGTCCGGATCCTGAGATAATTCAAGTGATTTTGCCGAGGTTACTGCCCCAAGTGCAAGACTTTATTGAATTAAGAAATCCGACTACACTGGAAAATTTATTTGAGCTAGCAATCCAGTTTGAAAGTAGAAGAACGGCGGACATTGAAAGAAGACGCCAATATCAACTGCGAAACCAATTTGGTGCGCCAAGTCTACAGCAAACTCAAGCACACGGCTACGGAAGCAAAGCGAATCAGTGGGCAAGGAAACCCGAGCATTCAAAAAAAGCCGGCGAACGTCGACAGTTCAATAGCAATCCAGGAAAAAAGTCTCAAGGCCAGTGGAAAAAGAAGGAAAGCACGGAAATGAAAAATAATTTAAACTAAAACGGATTTCTGCTGACAGGAGGGTGCGAAAATCCGAAGGCCACGAAAAGCCCTATTCCTTCAAGTTAAATACAGTAATGGTGAAAAATTTGACTCTTCCGAAGATTGAAGTGTTGGTAAATAATATCCCAGCCACCGCACTCCTGGATACAGGCGCGCAGTGTTCCTGTGTGGCAGAAGATTTTTTTAGGAAGTATTTTCGTAAATATCGTATATATAATTCGGATAATACGACAGTGTTAGCTGCGCAAGGAGAAAGATGTAAGTGTATAGGTAAATTACCGCTGTATGTCCGTATCAAGGACGAACAAGTAAAGGTTATGTTTTTCATAGTAAAGAATCTGCAAGCACATATTATCTTAGGAATAGATTTTCTTTCAGAGGCACAAGCAACGCTAGATTTTAATGAAGCGTCTCTTAAGCTGACAATGAAACCAGTTCGTGAAGAGAAGGCTGAACCGCCGATGTTAAACCATGACTACCTGCCTAATGAAGAGCAACAAAGAATCCGACAAGTGGTAAGTGAATTTGCTTCGTTATTTAGTGATATTCCAGGATTTACTCAGGTTACTAACCATAGTATTGAAACCGGAGATTCAATGCCAGTTCGCCACAAAGCATACCGGTATGATAAGAATAAGGAAAAAATTATAGAATGGCATATCACCGATATGCTACGTAAAAAGATCATAACGCCCATCTGAAATAGTTATTCTAGCCCGGTGGTTTTATGTAAGATAAATAATGACTATCCATTGACACATCCAAAAAGGTGGAGATTCGCAATTGACTACGGTATATTAAACTCCATAACTAAATATCCGGTATATCCGTTACCTATTATTGAAGAAATTCTAAAGAACATAACATCCACCAAATATATGACGACTTTAGACTTAACGACTGGTTATTTTCAAATAGGGATTAGGCCTGAGGACGTGCCTAAGACTGCTTTTATAACCAAGTCTGGCACTTATGCATTTCTGCGCGTGCCGTTTGGCCTTTCAGGGGCACCGGCAACATTTCAGCGATGCATGGACATTGTGTTAAGGACTGTTCATGGAAAGTCCACATTTATCTATTTAGAGGATATCATTATTACTAGTGATAATCTCGACCAACATGTACAGGATTTAAGACAGGTGTTTTCTTTATTAAATGAGGCCGGTCTAAAAGTTAATGTCGAAAAGTGCAAATTAGCAGCACTTGAATTAAAATATTTAGGTTACAAAATATCTCAGAAAGGAATAGAGACAGACGAATCAAAAATAATCGTTGTACAAAAGTATCCGACTCCAAACACCGCGAAGAAGCTCTCTTCTTTTCTAGGACTTTGTTCATATTATAGGTCCTTTATAAAAGATTTTGCAGCTATTGCTGAACCATTGTTAAAATTAAAAAGGAAAAAGGCAAGATTCTCGTGGACGGCCGAAGCCAATAGTGCTTTCGAAAAATTAAAACAAGCATTAACGCAAGCCCCTGTGCTGAAATTTCCTGAAAACGATGAGAATTTAGAAATTTCAGCGGATGCTTCGGATTATGCGGTAGGAGCGCTACTTTCGCAAAATCAGCAGCCCGTGGCATTTTTTAGCCGAACTTTAAATCAAACACAAAGAAACTATTCCGCGACCGAGAGAGAGGCACTTGCAGTTCTGTTAGTAGTGCAAAAGTTCCGAGTCTATTTTGGAAAGGCGCCAATAACAGTGTACTCTGATCATGGGCGGTAACTAGATTGTACTCAGGGAAAAACTTATCTCAAGGTTAATAAGATGGGCACTCAAGCTACAAGAATATAATCTGGTAATCAAGCATACCCCCGGAAAGGAAAATATCGTAGCAGATGCCCTATCCAGAATTAAAATAGATGAAGAAGGTAATACTGTAAAGGTGGCAATGCTCACAGCATGTACAATAAATTCCCGAGAAACTGTCATAACCGAACTGGGTAAGGATCCTGAGTTTGAAAGCATTTATTAGTATTTAAAGGATCCTGAAAATTTTAGCCACCAAGATATTGTGGCGATAAGGAATAGGGCGGCCCATAACGAACTAATAGATGGTCTATTATTTTAAACAAAAACTACGAATTCCAACAACGAATTTCGACCTGTTATCCCAGCTAGTCTTAGATTAAATATCCTGCAGGAGCTCCATGACAGCCCTTTAGCTTTTCATGCTGGTATTCGAAAACCTATCCAACGCGTACGCGAGGCAGTCTATTTTCCTGAACTGCAAAAGTTAACAAGGGCGTATGTCCAGTCCTGCCCAACATGTCAAGCAGTTAATTATATTAATTTCCGCCCGGCCGGGTTTCTAAATAGTATTAAATCCGAATTTCCAAATGAAATAATTGGCATCGATTTATTGGGCCCTTTCCCAAAAAGTCAGTTAAATAAAAGTCGCTATCTCCTTGTTATGGTTGATCATTTTAGTAAGTGGACCGAAATTGTTCCCTTAAAGCGAGCCTCCGCGAAATTAGTTACTGATTCTATTTTAAATAAACATATTTTAAAATACGGAGCGCCCCTATAAGTTATATCGGATAATGGTCCTCAATTTGTAAGTAATGTATTTGAAGACATGTGCCAAAAACTGGGCATACGTCATTTAAAAATGGTCCCGTATCGGCCGCAATCAAATATAGCTGAACGGGTGAATAGAAATATAGTGAAAATTATCCGTAGTTATGTTAACAATTTTCATAAAAGCTGCGATAACTATGTCAATGAATTTGCTTTCGCCCTTAGGACCGCAAAACATGATACAACGGGCAAAACTCCTGCTGAGTTATTTTTAATTAGAAAGATTATAACGCCGTTAGATAAATTAATTTATGTGCAACAAAGAGGCACATAATTTAAAATGGGTGATATAGAAAAACTAATTAAAGAAGCAAAAAAGAATACTGAAGTAGCACAGAGAAAACAAAAGCTGTATTATGACTTGAAACGACGGGGAGTAACTTATAAAGTAGGGGATGAAGTGTTAAAAATTAAGCATTCACTTTCTTCAGCACCAGAAGATAAAACTGCCAAATTTTTTCCACGATTTGAAGATCCATATGTCATAGAAAAAATAACTCACGCTGTAGTAGTGTTAAAAGCAAGGAATGGTGAAACCTGCTCCGCAAACATTGATCAAATCAAACCCTACTATGATCGTAATAAAATGCAAATATTTACAGATCTTTTGCAGGATCCGGCACGGCAGACACGGCGGGCACAAGCTCCAGAGGTGGAACAACGACAAGTACAAGGGCAAGCCATTAAGAGGCAGGAGCAAGTGAAAAGAAAGTTTCCCCGCGGGAAAATTAAAGGTAACAAGAAAAAGAAGCCGTTCCACCGTCCAGAAAAGAGAGCTCACGAACACCCCCAGAATGAAGAAGGGAGAAGGACGACGTATGCAAAGAGAGCCAGGAGAAAAGACGGCAACTATAATCCGGCTCTAAAACGGAAGATCTACTCATCCGACAGGACTCTCCGCAGCAAATGTCGCCGAACTGCGGAAGGGCCACCAGCGGCGGAGGAAAAGTTACAAGGAAAATTTGAACGGCCAGCAACGAGGTCCAAGCAGGAACGCGAAAGAAGTCTCCCGGTTCCGCCAAGACCAGCTGCCATCAAACGGCCAAGACCACAGGCAGAGGCGAAAAAGAAGGTATTCAAGGGTGACCGAACGGGAGAAAAAAAGAAAGCTTCTAGAGGAAGGCACTGAAGGGCGAGCCCGCACAAGAAGGAGGATAAATCAAACGAGAATCTTTGCTACCTTCCAGGACTGGGCTCAGAAAAGAATGTCCGAATATAACAAAGATAAGTAAAATTTTATGTTACTTTGCAAACTTAAGTTAATCTTTCATTCTTACTGCAAGTGGCAGATTTCAAGAAGTTTTACGTCATGCGAGGTCTACCTTTATCGCCAAAAAGGCGAGAAATGAGTTGTTACCGATTTTGGTATTATGTTTTTCAATTACTCGCGCGTAAAACTAAAGTTGATGTATAATAGGAATATGTAAAGACTTAAATATTGTAAAAGTTACTGTATAAATTTTATTTAAAACATTCTGGCAAGAAAGAAGTTTTAGTCTGAAAGACTTTTTGAAATGTACTATTTCAATGTAGAAGAATTGGCACTTGATTTGAAAAGAATAGAAGTTAACAATGTGCTACTAATGTATGTTTTCAAATGCGTAAAATTAACGGCATGTTAATATGTTCTTATAAACAATGTGAACTGTTATTTTAAATGTTAAGAAATACCGTGATATGGTAAAAGTGAAAGTAATGTTAAATTTTTTTTTATTCGTGTGACTGTAAAAAGACCAAATCATGGTGAATATGTGTTAAAGGTTGAATGAATGTAGTTAGGCTCTCTGACGCTACACTTCAGAGTTAGCCACTTTCAGAATAGTACCTCAGGGTTTAGAGTTGAAGTTAGGGTGTGTTACGAGGTCTTGGTATGTTGAATTTTTAACACGTTAGTGTTTTGATTGTAGGAGGAAGTGTTGAACACGTATACATAAACACATTCGTGTTTGGTGTTCTTTTACAACACATGTCAGAGAGCACGGGGAGAGATAATTAAAATAAAGTCATGAATGAAATAAGAATGTTAAGAGAAATATAAATATGCATGTTACTTGCCATTTCATTGTGTAACATTTCATTAAACTAGTTTTCCTTCCAGATCTCTGGAAGGAACCAGATTTGAATAAAAGCTCCTGTTTAGATGCAGTACAGATGAAAAATTGCGTGTCCTTGGAGCTGCTATTGTAAAAACAAATTTCTTTTTTTTTTTTTTTTTTTTTTTAATTTCTAGTTTCTAGTGAGAAATGTTTGTAAAAGATTGGCCTCGCGTTAGATTCTAGAGCTAAAAGTTTTCAACAAGGTCGTTTTAGACCTCAGTTTAAAACTAATTAACTCTGGCGGGAAGTATGTAAGGATCTTAAGTTTTACTAACGTTTATTTTATTTTAAATCTTTACTATCACTTCTTATTTTCTACTTCCGGCCAGAATTAAAAGCGTTAACTTATTTATGCAAAATTTGTCTGGCGAACGCCAAGTACTTAAGTTGTGGCTTTTTAGGAGTTAGTCGAAGCAGGCCGCTTACCTTAGAAGTTTTACTCAGTTGCTGGTTGGCTTCCAGGCCAGAGGTTTAATCCTCGTGATAATTTTTAAACGTATTGTAGTGTTAACAGTTCTCTGTACTACATACGGCTTCCTGTTAATATAAGGCCAATCTTCCACGTTTATTATTCCAAAGTTAAGTTAGAGTTTAGTTAAATATTTTTATATTCTTACGTTTAGACCACAAGTAGTTTGTCTTTGTATTCCGAAGTACGGAAATTATTGTAAAGAGAGAAAAACAAAGGGTTTTGTATACCCTTCTTGTGTATCCTGTCTACTTCCCACAGTTATTGAACATAGCTTTAGTAAGCTCTCTGTTCCGAGTCAGGTCCTTGCATGTTCCCGAAGAAAGTAAGACAGAACATTGAACCTGATACCGTCACCAATATAAGAAGTATATTTTACACCTCTTTTTTCCATGGAACATGAAAAATTGTTTATCTTTCCATTCATTTCCATTTTTCCTGAAGAACCAGCATGATTCTCCAAACAGGCCTTGTGTTCACTTACGCCATTTCCTAGAAATGACTCGCAACCTTTGCAATATAAAGACAGTATTTCTGTATCGATTACTGTGTTGCTTTCTGACCCTATTACGGAACAGACTCCAACCAAAGACGTATGTCCTCGAGTCTTCCACGTACCGTCTCCACTTACAGTCACATATAACGACGAATTTGAAAGAACGATGTGCAATCACAGGAGGGAGATCCATAACGCAGCAGAATTTCTGCATAGCAGCTTTCCCTTGACCAAGAGTTCGCATTGCATACGTAAATCTTCTGTTTAGCTCTGATATATTTTTTCGGACACCCATCATATTAGAGTTTCTGAAAGTTCTTTTACATGAACACTTTGAGCATAGTAACTCAAATTTTGAGCTTAAACCATGATGAAATAGTTCACTTAAATGAACATTACAAATTTTACAACATAAATTATTTTCAATAAATTGAAATAGGATATCCAAATCAAATAGTCTATAACCACTAAAATTAGGCTCTAAAGTTATCTTTATCTCTTGGTGGCAAAACAGTGTCACTATATAATTTTTTAAACGAAGAACTGACACCACACTTCTTATTCATTGTATCATTATGCTGATTTCCCTGGAACTTTCTTTTCTTTGGTCGATGACCATAAGATCTTTTATTTTTTACATCTTCCTCACAATTTTCCATAATTATCAGGTGATAAAAATACTAAACAAAAACTGCAATGTTATAATAAAAACACCTTCAATAAAGTCAAAAGAAATTTAGAAATCGCAAAAGAGCTTGTAAACAATCACGTTTCACGCTAATCCAAAGCTGGAGTAAGATTTCAACACATGCCTATGTTAGATGCCTATGTTAGAATAGTGCTATGTATAAATCTAATATATTCCTAAGTCGCGCTTTAGAGACATGAAAAACGCAGTTTGAATTTTGTCAATCGGCCCAGTAGAACGGGAGATATAGCACAGTCCTCCCCCCTTTTTTTTTCAGCTTGATAACACATCAGCACTGTTTTTCCTCCATCTCAAAATAAATTATGAAGATTTGTGCTTTTGCAACTAGTTGAATTTCAACAGAAATACACATTCATATGAAAACGTTGAAGCTCTTTTAAGGGGCCGGTTTTATACCTTTATGCAAATGTAATTCTACCGCATATAGCAGTACTTCCCTGTTAGCTGAATTACTTTCACACTGAGTCTTCCGATGAGAATTTTCCTAATTAAATACCAAAGGATGAATGATTATAAATTTCAAAGCACCTACTATCTTAACGATCGTTTCACTCAAAATCAAATATTCGAAAAGTGAGCAGAAAGGCAAAATAGACAATAGCTAAACATGGGAACATTGAATGTGAACAGCACTTTATTGTTGGTCTGCTGCCTTTTACCAGCTAAGATAGTACTTGCCAGAAACCGAAGATTATCCAACTGTGGGCATTGTGGTAAGAAGTCCTTTACTGAGTTCTCCAGCCGAGTAAATGTAAATGCGATTAACCTCTCGAAGCCGGCTCGTACAGCAGTTGTACAAGGAGAATGACTTTCTCAGACGCCGGCATTGGTACAACTGTCGTACCATCCATGCCCTCCCCATTTTAGAGAATCGCCTATCTGTAGATCTTTGGGTGGTCCATTGTCGCTGCTCAGAGTAGCCGCTGGCTACGCATTATTTCCCTCTTATTATCAGTTTAGCTACATTTTGGCAAAAACCGCAGGTTTCGTCTCGCGCCAATATACTTGAAAATTAAATAGAGGCCATCTCTTTCTCAATCTGTCTCATAATTTTAATGCTACTTTTTTTAGTACTGACTTTTGCTATGATTAAAACGTCAGCGATTTTGCACGCTCTTTAAGCATACCATATTTAATGTTCTTTAATCATAACAAATAAGAATAGATTAATATTTTAGATTTAATGCCCTTCTAGAAAATAGGTAAAACCGTTTTTATCGTTTACTCGTTTACTTCATTTTCATACTTATGAATAATAAGATTTTATTTTGACATTGTTTTGTGGAGTGCATAAAACCCTTAAGAACTGTCAACTCTTTCAAAGTGCTTCTATTATGCAGGCAATTTTGTCTGATTTATCAGGAGATAAATAAGAGACAATTGTATGCATAATAGTTTTTCTGATTTTCATTCATTCAGTGATTGCTTTCAATGATTTTCATTGATTGTAAATTAAATAAAATCAATTTATCTTTACACCCTATTTTAGGATGAGATCTGCCAAAAAATATTTAAATATCGGTAAAGCTCACGTTACTTCTAAACTGAATCAAAACATCAGTTAAATGTTATAAAATTTTGGCCAGTTTTATTTGCTGAAATTCTTATACTCTTCAAGAGATAGAGAGAATTCAGACAAGTTGATAAAAAATATCTTAAAAAAGTTGTTATTTTGTTTGTAATAAGGTGTATGTCAACTTACTACTAAATGTATGAAAATTAGGATTGGATTACGGAAAAGCACGCGAAAGCTATCTGCTTAAGGGAATGGATGCTTTCGTGTAAACCTTTTTAAGAGAAACTTGCTCGCATTTAAATTCCTGGTGGAAACCTCCACATGTAATCAACCCGTTCTTCGGTATTGATTGGATTAATTTGTTCGCTTACTGAATTACATCAAAGCACCGAACGATTACCTGTATAAGGGGAGTTATGTCTTCGCGGAGGACTTTCTAAGAGAAGCTGGCTTGCATTTACGTTACACAAAAACCATGAATCCAACTATTTATCCGGGATTCAAATCCAAGCGAGCTATAAGTGTTCAGCCACCTTTACCGCTTTACTGAAGAGCAGGTAAAAATATTGATAAAGGAAAAGTATTGAATTAACCGGTTTAATTTACTAACCTATATTTCTCAATCGGCAGTATATAAATTACGCATATGAGGGGGATTATTTGTGAATAAATAAACTGTATTGGACTTTTATCCACTATGTCATATTACAATGGAATTATTGCATTTCAAAGTTATTTCTCATGAATTAATTTTGCTCTTCATGATTTTTGATATTTTCAAAGAGAAAATTCCACACTTTAAATAAAAATATACACGAGAAGATACTTTATGCACAATTTGGCGTAAACGGTTTTCTTAATTTTGCTTTGAAAATATTGCAGGGTAATCGTTTTCATTACTGGAAGAAATATAAAAAACAAATTTACTACATGGTATCAACACCCAATATTTCCTTATTCTTTTGAAAACGTGAAAGATTACTCTTTCTAAAATAAATTGGAAAATATATTATGTGCAAATAGAATATTCGTTGAAAATGAAATAGACTTCAACTTTTGGATATAACGATAGTTTTAGACGAAATTTCTACCTATGGAAAGAAATTGACGTATAATTAATTCTTCATGAACATTTAAAACTGTTCTCAAAATTCTTTTGATGATTGCATGTATAAGTCACGAAATTTTCTCGGCTAACATAAACAAAAGCCAATTTTACAAAGAAAAATTCTCGTTAAAGATATACCTTCTTTGCCTGATAGTCCAATGTAATATTTGTTAAAATTAATTATTAAACGCAACCAATGTATCTCGGATTTTGATTTTTATATTATAATAACAAAATTATCGAAAAAAGCAGATTTAAATCTCTGTTATTGTTATGTAAAGCTTTATTATTGCTGTAAGTTCATCTCAAAATCTATTTGTATTGAATCTTATTCTAATCATCTAATGGTAATAAATATTATTATTATTATTTCATTAAATTAGTCATTACCATTATTTTATTAATGAAAATATGTTATTAAAAATCGCATTCCGGCCTGCAGACTTACAGATCTAGTCTGTATTTACTATATTTTGTTAAATTTTGTTCTCGCTTTCTAATTTCTAATACGAAAATACGCAAATATAAATGAAGAGTGAAAACAAAGTTAAAAAATTCACAAATTATTTACGAGATTGATTAGAAATAATGAATGAAATATAAACATTGCATACATTTTGTTCTAAATAAAGTGTGCACTGGATATGCATCCAGTACTGCACATTTATTTACGCACTATTTATTTAGAATTTTGCTTTCATTTAAATATGAAAACAAAATAATCATCGAAAAAATTGCAAATCTTTCATCTCCTCTACTATGGGACGTAGGCGTCCGACAAACATGTAAATTTTACTTCATCCATGGAGGGGAACTGACGACTTTTCTCATTAGGAAAATGTCAAAGAGGGGGCAAAACTGTTTCGGATCGCGCTGGTCTGAAAGCTATAATATGAGAATTTCCGCTCGGTTTTAGAAGGTTAAGAGGGTAATGCTTCAGAACCTATTGTAATAATTTTGTGGAAACATTTATTTGGAAGAACGTTTATAAAAGTATAAAGAAACATTACAATGAGAGAGAAAATATAAATTATTATCAGGTTTTAGTCAAATTATCTGTATATGAAACGTCGAAATGGTAATAGAGGAGGATTTTATTCATTTGTGTAAGCATTTTATTTACTTGCATACCAACGAGTTCTGACGAAAAGTCTGCATAGATTTATTACCTAATTATTGGCACTTCTTGCAGACGCAAATGAGATCTGATCAGAAAATAATCAAGCATCTGAATCAGTCAATAATCAACACGCACATTCTAAATCAGATTTCTGAATTACTTTCTTGAAGAGTTTACGGTCCAAATAAAACTGAAGAAACATTTTAAACACAAAACAAAGCAGCAGAAGTGTGAGAGGTATATATTACTATAAAGCCAACACTCTGTCAGTTAAAGACAAAGTAGTTTGATTAAATAAACAAGGTGAACAGAGACACAGTTGTAGCCGTTTGTAATTTTAAAGTACATAAAGCGCAGGAGTATATGAGAAAACTAGTGAGTAGCACATTGGTTACAATTTTTATTATAAACATGCTGAAACTGTGAATATAATTTCAAGCATCGGTGGCAATATCGAATGGAGACATGCTTCAGTGTCAGATGTATTTCATTAAAAGATATGAAATATTTTTAAACGTTTAAGAACACAGTTTCTGAAGTACTTGACAGCTCACCCTGTATAAGCTTCATTCCTTTGTTTAAAAGTCGGTAAAGAGTTATCACAGATTTTCTTAAAAATTATCGGTGATCAATACTGGTATTGATCAATCATAACGACAATAACATACATTGTTATGGAAAGAGAGAAAGTACTTGTGAGGCTTTCTGAAAGACCGAGTCTCAGTTTTAATATTTTAATATTAATCTCTACAAGTCTGACCTAACTGACACTACTGAAATAGTTACGAAAAATTGATTCCCACTGTTAAAAAATTGATCTGCATTTTTTTTCGTAAATTTTATTTTTTTAAACAACATGTCTGTAATCAATGTGCGCACCGCATTGATGCTGGAAAAACACTAAAATTTGAATCATCGTTGTACAAGCTAAAGAAAAAAAAACAATATTTAATTGTGAGAATAAAATATTCTAACGACTATAATGATAAGTCAAGAATAAAATCAAATCTGTAGCTGCAAGCCTTTTTTGGCGTTATGGTGGTTGGAAAAAACTGAGTGCGATACCGAAGGGCTCGGGTTCGAATCCCGGACAAGGCATGGATGTAAAATTGTATGTCCCTTCATAGGAGGCAATGATGGCCCGCCTACTAGGCGCCTCCATGATAAAGAGACTACCGATCTGGCCTTAGGGCAGGACGATGCCGACATAGGCAAGTGCCAACCATAAGAAAAAAAATTTGATTGTAATTTTATTCAAAAATTCCTAATTATAAGACGCAAATTTTTAGACACCTTTCTCATGTTCGTTTTTAATGGTAATCAAACTAATATGAAAGTGGACTGAAAAGTCATTTTTAAATGAACCCCATAATCTTATACGTCTCTGTACATTTGCATAAATCCATAATGGGCCAGGTATTATTTTGTCGAAGGACAAGAGTCTAAATGGAACGATTACTTCGCTTGCTTGCGAGTGAATTCTAGGAGGTCCGACGAAGACATCGCGGACGAAAACGTAGCGGAGAAAACAACGTAAGACGGAAACTTCGTTGTAGAAAACATGTGGGAGAAAAGAAGGCAGGAAAACATATCGTAAGTCTAAAACATCATCGAAGAAAACAATCGTGGTACAAAACATCGACGAAGAACAGAAAGCGGTTCCAAAACTTCGCAGTTTAAAAATATCGTCGTGGAAAATATATTCCTGTAAAAGAGAGTAAATAAAATAATCGCATGACGATTATTCTGCAGATATATCTTTTCTACTTTTAAAAGGTGCTGGTGCGTATTCGAGTAATGAATTCTAGGTGCGAGTAAGAATGAGGAATATTTTTACCTCTATATTTCATATATTTCCTTTCATTAATAATTTTTTGCTAAAAATCCAAGAAGGAACTCTTGCATTGAAAAGTTGAAAGAAAGTAGAAAATTAATGATACGTATGGGAGTACTACGCAGTTTTTTATTTTTTATTTTAAGAGAATTTTAAATTTATTTACTTAACTATTAAACGTTATTATTTAATTAAGTCATTTCATAAAGTTGTATTGGCAGTTCTTCATGAACAATATATTTTTAAAAAATTAAAAAAGTGAAAAGGAGCATTTACTTTAGATTAAAGGTATTTAAAAGTTTTATGCATGTCTGAAATTTCTAATATTATGTTCTTTGAATAAAATTAAGACTTCTTTTGTTCTTTTTCCTTCAGCTTCTTCAAAGTAATCCTTTTATATGAGTATCCTTTGCATGTTGCGATTCGTTAGTTGTGATGACACAAGTCAGGATGAACTACGTAATATTTCAGTACCGTTTTTATATTTATTGGATTATTGGAAGAGCACGTTAGGGCTCTTTTCCTAAGGGGAGGGAAGCGTTTGGGGAGGACTTTCTTAGGAAAAGTTTCGTACGCACATTACACATTAGAAAAACCACAAAATTATCAAGCAGCGTGTTTTTGTGCTGGGTCTAGCTACCAGCGTTCAACGACTTTACCTCTGGACCACTGCAGCCAGATAGAGTTATTAACGGAATAGATTATTAACGGAAATGCATTCATTTTCACACTATTTTTTTGAGAAAGATCAAATTTAAATTTAGATCTAGAAAATGTAAACGCAGAATTTTACAAAAAGAAAATATAGGTACAATAAATCCTCTTGTCGATTACCATCCTAAGATGACCGATGTTTCTGAGAAAATAAGTAAATATAGGTTTTTCACAATGTCTCTCTAAGATGACCGCATCAACGGAAGACTAAAGAGATATGGAATCGTCAACGATCGCTTTGAAACGAATATTTTATATTTAACTTTACATTTATATATTTTTATAAATGATTCTAAAATATGGTTAAGCTTTTGTGTCTCAGTGTGCCACTACATGGAACACCCAAATTGAATCGCTTCGAAAGCCTCTAAATTCAACCGTAAATAGATAAAAATTCTTTTATAATATACTTTAAACTTTTCTTTTTAAACCGTAGATAGCAGCATATCACAAGGAGACACATAACGTTAATTTATTATGTGTTATTAAAATCCATTTTTTCAAGTAATTTTCTCTGTTTTTTTAATGATATAAAAATTTTATTTGGAGAAAAAATAGGCATAATTTTGCTGGCTGTACTCCAAATTATTTTTTTAATCTTTCATACAAAAATCATACGCAGAATCATTGAATAAAACCAGGTGTTCCATTAGCGGGAACACTGCGCCTTTAGCAATCTCATGCTCTTACTAATCAGAACATCTGTGCTCTTAGGAAAGAACATCCGTTGTTTTCGTTTTCTGTTTCCGTTGATTTTTTTTGGGGAGGGAATGAATTGAAACAAAGCAGCATTGAGGGGCGAGGTGGTTTTTGTGTTATGAAAGCATTAATATTGGCATCTCGAAATTTTTGGGGGCAATTTTTAGGCGGGAATTTCATTAGTAGCTTGACTCATCTTTACTTAGACCTACGCGAATTTTTTGCTGTCTTTTTAGTCTCATTCCCGTTTATTTTCAATAATTGTGTAGATATATTTCGTGTATCTCTCTATTATAAGCTTATTTTTCTTTTTTGTTAATATTAATCGTAGTTAATTATTTTAATCTTAGTTGGTTTGTGCTTCCATCAAAAAGGTGTGACTTGCTTTGAACAATTTCACGAAGCTAAGAAATAGGAAAATTTATAAACATTTTTGTATATAGGACTTGTGTATATAGATATGTATCTCATTTATCCGTATATATTCAAGAATATTGTGTATATCCAGGGAACCATGTATACAGCCATAATACAGAGTTTTTTCATTCTTATGCAAACGCTTCTACTCATTTTCGTGCTTCACTGCAATGCTCGCTTAGTCGCACTTTTCAAAGCTCTGGCGGCGCAGTGTTCCACCTCATGGAACACCCACAGAATTAAAACGGTAAGTGCAATTTTTACAATATTTTACCTGTATACTTATTTAGGACTAAATAGACTGAATACAACGTTTCTTGCTGAAATTCCGACTTTAACGTACAGTGCGCCGCAAAGGATTAAATATTTTAGTTCTATGTTACGCAAATTGTATTTCTCTCTTTGTACCGAGGAGAGGCGCAGACACAAATTTGTTAGGATCGTAAAGCTCGGGTTTAGAGCTTTTAAGTTGCGGTGAGTTTCAACTAAGACGAGGTTCTCCTGAGTATACTTGGTGAGCCGCTACTGAAGGCAGAGATTTCAAAGTGTTCTTCGCCGTTCCTCAGCCGACTTAATGTTTGAAAGCCAATAAAGTAGTTTCGGTCAACATTATGACTCTGAGTTTCTTGGGTTCTACACTGAGGGAACATCAAGTGAATTTACAGTCCACTACTTTTGAACGACGGGACATACAGTTTTCACACACAATTTATTCGAAAATGTTTTAGTTATTGCTTGAACTTTTAGAACGAAGTTCTCAGCGAACCACTTTTTTTTACGACCACTTCTTTAAAGTATAGCTGTGGAATTCTGGTACTAATTCTCATCTTTTTAAGATTTCCCATTTAGGTAATATTTTATTACTGTATTTTACAATATAAAGGAAGTATTATAATTACGAAAATTTTTAAATATCACATTTCAGTGGAAATATCCATTTTGTCCATATCTGATTCCATTTGGATGATTTTTGTGCGACATCTCATACGGACAGAATAAAGACATCTTCCTTTTCATAATATATTTTATAATGCATTCAAAAGGGGTTTTTTCGTGTTCTCTGTATGTATGTAGATATAATATATGTGTGTATGTATCTCGCATAACTCAAAAACGTTTAGCCGAAGAATATTGAAATTTTCTAAAGAGTAGGCTTGCTTCTCTCTTTATATTGCAGGTTAGCTGTACCAACCGTATATGTATATGCTCACGTATATGTACACCAACATCCTTTATCCGGCTTAAAAGTCCCTACACGACCTTTATTTTTGCAATCGTTGCTTGTAGTAATATACTTCCAGTTATCGAAATGTTTTTAAATCACGAAAATATTCATGTTTTGGTGATGTCAAATTTTAACAAAAATTCTTTTTTGACAAATAAGTAAATCCAAATTTTAATACAGTCTCGCGGTTCGTATACTTACATTTGGGAAAGTTTCATACTTGTTATCTATATAGTATATAAAGAAGAAAGTTTGTGTGTTTGTCCTCTCATAACTAGGTCACTACTATAGCTATCACCACCAAACTTTCTACAATTCTTTTATCGTTCCCGGAATAGGTCGACGTCACTTTTCTCCAAAAAAAAAAAAAAAAAAAAAGTAGCTAAAATCAGAGCTATAAATTAAAAACTCGGAAAAACGATAATTTTCTTTCTCATTTTTCGAGTGGCAACAGTCTCGCAAGCTGGAGACGAAAATCTGCTTTATTTCGAAAATTGTTACCATTGCTCTCTTTCAAATCCTAGAGTTTGTTAAAATACGAAAATAGACAAAAGATGAAATAAAAATAGCTTTCCCAGACATTAAATACGTTATTCCCGACTCCGAAAATTCGAGGGAAGCCATTTCGACTATACTCATCTTAACTACTTTCATGAGCCAAAATACTAATTAAAAATTCTGAAAGTTCTAATTTTCGCACTCATTTTTCCTAGTGGTAACAGTCTCGGGCGTTGGAGATAGAATTGTTTTATTTCGAAAAGTGTTGCTACTGCTCGCTTGCAAATCGTACATTTTGTTAATAAAAAAATTTGTAAATTTTACATAACCTATATATATAAAGAAGAATGTCTGTTTGTGTGTTTGTTTGTTTGTTTGCGTTATTGATTTCTGATCAATTATGATAAATATTTTGCGACATTGAATCGACTAAAGTTGAAATTAGGTGAAATATTGGATGGAACTTGAGCTGTTATGGCCATTTGATTAGAAAGACGAAAATCACTAAAAGCTTAGTGACATTGCTTCTGATACAATGAGAGAGAATTATATTTTTCTATCGAAATTTTTTATGTGGGGTTGCATATCGCACCAGACTGAAAAATATATAACTATGAATCGTATTTTTTACATCGTTAGAGAAGGATTACAACGGTATCGTTCTCTCTGTTGTTAGATACATTGCTTTCAATCTAACTTAATTGACATCGGGTACTTCCGTTAATAAAGAAATAAAATTAGAAAAAATTCATAAACGCACGACCAAAATTGTGCAGTATACGTAATTTCAAAATCAGCAACTTTCTTTTAGGAATCGGGTATTCAAGTTTGAAAGAGCAATTCGAAGAAATAAATTTAAATGATCAGCAGCAAAAAGTGTGTATAATTTAATAGGCCTTATAAGGAAATTCACATAACTTATAAGGAACAACACATAAGGCCTTACAAGGCCTTATTTGTTGTTCGCCTGAGATTTTTTATTTTAGTAAGCACATAATTTTTCGATTTTTTTCATTCGAAAAAATATGCGTCTGTTTCTCGTACTTTTCTAATATACAGTGAATTATTTCATAAGGGCATTACGCGGAAATTTCTAATTATTAGTTTATATATAGTATATAGACATTGTCAAACATTCGTTTCCTCCAGATGTAAACCACCTGTTTCTCAACCTGGCCCAAACAGCTTTTTACATATTGTTAACTGCAAACAATCATTCGATTTACTGCATAGTTAAATGGAATGTATTCTGAGAGCTGAAAAATGTCATCTAAGTAATTTGCAATTTGATTCATTACTAGTAAATCTAAAATCAGTTTCGTTATTTTAACAAGAAAGGGCATTTTTATGCATAGTGCTGGAAATAGAATAAAGATTTAATAAAAATTAAATTTTAGGTTCGAGTTCCATTTGACGAATATCAAAATGTTTACCTTGAAATATTAATAAAAGTTTTTTGAAAATAGGAATGTAATTTTTAATTAATTTAAATCTATTTACTCTAAAGCAAAATGCCGTTACATTAAATATCAGAGGCACAAGTAGAAGATATAGAACTGGATATAGATGGCTAGAAGTAAGAAACAAACAGAAAAGAAAGAGAGAGATCAGAGTAAAATTATTCATGTTAAATTCAAATGGAAAGAATTTGAAAATGCTATATTTCAATAGCTAAGATTTAGTTAACTCTAACAGGGAGAAGTACCTCATATGGGCATAGTATACATCACAAGTGAAGTGGTGAAAGCATACGGTATCGTGTTTTTACTATTTGAACACTTTCGAAGATCTGAATGATGAGTTTATATATGTCAAATACTCTATTAATTACTTATCTCTATCTATCTCTAATTTTACACGTACTGTCCACCAATGAATGCTCGATGTATAGGTCACAGCCACTATCCCACCAAAAGAGAAAACTTTCATTTATGAAACTTCCTAGTACGTCTGCCAGGGAAACGAAAAATGGCTTTACATCTAACATTATCCTGCACATTTTTATGAAACATTAACATTTTGATTCGACCCTTTTGTTTTATTTTGTTTTGAGTTTTGTTCAAGCAAACGTTTCGAAAATCATTCCTACTTGTAAATACCTGTTTGTTTCTTGTATGTTTGGGGCACCATTGGTCATGTGGTTAGGATTGCAGAATACTGAGAGTTTTATGGAACTGATCATCCCAATTGTAATTTCCATTATTTATATACAAAAACAATATAGGAGCATGAAAAACACCAATATGGATAGTTTAATAAGACGAAACTTCAGCTCGTAAGTGCTGATAAAAAACAATATACAATAACTAAATGTTACTGTAGGATGTTTATTATAGCTTAAATAAACAATATTCTGTTTTTGCTCAAACACAGCGTTAAAAATACCAAGTGGTTGACACGAAGCCACATAAATTTCATTTGACTAATTATTAATATATTATTATATCATAATATTAGTTAGCAGTGGTAAATCTAGGTATTAAAAAACCGTAAACACGAATTTTTGAAAATTTTAATATTTCTCCTTTGACCACGTTTGAATTATCCATTTGAAATTAGGCATCAAGAAGGTGGCAAGGGGCCTTCATTTTCAAGGAATGATTTCTACCGGCAGTAATTTTACAATAATATTATAAGATTAGACATAATAAATCTGACAGCATGAATGCATTATATGAAAAAAACCAGGAATTTGCATTATTTTGCTGTAGAATGTTATACTAATTCTCGATTATCCGTGTGTGGAATACCCGTCTTGCAATTTGGAACTAGGTACCGTTGAAGCAATTTTAAGCGACCAGCGAATATATTTTTCATTTAGTCAATTTGTCGAAATTTTAATCTTTTTAATTGCAGTTTTACATATTTTGATTACCATTAAAAACGAACGTGAGTAACTCATCTGAAAATTTATAAGCTGTGAGAGAAATCATATTGAATGATCTGAGCATACAGAGGAGACTAATTATATGCCTTTGGCTTTACAATCCTTGTTAGAATATTTCATTTTCAGAGTTGTGTTTTTGTGTTTATTGCAGCTTGTAGGATGATGAGTGAAATTGCTTGGAACTCCGTGCATTAAATAAGTGCAAACATTGATTACAGACCTTGTTAATTAAAAAAAAATAAACTTTACAAAAAATAATATTACAGAATACATATATTTCTTTTACATTCCGAATCAATTTTCCGTACCTAGTTGAGTCACATAAATTATGACAAACTTTGAGAAATGAATTTAAAAGAATTAAATATGAAAAAAAGAATTTAACAAAACAATTATAACTTGGCTGTGCGAGAAATCTCACAAATACTACGTTTATGTTTCTGAACAAATGCATAATATTCCCTTCATTTCTAACCATCAATTTTATCATTTATCTCTCACACACTTTTTTATAAAAATCTGTGATAACACTTTACAAACATTTAAACAAATAAATGAAACTTATACAGATTGGACTGTCAAATACCTCGAAAAATTAGTTGTTAAATTTCAAAAAATTTCAGATTTCATTACGAGATATATCTGACATCGAAACAGGTCTCAATTCGATAATGTCATGGATTTTTAGAATTATGTTTACAGTTTGAAATTATCCTCATTATACGAAAAATATTAAACAAATTTGTTAATTATTAGTTTCCTTGCACACTCTTGTGCTATATGTACTTTAACGTACAAAGAACGTTATAGAATAGTGTTATCAAGGGTTATTTAAATCAAACTGCTCTGCGTTTTAAGGCTGAGCGGTGGCTTTCCAATTAACACGCTGAGTTCGGCGCCGAATTTGCTGTCCTTTCCATTCAGCCGGCAGCGAGTTAAACCTTAAAGCTAAGCCGTATTATTGTTTAGAATGTTTCAATACATTTCATTAAAGCTAAATTTGATCACATTTCATTGACACTATGTTTATTAACTTATACTGTCGGTCCCGTGGAACGACGCCAGGCAAACGAAAATTCCAGTGCCGGTCCCCAGGAACCGACGCCGGCCACACGGAAAGTTCACTGTCGGTCCCCAGAGAGCGGCGCCGCGATCAACGTGTTAAGAAAGTTTCGGGCCGGTAAGTAAATATGTATTTAATTCAAATATATGAATTAATATGTAATCTATATATATGATTGATTGCATTTGAGTTCCATTTCGAATACTCAAAACTTAAACACAAAGAACTAGAGCCAGCAGATACATAAATCAGTTTATTGAACGCAATTTAACAGAATCGTTACAGGTGATGAGATGTGGGTAGCTCACTTCACCACAGAAACCAGCAACTCACGATTGATTGGCGTCACAGGGATCCACGCGCCGGACGATCCTCAGTCTATGCACGGAAATTGATGTGCACGGTATTCTGGGATAGTAAAGGCATTCTGCTCATTGACGTATTGGCGAGTGGTGCTCCGGTGAAAGCTGATCTTTATTGCGCTTTACTAGAGAACATCTGAAGAGCCATTCAGAACAAATGGCTTGGGATGTTCAGTGCTGGTGTTGTGGTGTCCTACGACAACATCGGACGCATACGGGGAATTCCACAAAATGTATGTTGTAGACGTTTCGCTGGGAGATGTCTGACCATCATGGCTCCGATCTTGCTGTCAAGTACTTTCACGTGTTATTGCACCTGAAGACGTTCTTGTCTGGGCACACTTTCCTACAGGTGAAATGTTGCAGACAACTGTGACGGGCTTCCTTTCTTCCCAGGCGACAGACTTCTATGACACTCTAATGGAAATAGGTAACCGACGCTATGACAATTGGTATAGTTCCGATGTTTCTTATGCTGAGAAGTAGCAGAAATATAGCTGTATCTTTTGCAATAGATCTTTCCAGGTAATAAGACTTTGTTTTTATGGTTTACGGCAAAGTAATTTTTCGGACGACCCTCTTATTGTTTAAATAATCATTATCAAATGAATATACCTTCATCTAAATAAATATCTAACTCATTGAAATCATCATCTATATAAATTTCCTTCTAAATCCAATCAACTTCATCTGCTAAATTTAAATCATCATCTAAGACATCTAACTAAGCATAACTACCCAAAACACATCTTCATGTTAAACCATCATATATATATTATCATCATCATCGTCATTGAAAATATCGCCAAATTAAGATAAATCATCATAGCTCAAATCAACTAAATAAAAAGCAGTATCATCTAAATCACCACCATCAACAATATGATTCTCATTTGATCATCGTCTTCATCACCTCAACCGTCTAAATCACCATCAAAATTGTTATCTGAATAACCAAGAAAGAAATTCTAAAATTATCACCAGATAATTCAAAACCATCATTTAAATAATCATCATCATCGAAATCATACCTTCAGTTTAAACCGTCGTATGTGTCATCATCACCATTATTATCGTCGAGATAGATAAATCATAATCCTCCAGATCATCTAAATAGAAAGCAATATCAACCAAATCATCATCTTCTTCATCCTCATTTAATCATCGTCTTCATTGCCTAACTCCTCTAAATTATTATATAAATCACTCTCACATCATGTATAAAATCGTCATCAGTCAAAACTATGTCACCATCAAATTCATCTAAATATTTATTATCACTTAATACACATCGTCATTTTAACCATCATGTATATCGCGTCACCATGATCATCGTCAGAATAAGATAAACCATCATCACCCAAATCACAAAATTTTAAACCATCCTATGTATCATCTTCATCATCATCATTGAAGTCGTCGTCAAAATAAAAGATCTTCACCTAGATACAAAGCCCAATCACCTCAAGTTTTATTATCATCCTACTCAAATATTCATACTCTTCATCATTAAACCATATACTCACGATCACCTAAATAAAAAATCATCAGCAGTTAATCTAAATCCTCGTCCTTAAAATACCAGTTAAATTATTTAAATCATGATTTTTTAGTGTTTCGCTAGAGTGCCGTCAAAAAGAGCCAGTTTCGTTCAGGTACAGACAGAAGGATATCACCGGAAGTTCACTATCTTTGGTACAGGTGTAGTAACCAAACGCCCTCAGGAGATGCCAGAGGCTTGGGTACGTAGCCGAAACCTATGCCATCTTAGATAACGTGACACTCGGAAGTGACATAAGAGTTTGAATAACGTAATGTTTCAAAAAGTTTTGTTTTTGTGACAACGAAAATATTTTTTTAAGTTTCATGTCAAAACGACGAATTGTTTTCTTTTTTTTTAGGCAACGGCCTCTTGAATCTCTTGAAATCTTGTTTGTAATGACATTAAAAATTTCCCTTTTATCATTAAATCTGTATTTGATTTTAATTGAGCATCTCATTACTTACTGTTTGTTCCTTTTGCATAATTTTAATATAATAATAATAAGCAAAATGCAAAATGTTAATCGTTAATGAAAAATGCGACCAGAGATATAAAATAAAAAATTAAAAGACAAAGAATTAAATTTATATATAAAGTTTTACCAGAATAGAAAAAAAAGAGAAAGGACTTTAAAGAATAGAATAGTTGAAGGGGTGTTGTTTATGTGAGTATCGTTTGCTTCATTTTATTGTTGCAAACAGCGTAAATTCCTTTTGCTTTTCTTCCTTTAGTTTTGAACTTTATGTGTGGCAACAAGATAATTGATTGATAGAATTGTGTTTGTGACAGCCATGTAGAATGGCTCGCTTATTTTGTATCAATTATTTTGCATCGCTGACAAGTGTAATTTAATAAAAGTGTAGGAATACAGTTCATTTGTTGATTGATTATAGTTTGTGAAACATATTAATTTAATAGAATACAGGTGTTGAAAGCCAAAACATTTCATAAAATGAGGATTTCTGATATTTGCATTTTCAAATTCTCTATAATTTTAGCTTTCTTAAAACACCATTCTTTAATCTCTATGAAAATTAGGACTGTACAAAATCTAGCTTTAATTTGTCATTGAATGCTTTGATAATTGAGAATTTTTACATAAAATCGCCTTTTTCGAACGTGATTTTTTTATACTCGATGTAGTACCTATTCTCAAGAACTACTGCTCACAGGTATCCGAAATGTTTATACCTTATTTACTACGTTTCCAAATATTTGCCGAATTGAGCTTTTGATTATAATCAGTGCTAAATTTTACTATGCGTAACAAAATATTCTGTAAAATACTCTAAAATTTAAAATGATAAAAAAGCTCGTTTCAGGATATTCAGCTAGGTATTGTGATGTTCCTTCCCTTAGCGAAAGACGTTTCCAGAACATTTTATCCACGAGGGGCGAAAGACGGTTAAAGGAAGGGACGTAGTTACGCCGGAAAACAGAGTGGAGGCAAGCTGGTGGGAAGAATACGAGACTTGTGACTTTTGCGGTTGGACCGGCAGTCATGCCGTGTGCAAAGAGGTAACTTGAGCTAAATGTATAGTAGTGGTATTTGTTTTATTGTGTATTGTGTAATAAATTAGTGGATAAAATTTCAAAGCTGATGGAGATTATTTTCCTATTATGGCGAGTGCATGAGAAATAGACGAACCCGCCTCGGAGTTGAAACGGTGCGAGGTGCAAATAGGCGCAGTCCATAGGATAAGATTGTGAAAAAGGAAATCACTGAATAGTGAAAATAATAAATAAATATTATCGTAAAATGTTACTGAAAATTATAAAATGAAATTCGGTGATAGTTCACGAATGGATCTACGGTATGAGAAGATTTTTATGACGAAAGAAAATGGCGCGTTTAAGGCAATGTGTGCGAATAAATCATCAGATTTTGAAAGCGTGATGTGCTAAAACGTTCACAGCCAGTAAGTGGTAAAATGTGATCATCAGTGTTCATCATCCTAGTGAAATCGTGAAAAGTTAAATCAGGGTAACGTGAATTACCGTGTTGTAATCATGTCAAGTTACGTGCCAGTGCAGTGCGCTCATGATTAAAGTTTACAACGTCAAGTTGTGCTCTTCGTTCGACATTTTCACTATCGTGATCAAAGGTAAGTCCTTCTTAATTTATATATTAACCATATTAACTTGGAAAATTAAAATTGTTTTTATGTCTGGTAATAACATGATTCGAATGTCAGGCGTTAAAACCAGTAGACGCCGAGAAAGTATTTTTTATATGCAAATGAGAAATTAAGGTTCTTATTTTTATCAAGATATAGGAGATATTGATTGTTAAATGAAAGTTAAAATAGTTCGGAAATATGATATCAGAAGTGATTCTGAAGCATTTGATTGTTTACACAGATTACTAAGCAAGGTCGAACGGACTTGTTTGTTGTCTTGTTTTACCAAAATGTTTTAGTCACTGAAGTTAATAAGTTGATTAAAAATTAATTCGTTTAACCATTTGAAACAATACGTTTAATATGTGTGTCAAAAAGAGCCAGTTTCATTCAGGTACAGACAGAGAGATATCACCGGAAGTTCACTATCGTTGGTACAGGTGTAGTAACCAACCGCCCTCAGGAGATGCCAGAGGCTTGGGTACGTAGCCGAAACCTATGCCATCTTAGATAACGTGACACTCGGAAGTGACATAAGAGTTTGAATAACGTAATGTTTCAAAAAGTTTTGTTTTTGTGACAACGAAAATATTTTTTAAAGTTTCATGTCAAAACGACGAATTGTTTTCTTTTTTTTAGGCAACGGCCTCTTGAACCTCTTGAAATCTTATGCTGCTGCATTGCCGTGCGCAATGCAGCAGTCAGTACAGGAATGCGTAAATGCGATACGGCGCAATGCAGCAGTATTCAAAACATTTTATTTTCAGGATAATTTAAAAGATTAGCATATTTCTTTTTGCATTTATGTGTTTAACAGTATATGGTTAAATATATGTTAAAAGTTTAATATGAGAATCTATTATTCATTATTGTGTTCCCTAATGATATTGTATGCTAAGTGAATAATGGTAGTATTCAGTAGTAATGAACTTTGTACGTTTGCCTATAATCAAGCGTTATTATTGTATTGCATGTGTAACGCTGTAAAACGGAAATATCACAGATTAATAAGGGTCTTAAAAGGAGAAATAGGGTGGCAGAAGAATCAGACGAAGTCATAAAATCCATGCAGACTTAAATTAAGTTAAAGGAAATGGGGCTACAGCTAGAAAAGTGTAAGTTGGAGGCAGATGCGGCTAAAAAGCGGTTAAAAGAGATGGGATTTAGGGAAACACAATTAGAGAGAGAGCGAGATAAAAATTAAAGAAATAGAGCGTAGGAAAATAGATAAAGAAGGAAGCGTATCGCAATCAGAGGAGGATGGGGTTTCAGATTCTTAGAGCAAGGGAAACGATTATTGAAACATTTGAAAATAATGAAAGGAGTTATGATTGACCCACCATCGAAAGCTGAGAAATGGCCGTTCTTTTTACATCATGCTGAAGTGATTCTTAATCTCTATAAAATTTCTGAAGAAGGGAAAATTATTTTGCAGAGTTTAAAAAAAAAAGTTAAAAATTTGATCGCGACTCTCGATGAAATGGATTTAAATAACTATATTATGATTAAAGACACCGTATTAAAAAAGTTCGAGATTCCTCGGAAAAACCGATCGAGGCAGGGTGGTGGGGTGAATACGAGACTTGGTACATTAGCGATTGGACCGGCAGCCATGCCGTGTGGAAAGAGATTACTTAAAACATGTTTTGCGCGTCTTATATTATGTATATAGATGATATTACTTAAAACATGTTTTGCACGCCTTATATTATGTATATAATTGAATGTATACTATACTAGTGATATTTGTTTTATTGTGTATTGCGTACCGTTATGTGTAATAAATTAGAGGATAAAATTTCAAAGATAGAGATTATTTTTTTACTATGGCGAGTGCATAGACGAACCTGCCTCGTGCTTGAAAGAGCGCGAGGTGATAGATGTACTTTAATTACGTAAAAACCTTAAAGCCTGTAAGAACAGTAGATTTTTCAGAAAAGGTAATCCAAAAATGGCCAATTTAACATTGTTGCTATAGGGTTTCCAACACCCCTTAATAAAAAGGAGTAAAATATTTTTAAAAAATGGTATTTATGGAAATAAGAAAAAGAAATATGTTTAGCTTATAAGAGTATATAATATTTCTGTAAAATAAATAAAGTGAGCATTTAAAAGTAATTTTTTAAAATAAAAAACCAAAAGGAAATATTTATAGTTTTTAAAATCAGTATTACGTTTATAAAATGAAAGAACTTAAAATCTTTTTAAAGTAAAAATAGCGAAAAGAAAAATTTAAATGAAAGTTTCACGTTGGTAAAGTTAAATATTAAAGAGAAAAACATTTTTGACACGAGAAAGGGAAAATAAAAGAATTTTAAAGTCAAAATTACATTTGCACAAGTTGCAAATTTGATAGAGATTCGCGTTCCTTTAAGCCTCGGGCGCATCCCTATGACGGTCGGTTACTATTAAGCTTGTTATTGTAAACTGGCTATTCAAATTACAGTCGGTATGCGCAAAGGGGGCCTGAATCTTCATCCTGAACAATAAACAAAATTATTGTTACACATCACATAAAAATATCAGTTAAAATGATAATTCAATTCTGAGTCACAAGCATGAGAATATTTGAGAAGGTTATATCGCATACGCAAATAACCAAAATGAAAGATACTCGAAACGGATGACTGCGCACTGTCTGCAAAATTTCAGACCGGATCTTGGTCGTTTGTGGTGGGCATTGACTTCCAAGTACAAAAGTGTTTTGAAAAACGTAAATGTTTCCGCTTTGGTACTTTTAAATTTAAAATAATTTGTTTTGTAAAAATTACGAAGCCTAGCTCTTCATATGTTTCTCCGACACTCATGATTTTATGAGGAAAAAGTTTGCACTCGTTATGAAATAATTTTGAACATAAGTATCTCCGTCTGATTTCGATGGACATCAGTCAATTGTTTTGTTATTTATTTCTTATAACCAAATACCTAGACAGAAGTCTAGGTATTGGAGGAAAAAATAATTAGTCAGATTTCGTACTTTGTGCAATAATAACCGTTTATTATTCGAAAAGACAAAAAGTTGCGTCATTTAAAACAGATTATTAATTGAAGTATATCCACGGTTGCACAAATAAAGAGCGAGTGAATATTTTGTGGACAGAGCGTGTACAATTTGATGAAAGGCATATGCAGTAGAAAAGTGCCCAAACTGGCGTAAATGGATAAAACGGCTTTTGTGGGAGTAAAATCTTTTTTATAAATAAATTTTAAATTAGTAAGTTATTTATTATGATATAAATAGTAAAATATAGATAACTGGTACTTTTATTTTCAGCTTTTTTGAAATAAACTCATTACGCATCGTGCCAAAAGAAAATAAAAAACTTCTTTCAAAATTTAATGCTTAACGTTCTTTTTTGGAAATGAAAATATCAATTAACAATAGACAAAACTCTTCCTTGACCTTGCAAATTATTCTAGATATCCTTAACTTCCTTTAGCTGGTAAAAACCTGAAATCTCTTACTAAATTTGGCATGGAATATGCCAGTAAATTTCAAACGTAAAAATGTGCGCCATTTGTTTTTACATAAAATTTCTCATATAAATAACTCTTGGATTAGACTTTTTTTGAAAAGTATCTTGACCCAAAACGTCTAAACTGTTTTCTTAAAACATTCGTTTGCTATTGAAAATTTTATAAATATAACTAGACTGAGTTTTGAATAAAGGAAATTACAACGCATAAGCACATTGTTGGAACATTTTGTATAAGAAAACGTAATCGCATATAAATCAAGTTCTTATATCGCTTAATTACAATGCATCAGGTCTTTAGTAAATAAAGAAAGCAATAAAATACACATGGTGGTTTGGCAATACCAAAAACATCATATCCCGCAACAGCTCTTCTTGATTATTTCATACCTTAGAAAACACGAGCAAATATGTCAATTGCGGAAACATTGCAGTTTCGCAAGCGATAAGGTGGTGCGCAGGAGAAATGATTATCGGGGAAAATATTTCTGCAAGGTAGGAGGTGATTTGTATTCATTCTGGATGTGGAAGAGAATGTTATTCTAGGACTTCGAGAAACAAGGAACATAATTTGGATAAGAGTGCACTTTCGACCAAAGTGAATTTGCGGAATTAGGAGTCATGTTCTTCTTTCTGTAGTCATTTGAAACCGTGGTTCTGATGTCAACATCAAAGACTTAACGATATCACATTTGATATTAGTGAAGTGTAGTTCATCCAGTGGTTTCTTCAGCAGTAGTTATGGCTTTTGCCGAACGAAACAAACACTATGCAAGTTTCAAATGTTAAGTCATTCAGTTTGCGAAAGAAAATGGAAATCATGCAGTTTGGTTTTCGTGAGTGCTTCGTACACGAGTGGAGGAAACATGAAATTTTACAATGATTATTGCGCCAAAGAATAACTGTGCATTGCATAAAGAAGTAATGAAATAGCTTACCGTCGGCGAAAGTGTTGGAAACTGCATTGTAGAAAATCCCCATCATCGCTAGAATGAATTAATTGTAACAAGAAACAGCGTACGTTTCTTTGACTTAAAAATAGAAAAAAGGAGTGCAAATGGAAGTGAAAACTCTAAAGCAAACTGAGTTTGTGTTTTCGATTTACTTCACGGAATAATTCAGTTCTCCGAGAAAAAAAGACAAAATTTTTTCAAAGGCTTCGCAAATATAGAGATAAAACTTTGATGAGTTTTTAAAAATATGGAAAAATTTAATTACTATCACGTGTTGCAAATATGGATGTCATTCCAGTAGTTTTTATACGGTAGGAGATAAATAAACAATGATATGAAAGAAAAATAACGGTTAACATAGAAACAATAGTCCAACGAGAAATCTCACCTCACCGTACTGATCTCCTGCTTAGCCGACCGTACGAAATTAAAATCCCATCGATATCTTTAAAAGAAAGATTTTGCAGAAGTGCAGTTTCTCGAAAGTGTTTTCATCCGTATTCAAGAGAAATAATCGGCGGAGAAAAATGTCGTGAAACTGTGGATAAGAAATATTTGGCAAAAGCTTCCTTTTGTCTCAGATAATCAAGAAAATCCAATACTTTGGGACATGTTCAGCCTCCATCTAACGGATAACACAAATATGTTGTTGAAATAATGTTATACAGATATGACAGTTTATCCAGGCGGATTATTGCCATTAGTTCAGATATTAGACATATATGTCAATATATCATCGATAGAATATTTTTAACGTCAGTGGAATACTCGAGCAAACGTGAAGGTGAAAAAACTGGTTACAAATGGAGACCAAATACGTCATGCCAGTCCATAAATAGTGTGTCAGTAAATAATAAAAGCACGGAATAAAATTAAACCCATTTAATATATGTGGTATATCTGACGGTCTAGTTGAAACGGAAGATGATTATTTATCTGTGGATCAGAGAAAAAGTGACGGCGAAAATGAAACAGAATCCGATGATGTGCTTGAAGATATAACTTAAGCCGAATATGAGGAACTTGGATCTATGGAAGTATGGATCAGATGTGAAGGTGAAAATGAAAGAGAATTTTTAAGTACATAAACTGTGTTATTTCTTTTAAAGAAAAAAAATTTAATTACACGCAGAAATCTAATTTTCGTATGCTCACTTTTTCCATATTTCCAAACATAAAATTTTTATAGCTGGCGTACAGCGCGCACGCATAAATTTCCATCTTACATTTTGTTTTAAAAGTGCGTCTTATACGCCTGAATATACTATAACAAACATAGCTGAAACTTAAGTGATAGAGATATTTACATGCTTGCTGAACCATTATATTCTGCTTTTTCCCTTCTATTAGTTTACAAATGTTTTCAAAATGTCGATGTTACGTTTTTCGATCTTTGTGTTGAGAAAAGAGATAAGGAATTAAAATTTTTATCTCGGAAAACAAAATTCCAAATCAGATTTCTAATGAAGAAGTGAAATTTTCTATAGCTTTACTTTCCGGATTATTTAAAATTAAGAAAAAGAAGAGAGGAAAAAAAGAACTGATTTGGGTAACCAGAATATTTAGCCATTGAGTATCTATTGATGGGAATGTATATAACTCTAATGAATAGTACAGAAATAAGATAAAGTTACGTTTCGGTTTGTAGGCCTTACATTTCAAAATGCTTTTATACATCTTAAAGCGCATAGCAAAAGATTAGGCTCTCAACCGCTTTTTGTGTAATAACGTCAGAGAATAATTCTTACAGTTACAAGGTTTTCAAATAATACATTCCTTCAAAAGTAATCTATTGTATTAAGATAATGTGTTTTCGAGGGGGAAGAAAATGAAACAGAACGGCGAGATCCTTCAGAGTATGATCCTGTAATGCTTTAGCAAATCTTTCGCAGTCTAAAGTAATAGAGAAATGTGGTAGAGCTTCATCTAACACTATAGTAATGTAGTCAGATTATTTATATTATGTGACTATGTGTCTCTATTCGATGTGTGGGAAAAAAACGTCTCCAACAGGTTTATATATACGATACCATTCAGATAAACGCAAAGCAAACCAACATTTCCATCTAATAATATTTATTTTATTTTAGTTATACCATTTTCTAGTTAGATAACCAATTTGTGAGCAAGAATTTGTATCGTAACAGTGAATCATATTGCTGCCAAATTCCAAATATAAAAAACTAAAGCTCACGAATCACAAACCGAGAGTTTCTGTGAGATTTGTGAGGTGCGAAGGAATCTCTATTTTCAAAGAAATCGAAATTGATATAAATTCGCTTTATAATATATTATTCAGTTTTTTTCTCTAATTATATTATGATTCTGATTTAATGTATACACACATTTTAAAAGTTATTTTTTCGCTCATTTTAATTTGTAATCTTGAATTTTTACACTAGAAAAATCCTGAGTAGAAACGGAAACTGTGGTATGTCAAACTACATTTAAACAAGGTGAAAGCAAATTAAAAGCTAATGTACATACTACAATAGCTTTTAATTTGTTTAGAATTACAATCTTGGTAATGCAACTCAAGCTGATTAACACATAATTAAAAGCGGATAAACATTCCTTTTTGAGCGTTTCTTTGAATCTTGATATAAAGTCCTATAAATATCTGCAGTTGGATAAGACAGCTCAGGGTCAAACAAATTTTAAAATGAAATCTGTATAAATTAATTTCATGAGTTCAATTATGAAAGATATGACGTGCAATATTTATTTGCACAATTTAAAGCCAGTAGCATAACATAAATTTATTGTTGAAAAATACTGTCATGTGACTATGTGTTAAAAAAGTCAATAAACTGTGACTTTCCAGGTAAAACCGGAAGACCTCGCAGCCATGAAAGGCACTGAAAACATAGATCTGAACTACGAAAGAGTGTACTTAGTTGCTGCTAAAATAATGCTGATATCTTAAAGTTAGCATGACTAATTACTAGCTAATAATATATCAGTAGTTACACTTACCGAGCAAAATATTATCAAATGCTGTCCATATACTAAGAATACCATAAAGTTCTTCATAATAAAAATGTTATTGATAATAAATTTTGGTAAAATGAAGCAGGTGTATGATTTATTTGTTCTATTTTTCTTTTCCGGGTCTTGCTTCGTTTGATCATTAAATCAATCGTTCTACAGTTGTTATCGAGTTCTGGCTCTTTTCGCAGTTCATCCGGTTTCCTTTTCGGGTTTGACAGTTCTTTTCCGGTTCCAGCTTGTTTTTCAGATGAGGATTCTTTTCCGTTTTTTGCTTTTTTTCCAGGTATTGCGTCTTTTCTGAGTCGTCTATATTTTCCAGTTCTGGCATCTTTTCCGGCTCTTGCTTCTTTTCCAGTTTTTGCATTTTTTCCAGTTTCTTATTCTTTTTCAGTTCTTCTTTGTTTGTTGTTTTTTGCATTTTTTCCAGTTTCTTCTTCTTTTTCAGTTCTTTTTTTTTTTTTAGTTTTTGCATTTTTTGCAGTTTCTTTTGACTTTTCAGTTCTTCTTTGTTTACTAGTTTTTGTATCTCTTTCAGTTGTTTCCCCATTTTCAGTTCTACTTTCTTTTCTAGTTTTAGTATCTCTTCCCGTTTTTTCTTCTTTTTCAGTTCTTCTTTCTTTTCTAGTTTTTGAATCCATTCTAGTGTTTGTTACTCTTTCAGTTCTTGCTTCTTTTCTAGTTTCTGTTGCTTTTCCAGTTTTTGTTTGTTTTTCAGTTCTTCCTTCTTTTCCAATTTTTGCTTCTTTTTCTGCTCTTGTTTCATTTTCAGTTCTTGCTTCTTTTCCAGTTTTTGCTTCTTTTTCAGCACTTGCTTCTTTTTCAGTTCTTGCTTCTTTTCTAATTCTTGTATCTTTTCCTGCTCTTGCTTCTTTTCTAGTTTTTGTATCTTTTCCAGCTTTTGCTTCTTTTTCAGTTCTTGCTTCTTTTCTAGTTTTTGTGTCAATTCCAGTTTTTTCTTGTTTTTCAGTTCTTGCTTCTTTTCCAGTTTCTCCTTCTTTTCATGTTCTTCCTTTTTATCCAGTTCTTGATTCTTTTCCAGTTTTTGCATCTTTTCGGGTTCTCGCTTCTTTTCCAGTTCTTTCTCGTTTTCCAGTTTTTGCTCCTTTTCATGATCACAAGGAGGGTTTTCCAATCTACAAAATAATCAGTATATCTTTATTTCAGTAGTAAAAAAGTGAAAGTAATGCAACGACTATCACGTTTAACATGCACAACACTTCCATATTTAGATACTATATAACACTTTTGGCTCAGTTTCATAGGGAAAAATCTCCCCGTAGATTTATTGCCTGACAGAATGTTTTTCTACAAAAGGCGAATTTGTTGCTTTTGTTCTTCTGACCTAAAGCCAAGCAGAAAAGTTAAAGCATTTGGCGTGATTTGTATGCAATAAGCGACCTCCATGAATCTCACGTAGAGCGTAATAATTTGCAAAGTTTCAGTGCCTTACTTTTCCTTACTTAATTTTGACATAAGTTGAAATAATAATAATAGTAATAATAAACAGGTGGCTTAAAACAGAGGGAAACAATGGCGAAAATTGCAAAATAGGAGGAAAAATGAAACTGAAATGAAAAATAAAACAACTACAAACAAAGGATGGAAAAAGCATTTTAGAAGATATACACGTAACGTTCTTTCTGAATCAGCAAAACCTGTATTTAAACGAGTATAAGTTTGAAAGCTTTGGATTCATTTATTTTTTGAATCAATTACTATTTCTTACGCATGCCAGATATTTTAAATTTCTTCAATTTTTGTATAATTTACTTACGTATTTTACCATTTCTTATTATTATCCAGTAGAGGTAACCTTACACATCATTAAAATATCTCCGAGTTTCCTCATTTAAGTCATCTTTCTCGCAGATCAATCTCTTTGCATCGCTGGCTGCACAGGTTTCAAATTTTCTCTCGTTATTCCGAATTCGGAACATAATGCTGGTCTATTTTGTCGTCCAGCAAGAAGAACTAGGATTTTTGCCATCATTTGTTTTCAATTGAAAAATTTATTCTCATCTTCAGTTGCATTCTTAAAGTTTTATTATTTATACAGGAATAAAGAAAGAAATCAAACAAAGCAAAACAAATTAGGAAAAGAAATATCTGTTTTCTCCTATATTTATTGTTCCCTGTAATTTCTTTTGCCTGTTCCATTAAATTTATTGAAGGAAAATTTGCTAAATCTTTCAAAATGTATTTCCTAAATCCTTATGCGAATTAAACCTTTCTGAGCGTTTCGGCTACACTTTAATGGCTTTTACAATTTAATGTTTGAATACTGACAGCTGCCTATGCTGAAATAATTTCTCCATTGACCTCGAAAAAAGAAGAATTAAAGTTCCAGGAGATTTTACAATGAAGGACACATATTTCCTATTTGAAGGGCAAGAAGATAAAAAAAAGATATTTTCGGATGGGAATATGTAGCATTTTAAACACCGTGTTTGTATATTTCATCATATAGTAGCAACACTTGAGTCATAAGTATTTATGCACATATATGAGAAAGACGACGATGACGAAAAATGAAATGGCAAAACATGGCCGAAAACACTTTCCTGGCCGGTACAAACAACACAAAACACAAGAAAGAACGGACACCAGTTATGCTTAGCGCAAGAGAAATTAAAAAATAGGAACAAAATTAGACACTTATGGACCTGAAAGAAGGTGTTCGAAATTACGACCTGCACCCTGATGCAGGTATCACATCTCTCGCACATCGAACATAAGATGTTCTCGAAAATACCGTGCATTCCCAGGACTTTCCCAGCAGCTGCCACGATATGTGTCACAAGTTCCTGTGTGACTTCTAACAGAGGTTTCGTGCAATAATGTGTTGACGTATCCCGAGAGGAAGTCACCGAAGGAACTTTCGAATACTTTCTTTGATGACGATCCCCTGTTTTTGTTCTTATTTCTTAGTTTCCGCTGCGCTAAGAATAATAAACAAATACCTTTACACTGTTCGTACCCTATTTTTCTTGTGTTGTGTCTCGTCACTATGGGGCCAGGAAAGCGTTTTCGATCATGAATTGCAATAAACGATTATATATATATATATATACGGGAGTTGGTTTGTTCCCCTTGAAAAGTCAACTATTTTCCGATCAATGACAATGATTACATGTTTTTAATTTAATTTTTCCTTTTAAAATTGAAATTTTGTTCTTCATGATGATTTAATTCTAGTCCCCGTTAAAACATTATTAACAATTTACTTTCAAGTTACCTCAAAACATCTTTCAAAATATAACTTACCAGTATTGATTCACTATTTTAAAATAATTCTACTTTAAATAAACTTAGGAGACAATATAATCAATTAATCAATATTGTTTAGGAAATAAATTATATATATATAATCGTATATATATATATATATATATGTTACCGTGAAAGATCGAAACTGGAGAATGTCGACTTTCACCGGAGAATGTCAACATTCACCAAATACGTCGGTGAATGATCGAATATTGCATTACATTTTTGTACATTCGGACCCTCACCGGTGTATGTCGACAATCACAGATATGCTCTGGTGTAGGTCAAAAAGAGAGGAGTATATGTACACGCTCTCGTTGCAAAAGGAAGTGTTTCACAAATAAATGCAGTTGTAAAAGCAAGAGCCTCTTGTGCAATTGAAAGTGTCCTAATAGTTTAAGTTGTTGCAAATAATAAGATTTGAATCACGTAATTTAGTAAATTTTTAACTTCTATTATTTTCCTTTCTCATTTTGAATGTACAGTGTGTTTCAAGTTCTTATATTCTTAAGTTCTTATTTTAAGTCCCAAGTGCGTATTTCGCGACCGAATTACGGAGAAGAAAATGTAATATTCTTATGTGTTCAAGATTCACCATTAGTAGATGGTGAATGTCGACATTTACCGGTGTAAGTCAGAAATAAGTGTTTTTGAAAAATATTTCGGACATACAACAAGCGACTGTGTGAATGTTGACATTCACCGGTGAAAGCCGACATTCTCCAGATTTCGGTGTTTCACCGTAACATATATACGATAAACGTATATATATAGATATATATGCATATGTGTGTGTGTGTATGTGTGTGAATTAATGTTAGGAATTCTGATCGCACATATTGATCTATAATACAGAGCAAATTTGGCAGATGAATAAGATAAAATATTCAGATTTATTTCAATTCACATTTGCGCCCCCAATTCATTTGAAATTCTAAACTTACCTATTTCTAGAATATTTATATTTCTCATATTGTTGGAATAGGAAGAAAGTAGCACGACAGAGATAGGAATACCGTGCCAGCGTTGACAGAGATAGAAAAAATATGCATAGTTCTACAATATTGTGGTTTAGTAAGAGAAATATTTGTTTCAGGAAAATTTATATTCCCACTTAGCTAAGTCATCATCTTTAACTGAAATCATGTGATGGGGATATATAATATTAGATTTTTTTTTCATAGATAGATTTTGCACTTGATTTGCTTATGCTTCTGAATTTAAATGATATTGTAGATTAGTTCGAGAATTAAATCGTTTACATGTTTGCATATTTTTAAATTATTTTAAATTATTTGGCTTTTTTCCTTTTTTTAGAATTTAAATTTGCTTTTTTATATTTTTATTTTTTTACTTTTTTACTTTTATACGTATTTGTTAAGAATTTAAATTTGTTTAAATATATATATATTTATATATATATATATATATATATATATATATACATATATTATATATATATATATATATATATATATATATATATATACATAAACATATATTTTAATTAATTAATTTTTATTTTTTAATTTGTTATTAATTCAAAATTATTTAATATTATATATTAAAAAAATAATTGCAATGAAAAGTTAGAATCTCGAAATTTTTATTATGTTTCATGAGTAAATTCTCAAGACTATAGCTAAATAATATCATAAATCTCTGTAAATCTAGAAATATATAGTCTAACAGAAACAGGTGAAGAGAACAATTTATATGAGTTTTGTTCCGAATAGAGTATGGGATGGATTTCAGTGTTTACTTAATTTGTTTTACATACATATATATATGCATATTATTTATAAACATAAAGTCCTTTTTGTCTTTGTTACTCTAATTATATCAACTATTTCACACTTACTTCTCATTCACAAATTTTACAAACTGGCCGTTTAAACACGTGTATTTTGTATATTAGCTTTCTGTTTAGGTATTTCATTAGTTAATGCAATAAAGTTTCCTCATAATCAAAAGGTATTACAATAAATTTGAATTCTTCACAATGTGATTTTCCAACTTAAACATTTATAATCTATTTTTGTAATGAAGGAATGAAAAAACATTACGCATTACAAATCTGAAAACGTATTATTTTCCAGACCAGCGTTTTTGTCAAAAAATTATTAAACGTATAATTAAACTGGACATGAAACATTATGTTTTGTTTTATTATTTTTTCCGAAATGACTTACGTCTCCGACACGTATTGCAATCTTAAACATTGCGGATCCAATTCTTCTAGTAATTGTTCGCTGAAGTATATTTTTGCTTCTTCTTCTTCTTCAAATATACGTCGATAATTATTTGCGCTGAAATATTTTTATTTTATTAAATATATATGTTCATATGTTTGAATTCATTAATTTAATAAATGATTATTTATACGTTTTTTGTCAAAAGTAGTAAATCACATTTTGCGAGCATTTTTACATTACATTTTTACATTTTTGTCAAAGATTTTTAAAGGCGCTATGTTCCACGAAGAAAATAGCTTTACTTATTCAAAATCTTCAAAAAACAGTAAATATGGAAATGAATATTCGTCTTATTAGCCTAAATTCCATTATGAGGATATACAGGTATAATAGGAAATGAAGCTGCTGGCATCAGCAGCTCAGGATGCCATATTAGAAGGTCTGATTGACATCTATCATCTCAGATCAAACTTTGCAATCAGGAAAAAAATTTCCAAACACGTTTTGATAAAATAACAAACAGGATGGGACGAGGCAGATACAAGAAGATTGCTCCACAGTTACTTTCCGCAAGTATCCCTATAAAGAATACATTTTTTTCTCCAATTAGATTGGCAACAAATCATGGAAAGTTTCCATTTTATTTCCAGAGATTCTTAAGAAGGCACGTAAAATGCGAGCGCGAAAAACCTGCAAATCTAGCAAAACCTAAGCTTTATAAATGGCACTCTCCATTACTTTCCATTCTTAGAAAAAGAAAACTAGGATTTGCATCAAAAATTCCAGAGAATGTTTTTTCTACAATATGAAGTGTGTGTCTGCACTTGAACAATTTATGAAATATATTATTGAAAGTGATAGAACTGTGACTATAAGTATCTAATCATATTACAAGAGTTAATAAGCAAGTATTTAAGAACATGTAAATTTTTTAAACCGTGGCTTCCGTTGACCAGGCTGATCAAATTTCCAGTCGAGCGCAACTAAGCAATGATTGGGCTCTCAACCTTATGGCTGCGTATGCTGAGCCGATGAATGATCAATCGTTTGGACAATTTCCGCACAGGATTAAAAATTGCCTTCCCACAGACTTCTTCACTTAACAGGCCATGTGTTCAAAACATAGATTTACACGTTAACTGAAATGTATAAAAATTTAGCGAAAAAAAAGAAATATTAAACGCACAATATCTCTTCGGATCTTCCTGATTATTACATCTGCTGAAAACAATTTAATACGTTTAAATGCAATTACGTTTCACTGAAGTAATCTATTAATTGTTTAACACTTTTCTGCTGTTGACTTCAATAAATTTATGATGTTTGGTATTTCATTTGTTTGCAGCAACACCTAGTCTCCTTTGCAACGAAAATTAATATGAACTTTTGCAATTAAGAAATGATTTAGATGAAAAATTAAATTGGACTGAATTTAATGTCTCGGTTGTTTCCGTTAAAAGAAGTTGGTGCTTTCCTAATTCGAAAAAATATCTCCATATATATACGTAACATACATTTAATTAATTTGCACACTAAAAAAGGATTCTTCACATGGTATCTTCAAATGGGTAGATACGATAACTGAAAAACAAGTGTCGGACAAAAGCCGAGCTGCAAAGAGCGATTTGTTGTACTGTTCTTTCCGTTTAAGTAATCCTGTTATTCGATGCATGTAATTTTGTTGAAATTCGTGTTACAAATTGCTTTATTTTCTGACGTAGAAGGAATTATCCCAAATTTTATTCAGAAGATTTAAATAGCGGTTTCGATCCCAATGCGCAGCAGTTACTAATAAAATATCTGGCTCAGTGGCTTTTTTGACGTCATTTAAAACGCTTAATTACAGGGCCGTAGTACAATTCCCAACCCCAGGAGTATAGCGATATACTACAATAGAGACGTGATCGAAGCGTTTTTGGAAAAAATCGTTGTCATCGCATATTCTATTTAAGTAATCATAGTCATCAGCTTTTAATATTCGTTGCAAATAATCATTGTCATCGAATAATCATTGTAAAGAATCATTCTCATCGGATAATCATTGAAAATAATCTTTGTCATTACATAAAGGGGCATAGTAGCTGATGTATAAAGAATTGCACTCAAATTCTAATCAAAAGAATCGAATATGTATTGCAATTTATCATATGATCATTATTTACAGCAATGATTCTTAAATGTCTTCGACCTACGGCTCCTAATGACGCCGCGGAAAACTTGCGCAACACTGACAAAAAGAATATTTAAAAATACAATAAAAGCTTGAAAGCTAGGAAAAATGTCTGAATTTAATTTCTTTTTATCTAAATGAAGCTAAATGTTTTTAAAGGAAATTGAATATTGTAAAGAGTAATCAACAATATAAATATATGCGGGTTTTTGCCTCTTTGTTTTTTTTTTTTTTTTCGTAACATCATATCCTTCGGAACCGGTGGGGGAATTTGAGTTTGGAAGGAGGTACCCTCAAATTTCAAAAATCCATGGTAAAACGTTTCGACTATTGTTATCTTCCTACGACTATCACTCGAGATATTATATAAAATTTCTTAAAACGCTAATTTTTCGCATTCATTTTTCCAAGTGGCCGATGTCTAACGCGCTGGAAATCAAAATGCTTTATTTGGAAAAATGTTGGCCCTTCTCACTTTCATATCGTAGAGTTTGTTTAAGAGAAATTTTTAAGTTAAAAAAATATGAAATAAATAGCATTGACAAACGTGAAACTTATAGTTATTATTATTTACGGTTATATTCTGAGTTGAAGAAAGCACGTGATTCCATATAACGTCATTGTACGTCGAAAATCTTTCGTTAATGTAAGTATTTTAAATGAATAGCTGCTTTTGGCAACTTTTATGTTTCACCTTTAGATACGTGATACGATATGCTATCGCTACGTTAATTCTTTTATTGAGATTTTGAAAATTTGTTATATTAAAATAAATTTAAATCATGACCTCAAATGTATTACCTGAAGTGTCAAAGGTCTTTGTTTCCTGACTTGGCAAGAAACATTTATTTAAGAATCACTTTTTGCTTGGAAAGAATGAATACATTTTCTTCATAATGAAATGTTTTATGCATATTATGCTATTCTAAATTTATTTATAAAAATTTAATTTCTTTTATTATACAGTTCCTTTCTGAGTAGAAGTTTAAACTTCTGTAAGTATTTAACGTTTTAGATGCAATGTTACTTTACTACAGTTACATAATTTTTTTTTCAATTTACGAAAATGTCTGAACGAAGGAAGACAGCACAAATGTTACAGCGAGCTACAGACAAAATGAAGTAAAAAGCACTAGGAGACTCAGCAGGCAAGTACAAGAAAACTTGCATGCTTCAAAAATGAATGAAGATACAACTAGAAACTCAGCAGGCAAGCATAGTGACAAGAAAGGTTACGCATTCAAGAAACTGAAGAAGAAACGAATAGGAGTTCCAGCAGACAAGCAACAACTCAAGAAACTTCGCTTGCTCAAACTGTATCAGAAACTAGTAGCAGACGCAAAAGACATTCAGAAAACCAAGAATCACTGCGTGCTCCGGAAAGGTAAGCAGAAGCGAAACGGAGGCCCATTAGGCAAGCGGAACGTCAAAAGAATATGCGCGATGACGGGAAGAAGTCGCAAGTAAACGAAGGATGCAAGACTGTCCGCGTCATCGTCAGATTCGACAGGAAATACCAGAACAGCTCAAGAAGCTGCATAAACAACTCAAGACGCTGCAGATTACGGACAATTTCGGTTCGAAGAGGCAGAGCTCATACGAGGGAACAAGCTTCGCATGAACGCATCACGACATACACGTAGTACTCTTCACAATGCAGGAAGTTTACTTTGAGCAACACACTGTATACGTAGAGCTCGTAGACATATATAGTAAAGATTTTGCTTTGTCAACAGCCCCCTAGTAAAATGTATGAAGTTTATATTGACATCTAACAATACCTGAAAGAAATTTTTCTATTTACTTCTTCATTTACTATTTTCTTACATTTCTTATCGGTAATCCTGTCTATATATTATAGATATCAAAATCAGAAAAAATTAACTAATTATCTTTAAATGTATCTAAGTGATGAATACTTCGCCCCTGTTCGTACCGAAACAACACGATGTAATTGTACATACCTAGAAAGTAAAATGTATTCAGCAGGCTGTACAGCAAGCGACAACTATAAATGGTGATAACACAAAAATGTTATATAATGTTATATACTGGCAGAATTTTAAAAAAAGAACATATACATCAGTGTTTTAAAAATACGAATTTTGCATCAAATTGCAAAACAAATATCTTAAAATCTGCCTTTCCATGCATAAGAGTTCAGGATTCGGAAAATTATATTTTCGTAAACGGTTTAGGAAAAATAACAAAAATTATTGCCTTGAGAAATGGATAATCTTGGTATGAATACGAATTACGCCAAGACTACTCGTCAGTGGTTGTTTTGAACACGCCCTTAATGTATATATATAACCCTTAAAAAACGTAAAGTGAGTGAATCTACTATTCGAGTGTGTCTTTATATCTTGAGTATTTAAGAAATAAGAATTGCATTTATCTATCTCGAAAGAGCTAACGCTATTGCCCGAATAACAACGTTTATTTAACACTTGATATAACCAACTTCATATATATCTTGAAATAAAACATAAATTTCCTAATCAGATACTACCAATTGCAGAAAAAATACAAAAATAATGGAATTTCTAATAACACTACAAGTAACATACCGAGGAATAAATTGCGCTGCAAAACTGATGCAATCTACAATATGTAAACCACAAAATTTATGTTACGCTATAGAAATGCAATAGAATGAAAAATGAAACTGTGATGAGATTTATAATGAAAAATTTACCATAAACTATTAGTATATGATATAAGTAAATATATACTTTTAATACTATTCATTTAAATATGTTCAAACGTTCATAATATTCATTACTTACAAACGCTTCTTCATCCATTGAAGCATAGCACAAGCCATTCTCAATTCAGTGCTGGTGCACGTCAATAAAATAAGGATAAATCAAAATTTTTACAAAAAAATCAATCGCCTTGACTCGTTTCTCAGAAAACGTATGTCTACAAATGCAGTATTAATATATCACATCAATATAATTCGGGATCATAAAATCACCAAACAACGCATTAAACGCAAAAAATCGCATTAAGGCAGAATGAAGAATTTTCACTCTTACAATGACTTTTACAACAATATATAATAGAATCGAATTTCTAAACTAAGTGTTCATTGTTACACCATATTTCATTCTTGGGGAACCTTTCATGGTTGTTCAGTAATTCTAACTGTTAACTGGTATAAAAAGAATTATGATTTCATATATATGCACAGACTTATATATGTATTATATTAACACGTATCTGTAGTAACATACATCATCTTATATTATATGTATTCGCATAATTCTAAATTAATTATACTAGTCAACATAATTTGTATATTGATAGCAGCACAGTTTTAAAATTATTTATTACTATCTGCTTGCTAACGATTATATAATTAAGTACAGTGGTTCCTCGACAAACGAGTTTAATATGTTTCGTAACCTTGCTCGTATCTCAAAGCAATTTTCCGCATTGAAAGTAATCGAAATGCCATTAATCCGTTCCAGCTCCCAAAACACGACCTCAGCTGTTTTTTTAAGTGTTTTTGAATAAGAAAAATGTAGTTTCTTATTCAAAAACAAGAAGAAACCTTTATTTATAAATAACAAATACATATTCTATAAAAACATAATTAAAAGAAAAAGTGCCTACGGAAGCGCTTAATTTTTGTCACTGGTCTTCGCTCTTTTTGTCATGATCTGCTCATTTTCACCCGCAGATCGTTTAAAAAAACTGTCCAAGGAGGTTTGTTTCTTCCTACCTGTCAAGGTATTGCGTAATCGAGTTAGGCAAGTTTCGTTGAACAACTCCGATTTAGGACTAGTTGCAACTTTTTCGCGGTGATTTTTATCCACGAACTCTACAACTTTATCCCACATTCTCAAGATCTGTTTTATATCTCTTGCAGGGATAACCTCCTCCATCTCTGGCTCCTCTTCAAAACTAATTTTTCGTTGAACCACCGTATGCTGCTGCAAATGCAGATCGTGTAACTCCTCGGTTGTCAGCTCCTGAGACTGTTCCTCTACGAGTTCGTTCACATCTCTCTCCTCCACCTCCAGACTCATGGATTTTCCCAGAGAAACAAGCTCCTCTACCACTGACACTTTGGGTTCCAATCCTTCGAATTCTCTTTCAGCTACAGCCTCAGGCCACAGCTTCTTCCATGCAGACGTTGTAACACCCAGCCAGGCCTGAACAATAATTCTTAGGCACATCACGATGTTAAAGTGGTTTTTCCAGAACTCTCGAATGGTAAGGTTTGTGTTCTCTGTCACCTCAAAGCAGCGGCGAAAAATGTGCTTGGTGTACAAATTCTTAAAATTAGAAATCTCCTGCTGATCCATGGGCTGCAGGATAGGAGTGGTGTTCGGTGGTAGGTAGGGAAATTTTATATACTTGAACTCTTCGAGTAAATCATCTTCGAGATTTGATGGGTGAGTAGGGGCATTGTCGAGGCCAACACCAGAACAGAACACCAGAATTATCCACTCCACAAAGAAGTTCATTCTGTCCCACGCTTTCGGATTTGCCCTCCACATATCTTCTTAAAATTATAACTGGCAGGTTTTCTTTTAAAATATTATATGACTTAAAGCCTCTGGGGTTTTCCGAATGGTATACTAGCGGAGACTTGATTTTACAGTCGCCACTCGCATTGACGCAAATTGCTAGATTTAATCTATCCTTAATGGGTTTGTGACCTGGCATCTTCTCCTCTGCCGTTATGTAAGTTCTATTCGGCATCCTTTTCCAGAAAAGCCCTGTCTCGTCACAGTTGAGGACTTGCTGGGGATGATGTATCCTTTGGCTACTATCTGTTCGGAAAACATTTTGATGTAAACATCAGCTGCCTTTACATCCGGATTTGCTGTCTCACCATGCCTGACGACGGAGTGAAGGTCGGTCCTTTACCTAAGGTTGTCAAACCAGCCTCGACTGGCTTTAAACGGGTCTTCCGATTCCACGTTTGTAGAAGAGTGTGGGATCTTCTTTAGAATATAACCGTAAATCGCTCGTAAATAACTCGTAATAGTGCCTTCTCACATATGATGCTTTGTGTTAAGGTTCCTCCTTGAAGCTGCTTCTCTCTCACTCACACCATCAGTAGTTTCTCCATGTCTTGACGAAGAGAGGTCGGAGCTTAAAAATTATTGTAACGCCCTTAGTTGGCGTTATACTTTAGAACTCCTTTTGTTCAAGCACAGTAAATATCATTGATGTGTTACGCTGTACATCCTCCCCAAGTCAATTACTCGCACACCTTGCTCATGGTTTTCTATTATTTAACACTTTAATTCAATAGACATCATCTTCTTCTTTGGACCCAGGTTTATAAAAACAAATATGATAATGTTTTCTAAATGTACAAAAAGCAAAAAACGCGAACCCAACTTATCAATAATGCTTCCAAAACGAGGGAAACAAGCACTCAGACTGAGGACTAGTCTGAGGTGGGAGAAACTGTTAGACGCTGCACACGACACCTACATGCGCGCGCATGTTGCGGTCGTGTACAGCGGTGTAGTGTGTGATTCCTCGTATCTCAAATCTTGCTCTCGTCTCAAAGCAAAAACATCGCTCGCTCGGTAGTTCCTGTCTCAAAACACTCGTACGTTGGGGCACTCGTATATCGAGGTACCACTGTAAATACAGCTTATAGTTTTTTTAATATGACAATCATTATAAGCCATGTAGATTTTTCCTTGTGGCTTCATTTGCTCTCTCTTCCAAAATTTCGAACGTCCAACAGTTTTGTCAGTTTCGCTCTTTTGGTATGGAGAGTGAGACAATGAGATAAGACTAGAATCAACTTCAGTTCTGAACTTTGCAGTTCAGCATAGAGTAAGGAGTATTGACAGATTTATGTTCGCTCTTTACGTTCGCTTTTCATCGTATTTTCTTCATCATTCTCAGCACTTTAAAGTGATAACTACTAGCAGTGTTCCTTTATATTTCGTATATTTTTGGAATTATATTTTTTTACTCGTACTTTTCGAAAAACTCCAGAATTGTTTAGTGTTTTTTCGGGACAAATAAATTCTAACAAGCTACCAGCTCTTCCGCATGCTTTACGAACCTTTATGCCAGGAACAATTTTGGGTGTTAGAAGTAGGACAGAATGCTAGTGACAAGAACAATTGAGGAGCATCTGAGGCAGCTTGTGACAGTCTTTGCTGCGTTCCAGGAAGATATAAAAGGAGAGGTTGATTCCTTTACAGAAGAGATAAATGCTTCCAACAAAAGAGGGAAAGGGGAAATAATACCAGTTCAAGGAAAGATGGAATCTATCCAAAATTGATACTTAAGCCTGTCAAGAAGAAATAAAAGACAACAGTAGAAGATTTTCGAGGATTTTGAAAGCAGAAATAACATGGTCGAAAGGAGAGTTAGAGAAACTGGAGAACGTGTTTCTGCTGTCAAACAGCAAATCAAAGAAAGAGTTAATGCTGTCAAACTACAAATCAAAGGAAGAGTTTCTGATGACGAACAACAAATCAATGACAGAGTTTCTGCTGTTCTCGCCAAAGAATCTCACAGCTTTAACACATTCATAATGACAACTGGAGACGATTCTGATACCTTTAAATTGGTACCTATGTTTTCCGACCCATTTCTCATGCTTTCCACTTGTGATGGAAAAAACATTTGGCATATGTACAAGGCTCAGTTCTGTATAGCTCCAAATGGAAATGGGTAGGATTCCGAAGACAAACCTGTAATTTCGCAGCTTCTCTGAGAATAGAAGAAGACGATATCGGTCCCACTCTTCTAGAAACCCAGAGGCTAGATTTTGATGCTGTACCCGGTACGCGAAAGCTCTACTAAGAAGTGTTTAAAAGGCTACAGAAGGCTGCAGTTAATATCTCGATAGCAGAAGCTCACCAAAATAATCCAGAAGCTCGCCACTGATATCGAAATTCTCTCCCATCTCTCCTTTTTGACTGCTCAACAGAAATACGTGAAGTACAATCCATGAAATACTTCCTCGGTGGCATACGGGAACCTGAGGTATAGAAACAACTGCGAATAGTGGATCTCAAGGATTTAAAAAATGCCTAGAGTGTACGCCATGAAAAAAGTGGCAGTCCTTTCAGAAACTTGCACACACCATTGCCCAATCGGAACTACTCCAACCCAGAAGCTAGTGGACAAGTGACAGCTCGTCCAGGCAGTCTACCCACTTAAGTAAGTGCCTTGAGGCGGAACAGACGTCAGACGAAAGCAACCTTAGTATGCTAGAACTGCAGTGGTGATGAACACTTACGAAAGAACTGCAGAACACATTAGGACACAGAAGATAATGCTGCTAATCAGCAAGAAGTCACGAAAACAAATCGTGGGTGTTGAGCGGAATTTGCCAGAGATTGCCAGATATTGAGAAGTCCCACATAAAATCCTTTCAGATTTCGGTTATGGTTGGTGGCAATAATGGAATTTTCAATCATGAGGCATACAAATAGAGTTTCCTTAGTATAACAATCGATACATGAGTAATTTACCATCATCCAAAACCTCAAGTCGAGATGATAGAACCAGCATGAACAGAACTTTTCCTTCAAGGATTATAGCTGAAAACAGAAATTTCCGGTAAGGCATTATGAAATATGCTAAGAACGTTAAGAGCACGAAATGAGTACTAATAATATGTTCTTTCGTTAATTATCTAGGCCGTCATTCATTGAAACGTAAGTGCCAAAGCTAAAGTCATTGGGGAATGCGAAGTGGTTGCATCACGTTCTCCATTGAACTACGTTAAGGGGTCTCGTACACCTTAAAACCCTCAAAATCTCTGAATATGATCCTGTTGTAAGAATTGGGATAACATATTTATTTTTAAAGCTATTACTTCCAGTTTTTTACAGCTGACTACATAGCACAGCTGAATTAGTAAGCAAATAGTTTGTGTTGCCACAAATGTTTTTATAATTTAATCTTCTTTGTGAGGTAATTTTTTATATGTTCACGTAATACTCCCACTTTGCGTGCACAATTTAAAACATTCTGTTATATATTTTAACTTCATAGTTAATATACAGCTTGTATAGCATCTAAAGACTACTGTGAACCAAAAACCTTAAGAATTTCATGTTAAATTCTCATTATATTTAGAACTAAATTTATACAATGCATTTTAATAAAATTTTTTAATATTTCCATACGTAAAATTTTTGACTATTAAAATATTCAATATAATTTTGGTTCAGTTAGATGATAATACTCATATAAAGAAGTCCATTAAATTTAAAGTGTGTACCAAGAACCGTTTTTATAATATCATGCGCGCAACAGTGAAAATTTATGTTTTGAGATAATCAAGTTTTAATGTAAATATTTTTTTAAATACTTCTCTTGTTATAAAATATATAAAATGCTTATTTTCTGAGAGATATTTTAATATTATACAATTTCAAATAGTTGGTATAAGCATAATTAATGTAAAATAAGCTGCCATCATCAAAGTATAACATATCAACTAAAAATGATTTGAAACTTCTACGCTATCAATGATACAACTAAAATTTTTCTTACAAATTGGAACTTACTTATAGGCAAATGTTTCAGGTAAAGTTCTCTGTAATGTATTATTGTATATCAAACATATAAATCATTTAATAGTTCTTCCACAGGGTAACGTTAGCATACTCTAAATGCTATGTATACAACTGGGAAAAAATGCATTTTAAGAAAATCGAGTTTTGAAGCAAATATTTCAGTATACAACTTTCTAATAATAAAGTGCATAGTATATTTATTTTCAAAATGATATATTTAAAAAGTATAAATCCTAATAAATTGCATAAGCTTTTGTCAATATGAAACACATTAAAATTACCATACTATATAAAATACCATGACAGAATGATAGCCGTGTATTAAAATACGTGTAGCTTATTTGAACAAATAATTTATTTTTACATAACCACATCACTTAAGTACTTTCAAGCATTTAAGAATATGATATGTATCATATTATGCAATATTATTTAAACATAGGTGGGAAAAAACCTTTACGACTTATTTGAAATTGTATGCTAAACTGCTACATTCATTGAAGTATAACATATCGACTAAGAATGATAAAACTAAAACTTCTTTACAAATAAGAATTTACTTATAGCCAAATGTCTTAAAGTTCTCTGTAATATATTACTGTATATCAAACATATAAAACATTTAATAGTTCTTCCACAATGTAACTTTAGCATACTTTAAATGCTATGTATACAACTGTAAAAAACCATATTTTAAGAAATTTGAGTTTTAATATCAATACTTAAGTATATAACTTTCTAATAATAAAGTGCATAGTATATTTATTTTCAAAATATATTTAGAAAGTATAAATCCTAATAAATTGCAGAAGCTTTTGTTAGTATGAAACACGTTAAATTTACCTTGCTATATACATTACCATGACAGAATGATAGCCGTATATTAAAATACATGTGGCATATTTGCACAAAAATTTATTTTTACATAACCACTTTAGTTAAATAAACTCAAGCATTTAAGCATATGATATGTATTATATTGTATAATATACATATTATTTAACATGGGTGAAAAAATCTTTTACGACTTACTTCAAATTGTATGCTAAACTGCTAAAATTTTATTTAAAAATTAAAACGCACCAGCACAATAAACATCCCCATCATTTTTATGGAGGCCTGCACTTCTTACATTTTTTGCTGCCTTTCAAGGTTACGCTGTTGTTTTGTTTCTGACAAGCCTTTCTTTTCTGCGTTATCTATTCTCTTGTTATCAAGTTGTAAAAATCCTTCAATAGAAAACTTAATTCTAAAAAGCTGTAGCTCATTCATTACAGAATGTCTACCAACAGACCTTTCGTTAAAAGCAATTACTGCTTCATTTCCAGCAATTTGAACTATCCTGTTACCAGCACGACATGTCTTTGGACAAAATTTCCAAATTAAGGAATTAAATGATTCATTATTATTTTGTGTTTTGCCGCCAAGGCAACGTCTCAATTACGAAGGTTGTGACAAATCTATAAAAACTGGCTTTATTGCCTCCATTACAGCGACTGGTTCAGAATTTATATGCTTATAATCAGCTTTATTTTGCTTAGCTATATTGTATTTGCACCATGTGGTTTCATTTGTAGGACAAACGTCATGAATCGGCTTTTCATCACTCGATATTTTGTGGTAGTAAATTGCCCAAATGGCTTTTCTGATATCACTAACAGACTCATTATATTCTCTAATCGCATTACCATAATACGAAGTTATTTCATTTATTAACTTATCTGTTGGTCTCCCTTTCCCAGGCAGATTTTACCGTCATTTAATTTTACTTTTTCTCTTTCAAGTTTTAATTTGCGTAGCCATATTCCCATTCGTTTTTGAATATGTCCAACACACTCAAATTTTTCTATATTTAATGAACCATATGGTTTGGTGTCAGTGATACCTGCAAATGGTTTTGCATCACCTATGTAAGGATCTTAAGTTTTACTAACGTTTATTTTATTTTAAATCTTTACTATCACTTCTTATTTTCTACTTCCGGCCAGAATTAAAAGCGTTAACTTATTTATGCAAAATTTGTCTGTCGAACGCCAAGTACTTAAGTTGTGGCTTTTTGCCAAGCGAGAGAGAGGATGGAGTTAGTCGAAGCAGGCCGCTAACCTTAGAAGTTTTACTCAGTTGCTGGTTGCCTTCCAGGCCAGAGGTTTAATCCTCGTGATAATTTTTAAACGTATTGTAGTGTTAACAGTTCTCTGTACTACATACGGCTTCCTGTTAATATAAGGCCAATCTTCCACGTTTATTATTCCAAAGTTAAGTTAGAGTTTAGTTAAATATTTTTATATTCTTACGTTTAGACCACAAGTAGTGGGTCTTTGTATTCCGAAGTACGGAAATTATTGTAAAGAGAGAAAAACAAAGGGTTTTGTATACCCTTCTTGTGTATCCTGTCTACTTCCCACAGTTATTGAACATAGCTTTAGTAAGCTCTCTGTTCCGAGTCAGGTCCTTGCATGTTCCCGAAGAAAGTAAGACAGAACATTGAACCTGATACCGTCACCAATATAAGAAGTATATTTTACACCTCTTTTTTCCATGGAACATGAAAAATTGTTTATCTTTCCATTCATTTCCATTTTTCCTGAAGAACTAGCATGATTCTCCAAACAGGCCTTGTGTTCACTTACGCCATTTCCTAGAAATGACTCGCAACCTTTGTAATATAAAGACAGTATTTCTGTATCGATTACTGTGTTGCTTTCTGACCCTATTACGGAACAGACTCCAACCAAAGACGTATGTCCTCGAGTCTTCCATGTACCGTCTCCACTTACAGTCACATTTAACGACGAATTTGAAAGAACGATGTGCAATCACAGGAGGGAGATCCATAACGCAGCAGAATTTCTGCATAGCAGCTTTCCCTTGACCAAGAGTTCGCATTGCATACGTAAATCTTCTGTTTAGCTCTGATATATTTTTTCGGACACCCATCATATTAGAGTTTCTGAAAGTTCTTTTACATGAACACTTTGAGCATAGTAACTCAAATTTTGAGCTTAAACCATGATGAAATAGTTCACTTAAATGAACATTACAAATTTTACAACATAAATTATTTTCAATACATTGAAATAGGATATCCAAATCAAATAGTCTATAACCACTAAAATTAGGCTCTAAAGTTATCTTTATCTCTTGGTGGCAAAACAGTGTCACTATTTAATTTTTTAAACGAAGAACTGACACCACACTTCTTATTCATTGTATCATTATGCTGATTTCCCTGGAACTTTCTTTTGTTTGGTCGATGAATATAAGATCTTTTATTTTTTACATCTTCCTCACAATTTTCCATAATTATCAGGTGATAAAAATACTAAACAAAAACTGCAATGTTATAATAAAAACACCTTCAATAAAGTCAAAAGAAATTTAGAAATCGCAAAAGAGCTTGTAAACAATCACGTTTCACGCTAATCCAAAGCTGGAGTAAGATTTCAACACATGCCTATGTTAGATTCCTACGTTAGAATAGTGCTATGTATAAATCTAATATATTCCTAAGTCGCGCTTTCGAGACATGAAAAACGCAGTTTGAGTTTTGTCAATCGGCCCAGTAGAACGGGAGATATAGCACAGTCCTCCTTTTTTTTTTTTTTTTTTTTTTAGCTTGATAACATGTCAGCACTGTTTTTCCACCATCTCAAAATAAATTATGAAGATTTGTGCTTATGCAACTAGTTGAATTTCAACAGAAATACACGTTCATATGAAAACGTTGAAGCTCTTTTAAAGGGCCGGTTTTATACCTTTATGCAAATGTAATTCTACCGCATATAGCAGTACTTCCCTGTTCGCTGAATTACTTTCACACTGAGTCTTCCGATGAGAATTTTCCTAATTAAATACCAAAGGATGAATGATTATAAATTTCAAAGCACCTACTATCTTAACGATCGTTTAACTCAAAATCAAATATTCGAAAAGTGAGCAGAAAGGCAAAATAGACAATAGCTAAACATGCGAACATTGAATGTGAATAGCACTTTATTGTTGGTCTGCTGCCTTTTAATAGCTAAGATAGTACTTGCCAGAAACCGAAGATTATCCAACTGTGGGCATTGTGGTAAGAAGTCCTTTACTGAGTTCTCCAGCCGAGTAAACGTAAATGCGATTAACCTCTCGAAGCCGGCTGGTACAGCAGTTGTACAAGGAGAATGACTTTCTCAGACGCCGGCATCGGTACAACTGTCGTACCATCCATGCCCTCCCCATTTTAGAGAATCGCCTATCTGTAGATCTTTGGGTGGTCCATTGTCGCTGCTCAGAGTAGCCGCTGGCTACGCATTATTTCCCTCTTCTTATCAGTTTAGCTACATTTTGGCAAAAACCGCAGGTTTCGTCTCGCGCCAATATACTTGAAAATTAAATAGAGGCCATCTCTTTCTCAATCTGTCTCATAATTTTAATGCTATTTTTTTTAGTACTGACTTTTGCTATGATTAAAACGTCAGCGATTTTGCACGCTCTTTAAGCTTACCATATTTAATGTTCTTTAATCATAACAAATAAGAATAGATTAATATTTTAGATTTAATGCCCTTCTAGAAAATAGGTAAAACCGTTTTCATCGTTTACTTCCTTTTCATACTTATGAATTATAAGATTTTATTTTGACATTGTTTTGTGGAGTGCATAAAACCCTTAAGAACTGTCAACTCTTTCAAACTTCTTCTATTATGCAATCAATTTTGTCTGATTTATCAAGAGACAATTGTATGCATAATAGTTTTTCTGATTTTCATTCATTCAGTGATTGCTTTCAATGATTTTCATTGATTGTAAATTAAATAAAATCAATTTATCTTTACACCCTCTTTTATGATGAGATCTGCCAAAAAATATTTAAATATCAGTAAAGCTCACGTTACTTCTAAACTGAATCAAAACATCAGTTAAATGTTATAAAATTTTGGCCAGTTTTATTTGCTGAAATTCTTATACTCTTCAAGAGATAGAGAGAATTCAGACAAGTTGATAAAAAAATATCTTAAAAAAGTTGTTATTTTGTCTGTAATAAGGTGTATGTCAACTTACTACTAAATGTATGAAAATTAGGATTGGATTACGGAAAAGCACGCGAACGCTATCTGCTTAAGGGAATGGATGCTTTCGTGTAAACCTTTTTAAGAGAAAATTGCTCGCATTTACATTCCTGGTGGAAAACTCCACATGTAATCAACCCGTTCTTCGGTATTGATTGGATTAATTTGTTCGCTTACTGAATTACATCAAAGCACCCAACGATTACCTGTATAAGGGGAGTTATGTCTTCGCGGAGGACTTTCTAAGAGAAGCTGGCTTGCATTTACGTTACACAAAAACCATGACTCCAACTATTTATCCGGGATTCAAATCCAAGCGAGCTATAAGTGTTCAGCCACCTTTACCGCTTTCCTGAAGAGCAGGTAAAAATATTGATAAAGGAAAAGTATTGAATTAACCGGTTTAATTTACTAACCTATATTTCTCAATCGACAGTACATAAATTACGCATATGAGGGGGATTATTTGTGAATAAATAAACTGTATTGCACTTTTATCCACTATGTCATATTACAATGGAATTATTGCATTTCAAAGTTATTTCTCATGAATTAATTTTGCTCTTCATGATTTTTGATATTTTCAAAGAGAAAATTCCACACTTTAAATAAAAATATACACGAGAAGATACTTTATGCACAATTTGGCGTAAACGGTTTTCTTAATTTTGCTTTGAAAATATTGCAGGGTAATCGTTTTCATTACTGGAAGAAATATAAAAAACAAATTTACTACATGGTATCAACACCCAATATTTCCTTATTCTTTTGAAAACGTGAAAGATTACTCTTTCTAAAATAAATTGGAAAATATATTATGTGCAAATAGAATATTCGTTGAAAATGAAATAGACTTCAACTTTTGGATATAACGATAGTTTTAGACGAAATTTCTACCTATGGAAAGAAATTGACGTATAATTAATTCTTCATGAACATTTAAAACTGTTCTCAAAATTCTTTTGATGATTGCATGTATAAGTCACGAATTTTTTTCTCGGCTAACATAAACAAAAGCCAATTTTACAAAGAAAAATTCTCGTTAAAGATATACCTTCTTTGCCTGATAGTCCAATGTAATATTTGTTAAAATTAATTATTAAACGCAACCAATGTATCTCGGATTTTGATTTTTATATTATAATAACAAAATTATCGAAAAAAGCAGATTTAAATCTCTGTTATTGTTATGTAAAGCTTTATTATTGCTGTAAGTTCATCTCAAAATCTATTTGTATTGAATCTCATTCTAATCATCTAATGGTAATAAATATTATTATTATTATTTCATTAAATTAGTCATTACCATTATTTTATTAATGAAAATATGTTATTAAAAATCGCATTCCGGCCTGCAGACTTACAGATCTAGTCTGTATTTACTATATTTTGTTAAATTTTGTTCTCGCTTGCTAATTTCTAATACGAAAATACGCGAATATAAATGAAGAGTGAAAACAAAGTTAAAAAATTCACAAATTATTTACGAGATTGATTAGAAATAGTGAATGAAATATAAACATTGCATACATTTTGTTCTAAATAAAGTGTGCACTGGATATGCATCCAGTACTGCACATTTATTTATGCACTATTTATTTAGAATTTTGCTTTCACTTAAATATGAAAGCAAAATAATCATCGAAAAAATTGCAAATCTAGCAACTCCTCTACTATGGGACGTAGGCGTCCGACAAACATGTAAATTTTACTTCATCCATGGAGGGGAACTGACGACTTTTCTCATTAGGAAAATGTCAAAGAGGGGGCAAAACTGTTTCGGATTGCGCTGGTCTGAAAGCTATAATATGAGAATTTCGGCCCGGTTTTAGAAGGTTAAGAGGGTAATGCTTGAGAACCTATTGTAATAATTTTGTGGAAACATTTATTTGGAAGAACGTTTATAAAAGTACAAAGAAACATTACAATGAGAGAGAAAATATAAATTATTATCAGGTTTTAGTCAAATTATCTGTATATGAAACGTCGAAATGGTAATATGAGGAGTATTTTATTCATTTGTGTAAGCATTTTATTTACTTGCATACCAACGAGTTCTGAGGAAAAGTCTGCATAGATTTATTACCTAATTATTGGCACTTTTTGCAGACGCAAATGAGATCTAATCAGAAAATAATCAAGAATCTGAATCAGTCAATCATCAACACGCACATTCTAAATCAGATTTCTGAATTACTTTCTTGAAGCGTTTACGGTCCAAATAAAACTGAAGAAACATTTTAAACACAAAACAAAGCAGCAGAAGTGTGAGAAGTATATATTACTATAAAGCCAACACTCTGTCAGTTAAAGACAAAGTAGTTTGATTAAATAAACAAGGTGAACAGAGACACAGCACAGTTGTAGCCGTTTGTAATTTTAAAGTACATAAAGCGCAGGAGTATATGAGAAAACTAGTGAGTAGCACATTGGTTACAATTTTTATTATAAACATGCTGAAACTGTGAATATAATTTCAAGCATCGGTGGTATCATCGAATGGAGACATGCTTCAGTGTCAGATGTATTTCATTAAAAGATATGAAATATTTTTAAACGTTTCAGAACACAGTTTCTGAAGTACTTGACAGCTCACACTGTATAAGCTTCATTCCTTTGTTTAAAAGTCGGTAAAGAGTTATCACAGATTTTCTTAAAAATTATCGGTGATCAATACTGGTATTGATCAATCATAACGACAATAACATACATTGTTATGGAAAGAGAGAAAGTACTTGTGAGGCTTTCTGAAAGACCGAGTCTCAGTTTTAATATTTGAATATTAATCTCTACAAGTCTGAATTAACTGACACTACTGAAATAGTTACGAAAAATTGATTCCCACTGTTAAAAAATTGATCTGCATTTTTTTTTCGTAAATTTTATTTTTTTAAACAACATGTCTGTAATCAATGTGCGCAACCGCTTTGATGCTGGAAAAACACTAAAATTTGAATCATCGTTGTACAAGCTAAAAAAAAAAAAAAAAAAAAAAAAAACAATATTTAATTGTGAGAATAAAATATTCTAACGACTATAATGATAAATCATGAATAAAATCAAATCTGTAGCTGCAAGCCTTTTTTTAGCGTTATGGTGGTTAGGGAAACCTGAGTGCGATACCGTAGGGCTCAGGTTCGAATCCCGGAGAAGGCATGGATGTAAAATTGTCTGTCCCTTCATAGGAGGCAATGATGTCCCGCCTACTAGGCGCCTCCATGATAAAGAGACTACCGATCTGGCCTTAGGGCAGGACGATGCCGACATAGGCAAGTGCCAACCATAAGAAAAAAAAATTGATTGTAATCTTATTCAAAAATTCCTAATTATAAGACGCAAATTTTTAGACACCTTTCTCATGTTCGTTTTTAATGGTAATCAAACTAATATGAAAGTGGACTGAAAAGTCATTTTTAAATGAACCCCATAATCTTATACGTCTCTGTACATTTGCATTAATCCATAATGGGCCAGGTATTATTTTGTCGAAGGACAAGAGTCTAAATGGAACGATTATTTCGCTTGCTTGCGAGTGAATTCTAGGAGGTCCGACGAAGACATCGCGGACGAAAACGTAGCGGAGGAAACAACGTAAGAGGGAAACTTCGTTGTAGAAAACATGTGGGAGAAAAGAAGGCAGGAAAACATATCGTAAGTCTAAAACATCATCGAAGAAAACAATCGTGGTACAAAACATCGACGAAGAACAGAAAGAGGTTCCAAAACTTCGCAGTTTAAAAATATCGTCGTGGAAAATATATTCCTATAAAAGAGAGTAAATAAAATAATCGCATGACGATTATTCTGCAGATATATCTTTTCTACATTTAAAAGGTGCTGGTGCGTATTCGAGTAATGAATTATAGGTGCGAGTAAGAATGAGGAATATTTTTACCTCTATATTTCATATATTTCCTTTAATAATTTTTTGCTAAAAATCCAAGAAGGAACTCTTGCATTGAAAAGTTGAAAGGAAGTAGAAAATTAATGATACGTATGGGAGTACTACGCAGTATTTAATTTTTATTTTAAGAGAATTTTAAATTTATTTACTTAACTATTAAACGTTATTATTTAATTAAGTCATTTCATAAAGTTGTATTGGCAGTTCTTCATGAACAATATATTTTTAAAAAATTAAAAAAGGGAAAAGGAGCATTTATTTTAGATTAAATGTATTTAAAAGTTTTATGCATGTCTGAAATTTCTAATATTATGTTCTTTGAATAAAATTAAGACTTCTTTTGTTCTTTTTCCTTCAGCTTCTTCAAAGTAATCCTTTTATATAAGTATCCTTTGCATGTTGCGATTCGTTAGTTGTGATGACACAAGTCAGGATGAACTACGTAATATTTCAGTACCGTATTTATATTTATTGGATTATTGGAAGAGCACGTTAGGGCTCTTTTCCTAAGGGGAGGGAAGCGTTTGGGGAGGACTTTCTCAGGAAAAGTTTCGTACGCACATTACACATTAGAAAAACCACAAAATTCTCAAGCAGCGTGTTTTTGTGCTGGGTCTAGCTACCAGCGTTCAACGACTTTACCTCTGGACCCCTAAAGCCAGATAGAGTTATTAACGGAATAGATTATTAACGGAAATGCATTCATTTTCACACTATTTTTTTGAGAAAGATCAAATTTAAATTTAGATCTAGAAAATGTAAACGCAGAATTTTACAAAAAGAAAATATAGGTACAATAAATCCTCTTGTCGATTACCATCCTAAGATGACCGATGTTTCTGAGAAAATAAGTAAATATAGGTTTTTCACAATGTCTCTCTAAGATGACCGCATCAACGGAAGACTAAAGAGATATGGAATCGTCAACGATCGCTTTGAAACGAATATTTTATATTTAACTTTACATTTATATATTTTTATAAATGATTCTAAAATATGGTTAAGCTTTTGTGTCTCAGTGTGCCACTACATGGAACACCCAAATTGAATCGCTTCGAAAGCCTCTAAATTCAACCGTAAATAGATAAAAATGCTTTTATAATATACTTTGAACTTTTCTTTTTAAACCGTAGATAGCAGCATATCACAAGGAGACACATAACGTTAATTTATTATGTGTTATTAAAATCCATTTTTTCAAGTAATTTTCTCTATTTTTTTAATGATATAAAAATTTTATTTGGAGAAAAATAGGCATAATTTTGCTGGCTGTACTCCAAATTATTTTTTTAATCTTTCATACAAAAATCATACGCAGAATCATTGAATAAAACCAGGTGTTCCATTAGCGGGAACACTGCGCCTTTAGCAATCTCATGCTGTTACTAATCAGAACATGTGTGCTCTTAGGAGAGAACATCCGTTGTTTTCGTTTTCTGTTGATTTTTTTTGGGGAGGGAATGAATTCAAACAAAGCAGCATTGAGGGGCGAGGTGGTTTTTGTGTTATGAAAGCATTAATATTGGCATCTCGAAATTTTTGGGGGTAGTTTTTAGGCGGGAATTTCATTAGTAGCTTGACTCATCTTTACTTAGACCTACGCGAAATTTTTGCTGCCTTTTTAGTCTCATTCCCGTTTATTTTCAATAATTGTGTAGATATTTTTCATGTATCTATATATTATAAGCTTATTTTTCTTTTTTGTTAATATTAATCGTAGTTAATTATTTTAATCTTAGTTGGTTTGTGCTTCCATCAAAAAGGTGTGACTTGCTTTGAACAATTTCACGAAGCTAAGAAATAGGAAAATTTATAAACATTTTTGTATATAGGACTTGTGTATGTAGATATGTATCTCATTTATCCGTATATATTCAAGAATATTGTGTATATCCAGGAAACCATGTATACAGCCATAATACAGAGTTTTTTCATTCTTATGCAAACGCTTCTACTCATTTTCGTGCTTCACTGCAATGCTCGCTTAGTCGCACTTTTCAAAGCTCTGGCGGCGCAGTGTTCCACCTCATGGAACACCCACTGAATTAAAACGGTAAGTGCAATTTTTACAAAATTTTACCTGTATACTTATTTAGGACTAAATAGACTGAATACAACGTTTCTTGCTGAAATTCCGACTTTAACGTACAGTGCGCCGCAAAGGATTAAATATTTTAGTTCTATGTTACGCAAATTGTATTTCTCTCTTTGTACCGGGGAGAGGCGCAGACACAAATTTGTTAGGATCGTAAAGCTCGGGTTTAGAGCTTTTAATTTGCTGTGAGTTTCAACTAAGCAGAGGTTCTCCCGAGTTTACTTGGTGAGCCGCTACTGAAGTCAGAGGTGTCAAAGTGTTCTTCGCCGTTCCTCAGCCAACTTAATGTTTGAAAGCCAATAAAGTAGTTTCGGTCAACATTATGACTCTGAGGTTTCTTGGGTTCTAAACTGAGGGAACATCAAGTGAATTTACAGTCCACTACTTTTGAACGACGGGACATACAGTTTTCACACACAATTTATTCGAAAATGTTTTAGTTATTGCTTGAACTTTTAGAACGAAGTTCTCAGCGAACCACTTTTTTTACGACCACTTCTTAAAAGTATAGCTGTGGAATTCTGGTACTAATTCTCATCTATTTAAGATTTCCCATTTAGGTAATATTTTATTACTGCATTTTACAATATAAAGGAAGTATTATAATTACGAAAATTTTCAAGTATCACATTTCAGTGGAAATATCCATTTTGTCCATATCTGAATCCATTTGGATGATTTTTGTGCGACATCTCATACGGACAGAATAAAGACTTCTTCCTTTTCATAGTATATTTTATAATGCATTTAAAAGGGATTTTTTCGTGTTCTCTGTATGTATGTAGATATAATATATGTGTGTATGTATCTCGCATAACTCAAAAACGATTAGCCGAAGAATATTGAAATTTTCTAAAGAGTAGGCTTGCTTCTCTCTTTATATTGCAGGTTAGCTGTACCAACCATATATGTATATGCTCACGTATATGTACACCAACATCCTTTATCCGGCTTAAAAGTCCCTACACGACCTTTATTTTTGCGATCGTTGCTTGTAGTAATATACTTCCAGTTATGGAAATGTTTTTAAATCACGAAAATATTCATGTTTTGGCGATGTCAAATTTTTAAAAAAATTCTTTTTTGACAAATAAGTAAATCCAAATTTTAATACAGTCTCGCGGTTCGTATACTTACATTTGGGAAAGTTTCATACTTGTTATCTATATAGTATATAAAGAAGAAAGTTTGTGTGTTTGTCCTCTCATAACTCGGTCACTACTATAGCTATCACCACCAAACATTCTACAATTAGGTCGACGTCACGTTTCTCAAAAAAAAAAAAAAAAAAAAAAAAAAAAAAAAAAAAAAAAAAAGTAGCTAAAATCAGAGCCATAAATAAAAACTCGGAAAAACGATAATTTTCTTTCTCATTTTTCGAGTGGCAACAGTCTCGCAAGCTGGAGACGAAAATCTGCTTTATTTCGAAAGTTGTTACCATTGCTCTCTTTCAAATCCTAGAGTTTGTTAAAATACGAAAATAGATAAAAGATGAAATAAAAATAGCTTTCCCAAACATTAAATACGTTATTCCCGATTCCGAAAATTCGAGGGAAGCCATTTCGACTATTCTCATCTTAACCACTTTCATGAGCGAAAATACTAATTAAAAATTCTGAAAGTTCTAATTTTCGCACTCATTTTTCCTAGTGGTAACAGTCTCGGGCGTTGAAGATAGAATTGTTTTATTTCGAAAAGTGTTGCTACTGCTCGCTTGCAAATCTTACATTTTGTTAATAAAAAAAATTGTCAATTTTACATAACCTATATATATAAAGAAGAATGTCTGTTTGTGTGTTTGTTTGTTTGTTTGCGTTATTGATTTCTCATCAATTATGATAAATATTTTGCGACATTGAATCGACTAAAGTTGAATATAGGTGAAATATTGGATGGAACTTGAGCTGTTATGGCCATTTGATTAGAAAGACGAAAATCACTAAAAGCTGAGTGACATTGCTTCTGATACAATGAGAGAGAATTATATTTTTCTATCGAAATTTTTTATGTGGGGTTGCATATCGCACCAGACTGAAAAATGTATAACTATGAATCGTATTTTTTACATCGTTAGAGAAGGATTACAACGGTATCGTTCTCTCTGTTGTTAGATACATTGCTTTCAATCTAACTTAATTGACATCGGGTACTTCCGCTAATAAAGAAATAAAATTAGAAAAAATTCATAAACGCACGACCAAAATTAAGCAGTATACATTATTTCAAAATCAGCAACTTTCTTTTAGGAATCGGGTATTCAAGTTTGAAAGAGCAATTCGAAGAAATAAATTTAAATGATCAGCAGCAAAAAGTGTGTATAATTTAATAGGCCTTATAAGGAAATTCACATAACTTATAAGGAACAATACATAAGGCCTTACAAGGCCTTATTTGTTGTTCGCCTGAGATTTTTGATTTTAGTAAGCACATAATTTTTCGATTTTTTTCATTTGAAAAAATATGCGTCTGTTTCTCGTACTTTTCTAATATACAGTGAATTATTTCATAAGAGCATTACGCGGAAGTTTCTAATTATTCGTTTATATATAGTATATAGACATTGTCAAAAATTCGTTTCCTCCAGATGTAAACCACCTGTTTCTCGACCTGGCCCAAACAGCTTTTTACATATTGTTAACTGCAAACAATCATTCGATTTACTGCATAGTTAAATGGAATGTACTCTGAGAGCTGAAAAATGTCAACTAAGCAATTTGCAATTTGATTCATTACTAGTAAATCTAAAATCAGTTTCGTTATTTTAACAAGAAAGGGCATTTTTATGCATAGTGCTGGAAATAGATTAAAGATTTAATAAAAATTAAATTTTAGGTTCGAGTTCCATTTGACGAATATCAAAATGTTTACCTTGAAATATTAATAAAAGTATTTTGAAAATAGGAATGTAATTTTTAATTAATTTAAATCTATTTACTCTAAAGCAAAATGCCGTTACATTAAATATCAGAGGCACAAGTAGAAGATATAGAACTGGATATAGATGGCTAGAAGTAAGAAACAAACAGAAAAGAAAGAGAGAGATCAGAGTAAAATTATTCATGTTAAATTCAAATGGAAAGAATTTGAAAATGCTATATTTCAATAGCTAAGATTTAGTTAACTCTAACAGGGAGAAGTACCTCATATGGGCATAGTCTACATCATAAGTGAAGTGGTGAAAGCATACGGTATCGTGTTTTTACTATTTGAACACTTTCGAAGATCTGAATGATGAGTTTATATATGTCAAATACTCTATTAATTACTTATCTCTATCTATCTGTAATTATACACGTACTGTCCAGCAATGAATGCTCGATGTATAGGTCACAGCCACTATCCCACCAAAAGAGAAAACTTTCATTTATGAAACTTCCTAGTACGTCTGCCAGGGAAACGAAAACAGGCTTTACATCTAACATTATCCTGCACATTTTTATGAAACATTAACATTTTGATTCGACCCTTTTGTTTTATTTTGTTTTGAGTTTAAGCAAACGTTTCGAAAATCATTCCTACTTGTAAATACCTGTTTGTTTCTTGTATGTTTGGGGCACCATTGGTCATGTGGTTAGGATTGCAGAATACTGAGAGTTTTATGGAACTGATCATCCCAATTGTAATTTCCATTATTTATATACAAAAACAATATAGGAGCATGAAAAACACCAATATGGATAGTTTAATAAGACGAAACTTCAGCTCGTAAGTGCTGATAAAAAACAATGTACAATAACTAAATGTTACTGTAGGATGTTTATTATAGCTTAAATAAACAATATTCTGTTTTTGCTCAAACACAGCGTTAAAAATACCAAGTATTTGACACGAAGCCACATAAATTTCATTTGACTAATTATTAATATATTATTATATCATAATATTAGTTAGCAGTGGTAAATCTAGGTATTAAAAAACCGTAAACACGAATTTTTGAAAATTTTAATATTTCTCTTTTCGCCACGTTTGAATTATCCATTTGAAATTAGTCATCAAGAAGGTGGCAAGGGGCCTTCATTTTCAAGGAATGATTTCTACCGGCCGTAATTTTACAATAATATTATAAGATTAGATATAATAAATCTGACAGCATGAATGCATTATATGAAAAAAGCACGGAATTTGCAATGTTTTGCTGTAGAATGTTATACTAATTCTCGATTATCCGTGTGTGGAATACCCATCTTGCAATTTGGAACTAGGTACTGTTGAAGCAATTTTAAGCGACCAGCGAATATATATTTCATTTAGTCAATTTGTCGAAATTTTAATCTTTTTAATTGCAGTTTTACATTATTTTGATTACCTTTAAAAACGAACGTGAGTAACTCATCTGAAAATGTATAAGCTGTGAGAGAAATCATATTGAATGATCTGAGCATACAGAGGAGACTAGTTATATGCCTTTGGCTTTACAATCCTTGTTAGAATATTTCATTTTCAGAGTTGTGTTTTTGTGTTTATTGCAGCTTGTAGGATGATGAGTGAAACTGCTTGGAACTCCGTGCATTAAATAAGTGCAAACATTGGTTACAGACCTTGTTAATTAAAAAAAATTAAACTTTACAAAAAATAATGTTACAGAATACATATATTTCTTTTACATTCCGAATCAATTTTTCGTACCTAGTTGAGTCACATAAATTATGACAAACTTTGAGAAATTAATTTAAAAGAATTAAATATGAAAAAAAAAAGAAATAACAAAACAATTATAATTTGGCTGTGCGAGAAATCTCACAAATACTACGTTTATGTTTCTGAACAAATGCATACTTTCCCTCCATTTCTATCTATCAATTTTATCAATTATCTCTCACACCCTTTTTTATGAAAATCTGTGATAACACTTTACAAACATTTAAACAAATAAATGAAACTTATACAGATTGGACTGTCAAATACCTCGAAAAATTAGTTGTTAAATTTCAAAAAATATCAGATTTCATTACGAGATATATCTGACATCGAAACAGGTCTCAATTCGATAATGTCATGGATTTTTAGAATTATGATTACAGTTTGAAATTATCCTTATTATACGAAAAATATTAAATAAATTTGTTATATATCAGTTTCCTTGCACACTCTTGTGCTATATGTACTTTAACGTACAAAGAACGTTATAGAATAATACGTTATAGAAAGAACGTTATAGAAAGAACGTTATAGAATAGTGTTATCAATGGTTATTTAAACCAAACTGCTGTGCGTTTTTAAGGCCGAGCGGTAGCTTTCTAATTAAGACGCTGAGTTCGGCGCCGAATTTGCTGTCCTTTCCGTTCAGCCGGCAGCGAGCTAAGCCTTAAAGCTAAGCCGTGTTTTTGTTTAGAATGTTTCAATACATTTCATTAATGCTAAATTTGATCACATTTCATTGAGACTATATTTATTTTTTAACTTATACTGTCGGTTCCGTGGAACGACGCCAGGCAAACGAAAATTCCAGTGCCGGTTCCCAGGGACCGACGCCGGCCACACGGAAAGTTCACTGTCAATCCCCAGAGACCGGCGCCGCACTCAACGTGTTAAGAAAGTTTCGGGCCGGTAAGTAAATATGTATTTAATTCAAATATATGAATTGATATGTAATCTATATATATGATTGATTGTATTTGAGTTCCATTTCGAATACTCAAAACTTAAACACAAAGAACTAGAGGCAGCAGATACATAAATCAGTTTATTGAACGCAATTTAACAGAATCGTTACAGGTGATGAGATGTGGGTAGCTCACTTCACCACAGAAAACAGCAACTCACAATTGATTGGCGTCACAGGGATCCACGCGCCGGACGATCCTCAGTCTATGCACGGAAATTGAAGGGATAGTAAAGGCATTCTGCTCATTGACGTATTGGCGAGTGGTGCTCCGGTGAAAGCTGATCTTTATTGCGCTTTACTAGAGAACATCTGAAGAGCCATTCAGAACAAATGGTTTGGGATGCTCAGTGCTGGTGTTGTGGTGTCCTACGACAACATCGGACGCATACGGGGAATTCCACAAAATATATGTTGCAGACGTTTCGCTGGGAGATGTCTGACCATCCATTCTATGGCTTCGATCTTGCTGTTAAGTACTTCCACGTGTTATTGCACCTGAAGACGTTCTTGTCTGGGCACACTTTCCTACAGGTGAAATGTTGCAGACAAATGTGACGGGCTGCCTTTCTTCCCAGGCGACAGACTTCTATGACACTCTAATGGAAATAGGTAACCGACGCTATGACAATTGGTATAGTTCCGATGTTTCTTATGCTGAGAAGTAGCAGAAATATAGCTGTATCTTTTGCAATAGATCTTTCCAGGTAATAAGACTTTGTTTTTATGGTTTACGGCAAAGTAATTTTTCGGACGACCCTCTTATTGTTTAAATAATCATTATCAAATGAATATACCTTCATCTAAATAAATATCTAACTCATTGAAATCATCATCTATATAAATTTCCTTCTAAATCCAATCAACTTCATCTGCTAAATTTAAATCATCATCTAAGACATCTAACTAAGCATAACTACCCAAAACACATCTTCATGTTAAACCATCATATATATATATATTATCATCATCATCGTCATTGAAAATATCGCCAAATTAAGATAAATCATTATAGCTTAAATCAACTAAATAAAAAGCAGTATCATTTGATCATCGTCTTTATCACCTCAAACTTCTAAATCACCATCAAAATTGTTATCTGAATAACCAAGAAAGAAATTATAAAATTATCACCAGATAATTGAAAACCATCATTTAAATAATCATCATCATCGAAATCATACCTTCAGTTTAAACCGTCGTATATGTCATCATCACCATTATCATCGTCGAGATAGATAAATCATAATCTTCCAGATCATCTAAATAGAAAGCAATATCAACCAAATCATCATCTTCTTCATCCTCATTTAATCATCGTCTTTATTGTCTAACTCCTCTAAAGTATTATATAAATCACTCTCACATCATGTATAAAATCGTCATCAGTCAAAACTATGTCACCATCAAATTCATCTAAATATTTATAATCACTTAATACACATCGTCATTTTAATCATCATGTATATCGCGTCACCATGATCATCGTCAGAATAAGATAAACCATCATCACCCAAATCACATCAGTCATTCTAAACCATCCTATGTATCATCTTCATCATCATCATTGAAGTCGTCGTCAGAATAAAAAAACTTCACCTAGATACAAAGCCCGATCACCTAAAGTTTTATTATCATCCTACTCAATTATTCATACTCTTCATCACTAAACCATATACTCACGACCACCTAAATAAAAAATCAGCAGCAGTTAATCTAAATTGTCGTCCTCAAAATTCCAGTTAAATTATTCAAATCATCGTCGTTTAAATCATGACTTTTTAGTGTTTCGCTAGTGTGCCGTCAAATAGAGCCAGTTTCATTCAGGAACAGACAGAAGGATATCACCGGAAGTTCACTATCGTTGGTTCAGGTGTAGTAACCAACCGCCCTCAGGAGATGCCAGAGGCTTGGGTACGTAGCCGAAACCTATGCCATCTTAGATAACGTGACACTCGGAAGTGACGTAAGAGTTTGAATAACGTAATGTTTCAAAAAGTTTGGTTTTTGTGACAACGAAAATATTTTTTAAAGTTTCATTTCTTCCGGAAACGACGAATTGTTTTCTTTTTTTTTTTAGGCAACGGCCTCTTGAACCCCTTGAAATCTTGTTTGTAATGACATTAAAAATTTCCCTTTTATCATTAAATCTGTATTTGTTTTTAATTGAGCATCTCATTATTTACTGTTTGTTCATTTTGCATAATTTTAATATAATAATAATAAGCCAAATGCAAAATGTTAATCGTTAAAGAGAAATGCGACCAGAGATATAAAATTAAAAATTAAAAGACAAAGAATTAAATTTATATATCAAGTTTTACCAGAATAGAAAAAAAAGAGAAAGGACTTTAAAGAATAGAATAGTTGAAGGGGTGATGAAAGCCAAAACATTTCATAAAATGAGGATTTCTGATATTTGCATTTTCAAATTCTCTACAATTTTAGCTTTCTTAAAACACCGTTCTTTAATCTCTATGAAAATTAGGACTGTACAAAATCTAGCTTTAATTTGTCATTGAATACTTTGATAATTGAGAATTTTTACATAAAATCGCGTTTTCCCCCGAACGTGATTTTTTATACTCGATGTAGTACCTGTTCTCAAGAACTACTGCTCACAGGTATCTGAAATTTTTATACCTTATTTACTACGCTTCCAAATATTTGCCGAAAAGAGCTTTTGATTATAATCAGTGCTAAATTTTACTATGCGTAACAAAATATACTGTAAAATACTCTAAAATTTAAAATGATAAAAAAGCTCTTTTCAGTATATTCAGCTAGGTATTGTGATGTTACTTCCCTTAGCGAAAGACGTTTCCAGAACATTTTATCCGCGAGGGGCGAAAGACGGTTAAAGGAAGGGACGTAGTTACGCCGGAAAACAGAGTGGAGGCAAGCTGGTGGGAAGAATACGAGACTTGTGACTTTTGCGGTTGGACCGGCAGTCATGCCGTGTGCAAAGGGATAACTTAAGCTAAATGTATAGTAGTGGTATTTGTTTTATTGTGTATTGTTTAATAAATTAGTGGATAAAATTTCAAAGCTGATCGAGATTATTTTCCTATTATGGCGAGTGCATTAGAAATGACCGAACCCGCCTCGGAGTTGAAACGGCGCGAGGTGCAAATCGGCGCAGTCGATTGGATAAGATTGTGAAAAAGGAAATCACTAAATAGTGAAAATAATAAATAAATATGGTTGTAAAAAGTTACTGAAAGTTATAAAATGAAATTCGGTGATAGTTCACGAATGGATCTACGATGAGAGAAGATTTTTATGACGAAAGAAAATGGCGCGTTTAGGGCCATGTGTGCGAATAAATTCATCCGATTTGTGAAAGCGTGATGTGCTAAAAAGTTAACAGCCAGTGAGTGGTAAAATGGGATCATCAGTGTTCATCATCCTAGTGAAATCATGAAAAGTTAAATCAGGGATAATGTGAATTACCGTGTTGTAATCATGTCAAGTTACGTGGCACTGCAGTGTGCTCATGATTAAAGTTAACAGCGTCAAGTTGTGCTCTTCGTTCGATATTTTCACTATCGGGATCAAAGGTAAGTCCTTCTTAATTTATATATTAACCATATTAACTTAGAAAATTATAATTGTTTTTATGTCTGTTAATAACATGATTCGAATGTCAGGCGTTAAAGCCAGTAGACACCGAGAAAGTATATTTTATGTGGAAATGAGAAATTAAGGTTCTTATTTTTATCAAGATATAGGAGATTCTTAGAGCAAGGGAAACGATTATTGAAACATTTGAAAATAATGAAAGGAGTTATGATTGACCCACCATCGAAAGCTGAGAAATGGCCGTTCTTTTTACATCATGCTGAAGTGATTCTTAATCTCTATAAAATTTCTGAAGAAGGGAAAATTATTTTGCAGAGTTTAAAAACAAAAGTTAAAAGTTTGATCGCGACTCTCGATGAAATGGATTGATATAACAATATTATGATTAAAGACACCGTATTAAAAGAATTCGAGATTCCTCGGAAAAACCGATCGAGGCAGGCTGGTGGCGTGAATACGAGACTTGGTACTTTAGCGATTGGACCGGCAGCCATGCCGTGTGGAAAGAGATTACTTAAAACATGTTTTGCGCGCCTTATATTATGTATATAGTTGAGATTACTTAAAACATGTTTTGCACGCCTTATATTATGTATATAATTGAATGTATACTATACTAGTGATATTTGTTTTATTGTGTATTGCGTACCGTTATGTGTAATAAATTAGAGGATAAAATTTCAAAGATAGAGATTATTTTCCTACTATGGCGAGCGCATAGACGAACCTGCCTCGTGCTTGTAAGAGCGCGAGGTGATAGATGTACTTTAATTACGTAAAAACCTTCAAGCCTGTAAGAACAGCAGATTTTCAGAAAAGGTAATCCAAAAATTGCCAATTCAACATTGTTGCTATAGGGTTTCCAACACCCCTTAATGAAAAGGAGTAAAATATTTTTTGAAAAAATGGCATTTATGGAAATACAAAAAAGAAATATGTTTAGCTTATAAGAGTATATAATATTTCTGTAAAATAAATAAAGTGAGAATTTAAAAGCAATTTTTTAAAATAAAAAACCAAAAGGAAATATTTATAGTTTTTAAAATCAGTATTACTTTTGTAAAATGAAAGAACTTAAAATCTTTTTAAAGTAAAAATAGCGAAAAGAAAAATTTAAATTAAAGTTTCACGTTATTAAACTAAATATTGAAGAAAGAAACATTTTTGACACGAGAAAGGGAAAATAAAAGAATTTAAAAGTCAAAATTGCATTTACACAAGTTGCAACTTTGATAGAGATTCGCGTTCCTTTAAGCCTCGGGCGTCTTCCTATGACGGTCGGTTACTATTAAGCTTGTTATTGTAAACTGGCTATTCAAATTACAGTCGGTATGCGCAAAGGGGGCCTGAATCTTCATCCTGAAAAATAAACAAAATTATTGTTACACATCACATAAAAATATCAGTTAAAATGATATTTCAATTCTGAGTCACAAGCATGAGAATATTTGAGAAGGTTACATGGCATACGCAAATAACCAAAATGAAAGGTACTCGAAACGCATGTCTGTGCACTGTCTGCAAAAGTTCAGACCGGATCTTGGTCGTTTGTGGTAGGCATTGACTTGCAAGTACAAATGTGTTTTGAAAAACGTAAATGTTTGCGCTTTGGTACTTTTAAATTTAAAGTCATTTGTTTTGTAAAAATTACGAAGCCTAGCTCTTCATATGTTTCTCCGACACTCATAATTTTATGAGGAAAAAGTTTGCACTCGTTATGAAATAATTTTGAACATAAGTATCTCCGTCTGATTTCGATTGACATCAGTCAATTGTTTTGTGATTTATTTCTTATAACCAAAAGGAAAGTTTCCGAAATGAAGTCTAGGTATTGGAGGAAAGAATAATTAGTAAAATGTAGAAAACTGATACTTTTATTTTCAGCTTTTTTGAAATGAACTCATTATGCAGCGTGCCAAAAAAATTAAAAAGACTTCTCTCAAAATTTAATTTTCAATGTTCTATTTTGGAAATGAAAATACCAATTAACAATAGACAGAACTCGTCCTTGACTTTGTAAATTATTCTAGAAATCCTTGACTTCCTATAGCTGGTAAAAACCTGAAATCTCTTACTAAATTTGGCATGGAATATGCCAGTAAATTTCAAACGTAAAAATGTGCGCCATTTGTTTTTACATAAAATTTCTCATATAAATAATTCTTGGATTAGACTTTTTTTGAAAAGTATCTTGACCCAAAACGTTTAAACTGTTTTCTTAAAACTTTCGTTTGCTATTGAAAATTTTATAAATATAACTAGACTGAGTTTTGAATAAATGAAATTACAACCCATAAGCACCTTGTTGGAACATTTTGTATAAGAAAACGTAATCGCATATAAATCAAGTTCTTATATCGCTTAATTACAATGCATCAGGTCTTTAGTAAATAAAGAAAGCAATAAAATACACATGGTGGTTTGGCAATACCAAAAACATCATATCTCGCAACAGCTCTTCTTGATTATTTCATACCTTAGGAAACACGAGCAAATATGTCAATTGCGGAAACATTGCAGTTTGGCAAGCGATAAGGTGGTGCGCAGGAGAAATGATTATCGGGGAAAATATTTCTTCAAGGTAGGAGGTGATTTGTATTCATTCTGGATGTGGAAGAGAATGTTATTCTAGGACTTCGAGAAATAAGGAACATCATTTGGATAAGAGTGCACTTTCGACCAAAGTGAATTTGCGGAATTAGGAGTCATGTTTCTTCTTTCTGTAGTCATTTGAAGCCGTGGTTCTGATGTCAACATCAAAGACTTAACGATATCACATTTGATTTTAGTGAAGTGTAGTTCATCCAGTGCTTTCTTCACCAGCAGTTATGGCTTTCGCCGAACGAAACAAACACTATGCAAGTTTCAAATGTTAAGTCATTCAGTTTGCGAAAGAAAATGGAAATCATGCAGGATGGTTTTCGTGAATGCTTCGTACACGAGTGGAAGAGGCATGAAATTTTACAATGATTATTGCGCCAAAGAATAAATGTGTATTGCATAAAGAAGTAATGAAATAGCTTACCGTCGGCGAAAGTGTTGGAAACTGCATTGTAGAAAATCCCCATCATCACTAGAATGGATTAATTGTAACAAGAAACAGCGTACGTTTCTTTGCCTTAAAAATAGAAAAAACGAGTGCAAATGGAAGTGAAAACTCTAAAGCAAACTGAGGTTGTGTATTCGATTTACTTCACGGAATAATTCAGTTCTCCGAGAAAAAGAGATAAAATTTTTTCAAAGGCTTCGAAAATATAGAGATAAAACTTTGATGAGTTTTTAAAAATATGTTAAACTTTATTTACTATCACGTGTTGCAAATATCGATGTCATTCCTGAAGTTTTGATATAGTAGGAGATAAAGAAACAATGATATGAAAGAAAAATAACGGTTAACATAAAATCAATAGGCCAACGAGAAATCTCACCTCACCGTACTGATCTCCTGCTTAGCCGACCGTACGAAATTAAAAGCTCATCGATATCTTGAAAAGAAAGACTTTGCTGAAGTGCAGTTTCCCGAAAGTGTTTTCATCCGTATTCACGAGAAATGATCGGCGGAGAAAAATGTTGTGAAACTGTGGATAAGAAATATTTGGCAAAAGCTTCCTTTTGCCTCAGATAATCAAGAAAGTCTAATACTTTGGGACATGTTCATCCTCCATCTAACGGATAGCACAAATATGTTGTTGAAAGAGTGTTATACAGATATGACAGTTTATCCAGGCGGATTATTGCCATTAGTTCATATATTAGACATATATGTCAATAAATCATCGATAGAATATTTTAAACGTTAGTGGAATACTCGAACAAAAGTGAAGGTGAAAAAACTAATTACAAATGGAGACCAAATACGTCATGTCAGTGCATAAATAGTGTGTCAGTAGATAATAAAATCACGGAATAAAATTAAACCCGTTTAATTTATGTGGTATATCTGACGGTCTAGATGCAACGAAAGATGATTATTTATGTGTGGATCAGAGTAAAAGTTACGGCAAAACTGAAACAGAATTCGATGATGTGCTTGAAGTTATAGATTGAGACGTATATGAGGAACTTGGATCTGTCTATGCAAGTATGGATCAGAGGTGAAGGTGAAAATGAAACAGAATCCGATAACGAAAATTTTTAAGTACATAAACTATGTTATTTCTCTTAAATAAAAAGCATTTAATTACACGCAGAAATCTAATTTTATCTAATTCTAATCACTTTTTCCATATTTCTAAACATAACATTTTTATAGCTGGCGTACAGCGCGTACCCATAAATTTCAATCTTGCATTTTCTTTTAAAAGTGCGCCTTATACGCCTGAATATACTATAGCAAACATAGCTGAAACTTAAGTGATAGAGATATTTACATGCTTGCTGAAGCATTATATTCTGTTTTTTTTCCCTTCTATTAGTGTATAAATGTTTTCAAAATTTCGATGTTACGTTTTTCAATCTTTGTGTTTAGAAAAGGGATAAAGAATTCAAACTTTTATCTCCGAAAACAAAATTCTAAATCAGATTTCTAATGAAGAAGTGAAATTCTCTATAGCTTTACTTTCCGGACTAATTAAAATTAAGAAAAAGAAGAGAGAAAAAAAATAACTGATTTGGGTAAGCAGAATATTTAGCCATTCAGTATCTATTGATGGGAATGTATATAACGCTAATGAATAGTACAGAAATAAGATAAATTTACGTTTCAGTTTGTAGGCCTTACATTTCAAAATGGTTTTAATACAGCTTAAAGAGCATAGCCAAAGATTATGCTCTCAGCCGCTTTTTCAGTAATAACGTCAGAGAATAATTCTTACAGTTACAATGTTTTCAAATAATCCATTCCTTTAAAAGTAATCTATTGTACTAAGATAATGTGTTTTCGAGGGCAGAAAATGAAACAGAACGGCGAGATCCATCAGAGTATGATCCTGTAATGCTTTAACAAATCTTTCGCAGTCTTAAGTAATAGAGAAATGTGGTAGAGCATCATCTTACACTATATTCTTGTATTCATATTATTTGTATTATGTGACTATGTGTCTCTATTCGATGTGCGGGAAAAAAACGTCTCCAACAGGTTTATATATACGATACCATTCAGATAAACGCAAAGGAAACCAACATTTCCATCTAATAATATTCATTTTATTTTAATTATACCATTTTCTAGTTAGATAACCAATTTGTGAGCAAGAATTTGCATCGTAACAGTGAATCATATTGCTGCCAAATTCCAAATATAAAAAACTAAAGCTCACGAATCACAAACCGAGAGTTTCTGTGAGATTTATGAGGTGCGAAGGAATTTCTATTTTGAAAGAAATCGAAATTGATATAAATTCGCTTTATAACATATTATTCAGTTTATTTATCTAATTATATTATGATTCTGATGTAATGTATACACACATTTTAAAAGTTATTTCTTTCGCTCATTTCAATTTGTAATCTTGAATTTTTACACTGAAAAAATCCTGAGTAGAGACGGAAACTGTGGTATGTCAAACTGAATTTAAACAAGGTGAAAGCAAATGAAAAGCTAATGTACATACTACAATAGCTTTTAATTTGTTTAGAATTACAATCTTAGTAATGCAAATCATGCTGATTAACACATAATTAAAAGTGGATAAACATTCCTTTTTGAACGTTTCTTTGAACCTTGATATAAAGTTCTATGAATATCTGCAGTTGGATAAGACAGCTCAGGGTCAAACAAATTTTAAAATGAAATTTGTATAAATTAATTTCATGAGTTCAATTATGAAAGATATGCCGTGCAATATTTATTTGCACAATTTAAAGCGAGTAGCACAACATAAATTTATTGTTGAAAAATATTGTCATGTGTAAAGCTATGTGTTAAAAAAGTCAATAAACTGTGACTTTCCAGGTAAAACCGGAAGACCTCGCAGCCATGAAAGGCACTGAAAACATAGATCTGAACTACGAAAGAGTGTACTTAGTTGCTGCTAAAATAATACTGGTATCTTAAAGTTAGCATGACTAATTACTAGCTTATAATATATCAGTAGTTACACTTACCGAGCAAAATATTATCAAATGCCGTCCATATACTAAGAACACCATAAAGTTCTTGATAATAAAAATGTTGTTGATAATAAATTTTGGTAAAATGAAGCAGGTATATGATTTATTTGTTCTATTTTTCTTTTCCGGGTCTTGCTTCGTTTGGTCATTAAATCAATCGTTCTACAGTCGGTATCCAGTTCTGGCTCTTTTCGCAGTTCAACCGGTTTCCTTTTCGGGTTTGACAGTTCTTTTCCGGTTCCAGCTTGTCTTTCAGATTTGGAATCTTTTCCGTTTTTTGCTTCTTTTCCAGGTATTGCGTCTTTTCAGACTCCTCTATATTTTCCATTTCTGGCATCTTTTCCGGCTCTTGCTTCTTTTCCAGTTTTTGCATTTTTTCCAGTTCCTTCTTCATTTTCAGGTCTCTCTTTTTTGGTTTTTGCAATTTTTCCCTCAACTTTTGCCTTTCCAGTTCACTTTTATGTGCTTGTTTTAGCATCTCTTCAATATGTTTCTCCATTTTCAGTTCTTCTTTCTTTTCTAGTTTTTGTATTCCTTCCCGTATTTTCTTCTTTTTCAGTTCTTCTTTCTTTTCTAGTTTTTGAATCCATTCCAGTAATTGCTTCTTTTCCAGTTCTTTCTTCTTTTCTAGTTTCTGTTGCTTTTCCAGTTTTTGTTTGTTTTTCAGTTCTTCCTTCTTTTCCAGTTTTTGCTTCTTTTTCTGCTCTTGTTTCATTTTCATTTCTTGCTTCTTTTCCAATTTTTGCTTCTTTTTCAGTTCTTGCTTCTGTTCTAATTCTTGTATCTTTTCCTGTTCCTGCTTCTTTTCTAGTTTTTGTATCTCTTCCAGCTTTTGTTTCTTTTTCAGTTCTTGCTTCTTTTCTAGTTTTTGTGTCATTTCCAGTTTTCTCTTGTTTTCGAGTTCTTGCTTCTTTTCCAGTTTCTCCTTCTTTTCCTGTTCTTCCTTTTTATTCAGTTTTTGATTCTTTTCCAGTTTTTGCATCTTTTCCGGTTCTCGCTTCTTTTCCAGTTCCTTCTCGTTTTCCAGTTCTTTCTCGTTTTCCAGTTTTTGCTCCTTTTCATGATCACAAGGAGGATTTTCCAATCTACAAAAAAATCGGTATATCTTTATTTCATTAGTAAAATAGTGAAAGTAATGCAATGACGATCACGTTTAACATGTACAACACTTCCATATTTAGATACTATATAACACTTTTGGCTCAGTTTCATAGGGAAAAAACTCCCCGTAGATTATTGCCTGGCAGAATTGTTTTCTACAAAGGGTGAATTTGTTGTTTTCGTTGTTCTGACCTAAAGCCAAGCAGATAAGTTAAAGTATTTTGCGTGATTTGTATGCAATAAGCTACCACCATGAATCTCACGTAGAGCGTGATAATTTGCAAAGTTTCACTGCCTTACTTTTCCTTACTTAATTTTTACATATGTTGTAATAATAATAATAGTAATAATAAACAGGTGTCTTAAAAACAGAGGGAAACAATGACGAAAATTGCAAAATAGGAGGAAAAAAGGAAACTGAAATGAAAAGGGAAACAACTACAAACAAAGGATGGAAAAAGCATTTTAGAAGATATACACGTAACGTTCTATCTGAATCAGCCAAACCTGTATTTTAACGAGTCTCTTTGCATCGCTGGCTGCACAGATTTCAAATTTTCTCTCGTTATTCAAAATTCGGATCATATTGCTGGTCTTTTTCGTAGTCCATCAGAGCCGCACTAGGATTTTTGCCACCATTTGTTTCAATTGAAACTTTTATTCTCATTCTTCAGTTGCATTCTTAAAGTTTATTTATTTATACAGGAAGAAAGAAAGAAATCAATCAAATCAAAGTAAATTAGGAAAAGATATACCTGTTTTCTCCTATATTTATTGTTCCCTGTAATTTCTTTTGCCTGTTGCATTAAATTTATTGAAGGAAAATTTACAAAATCATTCAAAATGTATTTCCTAAATCCTTATGCGAATTTAGCCCTTCTGATCATTTCGGCCACACTTTAATGGCTTTTACAATTTGATGTTTGAATATTGACAGCTGCCTATACTGAAATATGCTCTCCATTGTCCTCGAAAAAAGAAAAATTAAAGTTCCAGGTAATTTTGCAATGAAGGACACATATATCTTATTTGAAGGGCAAGAGGAAAAGAAAAAGATATTTTCGGATGGGAATATGTAGCATTTTAAACACCGTGTTTGTAAATGTCATCATATAGTAGCAACACTTGAGTCATATGTAATTATACACATATATGAGAGAGACGACGATGACGAAAAATTAAATGGCAAAACATGGCCGAAAACACTTTCCTGGCCGGTGCAAACAACACAAAACACAAGAAAGATCGGACACCAGTTACGCTTAGCACAAGAGAAATTAAAAAGTAGGAATAAAATTAGACACTTATGGACCTCAAAAAAGGTGTTCGAAATTACGACCTGCACCCTGTTACGGGTATCCCATCTCTCGTACATCCAACATGAGATGCTCTGGAAAATACCGTGCATCCCCAGGACTTTACCAGCACCTGCCACAATATGTGCCACAAGTTCCTGTTGGACTTCTAACTGGGGTTTCGTGCACTTATGTGTTGAAGTACCCCGAGACGAACTGATAATGCAAGTTAGTTCTCGTGATCTTGCTGAACAAAGCACTGGACTATCTCTACCAAACCCATGTTTAGGATACGTTCCGAAGGAACTTTCGAATACTTTCTTTGATGGCGATCCCCTGCTTTTGTTCTTATTTCTTGGTTTCCGCTGCGCTAAGGAAAATAAAAAAATATCTTTACAATGTTCGTACCATATTTTTCTTGTGTTGTCTCTCGTCACTATGGGCCAGGAAAGCGTTTCCGACAATGCATTGCAATAAACGATTATATATATATATATATAAACAATATATATACACGATATATATATATATATATATATAATCTTATAAACATATGTTACCGTGAAAGACCGAAATTGGAGAATATCGACATTCACCGGAGAATGTCAACATTCACCAAATACGTCGGTGAAAGATCGAATATTGCATTACATTCTTCTACATTCGGACCCTCACCGGTGTATGTCGACAATCACAGATATGCTCTGGTGTAGATTGAAAAGAGAGGAGTATATGTACACACTGTTATTGCAAAAGGAAGTGTTCCGCAAATAAATGCAGTTGTAAAAGCAAGGGCCTCTTGTGCAATTGAAAGTGTCATAACAGTTTAAGTTGTTGCAATAAATAAGATTTGAATCACGTAATTTAGTAAACATAGCTTGAGTAAGCTCCCTGTTCCGAGTCAGGATAGTTCATGTTTCCAAAGCAAGTAAAGAGGAATACAAGTCCTGATAGTGGCGCCCGACGAAGAAGAATAACCATGGCCGAGTTTCAAGAAGAACCTGTGGTGCCTGCAGAAGCGACTCAGAATCCAGAAATGCCAGCTGCCGCCCTGGAAGGATTTGGGTACATCGTACAGACCATGCGCGCATCGATGAAACCAGAAGCAACATTTAATGGAAACTCACCGGTAACCAGTTTTTTGGAAAAATTGGATGACCACTTCATGCTGTATCCAGTCCATGAGTTCCATAAAGTCACCTTAGCTACCAGCGCTTTGAGGGGCCAAGCGCTTAATTGGTTCAAATGTATAGGCAGAAGCCTCTTGGGTCAAGCGGGAAGTCCCACCTATACTTACGAAAATTTTAAGACTGCCTTAGTAAAACCCTTCCCTGTCGTAAGAGATCGTGCAAGTTTAGAAACGGAACTCTTCAGCATATACCAGCAACGAATCGAAAATCTTTCCACCTTTATTTTAAGAAAAATTCACGTCTTTAAACTCTTGTATGGAAACCGTCCGGATCCTGAGATAATTCAAGTGATTTTGCCGAGTTTAGTTCCCCAAGTACAAGACTTTATTTAATTAAGGAATCCGACTACACTGGAAAAGTTATTTGAGCTAACAATCCAGTTTGAAAATAGAAGAACGGCGGACATCGAATGAAGACGCCAGTTTGAGCAACGAAGCCAATTTGGTGCGCCAAGACCACAGCAAAGGCAAGAACACGGCTACGGAAGCAAATCGAATCAGAGGGCAAGGACCAAAAAGTATCCAAAAACAACCGGCGAACGTCGACAGTTCAATAGTAAGCCAGAAAAAAAGTCTGAAGGCCAGCGGAAAAACAAGGAAGGAATGGAAAGGAAGAAAGAAAATTAAACGAAAACGGAGTTCTGCTGACGGGAGGGTGCGGAAATCCGAAGGCCAAGAAAAGCCCTCTTTCTTCAAGTTAAATACAGTTATTGTGAAAAATTTGACTCTTCCAAAGATTGAAGTTAGAGTTTTATAAAAGATTTTGCAGCTATTGTTGAACCATTGTTAAAATTAAAAAGGAAAAAGGCAATTTTCTCGTCCACGGCCGAAGCCAATAGTGCTTTCGAGAAATTAAAGCAAGCATTAACGCAAGCCCCTGTTTTGAAATTTCCTGAAAACGATGAGAATTTAGAAATTTCAGTGGATGCTTCGGATTATGCGCTAGGAGCGGTACTTTCGCAAAATCAGCAGCCCGTGGCATTTTTTAGTAGAACTTTAAATCAAACACAAAAAAATTATTCCGCGACTGAGAGAGAGGCACTTGCAGTTCTGTTAGCAGTGCAAAAGTTCCGAGTCTATTTTCGAAAGGTCCAATAACAGTGTATTCTGATCATGCGGCGGAAACTAGATTGTACTCAGGGAAAAACTTATCCACAAGGTTAATAAAATGGGCACTAAAGTTACAAGAGTATAATCTGGTAATTAAGCACACGCCCCGGAAAGGAAAATATCGTAGCAGATGCCCTATCCAGAATAAAAATAGATGAAGAAGTTAATACTGTAAAGGTGGCAATGCTCACAGCATGTAAGTTACATTCCCGAGAAAGTGTGATAACCGAACTGAGTAAGGACCCTGAATTTAAAAATATTTATGATTATTTAAAGGATCCTGAAAATTTTAGCCACCAATATATTGTCGCGATAAGAAATAGGACGGCCCATTACGAACTAATAGATGGTCTATTATTTTATACAAAAACTACGAATTCCAACAACGAATTTCGACCTGTTATCCCAGCTAGTCTTAGATTAAATGTACTGCAGGAGTTACACGACTCCGCTTTAGCTTCTCATGCTGGTATTCGAAAAACCATCCAACGCGTACGCGAAGCAGTTTATTTTCCTGAGCTGCAAAAGTTAACAAGGGCGTATGTCCAGTCCTGCCCAACATGTCAAGCAGTTAATTATATTAATTTCCGCCCGGCCGGGTTTCTAAATAGTATTAAATCGGAATTTCCAAATGAAATAATTGGCATCGATTTATTGGGCCCTTTCCCAAAAAGTCAGTTAAATAAAAGTGGCTATCACCTTGTTATGGTTGATTATTTTAGTAAGTGGATCGAAATTGTTTCCTTAAAACGAGCCTCCTCGAAATTAGTTACTGATTCTATTTTAAATAAATATATTTTAAAATACGGAGCGCCCCTAAAAGTAATATCGGATAATGGTCCTCAATTTGTAAGTAATATATTTGAAGACATGTGCCAAAAACTGGGCATACGTCATTTAAAAATGGTCCCGTATCGGCCGCAATCAAATATAGCGGAACGGGTCAATAGAAATATAATGAAAATTGTCCGTAGTTATGTTAAAAATTTTCATAAAAGCTGGGTTAACTATGTCAATGAATTAGGTTTCTCCCTTAGGACCGCAAAACATGATACGACGGGCAAAACTCCTGCTGAGTTATTTTTAGGCAGAAAGATTATAACGCCGTTAGATAAATTATTTTATGTTCAACAAAGAGCCCCAGAATTTAAAATGGGCAATATAGAAAAATAAATTAAAAAAGCAAAAAAGAACACTGAAGTAGCACAGAGAAAACAGAAGCTTTATTATGATATGACACGACGGGGAGTAACTTATAAAGTACGACATGAAGTGTTAAAAATTAAGCAGAAGCTTTCTTCAGCACCAGAAGATAAAACTGCTAAATTTTATCCACGATTTGAAGGACCATATGTCATAGAAAAAGTAACTCAGGCTTAGTGGTGTTAAAAGCCAGGAATGGTGAAACCTGCACCGCAAACGTAGACCAGATAAAACCATTTTATAATCGTAATAAAATGCCAATATTTCAAGATCTTTTGCAGGATCCGGCACGGCAGGCACAAGCTCCAGAGGTGGAACAACGACAATCCCAAGGGCAAGCCATTAGTAGACAGGAGCAATTGAAAAGAAAGTTCCCCCGTTGGAAAACTGAAGGTAACAAGAAAAAGAAGTCGTTCCACCGACCAGAGAAGAGAGAGCACGACCACCCCCAGAATGAAGAAGGGAGAAGTACGACTAATGCAAAGAAAGCCAGGAGAAATGACAGCAACTATAACACGGCTCCAAAACAGAAGATCTACCCATCGGATAGGAGTCTACGCAGCAAATGTCGACGAATTGATGAAGGAAGACCAGCTGCAGATGCAAAGACGCAAGAAAAATTTGAACAGCCAGCAACGAGATCCAGGCAACAACGAGAGACAGTTGTCCCGGTTCCGCCAAGACCAGCTGCCATCAAACGGCCGTGACCACAGGCAGATGCTAAAGGAAGGCACCGAAGGGCGAACCCGCACAAGAAGGAAGATCAACCAGACCGTAGTCTTCGCTACCTTCCAGGACTGGGCAGAAAAAAGGATGTCTGAATATCACAAAGATAAGTAAAACTTTATGTTACTTTGAAACCGTAAGTTAATTTTTCAATCTTACTGCAAGTGGCAGAATTCAAGAATTTTTACCTCATGTGAGGCCTACCTTTATCGCCAAAAAGGCGAGAAAGGAGTTGTTACCTATTTTGGTATTGTTTTTCAGTTACTCGCGAGTAAAACTAAAATTAATGTATAATAGGAATGTGTAAATACTTGAATATTGAAAAAGCATTGATAATCTTTGAGAAAGGTACCTTAAGAAAATTGTAAAAATTATTGTATAAAATTTTATTTAAAAGATTCTGGCAAGAAAGAAGTTTTAATCTGAAAGACTTTTGAAATGTAGAATTTCAATGCAGAAGAATTGGCACTTGCTTGGAAAAGAATAGAAGTTAACAATGTACTACTAATGTATGTTTTAAAATGCGTAAAATTAACGGCATGTTAATATGTCCTTATATACAATCTGAACTGTTATCTTAAAAGTTAAGAAATATTGTGATATGTTAAAAGTAAAAATATTAGAGTAATGCCAAAAATTTTAACTTATTCGTGTGACTGTAAAAAGAGCAAATTATTCTGAATATGTGATAAAGGTTGAATGAATGTAGTTAGGCTCTCTGACGCTACACTTCAGAGTTAGCCACTTTTCAGAATTGTAGCTCAGGGTTTAGAGATGAATATAAGGTGTGTTCTGAGGTTTTGTTATGTTGAATTTTAAGACGTTAGTGTTTTGATTGCAGGCGGTAGTGTTGAACACTTGTACATAGACACGCTCGTGTTTGGTGTTTTTCTTTACAACACAAGTCAGAGAGCACGGGGAGATAATTAAATAACGTCATGAATGAAATAAGAATTTTAAAGGAGAAATATAAATAATCATGTTACTTGCCATTTGATTTTGTAACATTTCATTAAACTAGTTTTCCTTCCATAAGGAACCAGATTTCAACTAAGAAACTCCTGTTTATAGATGCAGTACAGATGAAAATACTTGTCCATAGAGATGATAATGTAAAAACGACTTTTTAATATCTAGTTTCTAGAGAGAAATGTTTGAAAAAGATTGGCCTCGCGTTAGATTCTAGAGCTAAAAGTTTTCAACAAGGTCGTTTTAGACCTCAGTTTCAAACTAATTAACTCTGGCGGATAGTATGTAAGGATCCTAAGTTTTACTAACGTTTTTGATGTCATTTAAAACGCTTAATTACAGGGCCGTAGTATAATACACAACCCCCCCCCAAACCCAGAAGTATAGCGATATACAATAGTGACGTGATCGAAGATTCTTTGGAAATAATCGTTGTCATCGAATGACATGCATATTCTATTTAAGTAATCGTAGTCATCGGCTTTAATATTCTTTGCAAATGATCTTTGTCATCAAATAATCATTGTAAAGAATCATTCTCATCGGATAATCATTGAAAATAATCCTTGTCGTTACATAAAGGGGCATAGTAGCTGATGTATAAAGAATTGTACTCAAATTCTAATCAAAAGAATCGCATATGTATGCAATTTATCATATGATCATTATTTACAGCAATGATTCTTATATGTTTTCGACCTACGGCTCCTAATGACGCCGCGGAAAACTTGCGCAACAGTGACAAAAAGAATATTTAAAAGTACAATAAAAGCTTGAAAGCTAGGGAAAATGTGTGAATTTATTTTCCTTTTATTTAAATGAAGCTTAATGTTTTTAAAGGAAATTGAATATTGTAAAGAGTAATCAACAATATAAATATATGTGGGATTTTGCCTCTTTGTTGAACGGGGGGGGGAGATTTGAGTTTAGAAGGAGGTACCCTCGGATTTCAAAAATTCTTGGTAAAACTTTTCGACTATTGTTATCTTCCTACGACTATCACTCGAGATGTTATATAAAATTTCGGAAAGCGCTGGAGATCAAATTGCTTTATTTAGAAAAATGATGGCTCTTCTCACTCTCAAATCGTATTGTTTAAGAGAAATTTTTAATTTAAAAAAATATGAAATAAATAGTATTGCCAAACTCGAAACTTATTGTTATTATTTACGGTTATATTCTGAGTTGAAGAAAGCACGTGATTCCATATAACGTCACTGTATGTCGAAAAATATTTCGTTAATTTCAGTATTTTAAATGAATAGCTTTTGGCAACTTTTATGTTTCACCTTTAGATACGTGACACGATATGCTATCGCTACGTTAATTCTTTTATTGAGATTTTGCAAATTTGTTATATTAAAATAAATTTAAATCATAACTTCAAATGTATTGGCAAGAAAAATTTATTTACGAATAGCTGGTTGCTTGGAAAGAATGAATACATTTTCTTCATAATGAAATGTTTCTATGCATTTTATGCTATTCTAATTTTATTTATAAAAATTTAATTTCTTTTATTGTATAGTTCCTTTCTGAGTAGAAGTTTAAACTTCTGTAGGTATTTAACATATTTTAGATGAATGTTACTTTACTACAGTTACATAATTTTTTTTTCAATTTACTAAAATGTCTGAACGCAAGAAGACAGCACAAATGTTACAGCGAGCTACAGAAAAAATGAAGTAAAAAGCACTAGGAGACTCAGCAGGCAAGTAGAAGAAAACTTGCATGCTTCAAAAATGAATGAAGATACAACTAGAAACTCAGCAGGCAAGCATAGTGACAAGAAAGGTTACGCATTCAAGAAACTGAAGAAGAAACGAATAGGAGTTCCAGCAGACAAGCAACAACTCAAGAAACTTCGCTTGCTCAAACTGTATCAGAAACTAGTAGCAGACGCAAAAGACATTCAGAAAACCAAGAATCACTGCGTGCTCCGGAAAGGTAAGCAGAAGCGAAACGGAGGCCCATTAGGCAAGCGGAACGTCAAAAGAATATGCGCGATGACGGGAAGAAGTCGCAAGTAAACGAAGGATGCAAGACTGTCCGCGTCATCGTCAGATTCGACAGGAAATACCAGAACAGCTCAAGAAGCTGCATAAACAACTCAAGACGCTGCAGATTACGGACAATTTCGGTTCGAAGAGGCAGAGCTCATACGAGGAAACAAGCTTCGCATGAACACATCACGACATACACGTAGTACTCTTCACAATGCAGGAAGTTTACTTTGAGCAACACACTGTATACGTAGAGCTCGTGGACATATATAGTAAAGATTTTGCTTTGTCAACAGCCCCCTAGTAAAATGTATGAAGTTTATATTGACATCTCACAATACCTGAAAGAAATTTTTCTATTTACTTCTTCATTTACTATTTTCTTAAATTTCTTATCAGTAATCCTGTCTATATATTATAGATATCAAAATCAGAAAAAAATTAATTAATTATCTTTAAATGTATCTAAGTGATGAATACTTCGCCCCTGTTCGTACCGAAACAACACGATGTAATTGTAGATACCTAGAAAGTAAAATGTATTCAGCAGGCTGTACAGCAAGCGACAACTATAAATGGTGATAACACAAGAATGTTATATAATGTTATATACTGGCAGAATTTTAAAAAAAGAACATATACATCACTGTTTTAAAAATACGAATTTTGCATCAAATTGCAAAACAAATATCTTAAAAGCTGCCTTTCCATGCATAAGAGTTCAGGATTCGGAAAATTATATTTTCGTAAACGGTTTAGCAAAAATAACAAAAATTATTGCCTTGAGAAATGGATAATCTTGGTATGAATACGAATTACGCCAAGACTACTCGTCAATGGTTGTTTTGATCACGCTTTAATGTATATATATAACCCTTAAAAAACGTAAAGTGAGTGAATCTACTATTCGAGTGTGTCTTTATATCTTGAGTATTTAAGAAATAAGAATTGCATTTATCTATCTCGAAAGAGCTAACGCTATTGCCCGAATAACAACGTTTATTTAACACTTGATATAACCAACTTCATATATATCTTGAAATAAAACATAAATTTCCTAATCAGATACTACCAATTGCAGAAAAAATACAAAAATAATGGAATTTCTAATAACACTACAAGTAACATACCGAGGAATAAATTGCGCTGCAAAACTGATGCAATCTACAATATGTAAACCACAAAATTTATGTACCGCTATAGAAATGCAATAGAATGAGAAATGAAACTGTGATGAGATTTATAATGAAAAATTTACCATAAACTATTAGTATATGATATAAGTAAATATATACTTTTAATACTATTCATTTAAATATGTTCAAACGTTCATAATATTCATTACTTACAAACGCTTCTTCATCCATCGAAGCATAGCACAAGCCATTCTCAATTCTGTGCTGGTGCACGTCAATAAAATAAGGATAAATCCAAATTTTTACAAAAAATCAATCGCCTTGACTCGTTTCTCAGAAAACGTATGTCTACAAATGCAGTATTAATATATCACATCAATATAATTCGGGATCATAAAATCTCCAAACAACGCATTAAACGCAAAAAATCGCATTAAGGCAGAATGAAGAATTTTCACTCTTACAATGACTTTTACAACAATATATAATAGAATCGAATTTCTAAACTAAGTGTTCATTGTTACACCATATTTCTTTCTTGGGGAACCTTTCATGGTTGTTCAGTAATTCTAACTGTTAACTGGTATAAAAAGAATTATGATTTCATATATATGCACAGACTTATATATGTATTATATTAACACGTATCTGTAGTAACATACATCATCTTATATTATATGTATTCGCATAATTCTAAATTAATTATACTAGTCAACATAATTTGTATATTGATAGCAGCACAGTTTTAAAATTATTTATTACTATCTGCTTGCTAACGATTATATAATTAAGTACAGTGGTTCCTCGACAAACGAGTTTAATATGTTTCGTAACCTTGCTCGTATCTCAAAGCAATTTTCCGCATTGAAAGTAATCGAAATGCCATTAATCCGTTCCAGCTCCCAAAACACGACCTCAGCTGTTTTTTTAAGTGTTTTTGAATAAGAAAAATGTAGTTTCTTATTCAAAAACAAGAAGAAACCTTTATTTATAAATAACAAATACATATTCTATAAAAACATAATTAAAAGAAAAAGTGCCTACGGAAGCGCTTAATTTTTGTCACTGGTCTTCGCTCTTTTTGTCATGATCTGCTCATTTTCACCCGCAGATCGTTTAAAAAAACTGTCCAAGGAGGTTTGTTTCTTCCTACCTGTCAAGGTATTGCGTAATCGAGTTAGGCAAGTTTCGTTGAACAACTCCGATTTAGGACTAGTTGCAACTTTTTCGCGGTGATTTTTATCCACGAACTCTACAACTTTATCCCACATTCTCAAGATCTGTTTTATATCTCTTGCAGGGATAACCTCCTCCATCTCTGGCTCCTCTTCAAAACTAATTTTTCGTTGAACCACCGTATGCTGCTGCAAATGCAGATCGTGTAACTCCTCGGTTGTCAGCTCCTGAGACTGTTCCTCTACGAGTTCGTTCACATCTCTCTCCTCCACCTCCAGACTCATGGATTTTCCCAGAGAAACAAGCTCCTCTACCACTGACACTTTGGGTTCCAATCCTTCGAATTCTCTTTCAGCTACAGCCTCAGGCCACAGCTTCTTCCATGCAGACGTTGTAACACCCAGCCAGGCCTGAACAATAATTCTTAGGCACATCACGATGTTAAAGTGGTTTTTCCAGAACTCTCGAATGGTAAGGTTTGTGTTCTCTGTCACCTCAAAGCAGCGGCGAAAAATGTGCTTGGTGTACAAATTCTTAAAATTAGAAATCTCCTGCTGATCCATGGGCTGCAGGATAGGAGTGGTGTTCGGTGGTAGGTAGGGAAATTTTATATACTTGAACTCTTCGAGTAAATCATCTTCGAGATTTGATGGGTGAGTAGGGGCATTGTCGAGGCCAACACCAGAACAGAACACCAGAATTATCCACTCCACAAAGAAGTTCATTCTGTCCCACGCCTTCGGATTTGCCCTCCACATATCTTCTTAAAATTATAACTGGCAGGTTTTCTTTTAAAATATTATATGACTTAAAGCCTCTGGGGTTTTCCGAATGGTATACTAACGGAGGCTTGATTTTACAGTCGCCATTCGCATTGAGGCAAATTGCTAGATTTAATCTATCCTTAATGGGTTTGTGACCTGGCATCTTCTCCTCTGCCGTTATGTAAGTTCTATTCGGCATCCTTTTCCAGAAATGCCCTGTCTCGTCACAGTTGAGGACTTGCTGGGGGGATGTATCCTTTGGCTACTATCTGTTCGGAAAACATTTTGATGTAAACATCAGCTGCCTTTACATCCGGATTTGCTGCCTCACCATGCCTGACGACGGAGTGAAGGTCGGTCCTTTCCCTAAAGTTGTCAAACCAGCCCCGACTGGCTTTAAACGGGTCTTCCGATTCCACGTTTGTAGAAGTGTGTGGGATCTTCTTTAGAAAATAACCGTAAATCGCTCGTAAATAACTCGTAATAGTGCCTTCTCACAAAAGATGCTTTGTGTTAAGGTTCCTCCTTGAAGCTGCTTCTCTCTCACTCACACCATCAGTAGTTTCTCCATGTCTTGACGGAGAGAGGTCGGAGCTTAAAAATTATTGTAACACCCTTAGTTGGCGTTATACTTTAGAACTCCTTTTTTTAATGTGACAATCATTATAAGCCATGTAGATTTTTCCTTGTGGCTTCATTTGTTTTCTCTTCCAAAATTTCGAACGTCCAACAGTTTTGTCAGTTTCGGGCTTTTGGTATGGAGAGTGAGAAAATGAGATAAGACCAGAATGAACTTCAGTTCTGAACTCTGCAGTTCAGCATAGAGTAAGGAGTATTGACAGATTTATGTTCGCTCTTTACGTGCGCTTTTCATCGTATTTTCTTCATCATTCTCAGCACTTTAAAGTGATAACTACTAGCAGTGTTCCTTTATATTTCGTATATTTTTGGAATTATATTTTTTACTCGTACTTTTCGAAAAACTGCAGAATTGTTTAGTGTTTTTTCGGGACAAATAAATTCTAACAAACTACCAGCTCTTCCGCATGCTTTACGAACCTTTATGCCAGGAACAATTTTGGGTGTTAGAAGTAGGACAGAATGCTAGTGACAAGAACAATTGAGGAGCATCTGAGGCAGCTTGTGACAGTCTTTGCTGCGTTCCAGGAAGATATAAAAGGAGAGGTTGATTCCTTTACAGAAGAGATAAATGCGTCCAACAAAAGAGGGAAAGGGGAAATAATACCAGTTCAAGGAAAGATGGAATCTATCCAAAATTGATACTTAAGCCTGTCAAGAAGAAATAAAAGACAACAGTAGAAGATTTTCGAGGATTTTGAAAGCAGAAATAACATGGTCGAAAGGAGAGTTAGAGAAACTGGAGAACTTGTTTCTGCTGTCAAACAGCAAATCAAAGAAAGAGTTAATGCTGTCAAACTACAAATCAAAGGAAGAGTTTCTGATGTCGAACAACAAATCGATGACAAAGTCTCTGCTGTTGTCGCCAAAGAATCTGACAGCTTTAACACATTCATAATGACAACTGGAGACGATTCTGATACCTTTAAATAGGTACCTATGTTTTCCGACCCATTTTGTCATGCTTTCCACGTGTGATGGAAAAAACATGTGACATATGTACAAGGCTCAGTTCTGTATAGCTCCAAATGGAAATGGGTAGGATTCCGAAGACAAACCTGTAATTTCGCAGCTTCTCTGAGAATAGAAGACGATATCGGTCCCACTCTTCTAGAAACCCAGAGGCTAGATTTTGATGCTGTACCCGGTACGCGAAAGCTCTACTAAGAAGTGTTTAAAAGACTACAGAAGGCTGCAGTTAATATCTCGACAGCAGAAGCTCACCAAAATAATCCAGAAGCTCGCCATTGTTATGGAAATGCTCTCCCATCTCTCCTTTTTTGACTGCTCAACAGAAATACGTGAAGTACAATCCATGAAATACTTCCTCGGTGGCATACGGGAACCTGAGGTATAGAAACAATTGCGAATAGTGGATCTCAAGGATTTAAAAAATGCCTAGAGTGTACGCCATGAAAAACGTGGCAGTCAGAAACTTGCACACACCATTGCCCAATCGGAACTACTCCAACCCAGAAGCTAGTGGACAAGTGACAGCTCGTCCAGGCAGTCTACCCACTTAAGTAAGTGTCTTAAGGCGGAACAGACGTCAGACGAAAGCGACCTTAGTATGCTAGAACTGCAGTGGTGATGAACACTTACGAAAGAACTGCAGAACACATTAGGACACAGAAGATAATGCTGCTAATCAGCAAGAAGTCACGAAAACAAATCGTGGATGTTGAGCGGAATTTGCCAGAGATTGCCAGATATTGAGAAGTCCCACATAAAATCCTTTCAGATTTCGGTTATGGTTGGTGGCAATAATGGACTTCTCAATCATGAGGCATAAAAATAGAGTTCCCTTAGTATAACAATCGATACATGAGTAATTTACCATCATCCAAAACCTCAAGTCGAGATGATAGAACCAGCATGAACAGAACTTTTCCTTCCAGGATTATAGCTGAAAACAGAAATTTCCGGTAAGGCATTATGAAATATGCTAAGAACGTTAAGAGCACGAAATGAGTACTAATAATATGTTCTTTCGTTGAATTATCAAGGCCGTCATTCCTGTGACGGTTGAAACGTAAGTGCCAAAGCTAAAGTCATTGGGGAATGAGAAGTGGTTGCATCACGTTCTCCATTGAACTACGTTAAGGGGTCTCGTACACCTTAAAACCCTCAAAATCTCTGAATATGATCCTGTTGTAAGAATTGGGATAGCATATTTATTTTTAAAGCTATTACTTCCAGTTTTTTACAGCTGACTACATAGCACAGCTGAATTAGTAAGCAAATAGTTTGTGTTGCCACAAATGTTTTTATAATTTAATCTTCTTTGTGAGGTAATTTTTTATATGTTCACGTAATACTCCCACTTTGCGTGCACAATTTAAAACATTCTGTTATATATTTTAACTTCATAGTTAATATACAGCTTGTATAGCATCTAAAGACTACTGTGAACCAAAAATCTTAAGAAATTTATACAATGCATTTTAATAAAAAATTTTTAATATTTCCATGCGTAAAATTTTTGACTATTAAAATATTCAATATATTTTTTGGTTCAGTTAGATGATAATACTCATATAAAGAAGTCCATTAAATTTAAAGTGTGTACCAAGAACCGTTTTTAAAACATCATGCGCGCAACAGTGAAAATTTATGTTTTGAGATAATCAAGTTTTAATGTAAATATTTTTTTTAAATACTTCTCTTGTTATAAAATATATAAAATGCTTATGTTTTGAGAGATATTGTAATATTATATAATTTCCAATAGTTGGTATAAGCATAATTAATGTAAAATAAGCTGCCATCATCAAAGTATAACATATCAACTAAAAATGATTTGAAACTTCTACGCTATCAATAATACAACTAAATTTTTCTTACAAATTGGAACTTACTTATAGGAAAATGTTTCAGGTAAAGTTCTCTGTAATGTATTATTGTATATCAAACATATAAATCATTTAATAGTTCTTCCACAGGGTAACGTTAGCATACTCTAAATGCTATGTATACAACTGGGAAAAAATGCATTTTAAGAAAATCGAGTTTTGAAGCAAATATTTCAGTATACAACTTTCTAATAATAAAGTGCATAGTATATTTATTTTCAAAATGATATATTTAAAAAGTATAAATCCTAATAAATTGCATAAGCTTTTGTCAATATGAAACACATTAAAATTACCATACTATATAAAATACCATGACAGAATGATAGCCGTGTATTAAAATACGTGTAGCTTATTTGAACAAATAATTTATTTTTACATAACCACATCACTTAAGTACTTTCAAGCATTTAAGAATATGATATGTATCATATTATGCAATATTATTTAAACATAGGTGGGAAAAAACCTTTACGACTTATTTGAAATTGTATGCTAAACTGCTACATTCATTGAAGTATAACATATCGACTAAGAATGATAAAACTAAAACTTCTTTACAAATAAGAATTTACTTATAGCCAAATGTCTTAAAGTTCTCTGTAATATATTACTGTATATCAAACATATAAAACATTTAATAGTTCTTCCACAATGTAACTTTAGCATACTTTAAATGCTATGTATACAACTGTAAAAAACCATATTTTAAGAAATTTGAGTTTTAATATCAATACTTAAGTATATAACTTTCTAATAATAAAGTGCATAGTATATTTATTTTCAAAATATATTTAGAAAGTATAAATCCTAATAAATTGCAGAAGCTTTTGTTAGTATGAAACACGTTAAATTTACCTTGCTATATACATTACCATGACAGAATGATAGCCGTATATTAAAATACATGTGGCATATTTGCACAAAAATTTATTTTTACATAACCACTTTAGTTAAATAAACTCAAGCATTTAAGCATATGATATGTATTATATTGTATAATATACATATTATTTAACATGGGTGAAAAAATCTTTTACGACTTACTTCAAATTGTATGCTAAACTGCTAAAATTTTATTTACAAATTAAAACGCACCAGCACAATAAACATCCCCATCATTTTTATGGAGGCCTGCACTTCTGACATTTTTTGCTGCCTTTCAAGTTTACGCTGTTGTTTTGTTTCTGACAAGCCTTTCTTTTCTGCGTTATCTATTCTCTTGTTATCGATTTGTAAAAATCCTTCAATAGAAAACTTACTTCTAAAAAGCTGTAGCTCATTCATTACAGAATGTCTACCAACAGACCTTTCGTTAAAAGCAATCACTGCTTCATTTCCAGCAATTCGAACTATCCTACTACCAGCACGACATGTCTTTGTACAAAATTTCGAAATTCAGGAATTAAATGATTCATTATTATTTTGTGTTTTGCCGCCAAGGCAACGTCTCAATAACGAAGGTTGTGACAAATCTATAAAAACTGGCTTTATTGCCTCCATTACAGCGACTGGTTCAGAATTTATATGCTTATAATCAGCTTTATTTTGCTTAGCTATATTGTATTTGCACCATGTGGTTTCATTTGTAGGACAAACGTCATGAATCGGCTTTTCATCACTCGATATTTTCTGGTAGTAAATTGCCCAAATGGCTTTTCTGATATCACTAACAGACTCATTATATTCTCTAATCGCATTACCATAATACGAAGTTATTTCATTTATTAACTTATCTGTTAGTCTCCCTTTCCCAGACAGATTTTACCGTCATTTAATTTTACTTTTTTTCTTTCAAGTTTTAATTTGCGTAGCCATATTCCCATTCGTTTTTGAATATGTCCAACACACTCAAATTTTTCTATATTTAATGAACCATATTGTTTGGCGTCAGTTATACCTGCAAATGGTTTTGCATCACCTATGTAAGGATCTTAAGTTTTACTAACGTTTATTTTATTTTAAATCTTTACTATCACTTCTTATTTTCTACTTCCAGCCAGAATTAAAAGCGTTAACTTATTTATGCAAAATTTGTGTAGCGAACGCCGTTACTTAAGATGTGGCTTTTTGCCAAGCGAGAGAGAGGAAGGAGTTAGTCGAAGCAGGCCGCTTACCTTAGAAGTTTTACTCAGTTGCTGGTTGCCTTCCAGGCCAGAGGTTTAATCCTCGTGATAATTTTTAAACGTATATGTAGTGTTAACAGTTCTCTGTACTACATACGGCTTCCTGTTAATATAAGGCCAATCTTCCACGTTTATTATTCCAAAGTTAAGTTAGAGTTTAGTTAAATATTTTTATATTCTTACGTTTAGACCACAAGTAGTGGGTCTTTGTATTCCGAAGTACGGAAATTATTGTAAAGAGAGAAAAATAAAGTGTTTTGTATACCTTTCTTGTGTATCCTGTCTACTTCCCACAGTTATTGAACATAGCTTTAGTAAGCTCTCTGTTCCGAGTCAGGTCCTTGCATATACCCGAAGAAAGTAAGACGGAACATTGAACCTGAGAGTGGCGCCCAACGAAGAAGAATAACCATGGCCGAGTTTCAAGAAGAACCTGTTCTGCCTGCAGAAGCGGCTCAGAATCCAGAAATGCCAGCTGCCGCCCTGGAAAGATTTGGTTACATCGTCCAGACCATGTGCGCTTCGATGAAACGAGAAGCAACATTTAATGGAAACTCACCGGTAACCAGTTTTTTGGAAAAATTGGATGACCACTTCATGCTCTACCCCGTGCACGAATTTCAAAAAGTTACCTTAGCTACCAGCGCTTTGAGGGGCCAAGCGCTTAATTGGTTCAAATGTATAGGCAGAAGTCTCTTGGGTCAAGCAGGAAGTCCCACCTATACTTACGAGAATTTCAAGACTGCCCTAGTAAAAGCCTTCCCTGTCGTAAGGGATCGTGCGAAACTAGAAACGGAACTTTTCAGCATATATCAGCAAAGAATCGAAAATCTCTCAAGCTGTATTTTAAGAAAAATTCACGTCTTCAAAATCTTGTTAGGAAACCGTCCGGATCCTGAGATAATTCAAGTGATTTTGCCGAGGTTACTGCCCCAAGTGCAAGACTTTATTGAATTAAGAAATCCGACTACACTGGAAAAGTTATTTTATGCTAGCAATCCAGTTTGAAAGTAGAAGAACGGCGGACATTGAAAGAAGACGCCATTATCAACAGCGAAACCAATTTGGAGCGCCAAGACTACAGCAAACTGAAGCACACGGCTACGGAAGCAAAGCGAATCAGTTGGCAAGGAAACCCGAGCATTCAAAAACAGCCGGCGAACGTCCACAGTTCAATAGCAATCCAGGAAAAAAGTCTCAAGGCCAGTGGAAAAAGAAGAAAAGCACGGAAATGAAAAATAATTTAAACTAAAACGAATTTCTGGTGACGGGAGGGTGCGGAAATCCGAAGGCCACGAAAACCCCTCTTCCTTCAAGTTAAATACAGTAATGGTGAAAAATTTGACTCTTCCGAAGATTGAAGTGTTGGTGAATAATATCCCAGCCACCGCACTCCTGGATACAGGCGCGCAGTGTTCCTGTGTGGCAGAAGATTTTTTTAGGAAGTATTTTCGTAAATATCGTATATATAATTCGGATAATACGACAGTGTTAGCTGCGCAAGGAGAAAGATGTAAGTGTATAGGTAAATTACCGCTGTATGTCCGTATCAAGGACGAACAAGTAAAGGTTATGTTTTTTATAGTAAAGAATCTGCAAGCACATATAATCTTAGGAATAGATTTTCTTTCAGAGGCACAAGCAACGCTAGATTTTTAAGAAGCGTCCCTTAAGCTGACAATGAAACCAGTTCGTGAAGAAAAGGCTGAACCGCCGATATTAAACCTTGACCACCTGCCTAATGAAGAGCAACGAAGAATCCGACAAGTGGTAAGTGAATTTGCTTCGTTATTTAGTGATATTCCAGGATTTACTCAGGTTACTAACCATAGTATTGACACCGGAGATTCAATGCCAGTTCGCCACAAAGCATACCGGTATGATAAGAATAAGGAAAAAATTATAGAATGGCATATCACCGATAAGCTACGTAAAAAGATCATAACGCACATCTCAAGTAGTTATGCTAGCCCGGTGGTTTTATGTAAGAAAAATAATGACTATCCATTGACACATCCAAAAAGGTGGAGATTCGCAATTGACTACCGTAAATTAAACTCCATAACTAAATATCCGGTATATCCGTTACCTATTATTGAAGAAATTCTAAGGAACATAACATCCACCAAATATATGACGACTTTAGACTTAACGACTGGTTATTTTCAAATAGGGGTTAGGCCTGAGGACGTGCCTAAGACTGCTTTTATAACCACGTCTGGCACTTATGCATTTCTGCGTATGCCATTTGGCCTTTCAGGGGCACCGGCAACATTTCAGCGATATAAGGACATTGTGTTAAGGCCTGTTCATGGAAAGTCCACATTTATCTATTTAGAGGATATCATTATTACTAGTGATAATCTCGACCAACATGTACAGGATTTAAGACAGGTGTTTTCTTTATTAAATGAAGCCGGTCTAAAAGTTAATGTCGAAAAGTGCAAATTTGCAGCCCCTCAATTAAAATATTTAGGTTACAAAATATCTCAGAAAGGAATAGAGACAGACGAATCAAAAATAATCGCTGTACAAAAGTATCCGACTCCAAACACGGCGAAGAAGCTCTCTTCTTTTCTAGGACTTTGTTCATATTATAGGTCCTTTATAAAAGATTTTGCAGCTATTGCTGAACCATTGTTAAAATTAAAAAGGAAAAAGGCGAGATTCTAGTGGACGGCCGAAACCAATAGTTCTTTCGAAAAATTAAAACAAGCATTAACGCAGGCCCCTCTGTTGAAATTTCCTGAAAAGGATGAGAATTTAGAAATTTCAGCGGATGCTTCGGATTATGCGGTAGGAGCGCTACTTTCGCAAAATCAGCAGCCCGTGGCATTTTTTAGCCGAACTTTAAATCAAACACAAAGAAATTATTCCGCGACCGAGAGAGAGGCACTTGCAGTTCTGTTAGTAGTGCAAAAGTTCCGAGTCTATTTTGGGAAGGCGCCAATAACAGTGTACACTGATCATGCGGCGGTAACTAGATTGTACTCAGGGAAAAACTTATCCCCAAGGTTAATAAGATGGGCTCTCAAGCTACAAGAATATAATCTGGTAATCAAGCATACCCCCGGAAAGGAAAATATCGTAGCAGATGCCCTATCCAGAGTTAAAATAGATGAAGAAGGTAATACTGTAAAGGTGGCAATGCCACAGCATGTAACTTACATTCCCGAGAAACTGTGATAACCGAACTGGGTAAGGATCCTGAATTTAAAAATATTTATGATTATTTAAAGGATCCTGAAAATTTTAGCCACCAAGATATTGTGGCGATAAGAAATAGGGCGGCCCATTACGAACTAATAGATGGTCTATTAATTTATACAAAAACTACGAATTCCAACAACGAATTTCGACCTGTTATCCCAGCTAGTCTTAGATTAAATATCCTGTAGGAGCTCCATGACAGCCCTTTAGCTTCTCATGCTGGTATTCGAAAACCTATCCAACGCGTACGCGAGGCAGTCTATTTTCCTGAACTGCAAAAGTTAACAAGGGCGTATGTCCAGTCCTGCTCAACATGTCAAGCAGTTAATTATATTAATTTCCGCCCGGCCGAGTTTCTAAATAGTATTAAATCCGAATTTCCAAATGAAATAATTGGCATCGATTTATTGGGCCCTTTCCCAAAAAGTCAGTTAAATAAAAGTCGCTATCTCCTTGTTATGGTTGATCATTTTAGTAAGTGGACCGAAATTGTTCCCTTAAAACGAGCCTCCGCGAAATTAGTTACTGATTCTATTTTAAATAAATATATTTTAAAATACGGAGCGCCCCTAAAAGTTATATCGGATAATGGTCCTCAATTTGTAAGTAATGTATTTGAAGACATGTGCCAAAAACTGGGCATACGTCATTTAAAAATGGTCCCGTATCGGCCGCAATCAAATATAGCGGAACGGGTCAATAGAAATATAGTGAAAATTATCCGTAGTTATGTTAACAATTTTCATAAAAGCTGGGATAACTATGTCAATGAATTTGCTTTCGCCCTTAGGACCGCAAAACATGATACAACGGGCAAAACTCCTGCTGAGTTATTTTTAGGCAGAAAGATTATAACGCCGTTAGATAAATTATTTTATGTGCAACAAAGAGCCCCAGAATTTAAAATGGGTGATATAGAAAAACTAATTAAAGAAGCAAAAAAGAATACTGAAGTAGCACAGAGAAAACAAAAGCTGTATTATGACTTGAAACGACGGGGAGTAACTTATAAAGTAGGGGATGAAGTGTTAAAAATTAAGCATTCACTTTCTTCAGCACCAGAAGATAAAACTGCCAAATTTTTTCCACGATTTGAAGGACCATATGTCATAGAAAAAATAACTCACGCTGTAGTAGTGTTAAAAGCCAGGAATGGTAAAACCTGCTCCGCAAACATTGATCAAATCAAACCCTACTATGATCGTAATAAAATGCAAATATTTACAGATCTTTTGCAGGATCCGGCACGGCAGAGACGGCGGGCACAAGCTCCAGAGGTGGAACAACGACAAGTACAAGGGCAAGCCATTAAGAGGCAGGAGCAAGTGAAAGGAAAGTTTCCCCGCGGGAAAATTAAAGGTAACAAGAAAAACCGTCCAGAAAAGAGAGCTCACGAACACCCCCAGAATGAAGAAGGGAGAAGGACGACGTATGCAAAGAGAGCCAGGAGAAATGACGGCAACTATAATCCGGCTCTAAAACGGAAGATCTACTCATCCGACAGGACTCTCCGCAGCAAATGTCGCCGAACTGCGGAAGGGCCACCAGCGGGGGAGGAAAAGTTACAAGGAAAATTTGAACGGCCAGCAACGAGGTCCAAGCAGGAACGCGAAAGGATTCTCCCGGTTCCGCCAAGACCAGCTGCCATCAAACGGCCAAGACCACAGGCAGCGGCGAAAAAGAAGGTATTCAAGGGTGACCGAACTGGAGAAAAAAGAAAGCTTCTAGAGGAAGGCCCTGAAGGGCGAGCCCGCACAAGAAGGAGGATAAAACAAACGAGAATCTGCGCTACCTTCCAGGACTGGGCTCAGAAAAGAATGTCCGAATATAACAAAGATAAGTAAAATTTTATGTTACTTTGCAAACGTAAGTTAATCTTTCATTCTTACTGCAAGTGGCAGATTTCAAGAAGTTTTACGTCATGCGAGGTCTACCTTTATCGCCAAAAAGGCGAGAAATGAGTTGTTACCGATTTTGGTATTATGTTTTTCAATTACTCGCGCGTAAAACAAAAGTTGATGTATAATAGGAATATGTAAAGACTTAAGTATTGTAAAAGTTATTGTATAAATTTTATTCAAAACATTCTGGCAAGAAAGAAGTTTTAGTCTGAAAGACTTTTTGAAATGTAGTATTTCAATGTAGAAGAATTAGCACTTGATTTGAAAAGAATAGAAGTTAACAATGTACTACTAATGTATGTTTTCAAATGCGTAAAATTAACGGCATGTTAATATGTTCTTATATACAATGTGGACTGTTATTTTAAATGTTAAGAAATACTGTGATATGGTAAAAGTGAAAGTAATGTTAAAAATTTTTTTTATTCGTGTTACTGTAAAAAGACCAAATCATGGTGAATATGTGTTAAAGGTTGAATGAATGTTGTTAGGCTCTCTGACGCTACACTTCAGAGTTAGCCACTTTCAGAATAGTACCTCAGGGTTTAGAGTTGAAGTTAGGGTGTGTTACGAGGTCTTGGTATGTTGAATTTTTAACACGTTAGTGTTTTGATTGTAGGAGGAAGTGTTGAACACGTATACATAAACACATTCGTGTTTGGTGTTCTTTTACAACACATGTCAGAGAGCACGGGGAGAGATAATTAAAATAGTCATGAATGAAATAAGAATGTTAAGAGAAATATAAATATGCATGTTACTTGCCATTTCATTGTGTAACATTTCATTAAACTAGTTTTCCTTCCAGATCTCTGGAAGGAACCAGATTTGAATAAAAGCTCCTGTTTAGATGCAGTACAGATGAAAAATTGCGTGTCCTTGGAGCTGCTATTGTAAAAACAAATTTCTTTTTTTTTTTTAATTTCTAGTTTCTAGTGAGAAATGTTTGTAAAAGATTGGCCTCGCGTTAGATTCTAGAGCTAAATGTTTTCAACAAGGTCGTTTTAGACCTCAGTTTAAAACTAATTAACACTGGCGGGAAGTATGTAAGGATCTTAAGTTTTACTAACGTTTATTTTATTTTAAATCTTTACTATCACTTCTTATTTTCTACTTCCGGCCAGAATTAAAAGCGTTAACTTATTTATGCAAAATTTGTCTGGCGAACTCCAAGTACTTAAGTTGTGGCTTTTTGCCAAGCGAGAGAGGGGATGGAGTTAGTCGAAGCAGGCCGCTTACCTTAGAAGTTTTACTCAGTTGCTGGTTGGCTTCCAGGCCAGAGGTTTAATCCTCGTGATAATTTTTAAACGTATTGTAGTGTTAACAGTTCTCTGTACTACATACGGCTTCCTGTTAATATAAGGCCAATCTTCCACGTTTATTATTCCAAAGTTAAGTTAGAGTTTAGTTTAATATTTTTATATTCTTACGTTTAGACCACAAGTAGTGGGTCTTTGTATTCCGAAGTACGGAAATTATTGTAAAGAGAGAAAAACAAAGGGTTTTGTATACCCTTCTTGTGTATCCTGTCTACTTCCCACAGTTATTGAACATAGATTTAGTAAGCTCTCTGTTCCGAGTCAGGTCCTTGCATGTTCCCGAAAAAAGTAAGACAGAACATTGAACCTGATACCGTCACCAATATAAGAAGTATATTTTACTTCTTATATTATTATTAATTAGTTTCTAGCAATAAGATGCTCTTCTATATGAATATAGGTTTCTACTTAATTAAATTTGGGACTGAAAACAAACAGATTAAAAATTTTTAAATAATTAACAGTCTTCTTTTAAATACATATATAGTAAGTGGTTCCCTTAAATTGAGAAAAGGATAGATGACACAGATGCAGTTCGTTTTGCAGTAAATTGTGTTTCCTGGTTTTGCTTTAAGCAATTAAGACAGACACTTATTTTTGCTACTTTGTGAATTAGATAAAAATATATAATTAACACAAATATTTCTAATTTGAATGAACATACATTCAAAGTAATTATTTATTAATTTTTTTTAAAAATTTTTAGATATTCAATCTTCAAGGTGCATTTAAACATTCAAAGCAATAAAAAATTATTTCTATTCTTAAGGCTATATAAAAAGTAGAAGTGCAGTAGAAATTGGTAAAAGCATTTACTGCTCTCTATATACTCTGCGAAATAGATGAAAATATGATGATGTTACTTACCATCCTGATACCTTACTAAGTGTCTATTACTGGCCACAGTCTTGGACATCTTCTTATAGACAAGATAACTTCCAACTCCATCCCACTTGTGAGAGAATCAACTTCTCGTAACAGAAAACTTCTCCAAAAAAGACTTCCTGTTCTGTACCGACTTTCATTACAGTAATTAACAGATTATGTATCTTACAGTGGCCATTTGTTTTAGATCAATGTTAACTCGATATGGTAGCTATGGGCTGCAAAGTGAATTTTCACTCAGAAAGTTTCAGACTTTATACAGAAGAACTGCATATTACATGCAAAGTGCCACAAGATTTTATATATATAATATATGTAGATACAGTAGATGTGCAGTATCCCAGTAAGACCAATGAGAGATGCTTCTAGCTGCTAAGGTAGATTTAATAAGGCAGGTAATATTTTGGGTATTTAAAGTACATTATATTAATCAGTGGGTAACTGTTATTTTTGAAAATACAACGATTTCAAGCAATATAATGACAAAAAGAGATAACAATATCTTTATTAAAAACTTTTTCAGATTAACCAGTAACAAATCATTCAAGCTTACAGTGTTAGGGTGATGTTTCTAATGAGATAATTCGGAACTTATATTCATTGCATGTAGAAGCTTCTACAAGAGAACAGTTGTTTTAATATTTATTTTGTGTCAAAACGTAGGCTCCAATACTCATTATTTATGGTCTCAGAAAGTAGCTATTGACATTCCTTATGTGACAGCTTCTTAGAATTTAAGTAATAGATGTGCTTCATTAGAAATTTGTAATACTGAGCATGAAAAGAGACCTTAGCGAAAATGCCAATGTATTTCTAATACAAGTGCAAATAAAATTGCTTCTTATCAATGTAAAGGAATAAATTATGTTTATTTGTTTAAAGAATGGGTACCATTAAAATATTTAAATTTAAGGAATTAGATGTAACAGAGGGAAAGATAACATAAAAAATATATAATCCATGCTTTAATTGCCTCTGTGGTACTTAACATACTTGCATTAGTTTTTCGAAATTTAAGTAATACACACTGCTACATGAGAACAGTAAATCAGTTTTTTACAGCTGACTTAAATCCAGTTGTGATCTCAAATTCTTATAATTTAAAGCTTAACATGGAAAAAATAAGAAGTATTGTTTCCCACTGCAATCATTCAAGCACTTGATAGAATGGGAAACCAGCACAGTTGTTCTGTTCTGCATACTGGTAATGAATGCAGCTTTATTTTGGAGTCTTGTACACTGAAGTTACCACTGAAAAGAAGTTATGCTCTATCTACTGTTTATCCAGATGTGCTTTTCCGCTCATGATTCTAAAATTTCATTCTGCAAGAGAGTGTTATGCTAAATAAGTTACCTCTCCTCTTCCACCGAGGCATACGGATCATAATATTCTGTCATCTGAAGATTCTGTTGTTAGCTGATATTGAATATAGTGAGAAAAATTGACATTTTTATTGGCAGTTATAATGGATTTGCCTTTTGTTGCCAGGTATAAATAAAAATTCAGTAGTGGCACAACACACATATTTTGGTTGAGTACTTTCTGGAAGAATTCGAAACACATTTCGTGATAATGAAACCGCAATTGCACTAGACAACTTTTGGACTGAGTTAAACACTGACAAAGCCCTGAAGTGGTTTTGGGAAACTAGTGAGTTACTTCAAAGGGTTACAGTGCTAGCACACAAAGAGAAATATCATCTAAAGCTTTTCAAAGTGAATTCTGATTAGACTCTTCGTGAAGCTTCCGTTTTGAGATTCTTCTGAAAATATGAGAGAATATAAAGAAGTGGCAATTTCACACTTAATTGCCATTGATCACAAATTTAAGTGAAATCCTAGTTTGTAAAAAGGTTATAAAGAATACATGTCCGATTATGAAAAACTGAGTCTATGAGTCTAGTTAATTTAACACACAGGTTTACCTGATAATGCATAATACATTCCTCAACATTCTGCATTTATACCAAATAGTGCTATGGTTTTTCTAAACCTAATATAAAGGAAAGTCTTTGAATTCCATATTATTTGTAGGACTAACTATCAAGTGGGATTAGTTTTGGTACTTGGAAGTTTCATAATACATGTTGTAGTGTTTATGTCTGATACTGCCGAATTGTATGAGCACATTCTTATAGCTAAAGAAGGTAGAAATGCTTCGCAGAACAGAAGCATGGGATCGATTAATCATGGTAACTTATTTCATGCCTCCTTTTCATTTTTGCCAATGATACTTTAAAACAATTGCAGTGAGTGGGGGGAAAAGATTCAGAAGTATGGGATCGATTAATCATGGTAACTTATTTCATGCCTCCTTTTCATTTCTGCCAATGATACTTTGAAACAATTCCAGTGGATGGTGAAAAAGATTCGCCACGCATCAGAGATAATAAGAAATTATTTCTATGCGATGATCTTTTCTTTAGATTGAAAAGCACTGAAAAGGCTTTTGATACTTGTAGGCAGTTTATATATTGGAAGCTACGAAACAAGTGACTAAAGAAATTAAGGAACCAAAGAAGTGGTTTAAACTAAGGAAATGGTGAACCAATTAGCTTTTCCTAAAGCCAATATTTGTTGAACCAGGAAACTGGTTCTCTCAATGTGCAAATTATGCCTAATAAATTGTCTAAATTGTTGAAATTATAATCTGATTCAACATTATTATATAATGGGATTAAGACAGTCTTGGCTGTTGAAGAAAATTACAATTACAATCATCGGAGATTTTTTAACCTTTCAATAGCTGTAAAAGCGATGGAGATTACGTATCGACATCTTTGGATTTCCGATAGTGATTGGTATGATCTGGTTCCTAATAGTATTAATGAAAAATGGATAAAGTTTCAGTATATTAAAATTCCTAGATGCATTCACTTCCAGACAATGCAGTTGAGATACATTTCGTAATGCATCAGATTTTGCATACCAAAAAGTGATTAATTATAACAGCAAGAACTTAATATTACAATAGCTGTCATAACTACAGTTATTCTTCTTTTCCTAGATTAGAACTGAATGCTATCAAAGTTTGTTGGTTCCATTCAAAATATTCTGAGTTACTATAAGTTTCAAATCTTTGCATGGTATGTTGTTGCACTAATAAGGTTATCATCACCTTGTCGCAGATGAAAAACATTTACTGTTAACTGAAGTACGGAAATCTCGGAGCTTTACTGAGGTCTCGATCAGAATTACATTCCATCAAAATTATACCCAACAGACCTTGCTTCCTGGGGAGTCTGTTAGAAAAGCTCAAAATAAACTGACTGTGGTGGTAAAAGAGGCCCCTTGAATTTGACTGAGTTTTGAATTCTGTAACATCACTGAGGATCAGATGCATTGATTGAAAAGAGAACTAATACCATACTTTCATGACACAGTTTAAAAATTGAAACTTTAAGTACTTTCTTAAATAGCACTTATCGAAAAGATACAAAACTGTTTGCCAAATTTCAAGGGTGAACATTTCCCTATAACTCTTTGGAATGTAGAAAAGCATCAAGGCATTATTTAGTATTGTGGGTATAGTAAGTGCATTTTAAAGATGGCATACAATTATTAAGTTGCAAGAAACCTTTGAAAGTTATAGTGTTCGCAGCATCAAATAATTTTTTTGAAGACAGCCTCCTACAAGTGGCAGGTTGTATTCAGCATACTAGAATAAATTATAATGCTAACCATTCATTTATTATTCAGTCTCCTAATAGACTGGATGAACTCTTGATTGAGCTGAATGAAATTCCATATGCAAGTTGTATAGTGGTAAATTCCATTTTAAAACACAACTGTTGTATCAATGGAGCAAAGAAAATTATTAAAAGTTTCAAAGCAAAATGCATAGTTTGCAAATTATAAGGGCCATTTGCTAACTGTAGTATTAATTATACGGTCCCAATGATTTAAAATTTAACTAAGGACATGGTAAATGGACTGCTAACAGCTATGCTGTATTACAGTCAAAAGTCGTTAATTCGGACACCCATAATCCGGAATGATCTATAATCCGGAACTCAAAGCTAAAAACTTTCTGCGCATGCGCATAAGCGTTTAAGCGTGCGCGTAAGACCTTTACGACTGCGCATTTGCGTGTGCACAAGCGCAGAATACGTTTTCACTGCGCGTTTAATGTATAACGGACGGTATAAGCTCAAATTATCTAATTGTCTATTTCAGTTAATGTTGATGATTGCGTTGTTCCTTAATCTTCGAATTGGATCCGGCTTATTATTTTTTACAGACTGTAAGAGCAATTTTATAAAAGTAAGCTTGAACTTTCGATTATGTCAAATAGAATTTCCGATGCTGGAGCTCCCAAAGGATCTACGAAAACGAATGTATGTTTCGATGTCCATCAAACAAAAAGTGGAATTGCTCCAAGAAATGGATAAAGGCATATCCTTTGTTTATTTAACCGTTCGGAAATCTGTTTATCAATTTCACGCTGCTTTGCGCGGGGGGGGAGGGGGAACGTGGCGGCGCGCAATGAACTGGAAGTTGATATGTCAACATTATCGTTATCTTCAGGGCAGATGTTTTTATTTTATTCGGCTTATAATTCCTTATTAAATGTAGTATTTCATCTCAATGTACTTCGTCTTTGATATGATTTAAATCAAATTCCTGGTCATTACAAATATCACGAATACAAATTAAATAGTTTTCTGGTTGCAATTTTCTAATTTCGGCTATGCATAATGTATGCTTTACGCATGCGCGCGTTGAAAGAAATGTTTAATAAAGTAAACAAATAAATATTAAGCTTTTTTTTTTGCAAATTTTGATACCCTTTAGATCATAATTGCTCATTATTTTATAAATTACTGTTTTATATTTTTAATTTTATAATTTCTGCATGCCATCTTACCAGATTTAAACTGATGATCTATAATCCGGAAAAATCAATAATCCGGAATCACCGAAGTCCCGACGAGTCCGGATTAAAGACTTTTGACTGTATTCGTTTGCATGGCAACAACAGCTAGCTAACAACAGCTCACCAAGAAGCTGTCTGAGATTTAACAATTGACTGTTGCATTCAAGAGGTTTGCTGCAAGCCAAGGCATACCTGACACATTTAATGTGATAAGGAAGTAACTTTATTGCAGCAAAGAGAAAACTGAATGAACTTTGAAAGAATTACGAGAAACTACTACAAGTGTTTCTGAATGTGATTTTATCAGGCCTCACACCTTCATTCCAAGAAGTTTCTGTTGCAGAAAATAAAGCTCTGGAAGAGATGCTTGCAAATGCTGCAATCCAGATGAGTATGGTCAATCTTGGAAATTGGGGATATCATTCTGCTAAAAGGTGACACTTTCCCAGCTACACAGCCATTACAAAGAATAGTAGAGGTTTATCCAGCACAACATGGACTTGTTTGTGTTTGTAACAATTACTGCTCATGTTTTATTTCAAGCAAGTTAATTCTCCTGCCTACATTCACATTTCCTGTGATAAGGAAGTAACTTTATTGCAGCAAAGAGAAAACTGAGTGAACTTTGAAAGAATTATGAGAAACTACTACAAGTGTTCCTGAATGTGATTGTATCAGGCCTCCCCTTCATTCCATGAGGTTTCTGTTGCAGAAAATAAAGAAGATGAAGAAGAGAGATGGCACAGTGAATGCTTGCATATGCTGAAATCCAGATGAGAATGGTCATTCCTGGAAATTGGTGATATTATTCTGCTAAAAGGTGACATTTTCCCAGCTACATGGCCATTAAAAAGAATAGTAGAGATATATCCAGCACAACATGGACTTGCTCTTGTAAGCTCAAGTTCTATTTCAAGCAAGTTAATTAAGAATCCACTTCTTCAGGACAGGTGTGATGGCTGTGTGCCACATGGGATCTGTGTTTTTACCCACATTTGCAGCATATTACAAGTGATGAAGATGGCTCATTACTGCCATGTCAAATAGCCACGTCATCATAGCAGTGCTGCTGTATTCTCCGGACTGATTTACACTTTCGGTCATGCAGTGCTGCTGACTGTCCATTTATTCCTCTTTACATTGTGTTAATAAATGTTCTTTTTTATTTTATAGCATTTTGTAACCTGGTTTATATTTCAAAAATTCTACATCCATCATAATTATTACATTCAGATACCAAAACATTGCAATAAACTCTCAAGATAATTGGTAAACTGGTGATTGGTAAACAAGATATGTAGATAATTGGATATCGTTAGCTATCATGAATATTTATATATTCAGTGAAGAGATGTTGTTGAAAAGGTGAAACAAATTATGAATTCCTGTATTTCTTTTATGACAGCAGCAAAATAAATTTTTACATTTTTATTTAATTTAATTTTATAATTACATATTTCAAAATATCAACTATTTAATAGACAAATCTTTTCCTTTAATACATATTAAGCAGTTTAAAATGATTGTCGTCTCAGAATTTCATATTTATGCTTAATCTCATATTATTTTAATTGAAAAAAGAATTAAAAATTTGTTAAAAGACTATTCATTATTAAAGTCTCTCAACAATAAAATTCCAAAACTTGTCTCAAGACAGAACTAACAATATTTTATTCTACTAGATATGCAGTCCTCTGTCCATGAGGTTGCCTTTGATGTATTAAATTTTATTGTCATTTTGATTATTTAAAATTGTCATTAGTATTTCATGTACAAAGTAACATACGCATTGAAGCATAGTTCATTCCAATAAGTATCAATTTTTAAATGTTCAATTATATTCTGCCTATTTTCTATTCTTATTACTGAATTAATAATATTTATCCCTCCTTATTTAAGCCTTCTGCTCAAAATGTATAAATTTATGCAAATATGATACATTTTGGTATAATTAACATATGAAACCCAAAATATGTTCTATTTTTAGCAGCTATATTATTAATTCTGACATTAAATGGCAAGTAATGTATTTCTACACAGTACATAACATATATTTCAGCGTATAACATGCACTTTTGCCAAAAATATGATTGAAATTTACGAGTGCATGTTATACGAGTGCACGACGGATATAAAAATAATAAATTAAAAATATGGAAAAAAATCGGCATACATAAGTTACATTTTTGTGTTTACTTATACTGTTTTAAAAGAAATGACATACCTCTTAAATTTAAAATCTTTTCATTATCGGATAGCATAAAATGTTCAACATGCTGGTATTCCGTTATATCCTCAGGCACATCATCGATTTCTGTTTTATCTTCACCGTCACTGCAAATCTGGTACATAAACAAACATCATTGTTGGTGAATCATTATCATTCACCAACACCAAACACCCTTGCTGCAGCACAATTTCCATTTTCTTTCACAAACTGAATGACTTTGCATTTAAAACTAGCAGTGTGTTTTTTGCAGGAACCATATTTACTACTAAAATTAACACAAGATCAACTGTATTTCAACTAAAACCTTCGATGTTCACTTGAAAATCACAGCTTCACAGAAAGAGAAAACATCTGAAATCTAATTCCATGACTTCTTTCGTGTTGGAAGTGCATTCTTTCTCCAGATTATATCCACCTTCTCTCGAAACCCTACCATAGCATTCTTTTGGACATTTGCATTGAATCCATCCTCTTTGCAGGAATATTTACTCCCTCAAGCATTTAACCCACACACATATTGTTCCTCTTAAGACTTGTCAATGCAGTACATTATTGTTCGAATGGCGCGTTATACAGATATACAAACAAAAATTTAAAAATCTAGCGTAAAATTATAGATGCACATTATACACTGGTGGGCGTCCCACGCCGAAAAATACGGTAATTAATATGCAGTAATCTTTGACTTAAATCAGCAACCATAGAGAGCAAATATTTTTTATTTATAATTTAGAAAAAGTCATTTTAAAAGTTTATTCATTTTGTTTACTTATTTATATTTTAACTATATAATTTTTCAGCGGACATTTAAATATTTTCAACAATATAAATTTCAAACATAGCTTTTTATTAGAAAAGGTGTTATTCCTGTGAAAGCCAGAAACAAAAACACATAATAACTAAAGTTATTAAATATATAACTGTTGATTTGCCTTGAGGGGTTGTAGGATGAAATATTCATATCAGAACATTTATTCATATATATTAGAACAGAACTGCATATCAGGTCTATGCATAGAAAAATAAGTTGTTCAAAAATGTCTGCTAAAATCATAGACTTATTTTCATTTTGCAAAATAAACAGTATCACTCACATTAAATATGGGGTGGGGGGAATACATTAAAAATCAAAATAAGAAGAAAAGACTAAAAATAAAAATCGTTTAAGGCTATCTGTACAATTTCCTGAGATTTTATACACAGAATATAAAAGCTTTCACTTATGAATCTGTGATTTTAGAACCTCTCCCTATCATAGAAATACTGATATAACTGCATGCTCTGTTATCTTCAACTATTATGAACTTCATATTCACATGTACTGTAAATAATTTTTAAGATTACTGAACAGTAAGGACAAAGCTAATCATAATAAAGTAACTTGCTATAGTACACAGACAGTAGCTCAGCAAAATGAAAATGATGAATGCAGAAAAAAAGTGTAGAAATTTAAAGTGGGGTAATTCTCATAAGCATAAATATAAAACACAATTTAAAAGCAGAAATTCTCAGAGTACTTTTCTTTCAAATAGTTCAAATATAGATCTAAAGTGAAAAAGTCGGATTTTTCATTCACTTCATTGCAACAGAGATATTAAGCTATCAATTTTTTAAAAAAATTACGTAAGAAGGGTTCGGAATGAATGCAACTATTATTTAATAATTAAAATCATTTAAGATTTAATTCTTAAATATCTCATGATTATTCATGCCTCACATGCTATGTGTAAGCCTGGGTAAATGATAACACATGTGAAAACTCAAGCCTAGTTTTGAGTATTTGGTGGAGAAATTAGAAAACTGCTTTAAATTAAATTTATTCTAAAACAAAAATCAACATTTTCTATTAGCAAGTGAATGGATGCAATCCTTCCATAAAATTATTTGTAAAGAAATTTTACAACTTACCAAAATAAATGTTTTAGAAATTTTATAAATTATTCTCCCTATATAAATTAAAAACTGTTGTTTTGAGTTTTATTTCAATAACACCTGCACAATGTTCAATTAAATTATTCCTTCTCCTTGCAAATTCAATTCACAGAATGCCTTTTCATTAGTTAAGCAAAAACGCACATTTTTAAATCTTTATTAAGGCTTATCATTTGTGCCCCAAAATGTTAAATAAAAACAATATGCACATGGAGAGGTAGAAATGATTTGTTTAAGACTAAACTAATAAATTATTCCCTTGAAATGATTTATCTGGTATCTCAGTAATATAGTTACACAATTAAAATATATATGAACTAAAAATTAATTCTCTACATCTTAATTCTCGTAATTAATAAACTTAATTCTCTTAATTCTCTAAGCTAAAGGGTATTTTTATGTTTCAGACATTCAAGTTTTAAAACTTTCAATCTAGTTCCTCATGAATATTAGACAAAATATTCGATAACAACATGCAAATAAATTATTTAAAAAGGACAGGATACAGTCCTTCTATAATTAATTTGTTTTTTCATCTAAATTTGTTTGACTTGTCCTTTTCTTGATACATGACACTGACATGATACATGATATTGACTGATGAAAAGGACTGCCTTCATGAAGAAATTTCCAATGCAAAATTGATCAAATTCACAGTACATATCTATGAAGGGAAAAAAGTGATTCCCCTCCTTTCTCACAATTATTTTTTTTAATAAAATATCATTTTATGACTAGTTTTTCACAAAAACGTATTTTACAACAATTCTTTTACCTTAACTAACCATTTTAAAAAACTTGGATAAAATTATTTTGAAGCATTATTTTCCCCCCTCTCCTGTAGTGAAAATTGCATTTCATCAATTTTATTGTATGAATCGTGCTGATTAAAAAAAAAAAAAAAAACATGAAAGATGTTTAGGAACAAAGGAATTGAAGGAAGAAAATTACTTCATGTCTCCCTTTCACCAGGTGCATTATCCTCTGAAGAGAGTTTGATGCACATGCATACTACTCCTCAAAGATTAGCTTTGCCTCCTTACAAAATACTTATTTATAATTAAAATAATATATTTTTATTATTTAATATATAAAATAATATATATTTATTATTTAATATATTATTAATATTAAAATAATATACTGTTTTACAATTAAAAACTATATGCAGAATGTTTCAAAGCATAATTTGTTTAAAGCTAAACGTTAAGGCACGTAAGAATAAAAAATTATATTTTTCCTTAACACTTAGCTGTGAACTCTACAGATTTCACAGCTAAATGAAGTATTTCAGAATGAAAGACAACAGAAAAGTTTTAAAAAATTCCACATGGTCTTATATTTAAAGGAAAAAATTAACAAAAAAAGTGGATTTCTTTTATCCTGTGCTTTGATTTATCCTGCATAAAAATTCATGGGTTTTAACAAAAAACAATTAATTATAGGTTGAAACACTAATATTAAAATCCTCTTAGACTTCATTTTTTAGCCTAAGATCTTATTTAAAAAAAAAAAAATTAAATACAAGACCTGAAATACTTCTTGAATGCTAAAAATTAGCCCATCTTTAAAGTGCAAAACTGTCATTTCCCATTTGAAATTTTCAGAGAAATGTAGTATTTAATACTATGTAAATTTAAGTTTCACAAATATATAATTACAACAAAAAATATCAAATATATTTCTTATGAAATATGAAATAGATGCAAAGTTTTTCTACGTAATTCTTAGGTAATACATGCATTTCCATAGTAACACAAGGTACCAGGGTTTGGTTTACATAATAACAGACAATTTTGCCAACCTCCTTAATTTTTTTTCCACAACATATAAAATTTATTTCTGAAGCAATATTTTGTTGTAATAATTTTCAGATATATAAAATAAAATGTTGAGGTAATAAATTTAATTCATATTAACAATTACTGAATATTAGTTATTAATGAGAAATTTTCAAGACAGAAGCAATTCTATGATTAGAAAAAAAAATAATAAATTGAGAAAAATGTTCCCACACTTCCTGCTTTTTTTTAATAAAACTCTTGGAAATATGAAAAAAACCTTTATTTTGTTAAATAATGTTTACAGATTTAGAAAATAAAAATATATTAATAACTTCTGAATTAATATTAGGAATTAACGTTTCTCAGTAACAGAGAAAATTATAATTAGAAATAATTTTTTTCCACAAGAAATGCTTCTTCTTTCTTTCTTTTTTTTTAAATAGCTGTCATTGTCATACCTACTGTTTAGTGCAAGATATCTTGCATTAAATATATTGAACAACATAAAGCAATTAATAAAATTCAGAATAAATCTAATAATAGCTCTTCGAAAACTGACTGTAATTGTCAAAAAGAATAAATTTTAAAATCTTAAAAATATGTCTTGTGACATACTTTTTTGCATCCATTTTTTTTTTCACAGAAAACAAAAAATTCAGATATCAAATTCAAAAATATCTTCTTTTAACAACTAATTAACATTAGATATTAATTGGAAAATTTCAAGGAGGAGGCAAAAAATATAAATGTAAGAAATATAAAGTATTGAAAAGATTTTTCTCCTTTTTCAAAATATTTGTAAAATAATGCTTCCAAATTAAGAAAATTAAACATTTCATGGCACAATTCTGAAATATTGAATTTTAGGAATTATTCATTCTGAATAATAATTCAATTCTCAATATTGAAATTACAAAGCATTATGTTGTTATTTAGTGCTTCTAATTTACACAGAAATGCCAAATGAAGTTGCACTTTTGCAAGCAGAAAAACATGATCAGATATAACAACAAATATCAATAACAAAGACAACATATATCTTGGAGATTTTTTTTTTTTTTTTTTTTTTTTTGTGACAAATTTCATCTTTATCTCCCGATTTCTTAGTTTTCTAAATCAAAATAATTCTAAAAATAAAAGAATTATATATAATTTCATATAATATAAATTTTTAAAATGTTAAAAATAGAAAGTTATTTTAAATATGAATGTTCAGAGCATTAAATGTTTATCAACAGCAGAAAAAGTTAATAAAAATTTCAATATTTAAATTGAAAATTAATCAAGATAAATAAACTTTAAAAAATTGGTTATTTATTAAATACACAAAATTATTTGCCTTCTAAAACATGTTCATCTATTCACATTTCTTTTTTTTAATTCATTTACATAAATTTTCTGTACATGTTTAAACAATACAGATCACTGGGGAGTGATGAATTTGTCACAAACATCAGTTATTTAACACAATACAAAAAGATAATAGATGCAAAAACTCATTGCCATCATGTACCTGTATCAATAAGTATTAAACAAATACTATGGGAGCTCGAAATACATACAGTTTCTCCCACTTAAATACTACGGAATCTCGAAACACAGTTTCTCCTGCTTAAGTAATGTTAGAAATACATTGTGAGTATTTCTGTCAGCAGGAGCAAGGAAACATACATTTGAACAATGCAGACTGCAAGTCCTGAGTTAAATAACAAATAAGTGTTCTCTTTCATAATAAGTGTCCTTGCCTTTCAGGTAGTTAACCTAGAAAGGAACTGCTACGAAAACACACAGTGAACTTACAAACTTAGGCAAATCACAGCTGCAGTGATACTTCGCAGACATTCAGAGTGTTTCTTACGGAGTCTGGCAGTAAAATGTACCTGATTTGATTCCTCTGTTGGGGGGGGTATGAAAAATCAATACAGATAGGCACTTCTTGCCTGTTTGCTCAGGAACTGTCCAGGCGAATCATTATTATGGAAATTGTCGACACCTTTACAGTTTTTTCTCGAAACAATTCGCCAAACATAAGTGAACACAATTTTACAGTCTCTAAAATTTTGTACAGAAAGTCCTAAATCGTGGAGGACCTTAAAACCGAAATTTTGGTCAAATTCCTTATTTTCAAATTGTTCGACAAAGTTTGCCTCGATTTTCGGGAGTCGTTTCGATAAAGTCCAAAACTCTAGGCTTTCAGTTGAAGCTGGAATTTTCCCAGCTATGGCTGTGATGGAAAGGACATTTTGTAAAAGTCACCAAATTTGTATGAGTTACATTTTATGCAGGTATTTTGCATCTCCTGGGAACTTGCAGGTACATGATAAGCAGTAAAGACATCCAGAATGGTTAGGACATCCAGTTTGCATATGCCCAAAGTGCTGACACCTGAAACAGCTGCTGGTTGTTTGCTTCCCTGATCTGTATTTTGCTTCTGGTGGAGTCAGAGTTTTCATCCACTGATTAAGCCACATACGACAACCTTAAGTGGAAGTTGTTCTTTTGCACCGAAAGGCACTGACAGCCCGTTCTCTGCTGTGCCAGTCATGGAACATTCAGGAACATTCTCCTAAACATTTACGATTTTGTAGAGTCTCACCTTCTTTGGGAACATATAAAGGTGACACTGCAGAGGAATGGGGGCATCGATATTATTTTTGCCGAAAACAGATTTCTTTCCACATGACTTGAGGTCGCAGGCACATTACGGGAAGCAGACAACATTTCTTTTCCACGGGAGGTGGGACGCTGTATCCAATAAATCCATCTGCCCTAGGCAACAAAAAGAGTTCATAGAAATGTTGAAAGCTCTCATGTCGGAATTGATGCAGTCAAGAAAGAATGCATGATGAAGGCAACAGATTTTACTGTGGTTAAGAAGTTCATTTTTGATTTACAAAAGATCTCTTTTGAAAAGAGAAGCTTTAAAATCATATCACACAGTGTTGGCGCTCAATAACTCTCATCCAGTTTTCCAGACGATGTTGAAGTAGCAAATTCAGTCATAATTAGTAAACTGCTGGAGCTGGCAGTCCTGTGAGGTTGATGATTTCTAACATCAGAAAAAAAAAGTCAAAGAGAGACAAGAATTGGTGACTTAATTTTAATGCACCAGTAATATCTCTCATTTCTGGCTGAGCATAAAAGTTTTTTTTTTTTCTCCTTGCGGTCCAAACTTGTGTATTACAGCTCAGCTGATGAGTGTCTAATGCATATATGTGAGGGAATGAGCAGTGTGCCCTATTCAGTGCCCTCCCCCCACCTACTGGAGATGCATAAGCGAAAAAATGTTTTTCACAAATGGTAGCAAATTTATTCAAAAATATGAATAACATTTCAAGTGCATAGAGGATCATTTAAAAGCAAAATGCTTAGATTTTATCATCAAAATATAACATAAGATGAAACTGCAGAATTAAGCAGAATATACTGAGTTAATGTGTAAAACAAATACACAGAAATATAACCTAACATGATGAAAGTTATAACAGATTATGCCAGAATGGGTCAACATAGCCAAGAACTGTGTATAATTTATTCTAAATTACAAATGTTCAATAAAATGAGAAAAATGTATTAAAATACATAAAACAAAATATTTTTGCATGCAAATGTAGTTTGGCTCATCAATATATAAAGAAAAAACAATTAAAAAAATACTCAGTTCTAATAAAATAGAACTTTTATGGAAAGTTAGCATTTCTGATAAAATATTTTTAGTTGTAAGAGATACACAAAAAATAAAGATGGACATAATTATCTCAATAAAAAGTAAATTTGTTTTTTTATATAAATATAATACAAATGCATGTTAAAATTTCATTCAAAAATTGTATTTATGCATCTTCATAATACAATAATTTCGCTAATTATTTCAAACAATAAAATCTGTTAAATTCACAAATTTTTATAAAACAACCGATTTCCTTAAACAGTCATGTTTCAACTAAGTGCAGTCATGTTTTTATATTTTACAGAATTAGTACATACTGCACATAAAAATAAGAAAATGCACAAATTAAAGCATACAATTTTATTATTTCCACTCCTCATAATAAAATGACATTTTTTTTTTCAACAAACATTGATATTATTAAATTGATTAAAATTTCCCCAGAAAAGATTTACACATTTCTATATATTGTGCCACGCAAATTTTCTTCCTCTAATAACCTAATAACTGACTTTTCATAAACTACTTTGCATCTATTTAATAATTTTTTAAAAACAAAAATATTTACTTAGAAATTATATGCATAAAGGAAAAGATTTTTACTAAAAAATTATTGTATAGATTTTCAATAGCCTTAACACAATAAACTTTTTCTTTAAAAAATTTTCTATGATGAATTGTATTTAAATATAGTGTCAAGAATTATAACAGTGTGCTTTGACAACTGTTTTAATGCACACACAAATTTAAAATGCCTAAAATGTTGAAATTATATAATTACAGTTTAAGCTTTACACAAAAGACATGCCAACATTTAAAATTTAAATTAATTAAGGATAAAAGGAGTAATTTATAAGTGACTGAATAGTATAAGAGGCTTTCGAATTAAAGTATTAGCTCAATACTCTGAGGTCAGCAAAACCATAGAGAAGGTAGTTTAATAATGTCATGAATAATATGAAATTTTTGTTCCACTTCATGTTTAAAAAAGTGAAATAAAATATTTGAAATAAAAATATATCATCAACCTTCATAAAATTTGTAATAAATTCTCAGATGAATACTTTACTGGAGTAAAACTCAGACAGTCTTGCATATTACAGTCAAAAGTCGTTAATCCGGACTCGTCGGGACTTCAGCGATTCCGGATTATCGATTTTTCCGGATTATAGATCATCAGTTTAAATCTGGTAAAATGGCATGCAGAAATTATAAAATTAAAAATATGAAACCGTAATTTACGAAATAAAGAACAATTATGATCTAAAGGGTATCAAAATTTACAAAAAAAAAAGCTTAATATTTATTTGTTTACTTTATTAAATATTTCTTTCAGTGTAAGTTGTTTAAGTTGCTTCGTTTTTTATGTGATAATACATTCTCTTTAATTCCATAAACAGACATAATTTCTTGTTCAGTTACAAAGTTCCGCTGTTCAAGTCCTATAATTGCTGTGTCGAGAATACCGACTAATTTGTCAATCGAAATTTTTTCGTTTTCAATAACCTCTGTCACTTTCTTCGCTATTGGAAGCGAATTATAATGACGAGGCATTTGATTTAAATCATATCAAAGCCGGAGTACATCGAGAGGAAATACCACATTTAGTAAGCAATTATGAGCCAAATAAAATAAAAACATCTGCCCTTAAGATAAGGATAGTGTTGACAGATCAACTTCCAATTCATTGCGCTCCGCGGCGTTAAAGATAAACAAAGTTTAGGTAAACAAACGTTAAAGTTTAGATAAAAGAAGGATATGCCTTTATCCAAAGGATATGCCACGTTCCCCCCCACACACACACGCAGAGCAGCGTGAAATTGATAAACAGATTTCTGAATGGTTAGATAAACAAATCCTTTATCCATTTTTTGCAGCAATTCCACTTTTTGTTTAATGGACTCCGAAAGATACTTTCCCTTTGTATATCCTTTACATATTAGTAAATATATATCAGAAATTATGTTTGACATAATCGAAAGTTCAAGCTTACTTTTATAAAATTGCTCCAATTCGAAGATTAAGGAACAACGCAATCTGCAACATTAACTAAAATAGATAATTAGATAATTTTAGCTTAGCTTATCCCGTCCGTTATACATTAAACGCGCATTTGTAAACGTATTTTGGGCACGCGCACACGCAAATTCGCAGCCGTAAAGGTCTTACGCGCATGCGTCAACACGACGCATGCGCACAAAGTTTGTAGCTTTGAGGTCCGGATTATAGATCATTCCGGATTACGGGTGTCCGAATTAACGACTTTTGACTGTACTATATTATATTAGCTTTTATAATATTAAAAAATTATATAAGAATGCAATTCATGCATAATAAATTACTTAACCCTTTGCGGCATGGTGGGTCAATATATGCCCCACCTAATTAATATTTATTTTCTCAGTTAGCAATTTCCGTTAGAAATTTTCTAATCTTTTAAAAATAATCTATTTTAGTTATTATTTTTCTCAGTAGATGTTACTACTATACCAGGGCTTAAGTTTATAAGCAAAAAATATTCAAAATAGGATCACAAGAGTGATATCCCTGTATCTCGCATTTTTCAATATTTTAAAAATTTTGGTATACAGTTTATGATATGTATGATACTTTTTAATATTCAAAAGTACTTTATTTTCAAAAATCTTAATTGTATTCAATATTTTATAACATTAATTTTGCAGTTGAAATAAGTGGGTTAAAATTTGTCCCACCACACACTTGAATTTCCGCTCAATACATGGCAGCACTCACGATTATTTTTTTTCTTTTTTGCATCTACTTTTTTCGTGATTGCGCGCGCTTTTACATCCGTTGTATGCTCTGATGTGCTAAAATGTCTAGGAAAAAATTAACAACTCAGGAAGCTTTGGATCTTTTTGCTGAATTGCCATCTGATTGCGACTCAAATGCTTCAGATGTCAGTTTCTGATTCAGATGAAATTGAAATCCAGGAGAGAATAACTGAGGTTGAAGTTATTGCTGAAGAAGAAAGGGAAGTAGTCATAATTTGTTTCGCTTTTTAAAGACACAGATGCATCTATGCATGTGGCACTGTAAATATGAATCGGAAGTATCTACCCACAAATTTATGTCAAGAGGATATATAGACTTTTCAGTTAGCGATGATTCAATTTATTGCATAAAATGGAAGGATAAAAGATCCGTTTCCATCCTGTCTTGCCTGGAAAAGGCAACTGAAATGAAAGAAATTAATAGAAAGGAACGAGATGGAAAGACAAAAAAAAAAAAAAAAAAAAAAAAAAAAAGTACTGTGCCCAAACAGCATTATTTCATACAATAAGAATATGGGATATGTCGACTGATTGATCAACTGAAAGGACTATATGAAATAGACCGCAAAAGCAAGAAATGGTGGCACATGATTTTTTTTTTTTTTTTTTTTTTTACTTTTTAGATGCGAGTATAGTAAACACATTTATTCAAGTTTGTTCGCGAACCTGATCATGATGTAAAAACAATGAAAGGTTTTCTTCTCTCAGTTACAGAAGGTCTAATGGCACTTGCAGGCAAGAAAGAGCTGAAAAGAAAACTGAAATCCCCAGTTCAAATAAAACTAAAAACCCGTTCGTACAACCAGAAAAGACACTAAAAAATGTAAGTAAAACGCCAAAGAGAACGAGCAGGAGAAGATGTGCATATTGCAGCATATCGAAAGAATAACGACGAACATTTTGCATGTGTGAAACATGTGAAGTGCCTCTATGCTTACAAAAGAATGAAATAACATGTTTTTCAAAGTTTCATGAAAGTGACTTTTTTTTCAATTTTAGTCATATATAAATGTTTTTGAATCAAGTGCCAATTTTAATATTTTATTTAGTATCATATGTACGAGTATCAAATTTTAATCTTAAAATAATATTCAAGAAAATATTTTCTTTTGTTCCTAAAATTTAAAAATATTAAATATATACTACATGCAAAATGTGCATATGCAAAATTTTACAAGTCATGCATATATGCAATAAGTACAAAATGCATTTTAGTGTGTTTATTATGAATATTTTAGAATGCACGCTTTATTTTGTTTATTCATTCCACATATAATTTTTTTTCCCTGCTATACACCAATATGCTATAAGACATGTGCTAGTTGCATGGTGGGACAAATGGTATCCCACCTTCCACCGTAAAAAATAAAAGCGCAGAATTTTTTTCAAGCCTTAAAGGCACTTAAGTAAGTCCATCTGACTTATTCTAAGGCATTTTTTTAAAGATTAAAATATATTTTAAATATGCGTGTCGCAAAGGGTTAAACCAGACTTAAAAAATTTGACAGAAAGGTATTTTTTTATAAATTTTGTCAGTGTTTTAAAAGAAAGGCAAAGATTTCCTACACAGAATTAAAAGCGTTCTGTTGCAAAGAAATCAGAACTTAGTATTAGTTCTGGTGAATTGGGGGGGGGGAGTTTAAACATAATTTTGTCTGTATTTTGAATGACAATAATTTTGTCTCGGTCTTTTAGATGGTTTAGTGAAGCATGTGAATCTGAAATTTATGAAAAACTGGTTACACAATTATAATACTTTATTACAAAAAATAATAGTAGGACTGGAAGGGAATTAACTTTTTTCCTTTCCTAGGTATGTAGTGTGAATATGATCTGATTTGCATAATATATTTAGCCACTGAGTGAATAAATTCCTACTAGTGCCAGACCTGGTCAAAAGACATGTTGCCATTCATACATTACTGCATTCATTGCACTGTTTTTTAAATGATTTGTTTATTTTCTTTACAACAACTATGTAATTCTGCAAAACTCAGGAATCATGCAAACATGTGCCACAGAAAGTGGCCTAAAATGCTTGGTATAAGGATGAAGTAACTTCTTTTAGATATGTTGTGGTTTATCTTATTTGGAAAAGTCTAAAAAAATATCATACCAATTTAACCCCAGAACAGCCGAGAGATGGCAGCACATGATTACAGACCACAAAATTCTATCCCAAGATTCTCAAGGAGAGAGTCAGTCGTCGAACGCGCGCGATGGTGCACGTGTGTAGTTTGGAGGTGAAGATGAAATAAAAATTGTTAAGTTTGAAATGTTGAATCTAATTTGATCTTCCTAAATAATTATCATAGATTCTTAACAATGGTGACCCGGCCTTGCAGCAACCAAGCGTTATTGTTTTAAACTAATATTTGCACGGAAAAAAAAAAAAAAATTCTCTTTTTTTTTTACATATTACTTGGGACTTAGCCACGTGACTGGAAATGACTGAAGGAACAGCAATAATCGGAGCAGTAAAGATACCTGTGTACAACTTCGCCGATCCTTCACTATGGTTCACTATGTGCGAAGCAACATTTGAATTGGGAACACCGAAAGCGATATCGGAGTCTCGCACGAAGTATAATTACATTGTTTCGCACCTGCCCGCCGAAGCCGCATCAATTGTGAGAGATGTAATCAAAGCCCCCAACTCCACGGATCCTTACAATCACATTAAAACTGAGCTAATCAAGCGGTGCGGAGAATCGACGCATCAAGAAATGAAAAAACTCCTCGGCGGCGAACAGTTGGGAGATCGCCGGCCAAGTGAACTCTTACGCATAATGCGACGACGCGCTGAGTCATACAGCATTTCCGATGAACTAATGCTAACTGTTTTTACAGCATATCCCGAGTTTCGTACAGGTCGATACTCGCAGCGAACACGCCTTTAACCTTGGATAAAGCTGCGGAAGTTGCGGATCGTGTCATCGATGTATCACCATCTCCTGTAGCGGTAAGTGCCACAAATATTTGTTCTGCTAATATTTCAGATTCCATTGAAGAACGTTTACTCGCAGAGATAAAAAAATTGCACGTAAGAATCGATAATATCTCGCGTGATCGTCGCCGCACTCGTAGTCAGAATAAATATCGCGGCTAAAGAGAACGCAGCCCCTCTCAAAATAAAAACAAGTTTGATACCTGTTGGTACCACCTTAAATTTGGTGAGAGAGCTATAAAGTGTACCCCGCCCTGTAAATTTTCAAAAAACGGCCCAGGCGAGGCATAGCGGCGACTACAGCCTTGCCCTCCAATTCTCGTCGCCTTTTTGTTAGAGATGCGCGCACAAATGTCAACTTCCTCATCGACACGGGTTCTGACGTATCTATAATTCCAGCAACAGCATTGCAAAGGCGAAATCGCATCCAAATGACCCTTTCAGCAGCAAACACTACACCAATTTCCGTCTACACTAGCCAAAATCTCTCCTTAGACTTAGGTTTAAGACGCATATTCAGATGGACCTTTCTTGTCGGCAGTGTTTCAACCCCTATTATTGGTGCAGATTTTTTGTATAATTTCAACTTGATGCCTAACCTCCACACAAAAAGATTAATCGACGGTAACACTAATCTTGGCTCTAAATGCAGTTTACGAGTTAGTGCAATACATTCAATAAAGACAGTATCTGACGACAGTATATACCATAAATTATTATTAAAATTTCCAGAAATCACAAAACCACCCCGTGCTGACCAAGAAATTAAGCACACAGTAGTGCATCACATCCAAACCACAGGACCTCCCGTCACTGCTAAAGCACGACGTCTTGCCCCAGACCGCCTACGAATCGCCAAAGAAGAATTCCAAAATATGATAGAATTAGGCCACATTCGTCCTTCAAAAAGTAACTACGCATCACCTTTGCATATGGTCCCTAAAAAGGACAGCACGGAATGGCGTCCTGTAGGAGATTACAGAGCCCTCAATGCACAAACAATAAAAGATAATTATAACATTCCTAATATCTTAGATTTTACTTCTGAACTACATGGCTGCAAAATTTTCTCGTACCTTGATTTAATTAAAGCCTATCATCAAATCCCTATACATCCTGATGATATCCACAAAAGTGCTATAATCACCCCCTTCGGCTTATTTGAAAGCTGTCGCATGCAATTTGGCCTATGTAACGCTGCAGCCACATTCCAAAGATTCATCGATGAAGTTACTCGAGATTTAAAATTTGTTTATGCATTCGTAGACGATATATTAGTAGCATCTAAATCTGAGGAAGAGCATATCTCGCATCTAAGAATACTTTTTGAAAGATTGCAAAATTATGGCCTTAGCCTTAAACCTTCTAAGTGTGTTTTTGGTGTTTCCTCAATAAATTTCTTAGGTGTCAAAGTATCTGAAGAAGGAACAGAACCCCTGAAAGATAGAGTAGACTGTATTTTGAATTTTCCTAAACCTACTACCATAATTCAATTAAGACGCTTCTTAGGTCTATTCAATTTCTATAGACGTTTCGTTCCTAGAGCAGCACACATATTAGCACCCTTAAATAAATTTTCAGAAGGTATCAAAAATAATAAAAAGAGCAGAAAACCTAAACAAAACGATCCCAAAGAAACACTTCAATGGTCTGAGGCTAGCGAACAGGCATTTACAGATGCCAAAAATTCACTAGCTACCGCAACTCTTCTTCGTCACCCAATTCCAGGAGCCAAACTTAGTGTTTGGGTTGATGCCAGTGACCTGGCAGTTGATGGTTCCTTGATGCAACTCAACACAACCAACTGGGAACCGATTGCATTCTTCTCTGTTAAGCTCACCAACAGTCAACAAAAATTCTCCACCTATGATCGAGAACTATTGGCCATTTACACTGCGGTGAAGAGATTCCGGCACATGCTCGAAGGTCGGAACTTTATCATTTTCACTGATCAAAAGCCTCTTATCTACGCCTTTAAGCAAAATTCAGAGAAGTGCAGTCCGCGCCAATGGCGTCGACTTGATTTCATTTCTCAGTTTAGCACTGACATTCGTCATACCAGTGGTGTTAATAATAGCGTTGCAGATGCATTATCCAGAATTGAGATAAACAACATCTCAAATTCCTCATTTCTTGATTTTGAAGCCTTTAGTCACGCTCAGAAAGCTGATGATTTACAAAATCTGCAAAACAGCAATCATTCACTAGAAATAAAGTCCATGCCCAGCCCAGTGTCAGCAACAGAACTCATCTGTGATGTATCAACCGGAATTCCAAGACCTATTGTGCCAGCATCTTTTCGTAAAATAGTGTTTGACCATTTTCAGAACCTCTCGCATCCCGGAACAACAGGATCTTGCAAATTAATTTCTGCTCGCTATGTTTGGCCCAATATGAAAAAGAATATTAAAGACTGGGTAAAAAGTTGTGATGCATGCCAGCGATCCAAAGTTCACAAACACACAAAAACACCTCTGGGTACATTTGCTACACCAGACGCACGATTTTCTCATCTGCATGTGGATTTAATCGGACCCTTGCCTCCTTCAGAGGGCAAAATGTACTGCCTCACCATCATCGACAGGTTCACCAGATGGCCTGAAGTGATACCCATCGCTGATATGACAGCAGCAACAGCATGCAGAGCCTTGTTCGAAGGATGGATATCCCGCTTTGGATGCCCATCTACCATCACCACAGATCAGGGTCGCCAGTTTGAGTCACCTCTGTTCAGTGAGCTCACACAAATTATGGGAACAAGAAGAATTCGTACTACAGCCTTTCATCCCCAAGCAAATGGCTTAGTAGAACGTTTTCACAGAGTCTTGAAAAATTCTTTAAAAGCCCATGAAAACCCAAGATGGACTGAATCATTACCAACAGTTCTCCTTGGCATTCGAGCTGCTGTTAAAACAGACATACAAGCATCAAGTGCTGATCTTGTGTATGGAACTTCACTAAGACTTCCAGCAGATTTATTTTCCCAAAGTGCCCAAAATACAACTCCATCTTATGAGTATGTGCAGAAACTCCAGGCACAAATGCAGCAGTTAAAGCCATTTCCCAACCAAAATCACCAAACAAGAATCTTTGTGCACCCAGAATTGCAAAAGTGTACACATGTTTTCCTTCGTGTGGACAAAATAACACCACCGCTCACTCAACCATATACAGGTCCCCACAAAGTCATAAGTCGAAGCGACAAAGTTATAAAAATATCCATAAATGTCAGGCAAAGCAATGTTTCCCTAGACAGAGTGAAACCTGCATTCATATATAATGATGAAATACAACAAATTCCTCACGAGCATGAACCTAAAGTCCCAGGAAATACTACTGGAAACTCTGTCAACAATTCCAAAACCACAAAATCTGGATGAATTGTGAAATTTAGCAAGAGACTCATCACAGAAATTGGTTAACTTGATCATAATTACTCTTGAGTTACTCGATTTTCAATGTTCATCATATCACAATTATTCTCTACAAATTTCAGAACTGAAAAACCTTTATTTTCATTTATTCATGTCAATTAGATTTAACCTGTATTACTTTATTTTGTTTTCTACTTTTATTTAATTTCATGTATGTAAGTGATTTCAGCAACTGACACAACCCAGCATCCCAATTCCCTTTTGTTTATGCTATGTATGTGTAAATACTGTCGTTCTTTCACTTCGCTTGTTCACTGGGGGGATACTCTTGTTGTGGTTTATCTTATTTGAAAAAGTCTAAAAAAATATCATACCAATTTAACCCCAGAACAGCTGAGAGATGGCAGCATATAATTACAGACCACAAAATTCTATCCCAAGATTCTCAAGGAGAGAGTCAGTCGTCGAACGCGCGCGATGGTGCACGTGTGTAGTTTGGAGGTGAAGATGAAATAAAAATTGTTAGGTTTGAAATGTTGAATCTAATTTGATCTTCCTAAATAATTATCATAGATTCTTAACAGATATTTCACTTGTCACACAGAAAAAGAAAACTCAAAATAATTTTCAATTTTTTTCTTAAAATTATCCATTTGCCTTATAAAATAAATATTTAATTAAACTAAATTTTAAAATTTACATTTCCATGTGCATATTATGAAGATTATTATTATTTTATATATACATACTGTATATATAAAATATGTAGACCCAGATTTAGACTAAGCCTCATATACATTTACTTCTCCCCCCCCCCCATTTCTTCTTTCTTGGTCTTGGTTCAATCCACAGTAAAACTGGCATAAATTTTTTTTTATGCCAGTTTTACTGCATCCTTTTCTTTAAAAGTACATCCTTTCCTCGAGTTTCTAACGACGTTTTGTTCCTAATGACCATTTCCTTGTTGCCCTAAAAATATGCTTATTTTGCTAAATGGTTTATCCAGTTCTAACTGTTTGCATGTATCATATAATAACAGAGCTGTGACAGACACATATACTAGTGTTAAAATATTTTGTTCTTGATGTGAAATGCCATTCATGTTACAATACTGAGGATAATAATAAAATTTACATGTCTTTTTTTTATTATATGCTTGCCTACCTACTGAATTTAATTTTATATTATCATTTTTATTTTTCAAAATTGTATTTTAGAACGCCCCTCTCATTCTTTAACTTCATTTTTCTTTACTTTGAAATTCTTCATTTGAGACATATACAATTTCCTCCAATTTTAGTACAAAATCGAGGGGAAAAAAAAAGTACCTGGAAAATCTCAGTAACGATGGTGAGGTCCAAATTAAGTTAGAAATTAAGCAATTCATTTCACAGCTGCATTTTCAGCAGTGAAATTTCTTTTAAGGGTCAAAAATGTTACAACTATTAGGTGTTTTGTTAGAAAAATTCTGTGCTTTAATAAATAAATGCATTATTTTCTTGACGAAAAGGAATTTCTAATAATGCTTTGTATCCATATTGTTAATTACTGGACATGCATTTGTTTTTTTTATTTAATTCAGTTGGGGAAATATTCAACCACATTTTTCTGTATATCTTGCATAGAGATTGCTCATATTTAGGGTTTTCATAGATGCTAACTCTACTGGTTTTCAATCACGTTACAAAAATCTCCAGTTTTTGAGATTTCATTGTTGACAGCTGTGGATTTTCTTCAGATGAAAAATAGACATTTTTATGACTTTATTGTTTATCAATTATTTTTGTATGCTTTTGTAATTTTTTTATTATTAAAATATTTTCCCTTTTACAAAGTTCTAAACTTTTTCTTTTTTCAGATTCACCTCACCGATGATATCGGAACAACATTATTGATGTTTGTTGTATTCAGATCTGCTTTCGACGAAATAAATTCAGGTAGTGAAAAATATTCATATGCAGATTTATTTACGCTCTTCATAGAACGGGGATGTGACGTTAATGCCACTAGGTTGGGTAGTACTGTTCTTCACTTGGCAGTTATCGAAAAACAAGAAATTTTAGTGCGAAAATTGCTCATTTCTGGAGCTGAAATCGACAGGCGTGATGAGTATGGTTTTACCCCATTGTTCTATGCATGTAGAAGAGGTAGCCAGAGATTTGTGGATTTACTTATAATTGCTGGTGCTAAATTATGCACACAGAATTGGAGAAATAATTTGATAATCTCTGGAAATGAAGAAAGCATTAAGATGCTTATATATATAAATGATAAATCCAAGCAGTGTCATACGCTGGAAAACTTGTGTTACATTAGTATCAGGAAAAGACTTCAGAATGTAGAAAGAGATGCCTTTCAACTGGGTTTACCTCCATTATTAATAAGACGCTTACAACTCAAAGACTGTTCTAATTATGTAGGATGATTATTCTAATTATGTATGATGTACTGAGTTGTAAAGTTTAATAAAGGGTAAAATATTGCTAAGTATGCATTTTCCTTTTTTGAGGGGGCTGAAATAACACTTCTTTTATTATTTTACATTCTTACAATATTTGCTGTCATAATTTATAAAAGTTGCGCTATATCTATAGTATAAACAAGCAAGAAGAAAGGTGTGCATATATCATATGTTAACAACAAAACAATGCACAAATGGAAAAGTTTGTAACCCAATAAAAGCACTTTTGTTATAAATAACACCAAGCAAGAAATAACATTTGCATGGAAGGAAAGCTTTTTTAGAATTATATTTAAATTATCTGCGACAATAAAAGCATGATCAAGTTTTCTTGCCAATTAACAGAACCAGTCCAGTCCTCCTGTATACAGATTTGGGAGATATTTTAAAATTTTATTGCCTTTTAGTCCACTTTCACATTACTTTGATTACCATTAAAAATTAACATGAGTCCGGCCTCTGAAAATTTACATCTTATTCAAAAATTACAAATCTTTGGATAAGATTACAATCACAGATACAAATCTTGTTCAAAGAGTTGAAGTTATATATTTAATTATTTATATGACTTATCGTTATTATCGTTGCTAGAATATTTTATTTTGATAATTATATTTTACTTTTATTGGAGCTGGAATAATGATTGCAGTTTGTGTTTTCCAGCAGTTAATTAATTAAACTAAAAAAGTATTGCTTCTTATCATCTTTCGTTTTTTAATATAACCGTTACATGAAATTAATTCAGTTTCAGAATCCTTACTTCTTCAGAAATATTTGCAAGAAATTTCTGAAACAAAGTATACAAATGATTTCAAATGCTAAAAACTGAAAAATTCGAATAACTAGATAAATAATTATAAAATAATACAGCAAACAATTTTTAATGCCTAATCTTTTATACCTAATTCATTTTTAAAGCATCAACAGTCCAAGTCTTCTCAATTTTACTCACAAGATAAATATGTATTACTATTATTTTGGCGTGTGTTTTGGGGTTTGGCTGTATTATGAAACGCTAATACCACACAACGTAAATTGTTGGTACATCACATGATATTCTTCCGAGATGTGAAGAACACAAGTCCGGCCCACTCAGTCTCTTTCGTGCAAGGTCCAAAGAAGCCACTATTGAGATTGATGGAAGAAATTTTTTTTTTGTTAAAGTATATTTTGCCAAACAGATCTCTTCTAAATATCTGATATCACGTAATAGAAAATAAGGTAGAAAAGAAATCTCATAGTTTTCTGAATAGAAGCTCAACGTTAAGATAGGATAATCATTCTTTTTATAAATAACAGAGGTCGCTTTCAACACAAGTGCCTCAACAAATCACTTTGCTGTTAGTTTTCTATCGCTGATATCTGTCACCGTTTTTCCTTTATACAGAACAACATGTCTCAGGTATTATAATTATGATACTAAAAAGAGTTTTTAGAAAGTTTAAGCATTCATCCAATAACCATGTAAATCACAGCTCAAAATAGCTCTTTAAGCTAAATCATTTAATAACAGGTAGCACATTGAAATTCGGACTGTCTCGTTTAACTAACCAAAACCCTCAAGTAACTCGAAACTCTCCTTCCCTCCGAAAAAGCCAACAGTAGAAACATTTCTAAGAAAACAACTCATGTTCCATATACAGAAATTTTGCCTGGGACCTAATAATAATTTAGAGTTGCTCTCTGAGTGTCATGTTTGTTTATACTCTTTTAAATTTTGTTCCACATAAATGTTTCCTCAGAATTGTTACAACATTAAGCATTTCCCCCCCTAACTCTTATTCAGGTTCACTTGGCTCTAGAACTCAACAGCAGAAACTCAGTATAATCACGTATGTGTCAAAGTACTAATTACATCTCACTTGATATGAGCTGGTAAAGCGCGTGGAATGAAACGATATTTAAGATAGTAGGTGCTTGGAAATTTATATCGTTGGTCCTTTGGTATTTAATTAGGAAAATTCTCAAAGATCCATTGTGGAAGTATTTCAGATTACTGAGAATTACCTGCTATGTGCAGTATCCTTATATCTGCATCAAGGTATAAAACAGGCCCTTTAATTTCTCTTTCAAAGTTTCCATGTAAACGTGGATTGCAGATAAAATTCAACTAGTTTCAAAAGAATAAAACTTGCAAATTTATTTTGAGATTAGCGGAAGTACAAGTTGGATTGAGAGCAATGCATCTAACAGCACAGATCTGTAATACCGCTATAATCCTTCTCTAAAAACGATAAAAAAAAGTACAATTCACATTCATACATTTTTCAGTCTGATGCGATATGGAACCCACATAAAAATTTTCGATAGAAAAATAAGCTAATTCTGTTTCATTATATCAGCAACAATGGCACGCAGTTTTGAATGATTTTTGTTTTTCTTATCAAATAGTCCTAAAAGCTTAATTTCCATTCAATATTTCACCTATAATTAATTTTAGTTGATTAAATGTGGCAAAATCTTGACCTTTATTCATCAGAAATTAATAACATGAACAAACAAACATACATTCTTCTTTATATGTATAGATTTTGTAAAACTTACAAATTTTTATTAAAAAACTCCATGATTTGAAAGCGAGCGGTAGCAACACTTCGAAATAAAGCATTTTTATCTCCAAAGCTCGAGACTGTTGCCACTCGGAAAAATGTGTGCGAAAATCAGCGCTTTCAGAGTTTCTAATTAGTATGTCAGCTGATTAAATTCGAAAGAAGATGGGACCAGTCGAAATGGCTTACCACGGATTTTTGGAATCGGGAATAATGTATTTAATGTTTGGCAATTCTATTTTTATTTCATTGTCAAACTTAGAAATTTTTTATTAATAATCTCTAGGATTTGATTGCGAGAGGGTTGCCACTCGGAAATATTAGGGCGAAAATTATCATTTTCCCAAGTTTTTAATTAATATCTCTGATTTTAGCTACTTCATTTTGGAAAAAAGTGGTGGTCGACCTTTGCAAGACCCAGAAAACAATTGTAGAAAGTTTGGTGAGAAACGCACAAATTTTCTTCTTTATATATATAGATGGTGTGAAAACAGAGTTGTTGTGTTATCCAGCTACATTGACCTATGAGCAGCCGTGCAATAATGATGCTGAACACTGGTACTTCGACCTGAGCTCGATTCTAGACAGACGGGCTGATTGCATCGGCGTTTTCATGATTTGTCTACTGTTTAAGGAATATACTAGCTAGTTTCCCTTAAAACTCCTTCCAAGAAGACATTTCCCCTTAGGCAGACAACCCATGCATGCTTTGTCGTAATCAAATAATATACATATTATGTTACACAAATCATTTTGCCAGTGGGTATATTTTTGTCTTAAAGATATAAATTGAACGAATAGAAAACCTCATTACTTGCAACCGTAATGTATAATCAATACATTGTAAATAAAGGTTTCTCTTCGACAGACTTTCTTCAACTACATATAATTAAGTAAATATTTATTTGCTTGTATAATACACTGCTGACAAAAAATTGACAAGAAATGCAATTTTGAACGTTAAATAAGTACTTGAATTTCATTGCCATTGCAGAAAGGAATACTGAAGTATCATACAATATTATCAACGCAACTGGATATTCTTCACAACTACACATCAACAGCATTCAGGGCAGAGATACTTTCTTGATTTGAAAAGATGTGTCAAATAATGTTGCATCTTGAAATTTTCCAAAACAGATAAATACGTCATCTTGAAAGACCCAAATAGAATAAAAGTATTATTTTAAAGCTGAGAAATGTAAACTTAAAGTACATGGGCATTTGGCGTTAAAAACTGTAAACGGCGAATCACTTTTCAAATTGTTCCCACCCAATATTATCGCCCTATATTATATTTAAAGAAATTAAATAGTGAAGAATCTGCATAAATGTATGTATATTCCTCGCACTGTAAAATAGCGTAACCTAAAGCCATTGAAATTTGGAATAACGTAATCTTCCATAGAATATGGGCATGTGGAAGCCCTAGTTTGAATTTGAAATTTGTTTTATTATCAATTTCTTGTTCAGAAACACTTCAACGTGTTATTGACCAAAACACTAAACGATTTGAAGCAAGTAGTGGCAACACTGTGCGAAAGAAAAACATTTTTATCTCCAGGGCACGAGACTCTGTATCGGAATTTCTAAAGATATACTCATTTAAAAATTATTTTGTGATATTGCTGTTGAACTGAGTTTCATGGTTTGAATACAAAGAACATGATATTTAAAAAATAAGGAAAACGTTAAAAAAGTAATTTAACGCAATTAAATTTTTAATTAATTTAAAATCTGAAACCTTTGAATTTTTTTTCTTACTGCTTTTAACCTTTTTTCCACTTTTCACTTCACCATATTTCTTCATTCGCCTCATATACTGGTGATTATTTTATTGTCGGCACACATATGCAGTTTCCAGTGACATAATAATTGTTACTAACGCTGAATACTGTAATTTTTTTATTTCATTTTACGTAATATTGACTTTCATAGACTAATATGGTCTTTCGTTGTGTTTTGCATCGGAACGCATATATATTATACGAATCACAGCCAACTTATAAGGAGATTTTGAAGTATAGAAGATATTCCTCGTTGAAATCGTCTCTGTTAAAGACAAGTCTGAAAATGCGAATGTCGTCCGTTTTCAGACATACAAAGATAAATTTTGAAACATTTTAGAAAATTATCGAACAGTTTTGAATCGAGCATGAATAGTTATTCCTATAAGTTATTGTACAAAACTAAGCGGAGAGATTCCAGATGAACGTTGAAATAACCAAAGAAATAGTAGAGCAGGTATTAGTGCAATCGCGATGCGCATGTGAAGGGTCACAGAAATATGGCTCCACACTTAACCATTGCGGTCGCAGTTCAAAGCTGGCTTTCAGCATAATAAACCTCATACAAATGGCAACCACTTCAATCGAAATGAACATTAATTCATTATTTTCTCAAACTTCGAAAGTAACTCAAATTTTATGGGGTCTAATCATTGCCGCTGAATTTATTATAATGTTTTATGTATAAAATGTCAAACAAGTCAGCAAATTAACTCGATGTTGTTGCCATTACTTTAATGTAGGGTTCTTCAACCCGTAGCCCGCTGAAGGTGTTTTAGTGGCCCCACATTTGAATTTGAAGAAACATTGAAGAATTTTTGATTTCAAGAAAACTTGCCTTGTCAGCTTTTTCTCGTAAAAAAAAATCCCTCCTATTCTTGATATTTAAAACATTTTATTGACATGCCTCATATTATTTGAGGTAAAATTTTCTGAAAATGACGAATTTTAGGCAGTTTGCCTTATTTGCAACGGCAGTGTATCTGTGATGAAGGAATACAACATTAAGAGATATGATACTAAGCACAGTGAGACACATTCTGCACTGGAAGGTCATTTTCGAAGTGATAAGGTGAGTGAATTAAAATCAAAACTAAATTTTCAGCAGTCTTTCTTCACCACAGCGAATAAAGAATATGAAAATAGTGTTCGTGTTAGTTACGTAATAGCAGAAAAATTGCTAAGGGTGGAAAACCATTTTCTTATGGAGAATTTCAAAAGAATGTCTTCAGAGTGCAGTTGATGTACTTTGGCTTTCGAGTCATATCGAATATTAGCTTGTCTGGTGTGACAGTAGCCAAGCGCATATAGGATCTCGCAAGAGATATATTCAGAAAATTAAAATGTAAATGCAAAAAATTTGAGTCTTATTCTGTAGCGATAGATGAATCGACAGATGCAACAATTTAGATATTGCACAAGTAACCATTTTTATTCGTTGCGTTGATAGAGACTTCACAATAGTAGAGGAATAAGCCAGAGTTGTTGCACTTAAAAGTACAATACGAGGAATGGATTTATATTCCAGTCTGACACAAACTTTGGATAAATGTAATGTTGACTTCGGTAATATATCTGCTATAACCACGGATGGTGCTACATCTATGACTGGAGACAAAATGAAATTAAGAACATTACTCATATCTCATATGAAGGCTAGTGGAAATAATACTATGATGATTTTCCACTGCATCATTCTTCAAGAAAATTTGTGCAAGAAGTTATTCTCAAACTTTGAACAATGTGATGAGTGTTGTTGTAAAAGTGGTTAATTTCATTCGGTCTAGAGGACTTAATCACAGGTAATTTGAACAGTTCTTGATTGATTTGGAAGCTGAATATGGTGATGTTGTGTATTATGTGGAAGTACCTTGGTTGAGGCCACTCTTGTTTGATCTTGTCCACTCTTGAAGAAAGATGCTTCAGCGTCTGTTTTGTTTGAAGAGCGAAATTCAACAATTCATGGAATCTAAAGGAAACTCTATTCACGAGTTCAGTGATGAGATATGGTTGAGAGACTTTGCATTTCTTGCAGACATTGCAGGTCATCTCAATGATATGAACTACCGCTTACAGGGAAAAGATCTACCTATATTAATTTAGAAGTCAAACAACGAAAATCAGCGTTATATTTTCAAATATCGCAGGACTAGTTTCGATGGTTTTACCGAACCATCATATTCAGCTGCAAAAGAGCAAATGAACGAGATAAGATATAATGAAAACATAAGACAAGAAAAGCCAGGACAAGAAACAAGCTACTGGCGCCATCTGTTGAAGAAACCAGAACTAAAACATAATTTCTTTAAAGGCTGAAGGCAAGTGGATTGGAATCAGGGTCATTAACTAGAACAGAAAGATTTTTTTAATGTGAAATGCCTCTAGAAAATCCAGTTCACCAATGGAAGATGCTTTTTGAATAATTTTGGCAGCAGAAACATTTAAATTGTGATTTTCATACCAACAATGTTGGGCAACAGAAGACTTCTGTGTTTCCTTCTTCCTAACATATGCCTCATGTTCTTTAACGCGAAATTTTAAGGCTCTCTTAGTTTGGGCGATGTAATTTAAACCAAACTGGCAAGGAATCCTATAAATACCCCAGGAATTCATATCCGGAATGGGATCCTTGAGTAAAGAACTCGGAATTTTATTGATCGGAGAATAAATGACCCGAAAGTCAATTTTCTGCAAAATACGTGCAACCTTATAGCCAATTGATGGAAAGAAGGGAATGGCAACGGAATTTTTATAATCTCCTAAAACAAGAGTGGGCTTTTTTGTGTGTTGAGATGAGAAGTTTTTAACTGCTTCATTAATAATGTTAGGTGAAAAGCCCCTGTCAATAGCTATCGCTTTTAAATAATTTAGTTCTTCATCAAAGGATAGTTTGGAGGAGCAAACTTGAAGAGCCCGGAAAACATAGGAATAAAATGAAGCTAACTTTTGTTTAGTCGGATGACATGATTTGAAGTGAGGTGGAAGGCTTCAGTAAACCGTAGTACTGAAGATGGATGTGTTTTGCGTGACTAGAGTGTCGAGAAACGGAAGAGATTTTCAAGTCTCAAGTTCAAAAGTGAATTGAATAGCAGGATCAATGGAATTCATTGTTGAAAGAACTTTATTTAAATCATCTTTATTACCTTCAAACAGGGTAAAAGTATCGTCTACTATATTTGTTCGACGTTTTATTGCGTCTTAATTAAAAGATCTACTTGTTCATAATCTTTGTTATATTGTAAAAAGCTTTTAATACAAAATTAATCCTCTGGGAAAGTCAATAGTTAAATAAGAATCCCACTCACTTTTCTAAAATTGGTGGAGTGTGCAAAGAACTCTACAGCGTGGAATACAAATAATTATGTACAATGCATTTCAAATTTCAATTCAAAAGCAGATTTTGTGATTTTCGTAAAAATGAAATTAGATTGTTCTCCTTACCATTTTCAGTAGACGTTGCAAGTGTTTCACCTGAACTTCAATTAGAATTTATAGATTTAGAGTGTGACTGCAGTAAAACACAAGTTTCTTGAAAATCCTACACTAATTAATTTTTATTCGAAGTACGTGACCGAAGACAAGTATCCAGGGAATTCGTAAACATACACACTTCTTGTCTTCTTTCTTTGGCAGTACCTACATATGTGAACAGCTCTGTAGTAAAATTAAAATCCTAAAATCGAAAACAAGAACACGGCTGACAAACAGACATTTGGAGGAAACTCAGCAAGACAGATTAAACCGGATATTGAAGCTCTAATCAAGCAAAAACAACGTCAAATTTTACTTTAAAACTAAAGTATCTACCATATCCCGCCAGTAATGTAATTTGTTTTCTTTTTTTATTGTAAATGCATTTTGTAACATCGTTCCGTACAATCATCTTTACGCTTTTTTTTTCATAGTTAAAAAAAAGTTCCAAAACGTTTTAATTCAATTTCCATTTGATGTTTTGGTTCCAAAAAGTCATATATATATATATATATATGCAAATCTGTAACACTATATCTTTGGCTAGAATGAGTTATAGTCTTACAAAACAAAGCTCCCTTTTTTATAAATTTTCAGACTACACTATTTTTTTGTCAGACACGTGGCCCGCGGATCTTTATGAATTTATCCATGTGGCTCTCAGGCGTGAAACGTTGAAAACCCCTACTTTAATGGAAACATGAAATAATACAAAATTTTAATTTCTTAAATAAATGTTTGATTTTTCTTATCAGATATCGTAAGTGACAGGCAGTGGCGGCTTGCCATATGGATCAGGCAAATGACTGATTTGCAAGTTCATCATTAGATGTGGGAATTAAAGCAAATATGTGGAAATATATTAGTAATTAATTTATCTAGCTTAATGAGCTGCATGAGGTCTTCAGGTGGAGAGGTAAAGTGTGATATTCTTTGGGGAGGAAATCCCATCAGTCATGAAGTTCGTAATTTCTTGATCCAGAGGGTTGTTAGCTGGAAAAACGTTTGGCTTGAACTGATTTTTGAGAGAGTTGGCAAAAAGCTCTGCTTTTTCTTAATCAGTGCAAGCAGTATTCTTGTTTCTGGCAAATATTTTAAAATTTAATGGGGACAGCTAAAGGTTTTTCTTTGAAAGGAAATATAAGCAGTATTGATATTTGAAATCACTTTCAAACTTCTATACAGTTAAATGTTTGATATAAACACTCTATTCACTTCTCAACCCGTAGTAAACATGTTTCAGTCAAAGAAAAATAATCTGCAAAATTATTTTAATTGTAGATATTGGAAAAAGTAATTCTTCCATAAAACAAAAAATATTTTAGATTCCCATTTTTAATGACTTTACATGGAAAAGAACATTACCATCTTATAAAAGCATGTCATATATCAGTATAATATAAAAATTCACTTTCCTAGAAGGACATAAAATCTGCAAAAATTTCCAATGCTGTTATTTTATTTATTTTAGATATCATAGACCAAGAAGAAATTGCAGCATCTCAGATGCTCATTTAAATCGTCAAATCGTTTTTCCTAGAGAACTACAGTAGTCCCTGAATACAGTTGCAATACATTTTGCAACTGTATTAAAAAAAAATGGCACTCAAAAGTCAAATTTAGCATCATGTAAAACAAAAAAGTCTGTTTTTAGCATGCAAAAATTCCACAAAAATTCATAAATTCAATTCAACTCAATAGAAAAAGACTTTCATAAAGGATTTAAGAAAAATGTCTTATTTATGCAGTTAGGAAGCATCTTGTGTCAAATCATAGTCCTTTCTCAGCACAAGGGACAAAATTAATTTAATAACAAAGGAATTCTGGAATGCTTGTTGCTAGTTTATGAAAGATTCCCTATTAACGCAATTTGAAATTAACCAGGCCTTTTCTAAAAAGAGTTTGTTATTGAGAAAAGATGGAAAAATTACTATTCCAAACGTTTAGCTTATAAAAGAAAGCTGTTCATGAAAAGTACAAAAAGAAAAAGTTAAAATAAAGTATTAATTTTACCCAGGTCGCTCCTTGGAGGCACATTTTGTGTCTCAGTCCCAACTCGAGGGGACATCGGTGGTGTCTCCTCTGGATCCTCACATCACCTCCTACGCCACCAGGTTTTGAAACGACAGGGAGTCTAACATCCTGCCTGGCCTAAATTACACAGTATTATATTATAATTCGTTTAAACCGAAGAATTTGTAAAGAATACTGTTCAGCAATTGTAAAAACTACAATATGAATTATAATAACATTAATACATACTCTTTTCTTACAGAAATACTCAATGGATCAAGAAAATAGTTAGCATCATAGAAATTAGAGATGAATTTATTAGCCCAAATGGGCCAATAGTCTTGAAATGCAATTTTTATGTTATTTTACTTTAACACATTTACTAGCCTATGGCCATTCGAAAAAATACAAGATAATTATGTTTTAAAGTTATTTGGTCTCCTACTGATGAATAAACTAAGACATTAAGAAACAGATTAATAATATTAATAACAAAGCAATAGATTAATTTTTTTAACTTTTGAATATAATTCAGTTAAATAAAAATTCACAATATAGCTAATTTAAAACATTTAATTCATGCAGAATTATTTATAATATATATTTTCTCCCTTTTTAGGTATAACCATTGTTCCCATGTTAGTCTAAACGCATATTCATCTAGCTGCTAGCACAGACTCTTCATCTAGTAATGCTACCGAATGCCAAAGATTCGTGTTACAATCTCGAAGCATAGGTCACTTCCATAACGTTCAATGAATGGTTTCTAAACATATTTGTCCCAGATGTCAAAAATTATTTAAGTAAAAAGGGATTGCCTTTTAAGACTCTTCTTTTAATTGAAAATGCGACTATTCATCTTCAAGATTTACAACACAAAAAATAGAAATTGTCTTTTTACCCAAAAAATACAACTTCCTTATTACAGCCATTGAATCAAGTAATAATTCCGACTTTTATGACATTGTATATCAAACAAACCTTTGGGTATATTTGAGAAAAAATGGAGAATGATGAATCTCTTACACTTATGGATGGCTTGGAAGAAATTTACAATCTTAGATTGTGTTGGACTGTCATATACTCAGATTAAACAATCAATGCTCAACACATGCTAGAAAGCAATATGGCTGGATGCTGCTAAAGATGAGAATGATAGATTTCCATTAGAGTATGAATATTCTCAGATCACTAAATTGGCCCAAACTATAGGAGGAGAAGGTTTTTGAGGATTTAGCTCAAGCACATATTGAAGAAAAAATGGTTGACGAAGAACTAAATGAGGATGAGTTAACATGATTCCCGAAACAAATAAACATGACGAAGACCAATTCGTACCAGCTGCATTCACAGCTAGAGTCATCAGCGTAGGACTTGAATTGGGAAGAAAATTAGGTATCATTTTTTGCAATATGACGCAAATGTTGAACGAGCTCTTCGATTCCAATAGCAGCTTAGTAAGAGTTTAAATCAATATGAGGATGTTTACAAAGATTTAGGGGAAAAAATGATAGTATTTGTTTATAAAGCATAATTTTAAGTTTTAATATTTTGGCAACATTGATAGTAAATTGTAAAATGAATAAGTTAAAAATGTATCTGGAAGACGGAGAGTTTCATTATAACTTTCAGAACATTAATGTTGTTTAGGCTTAACAAAATCGCCAATTTCTCTAAGAGAAAAATTAGACTTGTATTATAATTAGTGAATATAAATCAGAAAATACGGCATATAATATGATAAATTTGAGTCATACAGAAAAATTAAGTGATGATAATTATTTTATTTGGGCCAACAGAATTGAAAGTGAATTAAAAAGTTTAAAAATATGGAGAAGTATGATAGAAGCTGATGAACCACCAAAACCATATAAAAAGGATGATGTTAATTTCGAAAATGAAATAAAAACTTGGGAAATATGGGATGATAATAACGCGATAGCAAGAAATATAATGAATCAAACTATGACAGCTCCACAAGCGTTAAAACATGCGAATGAAAAGAACGCAAAGAAGTTATGGGAAAAAATCAAAAATGAAATGGCGGCAAGAACAGACATTTCATTCATTTGGTGTATTTAATTATGGCAAAGCACACTAGGGCTATCTGCCTAAGAGGAGGGATGCCTTCGTGGAGAACTTTCTAAGGGAAACTGGCTCGTATACATGTTACACATGGGGAAAACCACGAAAACGCCCATGCAGCCAGCCCGTTCGCGGGATTCGAACCTCGGACCGAACTACCAGTGTTCAGCGACTTTACTGCTCGGCTGCTGGTGGGCCCACAGCAAGAACAGAAGATATTCAAATCAAATGTAGAATAGAATTAGTTCAACTGAAAATGACTCAAAATGAATCAGTAGATGATTATATGAATAGAGCTGTAATTCTAAAGTAAAAGTATTCAAGTTGGAGATGAAATAAGAGATAAAGAATTAATTTACTTCATACTAGAAGGACTTAGAAAGGAATTTGATGTTAAAATTATTAAAAGCAATAAAGAGAAAGATCTAGCTTCAATTAGACAAGCTTTAAAAGAAACAGAAGGAAAAAATAAACAAAGAGGAAAAGAAATAGAAGTAAGTTCTAAGGCAAAAGAAAACTGGATAAAATCGAAATATGAAAGAAGATGCTTTAATTGTGGAAAATTAGGACAATTAATAAAAGAATGTCGAAATAATAATAATATTATAAAATGCTTTTGCTGTGGAAAATTCGGCCACAAATCAACTGAATGTAAAATGAAAACTAAACAAGAACACCGACAGCAGAGAAATGTAACAAATAAAACTTATAGAATGTCAAGGAAAGAGAATATGAATCAGCTACATGCTTATTTGAAGTACCTAAGAAAATAGAAAGCACATATCTTAATCAAGATAGAAATGATGGAAAGAATAAAATAAATGAACAACAGAATAGAAAAATTAAATGGATTATTGATTCAGGAGCCACATCTCACATGGCAACTAATAAAGAAATATTTACTCATTTTAAAGATGAAGAACGACAAATAATGACGGCTGAAAAAGGGGCCATGATCAAATAGAGTTGTATTGGTAACATTAAAATGCAAACTGATAGAAATAAGAACTGATAGAAAATGTTCTGCAAGTACCGAATTTAAGGGAAAATCTGCTGTCAGTATCAAAAATTGTAGATCATGATTTAAAAGTAATTTTTATCAAGAATAAAGCAGAAGTGATCATAAACAGGGAAACATTCTATATATAGCTAACAGAAATGGAAATAAATTTGAAGTTGAAGGAAATATTGTTGAAGAAGCTAAAATTAGTTATGTTAATGATGTACTATGGCATCAGAGACTAGGTCATATAAATTATCAAAGGCTGATAGAAATGAAAAAACACTCATCGGTCATTGGGTTAGAAAATGTAAAAATTTCTGAAAACAATTGTCAACCTTATACATTAGGTAAAATAACACAAACATCTTATAAAAGTGTGAAATTTAAGCAATCTGAAGATATTTTAGAATTATGGCACATAGATTTAGTTGGACCAATTAAGAAATCAATAGATGGAAGCTGTTATTTTTTAACAGTGGTAGATGATTACAGTAATTTCATATTTGTGATAACAATTGAGAAGAAGAGTGAAACTTGAGAAGCTCTAATCAAACTTATCATTCAAGTAGAAAGACATACAGGAAACAAACTAAAAAGAATTCGTAGTGATAATGGTAGTGAGTTTTTAGCTAAAAATATAAGTTTTTTTTTTTTTTTTTTTTTTGAAAAAATGGGAATTAAACATGAACTTACAACGCCTTATACTCTGGAAAGTAACGAAAAAGCTGAAGGTTTTAATCGTACTATAATTGAATCTGCTAGAACTATGTTAATTGATGCAGAATTACCGATAAAATTTTGGTCTGAAAGCGTTAAGGTAGCTGTACATGTGAATAACAGGAGTCACAAAAATGATAAAAGGTTTACACCACATGAACTATATAAAGAACGCAAGCCTAACATTACTTATCTTACAAGATTTGGATGTGAAGCATATGTTCATATAAGACGAGAGAAACATAGAAAGATGGATCTAAAAGCTAAAAAAGGAATTATGATAGGCTATAGCATGAAGAGAAAAGCATACAAAATTTATAGCCCTGAACTAAATAAAATTCAAGAAGTGAGGGATGTAAAATTTGATGAACAGAAACATAGATCACCTTTACTAAAAGAAAATTATTTAAAATTCGATAAAAATAAAATATTAGAAGAACTTATTATTTTTTATAAGGAACAAACTAATGGAAATGTAAATAATTCAGAAATAACTGACAGATACTATAGAGAAGATAATACAACAGATGAAGAAGCTGAGAAAATTTTGCCATCCAACAGTGATGATGAACACGATGATAACAATTCATTGGAAAAGCCAACCGAGTATCCACAAATAAATGAAAAACCTGGAAATGATAGTCATGGAAATTCTGTACAGAAAAGACCAGCACGAACTATGAAGCCCCCAGAAAAATTAAAAGATTCGTGAGAAAAAGTCGGGAGAAATATATTGTAAATCGGATTGGCGGGAGAGCGGTCGAAAATCGGGAGTCTCCCGCCTAAATCGGGAGAGTTGGCAACTCTACATTTCACAAGTGATTTCAATATACACATTCCAAAATTTTCCAAAAAGTTAATGTGCATTGGATGTACACGTATTATGGTGTGTATTTTATAAACTATTTGTTATTCTTACTTATTCATTGCATTAAACAACAGTCTGTTTCTTATTCTATCTTACTGACACACACAGTTATACTTTATATTAGATAATTTTTATTTTTTGCCATTTACTGTTATGTTTAATGTTTATCAAAAGAAGCTTTAATGATATGCATGGACTGGTTAACAGACAAAAGCCCACAAAAAAAAGGCCTACTATGATAATTGACCATGCGACAAATACCCACAGCGATGAAAGCGCACATTGATAAAAGTCCACACAGATATAAGCACACGCCGATAAAAGGGGCTTATTTTTTTATTACTAAATCGTGTATTTATAATTTTAATTATAATAAATGGAGTACTCAAATCTGAATTTCAATGCTTCAAATATATGTCTAGTTTGTATTTTATCATTTCTTTATTTGTTTAATTTATTACATTGAAAGCAAACTTTATACTCTCTGATTAAGTGATTAGCTATAACGTTTGGATGATAAATCTGAAATTGCATTTTATTATTTATTTACTTATTTAACTTTGGTATGAGTATGTGAAAATGAAAAATATCATTGCGGAGTTTCTCACATGCCATTTTTAAGGTAATATGACTGAGATTAAATATAATTATGTTTCATTATTAAAACCATTAACTTTTTAATTAAAAACACTTGAATTTTATTTTTAGTCCAAAGGGATTTGAATCCCGAAGGACTATTAGTTTCGTTTTGGCATTTTGCGTCGGACTCATAAACGTCGGTTCACTTTTCAAACTGTTGCCACAAAATGTTAGAGTCCTGCATTATATTTGAAGAAATTAAATAATGAAAAATCTGCATAAATGTATGTATATTTCTCGTATTGTGATAAAACAATGGTACATAGAGTCATCGAATTTTGAATAACGTAATCCTCCAACGAATATGAGCATGTGGAAGACCAAATTTGAAATTTGAAATTTGTTTTATGATCGATTTCCTATTTTTTAAAACTTTGACGAATTTTTGATTAACAAACTCAAGGATTTCAAAGCGAGCAATGGCAACGTTGTGCAGAAAAAACATTTTTATCTCCAGCGCGTGAGTCTCTGTATCGGAAATTCTAAAGATATGCTCGTTTTAAAACTACGAGTATTTTGCGATATTGCTGTTGCACTGGATCTTATGGTTTAAGTGCGAGGAACATGATATTTGATAAAGAAAGGTAACACACAAAATGTTAAAAAAACTTGGCTAAGAGATACTTTATTCTTTACTTTAGACTGAGCTTATTATCAAAGTTTAAACATATTTCTCACTGAAAGCTTTTTTGAATGTAACAATTATAATTTGGTGATTTTCTAGAAATAGTTTCTTTTCGACTTCAGAATAAATTAAAATTGTCAGCTGACACCCTGTCAAAAAAATGAATTCCAAATGTAACCTCTTAATCTTTAAACTACAGCAATTCGGAATAGTGTTTTTAATTTTTATTTTATTTATTTATTTATTTTGGGTGGGGATGGAACAACTCTCAGAAGTCAGCATATCTACAAATTTAAGTAAAATCATCTCAAACTGTAGTAATAAATATGTAACATTTCATTAGAGATTGGGAAGATTATAAAGAACTATGCATATAATAACATCTAATAAAATTTTGTAACTACATAAATATATATTTATAGAGTCATCAAAGTTCATCGCTTTTAGATTCTAAGTATACATATTATATAAATTCATCATTCATTAATAGTATTATATATAGTAATAGAAAAATAGTATTAATGTTTCAAATTGTAATTTTTTAATAATTTCTCTTGCATTTGCTGTATATTTGTTCAAGATTTATGGATATCAGTTACATAACATGAAAAATACACAGAAACCAGCTAATCTTATATTACAGCTGATTGTGAAGGAACAATTACAGTGCTCTTAATTACAGTTATAGTGCTTTTAAATCTCCCTACGGTAAATAGCTGTTTTCTAGACATTAGATTAAATTAATTCCATTATCCATTAGAAAATAATTACAGTGAATTATATCTATTGACGACATTTCTAAGAGGTCACCTTTTGAAAGAAACCTGTATTTTTTGTGAACATAAACAAACATTGCCAGTGAATATCACATTTCTAAGATCACCATATCTACAACCAAAATCCTTTAAAACCATGAACGGTTGCGTTATAGAGGGCTCGCTATATTTTTAATAAAACATGTACATCTTCGTTATACACTTGCTACATTTTGATTTTCTGTCAAAGCACAGGAACAGGCGTTCTATTTTTATTTAGAAGTATGTGAAATTGAAAAAAAAGACACTATATGACAAAAATGGAATTACATTCAAACACACACCTCTTGAACATGTCTGAAATTCATTATTCTGCTCAGAATAAATTTATCTAAAGAAAATGTTTAATAAATATTAGAACACAAAGGCTAACTTAGGTCAAAGTAGTAAGGGTCAGTTCGTTTGAATAATATCTTTTCTTAATCATAATGTGACTTTTCGAACATCGAATGAAATGGGAAAGACAGAATAAGTGCGAATGGCAGCAGACGAACGACACTATTTCAAACTCGGCATGAAAAGAGAACGGACGAAATGACACTAAGCCAAGGGAAGGCATGCCTTCGTGGAGGACATTTTAAAGGAAACTCGCTCGTACACATGTTACGCAAGGGGAAAACCACGAAAGTGCCCATGCTGTCAGCCTTTCCATCGGAATTTAAACCCCGGACCGAGCTACCAGTGTTCAGCGTTTTTTAGCATGGAGGTAGGAAAGGGAGGAGGGGCCATTCCGCGGTAGAAGTGAAGCACTGCTTTGAAGCTTGGGTCACCAGACGGGGTGTTCTTTGTTTACATTCAGAAGCTCGCTTGACAAGATTCTGATAGTATTTCGACACACGACAGTTCCATAGAAATCGAAAAAGGGACACTTTCGCATGAAAGAAACATTCATAGTGTGATGGATAATAGCAATTTGTATAGTTTACTGACATTTACGCAAAAATCGCATCTTGGTTATTTTTCGATAACTAACAATAGCGATTTTGATCATGAATTTGTTTTATAAAATTCTAAGCTGTTGCACTACAAAAATATAGATTTTAAGAAAATTGCTAAAAGAGATCTGCCAAAATTTATTTTCTAGAAGATTTGAAAAGTTTGAAACTTGATGGCTAAATGTAAATATAAAATTATGTATGTTAAAATATTTGTAATTAGGCACATAGGTCAGATTAAGTTTTTATTAAATAGAGTAACGCATGCAAGGGCTATCTGCCTAAAGAGATAGATGCCATCGTGGAGGAATTTTGAAGAAAAACTGACCTTTGAGTGGGTATTAAAAATAATACTTATAACTTTCATTCAAATTATATTCATATATATTTTTTATGTAAAACTTTCGGGTGTATGCTAAATTAGTGTAAATTACTTTACACGAAAAATATAGTGAATGCACAGAAATTAAAGATTTGCACATGCCGGAAATGATAAATAGGAAATATGTATGGGTATTTATGCACGTGCTTGCAAAAAGCATATATCTGCCTTTGACAAAATACTTAAATATTCATTAAATTATTTATAAATGTATTTGAAATGAAGAATTTATTCACTTATAAACAACTGTGAAAGTACTGTGAAGAAATCTAATGATTAAATGTATCTAATTTATAATGATTATAAATGTTATCTAAATATATAATAACTTTAATATTGAATTGTAAACATAAATTGAAATCCTGTTGACAAATACGTTATAAAATTATTTAAGCAAGAATTGTTCGTATTGGAAAGCAATCTGCTAAAAGGTATTGTAAAGCAAATGCTATGAGATGTGCACTTAAGAACGTAATAAAGAGTTTTGGAATATGTATTGTTGAAATGAAGGGTAAAAAAAAAAAAAAAAAATCTGATAAGTATAATTAAAAGAATTATTCCCTTTTCGCTAATTCCTAATAATTCTCTAATTTAAAATGAACCGAATAGAGCATTAATTATAAATTGACTTACATTTTTCGATTTAAAAGAAGCCAAAAAACCATGTCATATTTAAGAAAGAATTTTAGGAAGAAGCTCTATAAATAGAAAAGAAATAATGCATAATTTTAATATTAATAATACAATAAACTTTGATCTTAATTTTTGTACCTTAACCGAATAAAATCGAATTACCTTAATTTTTTTTCCTAATGTAATTAACGAAAACTTGTGAAAATATTTCATTCAAATTAAACCGTCCTGTGAAAAGTATAGCATTTAATTCAGTTCAGAATGAAATGCTGTTTAAAAATATGTTGTTTTCACATACTTAGGACTCTGAAGTGTTGTAGAAAAAGAAAATATATACATTTATATGTATATTTGCGACGTAATTACAAAATATTTACACCAGAACGCGTCAAATCCCATAGAACTCAATGGTAAATGACCCAATTTTTTGGTCACCACGTAGGGATCGCCGGTGCTTCAGAGCAGGGTACGGAGAAACTTGTTTAGGGCGACTCCATCTTACTTCCTACCTCCATGTTTTTTACCGCTTAGCCGCTGTTGAGCCTTGTGCCTACATGAAAAGCTTGAGAATTGGATGACTGACGCTTGCTTAATGTACAGCTTTTACTCCATTATTTATTAATTTTTATTTGTCTAACTAATTATTTATTTTTTCTGATATTTGAACTTTTTCAAAGGAACAATGTCTAGAAAGTTTTGCGAATCCAAAATAAATGATTAAGTCTTAGATGAGATACGTTCTACCAATCAAAAAATTTTTTTTCACGTTTAGAATGTAACATATGTAAGTTGTTATGCATACTGCTTATCTCAACTATTCTTATCTCAAAAAATGCTCAATTTTTTTTTCTCTTTTGAAATCAATAGAAATTTTTTTTATGAAACTAACCCCAGTAAAACATAGAATTTTATGTTTGAATGTTAGCTTCAAGAATGGAGCTAACAAACAAGTTATAATCCTTCACAGGAGCATGCAAACTGTCAATGACCTTCTGTAAGATTGCTGGTGACTTCTCACTAGTCAAAAGAGTCCGCCAAGCGGTAAAGTCGTGGAACACTGGAAGTTCAGTCAGAGTTTCCAATCCCGCAGACGGGCTGACTGCATGGGCCTTTTCGTAGTTTTCCCCATGTGTAATTTGTACATGAGCCAGTATCTCTTAGAAAGACTTCCACGAAGGCATCCCTCTACTCAGGCAGATAGCCCTCGAGGCTTTGCTGTGCTCACATACACTAAACCAAACCAAACTCACTAATCAACTTGATGTTCAGTAACAATAGAATAAGGTTAAAGGTTGAAACCTTTTATTCAAGAGTACACCTTGTGCTTAACATATAGACTACTGCTTGTGATGTTATGTTACGTAGAAGTAAAGGAGCCACCTAATATTTACCTGAAGTAAGTACACATTAGCTCTAAACACAAACTAGAAAAACAACAACATTCCGGCGTCTTCGAGTCACAATGAAATTGTGACTCCAGCCAACACCGCAAGTTCTGCACCGTCGGGCGTTAAATTAAAATGCATTACATTACATGATATATATAGCGATACATAGTTGTACATGTATATGTTTTATGGCATTATTTATTGTAATGGTACAGGCATCATCTTTCAGGACATTGCATATTGCAGTAGATAAAGGCATGATGTAGATGATGTTCTTTTAGGGCGTGTTTGCAAACATGATCTGTTTACATGAGTGTTTGCTATCAAAATTAAGTTAGCTATAAAATTGTTTACAAAGCTTACTTCATTCTGCATATTTATGCTTACTGCTTACATTTAAATATTGTTGTACAGATGTGCTGATACTTTAGCTACTCAGTATTGACGAATGAGTTGCTAAAGTTTCAGCACAACCATACAACAATACTTAAATTGTTGTGTTGATATTTTAACAACTCAATCGACAAAATATTGAGTTGCTAAAGCATCAGCACAACCAATAAACCTAAATTTTCAAGGTAATAAATAGAGAATTTCAAGATTAGCCTAACAGGCCTTTTCAGAAAATTAACTTACTGGTGCACTTAATGCAACGGCTAAACCCTGACAGCAAAAGTTGACATAGCCAATTCTCGCAATTCCTTTCAATCGCAAAAGCTTCGCCATAAATACTCTTCACTCATTTGCATTCTAAACATGTTTACTTACTAACTTATTTACATCCGGGTGAGGAAGCGGAAAGTAGAATTGACAGTACAGGCTGAAATAATACATAACAGGATAGTATTTTCTCCCTCCTTCCAGCATGCCTTCGCGGTGTAATGGTTAGCACACTCGGCGCGTATTCGAGAGGTTCAAGTTAAGAGTCCAGGCAAGCACATTGCTAAATTTTCATATCTCCTGCATGATGCCTGAACTAAAAAAAAGGTGGTGGATGATGATTCTTCTCCACCAAGATTTGACGACTGGGTCCCCTAATACCCAGTGGCCTTTAAAAGGGGGAGTAAATAAGGTATTTTCTCCCTCCTTCTAGAATGCCTTCATGGTGTAACGGTTAGTACAATTGGCTCGTATTCGAAAGATCCAGGCTCGAGTCTCGAAGAGGGCATTGCTTATTTTTCCTTTCTCCCGCATATATATATATATATATATATATAATAATTTATTTCCTAAACAGTATTGATTAATTGATTATATTATCTCCTAAGTTTAATTAAAGTAGAATTATTTTAAAAGCGTGCATCCATACTGGTAAGTTATATTTTGAAAGATGTTTTGAAGTAATTTGAAAGCAAAATGTTAATAATGTTTTAACGGGGACTGGAGTTAAATCATCATGAAGAATAAAATTTCAATTGTAAAAGGAAAAATTAAAACATGTAATCATTGTCATTGATCGGAAATTAGTTGACTTTTCAAGGGGAACAAACCAACTCCCGTTCAATGAACAATAATTGATAAAAATACGTAAATACGAAAGTGTTTCGTCTTTACTCGAGTTATAAGTTAAAGGCAAACCGGCAATTCTAGTCAGGCCAAATATTTCCGCGAATAGAAGGAATTATGAACCAATGCTGATATTCAAAGAACTTATTCTTATGAAGCATTTTAGTCAATTCAATTTGGAGTAAAAATCAATTACTGTAGAGAAATCCTATTTAACTCGAGTAATCGTCCCCGACACTTTCATGTTTATGCATTTGAGTACCATATTATTTGTAGAAATTAAACATTGGAAATTGTCATTATGAAATCGAATTCAAAGTAAAGTTGAAATAAACATAGAAGATTATAAAAAAAGATAAATAATGCAAAATTTGTAAAAACAAATCAAAGACAATATAAAAATAATATAAAAAATAATATAGAAAATAATATATAATAAGAACAGTGAATGTACAGGAAGATATAAAGGCCAGAAAAGGTATTAAGTAACTTACATTCTTTCTAGTGGGGGAGTTGGCAAAGTGTTCTCTTCGTGTCTGACTCAGAAGTGTAGGGTGTCCGAAAATTCTTAACGGCAGTAGGGGCTTTGAATAATATCAGTCGGTAAAACTTGAAGCAATTTATGGTAGTGGGTGGGACTTGGAATTCTTGAGGGATGTATTTTGTGGAGTTCTTATCTGAGAGACACCATCTGTTAAGATTTTTTTGAAAATACTAGTGAATGGAAATTAATTAATTTCTGGCTAATTGTCGTGTCGCAATGATTAAGAATTTAAGAAAGGAAAAAAGCATTTTCACTGTCCAAGAGCTAATAGACAGTTACTTAATACCTTTTCTGGCCTTTATATCTTCATGTGCATTCACTGATCTTATTTATATTATTTTCTATATTATTTTTTTATATTATTTTTATATTGTCTTTGATTTGTTTTTACAAATTTTGCATTATTTATCTTTTTTTATAATCTTCTATGTTTATTTCAACTTTACTTTGAATTCGATTTCATAATGACAATTTCCAATGTTTAATTTCTACAAATAATATAGTACTCAAATGCATAAACATCAAAGTGTCGGGGACGATTACTCGAGTTAAATAGGATTTCTCTACAGTAATTGATTTTTACTCCAAATTGAATTGACTAAAATGCTTCATAAGAATAAGTTCTTTGAATATCAGCATTGGTTCATAATTCCTTCTATTCGCGGAAATATTTGGCCTGACTAGAATTGCCGGTTTGGCTTTAACTTATAACTCGAGTAAAGACGAAACGGTTACAGCCGAAAACATCGCGGCAAAAACATCGCGGACGAAAACATCGCGGAGAAAACAACGCAAGGCGAAAACATCGCAGTTCTAAAACATCGTGGTACAAAACATCGTCGTCGAAAATAAAGCGGTTCAAAAACTTCGCAGTTTAAAAATATCGCCGTCGAAAATATCGTGGTAAAAAATAAAGTATCTATTAATCATCGCATGACGATAACATCGCAGACATGCTTTTTTCAGGCTTTAATAACTGTAAATGGATATTCCCATAATGATTTGTGAGCGCAAGTGATGTAAGGAAGGATAATTTTTACTTTCACATTTTTTTATTAACTAATAAATTTTTGCTGAAAAAATAAGCAGGAAACTTAAGCATAGAAAATTAAATGCAACTTAATAGATTATACTTTTTATGAAAAATTACCTGTAAAATCTTTATTAAAAATAATTTATTATGGTCTTTGTTAGTTAACTGTGTCGATTTAAAATTCTATTAAGTGCTATAAGTTGCATTAATTTTCTATGCTTAAGTTTCCTTTTTATTTTCTCAGCAAAAATGTATTAATAAAAAATATGAAAGTAAAAATTATCCTTCTTACCCTCTTGCGCTCACGAATCATTATGGGAATATCCATTTACAGTTATTAAAGCATGTCTGAAAAAAGCATGTCTGCGATGTTATCGTCATGCGATGATTTGTAGATACTTTATTTTTTATCACGATATTTTCGACGACTATGTTTTTAAATTGCGAAGTTTTTGAACCGCTTTATTTTCGACGACGATATTTTGTACCACGATGTTTTAGAACTGCGATGTTTTTCTCTTTGCGATGTGTTCTCCCACGATGTTTTGTAGCACGACGTTTTCGCCTTGCGTTGTTTTCTCCGCGACGTTTTCCTCCGCGATGTTTTTGCCGCGATGTTGTCGGCGGACACCAGACGAAACACTTTCGTATTTACGTATTTTTATCAATTATTGTTCATTGAACGGGAGTTGGTTTGATTCCCTTGAAAAGTCAACTAATTTTCGATCAATGACAATGATTACATGTTTTAATTTTCCTTTTACAATTGAAATTTTATTCTTCGTGATGATTTAACTCCAGTCCCCGTTAAAACATTATTAACATTTTGCTTTCAAATTACTTCAAAACATCTTTCAAAATATAACTTACCAGTATTAACCAGTAACTTACCAGTTATAACTTACCAGTTTTTAGAATTAAAATAAGCAGTGTGGCCAGTATTCCCTTTCACCTCCCTTTGTCACACTGATACAAAGGCACTTCCATTTCTTGCGTAAATATAAAAACAAAGATACACATACATGTATATGTATGTGTATCTTTGTATACCTATATACAGTATAGATTCACACTTTTAAAATAATTCTACTTTAATTAAACTCGGGAGATAATATAATCAATTAATCAATACTGTTTAGGAAATAAATTATTATTAACTAACTTTGCAGCAATTGCGCAAGTAATAATAACTTGTATTCGCACTAAATGGATTTAAGATCATACAACATTATATATATATATATATAAAACCTAATGACTCTACAGTAAGAACTAAAGATTCGTATAAAATTCTATATAGAGTATAAAATTCTAAATTTAAATCAAGTTGGCTCAGTCTAGACCAGTGATTCTCACCAGCTTTTTCCCCATATACCCTTTCCACCATTGCTAAATGATCATTCAACCTCTCCTTCCCAAAACTTGAAAAGTAGATATGTGTTTGTTTAAATACGGATTATTTTTTAAGTAAATTAAACAAGTATCAAACATGTTGGTAAATACCAAAATTTGAATAAATGTTCTTTTTTGTATTCATAAACTAAATCTAAATACTTAATACGTAAAGAAAAGGTGGACTAAATTACTCTCTGAAACTTTGAAATTCCCCTTAGGGCTATTCCTCCTGATTGAGGACCCATAGTCTAGCCAGAATTCGTTTTTAATAGTGACTAAATATACAGATAATTTAATTTGTCCCACTTTTCTTATACTAACTTTTGTCACAGAAACTTCGGATTACGTGCATGTTTTTTGAAAATAAAAGACACAAATTAAAAAAAAAAATATATGTTTAAAATTTGATGTTGAATTCAAAAACAGTTATTTGGTAGCCAGACCTAATAAACCTAAGAGATCAAATTTGAAGTACACCTTACTTGTTCTTACTAACTTCTGCTTAATGAATTAGAATTATTCTTAGAAAAGAACCTTAAAAACTGGTGAAACATTTCATGCTAGAAAACAAGATATTAGAAACTTTGAACTCATTCAATAGAAGAAAAAAGTTATTCAAAACGTAACTCCATAACAAAACATTTTTTTTCTACTTGATCGTCAACACATGAGGCTTTTAAGAAATACCTCCTACAAGATATGTGGCCACTATTTCTGTGCTGTCAGAATATGAAATTCGTATAAGGAAATCAATGCACTTCGAGGAGAAGAAAATGACCTTAATTTGATAGTTTTTCTACCTAATAAATTTTTACATGTTATGAGTTTCTTTTTCTTAATCTAGGCGAAATAATATTCAACACATAATAACAGCATAAAACCCACAAAAGAAGTGTTCCAGTGAATTTTCAGTTTCTAAATGCTGTTTAAATTTGCTTCAATCAAAGTTTTTGTATATAAATAATTACGGTAAATTGAAATGAACTGTTTTTTAAGCGTTTACAGTTAATCGAGTAATATAATATTTTTATTGAAATAAAAATTATTTTTAATGTGCAAGATTACTTTTCTTACAACGCTGGGCTCATGGTTCTTAAATCCTCTTGTTGCTAAGTTCAGAAACCTGTGTTATTAAAATTATTCGAATAGTTTAACTTTTATTACGGTTTCATATTTTTCATTTTAACTTTCACATGGTTGCGTTTTCAACCATATGAAAGTTAAAATGAAAAATATTACTTGTACGTAAATTTTAATATATGTAATAATTTAATGTTTTTAGAAATAGTTCAGTAGTTTTACTTTTAAACAATGGCTTTGATATAACAAGCATGTTTAATTAGTTCATCAAAAAGTTGTTAGAGACACTATCAAATCAGGAACTAGCATATTTTTCCACTCTGCAGTTTTACTGCAAGAACAGTGAATTATCCCTTTAAAAATGGTTAAAAAATATTTAATTCCTTTCATTTTCCAATTATTGAAATTTTTAAAATAATTGAAATTCTAACTAAATCCTTAGACAAAAGGTTATTCAAGAACTATACTAAAGAAATGTAAGAAAGGGGTTAACTTCAGTTACAAGCGGAATTTCAGATAATGTTATTTTCTAGTAGGTAACTAACAAAAAACATTTAAAATCCTCTTTAATTGTTCTCCTGCCACACCCTCCCTTCTGAGGCCTTCTTTGGCGCCCCAGGTTCCATAGGGAATAAAGCAATTAAGCAAGGCTCTCCTCTCTTTAACTGCTTTTTCACACAGCTGGGGGCAAAAGAAAAGGAAGGCAATGGTTTCCTGCCTGAATAGCCAGCGGCCAGTTAGAAAACTACATGACAAAAGCCCACAAGACGAATGCCCACTTAAAACCAGCACACATTTTCAGGAAATCCAAAATAACTATGACTTCCTGAAAAATTTTACGAGTAATTATTATGATTAAAAAAATTAAATTTCAAGTGGGAATGAAATTAATTTATGTAAAATCCAAGTTGTCAAAATTTAACTGGATTATTTGAAACCATGCTTTTTATACACCATTAAAACGGTGTTTGCGCTTAATCATAATAGAATACTGTACTTTTATTTTTTTTTCGTTAAAATGAAAGTTCGGCTTTAATTCTCCATATTAAATTCATATAATGCAAAATTTTCTGTAGTGTTAAATTATTCATAAATTATTCTCTGTATATGATGAAAATTTACATACATATTATACTCCTTATAATTTTGTAGAATTAAAATAAGCTGTGTGGCCAGTATTCCCTTTCACCTCCCTTTGTCACACTTATACAAAGGCACTTCCATTTCTTGCGTAAATATAAAAACAAAGATACATACATGTATATGTTTTTAATTATATTATTTTGATTGACTCTCTGTACTATATATATATATACGAATTTAATTCAGCCGGAGACGAAAATGAAATGTGTTCCGCTACTTAAATTTATTGTTCAATTATTTCTTATTCATTTATTTTTTATTTTATCTCTATTCATGACGTATATATCGGTGTGGGTTTTTGTTAGTGTGGACTTTTATCAGCGTGCCCTTCTATCTATGTGGGCTTTTATCTGTGTGGGCTTTCATCAATGTGCGCTTTCATCGGTGTGGGTATTAGTCGCGTGGGCAATTATCCCAGTGGGGTCATTTTTGTGGGCTTTTGTCGTGTGCACTTTCGTCCTTTTGTCTGGTCACCGCATGGACTTTATGTATTTCCTTCACAATGCATTTTGCTGTGAAATGACAAACATTGTACAGTTAATAATTAAAAATAAAAGTATGTTTTGACTAACAAAACTAAAGAAAGGAATATTTATACATGATTAATAAAAATTAATTATTCATGTAATATTATATCTAGAGTAAGGTACCATCCTTATACTCATTATTGGAATTGTCGTATATTGATACTTTGATACCCCCCTTACTTTGTTTAAAAATTTGAAATTAGATTCCATTTACTCAAAAACCAGTATTATATTTATTTGTTCCATCTGCTTAGTTACACTTAAGTGATTAAAGTTCTAGTCATTGTACAAGGCATATATAATAAATATGTTTTTCTCCTATCTAAAATATCTATTTGTAAAATATCTTTTGAAGTAAATCTTTTAATTATAATAATGATTAATCTTTTATGTGGTAAGATTATGTAAATTATGTATGGATATTAGATTAAAGTGACTGAAATTTAAAAATTTCAATGGGAAAGTGGTGTTTACTTGGAATATTCCCATGATTCTCGAGTTACCTGGAGTCTTGTTAGACAACAATGCTGCATAAATGTACTAGACCGTTTGGCAGATGAAGCTACTATGTATTTTTCTGCATTGCATGGAAAATAGAGGTGTGTTCTTATACCTGTTACCCATCATCTGGCTCGTAAGTATGAATAAAATATTAAGATACTTATTTATTGATCTATTATTTATTGAAAAATATTTTTATGATATAAATCCAGATGTATTGCATAGTTACAAGAACTATCTATTAGTTTTCATGTTAGTTCTAAGCTTTATTGTAAATTTTATTTTTTTACTTTGAAAAAGAATAATTGTGATGAAATATTATATTCTGGACGATTATATATCTCTAAACCACAGAATTTCTAGCAGCAATTTGCCATCAGTGTCAACATTAAAAAATCATTATACTGAATAATTCACCTTATAGCTGTAAACTGCTAATATTTTGATACAATTGGACATATTATTTTAGGATATGTCTCTTAATCTTCTCTTAACTCGTTCCATACTCAAATCATCCCCTTAGAAGCTAAGATTGAGAATACTCGTCTCCTCAAGCAACAATTGGATGCTGTACGAGTCGCATCGGACATGGACCAGCATACACCTCTTACGGCAAAAGCAAACTGTGATACATTGAAAGTACTGGAGCCCCTTAAGGGTAAGTGTGTTTTTAAATATCTCAGTATGCTAAAAAAACCCTTAGATAGCCTTGCTAATGCTTTTAATGATAATTTTAAGTTAAATATAAAAAGAAAACAACATGAAATCTCGGATAATTCAAACGCTAATTCTAACCACGAGGATGGTAAGCCCATAAGGCATACATACGTATAGTATATTTTTCAGTTGCAATACCTTATTACCACTGAGAATTTTTTGCGATTCCCAGGACGCCATAATACAGTCAAAAAGTCATTAACTCAGACACCCATAATCCGGAATGATCTATAATCCGGACCTCAAAGCTACAAACTTTCTGCGCATGCGTCGCGTTTACGTGTGCTCGTAAGACCTTTACGGCTGTGACTTTGCCTGTGCACATGCGCATAATACGTTTACGCATGCGCGTTTAACGTATAACGGACGGTATAAGCTGAGCTAAAATTATCTAATTCAGTTAATGTTGCAGATTGCGTTGTTCCTTAATCTTCGAATTGGATCAGGCTTATTATTTTTTGCAGACTGTTAGAGCAATTTTATAAAAGTAAGCTTGAACTTTCGATTATGTCAAACAGAATTTCCGATATATATTTACTAATATGTACAGGATCTACAAAGCAAAAGTATGTTTCGAAGTCTATTAAACAAAAAGTGGAATTGCTGCAAAAAATGGAAAAAGGCATATCCTTTGTTTCTTAACCATTCCGAAATCTGTTTATCAATTTCATGCTGCTCTGCGGGGGGGACATCGCAGCGCGCAATGAACTGGAAGTTGATTTGTCAGCACTATCCTTATCTTCAGGACAAATGTTTTTATTTTATTCGGCTTATAATTCCTTACTAAATGTAGTATTTCATCTCGATGTATTCCGTCTTTGATATGATTTAAATCAAATTCCTTGTCATTATAAATATCACAAGTACACATCAAATAGTTTTCTGGTTGCAATTTTCTAATTTCGACTATGCTTAATGTATGCTTTACGCATGTGCTTGTTGAAAGAAATGTTTAATAAAGTAAACAAATAAATATTAAGCTTTTTTTTGTAAATTTTGATACCCTTTAGATCATAATTGTTCTTTATTTCATAAATAACGGTTTCATATTTTTAATTGTATAATTTCTGCATGCCATCTTACCAGATTTAAACTGATGATCTATAATCCGGAATCGCCAAAGTCCCGACGAGTCCGGATTAACTACTTTTGACTGTATTTACAAAAATTCTGTGGAACCCAATAAGTACTGCGCAAATCCGACACATGCGTGAGTGAAACTGTCAATTTTTTCTTTTGTACACTTGCAGTTTTAGGTCACTACATTTAATTTCTATTTTAAGACATAGAACAATGTGAACATTTTAAATAAGTAACAGATGAAATGACAGCGTCACGTGCAAAGCAAGAAAAATGAACGTTTCTATTATAAAATGAAGGCGTCGAAACGGATTCATTTTTTTTTTCTTTGTCTGTATTGCCATATCTATTTTAAGATGTATTGTATTATGTAAAAATATTTGGTAATTGTAAAAGTATTATAATAAATTAAAGAAATATCAAAACTGCTAAAATTCTAGGCAACCCCCTGCTGCAAGTCCAGCGACTCCAGTTTAAGAAACCCTGGTATAGACAGACAACCCGGCGAAATTACGCCCTAATTGAGATACAGACATAAAACTTATATCAAAATGATGGGGCATGCATTTGCAGTTGAAAGCAGCCAAACGCATCAAAATGGATCATTAACTTTCGAGTCGTGTGATTTTGATGCGGCTTGCTGCTTTCAAAAGCATTTTCCTACAACTTGCATCCTATTTGAGATGCAGATATAAAATTTGTGGAGCATGAAATTGCTATTGAATGCAGGAAACCGCATCAAAATCGGACAATCGGTTCCCGTGTAAAACAGATTTTAAAAAACTGTAATTCTTAGAGATGCATCAAATTTCATTGCCATGAAAAATATATTTCGTCCTCTGGACCCTGAAAACGATACTAATTATGTCCAGAATGCAGTTAACACTGTAAATCAACGAAGCACTTCAAGTCAAAATTTACCTACACCACCACAACCAAAAGTTGTTCCTCCAGTCAAAAATTCTACAATGATATAACCAGGGCAAACAAGTCCACAATACCAATTTTAAATCATATCAAATCCGAAGAACACAGGAAAAGGCCTAAAACCATCCTCAGAGACATACAATAAAGGTTTTTGATAAACGTTTAATTACTGTAAAGGCCCTTATTTTTGCAGGCCGTAATTTTCACAAAAATGAATATATCGGTGATTTCGCGAGTTGAAAATTTCACGAATTTTATATGAACAGAACAGAAAGTTGAAAAATTTTAAAAGTACTTAAGTAAAGTTGGGGGAAAAAAAAAGTATTTCGCAAAGCTTTGATTTTTGCGATTACGACGGGCTCACGAAAATAAGGGCCTTTACACCAGTTTAAAAAAGACCCAAAAAACTAATTAATTATTCTTTAACTAATTATTGTAATATACCTAATTGCCTAGCTTAGCACCAAAAATTGGGAAAATTAAAATTTTTATTCCTATCGGATCACTAATTAATATTGAAGCAGGCTTAATTTAATTTTTCCATCATGTCCTCTACCCCCTCATTCACTCAGCCATCCCTTTAAATTAGTATGGATTGAAGACAAGAAAGAATTTCAACCAATCACAAAAAATGCTGGTGGAAAAAATTGAAATAAGTGAGAGATGGAGCGCTTAACGAGGATCCTTAAGCGCTCCATCTCTCACTTTGTAATCACAGTTCAACAGCTTTCGGCCATGAAGGCGGTAGCTATCATAATCATACCACACACTCTACAACCAATCACGTTCGTCTCGATCTAGTTACTCAACCGTAAACCACAGAAGGATTTTTCGCCGATTTAATGGCTATATCCAAACTAAACAATAAAATTATCATAGGTAGAGACTTTAACTCACACCACAAAAATCGGAACTGCAGAAATGATAATTCAAATGGTCACATTGTTAATCAATTTGCCTCAACGGCCAACTTTACTGTTGTAGCTCCCTCCTACCCAACATGCTATAGATCTGCAAGCATTATTGAATTTTTCCTGCTAAAAAATATTTATCAACCATCAAGGATAGAAAGATTACGTGAACTATTCTCTGATTATAACCCTGTTTTAATGGAGGTGAATATCAGTAGCTATAGTACATCACACAAAAGAGCCTTTATTATGAACTGGGTAGCTCTAAACAACACTCAGTACCCGTTACCCGCGATACACAGTGAAGACGAGTTAGACGCAGTTATCGAAGATTTTACTAGCACACTTAACCGTGCTCTGAAAAATAGCAAGGCGGTCCCGTTGACTGGTAGGGCCAGAGATCCTGCTATTAGAGAACTTTTAGCTAACAGAAAGAGAGCTAGAAAAATATGGCAGAGGACCAGATGCCCAGAAGTTAAGAGAATTTTAAATCGGCTGAATCAGGAAGTCAGTACACGCACAAAACAAATGGTCTAGATATTTAGAATCACTCTCTACTGATGATCATGTATATGGAAAGCTGCTTCTAGATATAATAGATGCTACACAAATATTCTGCCCCTTAATGGCCCCTCTGGGATCACATACACAGAAACTGAGAAAGCTGAGTCACTAGCTGATCACTACGCTACTCAGTTTTACATTAACATCTCACACCCAGACACAGAACGCACAGTTAGTTACACTAACAATTTATACTTTTCATAACCAAAAACAGACAACATCCGTCTTGCTAAACCTTCGGAAGTTAACACCGCCACCTCCATACCTGTCCCTTTCAATGATGTTCGATCGATTATTGCGGCTTCCCCGCTCTCTCCAGATGAGTATGCGATGAGAATCGCTACTCAGACTGAATCTGCTCTCATCTGTAAAGAGTACTCGTCCCCATTCATTGTCTCTCCAATTCCGGTGTTCCCGGCACCACAGAGAACGCCTTCTCCGATGGGCAGGCGTTAGAGGTACACACCGTACAGGGTGTCGTGCAAACAGACCACCACCCTGCAGTCTTCTGGCCACGGTAAAACGCGATATCTGTCGTCCAGTCGCCTGCGTCGTGTGTCTAGCGATTTCTCCCGCTGTCTGCCGCCTGTTTCTTCTGGCCTGTAAGGCAATATACCGGTCATCTGCAGGTGTGGTTCCTCGTGAACGACCACTACTAAACCCCCGGATAGCTGTTCCTGTAGTTTTAAATTGTCTCCATATCGTGAAACGATGCTGTGAGCAATTCCGATCTCTGCAGCCACACTTGTCACACGGCGGCCTTCCTCCAACTTCCCAATGACCTCGGGTAAAAGCATCCAGATGTCATCTAACAGATTGATTATTCGCCATAATTGTTCTTTATTTCATAAATAACGGTTTCATATTTTTAATTGTATAATTTCTGCATGCCATCTTACCAGATTTAAACTGATGATCTATAATCCGGAATCGCTAAAGTCCCGACGAGTCCGGATTAACTACTTTTGACTGTATTTACAAAAATTCTGTGGAACCCAATAAGTACTGCGCAAATCCGACACATGCGTGAGTGAAACTGTCAATTTTTTCTTTTGTACACTTGCAGTTTTAGGTCACTACATTTAATTTCTAATTTTAAGACATAGAACAATGTGAACATTTTAAATAAGTAACAGATGAAATGACAGCGTCACGTGCAAAGCAAGAAAAATGAACGTTTCTATTATAAAATGAAGGCGTCGAAACGGATTCATTTTTTTTTCTTTGTCTGTATTGCCATATCTATTTTAAGATGTATTGTATTATGTAAAAATATTTGGTAATTGTAAAAGTATTATAATAAATTAAAGAAATATCAAAACTGCTAAAATTCTAGGCAACCCCCTGCTGCAAGTCCAGCGACTCCAGTTTAAGAAACCCTGGTATAGACAGACAACCCGGCGAAATTACGCCCTAATTGAGATACAGACATAAAACTTATATCAAAATGATGGGGCATGCATTTGCAGTTGAAAGCAGCCAAACGCATCAAAATGGATCATTAACTTTCGAGTCGTGTGATTTTGATGCGGCTTGCTGCTTTCAAAAGCATTTTCCTACAACTTGCATCCTATTTGAGATGCAGATATAAAATTTGTGGAGCATGAAATTGCTATTGAATGCAGGAAACCGCATCAAAATCGGACAATCGGTTCCCGTGTAAAACAGATTTTAAAAAACTGTAATTCTTAGAGATGCATCAAATTTCATTGCCATGAAAAATATATTTCGTCCTCTGGACCCTGAAAACGATACTAATTATGTCCAGAATGCAGTTAACACTGTAAATCAACGAAGCACTTCAAGTCAAAATTTACCTACACCACCACAACCAAAAGTTGTTCCTCCAGTCAAAAATTCTACAATGATATAACCAGGGCAAACAAGTCCACAATACCAATTTTAAATCATATCAAATCCGAAGAACACAGGAAAAGGCCTAAAACCATCCTCAGAGACATACAATAAAGGTTTTTGATAAACGTTTAATTACTGTAAAGGCCCTTATTTTTGCAGGCCGTAATTTTCACAAAAATGAATATATCGGTGATTTCGCGAGTTGAAAATTTCACGAATTTTATATGAACAGAACAGAAAGTTGAAAAATTTTAAAAGTACTTAAGTAAAGTTGGGGGAAAAAAAAAGTATTTCGCAAAGCTTTGATTTTTGCGATTACGACGGGCTCACGAAAATAAGGGCCTTTACACCAGTTTAAAAAAGACCCAAAAAACTAATTAATTATTCTTTAACTAATTATTGTAATATACCTAATTGCCTAGCTTAGCACCAAAAATTGGGAAAATTAAAATTTTTATTCCTATCGGATCACTAATTAATATTGAAGCAGGCTTAATTTAATTTTTCCATCATGTCCTCTACCCCCCTCATTCACTCAGCCATCCCTTTAAATTAGTATGGATTGAAGACAAGAAAGAATTTCAACCAATCACAAAAAATGCTGGTGGAAAAAATTGAAATAAGTGAGAGATGGAGCGCTTAACGAGGATCCTTAAGCGCTCCATCTCTCACTTTGTAATCACAGTTCAACAGCTTTCGGCCATGAAGGCGGTAGCTATCATAATCATACCACACACTCTACAACCAATCACGTTCGTCTCGATCTAGTTACTCAACCGTAAACCAAGGATTTTTCGCCGATTTAATGGCTATATCCAAACTAAACAATAAAATTATCATAGGTAGAGACTTTAACTCACACCACAAAAATCGGAACTGCAGAAATGATAATTCAAATGGTCACATTGTTAATCAATTTGCCTCAACGGCCAACTTTACTGTTGTAGCTCCCTCCTACCCAACATGCTATAGATCTGCAAGCATTATTGAATTTTTCCTGCTAAAAAATATTTATCAACCATCAAGGATAGAAAGATTACGTGAACTATTCTCTGATTATAACCCTGTTTTAATGGAGGTGAATATCAGTAGCTATAGTACATCACACAAAAGAGCCTTTATTATGAACTGGGTAGCTCTAAACAACACTCAGTACCCGTTACCCGCGATACACAGTGAAGACGAGTTAGACGCAGTTATCGAAGATTTTACTAGCACACTTAACCGTGCTCTGAAAAATAGCAAGGCGGTCCCGTTGACTGGTAGGGCCAGAGATCCTGCTATTAGAGAACTTTTAGCTAACAGAAAGAGAGCTAGAAAAATATGGCAGAGGACCAGATGCCCAGAAGTTAAGAGAATTTTAAATCGGCTGAATCAGGAAGTCAGTACACGCACAAAACAAATGGTCTAGATATTTAGAATCACTCTCTACTGATGATCATGTATATGGAAAGCTGCTTCTAGATATAATAGATGCTACACAAATATTCTGCCCCTTAATGGCCCCTCTGGGATCACATACACAGAAACTGAGAAAGCTGAGTCACTAGCTGATCACTACGCTACTCAGTTTTACATTAACATCTCACACCCAGACACAGAACGCACAGTTAGTTACACTAACAATTTATACTTTTCATAACCAAAAACAGACAACATCCGTCTTGCTAAACCTTCGGAAGTTAACACCGCCACCTCCATACCTGTCCCTTTCAATGATGTTCGATCGATTATTGCGGCTTCCCCGCTCTCTCCAGATGAGTATGCGATGAGAATCGCTACTCAGACTGAATCTGCTCTCATCTGTAAAGAGTACTCGTCCCCATTCATTGTCTCTCCAATTCCGGTGTTCCCGGCACCACAGAGAACGCCTTCTCCGATGGGCAGGCGTTAGAGGTACACACCGTACAGGGCGTCGTGCAAACAGACCACCACCCTGCAGTCTTCTGGCCACGGTAAAACGCGATATCTGTCGTCCAGTCGCCTGCGTCGTGTGTCTAGCGATTTCTCCCGCTGTCTGCCGCCTGTTTCTTCTGGCCTGTAAGGCAATATACCGGTCATCTGCAGGTGTGGTTCCTCGTGAACGACCACTACTAAACCCCCGGATAGCTGTTCCTGTAGTTTTAAATTGTCTCCAAAGTCGTGAAACGATGCTGTGAGCAATTCCGATCTCTGCAGCCACACTTGTCACACGGCGGCCTTCCTCCAACTTCCCAATGACCTCGGGTAAAAGCATCCAGATGTCATCTAACAGATTGATTATTCGCCATAATTGTTCTTTATTTCATAAATAACGGTTTCATATTTTTAATTGTATAATTTCTGCATGCCATCTTACCAGATTTAAACTGATGATCTATAATCCGGAATCGCCAAAGTCCCGACGAGTCCGGATTAACTACTTTTGACTGTATTTACAAAAATTCTGTGGAACCCAATAAGTACTGCGCAAATCCGACACATGCGTGAGTGAAACTGTCAATTTTTTCTTTTGTACACTTGCAGTTTTAGGTCACTACATTTAATTTCTAATTTTAAGACATAGAACAATGTGAACATTTTAAATAAGTAACAGATGAAATGACAGCGTCACGTGCAAAGCAAGAAAAATGAACGTTTCTATTATAAAATGAAGGCGTCGAAACGGATTCATTTTTTTTTTCTTTGTCTGTATTGCCATATCTATTTTAAGATGTATTGTATTATGTAAAAATATTTGGTAATTGTAAAAGTATTATAATAAATTAAAGAAATATCAAAACTGCTAAAATTCTAGGCAACCCCCTGCTGCAAGTCCAGCGACTCCAGTTTAAGAAACCCTGGTATAGACAGACAACCCGGCGAAATTACGCCCTAATTGAGATACAGACATAAAACTTATATCAAAATGATGGGGCATGCATTTGCAGTTGAAAGCAGCAAAACGCATCAAAATAGATCATTAACTTTCGAGTCGTGTGATTTTGATGCGGCTTGCTGCTTTCAAAAGCATTTTCCTACAACTTGCATCCTATTTGAGATGCAGATATAAAATTTGTGGAGCATGAAATTGCTATTGAATGCAGGAAACCGCATCAAAATCGGACAATCGGTTCCCGTGTAAAACAGATTTTAAAAAACTGTAATTCTTAGAGATGCATCAAATTTCATTGCCATGAAAAATATATTTCGTCCTCTGGACCCTGAAAACGATACTAATTATGTCCAGAATGCAGTTAACACTGTAAATCAACGAAGCACTTCAAGTCAAAATTTACCTACACCACCACAACCAAAAGTTGTTCCTCCAGTCAAAAATTCTACAATGATATAACCAGGGCAAACAAGTCCACAATACCAATTTTAAATCATATCAAATCCGAAGAACACAGGAAAAGGCCTAAAACCATCCTCAGAGACATACAATAAAGGTTTTTGATAAACGTTTAATTACTGTAAAGGCCCTTATTTTTGCAGGCCGTAATTTTCACAAAAATGAATATATCGGTGATTTCGCGAGTTGAAAATTTCACGAATTTTATATGAACAGAACAGAAAGTTGAAAAATTTTAAAAGTACTTAAGTAAAGTTGGGGGAAAAAAAAAGTATTTCGCAAAGCTTTGATTTTTGCGATTACGACGGGCTCACGAAAATAAGGGCCTTTACACCAGTTTAAAAAAGACCCAAAAAACTAATTAATTATTCTTTAACTAATTATTGTAATATACCTAATTGCCTAGCTTAGCACCAAAAATTGGGAAAATTAAAATTTTTATTCCTATCGGATCACTAATTAATATTGAAGCAGGCTTAATTTAATTTTTCCATCATGTCCTCTACCCCCCTCATTCACTCAGCCATCCCTTTAAATTAGTATGGATTGAAGACAAGAAAGAATTTCAACCAATCACAAAAAATGCTGGTGGAAAAAATTGAAATAAGTGAGAGATGGAGCGCTTAACGAGGATCCTTAAGCGCTCCATCTCTCACTTTGTAATCACAGTTCAACAGCTTTCGGCCATGAAGGCGGTAGCTATCATAATCATACCACACACTCTACAACCAATCACGTTCGTCTCGATCTAGTTACTCAACCGTAAACCACAGAAGGATTTTTCGCCGATTTAATGGCTATATCCAAACTAAACAATAAAATTATCATAGGTAGAGACTTTAACTCACACCACAAAAATCGGAACTGCAGAAATGATAATTCAAATGGTCACATTGTTAATCAATTTGCCTCAACGGCCAACTTTACTGTTGTAGCTCCCTCCTACCCAACATGCTATAGATCTGCAAGCATTATTGAATTTTTCCTGCTAAAAAATATTTATCAACCATCAAGGATAGAAAGATTACGTGAACTATTCTCTGATTATAACCCTGTTTTAATGGAGGTGAATATCAGTAGCTATAGTACATCACACAAAAGAGCCTTTATTATGAACTGGGTAGCTCTAAACAACACTCAGTACCCGTTACCCGCGATACACAGTGAAGACGAGTTAGACGCAGTTATCGAAGATTTTACTAGCACACTTAACCGTGCTCTGAAAAATAGCAAGGCGGTCCCGTTGACTGGTAGGGCCAGAGATCCTGCTATTAGAGAACTTTTAGCTAACAGAAAGAGAGCTAGAAAAATATGGCAGAGGACCAGATGCCCAGAAGTTAAGAGAATTTTAAATCGGCTGAATCAGGAAGTCAGTACACGCACAAAACAAATGGTCTAGATATTTAGAATCACTCTCTACTGATGATCATGTATATGGAAAGCTGCTTCTAGATATAATAGATGCTACACAAATATTCTGCCCCTTAATGGCCCCTCTGGGATCACATACACAGAAACTGAGAAAGCTGAGTCACTAGCTGATCACTACGCTACTCAGTTTTACATTAACATCTCACACCCAGACACAGAACGCACAGTTAGTTACACTAACAATTTATACTTTTCATAACCAAAAACAGACAACATCCGTCTTGCTAAACCTTCGGAAGTTAACACCGCCACCTCCATACCTGTCCCTTTCAATGATGTTCGATCGATTATTGCGGCTTCCCCGCTCTCTCCAGATGAGTATGCGATGAGAATCGCTACTCAGACTGAATCTGCTCTCATCTGTAAAGAGTACTCGTCCCCATTCATTGTCTCTCCAATTCCGGTGTTCCCGGCACCACAGAGAACGCCTTCTCCGATGGGCAGGCGTTAGAGGTACACACCGTACAGGGCGTCGTGCAAACAGACCACCACCCTGCAGTCTTCTGGCCACGGTAAAACGCGATATCTGTCGTCCAGTCGCCTGCGTCGTGTGTCTAGCGATTTCTCCCGCTGTCTGCCGCCTGTTTCTTCTGGCCTGTAAGGCAATATACCGGTCATCTGCAGGTGTGGTTCCTCGTGAACGACCACTACTAAACCTCCGGATAGCTGTTCCTGTAAATTTAAATTGTCTCCAAAGTCGTGAAACGATGCTGTGAGCAATTCCGATCTCTGCAGCCACACTTGTCACACGGCGGCCTTCCTCCAACTTCCCAATGACCTCGGGTAAAAGCATCCAGATGTCATCTAACAGATTGATTATTCGCCATAATTGTTCTTTATTTCATAAATAACGGTTTCATATTTTTAATTGTATAATTTCTGCATGCCATCTTACCAGATTTAAACTGATGATCTATAATCCGGAATCGCCAAAGTCCCGACGAGTCCGGATTAACTACTTTTGACTGTATTTACAAAAATTCTGTGGAACCCAATAAGTACTGCGCAAATCCGACACATGCGTGAGTGAAACTGTCAATTTTTTCTTTTGTACACTTGCAGTTTTAGGTCACTACATTTAATTTCTAATTTTAAGACATAGAACAATGTGAACATTTTAAATAAGTAACAGATGAAATGACAGCGTCACGTGCAAAGCAAGAAAAATGAACGTTTCTATTATAAAATGAAGGCGTCGAAACGGATTCATTTTTTTTTCTTTGTCTGTATTGCCATATCTATTTTAAGATGTATTGTATTATGTAAAAATATTTGGTAATTGTAAAAGTATTATAATAAATTAAAGAAATATCAAAACTGCTAAAATTCTAGGCAACCCCCTGCTGCAAGTCCAGCGACTCCAGTTTAAGAAACCCTGGTATAGACAGACAACCCGGCGAAATTACGCCCTAATTGAGATACAGACATAAAACTTATATCAAAATGATGGGGTATGCATTTGCAGTTGAAAGCAGCAAAACGCATCAAAATGGATCATTAACTTTCGAGTCGTGTGATTTTGATGCGGCTTGCTGCTTTCAAAAGCATTTTCCTACAACTTGCATCCTATTTGAGATGCAGATATAAAATTTGTGGAGCATGAAATTGCTATTGAATGCAGGAAACCGCATCAAAATCGGACAATCGGTTCCCGTGTAAAACAGATTTTAAAAAACTGTAATTCTTAGAGATGCATCAAATTTCATTGCCATGAAAAATATATTTCGTCCTCTGGACCCTGAAAACGATACTAATTATGTCCAGAATGCAGTTAACACTGTAAATCAACGAAGCACTTCAAGTCAAAATTTACCTACACCACCACAACCAAAAGTTGTTCCTCCAGTCAAAAATTCTACAATGATATAACCAGGGCAAACAAGTCCACAATACCAATTTTAAATCATATCAAATCCGAAGAACACAGGAAAAGGCCTAAAACCATCCTCAGAGACATACAATAAAGGTTTTTGATAAACGTTTAATTACTGTAAAGGCCCTTATTTTTGCAGGCCGTAATTTTCACAAAAATGAATATATCGGTGATTTCGCGAGTTGAAAATTTCACGAATTTTATATGAACAGAACAGAAAGTTGAAAAATTTTAAAAGTACTTAAGTAAAGTTGGGGGAAAAAAAAAGTATTTCGCAAAGCTTTGATTTTTGCGATTACGACGGGCTCACGAAAATAAGGGCCTTTACACCAGTTTAAAAAAGACCCAAAAAACTAATTAATTATTCTTTAACTAATTATTGTAATATACCTAATTGCCTAGCTTAGCACCAAAAATTGGGAAAATTAAAATTTTTATTCCTATCGGATCACTAATTAATATTGAAGCAGGCTTAATTTAATTTTTCCATCATGTCCTCTACCCCCTCATTCACTCAGCCATCCCTTTAAATTAGTATGGATTGAAGACAAGAAAGAATTTCAACCAATCACAAAAAATGCTGGTGGAAAAAATTGAAATAAGTGAGAGATGGAGCGCTTAACGAGGATCCTTAAGCGCTCCATCTCTCACTTTGTAATCACAGTTCAACAGCTTTCGGCCATGAAGGCGGTAGCTATCATAATCATACCACACACTCTACAACCAATCACGTTCGTCTCGATCTAGTTACTCAACCGTAAACCACAGAAGGATTTTTCGCCGATTTAATGGCTATATCCAAACTAAACAATAAAATTATCATAGGTAGAGACTTTAACTCACACCACAAAAATCGGAACTGCAGAAATGATAATTCAAATGGTCACATTGTTAATCAATTTGCCTCAACGGCCAACTTTACTGTTGTAGCTCCCTCCTACCCAACATGCTATAGATCTGCAAGCATTATTGAATTTTTCCTGCTAAAAAATATTTATCAACCATCAAGGATAGAAAGATTACGTGAACTATTCTCTGATTATAACCCTGTTTTAATGGAGGTGAATATCAGTAGCTATAGTACATCACACAAAAGAGCCTTTATTATGAACTGGGTAGCTCTAAACAACACTCAGTACCCGTTACCCGCGATACACAGTGAAGACGAGTTAGACGCAGTTATCGAAGATTTTACTAGCACACTTAACCGTGCTCTGAAAAATAGCAAGGCGGTCCCGTTGACTGGTAGGGCCAGAGATCCTGCTATTAGAGAACTTTTAGCTAACAGAAAGAGAGCTAGAAAAATATGGCAGAGGACCAGATGCCCAGAAGTTAAGAGAATTTTAAATCGGCTGAATCAGGAAGTCAGTACACGCACAAAACAAATGGTCTAGATATTTAGAATCACTCTCTACTGATGATCATGTATATGGAAAGCTGCTTCTAGATATAATAGATGCTACACAAATATTCTGCCCCTTAATGGCCCCTCTGGGATCACATACACAGAAACTGAGAAAGCTGAGTCACTAGCTGATCACTACGCTACTCAGTTTTACATTAACATCTCACACCCAGACACAGAACGCACAGTTAGTTACACTAACAATTTATACTTTTCATAACCAAAAACAGACAACATCCGTCTTGCTAAACCTTCGGAAGTTAACACCGCCACCTCCATACCTGTCCCTTTCAATGATGTTCGATCGATTATTGCGGCTTCCCCGCTCTCTCCAGATGAGTATGCGATGAGAATCGCTACTCAGACTGAATCTGCTCTCATCTGTAAAGAGTACTCGTCCCCATTCATTGTCTCTCCAATTCCGGTGTTCCCGGCACCACAGAGAACGCCTTCTCCGATGGGCAGGCGTTAGAGGTACACACCGTACAGGGCGTCGTGCAAACAGACCACCACCCTGCAGTCTTCTGGCCACGGTAAAACGCGATATCTGTCGTCCAGTCGCCTGCGTCGTGTGTCTAGCGATTTCTCCCGCTGTCTGCCGCCTGTTTCTTCTGGCCTGTAAGGCAATATACCGGTCATCTGCAGGTGTGGTTCCTCGTGAACGACCACTACTAAACCCCCGGATAGCTGTTCCTGTAGTTTTAAATTGTCTCCAAAGTCGTGAAACGATGCTGTGAGCAATTCCGATCTCTGCAGCCACACTTGTCACACGGCGGCCTTCCTCCAACTTCCCAATGACCTCGGGTAAAAGCATCCAGATGTCATCTAACAGATTGATTATTCGCCATAATTGTTCTTTATTTCATAAATAACGGTTTCATATTTTTAATTGTATAATTTCTGCATGCCATCTTACCAGATTTAAACTGATGATCTATAATCCGGAATCGCCAAAGTCCCGACGAGTCCGGATTAACTACTTTTGACTGTATTTACAAAAATTCTGTGGAACCCAATAAGTACTGCGCAAATCCGACACATGCGTGAGTGAAACTGTCAATTTTTTCTTTTGTACACTTGCAGTTTTAGGTCACTACATTTAATTTCTAATTTTAAGACATAGAACAATGTGAACATTTTAAATAAGTAACAGATGAAATGACAGCGTCACGTGCAAAGCAAGAAAAATGAACGTTTCTATTATAAAATGAAGGCGTCGAAACGGATTCATTTTTTTTTCTTTGTCTGTATTGCCATATCTATTTTAAGATGTATTGTATTATGTAAAAATATTTGGTAATTGTAAAAGTATTATAATAAATTAAAGAAATATCAAAACTGCTAAAATTCTAGGCAACCCCCTGCTGCAAGTCCAGCGACTCCAGTTTAAGAAACCCTGGTATAGACAGACAACCCGGCGAAATTACGCCCTAATTGAGATACAGACATAAAACTTATATCAAAATGATGGGGCATGCATTTGCAGTTGAAAGCAGCAAAACGCATCAAAATGGATCATTAACTTTCGAGTCGTGTGATTTTGATGCGGCTTGCTGCTTTCAAAAGCATTTTCCTACAACTTGCATCCTATTTGAGATGCAGATATAAAATTTGTGGAGCATGAAATTGCTATTGAATGCAGGAAACCGCATCAAAATCGGACAATCGGTTCCCGTGTAAAACAGATTTTAAAAAACTGTAATTCTTAGAGATGCATCAAATTTCATTGCCATGAAAAATATATTTCGTCCTCTGGACCCTGAAAACGATACTAATTATGTCCAGAATGCAGTTAACACTGTAAATCAACGAAGCACTTCAAGTCAAAATTTACCTACACCACCACAACCAAAAGTTGTTCCTCCAGTCAAAAATTCTACAATGATATAACCAGGGCAAACAAGTCCACAATACCAATTTTAAATCATATCAAATCCGAAGAACACAGGAAAAGGCCTAAAACCATCCTCAGAGACATACAATAAAGGTTTTTGATAAACGTTTAATTACTGTAAAGGCCCTTATTTTTGCAGGCCGTAATTTTCACAAAAATGAATATATCGGTGATTTCGCGAGTTGAAAATTTCACGAATTTTATATGAACAGAACAGAAAGTTGAAAAATTTTAAAAGTACTTAAGTAAAGTTGGGGGAAAAAAAAAGTATTTCGCAAAGCTTTGATTTTTGCGATTACGACGGGCTCACGAAAATAAGGGCCTTTACACCAGTTTAAAAAAGACCCAAAAAACTAATTAATTATTCTTTAACTAATTATTGTAATATACCTAATTGCCTAGCTTAGCACCAAAAATTGGGAAAATTAAAATTTTTATTCCTATCGGATCACTAATTAATATTGAAGCAGGCTTAATTTAATTTTTCCATCATGTCCTCTACCCCCCTCATTCACTCAGCCATCCCTTTAAATTAGTATGGATTGAAGACAAGAAAGAATTTCAACCAATCACAAAAAATGCTGGTGGAAAAAATTGAAATAAGTGAGAGATGGAGCGCTTAACGAGGATCCTTAAGCGCTCCATCTCTCACTTTGTAATCACAGTTCAACAGCTTTCGGCCATGAAGGCGGTAGCTATCATAATCATACCACACACTCTACAACCAATCACGTTCGTCTCGATCTAGTTACTCAACCGTAAACCACAGAAGGATTTTTCGCCGATTTAATGGCTATATCCAAACTAAACAATAAAATTATCATAGGTAGAGACTTTAACTCACACCACAAAAATCGGAACTGCAGAAATGATAATTCAAATGGTCACATTGTTAATCAATTTGCCTCAACGGCCAACTTTACTGTTGTAGCTCCCTCCTACCCAACATGCTATAGATCTGCAAGCATTATTGAATTTTTCCTGCTAAAAAATATTTATCAACCATCAAGGATAGAAAGATTACGTGAACTATTCTCTGATTATAACCCTGTTTTAATGGAGGTGAATATCAGTAGCTATAGTACATCACACAAAAGAGCCTTTATTATGAACTGGGTAGCTCTAAACAACACTCAGTACCCGTTACCCGCGATACACAGTGAAGACGAGTTAGACGCAGTTATCGAAGATTTTACTAGCACACTTAACCGTGCTCTGAAAAATAGCAAGGCGGTCCCGTTGACTGGTAGGGCCAGAGATCCTGCTATTGGAGAACTTTTAGCTAACAGAAAGAGAGCTAGAAAAATATGGCAGAGGACCAGATGCCCAGAAGTTAAGAGAATTTTAAATCGGCTGAATCAGGAAGTCAGTACACGCACAAAACAAATGGTCTAGATATTTAGAATCACTCTCTACTGATGATCATGTATATGGAAAGCTGCTTCTAGATATAATAGATGCTACACAAATATTCTGCCCCTTAATGGCCCCTCTGGGATCACATACACAGAAACTGAGAAAGCTGAGTCACTAGCTGATCACTACGCTACTCAGTTTTACATTAACATCTCACACCCAGACACAGAACGCACAGTTAGTTACACTAACAATTTATACTTTTCATAACCAAAAACAGACAACATCCGTCTTGCTAAACTTTCGGAAGTTAACACCGCCACCTCCATACCTGTCCCTTTCAATGATGTTCGATCGATTATTGCGGCTTCCCCGCTCTCTCCAGATGAGTATGCGATGAGAATCGCTACTCAGACTGAATCTGCTCTCATCTGTAAAGAGTACTCGTCCCCATTCATTGTCTCTCCAATTCCGGTGTTCCCGGCACCACAGAGAACGCCTTCTCCGATGGGCAGGCGTTAGAGGTACACACCGTACAGGGCGTCGTGCAAACAGACCACCACCCTGCAGTCTTCTGGCCACGGTAAAACGCGATATCTGTCGTCCAGTCGCCTGCGTCGTGTGTCTAGCGATTTCTCCCGCTGTCTGCCGCCTGTTTCTTCTGGCCTGTAAGGCAATATACCGGTCATCTGCAGGTGTGGTTCCTCGTGAACGACCACTACTAAACCCCCGGATAGCTGTTCCTGTAGTTTTAAATTGTCTCCAAAGTCGTGAAACGATGCTGTGAGCAATTCCGATCTCTGCAGCCACACTTGTCACACGGCGGCCTTCCTCCAACTTCCCAATGACCTCGGGTAAAAGCATCCAGATGTCATCTAACAGATTGATTATTCGCCATAATTGTTCTTTATTTCATAAATAACGGTTTCATATTTTTAATTGTATAACTTCTGCATGCCATCTTACCAGATTTAAACTGATGATCTATAATCCGGAATCGCCAAAGTCCCGACGAGTCCGGATTAACTACTTTTGACTGTATTTACAAAAATTCTGTGGAACCCAATAAGTACTGCGCAAATCCGACACATGCGTGAGTGAAACTGTCAATTTTTTCTTTTGTACACTTGCAGTTTTAGGTCACTACATTTAATTTCTAATTTTAAGACATAGAACAATGTGAACATTTTAAATAAGTAACAGATGAAATGACAGCGTCACGTGCAAAGCAAGAAAAATGAACGTTTCTATTATAAAATGAAGGCGTCGAAACGGATTCATTTTTTTTTTCTTTGTCTGTATTGCCATATCTATTTTAAGATGTATTGTATTATGTAAAAATATTTGGTAATTGTAAAAGTATTATAATAAATTAAAGAAATATCAAAACTGCTAAAATTCTAGGCAACCCCCTGCTGCAAGTCCAGCGACTCCAGTTTAAGAAACCCTGGTATAGACAGACAACCCGGCGAAATTACGCCCTAATTGAGATACAGACATAAAACTTATATCAAAATGATGGGGCATGCATTTGCAGTTGAAAGCAGCAAAACGCATCAAAATGGATCATTAACTTTCGAGTCGTGTGATTTTGATGCGGCTTGCTGCTTTCAAAAGCATTTTCCTACAACTTGCATCCTATTTGAGATGCAGATATAAAATTTGTGGAGCATGAAATTGCTATTGAATGCAGGAAACCGCATCAAAATCGGACAATCGGTTCCCGTGTAAAACAGATTTTAAAAAACTGTAATTCTTAGAGATGCATCAAATTTCATTGCCATGAAAAATATATTTCGTCCTCTGGACCCTGAAAACGATACTAATTATGTCCAGAATGCAGTTAACACTGTAAATCAACGAAGCACTTCAAGTCAAAATTTACCTACACCACCACAACCAAAAGTTGTTCCTCCAGTCAAAAATTCTACAATGATATAACCAGGGCAAACAAGTCCACAATACCAATTTTAAATCATATCAAATCCGAAGAACACAGGAAAAGGCCTAAAACCATCCTCAGAGACATACAATAAAGGTTTTTGATAAACGTTTAATTACTGTAAAGGCCCTTATTTTTGCAGGCCGTAATTTTCACAAAAATGAATATATCGGTGATTTCGCGAGTTGAAAATTTCACGAATTTTATATGAACAGAACAGAAAGTTGAAAAATTTTAAAAGTACTTAAGTAAAGTTGGGGGAAAAAAAAAGTATTTCGCAAAGCTTTGATTTTTGCGATTACGACGGGCTCACGAAAATAAGGGCCTTTACACCAGTTTAAAAAAGACCCAAAAAACTAATTAATTATTCTTTAACTAATTATTGTAATATACCTAATTGCCTAGCTTAGCACCAAAAATTGGGAAAATTAAAATTTTTATTCCTATCGGATCACTAATTAATATTGAAGCAGGCTTAATTTAATTTTTCCATCATGTCCTCTACCCCCTCATTCACTCAGCCATCCCTTTAAATTAGTATGGATTGAAGACAAGAAAGAATTTCAACCAATCACAAAAAATGCTGGTGGAAAAAATTGAAATAAGTGAGAGATGGAGCGCTTAACGAGGATCCTTAAGCGCTCCATCTCTCACTTTGTAATCACAGTTCAACAGCTTTCGGCCATGAAGGCGGTAGCTATCATAATCATACCACACACTCTACAACCAATCACGTTCGTCTCGATCTAGTTACTCAACCGTAAACCACAGAAGGATTTTTCGCCGATATAATGGCTATATCCAAACTAAACAATAAAATTATCATAGGTAGAGACTTTAACTCACACCACAAAAATCGGAACTGCAGAAATGATAATTCAAATGGTCACATTGTTAATCAATTTGCCTCAACGGCCAACTTTACTGTTGTAGCTCCCTCCTACCCAACATGCTATAGATCTGCAAGCATTATTGAATTTTTCCTGCTAAAAAATATTTATCAACCATCAAGTATAGAAAGATTACGTGAACTATTCTCTGATTATAACCCTGTTTTAATGGAGGTGAATATCAGTAGCTATAGTACATCACACAAAAGAGCCTTTATTATGAACTGGGTAGCTCTAAACAACACTCAGTACCCGTTACCCGCGATACACAGTGAAGACGAGTTAGACGCAGTTATCGAAGATTTTACTAGCACACTTAACCGTGCTCTGAAAAATAGCAAGGCGGTCCCGTTGACTGGTAGGGCCAGAGATCCTGCTATTAGAGAACTTTTAGCTAACAGAAAGAGAGCTAGAAAAATATGGCAGAGGACCAGATGCCCAGAAGTTAAGAGAATTTTAAATCGGCTGAATCAGGAAGTCAGTACACGCACAAAACAAATGGTCTAGATATTTAGAATCACTCTCTACTGATGATCATGTATATGGAAAGCTGCTTCTAGATATAATAGATGCTACACAAATATTCTGCCCCTTAATGGCCCCTCTGGGATCACATACACAGAAACTGAGAAAGCTGAGTCACTAGCTGATCACTACGCTACTCAGTTTTACATTAACATCTCACACCCAGACACAGAACGCACAGTTAGTTACACTAACAATTTATACTTTTCATAACCAAAAACAGACAACATCCGTCTTGCTAAACCTTCGGAAGTTAACACCGCCACCTCCATACCTGTCCCTTTCAATGATGTTCGATCGATTATTGCGGCTTCCCCGCTCTCTCCAGATGAGTATGCGATGAGAATCGCTACTCAGACTGAATCTGCTCTCATCTGTAAAGAGTACTCGTCCCCATTCATTGTCTCTCCAATTCCGGTGTTCCCGGCACCACAGAGAACGCCTTCTCCGATGGGCAGGCGTTAGAGGTACACACCGTACAGGGCTTCGTGCAAACAGACCACCACCCTGCAGTCTTCTGGCCACGGTAAAACGCGATATCTGTCGTCCAGTCGCCTGCGTCGTGTGTCTAGCGATTTCTCCCGCTGTCTGCCGCCTGTTTCTTCTGGCCTGTAAGGCAATATACCGGTCATCTGCAGGTGTGGTTCCTCGTGAACGACCACTACTAAACCCCCGGATAGCTGTTCCTGTAGTTTTAAATTGTCTCCAAAGTCGTGAAACGATGCTGTGAGCAATTCCGATCTCTGCAGCCACACTTGTCACACGGCGGCCTTCCTCCAACTTCCCAATGACCTCGGATAAAAGCATCCAGATGTCATCTAACAGATTGATTATTCGCCATTTCTCGCCGAGGCAGCAACTCAGTGTGATTTTAACTGCTATACGGTGTGCAATCTCTTTGCCAGAAATACTGATCTTTCACCGAGAACATGCTTTATACAACTCAGACACTCCCCCATTATGTCTACCTGCATATCTGCGCAAGTGCTACCGTAGATCACCTTACTTAATCTCGGGATTGGTCTTTCTGTCCGCTCTGCCTCTTCGTTCAGCTGATATGCTAATTTTTCGACTTCGTCCTTAATTTTTGCACACCAGTGTATTTCACGTGCTATACACAGGATAAGGTACAACCCAGGAACCTGGAAATGATGTGTGTCTTTGTACCCTTCTAAAGGAGTATGGATTGAAAACAGCCTAGGCCTTCCCCGTAGCACACTGTAAATCACACTTCACCCAATAGGATTACTCCTCTGCCAGCCAACAGAAGTTCAACAAGCTCCCGCCTACCACCTGACTACTGAACCATTCAGCCTTGAATACTCGAGGAGAGGGGGAAGAAAAAAGAAGAAAAGGGCTTTTTCTTCTCTCTCCGCCCCCGATTGCCTCTGCTGCTCACACTCCAACTAGCTCTAGGTTTTAACTTCAAACTCATCATCTTATATTTGCTGCAAACTCTGCCATTACTACTGATTATAATGTCACAATTGCTTTCATTTCATTTCACTGCCATAACTGCTCTTCGAATTTTTATTTTTACGAACTTCAGCAACATTATTTCTTTAACATTCGTAAAAGTATTAACTTACTACACTGGGATAAGGCTATGCCCAGGAACCCACTACAACTGAACATTAGTTCATCGAGGAAGGGCATACTCTAAATGAAGCTGCAGATGTCCAAATAAAAAAGGAAAAGAAAACCTATTCACAATAAATTGTTTCAACAAAGGAAACGATTGTGTGATTTTAGATGACAGTCGGAGAGTATTAGTATCAAATATTTTATTTCATCATACCACCAACAAATATTTTCTTTTGTTTCAGAAGCCCATCAAAAACTTACATGACAGCAAATGCAAATCTAGTATAAATAACGTTTATGTTGCTAAAATAAATTCTGATTTCCAAAGATTGCCTGTTTCTCGCATTGTTGGTAAATCATGGTTGATGGGCATTAAGAATGGTCTTTCCTCTAATTCACTGGACACACACAAATTAGCAGCACGTTGGTGTTAATTCTTTTTAATTCTGTATTAAAATATACAACTTTAAACTTAGTTGACATATGCGGCATTTGAAGTGCAAATAATAAAAATTTTTCTTAAATACTATGCTTTGTTGCTTATCTTTTAGAAATTTAAAGACCTGGAATTCTGCAATTCTGAGTAAAAAATGAAAATAAAAAACAATTAACACCAACAAAAACTTGTGGTAACATGACAGACAAATTATTACAAATACTACAAAAGATCATGCCTTTTCATTTTATTTAACCATATGTTAAAGCAGTATTCTTTATTAGACCTGGAAAAGTTAGAAACAGGAATATATTTTACTACAAAAACTACACGACAATTTTGAAATTAGAAGCTTTTCTGTATGAATTCCACTCTAAAACAATGCAAGTGCAGTCTTGACGATAAGAAAGTCAAATTTATTGAAATTTAAATTTGTATTTCCATTTTAATTTTCATTTTCCTAAAAACATTTGTCAACTTTGCAGGATTTCATCTTCAAGTATATATGTACAGACATTTAAAGTTCTGATGTATTAACATCTCGTGGAAATACACCTATCCCTCGATTTATACAGTACTTACCTGTTTTACATGATTTCAGTTTTACACAGTTTAAAAATTAACAGATTTCAAAAACTTAGTAAAATAGTATTTGCTGCATAAATGCAAATACATACATTTGAAGTCATTTTTTAATCTCATTTCTTTGGTAACACTGGTGGCAACAACAAGGATGGGGATTCCCCGTGTTAGGAGAATCTCAATAGTATGTATATGTATTTCATAACAGTAAAATTTTAAATTATATGGTTCACGCGAACTAATGCAGTATCAGTATTTTAGCAGCAAGGATTACATCATTTTTATCTACATATCTGAATGTTTACTAGCAAGTTTTCAACATTTATAGTTTTTGTGGCATTTTTTATAATTTATGTAAATTTTTTAAAGTATTATAATGCCAAAACGATTTTTAAAAAAAAATCAAAAATGAAATTAGAAGCAAAAATTAAAATATTAGATCATCTATGTAATAGAGAAGGAGTAACAAATGTTGCTAAATTTTACTCCATGAATGAAGCCACAATAAGGACAATTAAAAAAAAAATGAAGACTCTACTAGAAAAAGAATTAGATATGGGTAGAAGACGAAAATTTAAAATGGATTCCAATTGATACTGATGCTATTAGAAACAAGGCTTTAAAAATTTATAAAGCACTTAAGAATCGGTCACTATCGACTTTGTCAGATGAAAAAAAGGTATCTTTTTCCACAAGTCATGGTTGGTTTGAGAGATTTAATAATATTTAAACAAAGGCATTCTTTACATAATCTAAGATTGAAAGGAGAAAGTGCATCTCCTGATTCGAATGTAACAACAATATCCAGCAAAATTTGCTGAAATCAATTGCCACGATCTCCTACATTTCTGATCAGATCTTCAATGCTGACGTGTCTACGTTGTTCTGAAAAAAAAAAATAAAATACAGTCAAAAGTCGTTAATCCGGACTCGTCGGGACTTCGGCGATTCCGGATTATCGATTTTTCCGGATTATAGATCATCAGTTTAAATCTCGTAAGATGGCATGCAGAAATTCTAAAATTAAAAATATGAAACCGTAATTTATGAAATAAAGAACAATTATGATCTAAAGGGTATCAAAATTTACAAAAAAAAAAGCTTAATATTTATTTGTTTACTTTATTAAACATTTCTTTCAATGTAAGTTGTTTAAGTTGCTTCATTTTATGTGATACTAATACTTTCTCTTTAATTCTATAAACAGACATAATTTCTTTTCAGTTAAAGAGTTCTGCTGTTCAAGTCCCGTTAATTGCTGTGCCGAGAATACCGACTAACTGGTCAATGGAAATTTTTTCGTTTTCACTAACCTCTCTGTCACATTCTTCATGTCTTTATCCATTTTTTTCAGCAATTTCACTTTTTGTTTGTTGGACATTGAAACATACTTTCGTTTTGTAGATCCTTTGGAAGTTCCAGCATCGGAAATTCTATTTGACATAATCGAAAGTTCAAGTTTACTTTTATAAAATTGCTCTTACAGTCTGCAAAAAATAATAAGCGGGATCCTATTCGAAGATTAAGGAACAACGCAATCATTAACATTAACTGAAATAGATAATTAGATAATTTTAGCCTACACCGTCCGTTATACATTAAACGCGCAGGCGAAAACGTATTCTGCGCTTGCTCACACGCATATGCGCAGTAGTCAAGTTCTTACGCGCTCGCGTAAAACGCCTGTGCTAACGCGGCACATGCGCAGAAAGTTTTTAGCTTTGAGGTCCGGATTATAGATCATTCCGGATTATAGGTGTCCGAATTAACGACTTTTGACTGTACCTTGCAAATCAGCTAGTGGTCATAAGGTAGTGAAAAGTCATACAATTTTTTTCTGTTGCAATGCTTCAGGCAATTATATAATGAAACCATTGGTTATTAACAAATCAAAAACACCATGTTCATTTAAAGGAACAAATATAAATAACCTTCCCTTTTATTGGATGCCTAACAGGAAAGCACGGGTCACTGCCATAAGGTTCAATGAATGATTTCTTACCATGTTTGTCCCAGATGTCAAAAATTATTTAGGTAAAAAAGGATTGCCTTTTAAGACTCTTCTTTTAATAGATAATGCACCTGGTCATCTTCAAAATTTACAACACAAAAAAGTAGAAATAGTCTTTTTGCCCAAAAAATACAACTTCTTTATTACAGCCATTGAATCAAGTAATATTTTCTGGCTTTTACAACATTGTGTATATCAAACAAACCTTTAGGTATATTTTAGAAAAAATGGAGAATAATGAATCTTACTCTTATGGATGCTTGGAAGAAATTTACAATCTTAGATTGTGTTGGACTGTCATATACTCAGATTAAACAATCAATGCTCAACGCATGCTGGAAAGCAATACGCTGGATGTTGCTAAAGATGAGAATGATAGATTACCATTAGAGTGTGAATATTCTCAGATCACTAAATTGGCTCAAACTGTAGTAGGAGAAGGTTTTGAGGATTTAGCTCAAGCATATATTAAAGGAATAATGGTTGATGAAGAACTAAATGAGGATGAGTTAGTTAACATGATTCATGAAACAAATAAACATGATGAAGACCAATCTGAACCAGCTGCATTCACAGCTAAAGTCATCAGTGTAGGACTTGAATTGGGAAGAAAATTAGGTAATCATTTTTTACAATATGACACAAATGTCGAATGAAATCTCCGATTCCAAGGGGAGCTTAGTAAGTGTTTAAATCTATATACGGATGTTTAAAAAGATTTAGGGGGACAAAAAAACAACAGGCAATTGTTAATTATGGATTTCATCATGAAGTCTAGTCGATGTGAGATCTCCCCTAATTTATCATCTATTGAAGCAGAATTGTATCACGAATACTCAAGTGATGAAAGAGACATCATACCAATCAAGAAGAAAAAACTAATAATTCATGAAAGTGATGTCAGTCCAAAATCAACTATAAATATGAGAATATTTGTAGAAATTTCCTGTTCTTTCAATTCGAGCCACAATTTTTCATAAATGCTACATACTTTCATTACATTATCAGGTTGCATACTTCTGATGTCTGTGTAATTTATTTAATTGATGATGTAATTTATTTAATTGATAACTAAATATACTCGATTATGTTTTCACAAGGCTTGCTAATGTTTTTTTAAATAACACGAAAATAATCATGCAATGCAATAAAAATAGAACATCATTTTCCTGCCTCAGAATATACTACTAATAACAGGTTGTTTAAAGAGCAAAATATACAAAATTTAAATTAAATAATTATTTCCTTTTACTCAGTTGAATATACATTTAATTCATAAACATGTATATGCAGATAAAATTAGCTATGTCAATAAAGTTCTGCAAAGAATAATGAACGTGATCCTATTAGTTAAGTGTTGCAACTTTATTTCATATGAAATATTTTCTATATAGTCATTCCTTAAAAGTAGTCTCTGAATAATTAAACCAATTAAATTTGTTTCTAAATGTACTTGGGTTAATTGATAAAAGCAAGGCTTTTTTTTAAATGGCAAGCTGATTTTTAATTGATTTCATACTTAGATACATCATTATACATACATTAATAAAATAAATAAAATTCTAATTATGTTAGGGCAGTTTCCATTTTGCTGGTGTTTACTAAAGAAAATTTTACAGATAGCATTTTTAACAAAAACGCTGTTTATGATCATTTAAGATTTAAAAATAAATAAATAAATAAATAAAGAGAGAGAGAGATTATTTTGTAAGTATTCATCAAGAATATTTCTTCCAATTTATGTTTTCGAAGAAACGCCTTTATTACACCAAAGTAAAAAAAAATTATCCCTCTACCAAAACTTAAATCTGTATCGATTAAAAAAGAACAGTAATGCGTATTTAATAAGAACACAGGAATAAATTGTATTAAAACTCAAATCTATTTGTAAATTGTTCTTCTCTAAACTTATGCTTTGAACCTGAAATATTTTGAATGAAATAGTGCTTTTTTATTTATTTTAAGACTTGATCTATTTTAAATTTACCTAAAATACCTAAAATAATTATTTTAGCTTTTCAAGAGTTTCTTTTACATTGCTGAATTTGATGAAGGTGTACAAACGGTGCCAAATTCTTGGTTTTGGGCTGATATGGATAAATGACATATGTAATATGAAAAAAATGAATCAAACTGAACAAAATGATTGCATCACATCAAGCCCCAGATTATTGAGAACTTTGGCAATTTCACCGGGTTCTCTAAATTTTTGCATCGACAAGTATGATATTTTCTATAATTATGTGTTCTTGTTGCTCATTTTTCTCACTGTATAATTTAGAAAGCTGAATAGAACATGGAAAATGCTGTTATGAATGACATCAGTACCAAAATATTTTTAAAATATAGTAACATCTCCATTTTTAGTACTTTTATCCATAAATTATTAGTACGAGTTGGTAGTTTGGTTTTTGAATCTTAACATTATTTTAATTACCAGACTAGTTGTTTAAAAATAGGAATGCATGTATTAAAAAATTCAAAAATTAACAATCATATCAGGATATAATATATATTTGCTTTAACATTTAACTGCATTTTTTTTATACAAATTTGATGCTCTCAAAATCTATTCGGTCACCTTAATTTTGCAGTGGAAAAATAATGAAATAGTATAATCCTACAATTCGAAACCATAAAAATTCTATTTGATTTATTTATTGAATAAATTGTTGCAAAATATCTGAAATTTGCAGAATTTTATAAAATAATGTAGCCATGACTGTTAATTTAATTTTACATCAAATATTTCGATAATTATACATGAGCAAATAAATGCTGCTAGAACATTTAGATGTTTAATCTAACATTAAACGATTATTTAATTCATTCTTTTTGCTTTATGTTAAATTATTGTTTATGAGTGATAACGGAAATTTAAAATTTTCAGTGAAAAAGGCATAGAAAAGTTAAAGTTGGCTATGAAGTTTTCAGACATCGAAAAGTGCAGAATTTGGTGCGGAAACAACAACAACAAACAAACAAAAAAAAAAAAAAAAAACACCAGCGATTTAAATTCTCCGATTCTTCAGATGAGTAAAAAAAGTAAACAAGTAAAAAACAGTAAAAAAGTACTATAGTAAAAAAGCTAGCAGAGCTGTGCTTGCCATTGCTACCAGAGTGCACACAAGGAAAATATTTTCAACCAGAATTTTCTGCATCTGTTTTAGCTAGTCCTCACTGCAAATCTGAGGACTAATACTCCAAAAGCAGGCTCATCAGAAAGACCCAATAAAGGTTTCGTACTGTTGCATTCCTGTACAGGTTCATGCAATTTGGAGTGATTAACGATGACACTTAATAAACACACAATGTATTTGCCAGTATTATTCAGGACATCTCCAAAAACATGTTTACAGTCGTCCAAAAACTGCGACAAGCACATTGAAACAATCAGCAACAGAGCCTTTAGGCTGTAACAGTGAAGACAGCTTCACAGCAAAGTGCTAGAGTACAGCTCCCGACTAGGTTCAGTCTTCTCAGAACTCGACGTACTGTCGAGATTCTCGACGCTACAACTCGCGATGCACTCCACAATAAGCACTAGAATACAGCTTCTGACTCAGTTCAATCGTTCTTGGAGCTCAACACACTCCAAGATAAGACTCGATGATGCACTAACTCGCGATACATTAAGAGACTCTCTCTACGCACTCCCCAATCAACTCAATACTAGACTGAAAATCAACTCGATAGACTCGAGATACTACTGCTACTCCGCATACAGGCAGGGTTTATATAGCTTTTAGCATGCATTCGAGAACATTCTAAGTCAAACCAGTAAGAACTCGTTCTAAATGGTTCTCCATCCGTCTACGGCATATTGCCAATTTCGCTGAAAGATGTTGCCAAATGGGTGATTTCTCGCCAAATCTAGCAAATCCTAAACCTGCTTTGTGGGAAATCTATCTTACCGCAGCTGGAAATTTTTTAACAGTAACTTTCTGAATTTGCCAATAGTCAATTTTTTAAAAGTGTTCTGTTTTCAGGTTTTTAGAATAATTATGTAATAAAGACACAATAACACGCCGAATAAATACTAATTCAGAAGTCAAACAACAAAAATCAGCGTTATATTTACAAAATTTTCACAGTGACTGTTTACTGTGAAAATTTTGTAAATATAACGCTGATTTTTGTTGTTTGACTTCTGAATTAAATATGTAATACCCTGACCTTTTCTCTTCCGCAGAACTTCAACATCTAATCTTAAAAAATTTAAATTCTTTATCAAGTAGATTACAAATATTGCAAGAAAAGGTGGAGTTGCTGAAAACTCCTAACTGTGCAATCAACCGAAAAATTCAGAATTAAATATATTCCAATTAAAAACTGAATTAGAACTTCAATTTTTAGAGAGAATGTTTCTCAACAACATAGCTCCTGTGGTATTGTAAAATAATATTTTACATTAATCCTAATAGTTTTTTTTTTTTTTTTTTTTTTTTTTATTTTGTTTACTTTTTGCACACATTTTCATTTTATAAAGTAATTTCTGTTACGTTTTTGCTTAAATGAAATTTTCTATTTCAGTATTATCTTATTTTCTTTATATAAAAACTAACTGCATAAAATGTACTAAAATACAAATATGGAACTCAAAGCAATGAAAACGTTATGATTTTATAAATAAGTTTCCATTACATTTGCATTTTATTTTGAGGAAAGTTAGATTTCTTGAGTGTTCTGTGAAGTTGAAATAATTTTCTTAAATGATAGAATAAGAAATCTTGTTGGTTATGCATTTATAGATTAAAGTCAATTTTTATTTATATATTTATTTATTTAGGTCAATGAATTGAAACATATTAATGTTAAAGGAGACTAACGTAAACATATTAATAGTAATCGTAACAAATATTTTGAAGTGATGTCGGACACGCTAGCCGAAGAGTACAGTTGGGTAAGTGAAAAAAAAAAAGGGGGGGCATTTAAATCCCTGAAGTTATCATAGGTTATTTTACATAAGTCAACATTTATAAATATATTTTTATGTACATCATCATTTACAAAATATCTTGATAACTTACATTACATATAATATGAAATCTGCCAAATTAAGTCACACCCAGCACCCGTAGCTCTCAGCCTGAGTCAAATCTTAATTATTCAAAAAATCGAATAAAATAAGACCAGACTTCCATGAATAGTGCATAGTGCTACTAAATGCATATGTGACCATCCCAGAAGAAATAAAGCAGGTAGATATTAGCATCTGGAAAGATATCCCAATGCACGAAGGAAGAGTAATATATTTAGTGTATGAACCTGTTATGTCAAGAAGACTTTAAATGAATTAGAAGACAACATAAAATAGCAGTTTTATCTGATCGCAAATGTTTAAAATGTTATTTAAAATGTCTAACTTTTTTTTATTCTTAAAATGATGTTTAATCCTCATTTGTTCTGCTATTTAATTTTTATGATGTATTGTTACTTAGTTTGTTATCTATCCATTTGTCAGTAATTGAGCTGAATTAAGTAAAGCTTTGTTCTTTTACATTATATTTTACCGCTCGATCAGGCCGACTGCCGTACCAAAGCACTCGGGTTCGAATCTCGGAAAAGGTTCGGGGGTTGTAAATGCATAGTGTCTGTGCATCATGGGGGCACCCAAAATATGCTGCAAGCCGAAAAGTTCTTTCAAGAAGCTGATCGTAGGGAAAGAGAACTTGAAAATCCTTGGACTCGTCCTCCGTGTGATAGTTGCATCGCAAAAATGTTATGGTTTTTAATTAATTGACTTTCTGTTTAAATATGCAGTAATTATAATTAAAAATTCACAAGTAAATTTTCCATTTAATGTATTTTTTAGAGATAGTGCAAACTCATCTCCCTGCAACAATTGAAAAGAAAGGTGCTACTATAACAGTTAATCTCAAAAAGGTTGGTGGGTGGTAAATGTATAGTGTCTGTGCAGCATGGGGGCACCCAAAATATGCTGCAACAAAGTTGCTACTACACTCATGTCCATAAATTAAGGATAATTCGGAGTCACGCGGAAATCGAACTCTAAAATATACTAAAATATCACCTGTAACATCACAACACACATCTTCAAGAATCATATGCAAATTTTAGGAAGTAACCAGATGACACCGATGGTACTTCACAATGACGAGAATGTAAGAAAGTGATATATAACGAATACAGGCAAAGAAGTAAAATTGTTCGCAGGCACTTTATAAGCATTTCAGTGCAATAACCAAATAGTTCGCAGGGGCTTTATAAGCATTTCAGTGCAATAACCGACAAAGGACGCATTTGGATGATTTTTTACGTGGTAGAATTATCGGCCGTCTGGAATGTGGGCGTACCCAACTGGAAGTATCAGACAAACTTGGAATTGCCCAGAGTGTCATCTCCAGCCTTTGGCAACGATTCCCAGATGATGGTAATGTGAGTAGACGTTACAGCACAGGTCGCCCCAGAGTTACAGCGCCGAATAAGGACCGGTATTTGGCAGTTACTGCCAAAACAAACAGGTGGAGCACAGCCTGAGACCTGCCTCGTCAGCTCTCTTCAGCCACTGGTACGACAATTTCAAGGCAGACCGTGTACAGACGCTTAGGGCAGATTGGTTTATATGTTCGTAGACCTGTCAGATGCGTTCCACTTACTGCAACTCACTGTCGCCTGCGGTTAGCCTGGAGTAGAGAGCATGCACTGTGGACACCGCAACAGTGGGCTTGTGTGATGTTTTCCGACGAGTCCAGGTTTAGCTTGCAGTCTGATTCTCGCCGGACTTTCATATGGAGAGCTCCAGGTATTCGTTACCACCAAGAAAGCATCATTGAACGACACCGTTACGGTGGTGTAGGAGTGCTCGTTTGGGGTGGAATTATTCTGGGTTCCAGAACTGACCTTCATGTTCAAATTGGAATCATGACAAGCCATATCTATCGGGACGTCATTCTGGAACAACATGTACATTTGTTTCGGGGTGCCATGGGCACACAATTTGTTTATGGATGACAACGCCAGTCCTCACCGTGCAAATATCGTAAGCGAATGCCTTCAATCGGAGGATATCACCCGTACAGACTGGCCAGCATTCTCACCAGACTTGAACCAGTAGAACACGTGTGGGACATGCTTGGCCGACGAGTTGCAGCCCGTCAACCTCCTTCTACATGTCTACCGGAACTTCGGAGTGCATTGCTTTTTGAGTGATGTAATATCCCCCAAGATCAGATCGATAATTTGATACTCAGATGCCTAGGCGTTGTACGGACTGTATTGCATCGTCTGGGAGACATACAATGTATTAACAATCAAACCAACCATGTAATATTGGTTTTTTGTAAATAAGTTTTTTTTTTTTTTTTTTTGGTAATTTGCTCCAGGGAGAAAAAAAAATCGCTAATTTTTTTAATAATATCAAACATATAGCATCTGTTTTTGCTCTTTACCTTTTGTTTAATAAATAAGCTTTACAAATAAGTCAAATTTGTTTTGCTTCTAACTTTTCCTTTGCCTGATTTTGCATTATCCTTAATTTATGGACATGAGTGTATAACAGCGAGTACTTTTGTGTACAGAAGCTGTCTTGAAAGCTTAGAATCTAAAATTTTAAGTTTGTATTTGTTTTTACTGAATTGTAAGTATTATAAATTCATATGTTTGGAAGCGTCCGAGTTTCAAAAATAATAAAAGTATAAATGATAAATAATAAAGCTTCAAAATAGTAAATCAAACAATCATCAAAATGTTTAGTACCTATTTAAAAATTTGGAGCTTTCTTTCAATTTTAAAGTAATTTAAAATTTAATAAATAGCTTTAAAACTCTTGCCAGTCACTGCTCATCTCAATGCATATAATAGCATTATAATTTTTTATAATAATAATGCATATTTTGTTTAATTTCATGAGGCTGAAGGAGACATTGTAAACTTATATTATGAATACGAGTCATATTTTGTAAAATTCGATGAAAGGCCATTCGAAAAACATGTATACATTGACAGAATTGCCGATATAAATAAAATATGTTATTAACAATATTAACTTCTTATTAATTAAGAAAAGGCTGCATTAAATATATTAAAAGGATCTTTTAAAATTTTTGCAGGAAATGAATTTAAGTTTCTCTTAAGTGAATGGATATTTTTATATCTTTATTACCGTATATGCAGGCGCATAAGGCACATCCCCCTTTTTTTATACACATTTCATTATAATGAATTTACAGTATTTTAAATATAAATACAAAGTAATACTTTATACCCACAATTCATCTGGGGAAGAGCTTTTAATTTTCTTCATCAAAACCTAAACACTCATCACCATAGCTAAATGAAAAGTCACTTGAAACCTCTCCTAAATCAGCATTCGAGTCCTCATACAACAGATTGTCCTCTGTACCATCCAGTGTATTAATAATGCCACACTTCATACATGATTTAACCTCTGCCTCTGTTTTCACAGCATCCCAAGATGCTTTGACCCATTCACAAACTTTCCAAATGTTAGGCCTTCCCCTTCTTCTTGATGGTGTAACCTCAAAATTTGAAGCCTGCATCCAGCTTGCATGCTTTGTTACAGCAATTTCAACATTGTTTTTGAACCATAATTTGCCAACAAACTTAAGAAACACCAAACAGTTGAAATTTCCCACACTTAAAAGTCGTTCGCAAAAATTGCAGTTTTCATGCCAGATGCACATTTACTAAGCTCTCCGTAACTGTAATATTCCCACACATCGCAAGGAAACAAGAAAAAAATCACATAACTCCAAAAAAAGAGGAAATTTCCAGAAATTAATGCAATCAAAAACTGAGTATCGACATACAAGATGCACCTCCTTTTTTTCCCGACTTATTTTCAAAGAAAAAAAGTGCGTCTTATACACTAGAAAATTTGCTATTTAAAACTTTCTTACATTTATTGGAAAACAAATTGTTTTATATGCTTAATTTCATTCACATAACTATGCTCACTGTAGTTATTGGCTATACTAAATATTTGAATGAAGAAATGTAAGTTTTATTTGCACAAAAACTATTAGCATGTGTTTTATAGCAATACACGCAAGTACACAAAAGTGATACACAAAAACTATGAGCATATAGTTTTATAGCAATTTATGAGAGCAAAGTTTTACATAAAAATGTAAATGAATCATAAACGCATCTGTTATATAATTTCAATACAATGAGATATAACAATAATCACTGAGGAAATCTGATATGATTGTGATGACTATATTCAATAATTAAAAAATTCCAAAGATTCCAGTAAGATTTTAATAACTGGAAGAGTAACTTCTTACTGGATCAATAAAACGCTTTTCTGCTGTAATCAGTTTTACTGGAGGAGATGTCTGAAATACTGCTATTGCGACATTATACTGATTAAACTAATGTAACACTGTGCGACACCCACACAGATCTTTAAAGCAGCAATTCTCAACAGGTGGTACACAAGATAAAAAATAGGTGGTAGGCAAAGAAACAAAGTTCAAAAATTCTATGAAGAAAAAAAGAACAATTGTTAGAAAATTCCTGTGATTGCACTTCCACTGAAGATTTCATAAATAACAACTTTTGGCTACACCGAAAAAAAGAATTTAAAGGCATTTCAAATAAAGCTAAATTTTTATTGCCTTTTCGCACAACCTATTTGTGTGAACAAGGATTTTCTTCCATGTTTTATTTGAAAAATAAATACAGAATAAAATTAAAAGTGGATCACACTTAAAGCTAAGTGAAATAAGGCCAGACAAAGAAATTGATCTCTCTTAAACAGGCCCAAATTTTACACTAAATTTAAGTATATAACTTAAATTTTGATAATTAAAATGGTAACCAATTCTTAATTAATATTTTTTATGTGTGCCTATTTAATACAGATAGCCAATAGCTTGTGCAAATGGCAAAACATTTATTTTTTCTATTTATATTGAGAAACTGAATAAGTATTATAAAATGTACAATAATTATACTGGTTGTACTAAGGTTTTTAAATTTTTGTTTAGATGGTATGTGTTAGTCAAAAGGTTGAGAACCGCTGCTTTAAAGCAATTAAATTTATGTCACTTTGTGAAGTTATACAAAAGTCGCAGTGTGACATTAACATCATTATCGCAGCATGACTTTACTACCATACTCAAAGACAAAGAAGCAACAATAACAAAAAAAAGAAGCCAAGAGAAAAAATTGGTATCTTACCTCTCAGCCTCCACATCCACAGGGCTTGTTTGCTCACATCCTCTTCTTGGGCGCTTCGCATTCCTATAATAAACAAAAATAGGTACAATTTTATTACCGAGACCATAATAAACCACAGTGACAGTACATGCATAAAAGCACCAAACTTGGCACACACATCCATTTAAATCATAAATTGACATCACATAAATTTAGATACTTCTAAATGCAAGTGAATTATGACTGCACATAAATTTAGATAGCTCTAAATTTTAATTTACCACTGAAATACTGGTATACTTTTTAAACTTTTTAAAAGTGCATCGAATCTATCTATTTAGAAATTGCCAGAGATGAAAAATTTGCAATAAAATTTTGACAAAGAAAAGGCATCATTCATGATTGTGTGTGATTATGACAAAGCCTCAAGGGCTATCTGCCTGTGCCTTTGTGGAGCACTTTCTAAGGGAAACTGGCTTGTATACACGTTACACATGGGGAAAACCACGAAAACGCCCAGCCCGTTCCTGGGATTCGAACCTCGGACCGACTACCAGCGTTCGGTGACTCCACCGCTCGGCCGCTGGTGGGCCTCATTCGTGATAGAAAATTAGGCTTAAACTATAGTCCAAGAACCATGAAATGAAACCATTTCATCGATAACTCAACAACTAAATGGCACCTTTAATCTTCTAGGTGTATCTACGGATTATTTCGTATTGAAAGATGGCTTTCCAAATCACGACACGCAGAATATTCTTGTCAGATTTTGATAAATACGAAATGGTTTCGAATGAATGCGGCAACTGGCAGTAGGGAAATAGCAATCAATAGAGAAAGATGTTACAGCGCGAGGTTCATAAATAAAAACCTCGTATCCAGCCACACTATCTGCCGACCTGTAGGCGATTTTCGTGCCGAAACCGAAAAATACTAAGAAGCCTTCGACCGAAAGCTTTGTGTATGCAAAAAGTTTGTGAAACAAAATTTCTTCTATAAAATAAAATGCAATTTGCACTGAACCCATGAATTACTTTTAAAGAAATTAATATCACCTAATTTACAAATAATTTCTTTTAGCATGGAATAAATACTTAAACAGGTATCTTACAATTACATGAAATAACGTAATCTTTAAAGGCATTGATGTATACAATATAAATATTTGCTTGTTATTTTATGAAATAACAGTGTCTGGGAAGCCCACTCAAATATCCTGTAGAATTTTAACAAATTATTTTATAGGATACAAATATGCATCTGTTTTTTTATGAAATATGTGAAATTCATGCAAATAAAATTAAGGATTATGAAATTTATTTTAATATAAATAACTCTGCAAAAAGAAATATTCAGGAGACTTTATTCCCCTTATTTTCCTATTATTGTCATCATAAAAAAATAATAGCATTTATCTTAAAGATAATTAGCTTATTTAAAAAATACAATCTGTAAGCACTTTCTTTAACTCGATATAAGATCCATTTATTTTAAATACTTTTCTAAAACTTTTTATAAAAAATAAGAAAATAATGTAAGCACAAACCTTGTGGTTGAAAAGTTATGCAAACCTTGGGTTCAGTACCCCTCAAATAAATAATGAAAACAATCTCAGATTTTATAGGATAAAAATTAGGTCCAAACGGGCAATTTTTTTCATTTACAGACAATCATTAGATGTTTGGGCTAATGCTACTTTGGACTAAAAGTATTTAAAAGCTACAATTTCAGACAGACTGTCTTGCACACTTAAAATACAAATGTTTTATTAATTACACTGCTTGCCTTAAAAATATGTTTCTTAATCAAAAATTTGCTAAATTTTTATAAAACATAAACTAATACTTATAAAAGAGCCTGAGGCAATTTGTTACAATTAATTAAATTGTTCAACGTTGTTTAATTAATTGTTTAGGTGGTCAGAGCCGGAACAGCTAATGAAGTTTATGAGACTGTGATATTACTTTCGGTTTTGTGAAATGAAGAATTACATAGGATACTTTCAGATTGAAGTTCTGTAGAAACAAAAAAGTAAGTACCATCCCTCTTTCTGAAGCTCTTTATTTGTTTATCGACTTTTGGTAATTAAAAGGTCACTAAAGGAGATATCAGCGAAAAAACATACATTGAAAACAAAGTTAAAACAAAACGTTGCCGACAAAAATATCCAAAGAAGTGATTTGGAAGTGCTGAAGAATAAGTTTAAAGTGTTCGAGACAAAGATAAATTCCAATTTCGATTCTTTGTTCGGGTTATGTATTGAAGAAAGTGCAGTCAAAAGTCTTTAATCCGGACATCCATAATCCGGAATGATCTATAATCCGGACCTCAAAGCTACAAATTTTCCGCGCATGCGTTTACGCATATGCATAATACGTTTACGCATGCGCGTTTAATGTATAACGGACGGTATAAGCTAAGCTAAAATAATCTATTTCAGTTAATGTTGCAGATTGTGTTGTTCCTTAATCTTCTAATTGGATACGGCTTATTATTTTCTTTTAGACTATTAGAGCAATTTAATAAAAGTAAGTTGGAACTTTCGATTATGTCACACACAATTTCCGATACTGGAGATGATGGTAATGTGAGTAGACGTTACAGCACAGGTCGCCCCAGAGTTACAGCGCCGAATAAGGACCGGTATTTGGCAGTTACTGCCAAAACAAACAGGTGGAGCACAGCCTGAGATTTGCCTCGTCAGCTCTCTTCAGCCACTGGTACGACAATTTCAAGGCAGACCGTGTACAGACGCTTAGGGCAGATTGGTTTATATGTTCGTAGACCTGTCAGATGCGTTCCACTTACTGCAACTCACTGTCGCCTGCGGTTAGCCTGGAGTAGAGAGCATGCACTGTGGACACCGCAACAGTGGGCTTGTGTGATGTTTTCCGACGAGTCCAGGTTTAGCTTGCAGTCTGATTCTCGCCGGACTTTCATATGGAGAGCTCCAGGTATTCGTTACCACCAAGAAAGCATCATTGAACGACACCGTTACGGTGGTGTAGGAGTGCTCGTTTGGGGTGGAATTATTCTGGGTTCCAGAACTGACCTTCATGTTCAAATTGGAATCATGACAAGCCATATCTATCGGGACGTCATTCTGGAACAACATGTACATTTGTTTCGGGGTGCCATGGGCACACAATTTGTTTATGGATGACAACGCCAGTCCTCACCGTGCAAATATCGTAAGCGAATGCCTTCAATCGGAGGATATCACCCGTACAGACTGGCCAGCATTCTCACCAGACTTGAACCAGTAGAACACGTGTGGGACATGCTTGGCCGACGAGTTGCAGCCCGTCAACCTCCTTCTACATGTCTACCGGAACTTCGGAGTGCATTGCTTTTTGAGTGATGTAATATCCCCCAAGATCAGATCGATAATTTGATACTCAGATGCCTAGGCGTTGTACGGACTGTATTGCATCGTCTGGGAGACATACAATGTATTAACAATCAAACCAACCATGTAATATTGGTTTTTTGTAAATAAGTTTTTTTTTTTTTTTTTTTTTTGGTAATTTGCTCCAGGGAGAAAAAAAATCGCTAATTTTTTTAATAATATCAAACATATAGCATCTGTTTTTGCTCTTTACCTTTTGTTTAATAAATAAGCTTTACAAATAAGTCAAATTTGTTTTGCTTCTAACTTTTCCTTTGCCTGATTTTGCATTATCCTTAATTTATGGACATGAGTGTATAACAGCGAGTACTTTTGTGTACAGAAGCTGTCTTGAAAGCTTAGAATCTAAAATTTTAAGTTTGTATTTGTTTTTACTGAATTGTAAGTATTATAAATTCATATGTTTGGAAGCGTCCGAGTTTCAAAAATAATAAAAGTATAAATGATAAATAATAAAGCTTCAAAATAGTAAATCAAACAATCATCAAAATGTTTAGTACCTATTTAAAAATTTGGAGCTTTCTTTCAATTTTAAAGTAATTTAAAATTTAATAAATAGCTTTAAAACTCTTGCCAGTCACTGCTCATCTCAATGCATATAATAGCATTATAATTTTTTATAATAATAATGCATATTTTGTTTAATTTCATGAGGCTGAAGGAGACATTGTAAACTTATATTATGAATACGAGTCATATTTTGTAAAATTCGATGAAAGGCCATTCGAAAAACATGTATACATTGACAGAATTGCCGATATAAATAAAATATGTTATTAACAATATTAACTTCTTATTAATTAAGAAAAGGCTGCATTAAATATATTAAAAGGATCTTTTAAAATTTTTGCAGGAAATGAATTTAAGTTTCTCTTAAGTGAATGGATATTTTTATATCTTTATTACCGTATTTGCAGGCGCATAAGGCACATCCCCCTTTTTTTATACACATTTCATTATAATGAATTTACAGTATTTTAAATATAAATACAAAGTAATACTTTATACCCACAATTCATCTGGGGAAGAGCTTTTAATTTTCTTCATCAAAACCTAAACACTCATCACCATAGCTAAATGAAAAGTCACTTGAAACCTCTCCTAAATCAGCATTCGAGTCCTCATACAACAGATTGTCCTCTGTACCATCCAGTGTATTAATAATGCCACACTTCATACATGATTTAACCTCTGCCTCTGTTTTCACAGCATCCCAAGATGCTTTGACCCATTCACAAACTTTCCAAATGTTAGGCCTTCCCCTTCTTCTTGATGGTGTAACCTCAAAATTTGAAGCCTGCATCCAGCTTGCATGCTTTGTTACAGCAATTTCAACATTGTTTTTGAACCATAATTTGCCAACAAACTTAAGAAACACCAAACAGTTGAAATTTCCCACACTTAAAAGTCGTTCGCAAAAATTGCAGTTTTCATGCCAGATGCACATTTACTAAGCTCTCCGTAACTGTAATATTCCCACACATCGCAAGGAAACAAGAAAAAAATCACATAACTCCAAAAAAAGAGGAAATTTCCAGAAATTAATGCAATCAAAAACTGAGTATCGACATACAAGATGCACCTCCTTTTTTTCCCGACTTATTTTCAAAGAAAAAAAGTGCGTCTTGTACACTAGAAAATTTGCTATTTAAAACTTTCTTACATTTATTGAAAAACAAATTGTTTTATATGCTTAATTTCATTCACATAACTATGCTCACTGTAGTTATTGGCTATACTAAATATTTGAATGAAGAAATGTAAGTTTTATTTGCACAAAAACTATTAGCATATGTTTTATAGCAATACACGCAAGTACACAAAAGTGATACACAAAAACTATGAGCATATAGTTTTATAGCAATTTATGAGAGCAAAGTTTTACATAAAAATGTAAATGAATCATAAACGCATCTGTTATATAATTTCAATACAATGAGATATAACAATAATCACTGAGGAAATCTGATATGATTGTGATGACTATATTCAATAATTAAAAAATTCCAAAGATTCCAGTAAGATTTTAATAACTGGAAGAGTAACTTCTTACTGGATCAATAAAACGCTTTTCTGCTGTAATCAGTTTTACTGGAGGAGATGTCTGAAATACTGCTATTGCGACATTATACTGATTAAACTAATGTAACACTGTGCGACACCCACACAGATCTTTAAAGCAGCAATTCTCAACAGGTGGTACACAAGATAAAAAATAGGTGGTAGGCAAAGAAACAAAGTTCAAAAATTCTATGAAGAAAAAAAGAACAATTGTTAGAAAATTCCTGTGATTGCACTTCCACTGAAGATTTCATAAATAACAACTTTTGGCTACACCGAAAAAAAGAATTTAAAGGCATTTCAAATAAAGCTAAATTTTTATTGCCTTTTCGCACAACCTATTTGTGTGAACAAGGATTTTCTTCCATGTTTTATTTGAAAAATAAATACAGAATAAAATTAAAAGTGGATCACACTTAAAGCTAAGTGAAATAAGGCCAGACAAAGAAATTGATCTCTCTTAAACAGGCCCAAATTTTACACTAAATTTAAGTATATAACTTAAATTTTGATAATTAAAATGGTAACCAATTCTTAATTAATATTTTTTATGTGTGCCTATTTAATACAGATAGCCAATAGCTTGTGCAAATGGCAAAACATTTATTTTTTCTATTTATATTGAGAAACTGAATAAGTATTATAAAATGTACAATAATTATACTGGTTGTACTAAGGTTTTTAAATTTTTGTTTAGATGGTATGTGTTAGTCAAAAGGTTGAGAACCGCTGCTTTAAAGCAATTAAATTTATGTCACTTTGTGAAGTTATACAAAAGTCGCAGTGTGACATTAACATCATTATCGCAGCATGACTTTACTACCATACTCAAAGACAAAGAAGCAACAATAACAAAAAAAAGAAGCCAAGAGAAAAAATTGGTATCTTACCTCTCAGCCTCCACATCCACAGGGCTTGTTTGCTCACATCCTCTTCTTGGGCGCTTCGCATTCCTATAATAAACAAAAATAGGTACAATTTTATTACCGAGACCATAATAAACCACAGTGACAGTACATGCATAAAAGCACCAAACTTGGCACACACATCCATTTAAATCATAAATTGACATCACATAAATTTAGATACTTCTAAATGCAAGTGAATTATGACTGCACATAAATTTAGATAGCTCTAAATTTTAATTTACCACTGAAATACTGGTATACTTTTTAAACTTTTTAAAAGTGCATCGAATCTATCTATTTAGAAATTGCCAGAGATGAAAAATTTGCAATAAAATTTTGACAAAGAAAAGGCATCATTCATGATTGTGTGTGATTATGACAAAGCCTCAAGGGCTATCTGCCTGTGCCTTTGTGGAGCACTTTCTAAGGGAAACTGGCTTGTATACACGTTACACATGGGGAAAACCACGAAAACGCCCAGCCCGTTCCTGGGATTCGAACCTCGGACCGACTACCAGCGTTCGGTGACTCCACCGCTCGGCCGCTGGTGGGCCTCATTCGTGATAGAAAATTAGGCTTAAACTATAGTCCAAGAACCATGAAATGAAACCATTTCATCGATAACTCAACAACTAAATGGCACCTTTAATCTTCTAGGTGTATCTACGGATTATTTCGTATTGAAAGATGGCTTTCCAAATCACGACACGCAGAATATTCTTGTCAGATTTTGATAAATACGAAATGGTTTCGAATGAATGCGGCAACTGGCAGTAGGGAAATAGCAATCAATAGAGAAAGATGTTACAGCGCGAGGTTCATAAATAAAAACCTCGTATCCAGCCACACTATCTGCCGACCTGTAGGCGATTTTCGTGCCGAAACCGAAAAATACTAAGAAGCCTTCGACCGAAAGCTTTGTGTATGCAAAAAGTTTGTGAAACAAAATTTCTTCTATAAAATAAAATGCAATTTGCACTGAACCCATGAATTACTTTTAAAGAAATTAATATCACCTAATTTACAAATAATTTCTTTTAGCATGGAATAAATACTTAAACAGGTATCTTACAATTACATGAAATAACGTAATCTTTAAAGGCATTGATGTATACAATATAAATATTTGCTTGTTATTTTATGAAATAACAGTGTCTGGGAAGCCCACTCAAATATCCTGTAGAATTTTAACAAATTATTTTATAGGATACAAATATGCATCTGTTTTTTTATGAAATATGTGAAATTCATGCAAATAAAATTAAGGATTATGAAATTTATTTTAATATAAATAACTCTGCAAAAAGAAATATTCAGGAGACTTTATTCCCCTTATTTTCCTATTATTGTCATCATAAAAAAATAATAGCATTTATCTTAAAGATAATTAGCTTATTTAAAAAATACAATCTGTAAGCACTTTCTTTAACTCGATATAAGATCCATTTATTTTAAATACTTTTCTAAAACTTTTTATAAAAAATAAGAAAATAATGTAAGCACAAACCTTGTGGTTGAAAAGTTATGCAAACCTTTTGTTCAGTACCCCTCAAATAAATAATGAAAACAATCTCAGATTTTATAGGATAAAAATTAGGTCCAAACGGGCAATTTTTTTCATTTACAGACAATCATTAGATGTTTGGGCTAATGCTACTTTGGACTAAAAGTATTTAAAAGCTACAATTTCAGACAGACTGTCTTGTACACTTAAAATACAAATGTTTTATTAATTACACTGCTTGCCTTAAAAATATGTTTCTTAATCAAAAATTTGCTAAATTTTTATAAAACATAAACTAATACTTATAAAAGAGCCTGAGGCAATTTGTTACAATTAATTAAATTGTTCAACGTTGTTTAATTAATTGTTTAGGCGGTCAGAGCCGGAACAGCTAATGAAGTTTATGAGACTGTGATATTACTTTCGGTTTTGTGAAATGAAGAATTACATAGGATACTTTCAGATTGAAGTTCTGTAGAAACAAAAAAGTAAGTACCATCCCTCTTTCTGAAGCTCTTTATTTGTTTATCGACTTTTGGTAATTAAAAGGTCACTAAAGGAGATATCAGCGAAAAAACATACATTGAAAACAAAGTTAAAACAAAACGTTGCCGACAAAAATATCCAAAGAAGTGATTTGGAAGTGCTGAAGAATAAGTTTAAAGTGTTCGAGACAAAGATAAATTCCAATTTCGATTCTTTGTTCGGGTTATGTATTGAAGAAAGTGCAGTCAAAAGTCTTTAATCCGGACATCCATAATCCGGAATGATCTATAATCCGGACCTCAAAGCTACAAATTTTCCGCGCATGCGTTTACGCATATGCATAATACGTTTACGCATGCGCGTTTAATGTATAACGGACGGTATAAGCTAAGCTAAAATAATCTATTTCAGTTAATGTTGCAGATTGTGTTGTTCCTTAATCTTCTAATTGGATACGGCTTATTATTTTCTTTTAGACTATTAGAGCAATTTAATAAAAGTAAGTTGGAACTTTCGATTATGTCAAACACAATTTCCGATACTGGAGATGATGGTAATGTGAGTAGACGTTACAGCACAGGTCGCCCCAGAGTTACAGCGCCGAATAAGGACCGGTATTTGGCAGTTACTGCCAAAACAAACAGGTGGAGCACAGCCTGAGACCTGCCTCGTCAGCTCTCTTCAGCCACTGGTACGACAATTTCAAGGCAGACCGTGTACAGACGCTTAGGGCAGATTGGTTTATATGTTCGTAGACCTGTCAGATGCGTTCCACTTACTGCAACTCACTGTCGCCTGCGGTTAGCCTGGAGTAGAGAGCATGCACTGTGGACACCGCAACAGTGGGCTTGTGTGATGTTTTCCGACGAGTCCAGGTTTAGCTTGCAGTCTGATTCTCGCCGGACTTTCATATGGAGAGCTCCAGGTATTCGTTACCACCAAGAAAGCATCATTGAACGACACCGTCACGGTGGTGTAGGAGTGCTCGTTTGGGGTGGAATTATTCTGGGTTCCAGAACTGACCTTCATGTTCAAATTGGAATCATGACAAGCCATATCTATCGGGACGTCATTCTGGAACAACATGTACATTTGTTTCGGGGTGCCATGGGCACACAATTTGTTTATGGATGACAACGCCAGTCCTCACCGTGCAAATATCGTAAGCGAATGCCTTCAATCGGAGGATATCACCCGTACAGACTGGCCAGCATTCTCACCAGACTTGAACCAGTAGAACACGTGTGGGACATGCTTGGCCGACGAGTTGCAGCCCGTCAACCTCCTTCTACATGTCTACCGGAACTTCGGAGTGCATTGCTTTTTGAGTGATGTAATATCCCCCAAGATCAGATCGATAATTTGATACTCAAATGCCTAGGCGTTGTACGGACTGTATTGCATCGTCTGGGAGACATACAATGTATTAACAATCAAACCAACCATGTAATATTGGTTTTATGTAAATAAGTTTTTTTTTTTTTTTTTTTTTTTTTGGTAATTTGCTCCAGGGAGAAAAAAAATCGCTAATTTTTTTAATAATATCAAACATATAGCATCTGTTTTTGCTCTTTACCTTTTGTTTAATAAATAAGCTTTACAAATAAGTCAAATTTGTTTTGCTTCTAACTTTTCCTTTGCCTGATTTTGCATTATCCTTAATTTATGGACATGAGTGTATAACAGCGAGTACTTTTGTGTACAGAAGCTGTCTTGAAAGCTTAGAATCTAAAATTTTAAGTTTGTATTTGTTTTTACTGAATTGTAAGTATTATAAATTCATATGTTTGGAAGCGTCCGAGTTTCAAAAATAATAAAAGTATAAATGATAAATAATAAAGCTTCAAAATAGTAAATCAAACAATCATCAAAATGTTTAGTACCTATTTAAAAATTTGGAGCTTTCTTTCAATTTTAAAGTAATTTAAAATTTAATAAATAGCTTTAAAACTCTTGCCAGTCACTGCTCATCTCAATGCATATAATAGCATTATAATTTTTTATAATAATAATGCATATTTTGTTTAATTTCATGAGGCTGAAGGAGACATTGTAAACTTATATTATGAATACGAGTCATATTTTGTAAAATTCGATGAAAGGCCATTCGAAAAACATGTATACATTGACAGAATTGCCGATATAAATAAAATATGTTATTAACAATATTAACTTCTTATTAATTAAGAAAAGGCTGCATTAAATATATTAAAAGGATCTTTTAAAATTTTTGCAGGAAATGAATTTAAGTTTCTCTTAAGTGAATGGATATTTTTATATCTTTATTACCGTATTTGCAGGCGCATAAGGCACATCCCCCTTTTTTTATACACATTTCATTATAATGAATTTACAGTATTTTAAATATAAATACAAAGTAATACTTTATACCCACAATTCATCTGGGGAAGAGCTTTTAATTTTCTTCATCAAAACCTAAACACTCATCACCATAGCTAAATGAAAAGTCACTTGAAACCTCTCCTAAATCAGCATTCGAGTCCTCATACAACAGATTGTCCTCTGTACCATCCAGTGTATTAATAATGCCACACTTCATACATGATTTAACCTCTGCCTCTGTTTTCACAGCATCCCAAGATGCTTTGACCCATTCACAAACTTTCCAAATGTTAGGCCTTCCCCTTCTTCTTGATGGTGTAACCTCAAAATTTGAAGCCTGCATCCAGCTTGCATGCTTTGTTACAGCAATTTCAACATTGTTTTTGAACCATAATTTGCCAACAAACTTAAGAAACACCAAACAGTTGAAATTTCCCACACTTAAAAGTCGTTCGCAAAAATTGCAGTTTTCATGCCAGATGCACATTTACTAAGCTCTCCGTAACTGTAATATTCCCACACATCGCAAGGAAACAAGAAAAAAATCACATAACTCCAAAAAAAGAGGAAATTTCCAGAAATTAATGCAATCAAAAACTGAGTATCGACATACAAGATGCACCTCCTTTTTTTCCCGACTTATTTTCAAAGAAAAAAAGTGCGTCTTATACACTAGAAAATTTGCTATTTAAAACTTTCTTACATTTATTGGAAAACAAATTGTTTTATATGCTTAATTTCATTCACATAACTATGCTCACTGTAGTTATTGGCTATACTAAATATTTGAATGAAGAAATGTAAGTTTTATTTGCACAAAAACTATTAGCATATGTTTTATAGCAATACACGCAAGTACACAAAAGTGATACACAAAAACTATGAGCATATAGTTTTATAGCAATTTATGAGAGCAAAGTTTTACATAAAAATGTAAATGAATCATAAACGCATCTGTTATATAATTTCAATACAATGAGATATAACAATAATCACTGAGGAAATCTGATATGATTGTGATGACTATATTCAATAATTAAAAAATTCCAAAGATTCCAGTAAGATTTTAATAACTGGAAGAGTAACTTCTTACTGGATCAATAAAACGCTTTTCTGCTGTTATCAGTTTTACTGGAGGAGATGTCTGAAATACTGCTATTGCGACATTATACTGATTAAACTAATGTAACACTGTGCGACACCCACACAGATCTTTAAAGCAGCAATTCTCAACAGGTGGTACACAAGATAAAAAATAGGTGGTAGGCAAAGAAACAAAGTTCAAAAATTCTATGAAGAAAAAAAGAACAATTGTTAGAAAATTCCTGTGATTGCACTTCCACTGAAGATTTCATAAATAACAACTTTTGGCTACACCGAAAAAAAGAATTTAAAGGCATTTCAAATAAAGCTAAATTTTTATTGCCTTTTCGCACAACCTATTTGTGTGAACAAGGATTTTCTTCCATGTTTTATTTGAAAAATAAATACAGAATAAAATTAAAAGTGGATCACACTTAAAGCTAAGTGAAATAAGGCCAGACAAAGAAATTGATCTCTCTTAAACAGGCCCAAATTTTACACTAAATTTAAGTATATAACTTAAATTTTGATAATTAAAATGGTAACCAATTCTTAATTAATATTTTTTATGTGTGCCTATTTAATACAGATAGCCAATAGCTTGTGCAAATGGCAAAACATTTATTTTTTCTATTTATATTGAGAAACTGAATAAGTATTATAAAATGTACAATAATTATACTGGTTGTACTAAGGTTTTTAAATTTTTGTTTAGATGGTATGTGTTAGTCAAAAGGTTGAGAACCGCTGCTTTAAAGCAATTAAATTTATGTCACTTTGTGAAGTTATACAAAAGTCGCAGTGTGACATTAACATCATTATCGCAGCATGACTTTACTACCATACTCAAAGACAAAGAAGCAACAATAACAAAAAAAAGAAGCCAAGAGAAAAAATTGGAATCTATAACATGGGAGCAGTTCTGCCAGAAGAGAATGTCGGAGTTACAATCATCGAAAACTCAAAGATAAGTTAAAATCTTCTATAACATTTTTTTTCTTTTGTTCCGAAATGTTATGCGTAAATACAAAGTTCTATGTTTTGACGAAAGTCAATGTGTTTCGGTTGAGATTTACTTTTATTTTACTTTATTTAGCTAATGCAAAAGTATTATTTTCTTTAAGTATAAAATCTAGGAACAAGCAGTTTCTGTTGGTCGAAAGACTAATTCTTTTATGTTAAAGCCAGAATTTGGCCGAAGATAAAAATAACTTCGTATTCTTGTATTAATAACAACTTTAGTTTCAGTGCCTCCAGCTTGCCGAAGAATGAGTAAAGTAAAAATTTATTTTTCTCTTATTCATTTTATGGTAAATTGTAAAAATCATATGTATTAGAATTTTGTAAATATACGTAAATGCTTGAAAGTTATGTAAAAGTAGAATTTAGTCTAGAAGCATAAAATTTTAGATGCTAAAAGTAAATGCTCAAAAGCAATGAATTCAAATTTAATTATTAAACTGTAGATAAAATCATGCTTTAGAGCGAAAGCCTGCATGTCTATAGATAAATGAGGGGGAATTTAGAATGAATGTGTTTTGTAATGTTCTCCACCTACACTTGAATTTTAAGAATGTTAAAGTAGCTCATCGACTTGTATAATGTCGAGTAAGGTGTGTCTATTTGGTCGTTGAATTCTAACAAATCATTGTGGTTAGGAGAAGTGTTGCAATACTAAAACACGAATATTCCCGTTTGACTCCTCACATGGTGGAGAGCCAGGGTAAAGTTAAATTCATGTTTGAATACTTGAATGAATGTGAATTAAGCAGTAACTAAGGAAAATAAATCGTTCAAAAACAAAAACTTATTCAGTGTCAAGAAAGTGTAAATTATAATGTATTTAGAAAGATACTGATACTTATTCCTTCCAGATACTGGAAGGAAGAGAACAGATTGATTGCTGAAGTCCGGGAAAGGTTGCTGTAAGAAGAGAGAATTAAATAAGTATCTACAGAAATTTGTTCTACCTTTTGTGAGATAACAGATTTTTTTTATGTCAACGAGGCTCTTAAAATTTAGATCAGAATTGTGGAAACTTTCCAATAGGTCGTTTCTAGGACCTGCTTCCAAGTTTTCCAAATTCTGGCAGCGGGAAATGTAGGGTTTATATTTATTTTAACTAATATTTATTTTAAGTTTAAACTATCTTTCCTGTTAAGCCTTACTTTCCCCTGGAATTGCCAATGCCAGAGTATGTAAATTTTAGTAGAACGCGCAAAGGATTCAAATTGTCAGCGGAAGTAATCTGAGTTAAATAGAAGGGAAACGAGTTCGAAAGTGTGTTTCTTGCTGCACGAGCGTGGAGGTGGCTAGTTAGAAATTGAAGAACCACGCGTTTAAGTTCTTGTTGTTAATTTTTCAACGTAATATTCAGAAGTTTGCTGAATTATCAGCGGTATCTTAGAACGCGGTGAGGTTAGTTACGTATAGAGAGCCTCGTAGTTAGTCACATGTTATTATTCTTTTTTTAGTTTTTTATTTTTATTTTACCGCCGGGTCGGCGTAGTTTGCGAGCGTCAAGAGCACGCATTTGTAATTTCTAAAGTTGAATAAAAAGGGATTTAAACCCTTCTCAAGAATTTGTCTACTTTCCAGTTGTTAGCAGTCACCACTATTGTTGCGTGCAGGTTGGAAGCGCGCAACATTACAAGGGATATCATTAATTATACTTTGCATTATCATTAATTATACTTTGCTTTCCAGAATTTTTTTGTTTTTTGTATTCTTTTGTGTTCTTTGTTGCTCATTTCACTGATTTTAAGATACTGAAAAGTTTTGAGTGATTTTTTTAGGAAACAAAGTTCTTAACCTCCTTTATACCATTTGAGTTCTTAAGATTTTGCAAAGGGAAGTTGGTTAATTTATTTATTAAGATCATTAATATTTGTATTAAGGGATATTGCTTATTTCATGGTAATTTTGTTATACGTAATAACTTTTTTTTTATGAAGTCGTTCTGCAGAGTAAAATTCTACGCTGTTTTCAAGTTTAAAAATTGGTGTTCGTTTCAGCCATTTTCCCGGTACATTTAAAAGCCAGACGAAGGCTGGCAGCTAAGCTGCTGGTATTCTGTACAAGCTTGATATAAAACTTGTTTTATTAGATTTCCCTCCTTTCCCAGCAGCACAAAGTTTCGAGATCTGGACTCATCCGGTGGGCTAATAATTGATTTAGCCACTACAATATTATTACTACTTTCTAATGAACCTTTTTCTAGATTTCTTCATTTCTTCCATAACCCGTTCTCCCTTTTTGTCCTCTTCACTTAAAAACTAACTTCTAAATCTCTCTTTAAAGAACTACCAGTAGGATTCTTCCTCTTCTGGCCTTCCCTCCGTGCTGTATTCGGTTAGTTATTGGGATGTATACCTGTGCAATCTTTAATGAAGCTCCAACACTTTTACCTGTACATGTCTGTACCTAAATGAAACTGGTTCGTTTTGATGTTATACTAGCGAAACACCAAAAAAATCTTGATTTAAATGATGATGATTTAAATAATTTAGCTGGTATTTTAAGGATGAGGATTTATACTAACTGCTGATGATTTTTTATTTAAGTTATCGTGATTATATGTTATAGTGATGAAGAATGTGATTAAATGAGTATGATGGTAATAAAACTTTAGGTGATAGTACTTTGTATTCAGGTGATTTTATTATTTGACGACTTCAATGATGATGGTGTATATGATATATAGTTTCGATTGATTAGTATGGAATGATGATGTGATTTGTGTGATGGTGGTTTATTTTATTCTGACGATGGTGATAGAGATACGATGGTTTAAAATCATGATGTGTTTTGTGTGGTGAGGAATATTTAGATGATTTTGATGATGATATAGATTTGGCTAATGACGATTTTATAGCTGATATGATAGTGATTTATAGAATAGTTTAGAGGGTTTCGGCAGTGAAGACGATGGTTATTTATATTTAGATGCAGCGTCTAACAGTTTCTCCCACCTCAGACAAGATCTCAGTCTGTGTGCTTGTTTCCCTCGTTTTGGAAGCACATTTGATAAGCTGGGTTGGCGCTTTTTGCTTTTTGTACATTTAGAAAACATTATCATATTTATTTTTATAACCATGGGTACAAAGAATAAGATGATGTCTATTGAATTACAGCGTGAAATCATAGAAAACCATGAGCAAGGTGTGCGAGTAATTGACTTGGCGATGATGTACGGTCGTAGCACATCAATGATATGTACTGTGCTTAAAAAAAAGGAGTTGATAAAGGGTATAACGCCATCTAAGGCCGATAAAATAATGTCTAAACTCTGGACCTCTCTCCGTGAATAGATGGAGAAACTACTGATGGGGTGGGTGAGAGAGGAGCAGCTTCAAGGAGGAACCTTAACATAAAGCATCATATGTGAGAAGGCACGAGCAATTTACGGTTATTTGCTAAAGAAGATCCCACACACTTCTAAAAATGAGGAATCGGAAGACTTGTTTAAATCCAGTAGGGCTGGCTTGACATCTTTAGGAAAAGGACCGGCATTCACTCCGTCCTCAGACATGGTGAGGCAGCAAGTTCCGATGTGAAGGCAGCTGAGGTTCACATCAAAATGTTTTCCGAACTGATACTAGCCAAAGCATACATCCCCCCAGCAAGTCTTTAACTGTGACGATACAGTATTTTTCTAGAAAAGGATGGCGAATAGAACTTACATAACGGCAGAGCAGAAGACGATGCCAGGTCACAAACCCATGAAGGATAGATTAACTCTAGTAATTTGCGCCAATGAGATTGGCGACTGTAAAATCAAGCCTCTGCTAGTATACCATTCGGAAAATCCCAGAGTCTTTAAGTCATATAATATTTCAAAAGAAAATCTGCCAGGTATGTGGATGACAAATCCGAAGGCTTGGGTCACCAGGAAATTCTTTGTGAAGTGGATAAACCTGGTGTTTGGCCCTTCTGTTAAAAAATACCCACAGAAAAACAACCTACCCATGCAAGCCCTTCTCTTCCTCGACAATGCCCCTACTCACCCACCAAATCACGAAGTTGATTTACTCTAATAGTTCAAGTATATAAAAGTTCCCTACCTACCACCCAACACCACTCCTATCCTGCAGACGATGGATCAGCAGGTGATTTCTAATTTTAAGAAATTGTACACCAAGCACATTTTTTGGGGCTGCTTTGAGGTGACGGAGAACACAAACCTTACCCTTCGAGAGTTCTGGAAAGGCCACTTTAAGATCGTCATATGCCTAGGAATTATTGATCAGGCCTGGCTGGGTGTTACAACGAGGACCTTAACCTCTGCACGGAAGAAGCTGTGGTCTGAGGCTGTTGCTGAAAGGGCCTTCGAAGGATTGGAACCCAAAGTCGCATAGGTAGAGGAGCTTGTTTCTCTGGGAAAATCCATGAGTCTGGAGGTGGATGGGAGAGATATGAACGAACTCGTCGAACAACAGTCTCAGGAGCTGACAACCGATTAGTTACACGATCTGTATTTGCAGCAGCATACGTTGGGTTAACGAAAAATTAGTTTTGAAGAGGAGCTAGAGGTGGACAAGGTTATCCCTACAAGAGATATAAAACAGGTCTTGGGAATGTGGGAGAAAGTTGTAGAGTTCGTGGATAAACATCGCCGCGAAAACGTTGCAACTAGTCGTGCATCCTTGACACGGAGGAAGAAACAAACTTCCTTGGAAAGTTTTTTTAAACGATCTGCGGGTGGAAATAAGCAGATCATGACGAAAAAAGCGAAGACCAGTGACAAAAATTAAGCTCTTCCGTAGGCACTTCACTTTTTCTTTTAATTATGTTTTTATAGAATATGTATTTGTTATTTATAAATAAATGTTTCTTCTTGTTTTTGATTCTTATTTAAAAACACTTAAAAAACAACTGAGGTCTTGTTTTGGGATCTGGAACGGATTAATGGCATTTCGATTAATTTCAATGTGGAAAATTGCTTTGAGATACGAGCAATTTGACATACGAGCAAGGTTACGAAACGAATTAAACACGTATGTCGAGGTACCACTGTACGTAATTATATAATCGTTAGCAAGCAGATAGTAATAAATAATTTTAAAACTGTGCTGCTATCAATATACAAATTATGTTGACTAGTATAATTAATTTAGAATTATGCGAATACATATAATATAAGATGATGTATGTTACTACAGATACGTGTTAATATAATACATATATAAGTCTGTGCATATATATGAAATCATAATTCTTTTTATACCAGTTAACAGTTAGAATTACTGAACAACCATGAAAGATTCCCCAAAAATTAAATATGGTGTAACAATGAACACTTAGTTTAGAAATTAGATTCTATTGTATATTGTTGTAAAAGCCATTGTAAGAGTGAAAATTCTTCATTCTGCCTTAATGCGATTTTTTGCGTTTAATGCGTTGTTTGGAGATTTTATGATCCCGAATTATATTGATGTGATATATTAATACTGCATTTGTAGACATACGTTTTCTGAGAAACGAGTCAAGGCGATTGATTTTTTGTAAAAATTTGGATTTATCCTTATTTTATTGACGTGCACCAGCACTGAATTGAGAATGGCTTGTGCTATGTTTCGATGGATGAAAAAGCGTTCGTAAGTAATGAATATTATGAAAGTTTCAGCATATTTAAATGAATAGTATTAAAAGCATATATTTATTAACATATATCAATAGTTTATGGTAAATTTTTCATTATAAATCTCATGATAGTTTCATTTCTCATTCTTTTGCATTTCTATTGCGGTACATAAATTTTTTGGTATACATATTGTAGATTGCATCAGTTTTGCTGCGCAATTTATTCCTCGGTATGTTACTTGTAGTGTTATTAGAAATTCCATTATTTTTGTATTTTTTCTGCAATTGGTAGTATCTGATTAGGAAATTTATGTTTTATTTCAAGATATATATGAAATTGGTAATATCAAGTGTTAAATAAACGTTGTTATTCAGGCAATAGCGTTAGCTTTATCCAGATAGATAAATGCATTTCTTAAATACTCAAGATATAAAGACACACTCGGATAGTAGATTCACTCACTTTACGTTTTTTAAGGGTTATATATATTCATTAAGGGCGTGTTCAAAACAACCGTTGACGGGTAGTCTTGGCGTAATTCGGATTCATACCAAGCATATCCATTTCTCAGGGCAATAATTTTCGTTATTTTTGCTAAACCATTTACGAAAATATAATTTTCCGAATGCTGAACTCTTATGCATGAAAAGACAGGAGTTAAGATATTTGTTTTGCAATTTGATGCAAAATTCTTATTATTAAAACACTGATGTATATGTTCTTAATTTAAAACTCTGCCAGTATATAACATTATATCACATTATTGTTTTATCACCATTTATAGATGTCGCTTGCTGCACAGCCTGCTGAATACATTTTACTTTCTAGCTATCTACAATTACATCATGTTGTTTCGGTATGAACTGGGGCGAAGTATTCATTACTTAGATACATTTAAAGATAATTAATTAAATTTTTCTGATTTTGATATCTATATTATATAGACAGGATTACTGATAAAAAATTTCAGAAAATTGTAAATGAAGAAGTAAATAGAAAAATTTCGTTCAGGTATTGTGAGATGCTAATATAAACTTCATACATTTTACTAGAGGGCTGTTGCCAAAGCAAAATCTTTACTATATATGTCTACGAGCTCTATGTATACAGTGTGTTGCTCAAAGTAAACTTCCTGCATTGTGAAGAGTACTACGTGTATGTCTTGATGCGTTCATGAGAAGCTTGTTCCCTCGTATACGCTCTGCCACTTCGAACAAAAATTGTCCGTAAACTGCAGCGTCTTGAGTTGTTTATATAGGTTCTTGAGCTGTTCTGTTATTTTCTGTCGAATCTGACGCTGACGCGGAGAGTCTTGTATCCTTCGTTTACTTGCTACTTCTTCTATTCTTCGCGCATGGTCTGTTGACGTTCCACTTGCCTAATGGGCCTCCGTTTCCCTTCTGCTTCCCTTTCCGGAGCACGCAGTGTTTCTTGGTTTTCTGAATGTCTTTTGTGTTTTCTACTAGTTTCTGATACAGTTTGAGCACGCGAAGTTTCTTGAGTTGCTGCTTGTCTGCTGGAACTCCTATTCGTTTCTTCTTCAGTTTCTTGAATGAGTAAGCTGTCTTGTCACTATGCTTGCCTGCTGAGTTTCTAGTTGTGTCTTCATTCATTTTTAAAGCTCGCAAATTTTCTTGTACTTGCCTGTTGAGTCTCCTAGTGTTTTTTACTTCATTTTTCTGTAGCTCGCTGTACCATTTGTGCTCTCTTCTTGCGTTCAGACATTTTAGTAAATTGGAAAAAAAAAATTATTTAACTGTAGTAAAGTAACATTGCATCTAAAATACGTTAAATATCTACAGATGTTTAAACTTCTACTCAGAAAGTAAGTATACAATAAAAGAAATTAAATTTTTATAAATAAATTTAGAATAGCATAAAATGCATAGAAACATTTCATTATGAAGAAAATGTATTCATTCTTTCCAAGCAACCAGCGATTCGTAAATACATTTTTCTTGCCAACTCAGGAAACAAAGACCTTTGACACTTCAGGTAATACATTGGAGGTTATGATTTAAATTTATTTCAATATAACAAATTTTCAAAATCTCAATAAAGGAATTAACGTAGCGATAGCATATCGTGTCACGTATCCAAAGGTGAAACATAAAAGTTGCCAAAAGCAGCTATTCATTTAAAATACTGATATTAACGAAAGATTTTCGACATACAATGACGTTATATGGAATCACGTGCTTTCTTCAACTTCAGAATATGACCGTAAATAATAATAACAATAAGTTTCACGTTTGGCAATACTATTTATTTCATATTTTTTTTAACTTAAAAATATCTCTTAAACAAACTCTACGATTTGAAAGTGAGAACGGCCAACATTTTTCCAAGTAAAGCATTTTGATGTCCAGTGCGCTAGACTTCGGCTACTTGGAAAAATAAATACGAAAAATTACCGTTTTCCGAAATTTTATATAATATCTCGAGTGATAGTCGTAGGAAGATAACAATAGTCGGAAAGTTTTACCAAGAAGTTTTGAAATCCGGGGGTACCTCCTTCTAAACTCAAACTCCCCGTTCCGGAGATATGATGTTACGAAGAAAAAAACAAGGAGGCAAAAATCCACAGATATTTATATTGTTGATTCCTGTGTACAATATTCAATTTCCTTTAAAAACATTAAGCTTCATTTAAATAAAAGGAAAATAAATTCACACATTTTCCCTAGCTTTCAAGCTTTTATTGTACTTTTAAATATTCTTTTTGTCACTGTTGCGCAAGTTTTCCGCGGCGTCATTAGGAGCCGTAGGTCGAAAACATATAAGAATCATTGCTGTAAATAATGATCATATGATAAATTGCATACATATGCGATTCTTTTGATTAGAATTTGAGTACAATTCTTTATACATCAGCTACTATGCCCCTTTATGTAACGACAATGATTATTTTCAATGATTATCCGATGAGAATGATTCTTTACAATGATTATTTGATGACAAAGATCATTTGCAAAGAATATTAAAGCCGATGACTACGATTACTTAAATAGAATATGCATGTCATTCGATGATAGCGATTATTTCCAAAGAATCTTCGATCATGTCACTATTGTATATCGCTATACCCCTGGGTTTGGGGCCGGTTGGGAATTGTACTACGGCCCTGTAATTAAGCGTTTTAAATGACGTCAAAAAGTCACTGATCCAGATATTTTACTAGTAACTGCTGTGTATTGTGATCGAAACCGTTATTTAAATCTTCTGAATAAAATTTGGGATAATTCATTTTACATCAGAGAATAAAGCAATTTGTAACACGAATTTCAACAAAACTACATGCATCGAATAACAAGAATTATATAAACGGAAGTATCAGTACAACAAATCGCTCTTTGCAGCTCCGCTTTAGTCCGACACTTGTTTTTCAGCTATCGTATCTACCCATTTGAAGATACCATGTGAAGAATACTTTTTTTAAGTGTGTAAATTAATTACATGTATGTTATGTATATATATGGAGATATTTTTTGAATTAAGAAAGCACCAACTTTTTTTAACGAAAACAACCGAGACATTACCTCCAGTCCAATTTAATTTTTCATCTAAATCATTTCTTAATTACAAAAGTTAATATTAATTTTCTTTGCAAAGGAGACTAGGTGTTGCTGGAAACAAATGAAATACCAAACATCATAAATTTATTGAAGTCAACAGCAGAAAACTGTTAAACAATTAATAGATCACTTCAATGAAATGTAATTGCATTTAAACGTATTAAATTGTTTTCAGCAGATGTAATAATCAGGAACATAGGAAGATCCGAAGAGATATTTTGCGTTTAAATACTTCTTTTGTTTTCGCTATTTTTTTATACATTTCAGTTAACGTGTAAATCTATGTTTTGAACGCATGGCCAGTTAAGTGAAGAAGTCTGTAGGAAGGCAATTTTAATCCTGTGCGGAAATTGTCCAAATGATTGATCAGTCATCGACTCAGCATACGCAGCCATCAGGTTGAGATCCCAAACATTGATTAATTGCGCTCGACTGGAAATTTGATCAGCATGGTCAACGGAAGCCACCGTTTAAAAAATTTTCTTGTTCTTAAATATATGCTTATTCACTTTTGTAATATTACTAGATACTTATAATCACGGTTCCTTCACTTTCAATAATATATTTCATAAATTGTTGAAGTGCAGACACATACTTCATATTGTAGAAAAACGTTTCTCTGGAATTTTTGATGCAAATCCTGGTTATCTTTTCTAAGAAGGGAAAGTAAGAAAGTGTGCCATTTATAAAGCTTAAATTTTGCTAGATTTGCAGGTTTTTCGCGCTCGCATTTTACGTGCTTCTTAAGAATCTCTGGTAATAAAATGGGAACTTTCCATGACTTGTTGCCAATCTAATTGGAGAAAAAAATTTATTCTTTATAGGGATACTTGCGGGAGGTAACCGTCGAGCAATCTTCTTGTATCTGTCTCGTCCCATCCTGTTTGTTATTTTATTAAAACGTGTTTGGAAAATTTTTTCCTGATTGCATGGTTTGATTTGAGATGATAGATGTCAATCAGACCTTTTAATATGGCATCCTGAGCTGTTGGTGCCAGCAGCTTCATTTCCTATTATACCTGTATATTCTCATAATGGAATTTAGGCTAATAAGAGGAATATTCATTTCCATATTTATTGTTTTTAAAAGATTTTGAATAAGTAAAGATATTTTCTTCGTGGAACATTGAGCGTTTAAAAATCTTTGACAATCTGTAAAAATGCTCGCAAACTGTAACTTACTACTTTTGACAAAAAACGTATAAGTAATCATTTATTAAATTAATGAATTCAAACATATGAACATATATATTTAATAAAATAAAAATATTTCAGCGCAAATAATTATCGACGTATATTTGAAGAAGAAGAAGGAGAAGCAGGAATATACTACAGTGATCAACTACTAGAAGAATTGGATCCCCAATGTTTAAGATTGCAATACGTGTCGGAGACGTAAGTCTTTTCGGAAAAAATAATAAAACAAAACATAATGTTTCAGGTCCAGTTTAATTATACCTTTAATAATTTTTTGACAAAAACGCTGGTCTGGAAAATAATACGTTTTCAGATTTATAATGCTTAATGTTTTTTTCATTCCTTCATTACAAAAATATATTATAAATGTTTAAGATGGAAAATCCTATTGTGAAGAATTCAAATTTATTGTAATACCTTTTGATTATGAGGAAACGTTATTGCATTAACTAATGAAATATCTAAACAGAAAGCTAATATACAAAATACACGTGTTTAAACGGCCAGTTTGTAAAATTTGTGAATGAGAAGTTGTTATGAAGTTAGTTGTTGAATGTCAAATAGTTGATATAATTAGAGTAACAAAGACAAAAAGGACTTTATGTTTATAAATAATAATATATATGTATGTAAAACAAATTACGTAAACACTGAAATCCATCCTATACTCTATTCGGAACAAATCTAATATAAATTGTTCTCTTCATCTGTTTCTGTTAGACTATATATTTCTAGATTTACAGAGATTTAGAATATTATTTAGCTCGAGTTTTGAGAATGTACTCATCAAACATAATAAAAATTTCCAGATTCCAACTTTTCATTGTAATTATTTTTTTAATATATAATATTAAATAATTTTGAATTAATAGAAAATTAAAAAATAAAAATTAATTAATTAAAATATATTTATGTAGATATATATATCCCCATCACATGATTTACATAAAGATGATGACCTAGCTAAGTGGGAATTTAAATTTCCTGAATCAAATATTTCTCTTACTAAGCCACAATGTTGTCGAACTATGCACATTTTTTTCTATCTCTGTCACCGCTGACACGACGTCGTGCTACTTTCTTCCTATTCCAACAATATGAGAAATATAAATATTCTAGAAATAGGTAGGTTTAGAATTTCAAATGAATTGGAGCCGCAAATATGAATTGAAATAAATCTGAATATTTTATATTATTCATCTGCCAAATTTGCTCTGTATTATAGATCAATATGTGCGATCAGAATTCCTAACATTAATTCACACACACACACACATACATATATATCTATATATATACGTTTATCGTATATATGTTATGGTGAAACGCCGAAATCTGGAGAATGTCGACTTTCACCGGTGAATGTCAACATTCACATAGTCGCTTGTTGTATGTCCGAAATATTTTCCAAATACTCTTATTTCTGACTTACACCGGTAAATGTCAACATTCACCATCTACTAATGGTGAATGTTGAACACATAAGAATATTATATTTTCTCCGTAATTCGGTCACGAAAAAACGCACTTAAATTAAGAACTTAAGAATATAAGAACTTAAAACACACTGTACATTCAAAATGCGAAAGGAAAATAATAGAAGTTTAAAACTTACAAAATTACGTGATTCAAATCTTATTTATTGCAAAAACTTAAACTCTTATGACACTTTCAATTGCACAAGAGGCCCTTGCTTTTACGACAGCATTTATTTGTGGAACACTTCCTTTTGCAATGACAGCGTGTACATATACTCCTCTCTTTTCAACCTACACCAGAACACATCCGTGAGTGTCGACATACACCGGTGAGGGTCCGAATGTACAAGAATGTAATGCAATATTCGATCTTTCACCGACGTATTTGGTGAATGTTGACATTCTCCGGTGAAAGTCGACATTCTCCAATTTCGGTCTTTCACGGTAACATATATATATATATATATATATATATATATATATATGATTTTCCTTTTACAATTGAAATTTTATTCTTCATGATGATTTAACTCTAGTCCCCGTTAAAACATTATTAACATTTTGCTTTCAAATTACTTCAAAACATCTTTCGAAATATAACTTACCAGTATGGATTCACTCTTTTAAAATAATTCTACTTTAATTAAACTTAGGAGATAATATAATCAATTAATCAATATTGTTTAGGAAATAAATTATTATTAACTAACTTTGCAGCAATTGCGCAAGTAATTGTAACTTCTTTTCGCACTTAATGAATTTAAGATCATACAACATTGGATATGCTAAATAGCAGCTATTAGCGCTATTTATCGCTTGCCTAATGTACCCACTTTATATATTACCACCATTCTTCTTTCTTAATATTTTAATTTTTAAGTTTTATAAAGTTCTTATACAAAAACTTTACTGTATTGAAGGTTAGCAGCCTCCTTACTTTTATATCTTGCTAGTTTATCTGAAATTGAAATCATTTAATGTCATTCCACTAGATGAAAAACTTGAAAATTTAACGCCATGCCTGCTACAGATAAACCCAAAATACAATTTTTATGAAAAACATTTAACTGTATTTACATGATTACATGCGGCACTTGACATATAAAATATATAGGACAGACTAAAAACAATCTTAACTTTCGAATCAATAACCATAGAGCTTAAATCAAAACATTCAACGCACAAAAAATAGCATTAAAATAAGTACACCATCACAACTCAATACAGCAGAATTAGAGCACTTTAAACACCATGACTTCAACTCTATTCAACTTCAGATACTAGATATAATACCCAATCACAAAACACGAATTTTTCAGGAATCTCTCTATATACTAAAACAACGTTCACTTTATCCATATGGACTTAACACTTATATACATAGTCATAGAGATACTTCTAAGAAGTCTATTTTCAGCCAATTTAAGCACTACAGCAACAAAACGCAGAGAGGAATAAGAGGAAGCAAAATAAAAAATAATGCGAGATTTTTATCCACTTTGGATACATTTGCATTGAAAAAACAATTGAAATGTTTCTTTGACTCAGACAACTTTCCCAAGAAACCTCTCAACTGTTACACTCCTGTACTAATAAATTCCTTATCAAACTAAAAAAATTCATTCAATAAAGCTACGACGACACACAAATCATTAAAGACATGATTCTCGATTTTAGTTTTTTCGGACTCTCTAATAGTCTCACTCAACGCAAAATTTATTTTAAAGTCAATTTTCTACATCCGCAGTTTGACAATATTCATTTCTCAAGAATCATCAGAGATTGTAAAGATTACTTCCCCGCAGTTGATACATTAACTATGGTTGCATTTAAATATCAAAGGACCTTAAGCAACTTGCTGACTAACCACCATGAAATAGATGAAACAGCAGAATGACATTGTAAGACACCAATTTACAGCAATTACGTGGATTCTCATCACCAGCGCATAATTACTGGCAACCTGAATATCATACTGAACCATCAACTTAAAACACTAATGAGTTATGGTACAAAATTTAGACCAGTCAGAAACATGACTACAAATTTCTGTTACAAGACTTTCGAAAACAACATCAACAAAGTTATAGTTAAAGCAAGCTATCAACTGAATTTACCCATAGATACCTTATAAAAATGGAAAGCCAAAATTCTTCAACGCATATCCACCGAAATCAGTCACCTCAAGTTTAAAAGTACACTGAATTGGTCGCAACTTACATCAGATATTAAAAAATTAAAACAGCTCTTTACTATTACAAAAATAGTTAAACAACTAATAACTTTAGCATTATATGAAAACAATTCTACGCAGAAATTATTCATAAAGAACTTCTCAACGCGACTACTTATCAATTAGCCAACCTTACAGAAACATCTATAATAAACAGGTTTAAAACTTTTCATAAGAAACTCAATATTACTTTCAATGCAAACTACAACAGATTTACTAATCTTTATGCGATTCCCAAATTCCATAAAACACAATTAAAATTCAGATTTATTGCTAATGGAACTAATAAATTACAAGAAAAATGTAGACTATTATTTTTCAATTCAACTTAATAAAATCTGTAAATTTATTTTCAATGATTGTAACACTAATCATAACAATCCTGGATCATTCATAATAACACTCCTGTCATTAATACTATTCAAACCATTAACATCCAAAACATTAATTGCTATGACTTTGAAAACTTATATACCTCACTTCCTCTAGAAGAAATCTATACCAGTCTACTTGATCTAACTAAACTCTTCCCTGATATGCTCAATATCATGACTCTTGACAAATGGGAAACCTACCTAAAATGCACACTTTTTCATAACTACATCAAGTTTCAAAATCAAATTTTTAAACAAGTCAGAGGATTGCCAATGGGCTTACATTCCAGCACCTCGATCTGTAATATCTTTTTATTTGTCAAAGACTTTAACTTCCAAAAAATCTACAACCACAAGAGTTAAATTACTACAAACACACCTACAGATATATTGATGACCTTATTACAATTAATAATTTTGATAAAATTGAACACTCCGAGATTTATCCGAATTGTCTTACACTTAATAAAACTAATAATTCACAAAATAGCATAGACTTTCTAGATCTTCAAATCATTAACTACAAAAAAATTTTACTTTTTGACAAAACAAGAAACTTCAATTTCAGTACTAACAAATTAATAAATTGGAACTCCAACATATCCAAAAAAGTAATTAACAATACTATAATTAATCAAATACAACGAATTAAAATTATATGGACAGATACAATAGATTTACAACGCGAAATTTTGCTCCTTATTAAAATTCTCAAAAATAATCTAATACCCATTCAATTTATCAACCATTGCCTTAAAAGAGCAGGCGTTAAATACTCACCCTAAATCATGTAACTGATAGGGATATGATAATTTGTTCCTAAACCTGAGAAGGCGGTATAAGTTGGATGACTATCAGTTGAAGGATTTGTATATAGTGTAATTACTCAATTGTATATATTGTAAAAACCTAATTGTCTTCAGACTCATGCTGTTACTATACTGTTACTAAAAAAATGGGCCTATTTCATGACTTTAGTCTGTCTAATAGCTCTTGGACAGTGAAAAATTCCTTTTTTCCTTTCTTAAATTCTTAATCATTGCGACACGACAATTAGCCAGAAATTAATTAATTTCCATTCACTAGTATTTTCAAAAAAATCTTAACAGACATTCTCCCTCAAATAAGAACTCCACATAATACATCCTTCAAGAATTCCGAGTCCAACCCACTACCATAAATTACTTCACCCAAGTCTTACCGACTGATATTATTCAAAGCCCCCACTGCCGCTAAGAATTTTCGGACACCCAACACTTATGAGTCAGACACGAAGCGAACACTTTGCCAACTCCCCAACTAGAAAGAATGTAAGTTACTTAATACCTTTTCTGGCCTTTATATCTTCATGTACATTCACTGTTCTTATTATATATTATTTTTTACATTTTTTTATATTACTTTATATTGTCTTTGATTTGTTTTTACAAACTTTGCATTATTTATCTTATTTTGTAATCTTCTATGTTTATTTCAACTTTACTTTGAATTCGATTTCATAATAACAATTTCCAATGTTTAATTTTTACAAATAATATAGAACTCAAATGCATAAACATGAAGGTGTCGGGGACGGTTACTCGGGTTATATCGGATTTCTCTACAGATTTTGCTTTTTACTTCAAATTGAATTGACAAAATTGCTTCATAAGAATAAGTTCTTTGACTATAAGCTTTGGATCATAATCCCTTCTATTCGCGAAGATATTTAGGATATTTGACTAGAATTGCCGGTTTGGCTTTAACTTATAACTCGAGTAAAGACGAAACACCTTCGTATTTACGTATTTTTATCAATTATTGTTCGTTGAACGGGAGTTGGTTTGTTCCCCTTGAAAAGTCAATTAATTTCCGATCAATGACAATGATTACATGGTTTTAATTTTCCTTTTACAATTGAAATTTTATTCTTCATGATGATTTAACTCTAGTCCCCATTATTAACATTTTGCATTTTGCTAAACATTATTAACATTATTAACCAAAAACATTATTAACATTTTGCTTTCAAATTACTTCAAAACATATTTCGAAATATAACTTACCAGTATGGATTCACTCTTTTAAAATAATTCTACTTTAATTAAACATAGGAGATAATATAATCAATTAATCAATATTGTTTAGGAAATAAATTATATATATATATAATCGTTTATTGCAATGCATGGTCGGAAACGCTTTCCTGGCGCTATAGTGACGAGAGACAACACAAGAAAAATAGGGTACGAACAGTGTAAAGATATTTCTTTATTATTCTTAGCGCAGCGAAAACTAAGAAATAAGAACAAAAACATTGGATTGTCATCAAAGAAAGTATTCGAAAGTTCCTTAGGAAAGTATCCTAAACATGGGTTTGGTAGGGGTAGTCCAGTGCATTGTTCAGCAAGATCACGAGACCTCACTTGCATTATCACTTCCGCTCGGGGTAATTCAACACATTCGTGCACGAAACCCCTGTTAGAAGTCCAACAGGAACTTGTGGCACATATCGTGGCAGCTGCTGGGAAAGTCCTGAGGATGCACAGTATTTTCCAGAACATCTTATGGTCGATGTGCGAGAGATGTGATACCTGCATCAGGGTGCAGGTCGTAATTTCGAACACCTTCTTTGAGGTCCATAAGTGTCTAATTTTGTTCCTATTTTTTAATTTCTCTTGTGCTAAGCATAATTGGTGTCCGTTCTTTTTTGTGTTTTGTGTTGTTTGTACCGGCCAGGAAAGTTGTTTCGGCCCTGTTTTGCCATTTCATTTTTCCTCGATGTCGTCTCTCTCATATATGTGCATAATTACTTATGACTCAAGTGTTGCTACTATATGATGAAATTTACAAACACGGTGTTTACAATGCTACATATTCCCATCCGAAAATATCTTTTTTTTTCCTCTTGCCCTTCAAATAAGAAATGTGTGTCCTTCATTGTAAAATCTCCTGGAACTTTAATACTTCTTTTTTCGAGGACAATGGAGAAAATATTTCAGTATAGGCAGCAGTCAATATTCAAACATTACATTGTGAAAGCCATTAAAGTGATTTCGGCCATTAGCCGAAACGCTCAGAAAGGCTTAATTCGCATAAGGATTTAGGAAATACATTTTGAAAAACTTAGCAAATTTTCCTTCAATAAATTTAATGGAACAGGCAAAAGAAATTACAGGGAACAATAAATATAGGAGAAAACAGATATTTCTTTTCCTAATTTGTTTTACTGTGTTTGATTTCTTTCTTTCTTCCTGTATAAATAATTAAAACTTAAAGAATGTAACTGAAGAATGAGAATAAAATTTTCAATTGAAAACAAATGGTGGCAAAACTCCTAGTGCTGCTCTGCTGGACGACGAAATAGACCAGCAATATTTTCCGAATTTGGAATAACAAGAGAAAATTTGAAACCTGTGCAGCCAGCGATGCAAAGGGATTCTTCTGAGAGAAAGATGACTTAAATGAGGAAACTCGGAGATAATGTAATGATGTCTAAGGTTACCTCTACTGGGATAATAATAAGAAAAGGTTAAAATACAAAATACGTAAGTAAATTATACAAAAATTGAAGAAATTTAAAATATCTAGCAAGCGTAAGAAATAGTAATTGATTCAAAACCTAAATGAATCTAAAGCTCTCAAACTTATACTCGTTTAAATACAGGTTTTTCTGATTCAGAAAGAACGTTACGTGTATATCTTCTAAGATGCTTTTTCCATCCTTTTTTTTTTTTGTAGTTGTTTCATTTTTGATTTCAGTTTCCTTTTTTTCTCCTATTTTGCAATTTTCCCCATTGTTTCGCTCTGTTTTTAAGCCACCTGTTTATTATTACTATTATTATTATTACAACTTATGTAAAAATTAAGTAAGGAAAAGTAAGGCACTGAAACTTTGCAAATTATCACACTCTACGTGAGATTCGTGGTGGTCGCTTATTGCATACAAATCACGCCAAATTCTTTAACTTCTCTGCTTGGCTTTAGGTCCTTATAACGAAAACAACCAATTCGCCCTTTGTAGAAAAATATTCTGTCAGGCAATAAATCTACGGGGAGATTTTTCCCTATGAAACTGAGCCCAAAGTGTTATATAGTATCTAAATATTAAAGTGTTGTACATGTTAAACGTGATCGTCGTTGCATTACTTTCACTTTTTTACTACTGAAATAAAGATATACTGATTATTTTGTAGATTGGAAAACCCTCCTTGTGATCATGAAAAGGAGCAAAAACTGGAAACCGAGAGAGAACTAGAAAAGAAGCGAGAACCGGAAAAGATGCAAGAACTGGAAAAGAAACAAGAACTGAATAAAAAGGAAGAACCGGAAAAGAAGGAGAAACTGCAAAAGAAGGAGAAACTGGAAAAGAAGCAAGAACTGGAAAAGAAACAAGAACTGAATAAAAAGGAAGAACCGGAAAAGAAGGAGAAACTGGAAAAGAAGGAGAAACTGGAAAAGAAGCAAGAACTGAAAAACAAGAAAAAACTGGAATTGACACAAAAACTAGAAAAGAAGCAAGAAATGAAAAAGAAGCAAAAGCTGGAAAAGATACAAAAACTAGAAAAGAAGCAAGAACCGGAGAAGATACAAGAACTGGAAAAGAAGCAAGAACTGAAAACGAAGCAAGAGCAGGAAGCGAAGCAAAAAATGGAAAAGAAGCAAGAACTGAAAATGAAACAAGAGCAGAAAAAGAAGCAAAAACTGGAAAAGAAGGAAGAACTGAAAAACAAACAAAAACTGGAGAAGCAACAGAAACTAGAAAAGAAGCAAGAACTGAAAAAGAAGCAAACACTGGAATGGATTCAAAAACTAGAAAAGAAAGAAGAACTGAAAAACAAGAAAAAACTGGAAGAGATACAAAAACTAGAAAAGAAAGAAGAACTGAAAATGGAGAAACTACTAGAAGAGATGCAAAAACAAGTGAACAAAGAAGAACTGAAAAGGCAGAAGGAACTGGAAAAAATGCAAAAACTAAAAAACAAAGAAGAACTGAAAAAGCAGAAAAAGAAGCAAAAACTGGAAAAAAAGGAAGAACTGAAAAACAAACAAAAACTGGAGAAGCAACAGAAACTAGAAAAGAAGCAAGAACTGAAAAAGAAGCAAACACTGGAATGGATTCAAAAACTAGAAAAGAAAGAAGAACTGAAAAACAAGAAAAAACTGGAAGAGATACAAAAACTAGAAAAGAAAGAAGAACTGAAAATGGAGAAACTACTAGAAGAGATGCAAAAACAAGTGAACAAAGAAGAACTGAAAAGGCAGAAGGAACTGGAAAAAATGCAAAAACTAAAAAACAAAGAAGAACTGAAAAAGCAGAAAAAGAAGCAAAAACTGGAAAAAAAGGAAGAACTGAAAAACAAACAAAAACTGGAGAAGCAACAGAAACTAGAAAAGAAGCAAGAACTGAAAAAGAAGCAAACACTGGAATGGATTCAAAAACTAGAAAAGAAAGAAGAACTGAAAAACAAGAAAAAACTGGAAGAGATACAAAAACTAGAAAAGAAAGAAGAACTGAAAATAGAGAAACAACTGGAAGAGATACAAAAACAAGTGAACAAAGAAGAACTGAAAAGGCAGAAGAAATTGGAAAAAATGCAAAAACTAAAAAACAAAGAAGAACTGAAAAAGAAGAAGAAACTGGAAAAAATGCAAAAAATGGAAAAGAAGCAAGAGCCGGAAAAGATGCCAGAACTGGAAAGATAGATGAGTCAGAAAAGACGCAATACCTGGAAAAAGAAGCAAAAAACGGAAAATAATCCAAATCTGCAAAACCAGCAGGAACCGGAAAAGAACTGTCAAACCCGAAAAGGAAACCGGATGAACTGCGAAAAGAGCCAGAACTGGATAACGACTGTAGAACGATTGATTTAATGACCAAACGAAGCAAGACCCGAAAAAGAAAAATAGAACAAATAAATCATATACCACTGCAAATAATACCACTGCAAGCATTAAATATCAACGTCAAAAGAATAAACACCTTTCTTCAAGGAAGCTTTGCAATACACTGTCATAAGCCAGAAGGTATAGAAAAAATCAGCTATAACCTCATTGCCAAAACAGTTGCAAAAGATATAGTTAACGTAAAACTTCCGGAAGCCACAATACCAAAATGCACAATTCATAATACTCCAAAAAATTTCAACTCTGATGAACTGATTCAAATTATAGCCCAAGAAACATAATCAAATATTTCCCACCTAAGGCCTTTATTTAAACTGAATTATCAAAATAATATCGATAAATGGATCATAAAATGTCACGGTGAAACTTTCCAAAATTTTATGAGTAAAAAACAAATATATATTGGATTGCGCACCAATAAAATAACCGAGTTTATCGGTGTACGCAGATGTCAAGTCTGTCAGGATTTCTCTCATAAGACAAACCAACCAAAATGCTCATTCTACGGCGGAAAATATGTTTCTTGCTGTTATTCCCAAACTCCGTACTGCATAATCTGTTGGATTAACAATAAAAAGTATGAAACAAAATTTGACTGTAAACATCCAGCTTTAGCTATTTCCTGGTCCACATATCAAACAGAAGTTAGACGAGTAAAATCCAATACATATTATCAACAATAATGCAAGATCCTGCAGACTATCTATAGACCCTTTCCATCAATAAAAAGAATAACAATGGCATCCGCTTTCTCAAAATAAATCTTCAAAGAGCAAAGACCGCCACCGACCAACTATGTCAGTATCAAGTAGATTATCTGGCAGATTTTATTATAAATCAAGAACATTATTGCATCACTGGCAAATTAGGAAGAAGTCCAAATAACTGGGCAATTATTCAACGTCATGCTTCAACGGGTGTTTTATCTCCTCGTACAGCCATATTCATTCCAAACAATAAATGGAATTCTACAATAATTATTAATACTCGAGATATAATCACAATTTCAATCAATACTAATGCATCTCAGCTTCTTATTACTAGTATCTATATATCTCCGTCAAAAATCCAAATCAAACCTTATCCATACTAAATGAAATCTTACAACAATAATAATAGTCCGCATGTTTTTTGTGGAGACTTTAACTCGCAAAGTACTTAATGAGGATACTTACAAACCGATCACAGAGGAAGAATACTTGAAGAATTTTTAAATGCAAACAATCTCATTCTACATAATCATTTTACTGACCGACCTACCTTTGATAATACCTACAATAATTATTGGACTGATCTTCTTATTTCTACAACACATCTTGATAATAAAATTAACAACAGATCAATACTAGATGAACATACCGAATCTTATAACAAATATATCTCTTTTGATATAACTGAATATACGTCCTTTACTGCACTTACCAGATTTAAAATCAATAATAACAAAAAAAAAAGAAATTTCAACAAAAGTTCAATCCAATTTCAAATGACTTTCTAAATGCTATTATTCTGTGTACAACCAAAACAGAACTTAATAATATTACCAAGGAACTTATCAGAAAGTTTCAAGATACCTACGAACGTACCTTCTTCAAAAGATCATCAATACCCATTATAAAAATCAACTGGTGACGAAAGAACTCCGCTAAGTCAAACACAAAACACGAGCATTACGAAGAAAACTGAAATCATCGCAAACTAATGAAGAACGACTCAACCTACTTCAAAAATACAAAAAACGAAAAGCCCCATATAAAAAGCAAATAATGTCTGCAAAGCTTTAAGCATGGTGCAACTATTGTTCAAACAACCAGTATACGTATGGCTCATTGTACAAAATTGAAACCAACAAAATCTTCCACCCAACGCAACTTACAGTCACTAATAGGGGAAATAATGATAAAAATGTTACGAAGATCACTTTAGAAAACATTCTAGATGTTATTCTACCAAAAGAAAACATATATGATGATTTAACTGAACAAAGATTAATTCGTTGTAATCTACTTCCAAGAAAATGATAACACATTTACAGCCATGGAACTCAATCTATTTATTAAAAAACTCAATAACGAAAATGCTCCTGGACCAGATAGAATCTGCTATCAAATTATACATAAAAGTAATCCTAAGCTAATTCTAATCTGCAATAAATGTCTCCAACTTGGTATTTTTCAAGACTGCTATAAAACAAGACAAAACATACTCTTCCTCAAAAAGAACAAAGCTCATGAAAATCCTAATTCCTATCGGCCAATTAACCTTCTACCATCCCTTGGAGAAAATCTGAAAGTTGTATTATAGGAAGACTTGAATACCATTTTCACCATCATAAATTCATTAATGAAAATCAGTGTGGATTTAGGCAGCAAAAATCTACCATTCATGCAACCAGTGCAGTCCTAAACCAAATCCATGTTAATAAAATCAATAACCTACACTCCGCAATAATCAGCTTAGGTCTCAAATCAGCCTTTGATTCATTATGGCGGCCCTCAATTAAAGAAGCACTTAGAAATATTGAATGTACTTATAATATCTATTAAATTATCAATAATTTCCTTGATAATCGGCATAGTCTCATTTTATATAATAATTCTTTAATCAGAAGAAAACAAGTTCGTGGATGTTCACAAGGCGCATGTATAAGCGCAGAATTATGGAATATTACATTTAATAAAATTATAAAAAGTGCTTGGCTTCCTTTTGCTAAAATTACTGCTTTCGCCGATGATGTCGCATTTGTTATGAGTGGAAGGTCCCATTTAATCCTTCGAAGAAATTGTCAAGAAATAATAGCCATATTCCAGCAAGAATGCAAGAAAATTAAACTTGAAATTTCATCCTCCAAATCTAGAATCATGACAAATAATAAACCTGGACAAAATCTTACTAAGCAACTTTCTGTTAAAATAAATGGCGAAAAAAATCAAGCATACTAAATTCTTTTCTATTACTTTTAGATCTTCCCGTTGCTTCAAAAACTACCTTATATTCACCTAACTGATTTTCTCATCAATTCGTCGACACATTCTTTTGTGACTTTTAAAGGTCATAGATTTATTGTTAGGTAACAGAATTTCAAATTTAAAGGATGGTGGCAATTCATATCGGCCATCGGAAAGAAAATTTAATATCTCTTTGAATTGCTTAACTGTGTTGGTGTGAGCAAGTTCTAGTTTAACATCTTCGGTTGGGTCTGTTATGTCAATGGCATCTAAATTCCAGAGTTCGGTTACACAAGATTAGAGGAATGCAACGACACTATATTGTTGAACAAATTATTTTCCAGTAATGCTAGAATAGTAGCTGAAGTAGATTTTTCAGATAAGCTGTTTACTTTACCAATCACAGTGTATCCGAATTCAGTCGCCACTACAGACACACCCGAGTGCAGTTTCAGAGAGCTGCCAGCAATAATGTCCCCGATGGCATCTGCTCCTAAAAGTAATTCAATGTTATATTCCTTAGCTTGCAAATCAGACAAGGTGATATTTCTACCTTTTAATTTAGGGTATTGTGATCAACTATTTTTGGAACAGATTCGCATATTTTGTTATGAGTAAGTACTTCAAAGTTATGTTCATACGTTCCCTCAAAATTTCTTAAATTAACATCAAACACTAAATGGCAATTAGGACTTGTCTCTCTCTCCCCAAGAATGGTTTGTTTCTATTTGGGACGCAGTTGCAAAAACGTGATGACCCTTTCTGAAAGATAAGATTATGTGAACTACTGTCGAAAATCGTACGAACTGTAAGTTGTGTACCTTCGAAAACTATTTTTAAATCAAATGTTTGCAAAGACACATTTTTATTAACAGTTGGCTGATTAGACAATGCATTACTTGAAAAAACAGTACTTTCAGTTTCATTTCGCTTTACAGTTTCGCTATTAGAGCACATATTGGTATAGTGAAATTTATACACATGTTAAACATTTTACTTTTTTTCTGAAGGCCTGTGAGCTATGTCCAACTCGTAGGCGGCGAAAATAGACAGGCGTTTGCACCAAAGGCTTTAGTTTATCTTCTAAACACATTTTGCGAGCAGAAAAACATTCGGCAGAATTGTGGGATTTCTAACAAAAAATACAACCTAAATTCCGCCTACCTGTATTGCCTTGGAAATTTACGAAGGCAGCAGCTGTAGAGCAATAGGGAACATCAGAATGTGGACGTGAATGAGCAGAAAGGGAAGCTCCCGACCCGGCTACGTGCGAGCTTAATCCTTTCCTCCCTTTGCACTTGGTTTCGAAGAAAGCACAAACGTTTATCCAAAGAGCGCGCACTATCTTGCTGGGACGAAGCATCATCCATTGAACAGTTTCTGGTAAGCAGGACTCAACAAGTGGCTCCAAAAATTCAGCAAACTCTTCCTTAGTTCTACCTTTGAGCTTTCGAGGGCCATGAGCTTGCTCTCAAGTAAATCATAAAGTTCAGCTAAATCTCATTTAATCCGACCAGCAGCATTTTTCGTTACTATGGAAAATGGATCCCGTACATAAATCTGAACCAAACCATCATTAAATCAAACCATCTTTAAAACTTTCGTTTTCAATCTTCTGAGCTATATCTGGGCGACTAATATCTGTAACCTAAATGCGATTTTATTCTAAATCTGCACCCTAAATACGACTGAGCTATTTCTGTACCCTAAACGCGACTTTCGTTTTGCTTTCAAAATTTTGGTATCCGTACTTAACGAAAAATAAAATCGCGGACTCTATGTTCTCGAGATTCAATATATTGCAACCCACTAGGTTACAAAGTGCACGTTACAGTTGAAATAATCGGAGCACGGATCATTCAATGTCGAGATCTTTTTCGATATTTCACACAAGTGGAAATGTTACATTACTCTAATTTATACATAGACATAAAAAGGGATTTCCCCGTTTTGTTCGCAGAAAAGAAAAAAATGATAATAATGAAAACTAATCGAGTCACAAGCCTCTCTCCTTCTGTCGAATCCTCCGAGCAGATCATCCGTAATTATGGCAAAGCACACGAGAGCTATCTGCCTAAAGGGAGGGATGCCTTCGTGGAGGACTTTCTAAGGGAAACTGGCTCGTATGCACGTTACACATGGGGAAAACCACGAAAACGCCCATGCAGCCAGCCCGTTCGCGGGATTTGAACCTTTAAATTTGCATCCGAGTTTTTATTTTAAATTAACTTTACGAAACACTCGTTGAAGTAGCACTCGTTCATAGTAATCTCATTCCTAAATATTTTATTTCTAAATCTTTGCTTCTGTCAAATTTTTCCTATTCACCACTGCATCGATATTGAAGGTAGCTTTTCTTATTTGTTTCCGCTCGACCACAATGTTTAGTGACTGAATTTCACTGACAGTTTTAGTTGAAATGGGAAGGAATAAAAATAATGCTTTAAAACTGCAATACGAGAGGAGGAAACTGGAAAGTGTAATAGTACTAGCTATTTCACTTTGTAAGAAAATTTTATCCCGGAATAAAACTACATCAATTTTCTACACAATTCCTGCTCGCTCTGCCACTTAGAATTTTGCATAAAAAATTCAGGTTTGCTGAATTATGCAATAAATAACTGCACCGGGATCCTGAATTTGGGAATAGTAAAGCATTCTTAAAGAAATTTAGTAGGAGTTTCATCTGTAAATTCAATGTCAGCGAAAATGTCAAAAATACGCTAGTAAACGGAAGTAGGCCGTTTGCAACACATCTCCCAAGGAATCTTTCACTGTTTATTCGGCTTCCCTCTTTCATGTAATTTTATTCAGACTTATGTTCATCCCATCATCTCTAATCTACACAGTTTAATTTTTCAGCGTCAATAAGCAAGGAAGAACAAGCACGGAGTCTAAATCGTGGGAGTGGAGAGTTCAAAATTAAGCAACTTTTATAGCAATTTATTGTCTGCCTTCTTCCTTTTCGCCATCGACACAACAGCTGGTTCACTGGGTTACGTGCTCATTAGCCTTCTTAATCCCCGTAAATGGAACAATAAAAAACTGGAGCTTGGTGCAATGTCCTCCGGGAAAGAACGTTTCGCAATAAAACGTTCAAATTGCTGAATTTTTTACTTCATGAAGCCGGTCTGGTTTACCCATATTTTTGAGAAAAATTTCCTTAGATAAGAATTTCGGAAGTTTCTTATAAGTTCACACATGTAACACTAAAAGGAACTACACTAAAAGGAGAAATGTCGGCACTCACCTTTCCAAAAAGTTCGGATATATGTTACATAAAATTAGTAATCACGGAAAAACATTTTCTCCACACCAAGACATTACAAAACCACCGCTTTACATCTAAGAAGCAATGCAGTTTCATTCAAAAAAGTAAAACAATTAAACTTAGAAACTAAATGTATCCTGAGCAAGAAAGAGACAAACTTTTATACCGTATAGGCGGACGAGAAAACTGGTATGCAATAAGCGGGCAATACTTTCTATATATAGAGTACAAGATTTGTTTATTTAATATTAAAATACAATGCGTCTACGCTGTCTTCAGAAATTCCCTGTGTTGCCATCTACGGCTTTATATTCTTCGACTACAGATATTCACGGACACTTTACTTAAATTACCGTATTGGGTTTGGGGTGAGCATGGATATAATAACTATAAAAATATGCATTCTCAGAAATAAAAGCAATGCAATTGTAGAGCCATATACTAAGGCAAAAGTTTTGTTATTAACTGCAAAGGAAAATTAAATATTTATATTAAAATATCAAACGTGTGGATGTTGATGTAAACAGCGGCATAAAATCTTGTTTATAAAAACCTATAATATTGATAATTTCCTATAAAGGAACACTACTAATATAGTAGTGTCGTTTCGATGACATCGATTTATTGCATCATCATCTAGTTTCTGATAAAGTTCAGTTGAAGTGGAAAAATTAGAACACCATGAAATGAAAAAGAACAATGCCTGGTTTCCTATTTGTGAATTTCGATATGAGAAATGAAAATTAAATGTTAATTTTATCGGAGTCAGAGAAATGTTTAGCATTTTCTTAAATTCTTGACACTTCATTCGATCTTATCAAATCTATTTCAAAAAATTTTAATGAAATAATATAAGTTCCCATACAAAAGTTTTAAAAAAGATCATTAAAGGAAAAATAATTAAAAACATGCATTTTCGACTGGTAAGCAATCTCTTTCTTTCATGATTCGGCTTATTATGAAAAATGAAAACAAATTTAAACTATTTAACAGTACCTTAATAAACGTAAAAATTTAAAATATCGACTTAGTAGCCTAAACGATAAAATGAATTTAACAAATATTAATTCTCCTTTTCTACAAACATTTATAAAATAGCATCTCTGAAGGCTACTAATTTTTCCAAGAGCACTCGATACGTATAATTCTAATGTTGATCTTTGCAAGGCCCCTCTCTAAATGCGCTGTGGCTCTAAAAATATTTATTAAGTATTACGAAACCCATATTAATTTGGATATCAGACTTGCAAGTCAAGAAATACTCTTGTGAAACTGAAAGAGCCCTTTCCTGAAGAAACACTTTCATACCAAAAATCTTTTCGTATATTTCCGAAATTACTTAACTTATTGGTAAAATGTTTGCGAGTCGTTTGACACAAGGGACTGTTTAAATGATTAAATGCATTCTTGCAGTGTTTACGAATTCTGCTTGTACAGATTGGATATTATACATACAACAATAGCTAATAACAGTTAATAAAGGAAATTTACCATTTCAAATATAAAAGTCAAAACATTCTCAACCTCGCCTGTAGCCTAATCACCTCCTCCGTAATTACACGTAATTTGGTGTCATCTCTTTTTTCGATTGAATCATTCTCTTTTTGCGATTGAATTCTCTACAATAGCTTTTTTTTGCTAATTTTGCAGTTGTTTCGCATATTGTACTTATTACCCCAAAATGGACGTTTATCTTGAACGGGATATCAGTCTCGAAACGACAGTTTGATTCGAAACATTTAAATGCGCTGTATCAGTTTTCAGATTATTCCCACCAAATATTATCGCACTGTATTTTATTTAAAGGAATTCAATAAGAAGAATCTGCGTGGATGTATGTAGGTTTTCCGCACTGTGAAGAAACAACTGTTCCGATAACCATCAGATTTAGAGTAGCGCTGCCCTTCACCCCAGCAAGGCCCCATGGAAAGCCGAATTTGGAATTATTACCTATTTCATATTTTGTAAAACAAATTTTTTATTAACAAACCCAGCGAGCAGTGGCAACACTGTACCGAATAAAACATTTTTATTTCCAGCACGCGAGACCGTTTATCGGATATTCTAAATTTATGCTGCTGTGAAATATATTGTAATTTTGTAGTTGAATCCAATTTTAGGTGGTTTAAGGGGCAAAAAGTATCATATTTAATAAATAAAGTAAACGCACAGAGTGTTAATATTAAGAAGGCAAAATAAGTTTTTAAAGCCATCTTAGTAAGAAAACTGAGCGTTGAGGTGATTAGCTGAAAAACGACTGAATAGAAAAATGAAAAAAAAAAAAAAAAAAAAAAATATGCCACCAGTTAAGACTGCATCGCGATTTTTAAACGCATGTTTTTTTATTTTTTTTTTGCAATTTAAAAGTAAAGTATTTCTATTAAAAAAAATTAGCTAAATATTAAGCTAGCCCAAAGGCTGCAGAGAAATTATTAACGCGAAGTTCACTGAATCATATACGAGGAGGACAAGTACTATTGCCAAGAATATACAACAATAACGACAGACTGCTATCGTAGAATTCGAACTGGTAATGTGTCCTTCAGCAAGCCGTACACGTTCTAATCTAAAACCTCCCTTAATACTACCTTTTTCTACCTCATTTAAATACGCACGAACTAAGGTTTACATTTTGACAGGGAAGAGGTAAGAGAGAACTCACAGTAAAGATGCGTAACCATAAAATACCTGGTAAATTAAAATGAATAAATATTTTACAACTTTCATCTATTTTACCGAATCCCATGTCGACAAAGTGACTATATCTAACAGATTATGTTCTATCGTTTACAGATTAGGTCAAAAGTTTTCTTCGATGTAGAAAAAATTAGTTCTTGATTTAATGATTGACTTCAGTTTTTTCTTCTTTCCGAGAATCTGACAATTTCCATTTTCAGACAGCCATTTGGGTTCAGAATTACATTGGATTGCCCATGCCACCAGATCTGTAATAAAAGTTTCCCGGAAAATTACGTTTGTTTCAACGATATTATATCTTGCCAATTTATATACATCCAGCTTCATTTATTTCACGCTCTGATATAACTTCCGAGAAGTGAGTATCTAACTGCTACTGTTGATTTCATGAGTAAATACGTTTAGGTCATATTTTGAGCTTGCTTTATTTCATGCTCTAAAGCCAATATACCAAAATATGAAAATGATGGAAGATTTTTCATCACCCAGTCCAATTAAACCAGTTATTACATTTTCTGTAAATGGTTACAAAGAAGTTATCTTTCGATTCTTGTCCTTCATTCGCTCGTTGCTTTCTACATTTCTTTAACTCATACAGATATTAATTTAAAGTGACCGCAACATATATTAAAAAATCGAGCGCATACGTCAATGAATATTTTGAACGATACTTTTATATATTAACGTGTAATCTTAAAATATGGGCAGACAATGACCAATGTTTAGAAGAAAAAAATAAATGTAAAAGCCAGCCGTATTTACACGTAAATCATGTAAGAACCTGCCAAAAAGTACTAGCGGTATTTTTTAACAATGATCACTGTCTTTTCCACGCCGTTGTGGAAGGTACGGCGGTTTCAGAGCCAAACATTAAAACAGTTTTCGAGTTTTAGTGAATATTTAGTTGTCATGCAATTACCAAAACCGTTAGGTTTGTTAGGTAAACATTTAAATTTTCTTTCTTTACAGTCAAAGTGAAATGGGCCAAATGTTATGCATACAGTTTTATTCTCTTATTAAGTTGCTTGCCATTGACATTAGCGGAATGATTGCTGAGGATATGTTTTGGATGCCAAGTTCTTGCTATTGCAAATCGAGCCCTTCAAATACGCCATGGAAACATTTCATTGCAATGGACATCTAAGTGTAAACAAGCCAACCACTGTACTGTTTCGAAAACTCGTTTTACAATTTGTGTTTGCAGGCTCTCAGTAATGTATTGTTGCGTGCGTACGAGTTCGTTATGAAATGAATGCACAAGTCCGATGAAAAATGAACAAAAATTTATTATTATCACAACAAAAATGCTTACATTTTCTCAAATTATCATTCAGTATTACAATATCTCACAGTAGTTATCTTTTAACTACTCAAATGTCCAGTAGAACGTAATTCAAAACAGCTAAAGAACGCTAATCCGCGAATTCGCTACAATCAACAAGAGTAGTTTTCTAAACAACAACAAACTTAGCAACTACTGCGAACTGAGATGTTTGCCTCCTTTTATAAGATTTTAAAATCACGCGCTAGAATTTTCCAGTACTTTCTCGAAATCAAAAAGAGATATTTATTTATTTAATGCACGCGCTCTTGTATTTTCAATTTTCCTGCTTAGCTTTCTTTTAATATTCGTCACGCGCTGCACTGCGCGAGAAATAAAACCATTTAATTTATAATTGAACTAACATTAGCTTTTTAAATACCAAATTCGTAACACTGCCCCCTTCCCAAGGACTGCACGTCCCGGGCAGTACAATCCCTGGACAGGAAGCTAAACTTACAACTGTGGCATACATGCATTAATAAGCATTACATTACAATAATGAACAACATGAACAATAAATGCAATAAATAAAACAAATCAAATGCTATCAAATACAAATCAAATACTAAATGCAAATCAAATACTAAATACAAATCAAATCAAATATACATTTAAAAACAAAAAGGACCATGGTCTTATACTATTTACAATTATTTACATTACGTACTATGGCCATAGTAATGAGCTAACCTGTCGTAATGAACGACTTTAGAGTTCGAAGGTTTTTTAGGTTTAGAGTTCGAAGACTTACGAATCCGAACCACGATGTCATTCAGCCTATTTAGGACTGTGTACGGGCCATCCCAAGGTGACTGTAATTTCGGACAAAGTCCTTTCCGTCGAGTCGGATTCCACAACCACACCTTGTCTCCTTCGTGGAATTGATGTTCAGTAGCTCTTGTGTCGTAGCGGGTCTTAATCTTCTCTGTCGCCAATTTGACTCTCTCTCGTGCAAAGTTGTGCATCACTTCAAACCGGGCCTGGAGATCTTGAATATATTCCTCAGACGATGAAGGAGAATCCGGAGGGCGTCCAAACAATAGATCACAAGGCAGACGAAGGTCACGATCGAAGACCATCTGTGATGGGGAATAGCCGGTAGTCTCGTGAACAGCACTGCGGTAAGCCAGTAAAAAGAGTGGTAATTTCTTGTCCCAGTCCTGCTGGCTTCTGGAAACCACTAATGAGAGGTTATTAAGGATAGTTCGATTGAACCTCTCTACCATGCCGTCCGACTGGGGATGTAATGGCGTCGTTTGGGTTTTGTCAATGCCGAGTAGTTTGCATAGTTCTTTGATTACTACCGAGGTAAAATTCCTTCCCTGATCGGAATGTAACTGAAGAGGCACCCCGAACCTGGAAATCCAGTGCTGTATCATCACCTCAGCTACTGTAACAGCCTCTTGATCAGGAATAGGATACGCTTCAGGCCACTTGGTGAAGTAATCAATGACAACGAGTATGTATTTGTTACCATCAGCAGTTCGTGGCAGAGGTCCCACGTCTTCCCATCATCCGACTCGAATTTCCGGTATAAGACGCCGTTTCGAATGTGAAGTGAATCCCAGAGTGCCCAGTATTGTTTTGTTGTAGGACTACAGATAGAAATGTCCTGCCATGTAGGTTTTCTGTTTGATGACTCTATTAAATCAAGTATGGGTTTAATGTCACGGTCTTCCAGCTGGTCTTTCCTGACTTCATCATCACTCCACGGGTCTCGATCAGCCGATGTTGATGTTGTAATTTGTCTTGCGACCGGAGTCAGCAGCTCGTATTTCGCTTCCACCCTGGAACAATATCGGCAGCTTTCTGGCAAAGGTCTTCTAGACAGGGCGTCGGCGTTCCCGTGTGATGATCCCTTTCGATGACGGATAGTGATGTCATATTCTTGCAGTCTCTGTATCCACCTGGCTATTTGACCCTCAAGATTCTTAAAATTTAAAAGCCAGGCTAATGATGCATGGTCCGTGCGGAGGAGGAATTTTCTGCCGTATAGATAATGATGGAAATGTTCTACAGCTTTGACTATGGCGAGCAACTCTTTCCTGGTGACACAGTAATTCCTCTCCGGTTTAGACCAGCACTTGCTCCAGTACGCTACTACACGTTCTTGGCCGTCTATTTCTTAGGACAAAACCGCACCGACACTGTCATTGCTCGCGTCCGTGTCGAGAATAAATGGTCTGTCGAGCTGAGGATACGTCTGGATTGGAGCAGATGTTAAAGCTTCCTTTAAGTTGTTAAATGCATCCTCGCATTCTTTTGTCCACAAGAACGTTTGCTTGCTCTCTGTCAGCTTGTGAAGGGGTCTTGCGATGGAAGAAAAGTCCTTCACGAATCTCCTATAGTAGGTGCAAAGCCCTAGGAAGCTTCTCAGCTGATGGACATTTTCGGGACGTGTCCTGGATTTAACCGCTGATATCTTTTCAGGATCCGTGCGTACACCTTCTGCAGAGATGACATGTCCCAGATAAGTCACTTCCTTTCGGAACAATTTGCATTTAGCGGGGCTCAGCTTCAGATTGGCTTTTTTCAGTTTCTGAAGCACCTTCCTAAAATTTTCTAAATGTTCTTCAAAACTCTTCCGACGATGATGATGTCGTCCAGGTATATCAGGCGGGCTTCGTAGGAAAGGCCTTTCAAAACAGTCTCCATAAGACGTTCGAATGTTGCCGGCGCATTACACAGTCCAAACGGCATCGCCTTGAATTGCCAAAGCCCTTGTCCCGTAGTAAATGCCGTCTTTTCTCGGTCATCAGGGTGTATTTCTACCTGCCAATACCCACTCTTTAAATCAAGTGTTGAGAACCACTTGCTTCCAGAAAGAGTGTCCAAAATGTCGTCAATTCTAGGAAGAGGGTAACTGTCTTTCTTCGTAACCTCATTCAACCGGCGATAGTCAACGCAAAATCTTGTTGAGCCGTCTTTCTTTCTGACAAGAACGATGGGAGATGCCCATGGACTTGCTGAAGGCTCGATAACATCGCTTTCTTCCATATCCTTTAAAAGTGTTCGTACCTCTTCCTGTTTAGCAAACGGTAGGCGTCTTGGATGTTGCTTGATCGGGTGATGATCGCCTGTATCGATTCTATGTTGCGTCAAACTAGTTCGACCCACGTCAGAAGACGAGCGGGAAAAAACAACTTGAAGATCTTTAATGACGCGATCGGCAGCATTCTTCTCTTCATCGTTTAATTGCGCATTCTGCAATAACTCCGATGTAATGCTCTCTGAGGACACGGGTTCTGGGATGTTGCTCTTTCTTTCAACGCTGGTTACTGGAGTACATGCTGCAACCACGTCGCCTTTCTTAATAACTCTCGCCTTCTCAGTTACATTGGCAACTCTCACAGGAATAACCATTCTCGATAAGTCGACGAGTGTTGAGGCTACTAGTACTCCTTTCGGGGTATTAGAGTTATTGGGATATTCTATGATGCCGTAGCGAAAATCTCTGTTTTCGGCTATAGATCCAGGGAGTAAAATTTCTGTTCTTGCCGGTATTGTGATATTGTCTTGTGCTATGATTCTGTGGACAGATTTAACTTCTTCATTATTAATTCCAAATAACGTTATGTCCTCAGACGCAGAATGCAATTCATTATTTTTAAAGTCCAAGGAAAAATTATATTTCCTTAAAAAGTCTAATCCGGGTATGCAAGGATCTGTAACGTCTGCTACATATGCTATGTGATGGTAAGCGGCACTTCCAAACCTGATATTAACGTTCACTTTCCCCGCGATATCGATCTTCTCACCGGACACAGTCTGGAGGGTAACGCAGGGCGGCTTCCAGATAAGTTTGCTTCCCAATTGTTGAGCCAAATCTTTTCGGATGATGGTAACGTTGGCTCCTGTATCTATTGTCATATTGCAGGGAACTCCATTAATATGTCCTATTACAAAAAGTCCATTACTGCCGCCTCTCACTGCAGAAATCTGAAGCGCTTTAAACTGGGGCTTTTCATTATCTGGCAACCTCCGCCCCACGAGATGGCCACTAATTAGTTTCCCTGCTGCTTGCTAGGAGCGGTCTTAACATCCGTGCCCTGGGGTGTTCTGAAGTTTCGTCGTATGTGTCCTTCAGCACCGCAGTTCCAGCACTTAACGGTCGGTTTCTTATCACCAATATTCCGTCTCAAGGCGTTGAGTTGTCTAGTTAAATCGTCTAGACAAGCAGTGACTTGATTCTCTGGCTGCTGGACTTGAGCAGCTCTCACGGGGTGGCGGTCTCGACGAGTGGCTTGCTGGGCTGCCTCGAATTTCATGGCGTACACTAAAGCACTTTTCAAATCTTTAACATCCGCCATTCGTAGAGCCTTCTGTATTTCGGGATCCCGGATGCCATCGATAAAGTACTGCAGGGACAGGATTTCCCTCGTTTCTCTCGGGCACTCCGTAAAGGCGAGGTGGGACAGCTTTTCAACATCTGTGGCGAGTTCCTGGAGTGATTCGGTGGGCTTCTGTTGACGGGATTTTAATTGAAGCCTGCTGTAGTCTTTTAAACATTTCTCGCCAAAGCGCAGTTCCAATGCGCCGGATAAAGCTTCGAGGTCAAGTCTTTGGTTTTCTGGAAGCGTCTGCAGGATATCCGCTGCGTCTGCTCTCAGAGAAGCGGCGAGATGGCAGGCCTTAGTTTGGGAATCCCATCCATTCGCATCCTAAACGATAGAAAATTGTGTTTTATACACTTGCCAGGATGTATTCCCATCATATGTGGATATCTTCAGAGATGGACGAGCAGGCATCGGTAAGAATTTAAAACCCTCAGAATTGCTTCTTTCGTTCGCTATGCTCTTCTTTAAAGTGTCAACTTCTTTCGCAACGGCTGAAACTCTATCATCAATTTGCTGCTCGACGGCAGAAACTCGCTCTTCTATATGGTCTTTTACAGAAGGAAGTCTTTCTTCTATTTCTTCTTTCACCGAAGAAACTCTTTCTTCAATTTGACCTTTTACGGAAGAAACCTTTTCTTCAATTTGCCCAACTTTATTTTCAACCACATCTATTCTGCCTTCCATAGCATCGAATTTGGTTTCCATTATGCAGGCAATTTCTCTTTTCATTTCGTATTGACTTTTTTCAATCTTTACTTGTACGGCTTTTATTTCGTCTTTAAAAGTTAATTGACCAGCTTGAATGGCCTTTATCTCTTCCTTAACGGATTCTTGTCCCGCTTCAATCCTTTCCTGATTAGATTTCATATCTTCTTTCAACGAGGTAAAGGCTGAGATCAACTGCCTTAATTGCTCTTCCATCGCTCTTGTTATTGGCATTCAAATCCCACTTCTGACACCAAAAATTGTTGCGTGCGTACGAGTTCGTTATGAAATGAATGCACAAGTCCGATGAAAAATGAACAAAAATTTATTATTATCACAACAAAAATGCTTACATTTTCTCAAATTATCATGCAGTATTACAATATCTCACAGTAGTTATCTTTTAACTACTCAAATGTCCAATAGAACGTAATTCAAAACAGCTAAAGAACGCTAATCCGCGAATTCGCTACAATCAACAAGAGCAGTTTTCTAAACAACAACAAACTAAGCAACTACTGCGAACTGAGACGTTTTCCTCCTTTTATAAGATTTTAAAATCACGCGCTAGAATTTTCCAGTACTTTCTCGAAATCAAAAAGAGATATTTATTTATTTAATGCACGCCATCTTGTATTTTCAATTTTCCTGCTTAGCTTTCTTTTAATATTCGTCACGCCCTGCACTGCGCGAGAAATAAAACCATTTAATTTATAATTGAAGTAACATTAGCTTTTTAAATACCAAATTCGTAACAGTATCTTTGCTAACATTTCTACATAGAATTTATTCTATTTTGACATATTTATAGATTTTTGAACTAATAAATTGTCTTCGCCGCAAAAGTTCTCAGTTTAGTTACCAACTTTCTGTCTTTGTGTAGCAATTATTGCCTTAACGTCTTTATTTGGGAGCATATTTTATTTAGTTTTTTATTATTACCTCATATCTATTTTTCATTTCGTATACATGTAAATATGCTACTTCACAAAAATGTAAATATGTTAGTCAGTTTATAAAAAAAAATTATGCTTGAAAATTCGTTGCTATGTATTTTTATGCCGCGATGTTTCGATAAATTTTGGTTATAGTATTAGACGATCGCGTTTAGAATATACATGATTTGCTGAAAGAAAGAAATCAACTATAACTTAAGGCACATTTTTCTTTTTGTCACTTTTCTTTCCTGTATACCTTTTACTTTGAACATCGCTATAATCCCTACATATATCACACTCTACCTGGAACTCTATTACGGAACAGATAAGAGCAAAGAAACATTTATTTCCTCTCAACATTAGTGTAAAACTAAAGTACCAAAGTATAATACTTTGGTCAATTTACTGACTTGAGAAAATGTCAGCATAATCGACCTTGCCTATAACGATCTCACCTTAGTTGAGCAGTCTCGCGACATATTTATATAAATATTCAAAAAGGATGCTTCAATGTCATAAATGCTACCTTCGAACCATATATACCAAAATCATTCCAAAACTTTGACGAATAATTTCATATACTGGTCATGATTTTAATATAATTACATCACTTTACCATCATGATTATAACGTAAATCCTACGATAATCGTAATCCTGCTTTATTTCGCCTACTCACCACAAAAAACTTGAAAATATTTTCCGCTTAGCGGTTTTCTGGCATGGAGATAGGAAAGCCGGTTTCCACAACCTTCGTATTCGTCCTCGAATCTTAGGATTCTAGCTTCGGTGCTCGACAAGTGTTTAGTCTGTCTGTGCCACACAGGCAATTCTGGTGTTTGGTTTGATTTAGTTGATTATAACGAAGCACACTTGCGCTATCTGCCTAGGATGAAGGATGCCTTCGTGGAGAACATTCTAAGGGAATCTGGCTAATATACACGTTACACATAGGAAAAACTCCGAAACCTCCCATGCAGTCAACCTATTCGCCTAGAATCGAAACCAGTTTGAAACTACCAGTGCTCAGCGATTTTACCCCTCCGCCACTGTTGGGCGACAACTGCTGTCGAGCCGAAATTCTTCTAGAGAGCGTGATCTTAGGTCTTGGGAATGTGGGAGAAAGTTGTAGAGTGCGTGGATAAAAATCAACGCGCGAAAATGTTGCAACTAGTCGTGCATCCTTGACACGGAGGAAGAAACAAACCTCCTTCGACAGTTTTTTAAACGATCTGCGGGTGAAAATGAGCAGAGCATGACGAAAAAAGCGAAGACCAGAGACAAAAATTAAGCGCTTCCGTAGGCACTTCACTTTTTCTTTTAATTATGTTTTTATAGAATATGTATTTGTTATTTATAAATAATTGTTTCTTCTTGTTTTTGAATAAGAAAATACATATTTCTTATTCGAAAACACTTAACAAAAACAACTGAGGTCGTGATTTGAGAGCTGGCACAGATTAATGGCATTTCGAATTATTTCAATGGGGAAAATTGCTTTGAGATACGAGCAAGGTTACGAAACGAATTAAACTCGTATGTCGAGGTACCACTGTACGTAATTATATAATAGTTAGCAAGCAGATAGTAATAAATAATTTTTAAAGTCTGATGCTATCAATATATAAATTATGTTGACTAGTATAATTAATTTAGAATTATGCGCCTACATATAATAAGATGATGTATGTTACTACAGATACGTATTAATATATACATATATAAGTCTGTGCATATATATGAAATCATAATTCGATTTAAACCAGTTAACAGTTAGAATTACTGAACAACCATGAAAGATTCCTCAAGAATGAAATATGGTGTAACAATGAACACTTAGTTTAGAAATTAGATTCTATTGTATATTGTTGTAAAAGCCATTGTAAGAGTGAAAATTCTTCATTCTGCCTTAATGCGATTTTTTGCGTTTAATGCGTTGTTTGGAGATTTTATGATCCAGAATTATATTAATGTGATATATTAATACTGCATTTGTAGATAAACGTTTTTGAGAAACGAGTCAAAGCGATTGACGTTTTGTGAAAATTTGGATTTATCCTTATTTTATTGACGTGCACCAGCACTGAATTGAGAATGGCTTGTGCTATGCTTCGATGGATGAAAAAGCGTTTGTAAGTAATGAATATTATGAAAGTTTCAGCATATTTAAATGAGTAGTATTAAAAGTATATATTTACTAATACCATATATTAATACTTTATGGTAAATTTTTCATTATAAATCTCATCATAGTTTCATTTCTCATTCTATTGCATTTCTATAGCGGAACCTAAATTTTTTGGTTTACATATTGTAGATTGCATCAGTTTTGCCGGGCAATTTATTCCTCGGTATGTTACTTGTAGTGTTATTAGAAATTCCATTATTTCTGTCTTTTTTCTGCAATTGGTAGAATCTGATTAGGAAATTTATGTTTTTCTTTCAAGATGTATATGAAATTGGTTATATCAAGTGTTAAATAAACGTTGTTATTCGGGCAATAGCGTTAGCTTTATCCAGATTGATAAATGCATTTCTTATTTCTTAAAATCTCAAGACATAAAGACACACTCGGATAGGACAGGACAGGACAGGAACAAGTACAGGGGGCACCACGCCATCGCCATTGACAAAAATGGTATAGCCCCCATGTACTAGCTCTCTGGACACAGAGGACCTGATTACAGTAAACATAGGACATAGCACTAACAACGTTTAGGACATAGCGCAACTTACTGTTACAACATACTTCAACACATAGGACATAGCATTATCATAATATTACAGATTATTTACAATGCAAGAAGTTATGTTCATACGACATAGCATTATCATACTATTACAGATTATTTACAATGCAAAACGTTATGTTCATACGACATAGCATTATCATAATATTACAGATTATTTACAATGCAAGAAGTTATGTTCATACGACATAGCATTATCATACTATTACACACTCGGATAGTAGATTCACTCACTTTACGTTTTTTAAGGGTTATATATATATACATTTAGGGCGTGTTCAAAACAACCATTGACGGGTAGTCTTGGCGTAATTCGGATTCATACCAAGATTATCCATTTCTCAAGGCAATAATTTTTGTTATTTTTGCTAAACCGTTTACGAAAATATAATTTTCCGAATGCTGAACTCTTATGCATGAAAAGGCAGATTTTAAGATATTTGTTTTGCAATTTGATGCAAAATTCGTATTTTTAAAACACTGATGTATATGTTCTTATTTTAAAACTCTGCCAGTATATAACATTAAATACCATTCTTGTGATATCACCATTTATACATGTCGCTTGCTGTACAGCCTGCTGAATACATTTTACTTTCTAGCTATCTACAATTACATCGTGTTGTTTCGGTATGAACAGGGGCGAAGTTTTCATTACTTAGATACATTTAAAGATAATTAATTAAATTTTTCTGATTTTGATATCTATAATAGATAGACAGGATTACTGATAAAAAATTTAAGAAAATAGTAAATGAAGAAGTAAATAGAAAAATTTCGTTCAGGTATTGTGAGATACCAATATAAACTTCATACATTTTACTAGGGGGCTGTTGCCAAAGCAAAATCTTTACTATATATGTCTACCAGTTCTATGTATACAGTGTGTTGCTCAAAGTAAACTTCCTGCATTGTGAAGAGTACTTAATGCGTTCTTGCGAAGCTTGTTTTCTCGTACAAGTTCTGCCTCTTCGAACCGAAATTGTTCGTAATCTGCAGCGTCTTGAGTTGTTTATGCAGGTTCTTGAGCTGTTCTGGTATTTCCTGTCGAATCTTACGGTGACGCGGAGAGTCTTGTATCCTTCGTTTACTTGCAACGTATCTTCATCGCGCAACTTATCTTCATCGCTTCTCTTCATCGCGCATATTCTGTTGACGTTCCACTTATCTAATGGGCCTCCGTTTCGCTTCGGCTTCCCTTTCCGAAGCACGCAGTGTTTCTTGGTTTTCTGAATGTCTTTTGTGTGTTCTACTAGTTTCTGATACAGTTTTAGCACGCGAAGTTTCTTGAGTTGCTGCTTGTCTGCTGGAACTCCTATTCGTTTCTTCTTCACTTTCTTGAATGTGTAAGCTTTCTTGTCACTATGCTTGCCTGCTGAGTTTCTAGTTGTATCTTCATTCATTTTTGAAGCTCGCAAGTTTTCTTGTACTTGCCTGCTGAGTTTCCCAGTGTTTCTTACTTCATTTTTATGTAGCTCGCTGTAACATTTGTGCTGTCTTCTTGCGTTCAGGCATTTTAGTAAATTAAAAAAAAAAATTATGTAACTGTAGTAAAGTAACATTGCATCTAAATTACGTTAAATACCTACAGAAGTTTAAACTTCTACTCAGAAAGGAACTATACAATAAAAGAAATTAAATTTTTATAAATAAAATTAGAATAGCATAAACTGCATAGAAACATTTCATTATGAAGAAAATGTATTCATTCTTTCCAAGCAACCAGCGATTCGTAAATAAATTTTTCTTGCCATCTCAGGAAACAAAGACCTTTGACACTTCAGGTAATACATTAGAGTTTATGATTTAAATTTATTTCAATATAACAAAATTTCAAAATCTCAATAAAGGAATTAACGTAGCGATAGCATATCGTGTCACGTATCCAAAGGTGAAACATAAAAGTTGCCAAAAGCAGCTATTCATTTAAAATACTGATATTAACGAAAGATTTTCGACATACAATGACGTTATATTCAGTTTCCTTTAAAAACATTAAGCTTCATTTAAACAAAAGGAAATTAAATTCAGACATTTTTCCTAGCTTTCAAGCTTTTATTGTATTTTAAAATCTTCTTTTTGTCACAGTTGCGCAAGTTTTTCTCGGCGTCATTAGGAGCCGTAGGTCGAAATCATTTAAGAATCATTCCTGTAAATAATGATCATATGATAAATTGCAATACATATTCGATTGTTTTATTGAGAATTTGAGTACAATTCTTTATACATCAGCTATTATGCCCCTTTATGTAACGACAAAGATTATTTTCAATGATTATCCGATGAGAATAATTCTTTACAATGATTATTCGATGACAATGATTATTTGCAACGAATATTAAAAGCTGATGACTATGATTACTTAAATAGAATATGCATGTCATTCGATGACAGCGATTATTTCCAAAGAATCTTCGATCATGTCACTATTGTATATCGCTATACCCCTGGGTTTGGGGCCGGTTGGGAATTGTACTACGGCCCTGTAATTAAGCGTTTTAAATGACGTCAAAAAGTGACTGATCCAGATATTTTACTAGTAACTGCTGTGTATTGTGATCGAAACCGTTATTTAAATCTTCTGAATAAAATTTGGGATAATTCATTTTACATCAGAGAATAAAGCAATTTGTAACACGAATTTCAACAAAACTACATGCATCGAATAACAAGAATTATATAAACGGAAGTATCAGTACAACAAATCGCTCTTTGCAGCTCCGCTTTAGTCCGACACTTGTTTTTCAGCTATCGTATCTACCCATTTGAAGATACCATGTGAAGAATACTTTTTTTAAGTGTGTAAATTAATTACATGTATGTTATGTATATATATGGAGATATTTTTTGAATTAGGAAAGCACCAACTTCTTTTAACGAAAACAACCGAGACATTATCTCCAGTCCAATTTAATTTTTCATCTAAATCATTTCTTAATTACAAAAGTTAATATTAATTTTCTTTGCAAAGGAGACTAGGTGTTGCTGGAAACAAATGAAATACCAAACATTATTAAATTTATTGAAGTCAACAGCAGAAAACTGTTAAACATTTAATAGATCACTTCAATGAAATGTAATTGCATTTAAACGTATTAAATTGTTTTCAGCAGATGTAATAATCAGGAACATAGGAAGATCCGAAGAGATATTGTGCGTTTAAATACTTTTTTTGTTTTCGCTAATTTTTTTATACATTTCAGTTAACGTGTAAATCTGTGTTTTGAACGCATGGCCCGTTAAGTGAAGAAGTCTGTAGGAAGGCAATTTTTAATCCTGTGCGGAAATTGTCCAAATGAATGATCAGTCATCGACTCAGCATACGCAGCCATCAGGTTGAGATCCCAAACATTGATTAATTGCGCTCGACTGGAAATTTCATCAGCATGGTCAACGGAAGCCACCGTTTAAAAAATTTTCTTGTTCTTAAATATATGCTTATTCACTTTTGTAATATGATTAGATACTTATAATCACAGTTCCTTCACTTTCAATAATATATTTCATAAATTGTTGAAGTGCAGACACACACTTCATATTGTAGAAACACGTTTCTCTGGAATTTTTGATGCAAATCCTGGTTATTTTTTCTAAGAAGGGAAAGTAAGGGAGAGTGCCATTTATAAAGCTTAGGTTTTCCAGATTTGCAGGTTTTTCGCGCTCGCATTTTACGTGCTTCTTAAGAATCTCTGGTAATAAAATGGGAACTTTCCATGACTTGTTGCCAATCTAATTGGAGAAAAAAATTTATTCTTTATAGGGATACTTGCGGGAGGTAACCGTCGAGCAATCTTCTTGTATCTGTCTCGTCCCATCCTGTTTGTTATTTTATTAAAACGTGTTTGGAAAATTTTTTCCTGATTGCATGGTTTGATTTGAGATGATAGATGTCAATCAGACCTTTTAATATGGCATCCTGAGCTGTTGGTGCCAGCAGCTTCATTTCCTATTATACCTGTATATTCTCATAATGGAATTTAGGCTAATAAGAGGAATATTCATTTCCATATTTATTGTTTTTAAAAGATTTTGAATAAGTAAAGATATTTTCTTCGTGGAACATTGAGCGTTTAAAAATCTTTGACAATCTGTAAAAATGCTCGCAAACTGTAACTTACTACTTTTGACAAAAAACGTATAAGTAATCATTTATTAAATTAATGAATTCAAACATATGAACATATATATTTAATAAAATAAAAATATTTCAGCGCAAATAATTATCGACGTATATTTGAAGAAGAAGAAGGAGAAGCAGGAATATACTACAGTGATCAACTACTAGAAGAATTGGATCCCCAATGTTTAAGATTGCAATACGTGTCGGAGACGTAAGTCTTTTCGGAAAAAATAATAAAACAAAACATAATGTTTCAGGTCCAGTTTAATTATACCTTTAATAATTTTTTGACAAAAACGCTGGCCTGGAAAATAATACGTTTTCAGATTTATAATGCTTAATGTTTTTTTCAATCCTTCATTACAAAAATATATTATAAATGTTTAAGATGGAAAATCCTATTGTGAAGAATTCAAATTTATTGTCATACCTTTTGATTATGAGGAAACGTTATTGCATTAACTAATGAAATATCTAAACAGAAAGCTAATATACAAAATACACGTGTTTAAACGGCCAGTTTGTAAAATTTGTGAATGAGAAGTTGTTATGAAGTTAGTTGTTGAATGTCAAATAGTTGATATAATTAGAGTAACAAAGACAAAAAGGACTTTATGTTTATAAATAATAATATATATGTATGTAAAACAAATTACGTAAACACTGAAATCCATCCTATACTCTGTTCGGAACAAATCTAATATAAATTGTTCTCTTCATCTGTTTCTGTTAGACTATATATTTCTAGATTTACAGAGATTTAGAATATTATTTAGCTCGAGTTTTGAGAATGTACTCATCAAACATAATAAAAATTTCCAGATTCCAACTTTTCATTGTAATTATTTTTTTAATATATAATAATAAATAATTTTGAATTAATAGAAAATTAAAAAATAAAAATTAATTAATTAAAATATATTTATGTAGATATATATATCCCCATCACATGATTTACATAAAGATGATGATCTAGCTAAGTGGGAATTTAAATTTCCTGAATCAAATATTTCTCTTACTAAGCCACAATATTGTCGAACTATGCACATTTTTTTCTATCTCTGTCACCGCTGACACGACGTCGTGCTACTTTCTTCCTATTCCAACAATATGAGAAATATAAATATTCTAGAAATAGGTAGGTTTAGAATTTCAAATGAATTGGAGCCGCAAATATGAATTGAAATAAATCTGAATATTTTATCTTATTCTTCTGCCAAATTTGCTCTGTATTATAGATCAATATGTGCGATCAGAATTCCTAACATTAATTCACACACACACACATTTACATATATATATCTATATATATACGTTTATCGTATATATGTTATGGTGAAACGCCGAAATCTGGAGAATGTCGACTTTCACCGGTGAATGTCAACATTCACGTAGTCGCTTGTTGTATGTCCGAAATATTTTCCAAATACTCTTATTTCTGACTTACACCGGTAAATGTCCACATTCACCATCTACTTATGGGGAATGTTGAACACATAAGAATATTATATTTTCTCCGTAATTCGGTCACGAAAAAACGCACTTAAATTAAGAACTTAAGAATATAAGAACTTAAAACACACTGTACATTCAAAATGAGAAAGGAAAATAATAGAAGTTTAAAACTTACTAAATTACGTGATTCAAATCTTATTTATTGCAAAAACTTAAACTCTTATGACACTTTCAATTGCACAAGAGGCCCTTGCTTTTACAACAGCATATATTTGTGGAACACTTCCTTTTGCAATGACAGCGTGTACATATACTCCTCTCTTTTCAACCTACACCAGAGCACATCCGTGAGTGTCGACATACACCGGTGAGGGTCCGAATGTACGAGTACAAGAATGTAATGCAATATTCTTAAAACACACTGTACATTCAAAATGAGAAAGGAAAATAATAGAAGTTTAAAACTTACTAAATTACGTGATTCAAATCTTATTTATTGCAAAAACTTAAACTCTTATGACACTTTCAATTGCACAAGAGGCCCTTGCTTTTACAACAGCATATATTTGTGGAACACTTCCTTTTGCAATGACAGCGTGTACATATACTCCTCTCTTTTCAACCTACACCAGAGCACATCCGTGAGTGTCGACATACACCGGTGAGGGTCCGAATGTACGAGTACAAGAATGTAATGCAATATTCGATCTTTCACCGACGTATTTGGTGAATGTTGACATTCTCCGGTGAAAGTCGACATTCTCCAATTTCGGTCTTTTACGGTAACATATATATATATATATATATATATATATTTATATAAGGATTATATATATATATATATATATATATATATGATATATGACAATGATTACATGTTTTTAATTTTCCTTTTACAATTGAAATTTTATTCTTCATGATGATTTAACTCTAGTCCCCGTTAAAACATTATTAACATTTTGCTTTGAAATTACTTCAAAACATCTTTCGAAATATAACTTACCAGTATGGATTCACTCTTTTAAAATAATTCTACTTTAATTAAACTTAGGAGATAATATAATCAATTAATCAATATTGTTTAGGAAATAAATTATTATTAACTAACTTTGCAGCAATTGCGCAAGTAATGGTAACTTGTTTTCGCACTTAATGAATTTAAGATCATACAACATTTGATATGCTAAATAGCAGCTATTAGCGCTATTTATCTCTTGCCTAATGTACCCACTTTATATATTACCTCCATTCTTCTTTTTTAATATTTCAATTTTTAAAATTTATAAAGTTCTTATACAAAACCTTTAGTGTATTGAAGGTTAGCAGCCTCCTTACTTTTATATCTTGCTAGTTTATCTCAAATTGAAATCATTAAATGTCATTCCACGAGATGAAAAACTTGAAAATTTAACGCCATGCCTGCTACAGATAAACCCAAAAAACAATTTTTATAAAAAACATTTAACTGTATTTACATGATTACATGCGGCACTTGACATATAAAATATATAGGACAGACTAAAAACAATCTTAACTTTCGAATCAATAACCATAGAGCTCAAATCAAAAAATTCAACGCACAAAAAATAGCATTAAAATAAGTACACCATCACAACTCAATACAGCAGAATTAGAGCACTTTAAACACCATGACTTCAACTCTATTCAACTTCAGATACTAGATATAATACCCAATCACAAAACACGAATTTTTTAGGAATCTCTCTATATACTAAAACAATGTTCACTTTATCCATATGGACTTAACACTTATATACATAGTCATAGAGATACTTCTAAGAAGTCTATTTTCAGCAAATTTAAGCACTACAGCAACAAAACGCAGAGAGAAATAAGAGGAAGCAAAATAAAAAATAATGCAAGATTTTTATCCACTTTGGATACATTTGCATTGAAAAAACAATTGAAATGTTTTTTTGACTCAGACAACTTTCCCAAGAAACTTTTCAACTGTTACACTCCTGTACTAATAAATTCCTTATCAAACTAAAAAAATTCATTCAAGAAAGCTACGATGATATACAAATCATTAAAGACATTATTCTCCATTTTAGTCTTTTCGGACTCTCTAATAGTCTCACTCAACGCAAAATTTATTTTAAAGTCAATTTTCTACATCCGCAGTTTGACAATATTCATTTCTCAAGAATAATCAGAGATTGTAAAGATTACTTCCCCGCAGTTTACACATTACCTATGGTTGCATTTAAATATCAAAGGACCTTAAGCAACTTGCTGACTAACCACCATGAAATAGATGAAACAGCAGAATGACATTGTAAGACACCAATTTACAGCAATTACGTGAATTCTCATCACCAGCACATAATTACTGGCAACCTGAATATCATATAAAACCATCAACTTAAAACACTAATGAGTTATGGTACAAAATTTAGACCAGTCAGAAACATGACTACAAATTTCTGTTACAAGACTTTCGAAAACACTATCAACAAAGTTATAGTTAAAGCAAGCTATCAACTGAATTTACCCATAGATACCTTCTAAAAATTGAAAGCTAAAATTCTTCAACGCATATCCACCGAAATCAGTCACCTCAAGTTTAAAAGTACACTGAATTGGTCACAAATTACATCAGATATTAAAACATTAAAACAGCTTTTTACTATTACAAAAATAGATAAAGCAACTAATAACTTATTATATGAAAACAATTCTACGCAGAAATTATTCATAAAGAACTTCTCAACGCAACTACTTATCAATTAGCCAACCTTACAGAAACATCTATAATAAACAGGTTTAAAACTTTTCATAAGAAACTCAATATTACTTTCAATGCAAACTACAACAGATTTACTAATCTTTAGGCGATTCCCAATTTCCATAAAACACAATTAAAATTCAATTAAAATTCAGATTTATTGCTAATGGAACTAATAAATTACAAGAAAAATGTAGACTATTATTTTTTAATTCAACTTAATAAAATCTGTAAATTTATTTTCAATGATTGTAAGACTAATCATAACAATCCTGGATCATTCATAATAACACTCCTGTCATTAATACCATTCAAACCATTAACATCCAAAACATTAATTGCTATGACTTTGAAAACTTATATACCTCACTTCCTCTAGAAGAAATCTATACCAGTCTACTTGATCTAACTAAACTCTTCCCTGATATGCTCAATATCATGACTCTTGACAAATGGGAAACCTACCTAAAATGCACACTTTTTCATAACTACATCAAGTTTCAAAATCAAGTTTTTAAACAAGTCAGAGGATTGCCAATGGGCTTACATTCCAGCACCTCGATCTGTAATATCTTTTTATTTGTCAAAGAATTTAACTTCCAAAAAAATCTACAACTACAAGATTTAAATTACTACAAACACACCTACAGATATATTGATGACCTTATTACAATTAATAATTTTGATAAAATTGAACACTCCGAGATTTATCCGAATTGTCTTACACTTAATAAAACTAATAATTCACAAAATAGCATAGACTTTCTAGATCTTCAAATCATTAACTACAAAAAAATTTTACTTTTTGACAAAACAAGAAACTTCAATTTCAATACTAAGAAATTAATAAATTGGAACTCCAACATATCCAAAAAAGTAATTAACAATAGTATAATTAATCAAATACAACGAATTAAAATTATATGGACAGATACAATAGATTTACAACGCGAAATTTTGCTCCTTATTAAAATTCTCAAAAATAATCTAATACCCATTCAATTTATCAACCATTGCCTTAAAAGAGCAGGCGTTAAATACTCACTCTAAATCATGTAACTGATAGGGATATGATAATTTGTTCCTAAACCTGAGAAGGCGGTATAAGTTGTATGACTATCAGTTGAAGGATTTGTATATAATGTAATTACTCAATTGTATATATTGTAAAAAGCTAATTGTCTTCAGACTCATGCTGTTATTATACTGTTACTAAAAAAATGGGCCTATTTCATGACTTTAGCTAAAAAAAAATGGGCCTATTTCATGACTGTCTAATAGCTCTCTGACAGTGAAAATTATTTTTTCCTTTCTTAAATTCTTAATCATTGTGACACGACAATTAGCCAAAAATTAATAATTTCCATTCAATAGTATTTTCAAAAAAATCTTAACACACAGTCTCCCTCAAATAAGAACTCCACATAATACATCCCTCAAGAATTCCGAGTCCAACCCACTACCATAAATTACTTCACCCAAGTCTTACCGACTGATATTATTCAAAGCCCCCACTGCCGCTAAGAATTTTCGGACACCCAACACTTTTGAGTCAGACACGAAGAGAACACTTTGCCAACTCCCCAACAAGAAAGAATGTAAGTTACTTAATACCTTTTCTGGCCTTTATATCTTCATGTACATTCACTGTTTTTATTATATATTATTTTTTACATTTTTTTATATTACTTTATATTGTCTTTGATTTGTTTTTACAAACTTTGCATTATTTATCTTATTTTGTAATCTTCTATGTTTATTTCAACTTTACTTTGAATTCGATTTCATAATAACAATTTCCAATGTTTAATTTTTACAAATAATATAGAACTCAAATGCATAAACATGAAGGTGTCGGGGACGGTTACTCGGGTTATATCGGATTTCTCTACAGATTTTGCTTTTTACTTCAAATTGAATTGACAAAATTGCTTCATAAGAATAAGTTCTTTGACTATAAGCTTTGGATCATAATCCCTTCTATTCGCGAAGATATTTAGGATATTTGACTAGAATTGCCGGTTTGGCTTTAACTTATAACTCGAGTAAAGACAAAACACCTTCGTATTTACGTATTTTTATCAATTATTGTTCGTTGAACGGGAGTTGGTTTGTTCCCCTTGAAAAGTCAATTAATTTCCGATCAATGACAATGATTACATGTTTTTAATTTTCCTTTTACAATTGAAATTTTATTCTTCATGATGGTTTAACTCTAGTCCCCGTTAAAACATTTTTAACATTTTGCTTTCAAATTACTTCAAAACATCTTTCGAAATATAACTTACCAGTATGGATTCACTCTTTTAAAATAATTCTACTTTAATTAAACTTAGGAGATAATATAATCAATTAATCAATATTGTTTAGGAAATAAATTATATATATATATAATCGTTTATTGCAATGCATGGTCGGAAATGCTTTCCTGGCGCCATAGTGACGAGAGACTACACAAGAAAAATAGGGTACGAACAGTGTAAAGATATTTCTTTATTATTCTTAGCGCAGCGAAAACTAAGAAATAAGAACAAAAACATTGGATTGTCATCAAAGAAAGTATTCGAAAGTTCCTTAGGAAAGTATCCTAAACATGGGTTTGGTAGGGGTAGTCCAGTGCATTGTTCAGCAAGATCACGAGACCTCACTTGCATTATCACTTCCGCTCGGGGTACGTCAACACATTAGTGCACGAAATCCCTGTTAGAAGTCCAACAGGAACTTGTGGCACATATCGTGGCAGCTGCTGGGAAAGTCCTCAGGATGCACAGTATTTTCCAGAACATCTTATGGTCGATGTGCGAGAGATGTGATACCTGCATCAGGGCGCAGGTCGTAATTTCGAACACCTTCTTTGAGGTCCATAAGTGTCTAATTTTGTTCCTATTTTTTAATTTCTCTTGTGCTAAGCATAATTGGTGTCCGTTCTTTCTTGTGTTTTGTGTTGTTTGTAGCGGCCAGGAAAGTTGTTTCGGCCCTGTTTTGCCATTTCATTTTTCCTCGATGTCGTCTCTCTCATATATGTGCATAATTACTTATGACTCAAGTGTCGCTACTATATGATGAAATTTACAAACACGGTGTTTACAATGCTACATATTCCCATCCGAAAATATCTTTTTTTTTCCTCTTGCCCTTCAAATAAGAAATGTGTGTCCTTCATTAAAAAAATCTCCTGGAACTTTAATTCTTCTTTTTTTAAAGACTATGGAGAAAATATTTCAGTATAGGCAGCTGTCAATATTCAAACATTACATTTTAAAAACCATTAAAGTGTAGCCGAAACGCTCCGAAAGGCTTAATTCGCATAAGGATTTAGGAAATACATTCTGAAAAACTTAGCAAATTTTCCTTCAATAAATTTAATGGAACAGGCAAAAGAAATTACAGGGAACAATAAATATAGGAGAAAACAGATATTTCTTTTCCTAATTTGTTTTACTGTGTTTGATTTCTTTCTTTCTTCCTGTATAAATGATTAAAACTTAAAGAATGTAACTGAAGAATGAGAATAAAATTTTCAATTGAATACAAATGGTGGCAAGACTCCTAGTGCTGCTCTGCTGGACCACGAAATAGACCAGCAAAATGTTCTGAATTTGGAATAACGAGAGAAAATTTGAAACCTGTGCAGCCAGCGATGCAAAGAGATTGTTCTGAGAGAAAGATGACTTAAATGATGAAACTCGGAGATAATTTAATGATGTGTAAGGTTACCTCTACTGGGATAATAATAAGAAAAGGTTAAAATACAAAATACGTAAGTAAATTATACAAAAATTGAAGAAATTTAAAATATCTGGCATGCGTAAGAAATAGTAATTGATTCAAAAAATAAATGAATCTAAAGCTCTCAAACTTATACTCGTTTAAATACAGGTTTTGCTGATTCAGAAAGTACGTTAGGTGTATATCTTCTAAAATGCTTTTTCCATCCTTTGTTTGTAGTTGTTTCATTTTTCATTTCAGTTTCATTTTTTCCTCCTATTTTGCAATTTTCGCCATTCTTTCCCTCTGTTTTTAAGACACCTGTTTATTATTACTATTATTATTATTACAACATATGTAAAAATTAAGTAAGGAAAAGTAAGGCAGTGAAACTTTGCAAATTATCACGCTCTACGTGAGATTCATGGTGGTAGCTTATTGCATACAAATCACGCCAAATTCTTTAACTTCTTTGCTTGGCTTTAGGTCCTTATAACGAAAACAACAAATTCGCCCTTTGTAGAAAAACATTCTGTCAAACAATAAACCTACGGGGAGATTTTTCTCTATGAAACTGAGCCCAAAGTGTTATATAGTATCTAAATATGGAAGTGTTGTACATGTTAAACGTGATCGTCGTTGCATTACTTTCACTTTTTTACTACTGAAATAAAGATATACTGATTATTTTGTAGATTGGAAAACCCTCCTTCTGATCATGAAAAGGAGCAAAAACTGGAAAACGAGAAAGAACTAGAAAAGAAGCGAGAACCGGAAAAGATGCAAGAACTGGAAAAGAAACAAGAACTGAATAAAAAGGTAGAACAGGAAAAGAAGGAGAAACTGGAAAAGAAGCAAGAACTGAAAAAGAAGAAAAAACTGGAATTGACACAAAAACTAGAAAAGAAGCAAGAACTGAAAAAGAAGAAAAAGCTGGAAAAGATACAAAAACTAGAAAAGAATCAAGAACCGGAGAAGATACAAGAACTGGAAAAGAAGCAAGAACTGAAAAAGAAGCAAGACCAGGAAGCGAAACAAAAACTGGAAAAGAAGCAAAAACTGAAAATGAAACAAGAGCAGAAAAAGAAGCAAAAACTGGAAAAGAAGGGAGAACTGAAAAACAAACAAAAACTGGAAAAGCAACAGAAACTAGAAAAGAAGCAAGAACTGAAAAAGAAGCAAACACTGGAATGGATTCAAAAATTAGAAAAGAAAGAAGAACTAAAAAACAAGAAAAAACTGGAGGAGATACAAAAACTAGAAAAGAAAGAAGAACTGAAAATGGAGAAACAACTGGAAGAGATACAAAAACAAGTAAACAAAGAAGAACTGAAAAGGCAGAAGAAACTGGAAAAAATGCAAAAACTAAAAAACAAAGAAGAACTCAAAAAGAAGAAGAAACTGGAAAAAATGCAAAAAATAAAAAACAAAGAACTGAAAATGAAGAAGAAACTGGAAAAAATGCAAAAAATGGAAAAGAAGCAAGAGCCGGAAAAGATGCCAGAACTGGAAAATATAGACGAGTCAGAAAAGACGCAATACCTGGAAAAGAAGCAAAAAACGGAAAAGAATCCAAATCTGAAAAACAAGCTGGAACCGAAAAAGAACTGTCAAACCCGAAAAGGAAACCGGATGAACACCGAAAAGAGCCAGAACTGGATAACGACTGTAGAACGATTGATTTAATGACCAAACGAAGCAAGATCCGGAAAAGAAAAATAGAACAAATAAATCATATACCACTGCAAATAATACCACTGCAAGCATTAAATATCAACGTCAAAAAAATAAACACCCTTCTTCAAGGAAGCCTTGCAATACACTGTCATAACCTAGAAGGTATAGGAAAAATCAGCTATAACCTCATTGCCAAAACAGTTGTAAAAGATATAGTTAACGTAAAATTTCCTGAAGCCAGAATACCAAAATGTACAATTCATAATATTCCAAAAACATTTCAACTCTGACGCCTTGATTCAAATTATAGCCCAAGAAACATAATCAAATATTTCCGAGCTAAGACCTTTATTTAAACTGAATGATCAAAATAATACTGATAAATGGATCATAAAATGTCACGGTCAAACTTTCCAAAATCTTATGAGTAAAAAACAAATATATATTGGATGGCGCACCAATAAAATAACCGAGTTTATCTGTGTACGCAGATGTCAAGTCTGTCAGGATTTCTCTCATAAGACAAACAAACCAAAATGCTCATTCTGCGGCGGGAAATATCATGTTTCTTGCTGTTATTCCCAAACTCCGTACTGCATAAACTGTTGGATTAACAATGAAAAGTATGAAACAAAATTTGACTGTAAACATCCAGCTTTAGCTATTTCCTGGTCCACATATCAAACAGAAGTTACACGAGTAAAATCCAATACATATTATCAACAATAATGCAAGATCCTGCAGACTATCTATAGACCCTTTCCTTCAATAAAAAGAATAACAATGGCATCCGCTTTCTCAAAATAACTCTTCAAAGAGCAAAGACCGCCACCGACCAACTATGTCAGTATCAAGTAGATTATCTGGCAGATTTTATTATAAAACAAGAACATTATTGCATCACTGGCAAATTAGTAAGAAGTCCAAATAACTGGGCAATTATTCAACGTCATGCTTCAACTGCTGTTTTAACTCCTCGTACAGCCATATTCATTCCAAACAATGAATGGAATTCTACAATAATTATTAATACTCGAGATATAATCACAATTTCAATCAATACTAATGCATCTCAGCTTCTTATTACTAGTATCTATATATCTCCGTCAAAAATCCAAATCAAACCTTATCCATACTATATGAAATCTTACAACAATAATAATAGTCCGCATGTTTTAGTGGAGACTTTAACTCCCATAGTACTTAATGGGGATACTTACACACCGATCACAGAGGAGAAATACTTGAAGAATTTTTAAATGCAAACAATCTCATTCTACATAATCATTTTACTGACCGACCTACCTTTGATAATACCTACAATAAAGATTGGACTGATCTTCTTATTTCTACAACACATCTTGATAATAAAATTAACAACAGATCAATACTAAATGAACACTGAATCTGATAACAAATATATCTCTTTTGATATAACTGAATATACGTCCTTTACTGCACTTACAAGATTTAAAATCAATAATAACAAAGAAAAGAAAGTTCAATCCAATTTCAAATGACTTTCTAAATTCTATTATTCTGTGTACAACTAAAACAGAACTTAATAATATTACCAAGGAACTTATCAGAAAGTTTCAAGATACCTAAGAACGTACCTTCTTCAAAAGATCAAGAAAACTCAAATCATCGCAAACTGATGAAGAACGACTCAACCTACTTCAAAAATACAAAAAACGAAAAGCCTCACATAAAAAGCAAATAATATCTGCAAAACGTTAAGCATGGTGCAACTATTGTTCAAACAACCAGGATACGTATGGCTCATTGTACGAAATTGAAACCAACAAAATCTTCCACCCAACGCAACTTACAGTCACTAATACGGGAAATAATGATAAAAATGTTACGAAGATGACTTTAGAAAACATCCTAGATGTTATTCTACCAAACGAAAGCATATATGATGATTCAACTGAACAAAGATTAATTCGTTTTAATCTACTTCCACGAAAATGATATCCCATTTACATCCATGGAACTCAATCGAATTATTAAAAAACTCAATAACAAAAATGCTCCTGGACCAGATAGAATCTGCATCCAAATTATACATAAAACTAATCGTAAGCTAATTCTAATCTGCAATAAATGTCTTCAACTTTGTATTTTTCAAGATTGCTTAAAAACAGGACAAATCACACTCTTCCTCAAAACGAAAAAAGTTCCTGATATTCCTAATTCCTATCGGCCAATTAACCTTCTTCAAGCTCTTGGAGAAATTCTTGAACGTTGTATTATAGGAAGACTTGAATACCATTTTCACCATCATAAATTCATTAATGAAAATCAGTATGGATTTAGGCAGCAAAAATCTACCATTCATGCAACCAGTGCAGTCCTAAACCAAATCAATGTTAATAAAATCAATAACCTACACTCCGCAATAATCAACTTAGATCTTGAATCAGCCTTTGATTCATTATGGCAGCCCTCAATTAAAGAAGCACTTAGAAATATTGAATGTCCTTATAATATCTATCAAATTATCAATAATTTCCTTGATAATCGGCATAGTCTCATTTTATATAATAATACTTTAATCAGAAGAAAACAAGTTCGTGGATGTTCACAAGGCGCATGTATGAGCGCAGAATTATGGAATATTACATTTAATAAAATTATAAAAAGTGCCTGGCTTCCTTTTGCTAAAATTACTGCTTTCGCCGATGATGTCGCATTTGTTATTAGTGGAAGGTCCCATTTAATCCTTCGAAGAAATTGTCAAGAAATAATAGCCATATTCCAGCAAGAATGCAAGAAAATTAAACTTGATATTTCATCCTCCAAATCTAGAATCATGACAAATAATAAACCTGGACAAAATCTTACTAAGCAACTTTCTCTTAAAATAAATGGCAAAAAAAATCAAGCATACTAAATCAATCAAATACCTAGGAAATTATAATACATCAAAACAAAATTTTATCGAATATCTCAAAGAACTTAAAATTCGTACACATTCTATAAGTCAAAATCTTCGACATGTGCATGGCACAAAATGGGGTTTAAATCGCCATATCACCAAATTACTATATCGTACAGTAATAACCAAAATTATTACATACGGCTCTGCCATCTGGCCATTCCCTATAACAACAAGAAAAGAAAAAATTCTTACCTCAACACAACGACAATTTACGCTTAATATTACCAGAGGCTTTGGAACTACCTCCAGTACTGCTCTTAATATCTTAGCTGGAACTATTCTACTCCATGTGGAACCCATTCAAGAAGCAATTTATTCTACAATATATCAACTTCGCCATAATATTACTTATAACAAAACCATATACATCACAGAGGATTACGAAATGCGCCCTGCTCCTTACAATAGACATCTCCTGCTGTATCACACCCAAAAATGAAAACATCAATAAAAACTAAAACTAAAAACAATTCAATTGAAGTATTTAATTATAAAATCAAATATTAATACTGACCGTCAATCTGCCATCTATGCTATCTCTAACCCAGAAAATCAGTCTTTTATTGCTCATGACATCAATAACCTCTCTAAGAAACAGATAATTTAAAAATTCATATATCATGGATAAGAGGCCATAGCAGAAATGCCGGTAACGAAACATTCGACAAACTTGCAAAGAAGCTGTTCCTAATCAAGAAAGCAATTTCCTATATACGAAATTTCCCAAATCTTATCTTCGATTCTCCATAAAAGAACAAATTACCCAAATATGCCAAGAACAATGGAATAACGCATCTACAGGTCGACGAAATTACTAGTTCTACCCCTATTGCAATACTGACACCAAGAGTACAAAATCCTTTTTAACATGTAATATTACTGGCCATGGGCCATATCGTGTTTATTTTCGTCAAAGAAACTTAATAAACACTGACTTCTGTATATGCTGCTAGAAAGGAGACAGTGATCACTATCTTTTCTCATCTCCTCTCAAGAAAACGTATCCTGTTCGCGCACCCAGAAATATTGATATATCATTCAAAAGAAAGATCAGCAAATTTCAACATGTTCATTCTAATATGAAACAAATTCACCAAAACTTAACACAATTGGATTAAATCCATGCAGAGTAACCCCATCTACAACAGACGAAATATAACAAAATATTTAATTTTCACCCTTGTAGAATTTTAAGATAATTATCGATCTTTGTCACAAATACTTATTTCTACTGATCGTAATAAAAAAAGCCTTGCAAAATCCATAATAAACAGAATGAAATATAAAAATTGAGTCGTGAGAGTAAACTAGAACTGAATAGGTGAGTCATGATACTGATTTGCTGTGTCATGACAAAAATGAGCTATGAATATTGTATGAATCATGTAAAATATATGAACTTAAACGAGGAACTTTTTATGATCTCTCTAATCATGAACACTTTACTGACTTATGAACTCTGCCTAATGAATACTGAAAACTATTTGTGATCATGAACTCTAAAATAAAATTTTATTCTCTTCTACATGTTATACTTATATTTTATTAATTTTATTATATGATTCATCATGTATTATCCTATATTTTAGCACTTTATTCAAAATTATAATTTTATTATAATGGCACATTATGTGTTATTGTATACTTGATGTATTATTCTACATATATTTTTCTTCTATTTTAAGAATTATTCCAAATTTGCCATATGATATCTCTACATATAATAAAAGAAAGAGTCTGTCTGTGTGTTCTGTGTGTTTCTTTCCTTTGCACTGCGCGTAAGCTAATAGACACACGGCTACAAAATTTGCTACATAGGTGTATCTAGACAAGGGCCAGTGCACCTCGAAGCGATTGTTTCGAAATTCTAATTCGAATTTTTTTTTAATTTTATGTTTTGTGACGAAATCGCGTCGTTTTCCACGTTTTTGTTCAGAATAATACGGGCTGTTGAAAAGGCAATATGTCTGGTCATCAAGATGGTCCGGGGACGACTTTGTTTGGACTCAACGATGACATCATTTCTATATAGATGGTGGAATTTGTATAGGAAGAGTTTAGAAACCGACTCGAACGCCTGTTTTCAGTATATTGCAATACAAATAGGGCTGTCCACACAATAAAAAAAGAAACAATTTTTTTCGTAAATAGAGCTCCATTTGTATAGAAATAGTCTAGAAATTGACTCGAAAGCCCGTTTTCAGTATATTGCAATACAAATAGGAGGCACTCTCTCATCCAATCTTGGGAGAGAGAGAGAGAGAGATCCGGTTTCCATAGTCATCCTGTCCATTCAAAAAGACATTCTTTTTGTTTCTGAATGCAACCGAATGTATATAGGAATATATTAGAAAGCGCCCCCCCTCCAAGCCCATTTAAGTATATTTCTATACAAATACGGTATAAAATTGTCCGGGGACGACTTTGTCCGGAGACGACTCTGTCCGGGGACGACTCTGTTTGGACTCAACCATGACGTCATTTTAATATAGTGGAATGTGTATAGAAATAGTCGGAAAAAGGACTCGAACGCCCGTTTTAAGAATATTCCCATACAAAATAGGACAGTCCACAACATAAAAAAAGACATCATTTCTTTCTTGGATCGAGCTCTTTTTATTGAAATATACTGAAAACCGACTCAAACGCCCGTTTTCAGTATATTCCAATACAAATTGGCAGTCCACAAAATAAAAAAAAGACATCATTTCTTTCTTGGATCGAGCTCCATTTGTATTGAAATATACTGAAAACCGACTCAAACACCCGTTTTCAGTATATTCCAATACAAATTGGCAGTCCACAAAATAAAAAAAAGACATCATTTCTTTCTTGGATCGAGCTCCATTTGTATAGAAATAGCCTAGAAATCAGTTCGAACGCCCGTTTTGAGTATATTGTAATACAAATGAAATGACATGAAAAATGCAAAAAGAGGAAAAGTAGCCTACCTTGACGGAAATTCTATTCCAAAAGGGGAAAACCTGTATCCAGGTGCGCCCACAGCACGGCCAGAACTCAAGCGAAACTCGATAGGTTGAAATCGATCCATTAAATAACATTTTTAAAAAACAGTAAAGTTTTATTCTATTCCAAAAGGGGAAAACTTGTATCCAGGTGGGCACACAGCACGGCCGGAACTCAATCGAAATTCGATAGGTTGAAATCGATCCATTAAATAACATTCTTAACAAACAGTAAAGTTTTATTCACATCGAGTCGGCTGGGAAAAGTTTCTGAAAAATAAATTACCCCCCTTTTTAGTCTGAAAATTTGAAAATTGATGTCTTCAATTTTTGAAAAATTGAAGACATCAATTTTCAGACTGAAAGGTTTTTTTTTTTTTTTTTTTTTTCAGCCAGAGAAATTTTTCTCCGGCTCTCAGAAATTTTTCCGCACTCGACTGGATGAATAAAACATCCCCGTTTCTTTAAGAATGGGCTCACTGTTAACTATTTCAGCAGTCGACGTGTCGCGTCCAATAATAACTGCCGGGTGTTCAAGAATGCAGATGCACCTACTAGATTTTCTACAGAGAAGCTTGACTGGATGGAGAGTGGATAACTTTTTCCAAGATTCCCGACTTTGGACCGTCAAGGGGTAATGGATCTTTTTGTTTTTTTTTCTTTTAAGAAAATTTATGGATAGATTCATTTCTTTTTGAATGGACCTAGAAAAATAGGACAAAGTTCTTTTCCAAGATTGGATGAGAGAGGGACCCAAAAAAAATGGGCCTCGGAAGGAATCGAATGCATTTGCACTCATTCCTTCCAAAACCCATTTTTTTGGTCTCCTGATTCGTCTCTCTCTCTCTTCTCAGTCCATTTCCATAAATATAGGGAAAGCGGAGAACCTTTCCCTACTTATTTCTAAAAATCTTTTCTTTCTTTCTTTCTCCTGAGTTTATGTATATATCAATTCAAATACTTTTGAGAGTATTTGAATCCCAATTCTCTGTCGTCTTTTCGGTTTCATCGTCCCAACGCTCAGTGGACATAGTCTCAGTAGATTTTGGAGCATGGGTCGTCCGTTCATTGTCCCAACATTCAGTGGACATAGTCTCAGTAGATTTTGGAGCATGAGTCGTCTGTTCATTGTCCCAACACTCAGTGGACATAGTCTTAGTGGATTTTGGAGCATGAGTCGTCCGTTCATTGTCCCAACACTCAGTGGATTTTGTCTTTGGATCCTCTGAAGATATTATGGGGGTCTCATGAGATTCTTTGGAAGGTTCGTCCCAACAGGCTGCTGGATCGTAATGGGGAATATTTTCAGGTATGTCTCCCCAACCCTCCGTCTTCCTCGAGTTATTGGAGGAAGTTGACGACAAAGAAGAAGTAGAAGAGCCCATCAAGTGGAAAGGCGTATGCTCATCCGGATGTTCCATCACTTGGAAACAGGACAGATTATCCCATTTCTGGATGAGGTTATCGTACGGTTTTGGGGACGGATCCTTCTCTAACTGATCGTAGGCCTTATCAAAAGCTTGCAGAGGATTGTCTGCTTCCTCCTGAATCCTCTCCTCTTTCTCCGTTCCGTCTGGATAGACGTGATTGATATGAAAATCTCCTTCCGTAATATGCCATCGATAGTTGCGCACTTTGTTTTCGGCACAATGGAAATATTTCCTCCTTTGATGATGTCGGGCACATTTTTCCCGATACTTCCAAATGATTCCATCTGGCACATAAATTTCCGTCACGGGTTTTTGATAATCCAAGGCTTTAGCAAAGAATTTAGCTTTCTGGCATCCCACCACATAAATCGTGGAGAAGCTGTGAGTGAGCGATTGGAGAATGCGTCCTAAATGGTTGTAGGGAATATGACCCTCGTTCCAACGAAGTCCCTTCCGGTTTCTCGTCAGCCAGGCATTCGTCATTTGGTTTTTGTCACTTAGTTGGTGGAAGGGGTGAGGAAGAGCAAACGTCAACGATCCCACGGTCAAAAAATCTTTTGTCGCATAGCCCAATTCTTTTAAAACGTAGGTAAATTCACCCTTCTTGTGGCTGTAGGACTGGAAACCCTCTAGATCGAGCACGATACAGTTTTCTGAACACACCATGGCGATGAATACGGTGATGTCTCCCACAAACAGGAGCAAAAAGAGAATCGAAAAGGTATATATGTATAACAGGGAAGATCTAGAAAGGAAAAAAAAAAACAATAAAACGTTTTAGAGTCGTCGTCTTGAAAGAGACATTATTCTTTTCAAAGGGTTAAGAAGAGAGTTCTTTTTAAATGAAGTTATGATTATTATGATTATTAAAAAAAAACTAAGAATCAAATCGATTTTATAGATAACCATATTCATAGGACCAAAGGGACTTACCAGCTCAGTTCACGTCTTCTGTTCTCTGAAGAAATCTCGCGGAGGATATACACTTTTATACTCGCGCGACATCTGTCGGGATCGCGACTCCATCTAAATGTCAGGGTCATTCCAACGTCTTAAAAGGATCGGAATGAAAGAAACACTTTGATAAAAAATATATTTATGAAAAGATATCTGAGGGTCGTGAGAACATTTTCTCTCTCCCCTCGCCTATTTCAAAAAAAAAATAAAAAGTCTTTCTTGGATCGCGTCAAGATTACAAAACAACTCACAGGACTTGTTTATCTCGATCTCGTCAGGGTCACCGTTTCACATAAGAAGATGGATGGACCCTGAACTTTAGACATGATAAAAATTAACTCTACCCGCCTTTTGTCTGGGAATAGGGTCTCACCGTTTCTAAAAATAGACCAGATCCCATTCTTGGAATTCTATTCTTTAGGAAAGGAGGAGTGATGGTCTATTTTTAGAAAGTGTGAGACAACATTCCCAGACAAAAGGGGGGGTAGAGTTAATTTTTATCATGTCTAAGACATGATAAAAATGAACAAAAAGTTTTTTCAGAAAGATTTTTCCTCCCAATCTTTTTCGACGATGAAAAGGGAAAAACTACTGATCCGATCTCCCTACGCTTTAGGGAAAAAAACAAAAAAATACTTATGAAATATTCATGTGTTGAAATTGGCTAATCAAATAAGTGACATTTTGTTTCTCATTGGAACTGTTCAACGGCGAGTCCCCTCGTCTTATTCTTTGGGGTAGGGGATGAAAGTACAGCGGTTTGTTGAAATCGATGATAGCTTCCTCTTTAGTCGGCGGAACTGTAAATCTATCCCGTCCTAACTCTTCTAATCTCTTTGAAAGTCTTTCCACTTGCTCTGCTAAGGTTTCCTCGGTACTCATGATCTCTCTTAGTTTAGGGAAGTCTTGACGTATTGGCTAGAGAACAGAGGGTCTTTTTCTCTCTATACATATATCATGTGGGAGCGTGTAATTTATAAATTCTTGTGAAATCTTTCTACGTCTTGTGTAACTTGGAAGCTTCGTCTTGTGTAACTTGGAAATTTCTTCTTCTTCTCGTCGATTGGGATGGAGTTATGGAAAAGAAATGGGATTGGAAAGAAATCAACATATTACAAAAAAAAGGAACTTTTTTTTTATTTTTTTCTCTAGGGATTTACATACCATTTCATTCATGAACATTCAAGGGTTCTCTCCAAGACCAAATTTTAGAAGAAGACCACAAAGAGTACACTTGAGGATCCTCTTTCAGGTCTAGGTGAGATAAGGGTTGAGACCAATATTCTTGGGTCTCTAAAGCATCCCAACTTAGACATTTATTATTATTAGAAAGTTCATCCTCCTCCTCCTCCTCCTCATCGTCGCACGAGTTCTCCTGGGGAGATTCTTCCGCCTCCTCTTCGTCTTCGACAGCTTTGCTCTCGGAGGGGTAACAATGTAATTTCCGGAAAACGTAACTACGCTCCATCAAATGGTATCGAAAATTTCTCACCTTGTTCTCGGCACAATGAATCATCTTTTGGAAATATTGGTGTCGCGTGCATTTCGACTTGTTCCGCCACTCGGTTTTCCCTGGGATGTAAAACTCGTAAACGGATCGCTGGCAGAGCTTGCTGAAAAATTCAGCTTTATCGTATCCATTGACTTAGATCGTCTCCACATTTTCGGTCAGTATTTTCAGGATCGTAGGAAGATGCTCGTAGGAAAGACGACCCTCGGTCCATTGCAGGCCGTGTCGGTTATTTGTAGTCTGGTTGACCACAGCTTGATTGCGGGACGATAAGTCATCGTAATGGACAGGAGGGAGAAAAATCATGGATCCGCATAAGGTTAAATCGCAAGTGATGTAGCCCAGTTCTTTCAAGATGAAACATATATCTCCCGTCTTTGGATCATAACAGTGAAAGTATTCCATGTCCAGAACAATGTAGGAATCTTTGAGAGGTTTGGCACTCAAAATGTCCATCTTCTTCAATTGAGGAAAAAAAGAAAACAAAATTCTCTCTCTCTCTCTCTCTCGCTGTGTGTCCTGAAGGAAAAAATGGATAGCGTTCTCTCGCCGTCTCCTCTTTTATAGAGAGAGAGAGAAGGTTGCACGTGACAGGTCGTATGAATTCTGGGAAAGGTCACATTCGTATATATATTTGTTTTTTGAATAATATCGTGCGTATCTCAATACACATCCATCATAATAATAATAAAGGTCACCTTGGAAAGAAAAAGAAATAAAAAACATGGAACTCGTGCTCGACTTTGAAGGTTTCTACGATTCTCAAGGAGCCTTTATTGTGAAAGAATTGGCTTACGTCACATTGGACGGTACTTCTCGAGGGGTATTTGTTTTTAAACCCCCGTTTCCATGGCAAATGCTCACCGAGAAAGAAAAACGAACCGCTGTGTGGGCGAGTGATTATTATCACGGCTTGTCGTGGTACGAAGGAGAAATTCCGTACAGTTATTTTCCATGGGTGTTAACGATGTTGACGGAACCTTTTTCCATGATTTGGGTGCGAGGAGAAATGAAACGGCGGTTTTTAGAGAAATGGTTGCAAAGATCCATTTATTGCATTTCGGGATCGACGCAAGAGATTCTCAAATACAATGGGATCGAACACATGAATTGTCCTAACCATACAAAAGGTTTTTTCCATTGCGCTCTACAAAAAGCGGTTCGGTATCATTATTATTTAAAGACACAGAGAAGAAATTCGCAAGGTCGATCCTGCACAGTTCAATCTTGACAGAACTCATTAAAAAAATACATATATCACGTTACTTCTTCAACAGCACAGATGGTTCTGAAGCGAAACTTGGAATTTTGAAATAATAGATCAGGGAGAAATCATTCTTAAAAACAAATGGTAAAGTCTCGAATCGGCTGGGAGAAAAAAAATTTCTCAGAGCTGAGATAAAAATTCTCTAATGAAAAAAAAAAAAAACTTTTGGTTAATTTTTATCATGTCTTAGACATGATAAAAATTAATGACCCTCCCTTTTATTCTGGGAAGGATGTCTCACCCTTTCTAAAAATAGACCATGACTCATCCTTTCGCTAATGGCAATCATTCCATGAATGAATCACGATTTGTTTTTCAAAAGAGTGAGACAACATTCCCAGACGAAAAGGGAAGGGGGTCGTTAATTTTTATCATGTCTAAGACATGATAAAAATTAACAAAAAGGTTTTTTTTTTTTTTTAGTTGGAGAATTTTTCTCAGCTCTGAAAATTTTTTTCCAGCCGACTCGAGACTTTACCAGTTATATTTACGAATAGTCTTTTGATTATTTATTTATTTTCTTTTAAAAAGAAAAATTCTGAGCTAGACCTATCTATTGGCTTAACATTCTGGTCATAGAAACAGTCTAGAATCTCATGTTTTTTTCGAGGCTAATGCACGGGTTCTCCAATCAAAAGGGTTACTATAAAGGGATTGGTTTGAATGCATTTATCTGCAAATGTTGTAGGATTCTGTTGTTGAGAAGGGGGTATATTATTATTATTATTATTATGATGATTGTGGCAGATTCGTTTTCTACATGGAAGTCTAATCTCCTCCGAAGACCTTTTCTGGGGATCGTCGATAGATGGTTTTTCAATAGGAATCGTTTCCCTCGGATCCTCAAGAGATAGAGGGGGGTCCTGTCTTGAGACATGGAGCGGTCTCTCCTCCTCCTCCTCCTCGAGAAGTCTTGAGAAAGGGAGAGGATTTTCGGTTCCCTTATTCTCGAGGGGTCTTGACAAATTGAGAGGTCCCTCCTCTTCGAAAGAGAGAGAAGTTTTGGTTCCCTTATCCTCGAGGGGTTTTGACAAATCGAGAGGTCCCTCATTTTCGAGGGGTCTTGATAAATGGAGAGGTTTTTCATCTTCGAGGGGGTTTGATAAAGGAAGAGGTCCCTCCTTCTCGAGGGGTCTTGAGAAAGGGAGAGGTTTTTCATCTTCGAGGAGGTTTGACAATTGGAGAGATCTCTCCTTCTTGAGGGGTCTCTCTTCCTCAAGGGGTCTTGAGAAAGGGAGAGGTTTTTCATCCTCGACGGGTTTTGACAAACGGAGAGGAATCTGAACAGGCTTCTACTCATCCCCATCATTATCGAGGAGGATGAGGATAGGCTTTTGGAAAGGTTCTTTCTTTTTCTTCTGAACAGGCTCCTCTTGATGCTCGGGGAGAGGGATGGGGTAGTTGTTCCACCATTCTATTTTTTCTTGCTCGAGGATTTTTTCAAAAGTCGTGGCCTCCTTAAGATGAGACGAAGGAGGAGAGTCCTCGAGAAGAATATAATAGGTATTCTTCCCAGTCTTCTCGATCGAGAGAGGTTCGTGCAGACATTTGTGCAACCATTCACTAAAATGAACGAGAATCCCTTTTGTCCTATTCATTTGCGAGACGGTTAGAAAGTGGGACGTGTAAAAATATTTGGCTCGTTTCATTAACAAAATTTGTGCATCCAAAGGTGGAATGTCACGAGCCATCAACATGTTTTCGTCGGATAAAAATTCGTCCCGCATCTTTTGATAACTCCCCACGGTATGATAACCCGCACATTTTGAAAAATCGGAGGCTTTCAAGTAAACGACTCCTTGGATGATATAAAAGGAAAGATCAACATATTTATATTTGAAAGGAATACACGTAGTGAGCTCGGGATGCCTCTTCATGATCCACTTGGACAAAAATACGACTTTGAGGCTCTCCCCTTTTATTTATAAAGAGAAAGAGAGTGTGACCTTCCCTTCCCTCCTCCTCCTCTCTCCCTGCTTCCTCTATCTCTGGACGTCCTTGAATTGGAAAGGGTGACTTTGAAAAAAAAAAAGAAGGTCATGGTTGGATAATTTTTTGTTTATTAAATTATTACTTTCACTTCCTCATACCCACACACATTCATCTTTTAAGAAAAGAAAAAGAGGTCATGGAGATAAGATTTCTTGGAAAGAAGAGAGAGAGAAAGAAAAAAAAACAAATAAAACGGACGTCATAGAGCCTCTATGTGTGTCTGTGTGTGTGTATATATATACAAAAAGGCGAGAGTACTGGGCGAGATCATTTCTTTTCCATTGGGAGCCATGTCGCTATTAGACGTTTTTCCAACTCAACGGATTTCGAACGGGGAGGATTTGAAGACGCTAAAGCAAATCTCCAACTTGAAAATTTTTTTGGCGTGTCATTGTGCGACATTTATTCCGCATTTACCACCTCATCAAGCGATCGTTTCTTTCAACCAAGATGTCGAATCCTCCAACCTGCTCGTTCAGAATATATACAGAAATTTATTCGAATCGCAACAAACGAAAGAGGAATCTCCCTTCTCTTGGAATCGGATGGATCGAGCTTTGAGACGGCCCATTCAAACAGACCGGCGATATACGGATCCGCGCACGAGTTTTCGGTGGAAGAATATTTTTCTCACGAAACGATATTTTACGTTTGGAGTGAGAACGACGGCTGAGGACGAAGTTCATATTGTTCAAACCACAGCCGCTCCTCTCGCCTATTACGAATCATCGTCCCCCAATCTGAAGGAAAGAAGTTTTAAAGTCAGCGACAGGATGAAATATAAGAAATATATTCTAAGACCTTTTCAAAACTATGTCGTTCCCCCGAAAACGCAATATCTCATCGTCACAACCCAGAAGAGTCTCTTTCTCGTCGATCGGTGCTCGTACTCGCTTTGGAAACAATTGAAAGAGGAGATTTCTTTCCAATCGCCGATGATGTTTCAAGAAAAAGAAGAAAACCCTCCGCCACCTTTACCCATCCCTTCTTTAGATGATAAGAGGAGCTGGACCAAACCGTTATTTCCCGAAACAAAATCGACCCGGCAACGGAATGAAATTGATGTCATCACAATTGAAGATGAGGAGGAAGAAAAAAAATTACCTCTTAAAAAACGGTCGACTTACCGGAACCTACCTGGCGTGCAAGATCCGCTTCAGAATCCAGAAGCTTCTTCTTCTTCTTCTTCCCCGACTTGTTCAAACAGGCAACTTCTTTCGGACTCCTCACAGACACAACCTCTTCCAGTATCCTCTTCTTCTTCTTCTCTAACCTGTCCCGACATCGTAGAGGTAGAATGTCAGACGGGTCCACAAGCTTCAAAAAGTCCCGACATCGTAGAGATAGAATGTCAGCCGGGTCCACAAGTTCCAACGGGTCCAGAAATCGTAGAGGCAGAATTTCAGCTGGGTTCACAAGTTCCAACGGGTCCAGAAATCATGGAGGTAGAATCGCAGCCGGGTCCAGACATCCTAGATCCCTCCACTCATCCCAAAGAGACTCCAAGTGTTTCAATACAGCCTTGTGAGAATCCAGCCCTTCCCGTATGGAATGATTATATGGACTTACAAAATTTGGTGCAACAGGAAGGAGAAGAAAATAATCATATGGATGGGTGGGTCAAAGACTGTTTAGATCATTTAACCTCGAATGAAATTGAACTGTTATGGAATTGCATTTCTGAAATCACATCGGAAATGGGATAAAAACCAAAACAAAAAAACTTTTTTAATAACAAATTGGAGGAGGGTCATGATGTCAATTAAAAAAAAATATTATATAGAGTCCAATCTTGGTGGTTCACTTCAGTTTTCCAGCATGAGGTGATCCACGTTTCCCGAAATATGGATCCCATTCCAAGAGAGATTGTGTAGAGCCTTCACTTCAGTTCTTTTTTTTCCTACCAAGAGGAGAGGGTCCCCAAAGGGCTACCCATGTCCAAAGAGAGAAAGTGTAGAGCGTTCATTTCAGTTTTTTTTTCAAGTTTAGGGGAGGGAGGTCTCGAAATGACACCCCCCATTTTCAAAGAGAGATGGTGTAGAGCGTTCATTTCTGTTTTTTTCCAAAGTTAGGGAGTTTTCAAATGACTACCCATTTCAGAGAAAGAGAGAAAGAGAGAGAAGGTATAGAGCGTTAATTTCAGTTTTCCAAGGTTAGGATGGTGGTGGAGAATCCTCCAAAATGGCTACTCATCTCAAAGAGAGAGAGAGAGAGAGAGAGAAAGCGTAGAGCGTCCATTTCAGTTTTCCAACATTAGAAGGTCCCAAAATACCGTCTGAATTCAAAGAAAGATCGTGTAGAGCGTTCATTTCCAGTTCTCCAAGATCAGAAGAAGAGGGTCCGCTTTTCCCAAAATGGCTTTCCGTATTCAGAGACAGCGAAATGCAAACTTCAGTTTTCTCCCTCCCCAAGAATAGAGGGTCCCAAAATGGCTTTCCATTTCAAAGAGAGAGGGAGAGGCGTTCATTTCCATTCTCCAAGATAGGGTCGTCTGCATTTTCCCAAAATGGCTTCCCAATTCAAAGAGAGAGAGAGAGAAAGGGTGTGTAGAGCGGTCATGTTCATTCTCCAAGATAGGGTCGTCAGCTTTTGCTCAAAATGGCATCTCCCCATTCAAAAAGAGATCGTGACCAATTTTTTCCAAGATGGGGGGGGAGAAAACCTAGGATGGAATAACACGACACACAGAGAGAAAGAGAAAAAAAAACGCCATCTTGTCATTTTCTGATAGGGTACCGGTGTTCGAATACTTTTGTGACCGACTGTACAAGTTTATTAAGTTGGTGAGCATTTGTTTTAGTTCTCGGGAGCACTGATATGTCAGCTCCAGTATCTACTAGAAAACATAACTGAGTTGAACGATCAGCCAGTACTATTCTGTCGATGTGGCGGACATTCTGTTGGCCAGCAGAAGACCGCCCATTTAGTTTCCCGCTTGTACAAAAGTGCATGGAGGGGCACACTTGCGAGCTTGCGAGCCAAAATTCATATGATAAAAACATATGCCACTTGTGGGTTCTTTGTACTGCGTTCGAGTATTATGACGAGATTGACTCCTGCTTCGGGCACGAAATTTATTACGTGGGCCCTGATTTGATCGATTGTATCTCCGTGAAGCATGAAGACTTGTAGAGAGTTCAGATACTTTTTTGGTCAATTCAGCCACTTGTTGTTCGAGGGATGAACTGGAAGGTGCAGCATTAGCAGCACTGACATAAGCCGGAGTAACAAGTTCATTAATTTTGTCAGCCATTGCTGCTAAACGGGTTAGATCTTCATTGGAAGCAGCGAGAATTATTTGTATGTTATTAGGGAGACGCGAAAGTCATAGTGACTTCAACAAGTCGTCACTAAAATGGCTTCCTGCCAGATCACGCATTCGTGACAGCAAGTATGAAGGTCGCTGATCTCCAAGTTCAAGTCCTTGTAGTAAAGTACGTATTTTTGAAGATTCACTTTCTGAATAGATTTCAATGAGCCGCTGTTTCAGTTTGGAGTATTTATCACAATCAGGTGGTTTGAGAATTAAGTCATGCGCTGAATTCAGAATATCAGACTCAATTGCTGCAACTACATGGTTGAATTTTGTAGAATCCTCACTAATGCGAGCGATAGAAAATTGTGCTTCGATCTGAGCGAACCACAATGAAGGATTATTTTTCCAGAAAGGCGGTGGCTTCACCGCAACGCGTGTGATTTGTGGCTCTGGTGGAATATCGTCGGGCATACTGATAGATAATTTTCACTTTAATTAATAAACACTTATCAGCACAAATATTGTAGCATGAGGATACACTATTGATATTTTACCATGATAACAATAAATATTTTAACCATTCAGAAAAAATTACGTAACGATACACACACAAATAATACAGGGTCAGCAATGACACACACAAATAATATTTTACCGAAATGCATTTGAAAAGAAACCCTTATTTGAGAAAAAATGATGCGTTAATTTTGTATTGCGCAAGCACAAATTCACCACTTCACACTGCTAAGGCACTTTCGAAGGAAAAAGGAAATCACTCCTGTAGCACATGGGAAAACAATTCACTACTTTCGAACACTGAGAAAAGAATTTTGCCGTAGCACGTTGCACAAAAGTTACTGATGTGGCACATTTAGCGAAAATCACTGTTGTAGCACATTTGTCGTTGAATGATCGAAGAATTATTGCAAGACTGGCGAAGTCAGCGGAACGGAACAGATCACATTGATGATTTGCTGAAGCTCCTTGCGATGATATGCACGACTTTGAAAAAACACAAGCAATATATATCAATACTTCTAGAAATAATTGAAGGGGTACGTTGTAGCATACGTTTAATGTCCATATTTGTTGTTATTTTAAGTCAGTTCTTCAGAATGCCTTGGATGCACGTGGCTTAGGGTCGTTGAAAATCCATTGTCAGTAGCGTGCTCAGTCAAAAGGTCACCACTTTTGGTGGTCGTGTGTGCTTAATGCATGATATAATTAAAGAAAATAAGAATAGACAATCTCCTATAACAAAAGAATATATTAAGTACTAAATTACAATTTAAATTACATTGAAGAGATCAACACAGAGCTCGGAACACAGTTCATGCTACCTTCACGTACCGTTGTGTGACGAGAAGTCTGAGTGAGTAAAGATGTCGCTTTGCCGCTCCGATTAAGAACTGGATTTTACACGTGGCGCCATCTCATGAATAGAAGTTGAAGTATCTGTCGGAACGCCACATACCTTGTATTCACCCTTGACCAAAAACTTACCTTCAGAACCCATTTCCGGTCCGTAGTACAAAAATTTAAAATCACCACAGCTACTATGCGACCTCTTCTTGGTAGAAAAAGCAACTTATCTACTACAAACAAATTAGTTCTATATCGCTCCATACTGCGCCCAGCTCTTCTTTATGCAGCACCGATCTGGGGACATGCAGCTAAAACCAATATTAAACAATAACAAATTCTACAAAATAAAATTCTACGAGAAATTATCAATGCTCCTTGGTATATTCCCAACATCTATATTCACAGAGACCTTCGAATGAACTTATTCAAGAGTATATTAAACGATTAGCGGTCAACTTCTTTTATTCAGTAGAAATCCACAGTAATAGCCTTATTAGCACTCTCAGACACTCCTCGCGTCCCAGAAGAAAACATCGCTACCCATGTGACATCCTTCCCACATAAGAATCACAACCTTAATTGACTCATTCACGTAAAACTGACTCTGCGATTTTACCACCCGCGGCTACATCTTATAACGATACTGAACTTAAAGCCCCCGTTTTTTCGCCACTGCTAGTGCGGACCTCACTCTCTTTCATCCGCCTTCCACACTCCTTTCACCTTTCTCTTTCTACCCCCACCCGCTCTTTATCAGAAGTCGAGTAAAAAGATGTTTCTACATCTTGACACTCGAGAATAAAATATGATCTGTGTGTAAAAATCACAATCTATACTCATCGATTGTCAAGAGATCCAGAAGGGTGTGAATTGCTGATAAGGAATGTAGCGTCTCTACGGAATAGTTACTAAGAAAAGAACCACGTGACTTGCTATTATTACTAACTATTGTATAATGTTAGAATTTTATGAAAATAATAAATAAAGAAATTTAATGGCACTTTAGTGATAGAGAGTAAGATATTGTATAGAGAACAGAATGTTACTTATCTGAATATTCCGTGTCAGGGTTTCTTTTGGATTTCTCGTGTTGATAGTGAACAGCGAATAAAATATTTGAAGTTTCGAAGAAGGGAAGTTTCCGAAAAAGCGGAAACATCTGAAAAAGCGGCTAATGTTAATCATAAGCATTATTGTGTTCATTTCCATTTATTATAGAAACCTACTTTAGACAGAAAAGAAAGGGGTAAATAACTTTACCTTCTTTTCTGTAACTTAAATATACTGCCATTCTTTTGTAATTTTAGAAATTTCTATTTAACTTCAATATAAAAATGGCCTGCTTCCATGTACGAATTGCAGATGTACATTAATTTCGCTTAAGTTATCAGTAATATTTAATCAATTTCCAATTTACTACTTGTTAATAAGCTTACGATAAGTGTTCTCTGTCATTTACTATAATTAATATTCAGATTTGCATTTTCTGATAAGTTATATAAATTGATCAGGTATCATATAACTGTTTGGAGTACTAAATAGGCTTGAATTCTTTATTCTCAAGCTTTAAATTATTGCGCCTTAAAGTTCTACAGTCACTATTGTACTCCGGAACGAAACAGGCTCTGTTGGATGTCTATTGCATTAAGGTTGACTATTGCATTATGGTTGACTGCAGCGTCCTCTATAAATTTTTAAAGCGACGAAAAGTAGTAATATGTTTACCTCTGTTTGTATCTTACGTATGGTGGTAAACAAATTATGGCGGCAAATCCAGTCCATGAAAAGAAAATGCCCCCAAAATTTTATAAAAATTGTCCTCAAGCAATATTAAAAGTGATTCCAAAAGAATGCGATAAATTAACGTTTTCCGAGCTATCTCCTGGAGAAAATTTTGACAATAAGGCTATTGTCGTATGTGTTTCCTCTAATTTTTTTGGCTTAAATGTAGAAACGAAAACTTCAACTAAAATTTGTGATATGTTATTTGAAGGATTAATTGTTATGATGTAAAATTAACTGTTATATTTTGCAGCTTTCTGAGTGCGTAATTTCGGTATCTTAATTTAGACGTTTTATTATTGTAGGGGCCATTCACCTTTATATAGAGAGAGATAGATACTTTTTTATGAGTCGGGTTTAACGATTCATGTTGTAGCGGAAACGTTTTCTTCGCAAAAAGATGCTGATGAATAAAATTTCCTGAATTTTACCTAGAATACACGTAACTTCATACATTAAAATAAGATTTTATCAATCAGAGATGATTACTTCGTAGCCATCAGGTTCTTTTCTGTTGTTCCCGACCCCAGATTGTTAATGAAAATTTATTATTACTAACTGTGAATCTCCAAATAAAGTATATTTTCATATCTTTGACAAGACCGTCTTTAGAACTTGAAAGTGTCAATACCCTAATGAAAATAGTCTTTAATGAAATTTATTACAATTTAAGGCCATTACTATTTTGTAAAAAATGTATTTAAAATGACTCTGAATTTCTCACAGATGTAATTTCATTTATGGTTCCTATTTTGTTTTTCCTGCAAAACTGTGTATAAAGATAATTTAAAATAAATATTAATACTTTCTTAAAATAATCGGGGAAGTGTAGAATCACCCACTGCTTCGCACGTTTCTCAAAATCGCCAACTTGAAAATAACAAGTCAAAGCATTGCACACACTTTGATATCCATGTTACAGATCGACCTATTTTCACCTAAAAAAAATATCGGAGAATTGCACAAATTTGTCATTGCGCACTCTCTTGACTTTGTCTATGTACACATCGGTACATACCATATAAGTGGGCGATTCAGCATCAACTTGAAAATAACAAGTCAAAGAATTGCTCAAACTCAGTATCTTGTACACATCGACCTATTTTCACTTTAAAAAAATTAGAGAATTGCACAAACTTGGCATTATGCAGGCCCTTATCTTTGTCCATGTACATACATGTCATACAAGAGGGTGATTCTGCATTTTACCCAATAATCCATATTTATTTCATGTTACCATCATATAATCTTAAATGTTCTGTAAACAGAGTATTACCATGACCATGACATTATCACTGATCTTAAATTGGCCCTCATGTATATAAAAATTGGTCACCATCATTACAGATTGTGAAAACTCTATTTTATTTCATATATTAAATATGCATGTGTAATAGTCTAAAAATTATGACTTATTTAAACATTAATATTTTCTATTTTTCAGGGGAAAATAATCAGTGTGAATCCTGTTTTCAAAAGGCCAACTGGTTATGGAAGGAAACTTGTTATCATGGATGGTAAAACTGCATTTAATTACTTGAACTATCCTTGAATTTTAACTGTTTTTAGTTCTGAATTAGCTGACAAAAATGCAAAATACAATGTAAAGTCTGAGATCTGGAATCATTGGGACTTCTGGATTTTAAATCAGTGAAAATCTAGAGAAATGGCATTCAGATATGGCAACATTTGAGCTTTACTTATTACCGTATTTGACGGCATATAAGACACACTCTTTTTTCCTAAATTTGGTCTCAAAAAAGTTATCTGCGTCTAATACGTGAAGGACACCGGTTAACTTTCAATACTGAATGCTATTTTTAGCCCAGATAAAGATCTAGACACACATAACTTTTTCTACATCTACATGTGTGTGGCCTTCTAAATAAGGGTGTGTCTTATATGCCAATGTGTCTCATATGCCGTCAAATACGGTATTTAGATCAGAATAGAAAATAGCTGTTCCCTCATAACAGCTCAGAGACTGAAAGTGTTATCCTGGGAAACATCAATACAAGTAGATATCAATGAGTTTCTTTAGCCAGCAGATGTTTGAAATTGACTTGCAGAAATTTCAGTTAGTCTGGAGAAAAATCGCATTTATAACTCATATAACTCACCTTTCTTTTAAGTGTTGCATTAATCACTTGCACTACGACTAAACTTCACGGTTGCGCTGCCGTGCGCTACAATATAACAAGCAGTAAAGTGTCTCATTTATGCAGCTCCGTGTCTGCGAGTGCAATCCAGAGCTGTAACTCGAGAAATAAACAATTTTGTTGTTAGGCGACTTGTGCACCACGTTATTTTCATTTTTGCAATAAATACCCATCGACGTGGTGTTCACGTCGCTCGCGGTTTGAGACAAAAGCATCTCGACGTGCTTGGCACGTCTTTTTAGCGCAAGTGGTTAACTGTTCTTAAACTTTGCAAGCTGGAAGAAAATATTTTTATATTATTTACTTATTTTTTAATTTATTGGCTGGTGGAATAGGTATTAAACGTTTGGATTTCAGATTACTGTATGAATAAATAATATGAACACTTCAGATTACACTATATACCTCAGTAAAGAGTTTACCGTTAAAAATTCCCAAAAATTTTTAAATGTAAAATATTGTAAATATGTTTGGTATTCTTAGAAAGGTGATCTGTGAATATAATGAAATCCAAAAGAAATGGTAATATTTCTTTACTAAACCAGACAAAAAGCAGCGTGTAAATAAATAAATAAATACAAAGAAATTTTACATACTTACTTTTATTGCATTACTAGATTATTAAATTATAAATATTATCAAAAGAATGCACTGATGTGGCTCTAAAGAGGACCAAGTCATATCACTCAATGGTCGTCATTATACTTTAAAAACATTAAAATACAGTTCAAGGAATCCTATTTGATATCTGTTGATTGAAGCAATTCTATTTCACTTTTGTCAATGGTCATCATTTTACTGCTATAATCAGATGTAAAACAATGTTGATAACAATATCTATTTTTCATTTACGCAAAGTCCTGATGTCTCTCAATGTGGCCAGAAATTTGTTCTCCTTTTTGTCAGATTGCCATCTTAATTCAGCAAGGTGGCAGGCCAACATCATAATACTTGTTTTCATATTCCATACAATAATTAAGATGATATCACAGACATTCTTTCAGAGTGTTGGCATCAATAATATTGATTAGATTTTAAAAGTCAATTTAGTCTTGAGAAGTATTGTATGCGAGATCTCATAAATGGAAAATTTAAGATCCCTTGTTTTATGTAGTGGTAACACATTACTTTAAACATAGGGACTGATTAAATTTGAAAGATAAATCGAAGATTTTATAATTTGCTATATACAGTCAAAAGTTGTTAATTCGGACACCCATAATCCGGAATTATCTATAATCCGGACCTCAAAGCTACAAATTTTCTGCGCATGCATCGCATTGACCTTTACGGCTGCGAATATGCGTGTGCGCGTGCGCAAAATACGTTTACGAATGCGCATTTAATGTATAACAGATGGTATAAGCTAAGCTAAAATTATCTAATTCAGTTAACCGCTTCCCTTACACATTTGAAAAAATTGCAAAAAATCATCACATTTTTTTATTTTATTATTAAATACTAGGAATTGAAACAAAACAAAATATATAGGTTTTAAGTTGAATTTTTAATTTTTTACAGGTGTAAAAGCATTTAGTTTTTATATTAGTTTACTATCCCGAGTTATCTCCAAATAAAAAAAAAAAAATAAATATTAGTTGTTGTATGAGAGATTTTGAAACAAGGGACAACACAAAGTGATATCTAGCATTTTATACACTGGTAATCTGGTCTCTTTTCTTACTGGCTTACCTCTGGAATCTCTTTTGCGGGAGCACAGAGGACACTGTCTCATTGGATTTGATTTTTTTTTCAGTAGCAGGAATAACATCTGAAAAATGCCTTGAGGTTATAATCACTATCTAAAAAATCATCGCTTTCGCTATCTTGCATCATCACCATTATTTTACTTTTTTCAACGCAACTATCATTCTTTACACATTACTAATCCACAAGCCGACATATACTAGACAATAGGGAAAACACATGACCAGTCTTGCCAAAAGAACCACAAAACCATCAAAAATTGGCAAATTGCCAATAAAAGCTGAATATTTCCTTTCATTTCCACCAAGCCGAGTGAAACCGTGATAAAACAAATCGTACTGACAAATTCTGCTTTGCCCGAGTTTTCTCGGGATAATAATTAACTGCAATATATACAAACTCGGGATAATCAGGCAAGCGGTTAATGTTGCAAATTGCATTGTTCCTTAATCTTCGAATTGGATCCGGCTTATTATTTTTTGCAGACCGTTAGAGCAATTTTATAAAAGTAAGCTTGAACTTTCTATTATGTCAGATAGAATTTCTGATATATATTTAATAATATGTAAAGGATCTACAAAGCAAAAGTATGTTTCGAAGTCCATTAAACAAAAAGTAGAATTGCTGCAAAAAAGGGATAAAGGCATATTCTTTGTTTATCTAACCATTCCGAAATCTGTTTATCAATTTCACGCTGCTCTGCGGCAGACGCCGCTGTGGGCAATGAATTGGAAGTTGATCTGTCAGCACTATCCTTATCTTCAGGGCAGATGTTTTTATTTTATTTGGCGTATAATTCCTTACTAAATATAGTATTTCATCTCTATGTACTCCGTCTTTGATATGATTTAAATCAAATTCCTTGTCATTATAATTCGCTTCCGATAGCGAAGAAACTGTCTCAGAGGTTATTGAAAACGAAAAAATTTCAATTGACAAATTAGTCAGTATTCTCGACACAGCAATTATAGGACTTGAACAGCGGAACTTTGTAAATGAACAAGAAATTATGTCTGTATTTAGAATTAAAGAGAAAGTATTATCACATAAACAAACGAAGCAACTTAAACAACTTACATTGAAAGAAATTTTTAATAAAGTAAACAAATAAATATTAAGCTTTTTTTTTTGTAAATTTTGATATTCTTCAGATCATAATTGTTCTTTATTTCATAAATTACAGTTTCATATTTTTAATTTTATAATTTCTGCATGCCATCTTACCATATTTAAACTGATGATCTATAATCCGGAAAAATTGATAATGCTGAATCGCCGAAGTCCCGACGAGTCCGGATTAACGACTTACTGACTGTACTGAAAATTTGTTTTGTGTGAAGATGTGGAAAAAATAAATTTAAGATCTTATATTTTCTTTAATGACACCAATGAATTGCTTCTGGTTCTTTCCTATTCCTTGGTTCCTTACCAAGAATTGCTTCTGGTTATCCAATTTCCAATGCATAATGATATCTACATATTTCATTTTGCCAGATCAAGGTTATAGATATTAAATTTTAACATTAAATCTCCTTCAAGATGTAAAACTAAGAGACTGCTTTGTATTGAAACTTTTGGTTAATCTTTGGATTATGGTAACTTGGCGATTTTTTGGCAAAAATTTGGTGACCAACCATGCTACAGCAACCTGCTAGTTTTGTTTTGGATGCCATTTTGTTTTCACAAAGTAAAGGCATTTTTTTTTTTACTCAGACGAAGATTAGGTGCAAAATTGGGAGAAAGTGCAGAATCACCCACTGCTTGCCGCCTTTTTAAGAATTGCAAATGCATGGTATCATCCATGTACATGTCGACCTATTTTCACTTAAAAAAAGTCATTCCAGAATTGCACAAAAATGCCATTGAGCACACTCTTGACTTTATCCATGTACACTGCTTAAGTCCTAGCTAGTAACCTTTATCGCCTTACCAAAATGTTGCCAACTACCTGTTACCATATTCCAAAGATTTGCCAAACTTTTATTTTTAATCTTTCATTTTATAATGAAATTTTTAGAATTTTTATAACCTTTAACAAATTTATCAAATAATTTGACTTAGTAGAATACATTAGAGAATGTTCAATACTTAAAAACAAATTATATTGTTAACATGGCTTATTCGCAGTCCTAACCATGATTTTATAACTCACTAAAACAAATCTTAACACCTTTTTCTTTTACTTCAGAAACAAAATCTGCACCAAACTGATGTTGCTTTTATGACTAATTTTAAAACAGTCACTTACTTTCGTAATCATTATTACAACAGAAACATCCCAAATTAGTGCTTTTATGACTAATTTTAAAACAGTCACTTACTTTCGTAATCATTATTACAACAGAAACATCTCAAATTAGTGCTTTTATGAATTTATCATGTCGTTTGTCTTAAATGATTAAAAGCCAGCTGCCATATCCTTGGGCCTAGGCTTGAATCCCTAAGATGGCATGGAAGTTATAATATCTTTATAATATAGCAGTTAAAATACAGAGTTTAAAAAAAAGGCTTCAAAAAGAATCTCCAGATTTGAATTATATATATTATGAAAAATACTGAACATGAAACTTAACGATTAATTTTATATTGCATGGCTAATCATGAAGTCTTTTTACAAATTAAATTAAAGGTGCTAAATTAGTCCACCTTCAGATGCACAACATATGTCAATATGATAGTTTTTAATTCATCCCAAACTGAGCATATCTTCATCCACTGCTTCAATGACTGTTTTTATACTTGTCTTCAGTTCAGCTAATATAGCTAGAAGTGGAGTCACAAGGCACATAAACAGAGTCTTTTGTAAACCTTTATAAGAGGAAATCGCACATTGAGAAGTCAAATGATCGTGGACACCAGTGATGTTTAATAGAATGGTCAGGTAGCAGGCGGCCGATCTACTGTTGAGTAATATGATTGTAAAAAATTCTCCAACCTTCAGTGTGGTGGGGCCCCATCCTGCTGGTTTTGCAATTGTTTATAACAATCCAAATTGTTTATACCATCCTGTAAGCTTGAAGGATGTGACTTGTGTTAGTTCTTATAAGATGACTCCATGTTGCTAAACAATCACTTTATTAACAGAACTATTCATTAAATTGGTGAAGCTTCTGCACGATACTTGAATCTTTCAGGACCCCAAGTAAAGGCAATATGTGTCTTCAGCTGGTCGTGCTTTCAGCTATTACGAAACGGGATGTCAGCTGGAGGCATGTGCAGCCAAACATAAGACAACCACAGCATATAACCCCATTGACACAGTCACAACATAAAAGGGCTTGATTGCAAGATTCTAATTTAAAGTATGTGCATTCCAATAAAAGTTATACTTTAAAATGTATATGTAAAATAAAATACAGGATATATAAATAGTGATATGCAAGTAATAACATACTCAAAATTCTAATTGAAATATATAACAATACAATGCATATCATAAATAAAAATAATGAAATAAGAATTTTAAGCAATACCCAAGCATATAACCTCATTCCTCAAAAAATAATTAAAAATACCTTAAAAAAAGCTGACGTTAGCCTTACCAATTTTAGATTTTTTGAGTTAGATAATGATATTTTATACTTAAAGCCCAATGAGACGACATAAAGTGGATGGCTGATTCTGAGAATCTAATGTATAAATGTACAGATAATTCTTGTCAGTACGTTTTCTTTCCTCCAAAAAATTTTGGCACAATACTTTTAATACTATTGTTTAAATAGTTTTAAATTACTTTGATGTCCAATTCTACTCCTGTTATTAACAAACGGGCCTTTTCGTTTCGTGAAGCTTGATCGCCGTCTGGCTTGAAGAATTACGACTTTTATTAACAAATGACTGTTTTTTCCCATTTTTATCTTACTTTTGTGGCCATGTTAAGTAATTTTCGCTGAATTAGCCATTTTCACTTTTTGCGACAGTCCTTCTTCTTAAAACAACTTGACAGACACCATTTTGAACTTTTCCCATGTCTTTTGCCCCCTATAGCTTTTGGGTGGGTTTCCGCCAACGGACAGTCTTTTGACATTGGCTGTAGCCCAGTGATTTTGTTTCCTCCTTCTTACGTCATAGGACAAGTTGGAGAGCGTTGAAAAGCACGGAGGGGAATTACAACCCCTTTTTGTTTTTACTCCACGATAGAGAAGACAGCATTGCCACAGGTCTGTTTTTTTTTTTTTTTTTTTTTAAATTTTCTTGGTCTTAGCAAGACCCACGCTGTTAGTTTTTATTTTTTCCTTATTGCTTTAAATTTAATTTCAGATTCATTTATAAAGTTTTAATTCTTTAAGCTTGCAGGTCCAGCCTGTACGTTATTGTATATTTTGATTAATAGACCACTATTTATTTTTATTTTTATTTTTATTTTTATTTTTATTATTGCTGTACATCGGAGTTGCATTTACATTTTTTACACCTTAATGTGTCAATTTGTGCGGACGCGTTGGGAAATTGGAACAGAGAATTGAGACTAAAAAAATTTTTTTAGGACAGTTTATTTAATTAATTAAAAAATTTTGTAACTCAAAGTTTCAATTGTCTGTTTCGGCGAAACGCATAATGGAGTTAGCTTGTTTTGACGTTTACCCAGAAATTTCCCTTGAAAAGCCAGGCTGGACCTCGAAATGTGCTAATTTACCATTTTCCGCTTTTTAATTTTTATATGTTTTAATTTTTTTATATGTTTTAACTTGTTCCATCGATTGGTTTTTTACTGTGTTTTATTTTTTGCCTTTAACTTGTTTCCAACGATTAGTATTTTACTGTGTTTTATAATTTACTTTTTATTTCACATGTAGCCTAATATTTCACCTCATTCAATGTCATTGTTTTTTAAAAAAAACTGTGTTGAACTTTTTCTTGGAGCCACAGCTCCTGGTAACTTTATGGCGAGCTAACTACAATTTTTCTCCTCATTTCCTTAATTTTGCAGCATATTGTGCAAAAGATTTTGACCAAAATTGGTCTTTTTAGTATTGTACTTACGATCTAGCTTATAATATATATATATATATATATATATATATACATTCCAACAATATATATCCTGGTTTTAAGCAATCAATTTAAAGTATAATGTGTTTGTTAGTTACTCCAATAATAAAATTTTTCTCCATCCATTTAACGATGTCATGAGGTCCAGTGTAAGGTGGAGTTAGAGGAGGTTTAACAGAATCAATCCGTAGAAATACATGAGAACAGGTTTGGGGTCCCGGGTGTACATAAATTGATGGTTGAACATGCGTAGAGGTTGGAACCGGTCTTATGAATGCAAGACTGATCGAAGCTGTGAAACATAAGATAGTACAGTAACATTTAGCATATCTTAAGGGTTGTAATCGTAAACAAGTTCAGCATAAGTAGCATTTATATCTTTTTTAATGGCAGATCTGATACCTAACAAAGCTATAGCAGAATTTCAGTCCATTTTGGATTGTTATGAGCCATTATTGCACTTTTAAGCTGTCTATGAAATCTTACAGTTGGCCCCATAGTAAGTAGCATTTTGAATGCGATGTGTACTGAAAACCTTTGTTAAATCCTTAAATAAGTGAGATTCAAAATTTCAGCCTTGATCAGTTGTTATTGATACAGGGCAGTAGGTTTAACTTGTGGCCATCTGTTAAACCGGTCAGTAAGTGTTACTGAGGTATTAAGTGTACCTCAGTAACTGTAACTCAGTTTACATTTTGAGGTTCTGTTTTCCTCTGTAACATGTTTCCATTGTCATTATCTTAGAACCTATCTTTTTACTCACTGTATATGGTTCATATGTGTTATTAGGAAAATAAAGTTTGGTGTTGAGGAATTAAATGGCATGTTAATGTCCCAGTACTTGATAATTTTTGAGACACTTGTAAGTTTTTTTTTTGTAAATTTCTGCTGAAATAGTTATTTAAGAGGGCCATCATGTTCTTTTAATGGACTTCCATATGCTCCCAAACTTATCCTTATTCAAATACATGCTCTATCATTGGTTCCCTAATTTGAATAAGATATAATATCCCAATATAAGATTCTGTTCTTAATTTTAACTTCACTTATTTTGGTAACTTTGTGTTTACAAAATAAGAATCCTCTTTTTTTTCTATTATTTGTGTCTGCCTATTTATGTATTGTACATTAATGTATTGTTTCATTAAATTTTATGTGTTGCATGTAGTTTAAACACTATTTTGGGTTACTTTTAGCTCTTGCAGATGATGATGAAAATCAGAAGAGACTGACTATTTTCTTGTTCAATCAGTTTGCTCAAGATTCAAATGCTGCTGAACCTGAGGTTTATTAATATAATTAATATTCTCTGTATTTTTTGTTTTTGATTTTGAAAATAGTGCATCTTAATTTAAATAAACATGAAAATGCTTAGTATTTTACAAAATAGAAATTAATACATATATTCTCTGTATTTTTTGTTTTTGATTTTGAAAATAGTGCATCTTAATTTAAATAAACATGAAAATGCTTAGTATTTTACAAAATAGAAATTAATACATAGCAAGCAATTATATACTATATCAAATTATTCATTTTTTAACTAAGCTCATCTATTTAGAAGCAAACTAAGGGATAAACTGATGATATATTTATAAATGAAAATTAAGAAATAGACCCCTGATTCAGGTGCTACTGAACCTGTGGTTTATTAATATTATTGGTATTCTCTGTATTTTTTTTTCTTTTAATTTTGAAAGTAGTTCATCTGAAATTAAGCAAAATTAAACATGAAAATCCTGAATATTTTACAAAATGAAAGTTAATAGATGACAAGCAATTAGAACACTAAAATTATTTATGTTTTTTTACTAAGCTTAACTATTTAGAAGCAAACTGCGAGGTAAACTGGTGACATATTTCTCAAAGAAAATTAAGAAACAGACTTTTTTAAAATAAAAATTAAGAAATATACCAAATTTTGTATTTTTGATTCTTTTGTGATTGTTTGTATTGTCATGATCCCAGAAGCATATTCAAATTCATTTTTTCATTTGTTAATGAAATGTTTTTGTTATTTCATTTAATTATTGTTTATGAATGTGATTGATGAATCATGATAATAAATTAATTTGATTTCATTTGATATTTGTTAATAGTATGTATAAAATCAATATACTATATATAAATTCAATTAACAAGTATAATATGATTTTATAGATATATATATAAATTTAATACAAGATATAGAAATCTATATAGAGAACAGTTTTCTTTTTATATGTATATTTATATACGTAAATGTATTATCAGCCCAACCTCTGAGTGGGATTGGACTGATAAAGACACAGATTATTTTAACCCGTGAGCTTATGCAGCGAGTATTTTTGACCCGATGTTTCCTATTGTGGTTTTCAGATATTTTAGGAATTTCTTAAAACTTGCATCTGTCACTTCCAGTACCTTATTGGGTAGTCTAGTAAGAAGGATTCCTTGGAACAAAAACTTTAAAAACAAATTTCTTTTTATATAGGGGTAGTGAGTCTGGGTCAGTTTTACCTATTGCCTGTGCTAATGTTCTGCTGTCATTTTATATTATGAATTTGATTGAGCATGAATAGAAACAGCAGAGGCTGCAAGATCTTCTCGCAGATGCTTCGCCAGGAAGGGAAACTGATGTGAAATATAGTTGTCATGTGAGAAAAGAATTTAATAGATTAGCCCCAATAAGAAACGTTTTTGGCAGAATAGGTAATTTTGAAAAACTGTATTGTATATCTGAGTATTGACTGAAAACTGGAACTGTTTTGCAGGAGATGAAAGTTTTGCCAACACATTGAGAGCAAACCAGCAAAATATGGTATAAAAATTTTTGCACCGAGTAATTATTATACTATCTATAAGTTCAACAGTAAAACCAATCGTTGGTCACACCGAAATTATTTGAAGGAACTTGCTGTTAACTTAATACAGGAAGATCTTCTTGATAGATCAGAGAACACAAATATACCAGAGAGTAGTAGAAATAGCACTAAAAAGGCTCTAGATTTACAAGGTGACAGACTGGTGAAATTCAAAGAAATCTCTAACTCGTCATTGATGTGAAGATTGTCAAAAAAAATCTGATCGAAAGGCTTCACCTGTTTGTGAAGAATGCAATAAATCATTGTGCAAAACTCATTCATTATGTGCTTGAATGGTTTTACAAAAAAAGAAAAAAAATGCTAAAAATTATTTCAGTGAATTAAGAAAAAAGGTAATTTTACCAAGAAAATTTAATAAATCTGCCAACTGAATGTGAATGCTCAATAATTTAATTCATTTTTACTCAACATTTTCCAATGCAAACAGGGTTAAAATTGTTCATTTTATTATTTCAGCATCGTTGTTTTTCTTAGATTAATTTTAAGTTTTAAACTTTAACTTTTCTTGTTTCCACAACAGTCTGATTTATTTACTTCTTTTGTTGCACCAAATCCCTGATGACAATGTACTGAAACATATAAATTTCTTCTTTAATTTTTGGTTTTGACATGTTTTCTTTCTTTATATTTCAGTTTGCCAGTGTGCTTCTGATTTTTTTCCCTTAATTTTTTGTTTTTGCGTATATTTATTTTGAATTGAATATGATGCATATGGATATTTGCATATGTTTATTTTGAATTTTAAGCATATTATTTATTTTGCATTGTGTATGTGTCAGTCTTGGTAACAATTGTGCAAGATATTTTTTCAACAATTGTGCAAGTCATTTCAATAAATATTTTCAGTTTATTACATATATATAAAAAACAAAGAATTTTCGGTGCTCTTAAATATATATGTACGTATATAAGTGTGTACACACTCAGGTACATTGTGCCAAAAAAAAAAAAATGGGACAGTTCTATATCTCCCGTTCTATTGGGTCGATTGCCAAAATTCAGATTGCGTTCTTCATGTATCGAAAGCGCGACTTGGGATGTATATTAAATTTATATATAGCATTGTTCCAACATAAGTATTTTGACAAAAAATCAGATTTTTCTGAAATATCATACCAATTTTTTTCCATATTTCAATTCTACGACTCAAATTATGCTAGATATTAAATTTTGCAAAATTTGTCACGAAATTTACAGAGAAATTCAAAAATTTATCTTGCCACAATTTTTTCAGTTTACGCCAAGAATAATTCACTTGGCGAACTTCTTAATATATGACAACCAATCTTTTTTCCCCTCCCATTATGCCGAAGCAGGAAAAAAGGTATCTTGTTCCTACCTTTTTACATTGTGCATGAGCGGAAAAAAAGTCGCATTGTTCCTACTTTCAAATAACTAATGTCTAAACCACATTTGGTGTTTTAATGTCTAAATGTCTCAATGTCTAAATGTTAATTTTGGCCGCCATCAAAAAAATTATTAGGCTTAGAGCACTTAAACAACTTTAAAATTGTTGATAATTCTAAAAATATTGCATACAGATTTACTAAAGGCATAAAAACCTTAACCGGAAGATAAGAACAACATAATTCAATCATTTTTAAAGCAAAAAATGTACAATTTACAAATATATAAGAGTAAAGAAACTGAGATCACCAAGCCAGGTATTAGAGTGGACATATACAAGGTGTGTTCGAAAAGTTCGGTGAATTTTACCATAAAAAAAAAAAGGAAACAAGAGAAACAAGCAAAATAGCTTTACTGGCCTTCAAAGTATTCGCCATTAGCAACAATACACTTTTGACATCGGGTGTAGAATTGTTGGAAATTATCTACAAACGCTTCTTTCGGTATGGCTCGAAGCACAGTTGTCACATGTTGTTGGATCTCAGTAATGTCGGAAAAGTGTTGGCCTTTCAGAACTCCTTTGAGGTGGGGAAACAGGAAGAAGTCTGTGTGATCCAAAACTGGCACCTGGTGCCTGTCGAGGAATTGGGTTACACAGATCGCAGTGTGCGGCCGGGCGTTGTTATGGAGCAGATTCCACTGTCCATTCGGTACTGTGGCCGAATCCAGCGTATGCATAGCAGCAGCTGTTTCAAAACCCTTTCTTAGTATTCTGCATTGATGGTTGTAGCCGCGGGTACAAATTCACGATGGAACAAACCCTTACTGTCGAAAAAGACGATCAACAACGTCTTGATCCTGGATTGTGTCAAACGACTTTTTTTGGGGAGGGGGGTGACGACGTTGAACACCATGCCATGGATTGCCGCTTGGTCTCTGGATCGTATTGATAGCACCACGACTCATCCCATGTAATTATTGTTTCCAAGAATTGCGGATTCCGGTCACACATGTCGATAAAATCTCCAGAGGTTTCCATCCGGTAATGCTTTTCCTCGTCTGACAGCGAGTACGGTACAAACCGGGCGCATATCTTATGCTTATGCAAATGTTTGTGCACAATGGTGCTCACACTGTTTTGGCTTATCTGCAATTCGCCAGCTATCATTCTTAAAGATAGTCGTCGATCTGCCGCAAGAATCCGTCGAACTCGTTCCACATTGTCTGGAGTTGTGCTTGTTGTAGGGCACCCCGACCGCAGCTCATCTTTGACATCCTCCTTTCCATCTGTAAAGCGTTTAAAACGCTCATAAACACACTTTTTACTCACTGCTTCCTGACAGTAAACTTTCGTTAACATGTCGTGTCTGCATTGCCGTTTTGCCTAACTTGAAGCAAAACTTATGTTTATGCGTTACTCCATGTCAAACTGACTGTGTTAAACTGCTCATAGCGTGCGCTTCCTCTTATCTGTCGTAAAATGGCCGTTAGATGGCTCAAGATGACATTTCTCTCACTGCGTCTGTGTGAGTGCAAGATCCTAACCAGCGCGGTTTTTTAATTATGAGACCAATCACCGAGCTTTTCGAACACAACTTGTATATATAAATATATTTATTTACGTTTGGCGTGGCCGATTACAACCAAAATACGAGGTTCACATCTACATGTTATAGTAGTCCTATATACAAAATTTCAACGTTCTGAGGCTACTCGTTTTTTAGTTATGTGAGATACGTACATACGTACGCACAGACGCCACGAAAAATTCTCTTTTGAATTTATTTAAAATCAGTTTTATAATTTTTTGGGGATAAAAAGTTCCTTTATTCTGTCCTTACTTGTGGATGTCCCGCAAAAACATAGTTAAATTGCATTTGAAAGCGGTCAAAATGGATATTTTCATTGAAATATGCTGCTTGAAACTTTTCGCGATTACAATACAGTCAAAAGTCGTTAATCCGGACGCCCATAATCCGGAATGATCTATAATCCGGACCTCAAAGCTACAAACTTTCTGCGCATGCATCAGTGCATAATGTGTTCACGCATGCGAATATGCATTTACGCATGCGCATAATACGTATGATGGACAGTATAAGCTAAGCTAAAATTATCTACATGTCTATTTCAGGTAATGTTGCAGATTGCATTGTTCTTTAATCTTCGAATTGGATCCGGCTTATTATTTTTTGCAGACTGTTAGAGCAATTTTATAAAAGCAAGCTTAAACTTTCGATTATGTCAAATAGAATTTCCGATGTTGGAGCTGCCAAAGGATCTACAAAGTGAAAGCATGTTTCGATGTCCATCAAAGAAAATATGGAATTGCTGCAAAAAATGGATAAAGGCATATCCTTTGTTTCTCTAACCATTCCGAAATCTATTTATCAATTTCACGCTGCTCTGCGGGGAAGGGGAACGTTGCGGCGCGCAATGAACTGGAAGTTGATCTGTCAGCACTATCCTTATCTTCAGGGCAGATGTTTTTATTTTTTTCGGCTTATAATTCATTACTAAATGTAGTATTTCATCTTGATGTACTCTGTCTTTGATATGATTTAAATCAAATTAATTATAAATATCACGAATACACATCAAATAGTTTTCTGGTTGCAATTTTCTAATTTCGTGTATGTGTAATGTATGCTTTACGGATGCGCGCGTTGAAAGAAATTTTGAATAAAGTAAACAAATAAATATTAAGCTTTTTTTTTTTTTTTTTTTTTTTTTTTGTTGTAAATTTTGATATTCTTTAGATCATAATTGCTCTTTGTTTCATAAATTACTGTTTCATATTTTTAATTTTATAATTTCTGCATGCCATCTTACTAGATTTAAACTGATGATTTATAATCCGGAATCGCTGAAGTCCCGACGAGTCTGAATGAAAGACTTCTGACTGTACTTCCTTTTTACTTCGTACAAGGAAGTAAAAATGGGTGAATTTTATTTGGAAAAAACTTGAATTTCAAAATGTGAAAGGAAGCATCAAATATGTTTAATAAAAAAGAGAGATTAATAAATATACACTCTTTTGCAAAAAAATCGAAGTACCATGTAGGAAGTTGTTGTTTTTGATGAAATTGAATATGTTTATAGCTCATACACAGATAATAAAAAGATTAAAAAACCAAGGTTATAGTACCTGTTCATAGCTCCCAATCATCCATTGAGTGTTCAAATTAGTAGTTAGTCAAACCACCCCTAGCGGCAATGCATGCTTGAATTCGTCAAGGCAAGGAGTGGTAGAAGTTCCTAATGTCATCCTGCGACACATTCTGCCAGGCATTCATCAGTTGTCACCCCAGGTCTGCGATATTTTGTGGTGCCTGAATCTGGAGGCCTACAGTGTGCCAGACATGCTCAATTGGTAAAAGGTCTGGTGAACTTGCTGCCAAGAAAGAGTATCAACTGCACGGAGACTGCTCAGAAATATGCAAGTGGTATGTGGCTTGGCATTATCTTGTTGGAAAAGGGCCCCAGGATGGCGTGCCATGAAGGATAGTGCAACCGGCTGCAGGATGGTATCAACATATCATTGAGGTGTTAAAGATGTACGGAAGGGTGACTAAAGATGACCTGCTGTCATAAGAAATAACGCCCCACACCATCACATCAGGAGTTATGGCTGTATGCCTTTGTAAAACAAAGGCTGACTGGGATCTCAGGCTCCGTCCTTTCCAGACACAAACATGGTGGTCATCTACTTCAAGAGTGAAACAGGATTCATTGCTAAACACTATATGATGCTAGTCTGATGGCAGTCATGTTGATCGGCTGTGACACCACTACAGACGACTTCGCCCATATTGTTGTGTAAAAGGCAAATGTCTTAAAGATCTCTGTGAGCATAACTCCTCCTCAGGCAAGTGCCGTGAGGTGGTGGACAGTAAGGTATAAACATGGCTGTAGTGTAAGGTACGAGCTGCCAAGCGTCTGCCTAGAAAATCCCATACATGCTCGATGGGATTGAATAGTCAACAATGATACCGTTGGGACGGTTCGGGCCTGGCGAACAATTATCCTATCCTGCCTCGCATTTGTGCTCCTTGGCTTTCCAGAGCTTTCATTTCCTTGGCAATTTCCTTGTAGCAACCATTGCTGCCAACATCTTTGCACAGCAGTGTCTGTACGCTGCAGGTGGCGGCCTGTTGCTCAGTATGACCACTCAGCTTCACGCAACCCTACAATGCAACCACGTTTGAAGTCATTTAGTTGTCTGTAAGGTCTTCGATATCATCATAATGGTGTCTTTAGTTGCTTCTTTACGGAATTACAATGGCAGCAATAAAAAAAGATAAATTTTCCGCCTGTGTTACTGGTTTTATACTTTGCAAATTGCACGCTATGGTTGCAATTCCTGTTCATTTGCCTTGAAATTTTGATCATTTGCATGATCGATCAAGATGTTTTTGCATACCAAATTTCGTCATAATCAGAAAAGTCTTTCTTGGTGCTTTGATTTTTTTTGCAAAAGAGTGTATACCAAACTCAAATTGTAACCCCACGGCTCAATAAGCATCACTTAATGACTGCCAGAAGAAACACCGGGTAAAAAAGGACTGTAGCCTGCAGTCAATGTACTGGAATCGGGGACTAAGAATGTTGTTCCCTGAGATTTACTTTGTAATTTAAATGTGTAATTATAACGCCCTTAATTGTAATGTTTTATCTTATTTGTGTTTTGTTAATTAAAACTATTTAAGAAGGCCAGGTGAGTCTTTTGTTTATGGTAGTTTTGGTTATAGTTGGCCATCCAACATATGGCTCGAATGATTTATCCAGTTGAGAAAAAACCATGTTTAAGATTCCAGGTCATCGATTTATGTTCTTTTCCAGGTTTTAGGTATACTGTTTCCACTAGCAAAGATTATTTGAAAACTGCACGATGAAGTATCGGTTTCATCTTCACCCAAAGGTTATTTTGGACATTGCATGATTTCATCTTCACCCAAAGTTTACAAATAAGATAACAGATTTTCACTTAATAAGCAATATAAAATTCAAACTATAATGCCGTTAATACTTTAGTTGTATGGAATAAAATGTGTCTTTAAAAACAAAACAGAATCATGTATAAAGTATATATATAAGCTCTAGGTATTTCCTTTTAGATATGTTGCCCTTTAAGAATTTATATTGTCTTACATTTTTTTAAATAAATGATTTTTATTTGAATTTCCTGTGTTTTAATTCTATATTCTAACTGAAGATTAATTTTAATTTACTGGAAATCAACACGAGTTAAATTTCATTTCGGTTCTGAACGAAAAGTGTTTACGTGGTAAAATGTTATTTTTATTCTGATTGATATATGTTTCCAGTGTGAATAATTCTTTTAGGATTTTATAACTGTATTGCTATCTATGAATGAGTTGTGTATTTTGTTTTATTTTATTTTGTGAATAATATTATTAGATATTTTCTTCTCCTCATTGAGAATAGAAATGATTTAAAAGTGAAAATCATTTTCAATCTAATATATTATTTAAACTGTATCTAGTATATTATTTAAACTGTGCCACTAATGTTTTGTTTTTATGCAATAAGAATACTTATTTTGAATTAATATTTAGTTACTGATTCAGAAGTCAAACAACAAAAATCAGCGTTAATTCACAAAATTTTCACAGGACTAGTTTCGATGGTTTTACCGAACCATCATCTTCAGCTGCAAAACCGCATTTGCGGTTTTGCATTTGCGGTTTTGCAGCTGAAGATGATGGTTCGGTAAAACCATCGAAACTAATCCTGTGAAAATTTTGTGAATTAACGCTGATTTTTGTTGTTTGACTTCTGAATCAGTATTTATTCGGCGTGTTATTGTGTCTTAATTAATATTTAGTTGTCATTATTCTCAAAAGGCATTCTAAAACTTGCTGCATTTTTGATTTGTGTGTTTATAAAATTTTAAATTATTATTTCGTAATGTTTGACAACAACTTATACATCTAATTTGAGTTTTTCAAAGAGAACTACAGTCGAAAATTTATTTCTTAGAGCATTTAGAATTTTGTAGACATCATAGGCATTACTAATAAAAGATTTATCAAAGTTAAATTCTATTTTCGGGTTTTTATGTTTACTAAATCTGTGCATTTTATTGTTCATTAACAAGTATAATAATCCTTGTTAAATGTTAGTGTCATTTTTGAAGTAATCTCAGATTAATGATTTTGTTCGATGTTGTTTTTCAGATATTATGTAATTGTTAAGGGTAATTAACCATTTGACTGCTAAGCAATTCTTGCCAGATCGCACGAAAACTGCGGGACATATTTTGACTTGATGTTGTCAAATAATGGCACTGAAATACATTATTTGCATGTTTGACAAGCATATCAAACCTGGTACATAGGTCATAATTCGGATGGCCTGGTTCAAATAATAATGTATTGCCAATCAAGTGAAAAAACTTCAGAATCAGTTGAAACCCCTTGAAAACATTGTCCTAAACCATGGTATATATCGGGAACCTTCTATCCAATAACTATCAATTGTTTGCCTCCTTGTGATCCCCATTTCGAGTAAGACTGCAATAAAGGCTTTTATTTCATATATTGTTGTCGGCATCCACTTTTTTGCTCAAGAATTATTCGAAACAGTGTACGAGGCAAAAAACTGGGTAGCATATCGATTTGTTTCCCTTATGATGGTTTCAAGCAGTGATGTGGTAAAAAATAAATTGAAATATGTTATGGGTGTAGCATCGGGGGGAGGCACACATCTAGGTCCAGGAGTCTCGAAAAAATTATTTGTTGCTTTGGAAAACACATTTGTCGGAGGAATATTCGTAAAAGTTGGTGTTTTTTCTGTTTCTGAAGATGAGATAGAAGACTCACTTTCAATCCTCAGTCTTATTCTTAATGAGTTATAATAATGCTATCATTACTAGTTGTGTCTGTTCTTTCACCATCCTCAGAATCACTAGCAATCGAATCAACGTTCGAAATAATAGCCCGTGACATGGTTATTTTTTTTAAATAATATATAAAAACGGTAAAAAGTTATTTTAGAATGCGCTCGTGTTGCAAAGTACGCGTGAGGTCAGACTACGTTCACACTCATGGAGCAACAAAGACACACTGAAACTAGCAGTGCAAAAGCGCTGCGTCGCGTGTTTTGAGACAAATGAACGCAGCGCTTTTGTGCCATGTAGCAGTCAAACGGTTAAGAAATTCATAAAATTTCTGAACATATCATTTTTCTTCAAATAAATGTTGAATTTTTCAATGGACATTGAAAGTATGATAAGATGAATTTGTGGGACTAACCAGAAGAAAGTATGTGCAATGTTAGCCACAGTTCTGGGTCTTCCCATCTCAGATAATTTGAAAGTGATTCAACTCAAAGAGCTAATTATGCACATAGACAAAAATTGTATAAATTTCCAATTAAGCTAAAGTTTTGAAACATCCACTTTAGTGAATCTTCGAAGTGACGTAGGTAAACATCTGCCTGCAAAACGACATACTCAACTAAATCGCTTATTGCAAAAATTCAAGAGAACTGCTTCGAACCAGGGGAGATCCTACCCCATGTAGTGAACTCTTCTAGAATCATCCTGATTCTATACTGTTGAATGAATCATCCCAATTCAGTAAAATTTGAAGACAATCATCCTGATTCTGTGCTGTTGAATGAATCGTCCTGATTCTCTATTGTTGAATGAATCATCCCGATTGAGTGAAGTTTGGAAGAGAATTCTCCTGATTCTGTGCTGTTAAATGAATCATCTTGATTCTGTGCTGTTGAATAAATCACCCTGATTCTGGATTCTTGAATGAATCATCCTGATTCAGTGAAGGTTTGAAAAGAATCATCCTGATTCTGTGCTGTTGAATGAATCATCCTGATTCTGTATTGTTGAATGAATCATCTCGATTCAGTGAAGGTTGGAAGAGAATCATCCTGATTCTGTATTGTTGAATGAATCATTCCGATTCAGTGAAGGTTTGAAGAGAATCATCCTGATTCTGTGCTGTTGAATGAATCATCCTGATTCTGTATTGTTGAATGAATCATCCCGATTCAGTTGAAGGTTGGAAGAGAATTATCCTGATTCTGTGCTGTTGAATAAATCATCCTGATTTTGTATTGTTGAATGAATCATTCCGATTCAGTGGAGGTTTGAAGAGAATCATCCTGATTCTGTGCTGTTGAATGAATCATCCCAATTCAATGAAGTTTGAAGTAAATCATCCAGATTCAGGAAGTTTTGAGTGAATCATCCCGATTCAATGAAGTATGAAGAGAATCATCCTGATTCTATGCTGTGTGATGAATCATCCCGATTCAATGAAAGTTTGAAGAAAATCATCCTGATTCTGTGTTGTGTGATGAATCATCCCAATTCAATGAACTTTAAAAAGAATCATTCCGACTCAATGAGGTTTGAAGTGAATCATTCCGATTCAGGAAGTTTCGAGTGATTCATCCTGCTTTAATGAAGTATGAAGAGAATCATCCTGATTCTATGGAGTTTCGAGTGAATCATCCTGATTCAACGAAGTATGAAGAGAATCATTCTGATTCTGTGTTGTGTGATGAATCGTCCCGATTCAATGAAGTTTGAAGTGAATCATCTCGATTTAGAAATGTTTGAATGAATCATCCTGACTCAAGTTTGAAGAGAATCATCCCGATTCTATGCTGTTGATGAATCATCCCGATTTGATGAAGTTTGAAAAGAATCATCCTGATTTAGTGAAGTATGGAGGGAATCATCTTCATTCTATGAAGTTTTGAATGAATTATCCTGATTCAGTGAAGTATCATCTTGATTCAATGAAGCTTGAAGGGAATCCTCCAGATTTTATGCTGCTGAATATGAAAAGCACAAAAATATATTATGGTCATCGACGTCTTACGAGCCAGGCAATAAGAGTATGGGTGATGTTACAGCCTATCTGCAAATGAGAGAATAGAAAGTGCCAGAAATTCATGCTTAGATGTGAAGCACCTTATTTAGTGATAACCAATAGTTCACCTACTACATATGCTATTGCTAATCCAGCTAAGCCAGATGAAGTCCTTGGGACTTACCACAGCTCAGTCTTAGGTGCTTATGAACTGCTCGTTTCAAGAGATAGTAGGACTGTAAAACCTCTTCGAAGAAAAGGCAGAACAAAGAAACATATTTCTAGCTCTTCGCCGAGATGTCTTATGAGCCAGAGAAGGAGTCTGTAAGCCAACGGCTCAATGAGTGCCACCTAGTGACCGCCAGAAGAAACACTGGCCCAAAAAAGACTATAGCCTTCAGTCAATGTGCTGGAGTCATGGACTAACCATGTTGTTCCCTAAGATTTACTTTGTAACTTAAATCTGTAATTATAACACCCTTAATTGTAATGTTTTATCTTAATTGTATTTTGTTAATTAAAACTATTTAAAAAGGCCAGGTGAATCTTTTGTTTATAGTAGTTTTGGTTATAAATTAACATTGAGGAGCTAAAATTTTGAGAGCTAATTTTTTAAAAACTAACATTTTTACAAAACTTGGTAGTTTGGCGTAATTTGAGTCGTAGAATTGAAATATGGAAAAAATTGATGTGTCATTTCAGAAAAAAGTCTGATTTTGTGTCCAAATATCTATATTAGAACATTGCTATATATAAATCTAATACATATCGTAAGTGCTTTCTAGACATGAAAAATGCACGTTGAATTTCGTCAATATCCCAAGTAGAATGGATGATATACATATCCTAAGTCACGCTTTTGAAACATGAAAAATTCAAATTTCGTTTTTCATGTCTCAAAAGCACGACTTACAGTGGTGGCCCAAATTGTGAACACTTTTGGAAATTTTTATGTTTTTGAACTTTGTATGCTTATAGAAAATGTTACGTTTCGCAAAATGCAAACTTGTACATATCATTTTAAAGAGAATTTATTACTGAATTCAATACAAAACACAAACTTCAATTATTTGCAATACAAAAAAAGTTATATGAACTTTAATATAAATAAAAAACACAGTTATGAAGTGGTTTGTAATGTCTAGCTTTCCTGGTCAATCACTGTTCTTGTTCTGAGAACCAATCAAATGTTAGTAACTGCCAGTAGAAGCTGACATCGTGTTTACACTTGAAAGAATTCATTATTTTGCTTTGTTCTGTAGAAAGAGGACCTGTTTCTTGTACACTGCAATTACAAGTAGGAATTTTTAAAGCAATGACATCAAATAAAAGAGGAGATTGGACACCTAGAAAGAGATGTAATATTATTATGTTACAAGAAAGTGGTCTTTCCTATGCTGAAATTGCAAGACAGGTGGGTGATTCAGAGACTACATCTGGAGTCCGAAAGTTTTGTTTACAATATCAGGAGACAAATTCAATAAAAAACAAAGAAGGAAAAGGCCGAAAAAGGTGCACCACATCTATTGATGACAGAAGAATAAAAAGACTATGTCTCCAAGATAGAAAAATGTCATCAGCGGCCTTCAGAAGTGATCTGAATGATGCTGGTGTTTCTGTCAGTTCAAGAACAAGGAGGAGAAGATTAACAGATGTTGGACTGAGAGGTAGAATTCTACGAAAAAAGCCTTATCTTAATTTTCAGCAACGAAAAAAAGACTACAGTGGGCAAAGGAACACATTAATTGGATAGATGATCAGTGTTCACAAGTTATATGGAGTGATGAAACTAAGATATCGTTATTCGGTAGTGATGGGTGAAAATATGTAAGATGTAGAATAGGAGAAGAGCTACATCCTGACTGCATTCAAGCAACTGTGAAGAACCCAGTTAGTGTTATGATTTGGTCATGCATGTCAGCAAATGGTATTGGTCACCTTCATGTCATCGATGGGATACTGAATGCCAGAAAATACATTGACACTATTCTAGAACCAAAACTTCTACCTGCCATCAGAGATCTCTTTCCCAACAATGCTTCGTTTATTTTTCAGCAGGATTCTGCTCCTTGCCACACGGCCAAAATATCGAAAGAGTTGTTTCGTACAAAGAGCATTAAATTGTTGTCATGGCCAGGAAACAGTCCTGACCTCAATCCTATCGAAAACTTGTGGCACCGTTTGAAAACTCTTGTCCCAATGAGGCACCCATCAAATAAAAGGGAACTAATTGAGGCTATAATTGTTTCCTGGCATCATGTAATAACGAAAGAAGAGCTTAAAACTCTTGTCAGCTCAATGAAAAGTCGATGTGAAGTTATAATCAAAAATAAAGGGTAGCCTACTAATTACTGATAACTCACTGCAATCATCACTATCTAATGTATATCGATAACTATTATCGTTTAACTTTTTTTGGATTGTAAATAATTGAATTTTATGTTTTGTATTGAATTCAGTAATAAATTCTCTTTAAAATGATATATACAAGTTTGTATTTTGTGAAACGTAACGTTTTCTATAAGCAAACAAAGTTCAAAAACATAAAAATTTCCAAAATTGTCCACAATTTTGGCCACCATTGTAGGATATGTATTTAGATTTATATGTAGCATTGTTCTAATGTAGGTATTTTGACACAAAATCGGACTTTTTCTGAAATGACATGCCATTCTTTTTCCATATTTCGATTCTACCACTCAAATTATGCCAAGTTTTGCAAAAATCGCATGAGTAGTTTTTAAAAAATTAGCTCTCAAAATTTTAGCTCCTCAGTGTTAATTGAATTTGATATACAGTTATTAATATCTCTTTTTTTTTTATTAAACTAATTTGATTCTTCCTTTGGTATTTCGAAATCTAGGTTCATTCCAAACAAAATTCGCCTATTTTTTATGATTTATCTTTTAAATTTTTTTAAAAAAAATTTGTGTTATACCCTATTAAATTTTTGTCATCTTCTTAAAGTAGATTTATTTATAAGTATACTTGCAAAAAATATGAGTTTTCTATTCAAAATTTCCTAAGATATACGAGAATTTACATTTTGAAATTTGGCGTATTTATTATAAGCGATAATAATGAAAATGTGGTTTACTCACTTTGAAAATTATTTGAAAGTATGAACGACGACTTTTTTTTTTTTTTTGGCTCATGGACAATGAAAAATAGGTTGTTATAAATTAAGAAATTTGCCAAGTGAATTATTCTTGCCGCAAATTGTAAAAAATGCACCAATGTAAATTTTTAAATTTCTCCATAAATGTCTTGCCAAAAATTACAAAATTTAATACCTAGGCATAATTTGAGTTGTGAAATTGAAATATTGAAAGACATTGGCATGTCATTTCAGAAAAAGTCCAATTTTTGTGTCAAAATACCTATGTTAGAACGATGCTATAAATATAATATATATACTAAGTCATGCTTTCGACACATGGAAAACGCAATTTAATTTCATCAATCGGCCCAGTAGAACAAGGGATATAGAACTGTCCCTCCTTTATTTTTTATTATTTATTTATTTATTTATTTATTTTTTTTTTTTTTTGCACAGTGTACTTATATGCATTACATACATACATTTCTGGCCCTGGCCTCGGTCCATGCCAAACAGAACAGTACCGAATTTTCTACTATTTTTTTATCATTGTCTTTTATTATGTTACTTTGTTTTTGTTTCAATTTTAGAATAGGAATGGATTTTGGAATTTTCAAATGGGAACATTGCTAATTGTACTTTATTAAATGAGAGTGTTTATTTTCAAGTTGAAATCCAAGTATTACTAACTTAATTGAACATTTGTATACGCCTACATTATCTCACTTCACTTTTATAAAACATTTACATTAAAAAGTTTTTCAATTGACCCTCTCCCTCCCCTCCCAACAAAAAGGAAGAGAGGGACCCAAAAAATTTTAATAGTTAGCATTTGCATCACACAATTGATTGTTGTAAGAGAATATGACTTTTTAGGATCTTTTAATTGCATACAAAGAATTGTACAGTTAAAAAAAGTTCAATCTAACCATTGATGCATATTGTTGTATTTCAGTTCTTCATATTAACAAGAGAAAATGAGAGCAATCAGCTTGCAGTATTGAGATAGGCAAACAGAGACCTAAAGCTACAAATAACAGTTCTCTCATTTCTGCAGCTTAATCTCCTGCATGTCTCATTCTATAATTGTCAGTATCTCAACTCAGCACACCATCATTAATACATCCATCTATTAAGACTTTCATTACACCCACTATCTTTCGAATTTTATAAATTACAGCTGTTTGTCTGGGCTGCGTATGTGTCATTTTGTTTTTGTATTTGTCATATTCAAACAGCATTTAGGTTATTTTGGATGCTGTTTAGGCAGCTGTTGTTATGCATTATTTGGTATAATTTGATAAGACTATTATTGGAAGCTTGGAAATGCTATAAATTTCTTCCCATATAAATTGCTTCTTTGCTTTACCTTATTTCAGCTTTAAAAATATTTTAGAAGGATACTGTACTGTAATACTCTGTATAAAAATGGCAGAAAGGTTTTTGAAAAACTTCCAAAACATGGATAAATGTCTGCTTTTATGTGCAAGGCATTCTTTTTCCTTTGAGCTCTGTTTTTCACTTTGTCACACATTATTTGAATTTTATTTGCTTTATAAGATAGTTTTGTTTGTTATGTATTTATGTTTGATTTTTTAATCTGAATTTATAAATTTGTTTTATGATACCAAGTATCATTCCATATAATTGCATTCAATCTTGTTCATCTATTTATTAGAAACTGATGCTTCTATAATATTAAATGTAAATAATATGTAAAAAGAACTATTATAATCAGTCCATAAACATGCACACCACAGTTGCAGAAGGATTGTAAGTGCCTTAGATAAATTAATTTTTTACAATTCAGCTTGTAAAAGGGAAAACATCAAACATTCTTATTTTTATTGGCTGTCAATTTTTAAAATTTTCACCAAGTCAAGTTACATTTAAAACTTTGAAAGAAAGAGAAGAAAAAAGAAATAATAAGAGAGAGAGAGTGGGAGATGAAAAAGAAATAATTTTGATACTCAGCTGAAAATGCTATTCACCATTCTCATCCTTTTTATGTTGGCTATTAGAATATATGACTAAAATCAATATTTCCATTACATGAAAAATCAAAAAGAGCTTAGCATCTTCTCATATTCTACTCAATACATCTAAATTAGAAAAATGAAGGGGAGGAGAAGAAAAAGAAAATATTCTGATGACTAGCTGAAAATGTTATTCGCCTTCTCATTTTCTTTATATTAATTATGACTAAAATTGATATTTTTATTACATGTAAAAGAAAAGAGAACTTATAATCTTCTAGTATTCTACCAAATATATCTATATAACATCTATATTTTCTCAGAAAAATATGCATATTAGTATTATTATTCAGCAAAAGTTACTGCTTTAGAATTACTTTAAAATTTGTTTGTGGTATTTGATCTGATTTCATTTTTATTTTCTTTTTCACATTTTTACTTCCAAAAAAATATGTTATTTGTAATTAAAGCAGTTTGTCCTTACAGGCTTATATTATCATCACAAATTTTGTAATTGAAAAATCAACCCACATTAAAGAGAATGAGATGCCATTGCAAGTTTTAGTAAAGAAAGAAGATTCACAAGTTTGGGTATGCATTTTTAAATATCAAAACTGAACATAGGATATTCGTACTATAGTAAAGAAAAAATATGTATTTCATATCCTCCAAATAAGAATTTTATTAAAGTTTCTAAGCCATGTTATCCTAAATGAACAGCTCATAATTTATCTAATAGTACTATTTTATGTGAATTAACTAAGAACATTTCATTACAATTAGACATTCCAGCTGTGGAATTTAAATCTTTGTCTGGTAATTAAAAAGTAATAAATAGTAAAGACTGGTAATAAAAAATTTAAATATGTCATCTATTAGAGGAACTAATCAGTTTGATTATGGTATTATACAAAATACACTATATGGAATAATAAAAATTACAAATATTTCTGCTGAGCAACACATCCATTGTATTCTAACAAATTTATATAAAGCTGCTTCTGCTCAAACATTTCAATATGCTACTTAAAGTGCTGTTGATTTACATTTTAGACAAGAATGTTACTGCAAAAAATGGATTGATCACAGACTTTCCATTACCACAGAAAATTTTCTAAAAACCAAATGCCAATCCTAGTCATCCATGGGCCTGTATAATTGCAACTTGATAAAAAATTATTTAATTTTTTCAATAAAATGTTATGTAAAAATTTTTGGTAATTGCATGTTAACAGATAAAAAGCCAAAAAAGGACAAGTAGTTGCCAACTTTCACACCATAACTCAAATTAATTCTTATTGCAAACATATAAAATTGCTGAGTTTTAAGGGAAAAGTTTTTTTTTTTTTTTTTTTCCCCCCTTCAGATTTTAATCATGGGTCTATGAGATCTACCAAACAATGAAGTCTGTGCTTTTAGCTTCTTACAAGAGCATATTGCCAAATAACCAACAGTGTTCCAGTTAACACATTCTGGTGTTCATATACAAATTATCAAATGAGTATTAGGTTCTGTAAAATGGTGGAATGAGAAACATAGGGACACAGCGAGATAATATTTGATGCAGTAACCTAGCACAGTTCATATGACAGCAAAAAGTAAAAAACATATGAAGCTATTATGGTGGAACATTTACATTGCAGTGAGCGGCAACATTCATTTTTGCTGTGTAATATGCAGGCATGCTTGCTACCTAGCAAGACGATAAAAACTTGAACTTTTTCAGCAAGAGACTCTCTTCTTGCCTGTTTGTAGTCAATGTTTGACATTGTCTCATGATTGTGTTCATTTTAAATATTTAGCCTCTTGCAAGGTGTATTTTTACATTTTAAATGTTGAATAAAATTGGTTTTGAATTATTTGTTAGAGTTGTGGCCTATTTTAATGTCTTCTGATGAGTCTGGAGTATAATGATGTTGAGCATTACCATAATTCTTGACATCTTGCAAAAGGTTAAAGTATGCTACAATTTTGCGTACAGTTGTACAAGTAATTTTGAGCAAGCTGAATAAAATTTGGGATTTCATGGTGGTATTATGTCTGTGCAAAACGATTTTGTCCTTAAAAGTCCTTAATTTGGCTTGAAATTGCAAAAGGTGCTTAATTTAACTCACATTTCTTTTTTTTACAACTGCCATTTTGAATGTGAATTAACATTTTAAAGGAATATTTTTGACAATGCATTGACAAACATGTATTTAATGGATTAATGTTTGAATTCTTTTCTGCGTCTTAATATAAATGGTGAATATCAAGATTTAGGCACAAAGCACTGCCTCGATTGAAGCATAAACATTTCAAAATTATTTCTTTTTGCAAATGAAGAGCTAAATTTGGTGACCTATCAACATTTTGGAGATTTCAAGCTCAGTTTGTATACAAAATTGTTTATTTAAAGATTTGTGAATCTTTTGATGATTTAAAAAAAAAATAACATTGACACAAATAATCATGATATATTAAAATTATATTTCAAAAATAGCATTAAAATAAAATATTTTTATTTTTGCTGCCATATTTTAAAATGATCTTACTTTCCATTTTGGTGACATGTTTTGATTCTGAAAGAGACATGTTTTGATTCTGAAATTTACTTTTTCCTTTTCTGATTTCTCCCCCCCCCCCATGTCTTCTGACTTTTTACTCTTATAGAGCTGGTTGGCATGATTTTCTTTTGGAATTTAGACCTCGTACCTCGAAAGGTTTAGAAGGATTAACTTGCAATGCAGAAAAATGTAATGAAATAATGTCACCAAATCATGTGTACAGCTTTAGATACTAATATTGTATCATATGACATTGTGAAGGTTTGATCCTGAAATTTCAAAAACAAGGACTCTGACATTCAAGAAGCAGGATGCTCTGGACAGCGTACTGATGTTGATGAGGCCTGTCTGCAAGATCAGTATGCAACCATTTGAGAACTTGCTAAGGAGTTAGACATTAGTGCTATGTCCATTAGTTGCAGTATGCATCGCATGAACTTCACGTACAAGTTCAATCACTGGGTGTCGCTAACTCGAGCAGATAAGGACAGGCATGCTTGAGCCTGCACTAATCTGCTCGAATATCAAGTCAAGGATAAAATTCTGGACTGGATTGTCACTTGTGATGAAAAGTGGATTTACTTCAACTACACAGGCCAAAAAGGGGTCTGTGCCTGATGAGCCTGTCGGCACAAAGCGCACTTTGACTAACAAAAAGATCAGGCTTTGCAGATGGTATGCCTGCTGAAACACTTCAAAGCAACAGAAAATATGGTCAAATTCTACTCTGTACAATGCTGATAATGATATCCCCTTTATAAGAAAATAAATTAATCAGGTATTTAGTCATCTCCCTGAAAAAAAAGTGCAAGTTTCAGATGGCTTGCATTACAAAGTAATTAAAATAGCATTTAAGGCACATTCTGGATTTTTCTTAAAATATTTCATAAACTCTTCCAGTATAAAATGTCTCCTAAAATTTTCAGAATAGTCCATGTTTTATTCTCATTTTTGTGTGAGTTTTTATGGAAACAGCCAACTAAATACCTTGGAAATATTGAAATTGAACGTCCTGAAATCAAAGATATGTTTATCTATATATAGGTAAAAGCAGGGTTCGTAGCAGTCCTTATAAGTGCTTATAAGTCCTTATATTTGAAAATAAAATATAAAGGCCCTTATAGGTGCTTACTTTTTCTTTAAAGCCCTTATTTTTTTGTTTTTAGTGCTTATTTTTTGCTTTTAGTGTTTTTTTTTTTTTTTTTAAATTTTTTTTTAATTTAATGAACGCGCTATTTTTTCCTGTACCAAAGCCGAAACTAAATAAACAACTTTTCTTCCTAATATGGAATATCAGATGGTGAGTCATACTCCCGGAAATAGCTTTTCCCCCTTTCTCTGCATTCACATAACCTTTGGTGTGCACGAAGAGTACAGACAGGTGCCCGTCGTTCTATTGGTGAAAGAATTGCGAAAGCAGTAGAAAATTCCGCTACATTTGGCATTCTTTTTCTCCCACCCAAATACTACACATGTTTGAATTTCTATCAAGATCTCAAAATTTTGCATTCTCGTTCTGCTTGGTCAGTTCATATTCGTGTTTATTATGATCGTTATGCTTATATTATAAGCATATGTATGAATGTTTATAATAACATAGTTGCAGTAATTGCTGAAGTATAGTAAACTTCCAAAAATGGTTATGTTTTAACACAGATTAGCTTTCTAAGGAATAATATTCGGAATGGCTTAAATAAAGGGAAAGTAATCGAATAGTCAAAATAATTTAATTTTTTTGGCCAATATATTATACAGTACGAAGGTTGGGAGGTCTCCCCTTTCTCTGCAAAATCTTGAATATTGAAACTGTTACAGTTCGCTGCAAAACAAGCAACAGACCTTTTTTTTTTTTTGGTTTCTTTCCAATCTGGATTGAATAGGACTAAAAGTTCTGCGGTCTTCCAACCCAAGCAAAGAATGATTCTATTCCGGAAATTTAACGCCGTCTGTTGAAAATTAGAATGAAAAACACCCCAATGATTTAGTTCTTTATTCTCCCAATACCGGCAGTTGTTGATTCCGATTGCATAATATCACGTAGGGAAGAATTACGGCGCACGTATTGCGCATTAACGTTTGCGATATTTTGCAGAGATAATTAATTTTGATGTTCAGTTCGAGATTTTTTTTATGAACACTTACTAACTGAAAGAGTTTTACTGTGCTTGCTAAGCAGAATATTTTTTTAGTTCTGTTGGTTTATTTTTATATGATGCACATATTGAAATGTCAAAAGCATTTATTAGCGGAAAAATCTAAAGAGCGGCTACAGTCTACCCCCCCCCCTTTCCGCTCCTTCAAGTTACGCTCGACTGTCCGAATATTCGCCAAATCCAAGTATGCGGATTAGTTAAGCTTTTACTGTTAAAGATGGCTGCATGAAGCAAATTTCTGTCTTCTGATTTCAGAAATGTTCCTCTTTTTTACTTAAATTACTTTGCTTGCAATTTCTGTTAAGAGGAAACTGATATACAATGAAAATTTAGAAAATGTTCAGAATTTAGATTTAAATTATTTAAATATCAATATGAGTGGAAAACTAAATTGTATTTATTATTAGGTTCCAAGCGAATACAATAAATATGCCTTATTATTATTTATTTTCTCTTGAAATTTCATCATTAAATCTTGTAATATAGTTTAGTTCTTCATAGTTTTTTTTCATCTCATTGTAAACTATTTCTGTAAATTGAACTATTATTTAAAATTAAAAACAAAAACAAAAAAGTAATTATTTTCCATGGTTGAGGTAATGCTTATTCTCTCGTAATAAGTACTTCATTTCTCATATTTTAAATTACAAGTCTAATTTTTAAGGTTATGCAGTTGTGTATGATGTAATTAGACAGGTGCTTATTTTTTTATTTAAAATGTGGCTATGAACCCTGTAAAGGGAATGTAATGACTATTAAAGCAGTTGAATTTCACCCTAATTAAAAGGTTGAAGGTAAATGTTCATGTTAAAAACAGTTTTTTGGAATGTGCTTTTTATTTAGAAAGCTTTTTATTTTTAATTTAGAAATGTTAATGTTATTAAAGTTATCATGTTTATTCATATGTTTATAACCCTAGCTTTTTAGTTAAAAATGCATTACTAAAAAGCTAGGGTTAAAAATACATGCTTTGTTGCTCTTTTACTTTGGCCGATATATTTCAAATCACTTGACAAGATATTCTATAAATTCTCCAAGAATTAAAGTCAGAAATGGAATTTTTAAGAATCAAACCATGGATTTTATTTATAAGTGAGAAAATGACTTTAAAATCGAACTTTTGGATAGTCCAAAATAATTTCCATCCTTCAAAAGAGTTTCTTACCCTGTAACAAATTCTTTTCAAGTTATTGATAGAGGTATTTCTCCTTTGTGCTTTGTTTTCGTTTGATATTAAATCTCTGTTCACTATTGTTCTACTTGCAGAAGTACTAAAATGTCTTAACGCTAAGCTTAGAGAATTCCATTTCACACATACTGAAATTGAAAAGTTAATTTTTAGTATAAGTTTCTAAAAAATTTTTCCCCTTCATCAAAACATTCTAAAAGGGAGCTCCTCTGAATTTTAAAACAAATTCATCCTCAAAATGATTGTTTTCATCTTACTAATTGATTTGTTCATGGAATTAGATGCATATGCTCTGATAGATAAAGCAATAATAATGAAGAGCTTCAAGGAAATAGAGATATCTAATGTTCTTGATGGTTCAAAGTATTATTTATTGTTCATTGGAAGACAGACTGAATCTTGGCAAAGCTGATGGCAACAACTTGCAAACTGTAACAGACAAAAGAGACAGCACTTTCAGCATCATTATATGGTTTGATATCTTGGGATTAGCAGCAGACAACAACAGAAATGAGCAAAACTGAAAACAGAGGGAAGTTGAAATAATGATATCTTATTAAATATTGCAGTGTTAATATATTGTGTATTCTTATCAGAATGTAAGTTTCTTTTAAATAAATAAGATTATGGTAGTTGCTAGTAGTTTATCCTTAAATACTTTTTCATTTCTTATTTTTATTCATAATTACATTTCATTATCATTCATAAATTCTTTTCATTTACACTTACAGTAACCACGTCCTTTGAAAAATAAATTATTCAGATAATTTTCCCATCTCGAATTATGTATGATAAAGTTAGAAGAAAAGAAGGGAATATGCAAGTAAATATGGTATGGAGGAAAGAATTTAAAATACTTTGAAGGGTTAAATGCTAATACGTTTTATTTGCATGCTGTTATTTGAATTTTTTTGCTGTGATGTGCATTTCATGTATTTCAAGTATCTAGTATAGGAAGGCTTTAGAATCAAAATATAGTTTCAAAAAACATGCTTCATAACTTGCAATGTGCTGATGCTATAAAATCCCTTTAATCTTGAAAAGAATTAGATTACTGAAACTTTACTTTTTCAGTCAATAGAATAGTTAATCTATGCATTTTATTTAACAATTTCTTTTACTAAAAAACTCTGCATTTTCTTTTGTCAAAAGAGGAGAAAAATGTGCCTTAGTGAAACATAAAATTAAGCAAAACAACCTTGTGTTTGGCACAGATTTTAATTAAGACTCGATTTTAAGGGCAAACAGTTACAAGTTCCTCTTCACCAGGAGCAAAGAAATCCAAAGCAAAGAGAGAATCCATTGTTGTATTTAAATCAAAAGCAAAGCAATAAGGTGAACAAGAGTGTAGTGCCATCTGCCACAGAAATAGTAAAGCAAATTAAGTTAATAGAATTTTAAAAGCATCAGGAAATACTGGATTAAAATCATTAATTAAACAAGATAAACCTTTGCATATATGAGAATCTTCAGTGAAATCCAGTTCAGCAGCTGAAGAAGCTTTATGGATAAATTTTGCAGACCAAAGTCAAAATTGCAGTTAAATCTAACTATGATTAGCTCTAAAAGATTTTTTTATTTCTTTTTGGACATATGATTTGTGTTCCTTGAAATGAAACTTTTTAATGCTCCTTTAGTTTGGCTGATATATTTCAAATCTCCATTGACAAGATAAATTCCCCTAGAATTAAAGTCAGAAATGGGATTTTTACGAATCAAACCATGGATTTTATTAATGAGAAAATGACTTATTAATAAAATCTATGGTTTGATTCGTAAAAATCCCATTTCAGAAGCGAGAAAATGACTTGAAAATTGAACGTCTAGATAAGTTTGAGGGAATTTCCATCTATCAAAAGAGTTTCTTACCCTGTAACAAATTCTTTTGAAGTTACCGATAAAGATATTTCTCCTTTGCACTCCATTATGATTTCTTTTGATGTTAAAATCTCTGTTCATTAATGTTCCACTTGCAGAAGCATTAAAATGTGTTCGAAAATTCCATTTCGCACATACTGAAACTGAAGAGTTAATTTTTCTTGCTAAAGCCTGTGAGTCAAACCCACTTTGTTTTGGAAAATGAATATTATCACCAAATTGAAGGATTATTTATGGGTAATCCCGTCAGTCCTGTACTTGCTGACATTTACATGCACTATTTTGAGGTCAAATTATTTGAAAAATTATCTTGTCATGTGTGGATTCACTGCCTAGACGATACTTTCACATTTTTTGATGGTAATAAAGAAGATTTATTCTAGATTTTATCTGTTGTAAATTTAGTTGTACCAACTGTCAAGTTCATTTTCGTAACTGAGTCTTACAGTGCTGTGCCCTTCCTTGATAGTCTTAGAAACCATAATGAATCTGATTTCAGCACTACTGTTTACTGAAAATCCTTTTTTTGTTTGTTTTCCCCCTCCCATGCTAAGTAATGGCACACAGCTAAGCAAAAAAAATGGCTCCTTTTTACTATTTGCTCTCGAAGTTTGTTCCTCAGAATCTTTCCTTGCTAATGAACTCAATTATTTGAGATCAGTTACCACTGACCAAGGATTTTGTCTCATGAGCAGTGGTGCCTTTCAAAAATGTTCAGCTTGCCATCAAAGAAGACAAGTTAATACATAAAGTACTAAAGACTGTTAGAAATAACATTAATAACCTTGTTGTTCTTCCATTTCATTCTTCTATCAGTTTCAGTTATAAAGCTGTCTATTACAAAATCGTATGGAAATTGGATTTCAATTTCTCCAACCAGTATTCAAATGATTTTCTCACCTATCAATAAAATCCATGGTTTGATTCTTAAACGTTCAATTTTTGACTTTAATTCTTGGGAAATTAAAGCATATCTGTTAGTGTGGTTTGAGGTATATCTGCTAAATTAAAAGAGCATTAAAGTTTTCCATGAGGAACACGAATGTGTGCAAAGAGAATAATAAAATCTTTGATAACTAATCATAATTGGAGATTTAATCACAATTTTGACTTCATGTCTGCAAAAATTATCCATAAACCTTTTTCCATCAGAGAATTGGATTTCCTAGAAGCTTCTCATATACTCAAAGATTTACCTTGTTTAGTTAATGATTTAATCCAGTATTTCCTAATGCTTTTAAAATCCTAGGAACTTCATTTTCTTTACTGTTTCTGCAGATGGAATGAACTAACTTCTCATTCAATTTACTTTTTTGCTTTTGCTATAAATAAAGTCATGGCTTCTCCCTTTGCTGTAGATTTTTTTGCTCCTTATGAAGAGATATCTGTACCTGTTCGTCGTTTAAAGTACAAAACTGTTTGTGCTTACTGAGTGTTTTTTCTTTTAGTTTGGGAGAAAAGTTGCCAGTTCAAAATCAAGTTCTACTGCTGGAAACTCGGTAAGTTGAATTACATGTATGATAAAAATGTGAACTTTATGTAAATACAACATGTTTGAAGAAGGTGGTTGTGGACTTTGTTTCCTTTAATATTGTTCTTTGTTATAAACTTAGAAATCTAAATTTTCTTAAAGTGAGGTATAAATTTTATGACAATACTTTCAAAATTGTGAGTGAAAAAGTTTCTTAACTAAAAATTTAACTTTGCATAGACCCCTTAGTAAAAAAAATTCAATTAGGGAAATATTTGGTGTGCTGGTTTTGTGTGTTAAGTACATCAAGAAAAAAAATGAAAACAGGGTTTTGGAAAAGTTATACTTAATCAGTTGTCCATGCAAACATCAAATATTTGCAATAATAATAAATGCAGCTAACTGTTGATGACATTCTTTGCGAAAGAATGCAGTTATTCAAAATAAGAATCATTAAAGAAGACAATTTTTAAAAAAGTGTTTTTTAAATATGTACAGTGTGTTTCAAAAAGAATATACGTATTTCAAATGCATATATTTATTAAACTGTATGACATACAAATATGAAGCTTTACACACATATGTACAAACCTCTCAATTCAGATTACAGCTGTTACAGATGTTCAATATGTCCTCCATCAGCGACATGAACAATATCGCATCGATACTCAAATTCCTCCCACACTTGTGCAAGCACGTCCGTCGTCACTAATGTTACAGCAGTACGAATCTGGTTCTTCACCTCTTCCAGGTTCTGTGGGATTGGTGGTACATAAACATAGTCTTTAATGAAATCCCACAGAAAGAAGTCACAGGGTGTCAAATCCGGTGACCATGGTTACAGCCGAAAACATCGCGGAGAAAACAACGCAAGGCGAAAACGTCATGCTACAAAACATCGTGGGAGAAAACATCGCAGTTCTAAAACATCGTCGTCAAAAATAAAGCAGTTAAAAAACTTCGCAGTTTAAAAACATCATCGTCGAAAATATCGTGGTAAAAAATAAAGTATCTACAAATCATCGCATGACGATAACATCGCAGACATGCTTTTTTTCAGGCTTTAATAACTGTAAATGGATATTCCCGTAATGATTTGTGAGCGCAAGATGGAAAGAAGGATAATTTTTACTTTCATATTTTTTATTAACTAATAAATTTTAGCTGAAAAAGTAAGATTGAGACTTAAACATAGAAAATTAATGCAACTTATAGCACTTAATAGAATTTTAAACCGACATAGTTAACTAACAAAGGTCATTAATAAATCATTTTTATAAAGTTTTTACTGGTAATTTTTTATGAAAAGTATTATCTAAAAAAGATTAGAAAATGGAAGGTAAGTGACTGCATGACCTTATTTATAAAAAAATTGCTAAGTTAATTTTGAGATTATTTTCTTCACTTTTGTTAGTCTAATACTCTTAAATCGAAAATTATTTCTTGTTTTGTTTCAGTTTATTCTTAAAATGTCATTAAAATTTCCATGCACAGCATGCAGTCAGTTACTTGAATGACGATTTGTTAGTTATGAAGAAAGTCAGCTATGCATAATATTTCAGTAGGATTTTTATTTATTAGATTATGCCAAAACACACTACGGCTATCTGCTTAAGGGGTGGTATTCCTTTGTGGAGTACATACTCAGGAACTGGTTCATATGCACATTACACTTTAGGAACATCACGAAAATCTTCATGCAGTTTTTTTTTTTTTTTTTTTTGTTGTTGTTTTTTAGAAATAATGTATACTTGCAGTGAAAATTCTTGGTGACTATCTCCCTCTAAGACGAACAGTGTTTTTGAGAATAATAAACATTGGTTTTTAATCATTACGCAAGTTCACCACATTCACTCAAGATTAAAAAGATATAGAATTTTGAGTAGTCACTTTAAATAGGATTGCTTATATTTACTTTTAGATTTAAACATTTCTTATTTAGCACTTTAAAAGTATTATTTATTTTTTCATATACATTTTATTCGAAAATTTTGTAGTTACTTGTTGAACTTACAGTGGCCAACTTTCTAAGACAATTTTGAATGTTTTCTTCGGTATTTCTTAATTTTCAGAATATCTTAAATTATGCTCGCCAAAAATCTGTAGCGAAATTAAAATTAATATTTCTGAGTGAGATTCTATTTTGTAGCGATTCTTTGCCTAGCAACTTTGAAGCGACTAATTTTTCTTGTAGATTTTTAATTAAAGGTAAAATTCAGTGAAATAAAAACTTACTCGAATTTCCTTTATATAGATTTCAAGGATAAAAACTGTACATATTTTATATTGTCTTTTCTTTTCACTGACTGAAACGTTTCAAGTACAATTTCTTTTTCTATTTATATAACAAATTGTTTGGAATAAGAAAATATAACATTTTTATGAATCATATATGCTTTAGAAACATATGATTTTGAATATCAATCATAATTAAATTTTAAAATCCAGGTTCGCTTCGTGTATGATTATTTTTTAATTAAAGTATCCAGAAAGAAATTGTTTCAAAAAATGAAAGTATTTAGTGCGTCTAGGCATTAAACTATTGGAAAAAGATATTTTGAAAGAAAGCACGTTAATTTCCATAGTTTATGTTTTAAATCAAACAAAATTATCTTTTTGTTTTAATAATTTTACAAATCTTATTGTTTTTTTTCATCTGTAATTAACTGTAATTTTAGTTTCTCAGTTCGCAATAATAAGCAAAGATATACTGTGAAATAGCTAAGTCAATGAGAGGTGTGTTATTAGGTAAATGTAGGATTCAGTTTATCTATGTACACCACTGTAAACAACAAATATACTAATTGCTTATCTGGATTTCTTTACCTCAACGTTAAACATTTTCTTCCTCTTACACTTCGCAGGGAGGGAAAAAAAGCTTCTCTATCTTTTTTCTCAGTCATAAAAACTCTACCACGATGTTCATTATTGCATCTGCATGTAACAAAAAGAACAAAATGTTGCATATAAGTTTATAAATTCATGGAGTTAGCCAGTTTTTATACTTCGATATGTGTTCTTTTTAATATTCATGTAAGGCTTAATTAGCATGTTGGCTATGATTCATACTATAAACTTGTATAAAATCGAATCACATACTTTTTTGAGTGCTGGATTGCTCAAAAAAAACTTTTTTTTTTCATTTTATTGTTAAAATATGACTAATTTTTATATAAAGTGTATTGGTGATGGTGCGTGTTAAGAGGACTACATATAGTCCTTATTCGTTTTGTATATTTTCCGTATTTACTAGTCCTTATTATATTACATATTATAGTAATGCATTTTAGTAATATTTACGAATTCGCATTGATACTGTGACACAATCATTTTGCTTCTTGAAGGGAACTTTTGCAATAAACTTCGAATGTTTCAGTTTCATCATAAAATGAATTATTTTTTATGGATATTTAGCACTAAAATTTTGATACGAAAAATATGATTTAAATTTTGTGCTATAATTTTGCATTAAACTGGACCAAAATTCTTGGGAAATCCTCTTGTTATTGAAAACTAATACATATATAAAAGTAGAAAATAGTAGTTTCTCTAAAATGTTTTGAATTTCTTTTAAATGAATGTCAAATGCTTCTAGGATTAATATATTCCTAATTGTAATGGGTAAGAATTGCAATAAAAATTATAGCTCATAGGAAATGTAGAATTATAAAACAATCAGATAATTATGAATTTTCTCAACTATATTCAGAATTCTTGCATCTTTTTCTTTAGCATTGGGTCATCAATGATTGTTTCACTAATGACCTAGCTAACTACAGTGTTATCAAATGAATCTTACAAAAATGCATATTATGATGCTTCAAATCATTAAAACAGAAATAATGGCTATCTGGTTACATCTTTGTGTAAGGTCTTTCTGATTTGTATATAAAGATATTTGAGTTATATTTATTTTATTGACAAATGTTTAGAAAGCAGACGTAAAACTCTGATTGACTTAAATGAATGTAGGTCTTTACATTTATGACTTAAATGAATGTAGGTCTTTATACTGAAAATAATGCTAGTTTCATAACTCCCTACAATTAAATATAATATGAATTTCTTGCATATCTATGAATTTGCAATTTGAAAGACACACAATTTGCATTTTTGATAGTCCAGTATCAATGAACACATAAATTCAGAAATTTTAATGAAGAAGATTTCTACTTTTTCTACAATATTCATTTAATTTGTTTACAGTTATGTATAGAGTTTGAGCTTAATTTCAGGATTGGAGACCAGAAATGTTAACTTTTTGTTTACTCGTTTACCTGTTCTAAAAGTATCTGGAAGTGGCATTCGAAGGTAATTTGAAATTTTTACTTAACTCTACAATCTTCTACAATTTAAACAAAATGAAGTAATGTGGTATGCATTATAGAAGAAGATATTATTTTACTAAATACTTACAATATTATTTTTAAAAAAAACTGGTGTAAATATCTTATTTTTCTTTCATGTCTTTCTTTTTTCTTTTTCTTTTTTTCTTTTTTTCATTAAATTACTAGACAAATTGTGTACTTTTGACCAATCTTACTAAAAGAGGTTTGGTTCCTGGAGTAATCATCCAAATAATTTTAAAAATCATTTAAAATGTGAAAAAGGTTGGATAGGAGGTAGTCAGCTGAGGAGCATTTGATATTTTCGTTTGAAAAGTAAATATATATATATATATATCTTTTCTCATTTTAGATCTTTTTTTTTTTTTTTTTTTTTACACGAACTAACCTTATCTCGTATAAAAAAAATTAAGCTTGGAAAACTACAGATCTCAATAAGTTCAATCTCAGTGCAGATTTCAAAAGTTCTTTTGATGCCCTTCAAGTTCCATAACAGACATAAAAATTCTTGTGAAAGGCGTCTCCCGTGAATAAAAAATACATTTTTATTTTAATTAAAAAGAATAAATATTTTAGTTAAATAATAGTTTTACTTTTAATAAACATTAAGTTAAATTAAATTTAAATAATTCTCTTGCGCATTGATTTAAGTAATGAAATTTGAATTTAACAAACATTCTCTATTCGTAAAAAGCAAATTTAAAGTTAATTAAATTTTAAATTATGAAATTTAATTGTAAACAAATGAATGATTAATTATTGCTGCGAACTAATTTGCAATATCATTTAAATTCTGAATACATGGATGACGAAACACGAATTGAATAATTGAAGAGTTAGGTTTGGAGGCAACTTCCCTTGATAAGCTTGTCTCCTGCCTGCTCAACAATTATTCACTTATCATTTTAAAATTTTTTTAGGATTAAAAATTTTTTTGGATTTATATATTTATTCATGGATTTTGCTACTTTCACGTAATTTAAATGATATTGTAGATTAGTTCGCAGCAATAATTAATCATTTATTTGTTTACAATTAAATTTCATAATTTAAAATTTAATTAACTTTAAATTTGCTTTTTACGAATAGAGAATGTTTGTTAAATTTTTATTTTAATTAAATATATTTACTTTTTGTTTATTTGCATTTTTGCTATTGATTAGTTCTTAAATGTTCATGTTTTTTAAAGAAATCGAAAGTTGATTAAAGAAATCGATATATTAATATATGAATATAATATATGAATCATATGCTGAAAAATTCTTTCCCTATGCTATTTACATAATCAAATGGTTTTTTTTATACTGAAAAAGTACTGGATATATACTGAAAAGTTTTTTTACATTCATATACTGAAAAAGTATTTCCTTATGCTATTTATATAGTGAAAAATGTTTCCTTATTGTGAAATAAATACTGAATGTATACTGAAATGCGTTTTATATTCTTTCCTAATGCTATTCATATGCTAACTTGCTAGTTTTGAAAGACCTCTTTTTAACTTTCCCTCTATATTAATTTCCAAACTTAAGCTGAAACTTCGTTTGCAACATTAAACCACAGTATTTTATAAAAGAAGACTCCCATCATAAGTCATCTATTTTATGAAGCAGTATAGAGATTGTTTGTTGAATTACATAATCACCTTGTATTAATGTTTATTTCTCAGATCAAATTATATCCAAAATTGCATCCTGAAAAATTCGTTTACAATAGACTGTGTTACTTTCAGATTTTGCAGTGCGTCAGGAAATAATATTTTGAATCTATATTTTAATCAAAAGTTGCCATTCTTAATATTATACTATTTTTATTCAACACAGAGCTTTATAATCCACTCTTTTATGATGTTTAAGTAATTATAAAAATTTATAGTTGTTATTGAATAATGAAAAATATTTATGACAGCATTATAAAATTTAGCGTAGATATGTCAGCCTTGTTCAAAATTTGTAGCTTAAGAATAAACAATAGTTTTACTTTCTTTCATTTCGTAAAAAAGGTGATATCATGTCAAAACTTTGCAAATAATGTACCATCTATTAATGCAGTTATAAAAAATTAATAAATAATAAATACTTCATTGTATACATTTAAAAAATTAGGAGCGCGAGAAAACTGTAAACATAGCAGAAATTTCCGCTTAAGTTAGAACTAATATTTAATATTGCTTCATAAATATTTGCGAATAAGCTATACATGGAAAACCATAAGCATATTTTGAGAATGTATTTTTGTAGCAAAAGACCGATGTTTATAGTGTTACCCATTGCAGAAAAACATGAAACTCTCTAAAATACCTTTCATATTTATCAAATAAAACTTCCATTTATATATCATTCTATATTTAGCAAATGAAAAACTGCTGTTAAGGATTTTTAACGTTAAATTTACATTACTGTCATATAATAAATTATTTTTAAAATTATGTTATATAATCAGTACTGATCAAAATTGAAATGACTAGGGATTTAAAAGCAAATCTCTTACCTCAGTTTTCAAATTTTCCCCCTTTTAAATATGCAAAAATACGCAATAAAATACTATATTGTCTCAAAACATAATGGTGTCATATATGAAAAAGTTTTGTCTTTTAAGAATCTTTCAGAAAGACAAAAGGGATTTACATATAAGATGTGCCCACGTATATAAGTTTGATATATCAAAGTAAGTTACAAGAAAAGCCATTAAAAGTCTAATCTTATTATTTGAGATAAAATTAAGTAAATATATCTCCCATTGCTTTACGAGTTAAAAAAATACTCTTAAATGTATTCTTTAATATTAAGCTGCCTGATCAGGATGATTTCAGAAAAGAATAGAAATTGAAAATTTCATCTTATATGCATCCACAATGGTATTAAATTTACTGAATTTTATTAAAATATAGATAGCTTATTAAGCTAAAAAATTATCCATTGTAAACAAATACTCTAAAGTCATTTTCTCACACAAACATGAATTAATGAAAAATGAAACGAAATAAAATTTTAATTGATAGGAATTTTTCAAAAATATCGTTATTGTTAATACCAAATCTCCAATAAATTTTAGCTTCGCGTACCGTTTCAGTTAATAAATGGTATTTTAACGAACAAGGCATCATCATTTGTCGTTCATAATTTCTCTGATGAAATAAAATTTGATTTATACTACCAAAGAGTGTATACCAAAGAGGCTTAAATAAAACACATTATACCAAAGAGGCTTCAATAAAGCACATTATATGGAATAAAATATCATTCACATACATTCATGAAAGCTAGTATAATTGTAAATATCAACTCTAAGAGCATAAAAGTTCGCCTAATATTTTTCAGAAAATATAGTGTAATTACGACTCATGTTAAAGCTGTAGTAATAAAACGTATAATTATATCAGACATTAAACATCCTCATTAATTAATGTATAAAAAATTTACACCTGCAGTTGAAAATTGTAGGCTATTCCCCTTAAATAGTCTAAAATAGGCCGACCATTATAATAATTTACAATCTTTTGAATTCTGAGAGATGTATCTCTGTTAACTTTTCTACTTACTGGTGGATGGTGACCTGCAATGTATTACATAATCACCTTTTTCAATTTTTATAGAATTAAAATTTTGTTCCTTTTTTAAGCAATCAATAAATTTCCAGATTGTTAGATGGCATCCGTTCATAAGTTCGTTGAATCTGCGATGCCATCTTTCAACCGCATTATTTGTCCTTGGAACTTTATCTTTTACAGCATCATAACAGTTCCAAAGAGGGATGTCAAACACTGGTCTGCGACGTTGTCCACGACGAGTAAATCTACCAATCCATGTGTCTTCAAAATAATTTATGATTGGTTGAATGATGTTCATATTATTTACAAAATAAGTAGATGATATAAATTGTTCAAATGCTTCAATGACATCTGAAGTAGAAACGAAAGCCAAAGCTGCAAGTTGAGAGATTTCCAAAACGAAATTCGGATCAGTTTCATATTTACTTTGCAAACCTGCAGATTGAATCTTTCTATACACACATTGACTTAAATGAAAAAAAAAATCCTCTCTGAATGATATTCAGAAAGGAATTTTTAAGGGCATTTATGGCAGCCTTTTCAAAATCAGTCATTACAGTTTTGGGCTGCAGATTCGGTTTCAAAGATTTTATCACCGTAAACACTCTATTGTATGTTTCTTCGCGTTTGTTTGGCATTAATACATATACTGAAGGTATCACATTATCATATTTAACACCATGGATTGTATAAATCTGACTGAAAAGCGGTGGTGTTGCTTTAAAAGTTCCATCAGCAAACCAGTTCGGACATTCAGCCATGAAGTCCAGATTTCTGAGGGTCGAAAAAATTAGAATTCTGTCTGTCTGCGCTCCACTGTCATACAGCAAAAATTTCTCTTCTTTTAGTGTTTTTGAAAACTGTTCTGGGATTACTAATTCTTCAAGACATCTAGGATTATGCAATGGCATTTCTCCGTGTCGAGCATATCTGATAATTTTTTTAATATTTTCCACTGGTGGTATATGCCCCGAAACAGCACAAGGAAGACCAATTGTACCAACTGCTGCTAAAGAATGTGTCGATTCTTGCATTGTTACCGCACGCTCTTTAATTGAACTCATAATCTCTTTCGCTGTAATTTTGCCAGCATTTGGAGGATGCCCGTGAGATTTTTCAAGAATGATATTATCATCGTGAGTGTGAATTCGCCCTTTCCACTTGCAAGTAAAATACTCTACACATTTCCAAATACTTTTCTCAGCACTAGCACGTTCAAAATTATAGATGTATCTTTTCACCATAAGTTGTTTACGGTTCTTTTGGCTGATGATATAGTGTAACGGCATGTTGGCTCCTCTGACAGAAAATGCAGTTAAGTTTCCGAGTTTCAGGTACAGCTAAGACTTGGAGCATCAGACATACATTATTTACCTAATTGTCAAACAATGGTTTTCTCGAGGCAGGAGCCACCTGTTTCCCCTTCAGGCTCAAATGACGTTTTACGGTTTGTTAAGTAAAAATAAGCAGGTGTTCCATTATTGAACACGGTTAGTATATGTTTATTAGTAGTTGAACACCAGGAAAATTTCTGTGAACTGAAAAATGTCAGCTAAGCAATTTAAAATTTGATTTATTTTTAGTGTATCTGGAATCATTATTGCTAGTTTAAAACTAATGAGCAGTTTTTGTATATAGTGCTGGAATAGATTAAAAATTTAATAATAATTAAACTCGAGGTTCCTTTCAGGTAACGAATATTAGCATCTTTACTGAGAAAAGCTAGTAAACAGAGTTTTGAAATCGGAATCAATTATTTAATTATTTTAAAATGGTTCAAAACCAAAGAAAAAGATCTTTAAATGAAATATCAGATAATAATTGAATCTTAAAATAATTAGACTGAAATTTTATGATAAACAATTAGAAGTAAAATGAAGATAGAAAGAGAGATGAGTCCTGTTAGAATAAAAATATCTGTGTAGAATTAAAATAAAAAGAGTAAAAAATACAGCAATCCAACATCCAAGTTTTAGTTATAGAGATGTCTTATATAAGCATATTATACTCTAAGTAAAGTTGTAAAAAGCCTTCCGTGTCATATTTTTTGTACAACTAGACTATTGTAATGATCTGAATGTTGAGTTTTATCGCAGAAGTACTTTATTAATTACGTATCTCGAGGTCTCTATCGATATTTATCCACATATTGTCGAGCATTGAGTACCAGATGCATGTAGATCACAGCCACTATTAATACTATAAGACTATAAAAAAACCATTTACTTGAGAAACTGAAGATTGAGTCTACCAGGAAAATCAGAAATGAGCTATGAGCTTTAAATCTAAAAGTCACTCTGCACGTTTTTTGACGCATTTTCATTTTTTATTGAATCTTTTTGTTTTTGTTTCACATTAATTTTATATGAACAAACGTTTCTCAAAGCATTCGAATTTATAAATTATAATCTTTAATCTTACTGTAATCATGACCCCTATTAGTGGCCGAATGGTTAAAATCGCTGAATGCTAGGAGTTTGAACGCAGTGCCATTTCAGGCAAAGAGGCTGGCTTCGTGGTTGGTATCGAGAAGGCCCTCATCGCAGGCATCCTTTCTCTAAGCTTGATAGCCTTTGTGTGCTTTGCCATATTTAAACAACCTAGCCTATTGTGTAAACATAGAAACATATGATAAGAGATTACACTCTTTATGGAAACGAAATGTACGTGTCGAAAGTGTGCAATTAAATTCTAGACATGTTGTTTACATATATATTTATATGTAAATGTAGTATGTAAATTGTGCAATGCATTTATTTGCTAACAATTTTTATTTTTAGTGCATTTATATAAAGAATTTAAATACTTCTTACATAATAACAGGACCGAGACAATGATGAAGAGAAAGAAGTACTCAGCTAGAATAAATAACTCAGACGGGAGTTGCACGGGAAAAAATAACATGAAAGACAGTGTTATTTAAACCTGAAAATTAATTAATATGCATTATTCTCTGTCCTGATAAATATTTTATGTAGGTTTTTTAATAATTAAGTCTTTTAATTAAGTTTTGTTTAATTAGGTTTTCTTATCATATGTGTGGAATTCAATCATTTAAGGTAATGTGGATTACCTCAAATAACAGGAAGTGCGAATAAAGGGACAACTGTATTATTTCATAAAAAAACTATCATTACGAAAATTTATTGCACACGGTACTGCTATTACGCAGTGTTATTAAGCACAGTGTTAAAAAAAATGTCCCTGAAAAATTATCCTGGAAAAAATGTTCCAGTAAACATGTTTCCAGAAAAAATTAAATGTTTCTAGAAAATGTATGGCTATTTTCTTATTTTTCCAAATCTTATAGCAAACCATTTAGTGTCATATCATAAATATCACCTCAAGTTTATATAACTTTTGAAATTAATGAACATTATTTAGCTTTTACATAAGAAAGTTGCCTTACATTTAATGAAATATGTTATACAAATGTACTAAATGTGAAATATTCTATAAAAGATACTTAAAGTGAATAGAATTAATCATACGATTGTGTTATGTGGATAATCACATATAAATTTAAACTAGGTCTTTGGAACATTGTGCATTATGCTTATCAATGTAGAGGTTACGTCGATTACTTTTTCAACAGTTCGTCGTAAAGGCCAAATCATATTCCCAATTCATAAAGCAGTATATCATACTCCTAGTTAATAATAATCCGTAAAATGATATTCCCAGTCCGTAAAGCTGTAGATGCTGTTTCTAGGCCGTAGATGTGAAATATATGATATTTTATTCTTTAAGGGGCTGTGTACAATTCTAAATTTCATTTTGTATAAATTTTTTTAAAAGATTACATTTTAATTTAGAATTAAGATTAATTAGATAATTAAGATTACATTTAATTTAGAATTACTCGGTCCTGTTATTATGTAGATTAAATCGTACAGGAACAGACGTTGTGAACACGAGACATAAAGACAGTCGTGTGTGCGTTTGTTGAGCAATCGGAAGCAAAGGGGAATTAATGAAACATTTCGGAAAGCGGAACTGAAAAAAAACCACAGTACTTTTAAAAGCATTATACAAATTTCATTTACTTGTAAAGCACTTATATTTTTTCATTTCTTCGTATTTATATTATTCTCATTATTTACATAAACTAAAGTTTTATTCCTTAAACACATTAAATCGTTAAAGGAAATTTTATAATTGTTCTGTTTAAAGACCGAACACCAAATTTTTAAAGTTGTTTTGACAGATTAAAACATATTTCGGGAAAATTTGTATATTTCTCTTATTGGTCTGAAGAAGTATTTAATAATAAAGAAATTTTAAAAAAATAAATAAATGCATAACGCACAGTTCTGAAAAGACACTGCTTAAAGTTTATATAATTAAAAAAATTATTTAATTTTGGAAAATCTTGTTCCTCAGATTTTAAATATTTTCCATTCTCAGCGACAGAGTTTGAATTTATGATGTTTTTATCATACATATAATCGTAGAGTTTCGCCTCCTTAATCGAACTACGTAAATATGTAATTTTATTGGAAAAAGTTTAAAATTTTGGATTATTCATTATTCGTATCGTTGAACTTTGGCCAAAAAAGAAAGGAAAATGTTAATTAAATCTATATTTTTAATATAATTCATTGATGAAATTATATATTAATTAAATAAATCTGTATGTATGAATACTTATATGCAAAAGAGGCAAAGGGCCTTTTTTCAAAAACAAACAAGGAAGGGCGATCTAAACACGTTTGAACTCTAAACTTTTCTGAGTTCTCTTTTTAAACTGCATGGTAGATGTAAAACACACAAATACTAAGAAGTTAAGAAATGCTATTTCTGTCTGTACATGGACCACCATCAGTAATGACCAAAATTTTCAGCTGTCTTTTATTAACCAAATAGCCTTCAGCGGCCAGAGGGGACAAGACCTTGGAGTAAGGCTTGAACGAAACACCCGTTCTCACGGATGTTAACTAATGGTTGACTCTCCCCAATAGTATAAATAGCTGTAATTCATCCGCCCTCCCCTGAGTTCAGCCACTTAGCTTGTTTTTCAACTCAATACTCAAAACTAAGACCTTCAAGCGTTAGTTTCCCGAAAAATTCTTAATTGCTTTCATCTTGCATACAGATTGCTACAATTCCCAGGCAAATCCTAATTCTCACTTCTCTTTCGAAACAAATATATACTACCACTATTAATGAAAGAAAAAATTTCATTTTATGAATAACTGAATATGAAATGTAATTATTTATTAAAAAATGAACTTTTGTAAAAAACTCATAAATCAATATTCTGAAAATTTTAAGTGCGGTGAAATACAGCATTTAAGTCTCTCCCTTAACCCTTTCAGTCCCAATGGGTTAAGTCCAAGTAGATGTTTAAAGAAACCTAGAGAGAATTAAACGCATTAATTTACTACTTAGTTGATGTCCCACTGGTAGCAAGCATTATTTTTAACATCCTCATTACAAAATTGTTGCGCACATCTTCTTATAGAGGCTTAACAGACTGTCAATTTCTGTTAGTGTGATTTGTATCATTTGTGATAATTACCAAGAAGGCATAAAAAAAAATCAAGTCAGTTGAAACAAATAAATTGGGATTGAAAGGGTTAAACAATTTAAGATGTTTTATAAATTTTCAGTATTTAGTTATTCAGATTTCAACCAGTAAAATCATCATCTCCAAATGCCATTTGTTAAATGTATTTAAGTTCTCAAAAAAAGTATTTTTCCTTTCATTCAAAGATTTTATATTTTGACAACTTGCACATCCTTGTTTTTGATATTCTGCACTATATCACACGTAAAATTATAAATTTTTGCTCATAAAAACTCACAGATTCATGAGTCTATTTGAATTAATTGTGTTTCTTATATCCAAAACATGTTTAATATGTTGAAGACGTATATTAATAGAGTTTTATAATATATGTTTAGTGGGAAATATGTACTAATATATAACATGCATTAAAATAATTGAGTCACAGGATCAGTAAGAAACTATGGTTATTACCAAAATAAATAAGGACAATGTGCAACATAATAAAGACTACAGAAATGAATGAGGACAATATTTAAAATAAATAAGGACTATATACAGCTCCTCACACTCCCACATCATCACCACTACATAAGAATTAAACATGTTGCAACAATAAAATGAACAAAACAGAGAGAGTCTGTGCAATCCATTACTCCAAAAAAAGCATATGTTTCGAGTATATACAAGTATTAATACACAGTATGAATCACAACCAACGCACTAAAAGTTGTACTAAACTACAGCACACTAAAAAATACTATACTTCAAAGGTATGGAATTCTTAGGACAAAGAATCGCCACAAAGTAGACTTTCTCTCAGAAATATTAATTTTAATTTCGCTACAGATTTCTGGAGTGCATAAATTTAGATATTCTTAAAATTAAGAAACACAAAAGAAAAACATTAAAATTTTCTTAGGAAGTTTGTCACTGTAAGTTCAATAAGTAATTACAAAATTTTCGAGTAAAATGTATATGAAAATTTAAATAAAATACTCTTAAGTGCTTATAAGAAATGTCTTAACATAAAAGTTTTCTTCTACCAATGGCGGCCCTCAGCGGACTTCGGTTTGGCCACTACTAAGTGATGGTCACTTTATTACGGAGGCACCTAATTATAGGTGGGTCACATTTGCCTCTTATGAAGGACAGTTGCAATCCTGCCTTCTCCGAGGTTCAAACCCGGGACCTTTGGTTCGCAGCCCGGCAACTCAAACCACTATACCATCTAGGCGGTCTAAATATAAATGTAAATGTAAGCAATCCTATTTAAAGCGACTACTCAAAATGCCATTCTTTTTAATTTTGAGTGAATAGTAAATGTGGTGAACTTGCGTAATGATTAAAACCAATGTTTATTGTTCTCAAAAACACTGTTCGTCTTAGAGGGAGATAGTCACCAAGAAGGTCCCCTGCAAGTATACATTATTTCTTAAAAAAAAAAAAAAAAAAAAGCTGCATGAAGATTTTCGTGATGTTCCTAAAGTATAATGTGCATGTGAACCACTTCCTGAGAATGTACTCCACAAAGGAATCCCACCCCTTAAGCAGATAGCCGTAGTGTGCTTTGGAATAATCTAATAAATATAAAACTTATTGAAATATTATATAGCTGACTTTCTTCATAACTAAAAAATCAGCATTGAAGTAACTGACTGCACGCTGTGCATGAAAATTTTAATGTCATTTTAAGAATAAACTGAAACAAAACAAGAAATAATTTTCTCTATAAGTGTATTAGATTATCAAAAATGAAGAAAATAATCTCAAAATTAACTTAGCAATTTTTTTAAAAATAAGGTTATGCAGTTACTTACCATCCTTTTTCTAATCTTTTTTAGATAATACTTTTCATGAAAAATTACTAGTAAAAACTTTATAAAAATGATTTATTAATGACCTTTGTTAGTTAACTATTAATATTACTTTGTTACTATATATATTACTTTGTTACTACTATATATATTACTTTGTTACTATATATATTACTTTGTTACTACTATATATATTTCTTTGTTACTATATATATTACTTACTATATATATTACTTTGTTAGTTAAAATTCTATTAAGTGCTATAAGTTGCATTAATTTTCTATGCTTAAGTCTCCTTCTTACTTTTTCCGCAAAAATTTATTAGTTAATAAAAAATATGAAAGTAAAAATTATCCTTCTTTCCATCTTGCGCTCATAAATCATTATGGGAATATCCATTTACAGTTATTAAAGCCTGAAAAAAGCATGTCTGCGATGTTATCGTCATGCGATGATTTGTAGATACTTTATTTTTTTACCACGATATTTTCGACGATGATGTTTTTAAATTGCGAAGTTTTTGAATCGCTTTATTTTCGACGACGATGTTTTGTACCACGATGTTTTAGGACTGCGATGTTTTCTCCCACGATGTTTTGTAGCACGACGTTTTCGCCTTGCGTTGTTTTCTCCGCGATGTATTTGCCGCTATGTTATCGGCGGACACCGGTGACCATGGAGGCCAGTTGAGACATGCTAAGTCATCAGCTCCTTGAGGACCAATCCTATGGTTCGGTAGAGTTTCATTCAGATAATCACGCACTTGGCGTAAGGGGGTGCCCCCGTCCTGTTGAAAAATAAAGTTGCCTTCGTGCAGCCTCAGAAACAACCAGTTTTGTAACATAGTGAGATACTGCTGACTGTTAACCATGTTTCCATCAAACAAGAATAGGCCGTAAATAGATGATCGGGATATCGCACAAAATACATTGATTTTGGGCTGATCTCGTGCATGTTCAATGGCTGCATGTGGGTTCTGTAGGCCCCAAATTCAAACATTGTGTTTGTTTACATGACCACTAACATAAAAAGTTGCTTCATCTATGAACGCGATGCGTTGTGCTATCATTGTCAATAGCATCAAAAATCTTGTTACAAAATGCCACACATTTGCGTTTGTCATCAGGACGCAGAGCCTGTAACAAATGTAACTTGTACGGCTTCATAACCAACCGACATCTCAAAACACTCCAAATTGTTGTTGTAGGCAGTTGTAACTCCCAACGGGCATGACGAGTTGATTTTGAAGGACTACATTGGAAAGCAGTTTGAATTCGTGGAACATTTTTGTCAGGAACATGAGGGTGGCCAGGACTCTTTCCTTTACATACACATCCTGTATTTACAAACTGTCTATACCATCTGCAAATGTTCCACCTGTTCAGAGGATCACTTTGGTACAACTTGAAACGTCTTTGCACTGTAATCACAGAATTGCACTTCGCAAACTCAAAAACACAAAAGGATTTCTACTGCGAAGTAGCCATTTTAAACATATGATGGTTACCACTCAAAACAGAGGACAACTGGCATCTAGTGGCTATTAATATAAACTAGACTATGTATTCGTTTCACCAATAGCCAAGCCGAGATGTAGTGATCGATAGTTTGGAAAATAACACTTTGTAATACGTATATTCTTTTTGAAACTCTGTATATATTGCATGTTTATATTAGTTCCTTTTTTCTATGTATTGGTGCTTTTTGAATACTCACCTTTCCATCTTTTGCTATTTCTTAAAGTATTCAACAAAGTAAATAGTGACTAAATATTTATTTGCTGAAAATTATTATTTATTAATTTATCAACTTTATTTGCTGAAAATTATCTTGAATTAATTTATCAATATTTGTATTTTTAGTTAAAGAAGAAGAAACATCAAAATAGAATCGATAATTCCCAGTCAGATGTATGTATTTTAAACTAAGATACTCAATGCTCTTGTAAAATTCCAAATTTTTTTATCTCCTTTTTCTTGAATCGTATTATTGGGAAAATTTGTTTACTTAGGTACCCTTTCCACTAGCATTATTTAAAACTGTTATAGAGTCCTTAATCAAAACATTTTCTTAAAAAAACAAAATTCTAATTCAAGCAAAAATATAAAAATATTAGTAAATAAATTTATGTGTATGTGCATGTTAAATAATAAAATTAACTGTTAGCTACAAGGATTTTTGATTTGTTTTGAACTTAAGAATTGAAACTAAATAAGTAGATAAGTATTGAAAAATTGGAGGGGGAGGGAAACTAAATGTAAACAAATTTTCAATTTTTTGAAAATTTAGCATAGTAAATTTAATGGTGATTTTTGCTTATATAAATATGCAAATAAACATTTAAACAAAAGCACACTAAATTTATAACATATTATGATTGAAAAAGTAAATTTATTTTATTATTGAAGTTATTTAGCATTTTATGTGTGCACATTAACATTCTCTTTTCTATAGTAAACACTGATCATGAATATGCAAATTGTTCATTTTAGATAAATTACTACTTTTAGATGCATGTTCCTTTGTCTCTTTGAATTAAAATCTGAGGCTTTGTAGTTAATATGTGGAAGATTTTATTTAACCACACCTTTTCAAAAGTTGAATTGCATCTTTAATACACCTTCTAGCTGATTTGTTTACATATAATGTAAACAATACAATTTGTTTACATAAAATTTTTCACAGTGAATTCATTTTCATTGGTGTTATAGGGACAGATAATTAAAATCAGCTTAGTGTGGATTTTTCTTGCATTAATAATGAAAAACATGGTAATGTGAGAAGAAACAGTGAAAGTTTCTTATAATGAATCCAAAAATAAGAATAATACAATGCAGAATAAGCAGAGAAACTCAATTTAGAAAAAATCATACTGCTGGAGCTTTTATAAATAGTGTATGTATGTATTACATAAAAATTTCTTTGGAAATAATTTTACTGGGGATATTCAGTATTTATATCTAAATTACTTCAATGCATTTTTAGAGAAAAGCTCTTTACATTTTCAAAAAAGAACCCCCCCCTAAAAAAAAATCGTACTTATTTATTGCTCCCTTTTTGCCCTTACTGTGGTTTTTCTTCCTTCTTCTGGCACTTTCTTTATACATAAATATATTGAAAAAATAGAATAGTTTTGCATTCAGTAAGGCTTGATTAAATAATTCTTAAAGTATGATTTGGTTAGTTATTTATATGCAAATAATGAAAATTTCACATAGAAGAATTTCGAAAGGAAAAATTGTAAATGAATCTCAAGAAGACATGATTTACAAGAAGGTGTTTATGCATTTTTAGGAGGATTTTTAGGTCCTTCAAATTAATGTTTAAAATGTAAAGAGTATTTTTTTAAAATGTTCAATCTGATAGCCTTTTTTCTGCTGCATTGTGATTTCCACGATGGAAGAAATTTTTGTAAAATTTTGAGGGTATTGATTTCCATTCCTCTTCCACTACTTTCCAGTGTCCATCAGTTATATAGTGGGTTTGTGCTTAAAAAGAGCTCTTTTCAAGAGACCAAAGATACAATATCCATAGGTGAAATGTCAGGGTATTTCACAGGAATATATTGAAAAGGTATATATGCAGTACTTTCATTAATCTTCATTTGTTCAAGGAATGCAGTGGTACATTTCAAAATATGATTTGTTGCTTTGTTGTGATGAAGTTTCACTCCTTGAAAGTCATGGGAATAAATTAAATTTCTTCTCTAAATATCAGACATAGAATTTCCTCTTGATTCAGACATTGAGTTGATTTTAATACTTTTTTCCACTCTCCTTATTTTTAATTACTCATTTTAAGAGAATCCTCCGACAGTCAGAACCCCTTACTGAAACTTTTGCATTGATGGAATTAAGTTTATACATCTTTTCCCTCTTTTTGATGATAAATAGACCTTCTTCTTTTTACTGTAATCATTTAGGTAAACCCATGCTTTATCAAGGATCACAATGCATTTCCATTTATCTCGTGTTAGTTGAGCCACATGCCTCAACAAAAGCTGGTGAACATTATATTTTTAAGCTTTTTTGAGAAGTAACTCTTGATTTATTATTTTATTTATTGTTGCTACAGATGTATTTAAAACTTTTGCAAATTGATTTCTACATCTTTGGATTAACTCTAGTTACCAACAATTTAACTTTAGTAATCAATAAATTTCAATATAAGTTTTATTGCTTTTCCTTCAGATATCAAAGTGGTATTATATTTTTATCTATGTTCACTAAATAATGCCTGGAGGAATTCTAGCAACAATAACGTGTTTTTTTTTTTTTTTTTTTTTTTTTTTTTTTTCAGTAATTGCTATGCCCATAAAAATTTGCCAAAAATTATGCTGAACAGTTGTAACAGACTTAAATTTTATGTACCATAACACACGTTGTGTTTTTCATTGTGCTAGCACCATCTTCATGCAAAGCATAAGCTAAAGTTTTTAGCGCCCGGGGACAACTGAAAATTTACGCCCCTTTCTGTGTGCCAAGAACGGAAAACATTTCATTAAAAAATTTCGTAGCATCAATTTGGCGCCCCTTGGATGCTGCGCCCGGGGATAGATGTCCCCCCTTGCCCCACCCTAGCTACGCCACTGATGCAAAGTGGCTGCTTAAATCCAGTAGGGTCCATACTGAGCAAAGCGTCTTTGGGACTTGAAACTACCTTGTCTATCTCTACAATCAAAATCTAAATACTATCTAATTATTTTGGTATAAAACTCAGAACATTGATTTAAGATAAAGCTCAATAAAGTGATTTACAATCAGGTCCACTTTTTTTTTTTTTTTTTTTTAATGACCCAACTCCCAATTGCCCATTGTAGAACTGTGTCATTAGGTTTGAAAAAAGAAGTACTGGTATTGTGAAAAGGATCACACAAGCATAAAATTTCAAAATTTTGTGCTACTCAAAAAATAAATGGGCGTTAAATAAATAGATACAAAGGAAATTATTTACACCTTGTCCTTCTTTAATTATCAAAACAACCATACATAACATAAGCATAATATCTGTATTTTTGATACAGAACCAAGACTTCTGCTTTCGTCTCATGGCACCAGTTTGTCCACCTTTGTACAATAGACATAAACTTTTCTACTTGTGGACACTTAGTACTCCCTCCTTGTGGAAAACTAAATTGAACATTTAAATGTAGCATCTTCAAATCAATTATGAAAAAATGAGACACGAAAGGGCTTGACTTACTGTTACATTACACAATTACTTATAACATGGGAAAAGATGCATTCCCTACTATCTAGATGAAAATATACAGCATTTAAAGAAATTTAATAAGTGTACAAAAAGTTGTTTTCAACTGCAAGAACAATACAAGAAAAAATAAAAAAATTTCAAAAAGAGTCAATTCATCTCAGTTTTTGTGGATAAATTTAGTCTTTGCACAGTCTTTATTGGTCGATCAAATCTGGAAAAACCTTTCAGAAATGGTTTACATACATAATTGGATTCCTCGTCTGAAATCTCTAATGGATACAGTTTCCTTAAAGGACACATTGAACAAGGTTTTACTAAATGCTTTGAGGATCAAATAGGGCTGAAGGTGCTAGTATATTTAGCAGATGTTTTTCATCACTAAGATAAACTGAATGCATTACTGCAAGGGAGCAGAGAAAATATACTTACTTCAAAGGATTCTTAGATTTAAAGAAAATTAAGCTTACATAAAGATCATGTCGCAAATGGGAATCTTGATATGTTTGAATTACTGGCAGGACTAAAAAGTGATGATAGATACAAACAAATTTCAAGTTTTATTGTATCCCACTAGAGGTGCTGTTGCAGAAAATTGATTATTATTTTCCATCCACATCGGAAGAACCATATGATTGAGTGAGAAATCCATTCTCGCGCACTTCACTTCATCTTCAAAACTTAATTTTAGCTCTCTCAGTGTTATGGATGGAAAATTTCATATAGAAGGGTGGCTTTTGTTTCATTACACATGAAAATTTCTGCCAGCTTTTAATGTGTCCAATTTTGGGTTGGATGAGTATTAGAAAAAAAGGAATTGGGTTACAAAGTGATAGAGTCATTTTTTAAATTATAATAAAGAAAATACTATTTATTCATGACATTTTGAAGGACTTTGAAATTTCAGGGATAAACCTATAACACTCGGAGGGTTAAAAGCGTTACTGTATAACTTACAGTTGGAGGGTTCATTGAAATTGAAATTTAATGACCGGTTAATTATGACTGGTTGAATTGAATTTTAAAATAGATGTGGACAAGGAAATAAATTGTATGAAACTTAGCAGGTTTATTCATTTTTAGGGTATTTTTCATATTATATTGTATTTTTTTAATTAATTGTTCATTTATACAAAGCATTGTACATGGTACCTATCTTCTTGTACTGTAACTAAAATTCGTCTCTGAACCATTTTCTGTAGGAACGGAGAATGTGAGGATTGTACTTGTTACCTATCTTCTTGTACTGTAGCTAAAATTCATCTCCGTTTCTCTTTGTCTTCACCATTTTCTGTCCCTGTAGGAAAGGAGAAAGTTTATGTGAATGAAATTGTTGATTTATGTATTTTTTACCAGCAGCTTATCTTCACATTCTTTTTTAAAAAGTTAAAACTGGGTAATTTCATTTTAGGCACATTTCAATTTATTATTGTTTTTGATATTTTAATTGTTACTATTATTATTTGGACTGATTTTGATTTTTATTTTCATTTTGTATTCTTTAGTATCACTTGAGCCTTTTGCTTGTTGTGAATCTCCTTTTTTTTATGCAAATGTGTTTTTAGCACTTTATTTTCTCCTGCTTTTACTTAAGTTATTGCTATGCTTATCTGAAATTTATCCATAGTAATGCTGTATTTTGATTTGCTTTTAATGATTTTTTTTTTGTGTGTGTGTGTTTATCAATGTGGAAAAAATTTTTATTTTTATTTCAATATTAGATATCACGAAAGAAAAAGAAATTGGTTACAGAGGAAGAATCCCCTGTAAGTAAAATGTTCTTTCAATTAATGCCTGTTCATTTAAGCTGTTTTAATGCTGCTGTGTTTATTTAATTCATAAAATTCAAATAATTCATATGCAAAATAAAAGGAATACTTAATAAGTCTCTGTGTGGATTTTAAATGATGTCATGATGGAATATATAATTACCCAGTCATTATTATTTGCACAATCACAGAAAAGTTGCTTTTTGTATAACAGTAGTGGCAAAGAATGCTTCTCAGTGGTTTCCAAAAAGCCATGGTTATTAGTGAGCATAAAAATGGTTTACAGTTTTTAAATACATGAAATTCAGAGCATGTTACTGAAATTGTGGGTATCTAAATAAGAGGAAGTGATGAAAAAATAGTTGTCATATAAAATTTGGGAATAAAAATTGCAAATTTTGTCTTAAAAGTATGCAAAAGGAAATAACTTTCGAGATTATGGTATTCAAATACAATAATTCATGAGGGACTTTATGAATTAATACTATTTGAAAATATTATAAAACTGATACTGATGTAATGTCAAAAAGTACATATATTTTTTAGCATTAGTAAATAGGACATTAGGACTTACAAAATTTGAAATATGGGTAACTGAATACTCATATTATTAAAGATATTAGCAGTTTCTTCTATACATTCTAAATAAGTGCAGTTTTTTATAACAACAGAAATCTTTATTTAAGTGTGAAAATTATAATATGAAGAGGAAGCTTATTAAGAAGAAAACTGATCACAGTAAGGACACAAAAATTATTCTTCAAAGATATGTATTGTTGAAACATTAACAGATCAGAAGATGAAACAGAGACTAGTGGGAATATTGATTTATTTATTGAAACAAATGAACTTAGAAAAGATGCTTAAGAGAAGGAAATTGATGTAAATTCTCTAAAATATCTGGAAAATATTCAAATTAAAAAGATGGATAAATATTTTGTTGTGTGTAGTTGCATTAGTGTGTGCATGTGTAGCTACAATAACATACATGTTTTGTAGCTTTTAACATGTAATTATCCTAATATTGTATTGGAATCAAAATTATAAATTATAAGTGTAATTATGCATTATTTTAACTGTAAAATGTTCTTAAATTGTAATTTTAATGCATATTTAAAAAAAAATTTTAAATAATGATAATGATCATGTAAATGGTCATGTAATCATGTGATTGACTAAGGGTATCTAACTACATAATTTAATTATTTGTAATTTAATGACTACTCACCCTTAGAAGTTATCTCTATTTAATAATAATTCTCTTGTCTAATAAGGCAAGTTATCATTTATTGTTATCATACCCATTCCTTAATTCATACTGTGGGTGCAAGATACAACTAGAAAATGTAAAGTTAACATAAAACTTTATATTCAAGATACAACTAGAAAATGTAAAGTTAACATAAAACTAATGATACTTAAAATGATGCAAAACAACTTATTACCTCGGGTGTATGAGTAACGTATTGAAACTTTATATTAAATAGTGTATATTAACTGAATTATTGCTCCAGCAACTCTATGCAGAGCTGCAACACTGAGTCAGGCAGATTTACTTTCAACCCTTACCAACTTTGCCAACATCAGGCATTCACATCTGTTCTGATCAGCAGCCTGCTTTCTTGAAGCAAGCAACAATGGAGGCAATGGCAAAGTTTTGTTACGAATTATGCTGATTATAATTTTACTTCTCAATTTAACCTATACTGTCTGACATAAAATCTGCTTAAACTTCTAGACTGAGCAAGTGCATGATGAAACAAGACACAGCAGAAAGAAGCAACATAAAGCTGTTAGTAAAACATAAATAAAATGTCAATAATCTTCTTTAAAATATGTGAGAGAAAAGTGTAAAGTATAAATGTTTCAAGAAATTTCATAATTTACTTTATAAATTTTATGAAGGTGATTTTATTGTTGAATCTGTTTTATAATTATGTTAATATTAAATTATGTTTAATAATAATGCATTTTACTTACAGATTTATTTTATTCTTACAGTGGTATTACAATAATGAATTTCAAGTATAGTTTACAGATAATATCTAAATAACTGGTTTAGTTTATTCAATTTCCATTTGCAGACAGGATCTTAATTTTTGTCATTGGTGATCCTTATGTACACTGCTCAAAAAAAAAAAAAATGGGACAGTGCTATATCTCCCGTTCTACTGGCCGATTGACAAAATTCAAACTGCGTTTTTCATGTCTCGAAAGCACGACTTAGGATATATATTAGATTTATATATAGCACTATTCTAACATAGGTATTTTGACACAAAATCGGACTTTTTCTGAAATAACATACCAATTTTTTTACATATTTCGATTCTACGACTTAAATTATGCCAGAATACCAAGTTTTGTAAAAATCATACGAGTAGTTTTTGAAATATTAGCCCTCAAAATTTTAGCTCCTCAATGTTAATTGAATTTGGCAAATATTTATTAATATCTCTTTTTTTATTAAATTTTTTTGATTTGTTCTCTCACATTTCGAAATTTAGGTTCATTCCAAATAAAATTTACCCATTCTTTGTGTTTTATTTTTTAAATTTCTATTTTTAAATAATTTTTATAAATTTTTCGAAAAAAATTTTGAATTATAACCTATAAAATTTTTACCATCATCATAAAGTAGGTGTATTTTTAAGCATATCTGCAAAAAATTAGACTTTTTTATTCAAAATTTTCTAAGATATACACGAATTTACATATTTTCGCGTTTTGAAATTTGGCATCTTTTTTTTTGAGCGATAAAAACGCCAAATGTGGTCTATGGATTTTTGTTGCATTGAATTGCCACAGCTATTTTTAACCTTAAATTTCAAGTAAAATTTTACGGAGAATTAATTATATGAAATATTTTCCCTCAATAAGGCGTAAAAAATATTTATCAATACTATATGAAAAGCTATTTTTTTAAATTATAGATGATATTATTCAAATTTTAACAATGTTTTTTAATTTCTCTCTTTCTTCCTTTTTTTTAAAAAAAATAAGAGTACATTTTTCTAAGAGTAAAATTTTACCTTCGGCGTTTTATCATCTGCTACTTTACTTCGTTTAAATCGAATTGGCTAAAACTGAGAATTTTCGTTTAATGTTTATTTGAATTTTATGAAAATATTTTATGACATCAACTGCATAATTTATTTCTAAACAAACTGTTGCTTTTGAAGTGGCTGAAAGAGCGGCAGATACTATCATCCATATTTTTAAAGCACAGTATATTTTTATAGAAACATAAGATTTAGAATAATCATTTATATAAGTCAAATTATGATATAAACATACAACCATCTAGAGACTGAATTAATGGAAGTTCAATGGTTATGTAGAAATGATTTTACTAGTAACAGCTACTAACAGCTACTCCTCTGTGGACAAGTAGGAATAATTATATAAACGACACACAACATTCTGGATTCAATTAACAACGAGGATACGATGTTTATTAAATGAATTTAAGAAGTTTTAAAACATAAAAAATCAACTCATTTTTATCCTAAAATGTATTTTTGTGCGTATTTTCATTATATCCTTAAAATTCTAATTTAGAATGTAATTGTCAAGAACTGAATCCTAATCATCAATAATATAAAAAGTAATTATTGCGGTTATTAATAAATCCTTCTTATAAAGTAATTGCAAATATTTCAAAAAACTTTATGTCTGAATGCAAATATTTTTCTATGCAAAATTTTTAATTTTATATTAATCAAGCTTGCACACGATATTATTTATTTGCACTTCAATTTTTACCGTCAGCTCTAGTAGAAGTTACAAATCAATTATATTTAATTAAGGATTGGATTAATTAATTATGGCAAAGCACACGAGGTCTATCTGCCTAAAGGGAGGGATGCCTTCGTGGAGGACGTTCTAAGGTAAACTAGCTCGTATACACGTCACACATGGGGAAAACCACGAAACCGCCCATGCAGCCACCCCGTTCGCGGGATTCGAACCTCAGACCGAACTACCAGTCCTCAGCGTCTTTACCGCTCGGCTGCTAGTGGGCTATTTAATTAAGGAATGACCATCTAAATTTAGAAACAGCGCACCGTAACAGCAATTTAATTATTGGCGACATATCTTTCATGTTACTCCCGATTGGCAAGCTACATGATTTTTAATGAGTATTCGGGTTTTGCTAGTAACTTCACTTAGAAATCGTGCTTAAACTAGGTTCGTTGGTTATTTTAACATAGAAAGAACATGGGAGCTATTTGATTAAGATGCTTTCATAGAGAACCTTTGTAGAGAGAACCTAAAAAACTACGAAAACCAACCATGCAGCCTGGGTTAGACTTCGCAACAAACAATTAGTATTTAACAATCTTCAAATGCTAGGCAACTGGTGAGGCTCCAATTAAATCTCTAATTTAATATTTTATTTGTAAATATTTAAAATATTGTTGTATATTTAGACACAAAAAGCAGAATTTAAGTTTTGTTAACTCGTTAGTAAACTACTAAGCCGAAGTGCAAATGAATATTCAATTTCTTTTGCAATAATTGTATTCACTTAATATTCTTGGAATATGAGCTAAAGAAGGAACGTTCTCGGAAGATTAAAGAAGTGTTTAAATCCAGTGATATAAGGTTTGACTTACAAGCTCAGGATTAAAACGATTCTGCAATTGCCCCACTCACTGCAATTGCCACACTGACTTGTAAATGGCTGTGAATTAAGCAGATGACTTTTAATCTTATGTTTTCAGTCATACAACGTATTCCAAATGTTTTGTATTGCATGATAATGCATCTTTTCATTATTCAATAACCAGTCGGAGAACCGCTTGTGTTCCGAAAATAAGTATGTGTACTCAATCGTCCTGCATGTTTTTCAAATTTGTCTTGTGTTTTTTTTTTTTTTTTTTTTTTTTTCTTTCCCCAAAACTAAAGTTGCATCTCAAAGGAAAGTTTTTTGATATTGAAGAGACAAAAGGAGTATGACATCTACTTTTAGAGGCATGTCAAAAACAGATCTCTACAAGCCTTCTCTTCTATTACATGTTGTGCAGTCAGACGAAAAGTTGCATCAGCGTAAATTCTATAATCTATTTTTATTACACTCTGATTACTTTATTAACATACAGTGAATATGTACTAAATCTTTTACTTTAGCTTAAGTAATTCGGAATTTTTGACGGAATTGTTGTCGGAACTAGGACTTAGAAGATAAGTCAGATTAAATATTTCGATAACCCAATAAATTCAAGGTCCATTATCCTAAGTATATTTGCTTCGATTCTTTATTTTTCCATAAAAGCGAAAAATTTACGTTTGGTATACATATAACGCATAGCTTCAAATGAAAATTTAACAATATACGGAGTGGTTATAATTAAAGTTCCACATTGAAACGGTCATAAAACGAAAACTACTGGATCAAATGTTATCAAACCTGGTAATCGTGTAAAGGAAGTCATAGGAATTTATTTTCCGCGAAAAAAAGGAAGTTCCATACCTCACCACCAGGGGCGAAATGGAGCTGTATGCAATATTTTTAAACGAAATATGGGTCGGAATCTAACTTAACCTTTTGTTACACGGGTTTAATATGTTGTATACCCTTAAGAAATTTTGAAGTAAGCAAATTACCATTTATAGGCGTTAAATTCGATAAACGTTGAGTGCGCCATCCGTGTAAGTGAGAAATTCGTCCGTGGAAACCACGAATTAGCGATTAGAAAATGTGAGATCGCAAATCACTCGCACAAGTGCGTACAATCTGGAAATCGTTTTCTTACAGATCGCTAATTTGTAATTTTTGAAGCCTGAATTCGGTCCTAAAACATGAAGATACTGATTCAAAACGCTTTTAATCGATTTGGGCTGAAGAAATCCCTCATGTTATCTATCTAGTTCCATTGCATTCTCCTACTGCATTCGATTGAATAGCAGTCATTCCCACACCGTTTAGTGTTGAATGACAGCTAGTTTTATAACTGAACCATTTTTCTCTGAAGAGCAGTCGACAGCTGGACCACTGTGATTGCAGCTCACTTAGAGTCAATGTTAAAATGTTTCGTGATACATGAACTGCAGTAACGTGGCATTTTAGATACTACGATTTTTATGCAGGGCTGGGCCCCACCTCACGTGTGTCGCACAGTTACTTAGGCAACATTTCACGAATGAACGTGTTATAAGCCAACATTTCCCCTCTTCCCACCAGACCTCAACCTCTGTGACCTTTAGGTATGGGGTTTTCTCAAAAGCACTGTTTATGGTGATAATCTAAACAATTTGGCAGAAATGAAAAATGTGATACACTGACATGTTCGTACCATTCCTCCTGATATGCTAAGAGCTGCTGTTGAGAATGCAGTAACAGGATTTAACTTGCTTTCGGAAAGCTACATTGAACATGCTTTGTAACACGTTTTGGAAAATATTAAACACATTTTCAACAGATGTTTTCTTGTCTTATTTCATTTAACAATCTTGTATACACCGCAATTTTTCCCCTGGTGGTGAGTTTTTGAACTCTTTTTTTTTTTTTTTCGCGGAAAATAAATTCCCATAACCTCCTTTACACGATTCCCAAGTTTGATAACATTTGATATGGTAGTTATCCTTTTATGACCATTTCAAACTGGAACTTTAATTATAAGCACCATGTAAATTAAACTTTAAAAGTCTGACAGTTTGGTTCAAGTCCCAGCTTTAAAAATATATATATTTAAATATAATATTTTTTATTAATCCTCTTAGAAAGAATGTTTTAAGAAGCTAATTTTTCTCTCGCATTATAGATTGTGTAAAAAAACATGATCTTTAATATGATTTAGATTGTTTCAGCCGATATAAGAATCGGGTCACTCGGTTGTAGAGAATAAACCCTGCTGGACTGTTTTATTTCTTTGTCATTTAGCAAAAATCTTTTAATTAAAATATTTATCCTTTGGACTTCGCATTAAACTTTATTTATAGTTAAAATGACTAGAAAATGAAAAGCTGTCTTCAGCTGAAACGCAATTCATGTAATTAATATTTTAAAAAATTGACAAGAATGCAAAATTTATGGAAGTCTAGCAATCGAAAAATCTTAATTTTCTTGTGTGTGCACTAAAAATAACTGTAGAAGGAAAGAAGAAAATTAGGGAGAAAAGTAAGCAAAATTTTGCAGGGAAATTTGGCTGTCAGACATACCAAGATGTTTCAAAAAGTTGGACGCTTTTGAATATACTTTCAGGATACTTCAAAGAATTTAGGTGTTCAAAGAAAAAACACTTGGACGTGTACACCAGCAAATACCATGAATTGAGCTTGTGGTTAACAGAAAAGAAAAAAAAAAACAATATCATTGCAGATTAAAGTGAAGAGCGACTACGTGTACACCAGCAAATACCATGAATTGAGCTTGTGGTTAACAGAAAAGAAAAAAAAAAACAATATCATTGCAGATTAAAGTGAAGAGCGACTATATGGTTGTATAAATTTAAATTACGTTATAGTACATCATATCGTATCATAAATGGAGAATCCCATGATTTTCTCATTCGAATTATTTGAAGATTCAGAAGTTTATCCAGTGATGTATGTGGATGTCACCTAAAGATATTTTTTTTTCCTCCTGATGAAACAGCGGCCAAGCGATAAAGTCGCTGAACGCTGGTAGTTCTGTCCGAGGTCCGAATCCCGCGAACGGGCTGGCTGCTTGGGCATTTTCGTGGTTTTCCCCATGTGTAACGTGTATGCGAGCCAGTTTCCCTTAGAAAGTCCTCCCCGAAGGCATCCCTCCCCTTAGGCAGATAGCCCTAGTGTGCTTTGTCATAATTAAATAAACCAAAACCTCTTGATGAAGCCAGTCTTTCCTTTCATCTCATACCTTCAAAATGTTTAGCCTCTAAAGACTGATAAAGGCTCTGACCAAATATTGATGAAATGGATTGAATTGAATTATTAAGTTACGTCAAAGCAGGGCTATCTGCCTAAAAGGAAGGATGCCTTTGTGAAGAACTTTCTAAGGCAAATCAGCTGGCATACACGGTACACATGAGAAAATCCACGAAAACGCCCAGGCAACCAGCCCGTTTACCGGGATTCGAACCCCGGAGTGAACTATCAGTGTTCAGCGACTTTACCTCTCGGCCGTTTGTGGGCCTTTATGAAATGGAAGGTGATAACTTTATTTAAAATGATTGTCAGAAATATCAAGATATTTCGAAAATTTGAATGCTTTTTAATATACTTGCGGAATGCCTAAAGAAAAAGAGCAAGAATAAAGTAGAATGCCTGAAGAAAAAGAGAAGAAAAAATAAATTTTACGGTAAAATTTAGTATTTGTATTTTTTTTAAATTTTTAACTTTTTAATATTATGATATTTGATTCTTACGATTTCAAATATAAAATATTGGACTAAAATATGAATAACATTTTAAGAAACCAAATGTAGGATAAAATTGTGTAAAGCAATGGGCACAATGATAAAACTGTTTAAAGTGTATGCAAGTTATCCTAAGTTAAAATGTCGGTTATACATCTCTCTTATTTATATATATCTTTTCTGAACGGAACATTGAAAGGCGTGTTAAGTGTGCTTTACTGTAACTTCTCTTTTAATATATGCAGTTTTCAAATGCATCGAAGTCTGGGTTACAAAGTATTCTTCCGAAAGAAACGCAATTCAAATAAATAAAATCAAATTCTGGAAAACTTATATTAATAAATATATTTAAAATGCTCAATTCGAAGGAATAAATAAAAAATTTTAAAACAATTATCTGAAGAGACAATGCAACACAAACAATTAAAATAAAAGTTAAGAATTTAAAAATTACCTAAAATAATAACTATGACAAAAAATATATATAAAGAAAACTATTTGAAAAAAAAATAAATAAACCCTGCACCTTTATTTACGCAGTTCGAATAGGTAAGTAGAAATTTTTAAAACAGTTATTCGAAAAAAATCATGCAACTAAAACAATTAAAATGAAATTCGAAAAAGAAAAAATTACTTAAAATAATAAGTTATAATTAAAAATATAATATAAAGAATATTATTTGAAAAAAAGGAACGATGGTGACTTTTTTCCCTCTCACAGGAAAGGAAACTAGGTTGCCATATATTAAGAAGTTTGCCAAGTGAACTATTCTTGGTGCAAACTGACAAAAAAGTGCCAACATAAATTTGTGAATTTCTCCGTAAATTTCGCTCCAAATTTTACGAAATTTCATATTTAGGCGTAATTTGAGTCGTAGAATCGAAATATGTAAAAATATTGGTATGTTATTTCAGAAAAAGTCCGATTTTGTGTCAAAATACCTATGTTAGAATAGTGCTATATATAAATCTAATATATATCCTAAGTCGCGCTTTCGAGACATGAAGAACGCAATTTGAATTTTGTCAATCGGCCCAGTAGATCGGGAGATATAGGACTGTCCCCCCCTTTTTTTTTTTTTTTTTTGAGCAGTGTACAAAAAAGTGTGCGAACCGTGTCATTTTTTGTAGAACAGGTTCCTCCCCTAGAACAAAAGGATTCTTTGACTAAGCTGTATCCCAATTTTGACTGATATGAGATGGAATCCAGGGTCCTTTTTCCCACTTAAAAAAAAATACTTTTGGACTGATATATTTTTAATATGTAGTGTTCTGATTCCACAGAGGCACTTTCAACTGCAGATGTCTGTGTCTTTCTTATGATTTGAATCCAGGCTCAGTAATATGGGCAGTGAGCCTCTATTAACATACATATTCTACAGGGCAGCTATTTGTATAAGAATGAGGAGTGATGCAAAGTACTTTTATCTTTGTGTGCCCGATTTGTATACGTATATTCCATTTCTAAATTCTGCTGTTCAAGATAAGTTTAAGAAACCAAAATGATATTCCTGTTTATTATTTTATATTACCTGTTGTTTACTGCTTGTTATAGTATTAATCTGAATGAATCTAATTGTTGCAAATTATTAAAATTGACCTTCTGAATGTTTTCCCTCCCTTTGAAGGTACATAAAAATTTGGGGGATTTAGGAATTAAATTATAAAAATTAATTTCATTCTTAAAAAAAATATTTTTATAAAATAAATATTGTATTATATCATTAAGACCAAGATAAATTCAAATCTGTCTCCCCTTTTTTTCTGTTATAACTTCTATATATTTTCCAAGTCTATTTTGTATTGTTTTGCTATGCAAAAGAGTGATGCATACGAAAAGTATGATTCAATTCTTATATGAGCATCAAACTTTTAAATAAGCTTAATTTGAAACTGGTTCATAGTTTTGATGTTGAAAAAATGGTTAAACTTCTTTTGAAGGCAATAATAATAATAATAATAATAATATAACAGTATGTAGAATAAAACTCTAGTTACTGGAGTCTACTACAAAAATTTATTAAAATACTTTTTTAATCATTTATATAAATAAAAATTTTATAAAAGTTCAGCCTTTAACACTAAGGTATTATAATTTTTTTGTTAGTAAATGTTTATGTTTATTAGAATTAAGAGGAACATAAAAGAATTTATAACAGCAGTAACAAATCAACAATATTTATCTACTACTTAAAGATCTGCATTGGATATTAAAAATCTATTAATCATGTTTTCCTGTTTGTGTTAAATATTTCTTCCTCACAATACACAGTACTGTGATTAATGATTTTTACTTTCCTTGCTTGTTTCTGCCTCAGAGAGAAATTTATTTCAGTTCTGAACTGAACTTGCCTGATTTTTCCAAATTAGTTGCCTTCATTGTTTATTGTTATTTTGCTTATTGCAGCTACGGTAGAATTAAGGAGAACTTCTTTATTAACATGTCTATAAAGTAGTATCCACATTTTATTGAAATTATGCCACAGCTGATAGTTGATTAGAACCTTGATACAAAATTCAGTGAATGAGATGGAATTCAGGCCTTTCTGTCTTGATCTAAATTTCAGTAATGACTTATTGAGAAATTTTTATAAATAAAAGAATTGTTGCTTATCCCTGTCCAGGTTATGTATAGTCTGAAGAATAAGCATAGGTAATATAGGAATGTGTTTATCATTGACTAAAGGCCCTGGGCAATTAAGAGGGCGACTTTCTCAGCTTCATGCCAGTTTTAATGAAAAGACCCTGTTTGATGGCATATGATACCCCTCTTTTGTTGACACCAGCCTCTTAAAAGAATCTCAGGAGTGAGAGATTTTAAATGCCCTCCATTTCACAGAGCCATAATGTTTACTAATATCCATTCCTGTACTGGATTTGAACCATCTGGTGACCTCTATTAACCATACTGTCAACAAAGTTTGCCTCCTATTGCCACTTCATGAATTAAGTTGATGATGAAAGAGTTCCTGCATGAGATGTCTTGAATATTTTTGGTGTAGTCATGCTTAAAATTAAATTAATAAGAAAGGCTGTACATATATACAATAAGTAAAAGGAAGAGTAGTCTTCTGGATTCTGCATTTCATCATTTCAAGATGTAGCAACTTGTATTTTGTCTCATAATGGCATCTTTCTGCTAATATGATTACAAAGCTATTTATCTAAGCTATTCTGTATTTTTTACCTGATTTGGCTGAAACTGATATTTTGTTACTCAACCTTTTCATCTAAGTGTTATATATTAAACTAAAAGTTTATGATCTTTTTTTCTTTCTTTCTTCAGGCTATCCTTTCTCATCAATACAACTATACAAAACTCGGTGAAGTGCAAGAGACTGATCCTAAAGAAACCTTTCATACATATGGAATAGTTGAAAAATGTGATTTAAAAATAACTCAAGGTATGTGTTTTTTTTTTTTTTGGGGGGGGGGAATGCTTCTTATCTTATGCTTTAAGTTGTATAGGTTTTTAAACTTTTTTCCAAATTTTAGATTTTTATGTTAAATGGAAAAATCTGTAGTGAGAAATTTCAAATAGTAGTTTTTTGTTATTTCAGATTTGCTAAAAATATTACTAAATAAATATTCATGTCTTCTGTTGATCAAACACTTTCCAGATTTTAAGAAACTGATTATGGACTTAGTTATGCCATAGGAATTATGGCTATAGTTATGCCATAGGAAATTTGAAATAATTCAAAAAAGTAACTTTCTTTGTACTCAAGATTTGATATTTAAACTTTTGATCACCTTTCTTCACCCCTGTATTTTTCCCATCTTTTTGAGGACAAGCTTGGATTCTACTATTGAATTGCCACTAAATGAATATCCAGATGTTTTTATGTATAAAATATATAAGACTAGATGTTATATTAGATAGGTTCTCCCATTCCTGAAAAGTAAAACAAAATACATATTAAACGGTATTCAATCCTATAATTGTACAACAGTTTTGATGTTTAACGGGAGTCAGGGGCTTGGTTAACACATCAGCTCCCATTTCAGTGGTAGGTATGTACTTCACATCTAATTCACCGCATTCATATACTTCACTCACAAAATGATGGCGAATGTCTATGTGCTTTGTACGGGAAATAAACACTGAGTTCTTCGTAATTTTCTGAGCTCCTTGATTATCGCAGTATATTGTTGTTGGGTGTTCTATGGTGTAACCCAGCTCCTTCAGGAAACGACGTAGGTAGACGGTTTCTTTGGCGGCCTCAGACAGAGCTATATATTCCACCTCCATTGAAGATAGAGCTACACTGCGTTGTTTTCGTGATTCCCAGGTTATGGCTGAACCACTTAATATATATACAAAACCGGTGTAGGATTTTCTATCATCGACATTTGATGCCTAATCTGCATCCACAAAGGCGATGAGTGGTTTTCCTGTTTTTGTATAAATTAGTCCTTGATCTTGTGTTCCCTTTAGATATCAAAGTATTCTTTTCGCAGTATGCCAGTGTTCTTTTCCCGGATTGTTGTTAAATTGACTTAAGAAATTCACAGCGTATGTGATATCTGGCCTAGTAGCTACTGAAAGGTACATTAGTGATCCGATCAGATTTCTAAATGGAACATTTTTCATGTCAGCGATTTCGTTTTCGTTTTTAGGACTCATCTCTTTTGATAATTTTTTGCTGTTTATCTATAGGTGAAGACACGGATTTAGCATTTTGCATATTATACCAATTTAAAATATCATCAACGTATTTCTTTTGAGAAATTTTAATTGAATTCTCATTTTGGCAAAATTCTATGCCTAAGCAATAATGTAATTTCCCCAAGTCTTTCATTTTGAAAGCAGAAGCTAAATTATCGCGAATTGTTTCATACGTTTGCTTAGAACCGGTAAAAACAATAAGATCGTCTACATAAACGATTATAATAGTTTCACTGTTAGGCGTCTTTTTAATATAAACGCAATTATCTGAATTAAGAGATTTGAATTTCATAGATTTTAATTTTTCATCCAACTTTTTGTACCACTGACGTCCTGACTGTTTAAGACCATATAATGATCTCTTTAAAAGGCACACTTTATCTGAATTAGTTTCATCGCGAAAACCTTCGGGAATTTCCATGTACATTTCTTCATCTAAATTTCCATTTACATAGGCCATTACAAAATCTAATTGGTAACCTTTGAGATTGTGTTCTACTGCGTAGGCTAAAACTGTTCTTATGGAACCTAATTTAGCAACAGGAGAAACGTTTTCAGTGAAATCGAGACCAGGGATTTGAGCACACCCTTTGGCAACTAGCCTAGCTTTGTATTTTTCAATAGTGCCGTCGTGATTATTTTTTAATTTAAGAACCCATTTACTACCAATAACTTTCTTGTTTTCAGGTCTTTTTACTAATTTCCAAGCCTTTTCTTGAACAAGCGAGTTATATTCTAACAGCATGGCATTATGCCAATTTTCAGCATATGGTCCATTTAATGCTTCTTGCACCGTAGGATTAATGCTTTCCTCAACAACATTTTGAGTTTGTTCATTTTTATTTACAACTGTATAGTGATATTCCTTTTTAGGCCTTCCTGGCAAACCTGTTTTTATTTTCTTGGGTCGACCAGGCCCCCTTATAGTCAGGATAGGAAGCATTGATTCACTATCTAAATCATTACCGCTTTCCTTTTCAGATTCAGAGTCAAGTGGCGACTCGCTACCGTCCAGAGGTGATGATTTTTCACAACATGTTTTATTTATAATTTTTTCCTCCGGAGCAAAAGGCAGATTTATTTCTGAGTCATAACTACAGCAGTTTTCAAACTCATTAATAAATTTTACATCTCTGCTTATTATCACTTTACGTGCCTCAGGATCCCAAAGTCTATACGCTTTTGATTCATCAGAATAGCCAATAAAAATACATTCTTTAGATCGAATATCAAATTTGCCTATTCCTGGCCTTTTATTTAGCGAAAATGCTTTTTGGCCAAAGATTCTGAAGTGAGAGACAGCTGGTACTCTGCCAAACATCACTTCGTAAGGTGTTTTTATTTCGTGTTTTAAACCTCGCGTTGGGCAGCGATTTCGAATGTAAGAAGCCGTATTGACGGCTTCGGCCCAGAATTTCTGAGGCAGATTGGATTGCAATAACAAACATCGCGCCATTGAAACTAAAGTGCGATTTAATCTTTCGGCGATGCCGTTCTGGGCTGGCATGTAAGGAGTGCTCATTTCGTGTTTTATTCCCGCATTATTAAGAAATTTATTAAGGTCTTTCCCTAAATATTCTAGCCCGTTATTGGTTCGCAGGATTCTGATTTTTGAGTTCAGTTTATTTTCAAAAGATGCTTTAAAATTTCTGAAAGCTTCTTTAGCCTCATCCTTAGATTTCAGAAAATAAACATGAACATATCGAGATTTATCATCGATAAATGTTGGGAAATAAAATGATCCACCTATTGATTCGGTTCTCATGGGACCACACAAATCAGAATGAATTAGATTTAACAATTCAGTACTTCTATATTCAGATTCTTTGGGAAGGGGAGTTGCGGTTTGTTTACCCTGAATGCATACCTTACAGTAGAAAGAGAGTCATTTTGAGAAAAAGAAAGACCTCTAACCATGTTATTTATTTGAAGTTTTTTAAGATCATTTTCATTTAAATGGCCAAATCTTTTATGCCTCTGATCTATTTCTTTAGCATCTGATACAGATTCAAATATTGGCATGACAAAATAAAGATCATTTTCGCGTTTAGCTAAAATTACTGTTTCGTTATTAGAATTATTTGAGCACATTTTTCTTCGAAAATTACTGAAAGATTATTTTCAGTTACTTTAGACACTGAGATTAAATTATTTTTCAAATCAGGTACACACAATACATTTTTGAGTTTGATATTTTCAGTTTTAGAACCTATGCGAACTTTAAATTTAACAGTTCCTTTTCCAATAGCTTTAACAGTTTTATCAGCAGCTAATTTAACTAGTAGGTGTCACCTACCTCGTGAATTTCTTGAAACAGTTTCTTGCTGTTACACATATGCGATGTTGCACCACTATCCAGACAAAAAATGTCTTTAGAATTACTATTAGTGCATGCTACGGCTTTTTCTTGCTCCAAGGAATTCTGATTTTCTGCAGACATCGCAGTTTCACTAAGGCGTTTGCTTTTAGTTTCTTTACTTTTCTTCCTACATCCCGATGCTCTATGCCCATAGATATGGCAGAAGTTGCATCTGTAGTTAACTGGATACTGTCTTCGGTTTGCAGACTTACCTGGTTTCGGTTTATGAACCGGTCGTTGAGTATACTCCTGATCTTTTGAATAGAACATATGTTGTGGTTCAGAAAACGATGAATCTTTATTTTTGCGAGCGTTAGCTTCTTCCAACAGTTTAATTTTGAGCACTTTTGGAGAAGGCAGTTCATCACGAGATTCGATGGCTATTCGAACGCTTATAAGAGCCCGGTATGCTATATAAAAGCAATATTGTAAGCAAATCATCCGCAATGTTTATTTTAATTTCTTTCAGTTTGTCCACAAGAATGAAAAAATCATTTAGATGATCATTCATTTGTTTAGAATCACTCATTTTTGTAAAAAGCATTTTTTTTAGAATTGTGGCCTTTCTAGCTGGTCCCTTATTCGTAAATAGTATGCAATTTACTCCACAGTTCGTGAGATGTTACACAATTCTTTAGTTGTGGAATTTCACTGGGTAAGATGGATATGATTATATCCGCTCGTGATTTTTGGTCAGTAGTTTTCCATTTAGCAAATTCTTCATCACCAGGTTCTGGTTTCGGAATTTTCCCAGTTACATAGTCCCAATGATCATTTTTAATCAGTATTGCTTCCATTTGCAACTTCCACGTATCAAAGTCATCCTTGTTTAGCTTTTAAATTGACACTGTATTAGTCGTCGCCATTTTCATTTCAGTCGACACAACTTGCCTTGCTGAAAGAATTTAACAATGGTAGTTGGAATGCACAGTTAAGCGCTATCTGGGCCCATAACCTATGAAGAAAAAAATGACGTCTTCTATATACATGACAAACATTTATTTAAACTATGAAGACGTTGAACAGCAGAGTAGAAATATGATATTACACAGCGCTTTTCACTTCTCTCTTACATGCAATACTCACCACTGACCTTGGCTAACTACGTATTAACTAAATATAAGTATTATGCAGCAGAGAACTTGCTTATCACGCGCATGCGCTAGGGAAATTGACGGCGGTTGCCAACAGCTATGCTCAAGGTTGGCATACCATGGGTAAATCAAAATACATGAAAATGGTTGTCAGTTTTATGTCACCCCAGTTTTAGCTCCACAGCTGCTATAATTGCTGCTATAATTTTTTTGCTGAAATTCTGGTAATGTGATGGTTATGAGCAATCTAAAAACGATATCTTAAATAAATCCCCAGAGGAAAAGGTACAAAATGTCTGGAGATATATGAAGCCAAAAGTGTAAAAAGTAATAATCTTGTGCAGATCAACTGATTCTCTGAAGAGTAGTTGCAGTCAAACAATATACTTAACTCTGGTATGAACATGGGAATATAATCTTTCTACTTTTTTCAGAGAGATGATTTTACAGCATGTATTAGTGTTGTAAGAATTACCGACTTCTAATGAGTAAACAGCTTAAAAAAAAAAAAAATACTTTCTGTGTTGCTTAGAACTTTAGCCTCAACCTTTTTGCTTATTTCTAATAAGTTTATGCTAGACATTTGCAAATATATTAATTCCAAGTTACTGTGTGATCATGCAGAGTTTGGGGAAAATCTGTGAATCCAAGGTCTCTTGTGAGTTTTTATTATTTGTGTGTGCGTACGTATATATATTACTTTTATGTAAATTATTATAGTTCTAAATTCTTTATAAAGTTGCACATCATGTAATTAGAGAATTAACTGCCTTTAAATTGTTACATTTATCATCTTTGATGTGTTTGTTAAGATATTTAATGAGATGTTTTGCAGAAACAGTTCATATTCATTTCACAATACTTACAAATGGCAGGCTAATATTTATGAAACTAAATACTAAACATGTAAGTGTTGACTCTGTTGCTAAAATCTTCATTTTGATGGAGCCCACCATAATTCTGTTTTTGAATATTTTTCTCATAGTGTAGTTCTTATTTTCTGTATTTTCTTTCTTAAAGTTTTCTTTCTTAAATTATGCATAGATAATGTTATCAGTAAATAAAATAAGCCTTTCCATCCTTTCAAACTATATAGGAAGAAGAACACAAATTTTAGAATTGGTTTTATGTGATGAAACAGAAACAGGTTTTGTGTGTTCTGTGTTTGCTGCGAAAGAGGAAATATTCCCAGATATTTATCCTGGGGATATTATTAGAATACATAGAATGCAGGTAATATTTTTCATTGTAAATATTTGTCATTTCAGAATGGATTTATATTTATTTTCAATTTTAACTAGTAGAAGATTTGTTCTTAACCTGTGGTGCCTGCAGTCTGAGGGTGTGAGAAAGTATTTCCAGAGGTACAAAAGAAGATCCTAATTTTAAATGAAAAAAATGCTGCTTAACTTCCTATTAGAAACTAGTGAACACTGCAGTGACATTTGAGGCAAAGTTTATAATAAAGTCAGGGCACAAAAGAATTTTTAAATTATCCTCGATTAGCACTATAACGTTAGAGTAGAATGGAACATACAAAAATCAGGGGAGACATTTAAAATATTCCCAAAAAGGGAGACCCGAAACGTGTGAAACCCACAGAAAAAACATACTGTGTATTCTGTTTTTTGTCCTCCTTAAGGTTTTTCCCACTGTTCTTTTCTCCGGCATTTTTCAATTATGACAATTGATGAGGAGAACCACGTTTGCTTAAAAATATTTCTTTTGTTTCTTGTGGTTCTTGTTGCAGTCCTGTGCTGTTTGAATATGGAACTATCGTGAACTATGGAGAGCCACTCATATATTTTATGGTTTGCAATATTTTTTTTTGTTCATATGGAAAAGGTTTTGTTTTCTTTGTACTTTAAGGTTTTACTCTAGCTGAAGTCAGGCTAAATTTATCTTTATCCTTAATTTTTATTCTAATGTAAGAGAACTGGAATTATGATTAAACTTTGTGTCATGAAATGATGAGTTCAATATAACCTGTTTCTGAGAAAGGTTACTTTTTGTGTAGTGTATAATAGCCACTCCTTCTTCAGTAGCAGTACAATAAACTGATTGATACATGCAAACTCTGCGAATGTTAATGAGGTAATTTGATAGAGATACGAGTACTAATTTACTTTAATTTACCAACATTAATCAGTGACTGAAGTCCATACTGGATAAGATCAACTGATTACATAAACCTTTTTTGCAAATTTAGAAAAATTATAATCATTATTTTATTAAATGATTAACACTTATGCTGTGTAAAAAAAAAAGAGTCAAAAGTAAGATGGCTATGTTGCTAATGGAATCACTTGTACAGCAGAAAACAGTAGACAATGCCACCATGCATTTTATGCTGCAAAATAATTTTAAACTCCAGTCTTAAACTGTCAAACTTGTAATAGCATTTCAAAAACGTGCATTTTTTATCAGACCTAAGTATGACTTTGCAGGGGCCTTAAGTAGGCTTTTTAAATTACATGAGGAAATCATCTTATAAGTATCTTACTAACCAAAACTGTGATTTAATTAAAATTTCTAAAAAAAGAGAAAAGCAAAACTTCAAGTGTCATATTTAATAGATATGTGAATCTAAATGAATACATTGATGCAAGGATTTGGTATGAATGTAATAACAGCTGCTGAAAAATTACCTTGATTTGTTAACCAATTAACCGCCAAAACTACAAGGAATGTTTCTTTTCTCATGAAAATAATAACAAATATTAAATTAAGCATTTATAACATAAACTTACATTGAAAATAAAAAAAATGCTCTTGCCTGTGGAAAACGCGAGTGTTGCTTTCGCGCAACGTCAGCGGAATAAGGCTATGGACGTTTAGTGAGTAGGATTGTACTTGTGTGATGTTTCTTTTGAGTGGAGCGCAGGATTACTTTTTAGCTGTATAACGTTTTATAAATCTACAAATCACTTTACTTGTAATTAATTTAATATTAAAATATACATTGTATTTCTTTTACAAATACTGATTATTTCAATTAAAAGATTCAAGCATGAAAAGCTTGATTACAATCATGATGTAAAGCTACATTACATACTCTGCATTTATGAACAGTCTGGCTATGGTACTCTTTACAACAAAGTCTTTTGTTATCAACGGACTTCACGATAAAATGTCTACCATCTCCATGCAATGGTTTTTGAATGCTGAATTTACTAGGTCTTCCTGTTGCTGATCTATTTCTGGCTAATTCTACACTCTCAATAGAAGTTTGTAAAAGGAATAACGCATTCTCGCGTCTGAAATCTAAAAGAGACTTTATATTTCCAGTAGTAAAAAGTGGTGATATTTAGTAAATTCAGATACGGTCTCACCTCATATAATTTATCAGTATTGTCAATTTGACTATTGTCAAATGCAAATTCTGCTTCATATTCCTGTACTGCAAACGTGATATCGATTCTCATACAACAGGAACAGAAAAGTCCTTATCAAAAGACCAATACATTTTTTCTTGAGGTAAAGAATGATATCCTGTAAGCAATAATATTCCAATAAATCTTCTCATATAGGCTTCAAATGCAATAAATTCTGTTTTTTTTTTTTTTTTTTTTTTTTTTTTTTTTTTTTTTTTTTTTTCTCCTGAGCTTATACATTTGTCTGTTCAACGAGAAGAGAGTAAATGTCTAAACCAAATTGAAAATCTGTGCACTAGTTTTACCTTTTGTTTTGTCTTTTATAATATCGCTTTCTTCATGTTCTTCCTGAGACATAACTAACAGTTCCTTTTTTATCCACTTCAAGATTTTAGTCTTCTACTTTTTAAACTTTTTAGTATGACTATAACTGCTTTTAGAAGGCTAAAACTTACTTCTTATGTGAATTTCAACTTCCCCAGCAGTATCATTTGGTGAAATATCATTATCATTATTTAAAACATTGTCATTCCTTTCTCCTTCATCACTAGCTTTTGCAATTTGTGGGGGAACAACAATATCAGTTTCATTCTGGTCATTATTAACATTATCATCTGTTTCTTCATCAAAAAACCTTTGAATGGCTTCTTCTAATGTAAGATACCTCGTTCTAGGCATTTTTAAGCAACCAGAACATGAAACTGAACATCAAAAGGAATGAGTGAAAAAGGAGATTGACTACCCATTTCCTGCTGATGTTGCGTCAGCGCAACACCTGTTTTCCCTTTCTTCCCAACACAAATATAAACATCTGACTGATGTAATGTTCTGATAAACAGTGAACCTTGACTAAAAATAGTTCACTCATAAAGACGGCTATTCTTTCGTTAAATATTTTCATCAAAAATACCTGGTCAAAAATTTTGCTGAAAGTATGAGATTAATTATTATAAACAAAATGATTGTTGAAGGCAAATATTTTTTTACAGAAATAATCTTCATAATATTCCCTACACAAAGTCATCTGCTGGTATAAAATATCTGAGGTAGTTATATACGCATTTATTTTGACCGTTGCGTCAACGCAACACCAGCGGCTAATGGGTCAAAAAACTAAAAATTTGGAGTGGAAAATGGAAATTTTGCAAACATTCTTTTGTTTGATTCTATCATTTTGGAAAATGAGAAAATAGTAATTGTACCTGTAATTACAGTTTATCTCCATCAATCATCTGATTCATTTCATAAATACTTTACAACAGAAAATATTATTAAAATTGTAAGATGGGTATGAGTTCGAATTCTATTTGACTCAGAGTAGATGGTTAGCAACAATTTAATAAAAGACAATCTTATTGAAATATGAACCAATGTACTAGTTCAAATGGAATTTGAATAGGTGACCTTAGAAAATAATTATTATGTACACAGGTAGCAAAAGCAGCATTGCAGACGCTTTTACCATTGGCTTCCACCTGCCAATAATTTCTCGAATGAAAATGATGACTTAACATGTGATACTTTTAAAAAAGGAGTCTTGCTTCAAAATTATTATGAATAATAATGATAACCATAACCTTTAAAAATGTATATGCTTTGCATGTATTAATTTATTTTTCAATGAATAAATCCTCTTACAATAAATGTAATTTTCTAAATAAAGTACGTTTTTTAAAGAGATGTGAGAAATTATACTTAGACTCAATAGCTGATTGTTAAAATAATAAAAAGCACTGTTTCAATTTAAATTTAAAACAACAGTCTGTTCCATTTATAAGATGCAATTTTAAATACAATAGATGGAGGTCTAGAATTTATGCAAATGTATATACAGATGTAGAGAACATCAACTAAATATTATTTATTAAGTCATCAATTAATACACACTAAGCAAAATCATGTTATATAATAGTTGTAATTCATTCATAAATAAATGTATTTAGAAAAGAAATATTACTGTGACCGATCTCAGATTATCAGAAATGAATTGTTTTTTACTCAGTATCTGATCATCTGATTAAGCAATATATTTTACAAAAACGTTAAGTAAAAGTAATATTTAAAGTTGAGAACAACAGAATCTGATTGATAAATATTTCTTATAATGAGAAGGCATCTTACATTTCTTAATGTGTTGACTCTCATTTTGACTGAATGCAGCAGAAGGAGGAACTTCATTAAAATCTGATGTGACATTCAGTACATCTTATTAATAAAGTACATTAAAGTCTAAACCTAAATTTCTTTTAAAATGAATAGTATTTTAATAGTTTATTAATCTAGTATATCTTAAGTATCAATGTCTGCACCATTTTTTTTTTAGTTTTTCCCTTTATTTATTTTAATCTTATAATTGCATTCAAAAGAAATTCATCACTTCAGATTAAGAAGAATGAATTTTGCATAGTTAAACTATCATGTTAACTGATTAATCATGCACGTGAAACAGGAAATTTTATCCTTTCCCTCATTTGATTTAATGAAAGATCTTGTATATGAAATTTGCGTTAAGTTAGGTTTTCTCATTTAAGTTAAGAATTAAAACAACAGTATTTTGACATGTGTTTAGCTTAATGTTATGTCGTTATTTTTCTTTTTATTTATTTTAGTTATATAAATTCTGAATGATATTGAAAGGAATCAGTTTAATGTTATGCACATATTTCCCCTCCTCCCCTTCATTTTAGGTGTACAAATTTCGAAGCAAATTAAAAGGGAAGTGCCTATCACCTAAATTCATTCTAGTATTCAGTAAAAGCAATCAAGGAACTAAGCCAAGGACAATTGCAAAGTCATTTACTTTTACTGAAAGTGATACTAAAAGAGTGAGTTTAAATTTGTATGTTATATTTTGTTTTCATTTAATTTTTTCATTTTCATGTGATGCTGGAAATATTTTTCATAGGTTAAAGAACTCTTTGAGTGGTACCAAGAGAAAAACAAACCAAAGTTAATCAGTGAAGTAAGAAGAGGAGATTTTGTTAATATAGTATGCCAAGTAAATATCTGCTATTCAATTATTATAATATAAATTTATATAATAGGTAACACATTTATAAATTTTTAAAAATTTATAAATGTGTTACCTATTATAAATTTTAAAAATTGTTTTTAAAAATTATTTTAGTATGTGATTATGTGTAGTAATCCAACGTAAAAGAAAATTATGTATTTTAAGAATTTTTTAACTTATACTTATTAATTGATCCTATGTAAGTTTTCATGAAGAAATATTTAAAATATACAATTGTGTTCATAAAATTAGGCAACACAACAACCTTATGTTTGACATAACTTTTAGACTGGACTTTATCAATTTTGAGAACAAACAAGTACAGGTCCTTTATAATTCAGAGCAAAAAAGGGATAGCCATGGCTGTATCTGAAAAGAAATAAAGCAAATGTAAAAGGGGCACCATCTGTCAACAGAAATAGGAAAAAAATTTAAGTTAATAGAATTTTAAAAGTGGTAGGAAGGACTGGATTGGAATTAAAGTTATTAACAAAGCAAGATAAATCTTTGTGAATGTAAAATGTTCCAAGAAAATCCAATTCACCAATGGAAGAAGCTTTTGGGTTAATTTTTGCAGACCCAAAATCAAAACTGTGTTTAAATTTCCAACTATATTTAGTTATCGAAGACTTGTTAATTTCATCTTTTTCCACATATAATTCATGCACCTTGATGTGAAACTCTAATATTGTTTTAGTCTGGCTGATATATCTCAAACCACACTAACAAGATATGCGATAAATTTCCCAAGAATTAAAATCAGAAATGCAATCTTTAAGAATTGAACAATGGATTTTATTAATAGGCAAGAAAATGACTCAAAAAGGGAACTTCTGGAGAATCTATGCAATTTTGTAACTGATAGAATAATGAAATAGTAGCATAACTAGGTTATTAATGTTATTTCTAACATCGGAACATCTTCTTTTACGGCAAGAGGAAAATTTTTTAGAGGCTTTATCAGTGACTATAGAAGAAAATTCTCAGTCATTGGTAACTAATCTTAAGTAATAGAGTTCATTCATGAAATAGTAAAAAAAGAAGCCATTTTTTTTCTTAGCTGGGTGACATTGCTTAGCATGGGGAGGCAAATAAACAGAAATGGGTTTATGGTAAGCATTAGCACTGAAATCAGATTCATTGCAGTTTTTATGAATATTAAGTAAGGGAAGGATATTGCCAGACAATTTCAAAAATGAACTGAAGGGCTGGAAGAATCAAATTTATAACAAATAAAATCTGGGATAAATCGTTTTTATTATTATCAAAATGTGCAAAAGTGTCATCTGTGTAGCGAATTCAGAAATGAAAAGATAATTTCTCTAATAATTTGACTTCAAAGTAATGCATGTAAATGTCAGCAAGTGCAGGACTGAGAGGATTAACCATAGGTAGTCATTCAATTTGGCAATAATATTCATTTTGGAAAACATGGTAGGTTTGACTAAAATTAGAGGAATTTTAGAAATGAACTCCTCTATTTCAGTATGTGTTAAATGAAATTCTCAAAGCCTAGTGTCAAGACATTTTAGTGTTCCTTCAACTAGAACATTAGTGAACAGATGAACCTTGATGATGATGCATCAAAAGAAACCATAATGGAGTGCAAAGAAAAAAGATCTTTAAGTGTATCAACGACTTCAAAAATTGTTCTATGAATATTTGTAGAAAATAAAGGAGAAAATACAGACACTAAATATTTGTCCAAAGGATATGATTCTGTTCCTAAGTTTTAAACTTTAGGTTGAAAAGGAATTCTAGCTTTGTGAACTTTGTTGACACATAACATCTAGCACACAATAGATGGAATGAGTGATTTTGTTAAACTGAGTTGGTAGCATATGTGAAGATTTAACAGTTGTTTTAACTTTTGTGAGGTCAGATATTGAAGGAGCTTTAAGAATCTAGCAGTATGATCCTTCATTTATCAGTCTCAAGACTCCATCAATATATATGTTTTTGTTCATAATAATGATCTGTCCACTCTTATCAGCTTTGAAAATTATAATGTTAGATTAGAATGAATTTTGCATACAAAACCTTCCTTTTCTTTTTATTAAGATTCAAAATAAAGGCTTTTTATTAAAATTCACATTATCAATAATTAGGTGGTGAATTGTGTCTTTCTGTGTTTCTTAAATCTTATAGAATTTTAAAGCTCTTTCAGTAGGGGTGATGATTTAAGGAAATGAAAAGTTGAATTTCAATACTTTCATCTGATCCTCCAAAAAGATTAACATGAGAGGTATTAACAAAGGTATTAGTACTTACAGTAAGAAGATTAACAGAATGGTTGGAAGTAGCCGATTTGCATGTGAGCTTTTGGAATTAAGAAACAAGGATATTTTTATGGCATTGAGTTTAGCATTGGGTTCTTGACAAAGATTTATAATCAAATAGGGAAAAATTTTAAGTAGAATTGTCAGTTTTTAAATGAAAGTAATATATATAAGTTCATATTCAATTTCAGTTCCATTTCATTTTTTGTTAAACATATATATAACATAATGTGATGAAGAAGTGACAATTTTAAAATATGCATAATTTTTTAACAGAAGATTTAAGACTTCATTTGACTTATATAAATTTGGGAATGATATTTTGCTGTTTGCATTTAAATAAAAAATGGATGTGATTCAAGAATTTCGTACTCATAACTTACAAAACGGCATAACTTACAAAATCGCTTTCTGTCTGTTGACATAAAATCTATGCTAAACACAAAATTGTTGCTTTGCCTAATTTTATGTTTTACTTTTGCATGTTTCTTTTCTGTCTTGATACAGTTATGCTATAAATCTTAAAGTACCTCTTAGCTTCTGAATAAAAGACTGCCAAATAAATTTTCTTCTCATCTGACTGTTGACTAAAAGTAGCACAGCATTGTAAATGTTTAAATAAGATTATTTATTTAACATATCAAGCTACCAATTGTACAAACTAAAATATTAACAGAAAAGAAGAATCCCTACTATCTTGTGGGAAGACAAGAGCTTTTAATACACATTCAGGTTAAGTCAAAATAAGTCTAGCTTGAAATTTACTAAGTACTTGTAAAGAAATTGTGGCAGTCAAAATCTCTGCCAGCAAGTCTGATGAACATTGACAAAAGCAGAAGTTATAGAAAAGCCAAAATAATAAAATCACTGGTTAATTAAAATAAAATTTGCTATCTGGAAAATGTAAATGAATGGGATTTAATGTATTATTTGTTAAGTTGGGGTATAAGGTATTTTCTCCGTTCTTCCAGCATTCCTTTGTGGCGTTACAAATGCATGTATTCGAGAGGTCCAGGGTTCAAGTCCTGACAAGGCCATTGAACATTTTTCATATCTCCTGCTTCAAAGTAGCCTAATGGCTCTACAAACGGTACCCGAACATCTCCTGCTTCAAAATAACATAATGACTCTACAAGGGACGAAAGTTTTCGGTAAAATAGGTGTAAACTTTTAGTTATGCATAATTTTAAAAAATTCATTTTAGCTATTTTCCAGCATTCTTTCTTATTTATCTTTAACATCATTGTTCTGTCCCTGTATTTCCTTCTCACCTTTCCTTAATTGTAAGCTTTTCTAATTGAAGAATAGAATTTGCGTATCTGTTTACAGTTTTCTCTGAAGGAATGATTCCTTAGGATCAAGGAAAGGAATAACAATAACTACCTTGCCAGTCAAAAGTAATCTCTTTAAACTTGCCAATCAGAAGCAAATTTAAGTTACCTGAATCGAGTATTTCCTTGTCATTATCATAACATCTTCAGTACCTGCTACTGGCTCACCAGCAGTCAAGCAGTTAAGCTATGCTCTAGAGGTATTCTTTCAACAAGAATGACAATTTTTAACCCTTTCCGGCATACTACCTTTTAAAGTCGGAGTTTTGATTTTTAAAAAAAGGTAGGCAGTCTAATTAGGCCTAGAGTAGTACACAAGTAAAATTTTGTGACAATAGCAGTTATTTTTTTTAATTCTGTAGGTGATCCCAAAGTGGCACACTGATTGAATAGAGCTTTGAAAAGAGTGCTGAAACAAGCATTGTTGTCAATGAACCGACTGATGAGATGCAGAGAAACATAGAATACAGACTCTCAGTTGTCCTAGATTATCAGTGAGCCCGGTCTGCGCACACCTAGGGTTTGCTGTTTGATTTTAGGTGAGATTTCAAGGTAAAAATTTAAAACTAATATAGAATAAGGAGATTAGCATACAGCCAAAAAAATAACATAGAAATTTCTTTTCAAACAATTCTTTTTGTACTCTAAAAAAAATCTGGAAGATTTCTTTGAAAAATGAGGGTTTTAAAAAACTAAACATGGCTAAAATATATGGACTGGTTTGTGTTGAGCTGCCATCTACTATAAATAAAGAAGGTTCAGAGTAACCTATAGTAACCTATAAATCCTTTTTCATTCAACTTTTCTGTGCAAGAAGAAAATTTTTCTGTGCAAAAAGAAAATTTTTAGGTATGTCCAGACCGGACACACTGAGCCACAAAGGGTTAATGGTGATCATGTTTATGGAGCTCTAACTGTTACAATTTCATTTGACTCGCTCTAGCTTATTAACTACAAGCCTCCAAGCTCTCTTGATCAGACTAAATATAGGGATTTTTTTTCAATTAGTTATGTTTACTTGTCTTCAAATTAACACATCGATAAATGAAGTTTAGATGATCTCATAGAAGAACCTGAACTTTTTATCATAATAGAGAGTTTTAACAGCCATAGTCCACCCTGATGAAGTAAGGACCCAAACTTTCGAAGCAGATAGATAGAGTTGTTGATCGAAGATTATTGCCTCCGTCTCCTTATTAATAAACAGGCTACTTAGTTCCATGAGTATTTTCATTCTCTTGATCTTGCTTCACCATCTGTTTTGCCACTTTGCACATTTAATGTTGGGACTAATCCTTACAACAGTGATTATTTTCCCATTTTTGTGTCTCTTGCACAAAGAATACATCCCGTATAAAGATGCCACATTTTATACTTGATAGGGCAGACTGCACACTCTTCATTTGTTGCAGAAGAAATATTTAAGTTGTGCTTGTTGATGATGCAGTGAAATCTGCTACTTATATTATCATGCTAGCAGCTACATTCTCTATACCTATGACTTCAGGAAAATTATGAAAATATTTAAAACCTTGAGTATCAGGAAATTGTGAGATAACAAAGAAAAGTTTGGAAAGCCTTTTTCTGTGTATTGCACTTAGTCAAACTTTGTAGCCTTTAAAAAAAGCCAAATTAGACGCAAGGAAATTAAGATGTAAGAGCCAGAGGAATTGGTGGAAATGCTGTGTGGTCTGGTATAACAACTTTTATGCCAAGTAAATCAGTATGGGAAAGCATCTGGAATATATAAAAAAATTTCTTTCTGGGAAAAAACGGCTGAGTGATTAGCACCACAGAAGAAATTGCAAACACTAACAATATTGTAACAATATTGTAACATGTACTTTTAAAAATTTTTGGAGGAGAGGCTTTACTGTTTCTCATTTTAAACTCATCATTTTATTTTTATATAACTGAAAAATAATCACTTTAATTCACTTTACACATTTTACTTATTTGAGTTAATTAAAAAATAAAATTACCACCAAATGCTGCAATTCTCATCAAAATTAATTAATATACATACATACTCTTGTACTCATAATCGGCTGGATTGAGGTGAAGATCTCTACATGTTGCCTGCCTTTTAAGCATTGTAACAGTTGTTATTGCTGACTCCATGACTGCCATAATGTGGAGAGGTACTAGGCCTGCTAGATCCATGGCAGCTGCAGTCGCTGTAGTTCGATATGCTTTGGTAATGGCTAAGGCGAATGGGCGTTGTGTACTACTTAAGATCTTGATTTTACGTGTATTCATGGAGTTGGCCCAGATGGCCGCTCTGTACATAATAATTTTTTCCACTACCATATATATATGAGAATATGTTGTCTTAGGCCCCAATCAGAACCTTGCACGTTTTTAAGGTTATTCGCTATGCTCAAAGTTTTCGTCCTCTGTGTTCACAGGTGCAGTATCCAAGTTAAGTCTTCATCTATAATGAGGCCCAGGACCTTGAGTTCCTTAGTTTATTTCATTCATTTCCATTAATGGGTTTCTTCAGATCGTTTAGCCAGGTTTGTGGAAAATAATGTTCCTGGATTCGTTTCTGGGAACAGAGACGATGGAAGAGGGCTGTAACTTCATTGCAGTTTTTCTGGAGAAAGTCTCTGCTATGCCCTTGAACAATAAATGTGGCATTATCAGCAAATGCCAGAGCTCGTGTGTGTGATGTCCATTGAGTTTTAAGTATAGAATTGAAAGTAACATTCCAAAGGTCTGGACCAGCACATGATCCCTGTGAGTAGCCTCAAGTCTGTTTTCGAGCGATTATCCCTCCATTGTGAACCACAACATAGGTCCGGTTGCTGAGATAGCTGATGAAGAAACTTGCAGGAGATTATTAGGAATACGGGCTCCATGCAGTGCCTCTATTATAGAGAGAGCAAGCAGATCGGCCTGAAGAAAGCCAGGTCATTTTGATCCATATCATACTTTGAGAAACCTGCCCTGTCTTAAAGGCTCTAGGGAAGTGTTGCGGATCCAAAAGTCTGTTGAAGAAATTGACGAGGAAGCTTGACTTGGCTTTATGGACAGCTCGGATGATGTTATGATCCAAAGAGTCTGAGCCCGGGCCTTTTGCCTTGGAAGAATGTTAATCACCACGTTTACTTCAGATGGCATAAGGAGCATATCATTAGACAATGGACAAGCAATAGGCTGGATCTGACTGAAAGTCCATTTCATCCTCTACTTTCCTGAAAATACTGCTTCCAAGATGGCTGTGAGTGTCGCTTCCATTAAACTGGAAGTGGAATGTGTTGAGTGCACGTATTTATTCCCTGTGCTGGGGTGGTCTGAGCACTCTATCAGAAACGATTTTATGTAAAGTGCCATACACTTTCGTATTATTCGTGCAAAAATTACACCAGCTTCCTAGTTTGGCATTTAGTATATTTTTCTTATATATCACTAATGCCTGTTTGTAAGCAACACTTAGTGCCGGCCTTGCCTCCTGGATGTTCAGCTTTCATTCTTCTCCTCAAGGCCCTCATTCAACTGCTCTGTGTCGTGAGGTCTTTCAACCACCAGTTCGGACGATGTAGCACTTTTGGAGTTTTTAGAGAGGAGATCCTATTGCACAGGTCATGTAGGCTTGCGATTAGCTGAGTTGTAAAAGAATCCAGCTCGGAATCTGTATGGCTGTCTTTTAATTCACATTCCATTTGTGCAAGTTCCTCTCTCACTTGGTTGGTAAATTTTAAGAGACTCCTTCTTGTCAGCTTATAACATTTTATTGAGAACTTGTCATGGTTATGGCTGATACTGTAGGTGATATACTTATGGTCCGAGACAGACAGGACATCTTGCACTGTCTGACAGTACAAGAAAAGTGGAAATTTCTATGTCATTGTGGTGGTCTGGCAACCCCTTTCATGAATAGTCTCGTAAGTCAGGGGACAGTTTGAAATATTAATGAAGAATTAGGTAATTACTTGCAATGAAGTCTTCGACTTCACATCCTCTTATATCCCTATTAGGGTATCCCCACGTCTCAGCACATGTGTTATATTCTCCAGCCAGCAAATGTGCTGAAGGATACCTTCTGAGTAATCCGTGCTTCTGGGTAATCCGAGCTTCCATAATAATATCAGCTGTTGGCGGGATGTAAATGTTGGTAATACAGATACGGAGGTCTATAACTTCTACGGCTATAGTACCAGTGTCTCTAGAGAGGAATACTATGTTGGGAACCCATTTTTGCTGGCAGCAGATCGTTGCGACTCTTGGGTTCTTGTCGTCATCGGACTGTGACCATCCATACTAATGGCAGTTCTGCTACCCTGGTGACAGTAAGGTTTTTTCGCCAGGATAACGTCCACTTCACGTTCTATGGCATATTGTATGAGCTGGGCAATAGCCACTCTAGCCCTCTGAAGGTTGATTTACAATACATGATTTTCATCTTGTTGAACTATGTGAGCATTGATATCGCCATCCGTGTCCTGTTCAGTATCTAAAGGACTCTTGTGCATTGGTGGATTTCAGTGGATTCCTTCTGCTCTTTGGTTAGCAGTCGGTATTGTTGTGAAATCTTCTGGCAATATGTTGATATTGTGGGAATCCTGGGTTGTAAGGTGCATGTCTAAAGTTATGGTATGTGCCATGCTTGTAGTTTGCAGTTCTGTGGTTGATGCAGGCTGTTGATCGGGCTCTGAAGGTCTGCACATGGTGGTTTTCCACACAGAATGAACAGAATTGTTCCTCACTTTGGCAGGTATCCCATGTGTGGCCTATCTACTGACACCGGTAGTGCCTCTTGATTCCCAGGTATTTTCAGATTGTGTGGCTGTTTCAACCTGTATAGAAATTCTTAATTCTAAGCGCTGCTGTGAAGCTTGTTGAATCACACTCGGAGATCCTTTGACCTTATCGTGAGACCTTTCTTTAAGGTGGAAGAGTGCTTTAAATATTCCTCTTGGAAGCTCTGTAGCTGCTGTGAGCTCTTCAGCAATTTTTCACAACTGCGACGTCATGGACCACACATCGAGGTCGTCTCCTTGATGGCGTTGTGAATTCTGCAGACTTCTGCTTTCTGTAGTTGCTCCTCCAGTTTTGTGACATCATCTGTTGTTCTGCAGAACCCCTCAAAGCCCCCTTTACCAGTCTTAGAGATACTTTCTTCTGTTACTTTCAGTTGTGAAATTGGCAATTTGTTTCTTAGTTGTCCCTGTACCAGATCAAATTTCAGGGGTCACAATTTTAACTATTAAACCATTCCTTCCGTCCTGAATGACCCGACAGCCTAGGATGAGCTCTGACCTTCTCAAGAAGTTTTTTCTGGACCAATCTTCCCTCTGCTAGCATTTTACAGTTTTTTTGTTCAAGTAGTTAATTTTCTATGCAGGCTAACCATCTTATATTTGGTCAACCTTTTTTCCATGTGCTTGTTGGTATGGTGGTGAGTAGTCTTTTTTTGTTACACAGTCTTTTTTTGTTACACAGTCTTCTTCCATTCTGATAACATAGCCTGCCCATTTTAGTCTTTAGCATTTAATGAAATTAATGATTTCAGGTTCAATATATAAGTGATATAGCTCCAAATGTGATTTTCTAAGCCACACACACCATCTTTTTGTATTCCTCCAAAAATATTTCTCAAAACTTTCCTTTCAAAAATACCCAACATATCTTCATTCATGCACATCATATTAAATTATTACAAGAGTAAAATATAGAACTTGTTGATGCAATAAATTAATTACATTGATAAATTAGGTGGCGTTTTAAAAAAAGGGTGAAAGGCAAAGTTTCAGATACTAAATTTTTTGAATTCAACACTGTTTAGACTAAAAATTGCATGTTCCAAATTGTGCAAGAAATATCCCTTACCTTAACAGAGGAAGCAGACTCTTTTTGAAACTGAAGAAGATTTAACGATAAATGCTGCAGTTTTTTTTTTTTTTTTTTTTTTTTTTTTTTCAAGTATGCTACAATAACTGCAGTAGATGTAAAGAGAAGCTTTTTACAATATAAAAATTTATATACTAAGAGCAGAGTAGCTTTTACTTCAAAAATCTTAAGGACTTAATAATTCAGTGGGAATGTAGTACATTGGTGTGAAATTAAAAATTCGGAAGAAAAAATCAAACTCAAGTGACAGGTATGTGTAATTGTTCGTACTGTAATCCATTTATCCGTGTGTGTTAGTTGGGTCATTTTCTATGTTATTATTTTTATTTTAGGGGAATATGTATTTTTAAGGGCATTTTCTCCATTTTAAATGCATTTTCCAGCCATTTTTAAGGGCGTTATTTTCAGTGAATTTTTAGGTCATCAAAATCTAGGTCCTGCTCATAAGTCAAAGTTCAAAGTTTGGCTAAGTTGGCTATGGACATTTATGGCTGTAATACCTATGAGGCAGAGAAGTATGAAAGATCTATTAATCTGAAGACTATTTTGTATGGTTGGTTACTGGGGAAGATGGATATAAGATACTTAAGCCTTAACTGTGATCCCAAATTGAAATAGTTTCAGCAAACATGTTATGCTGTTAGCGGCAATGTTTAAGATTTATGACCATTGCAGATATACTCATTTCTCTTCCCTGTGATTCTTCATATGCTTTTTTATTAACGCACGGTAAATAACAGCAACTTTAAACGTCTCATTTTATTATTTATTTTTGACAACTTTGTTCTCAAGTGATTTATTTTTTCAATGTTTTATTTATAATTTGAAATTTTCATTGCTTTAAAATTGCTATATTTTAGGTAATTAGTGTATATGTGGCTAGAACAACTGATGCTGTAATACTAAAGATATGGGATGGAACAAAAACAAATGTGTATGTATGATCATATAATTTATATTTTATGTGTGTGAGAATCTTTGTGTAATTCAATAATATCATCCCCAAATTTAGTTAATGTAAATGTTCTGCATTAAAAAAATAAGAAAGCTATCATTAAACTTCTAAATTAAGTGAAAAATAAATTGTTTTAATTTTTAAGTTAGGGTAAAATGATAGACTCTTGATTTAACTTTCATTATTATTAATACTTTTAATGAAATATTTTATCAAGATTTTTTATATTATCTTAATAAAAGAGGAAAATTTTTGTAGTTTATTAGAATATTAATAAGCTGTAAGTAAATTTTCTATATCCACAATGTAACAGGATTGTTAGCATAAATAATGTAAAAGTAATAATAAATTTTAACACTGTCTTTTATTAATACAGTACAGAGTCTGAAATCCAGACATCCATTAACCGGATTGATCTAAAATCCGGACCTCAAAACCACCAACAGTACAATGTCTGAAATCCAGGCATCCATTATCTGGAATGATCTAAAATCCAGACCTCAAAACCACCAAAACCGTTTTTCTCGTAGGTTTTAATGTATGCGCATTATATTCTCCCCTCTGCGCATAATAAAACATCTGAAGAGTCCCGATTCTTAATTTCATTTTGACACTAAATAAAATACCTTGTGATCGAAGAAACAATCATTTTAGCATAAATTTGTACCATTAGTAATTTGACTCCGTTGCTGCGTATCTGCTTTGGCACAAATCTCAAACCAAAACATTCCACATAGATACATCGTTGATCTGATGCCAACCTGGCGAATCATTATTTACTTTACTTTCGTTTCATCAACACATGTTTATCAAAACATGACAACTTGAGTAATGACACATGTTACAATGCCTAAACAATTTTTTATATTAGTAATTGAATAATAAAGGAGTATGGTAACCTTTTATTTTGACATTATGCTTGGCGATGATTACAGGTTTAAGGTAAATATGCTAAAAAATGTTGACGAAGAAAAATTTACGAATATTTTCTTTTTATATGCTAAAAATAGATTTTGTTGATGATACGCATATACCCAAAGATTACATTTACAGCTATTTGTATTAAGAATAACTGATTTGTTTTTCACATAAAACCCAGAACCAGTGTCAGGGCTTGTATGGCTGCACGAGTCACAGAATTTAGGACCCACAGAGACTGCATCAGGCTGTAAGATATCTAGCGCCGGCCCTCAATAAGGCTTAAGTATATGTGGGAATTTATTTATTCAGAACTCTGATAAGCCTTAAGCATGTGCAAGAAATAGACATAAGTATAATAAATAACTAACCTAATACAATAAGGCTTAATTGTCTCAGTGCACGATAGAAGCAAGATAAAAATTAACGGAACAACTTGTTAGTCGCCAAGCTCATAATGCATAGCAAAATATGTATAGTGAAGGATAGTTAAATTTGATGATGATAGCCGGTAATTTTAAAGGTTTTCGGATATCGCAAAACAAAGGTGAAATTTTCCAATTGAGGGATTTTGTAAAGAAATGTGGAGAAGCAGTAATAAATGAAGATTATATAAAAGAAGTTTTTCATTGTTTTGGCAATGCTTCTCAATCATCAATCAATTAATGAATGGCAAAATCTGTAGTATGGTTCTAGATCCAGAAAATACTGCTACTGATAGTAAAGAAAGTGACATAGAAGTTACTGAAAACGAGAAAATTTTGATTAACAAGTTAGTCGGAATTCTCGAAACAGCAGTTACAGGACTTCAACAGTGTAACTGAACAAGAGATTATGTCTGTCTAACAGAATTAAAGAGAAAGTATTAGCACAAAAACGAAGCAACTTACATTGAAAGAAATGTTTAATAAGGTAAACTAATAGATAATAATTTTTTTTTTTTTTTTTTTTTGTAAATTTTGATACCTTTTAGATCATAAATACTTCACTATTTCATAAAGTACGATTTCATGTTTTTAATTTTATTATTTCTACATGCCATCTTACTAGATTTAAACTGATGATCTAATATCTGGAAAAATCCCAAATCTGGAATCGCCGAAGTTCCGACGAGTCCAGATTTCAGACTTTGTACTGTATCAATTTCTGTAACAAATAGGCTTCAGTTTCTTTGTTTCATCTAATTTAGCTAACCCTTCATCTTGCTAAGTTCAACACTGTTCTGTGTGAAATGATTCATCACTGGTAAACTAAACCAAATCTGCTTTATGTTATGAGGATTTTAAAATAACTAGAAAATTTATGCAGTTTTTAAGCATTATTTGGTATGCATCAAACAAGTAAATAAATAAATATGAGAGTACCTAATTGATTTAAAAGTTTAAAAGCAATTCATTGGGCTGAAATCTGTCAACTTCCTTCAGCTTCTTAATAAATTTCTGTATTTTAAAAATAACTTTTCTGTTAGTTAAGGATCTTCATAGTATGGAAATTATGGACTTGTTTTATTATATTTTATCCATATTATTCTTAATCTTGTGGTTCACTCAGGTACTATCTCTCCTTAATATTGATGTGATTTAGTATCATTGTTTAATTAAAATCTGTGCTTTTAGATTTGTGTTAACAGTTCTTATTTCTAATTACTATTTCTATTAGAAATGGCAAATGTAACATTTTTAAACTCTGAAAAGGGAATATGACAGTCGCAGACAAAATAGTTCTGTAATATCTTGAATTTGTATTAATAAATAAATTATTAAGAATACAATAATTTATGTTAAAAATTTTCAATAGGCTTGAAAATACCCATTTGGGTCTACAAAGTGAAAAAATTGATCAAAAACTCTTCAGAATTGCTAAGAATTATTATGTTATTTTATCAGTTTATGGCCACCATGCTACATCAGCTAGTGAACTTCAAGTAAGTTTTCATTATTATCATTAACTTCTAAGAACTATCCTGTTTATGAAATATTTAGGTACTACATTTGCTTTAAGGATATAGCTAAAATGTTGCTTTCTGTGGAACTTTTGTTTCTGACAACTCTTTTGGGTATAGTATTACAGTTGTATTCAAAACAAGTTAAATTGCCTTGTGATGTCAAAAATTTATATGTTAAAGCTTTTTAAATATGAAGTTAATTCTTCAACATTGTTGTTTAGGCTTAATTTTAGAAAATGTTAATTCTTAATAATCCACACTGACTGTCACATATGTAACTTTAAATTTATATCTTGCACATTTTCTGTTTTTAAAATATAGTTTAATTAAATTTCATTTTTGATAATTCTAACCTTTGGTATATGAACTATAAGTGAAATTTTTAAGAAAATGTCAGTCAATTCTATTCACAAAGATTCTGTGTGCTGTAGAAAAAATAAATACAAAAAAAAAAAAAAAAAAAAAAAAAAAAAAGTCATTTTTAGAAATGCTTAAATATTATCAAAAGCAGTCAATAACAGCTACAAGTGAAATATTCTGCTTGTGCAAATAATTGTTTTAAGTGTTAAGTACTCTGAAGCTGTCATTTAGATTGTTTAATAATAGGTAACATTTGTTTACTAATAAGTAACGTTATCATTGTCAATTGACTTGTAACTTTAAAATTTGTTTTGTATTGTTGTTGGATTAGCATTTTGAACTGTATAAATTTATTACATTATTTCTGAATTATTTGCTTCTCGAATATAAAATTCTATAATATATATATTTTTTTACAGAACCAAATGTGTGTTTGTTATTTTACATTATTAGTATGAGGGTTTATAATTTTCTTATATTAAAAATATATTTCTTGTTGTAAATTATTTTATTTTTAATTTCAATCAAATAGTAGAGGAAGCATAATTGCTCCAAATTATGCTGACTTAAAAGTTGTTATCATAAGCTGTTCAATAAATAACTTTCTGAAGAGAACATAACAGGTTCATTGCTACCTCAAAAATGTACTTTTTGTGTCAGAAGTACTGTTTATATATTAGTTTTTTGGGTAATATCCTTCAGTGTTAAGGCATTTATCTCTATGGCTTGCCAATTTTTCCAGACTTCTGCACGGAGTATAGCACTCAGCATTTCGAGCATACATTTCATGAAAAATGAACCTTTCTAGGAAATTCACCGTAGACCAAACCTAAAAACATTTGCAGAATATTCCCATCTCAAGTCTACAATTTTGGTTTGTATCTGTGATGCAGGGTTGATGATTCTATTTAAGTTTCAGTGCTTACTATTTAACAATAACTGAGTATTTACTGTTAATTAATTATGACTTGTACTTCTTCATTAGACTTCATTAGACAAGTTTATGCTTAAATGATTGCTTCAATAACAAGGTATTTTATTTAGTGCCTAAGTGAAATTAAAAATCATGGCTCTCCACATTTTATTATATAAGGAAAGATAAAATGCGCATGGGTAAAGCATACAAAAAAAAAGTTTGTGGCTTTGAGGTCTGGATTTTAGATCATTCTGAATATTGGACGTCTGGATCTCAGACTTTGTACTGTATATGTATAATTTACATACTTAAAAAATGCAACTATTTTTCATATCAGTAATTCATGACTATATTATTTCTTTATCGATTATTTAGTCTTGAAAAAAACTAGGTGACCCATTTAGTCATGCACTGTCTTTTTATTATATTTTATTTATGATGATATGTACTGAATTCATAAATTTTGGAATATAATACAGTAAATAAATAAAAAAGCATATAGTAAGAAGCTATTAATTTCCTCATAGTTATATAGTAAACATACATGAAGAAATTAATATCAGGTTTCCAGATAGCACTAACGTGAATAGCTCTGTGAACTGATACTAACTTTTACACATTTCTATAATTGCTTGTTTTGTTGATTAAATTTCAAATT